>NW_024429201.1:21911675-23216675 GCF_017639785.1 Mesocricetus auratus | reverse complement strand
TACAACTGAGTGTTCAGTGGAGGAGCAGAAGCAATCGCTCTGGGTTTGGATTTTTCTTTAGTGTGTTGCATTGTTTCCATTCTCATTCCATGGGATAAGAAGCTTGTAAGATTTATGACAAGTGGATCCAAAGTCTTCCCTCTCACAAATAAACATTCTAAAACTTACCAGGAGTTTCTGGGATTTTGTATGGAACAAAACATCCTGGTAGTGCTGAGCACGGTCAGGGTCCACATCTCTGATATTAGCAGTGGGTAGCAGCAAGGTATCTAACGTCTTCAGAGGGTTCCCTTCATCGATGGCTTCATTGATGTACCCGAGAGCTACCATTCCTGCAGAGAGAAGAGCAAGTTTTCTAAGTCACAGCACATTACACATTCTCTGGTGTTCATGCTACCGAGAGCTAAAAACAGACTTGGTAAGACTGGAGATAAGATATAAGGTATTACACTTTTATGTGTGTATAATGTGCATCTCAAAATGAAATTAAGAAAAATTCAAGTTATCATAGAGGCTAACCACAAAACCATTTCTGTGGAAAAGTAATGCACATTCAGGAATTTAAGAAACACACACAAGTATATAAAAAACTAGAAAACAGCTCGGAAACACCTCAGTGGCAACTAAAACACAAGGAGAGGCATCTCATGGCTGTGGATTGAAGACAATGTTGTGAAGGTTGAAACACTCTTCAAGCAGGGGGAACAAGGAGGAGTAGAGGGAGGGGAAGCTGCGATTAGGATGTATTGTGTGAAAGAAGAATAAATAAGAAAACAAAATAAAGAAAGGAAGAAAAGGAAAGAAGAGAAAGAAAGAAAGAAAGAGGAAGGAAAGAAGGAAGAAAGTCCTCAAATTGACCCATTCCAGGGTAACACCTATAAAAATCCAGGAGGAGCCATTTCACAAAACAATGTGATAAACTGACTCCTAAAGGCACATGAAACATGAGGAGCAATAACAATCAATGCAATCTTGAACAAGAAGAAAATGCTGAGGGATTTGTTCCCATTTCAAAACTCATTACACAGGTACAGTGACTAATTCTGCAGAGTCCTGGCATGAGGATAGCCATATAGATGAGCAGGACAAAACTGGGGATCTGGTAATGGACCCTTTCACTTATCACCAATTACTCTTCTGACAAGGGTGCAAATAACAATTTAATGGACAGAAAAAGTCTATAAAGACTATTACTATAAAGCAAATGGTGCTGGGTCAACTAGATACCCTCATGTGTATGGACAAAGTTGGACCCATACATCAAATCCTGCATATAAATGAAGTCAGTATAGAACCTAGACCTACATGTAAAGGTATAAAACTCTTAGGAGAAAACATAGGAATGTATCTTAGGACTTCAAGCTGAGTAATTATCTTTTTAGCTACGGTATCAAGAGCATAAAGAAAGAAAGACATTGAGTACACAGGATTTTGTCAAAATGAAACCTTTTGAGTTTGGAAGTTCTCTATCAAAGAAAATTAAAAGGCAGTTTAAAGAATGGGACAAACTATTTGCAACTATTCAAATACAACAAGACTAGTATGTTGTATTTATAAAGAGCTTTTATAAATCAATAATTAAAAGAGTAACATCAATTTAAAAATGGGCACAGGATTTAAATGTCTACTTATATAATGATGACACGAATTCAGTAAGTATATGAAGAGACACACAATGTATTTGAAATTAGGAAAATGCAAGCCAAGCTATAGTAAGATGCCATTTTGTAGTCATTAGGATGGCTGTAATAAAAATCTAACCAGAACAAGTGATGGTGATGCTTGAAAAACATGAACTTGTATGCATTGTTGGTGGGGATGGGAAGTGGTGCATATACATTGGAAAACAATTTGGCAGACTCTCAAAAGGCTAAATATAAATATAAATGTGATTTAGCCATTCTGCTTGTAAACATCCAATTGAAAACCCAGATTAACATAAAAACTTGAAGACTTGCCAGGTGTCTTCTTTTAATGCCAGCACTTGGGAGGCAGAAACAGGAGAATCTCTGTGAGTTCAAGGCCAGCCTGGTCTACAGAGGGAGTGCCAGGATAGGCTCCAATGCTTTACAGAGAAACCCTGTCTCAAAAAACAAAACAAAAAAAACTTGAAGGCTTAAGGCATTAGTATAGTAACTAAAAAGCAGAAACTACCCAAATTTATATCAAATAATAAATGGATAAACAAATGTGTCTCTATAGACTAGAATATTCTTTGACCTAGAAAGGACTATAAAAGTATACTAACATATAATGAATCCTGAAAACATGCTAAGTTTTTTTTCTAAAGCCAAACATAAAAGGTCACTATGGACTTAAAAAATACACGTGTGGATATTTTGCCTGCATGGATGTCTGTGCACCCCATGTGCCTTGTGCCTGTGGAGGACAGATGATGACACTGGACGCCATGGAGCTGGAGTTAAAAAGGGCGATTGTGGATGAGGAGCAAGGAATCCAACCCAGGGTTATCTGCAGGAAGAGCCAGTTTGCCGAGGCATCTCTCCAGGCTCATCACTCACTTCTAAAAGGCAACTATCATAGTAGGTAATTTATATTTCAACAAATGCACATTTTTTAGAAGAGGTTCACTTTTGCATATGAACAGCTCTATGACTCTGGAATGTTAGACAACAATACCAAGACATTAGAGATAGGACCAAAAGGTGAGTTTAATGTAGAGATGTAGAGAAATGAAAATGCAAAACCAGAATTTTAGATATGTAGTTTACTCTTTGTATTACCATGCTTTTGCAGCTGTTAAAGGGCCTTAAAACAAACAATTTTCTACAATATTAAGATAAAGCAGAACAGATATCCACACAGCTCAGCACTGTCCAGTGGATTTCTGTGTAATGTTGAAATTCTCCGCTTTGGTGTTGTGCAATACAGCGGTCATTAGCCACATAACTGTGAAGCAATTATCACAAGGCTAACACAAATGAAGAACAGAATGTAAATTTGCTTAGCTGTGATCATTTTAAATAATCACATATGGCTGGGATACAGAGGCAGGCTCCATAGAAACAATGACAGGCATATTTTTGGGCTAGCTTTAAGGTTCAAATATAGATAGTAAATTTCTTGTATTATTTATCTAATAACAGACATGATTAGCCTTAAACCCTAAATCAAGGATGTGGCAAAGGAGGGCAAGGCATACCCTCTTGTTTAGTTGTTATAAACTCTAACATACTGAAAGATCTTAGAACACAGGCTATATAAGGACATAGAGTAGAAAGCAGAGAAGTTAGGTAATGGAGTCTGAAAATGTTATATAAGCTTGAAGCAAAATGTATCTGAAGGTCATTACTACCCATATTATCAAAAAATAAAGCTCCCAGTAATTATATAGAAGTAGATATACATGCATGCATACATGTACTCATATATATATACATATGCTCAAATACATATGTGTATTCATATACATACACATTAATGAGGGATTGACTTCCTCTGGTACTGATGAGCAAGACCCGGCAGTAAGTTAGGAAACACACTGTAAACACAACATTCCTATTGTGTCTATTATTTTTCATGAAAAATGATCCCAAGACACTTTACAAATATAGTAAGCCATAGAACCTCAACACCTCCAAGTTTTTAAAAAAAATGTACCTCTGCTTTATCATTCAAATGAGGCCACCATTTTTTTTCTAATAAGTGACCTCACAAACACCACTGTGCTAGAAATAAAAGGATTTATCCATGAGGGAAAAGAACCTCAAATGTCTAGAGATAGTCTAGGTTACAATACTTAAATATATTTGAAGCTAATAAAGTCAACTCTATTTCCTTAACATCCAAATTAAATACTATTCAAATATGAGGAGAACCATGGAAAGTTCCAGTACTGTTTTCATCCTATCCTACTTATAAACTGGAGTGTAGGGAGATGTCCTATCATTCACTGGACACCCCCATGTCAGGCTGTTCTAAATACCTTCAAACACCCCATCCAAACATGATCTTAGCAGAACCCAGTGTGAGAAAGAGGGTGTACACACATCCTAAGGGCTGGTCACCTGGCACAATGTACATTCCAGCTGACTTGACGGGAATCACCTGCTTAAGCTCTTGACAGTGCATCTAACAACACAAGCTGCTGAGGTCACAGTAAATGACCTCATAGGAGCCAAGGAGACTACCCAGAAGCCCCTTGGGCACACCTGCCTCACTTTTTTCTGTTTATACATGTGAAGGGTAAACCCATATGAATAAAGATTGCTGAACCATAGGCTATGACCTACTTCTTTAATCTAAGCACAGTGCTATGACAGTCCAGATCAGTGGCAGTGGGTCCTCTTGGAGAACATGTATATTTGAGCTAACACTTTACAAATATAGTAAGCCATAAAACCCCAACACCTCCAAGTCTCAAAAAAATGTACCTCTGTTTTATCATTCAAATGAGGCTACCACTTTTTTCTAATAGGTGACCTCACAAACACCACTGTGCTAGAAATAAAGGGATTTCTCCATGAGGGAAAAGAATCTCAAATGATTAGAGACAGTCCAGGTCACAATACTTAAGTTATTATATTTGAAGTAACCTATAAAGGAATGGCATGTTACCAAATTTTAAAAGCAATTCAAATATGAAAACTTTCTTGTGGAGACTGTGTGGGTAAAATAATACTCCTCTGTGGTTTTGTTGAGAAATGTGGGTTTTTTCCAGGAAGAAATCAACAGAACATCGGAGTCCGGGAACATATTTAGCAGCCTGTTACTGGCTACATCTCCCATTTAGCACTTCTGTTAGCAGAGGCCCAGGGAGCCACAAGGCAGCCACAGAAGCGGACCTCTAACACATGTAGGGAGTGTGGAGAACAAGACCAGGACACTGTTCTTTCATAATTCCCATGAGAACTCACAGCTCTTCCAGTGATTTAATTACTGTACTGTCCTCTCACTTGGTCATAATAAGGCAAATATGCTTTACTGTTATGTGTGAAGAGTTTAGTCTCACGGACAGACTAAGAAAGAACTATGAGGAGGGAAAAACAGGTCTAAAGGTTACTAGAGTACCCACATCTTGAAAGCAGAACAGGAGACCATTTAGGGGAGGAGGGAGGGGGAGGAGGGAGAGAGAGGGAGGGGGAGGGGGAAGGAGCAAAGGGATGAATAAGAGCAAAGAGTGCGGATGAAAACGTCGTATCAAACCCATTTCTTAGTATGTCAACCAAAACTTGCCGTTTAGCGTTTTAAGTTGCCCCTTTAATATATGGTATTATACACGATTCTTCAGGAATTTTAAACAAAAGTAAGACAGGTGCTGGCAATGGGGAAGGTAACAAAAAGCACGAAGCTGAAAGGAAGCTGGAGCAAGGAGCAGGCAAAAGGTGGGGGTGTGGATGGGGAGTGAAGAGGAGCAAAAACCATGTTTCAATCATGCCATTAGGAAACGAACACTCTATGTGCTTACTTTTAATATTAAATATTTTTAGATACCTCGTTTTGACAAAAGGAAAAAGAGCAACCAAACCAAAGTTCAGGTAAATTAAATACGGTGTGTTAAAGTTCCCAAGTGCTACAAGGGGGCAGTATTTGAAACAACTTTCCTGGTGATAAGTATATGCCCTCCATGACAAGACACTGATGGATTGTGGGAATGGCCACAACAGTCAAGAGCCTGTAACTACAAATAATTCCCGCTTACAAAAGGCCACTGTCTCTTTAAGTTGTACACACACTTGCTTTCCTGTCCTCAGCAAAGCCGAGGCTGAGGGTGCCACCCCTCTCGGAGTCAGTGCAAGGACAAGGAACACAGTACAACAACTGTGGGCACAGAGAGCTAAGCAACCTTCACTTGGGTAGGCAGCATACGCAGACCACACCCAAAACAGACCCAGAGAAGCTAGAAGACAATGACGGGACCTGATGATTTGTTTTGCCTACCAAAGAAAGCCTACTCAGTGGGTAGCATTAGGCTCCATGCTTGAGTGGCAGGAAGCTCACAGTGTAGATGTGGGATTCCAAAGAGAGGGCAAGAGAGACAGAGGACCAGTGACTGCTCTCTGTACACACACACACACACACACACACACACACACACACACACACACCAGTGATTTTCACCACGTACAACCCCCTTGGAAGCTGAGCATCTGCTCAAATCACTGCTTCCCTTGAGAGTAACATCTGGCAAGAGCCCCAAGCTTCCAAGCCAACAGATTAGATGAGCTCATCAAGGTGTCTGAATGTAGATTCTGCATGCCTCACGGACAGGAAGTACAGAGAGGGGCAGCAGAAAGCTGAGCTGTCCCCAAAGAAGCTTAGGCATACACAGGACCTGAAAAGGACAAAAATCATGACAGTGTCCAGATAGAAGTGTCATAGAAAATCCACACCCACTGTACACCATGAAGGCAGTTACACTGTTTCAGTGGGCTAGAGTCCAGAGGGAAAAGACCTTGAAATATCAAAACACAAACTTGGCAGGATGCTCACAGGAAACAGCCAAGAGCAGCCAACTGGAAGAATCATATATGATTCCAGTATTCCAGAGTTAGATGCAGCATTGGGGGACCAGATCCGAAGCCATACCAGAGCTCTCCAGAACAAAAGAGCTTAAGACTTGAGACACATACCTGCTCCATCTGAGAGGTAGGGCAAGCATGCTGGAGAAGGTTCCTGTTCTGGGACTAAAAGCCACCCACAACCCTGACCACAACAGCTAGATTTGAAAGAGTCTGTGAAGGAGGCTGGAAATGGTCACCTGACTTTTCAAACCTGAGTTACTTATGTAGAAGGTGTCTTGAATGCTGAGATACAGAGAAACATACAAATGAACTGAAGTTCTTTGGGGGTCACCTTGGAATTGATCTGTGCTAATCAGAGTAACTTACTGCTTAGCCCATGAATAAATCCCATAGTGTCTAATTAAAAAAATAGCTGAAGCTGGGTTATGCATGGGTGCATGCCTGTAACTCCAGCACTGGGGAATGGAGGCGGGAGGATCCAGAAGTTGAAGTCAGTCTGGACTACACAGTGAGAACTTGATCATAACAAAAGCAGAGAAGAAAGAAAGAAAAGAAGGAAAGAAGAGGGTGGGGGCAGGGGAGAGGGAAAGGAGGGAGAAAAGGGAAAGCCTTAGCTAGAGGGAGGCCAGAGATTTGACTGAGTCTAATTCATCGCTGCTAACAAGTCCAGGCTCGGCCTTCTTTTTAGTTGGAAATGACAACCTGAGGCCTGAACTTGTTCATTCATGCTACAGAAGTGTAGCAACCACAGGAGTCAGCCAGCTTTCCCTTTTTTTGTTGTTTATGTAAGTCAAAGGGAAGAAGAAGAAGCAAGCTGACGTCAGGCTATGTGCCCTCCCTCGGAATGTCTTCCATTTTCATGCCAGTCCATCATTTTAAAAACAAAACAAGTTATCACGATATTTGACCATATGGTCAGATTATATTCCAATTTTTTCATTCCTGTGTTGGAAAGTATGTCAAAGTTGAGGAAAGCATGCAAATGAAAGGCCAAAATAAAGATGAAGTCTTCTTAGAAATTTAACTACAGAAGCACATTTTAGGTAAAACCAATAAATAGTTATGACTTGCATTAATTGATTTTTCTATCTTTTCATATGTGCTTTGCATAAAATCTATAATACATGCATCCACATTGAGTTAACTGGATGTTCCCATGAGCAAACTCTTCCAACAAGCATCTAGAGAATCTAAAGTCCACACACATTGTTCTCTCACTTAGCTACGGAAGGAAAACACTCCATACTTACGGTCATTTTCTTCTTGGATCTGGATATTAATCATATCAATACAATTCTGAATTTCATTCCAGCTTAAGGTATCTTGCCCTTGAGACAACTCCTCCTTTTTAATAGAGAGCAGTGCATCTGCATACCTGTGGAAGAGAAAACAGAAATGTCACACACACAGTCAGGCCTCTTTCACTCTCTGCTCATGCCCTGCATCTGAAGTTTCACCTATGAGCCAAACGGAGATGTTGCACCCGGCCTGGCAAAAGGGAAGATCATTGCAAAAGTCCTCAATCTGACGGTAGACTGTTCAAACAGTGAACCCTAAAGAAACTGGAATTCATTTTGGCAGACTGAAAAGGTACCAGGGAGAAGGGGAACCTGTCTCCTGGAAAGAGTGTTCACACAGTTCTAACAAGCTGCCAGACCACCTTACTGGATGGGACTCAAGCCAGACAGTGATGGGTCAATGGTGGACAGGACCACACCTTAAGTGAAGCTGGTTACATGTGCATATATTTGGCCCTCTATTTCAACTTAGATTTCACTTTAGGACTCCTAAAATGGATATGGGGCTTTCCTAGATCGTTTTATGGCCACATTGAATAAGTAGTCTTTTCCTATTCTCCACTTTTAATTTGACTCTTCTAATTGACTTATTGAGGGTAGGTGGGCAGGCCTGGCTTGAAACACAGGTTGTGACGCCCCATTTTTAGATGTCCTGAGGTTAGACAAAGAGTAGTCAGGCAGGTAAAAAGTATACAGCTTTGTCAGCACATACTAGGCCAACTGTTATAGCAACGATAGTTTTTTTTAAAAAATGATACTATTTTAAAATCATGTGTACGCAGGTGTGTTTGTTTGTGTGTGGATATGTGCCAGTGCCCACGGAGGCCAGAGGTGTTGGATTCTCCTGGAGCTGGAGTGACAGGCAGTTATGGCCTGATGTGGGTGCTGAGAACTGAACTTCTTTTAAGTCCTCTATGAAAACAGTATGCTATCTTAATGCTAAACCATTGCTCCAGCCCCAGTATCAGAACATGGTCTAAGAATGGAGTCATGTGAGAGCCCTCAGTGTGAATCCTCAGTGTGAGAAAATTCCAGGAAACCAAAACAAGAGTCTTATGACACAGCATTGTTCTTGAAATGTGCCCCTCCCAGGTGTAGTGGATTGGAGTGAGTTTACTTTAGATTACTCTTTACAACTGGCTATTGTTATTTGCTTACACACCTCTATCGAAAAACATGTTTCTGCCACCTGCAGCTTGTCCTTGTGATTGTATACAGCTTGAACTCAAGAGGACTTTCCTCAGGTAGCCTCTCTTAACCCTCAGAGTATAAATTGTCTGATGCTCTGAATAAAGTTGGCTATTGCACGAGACTTTAGTTTACCTCATTTATCGGCTCTACTCTCCCAGGTCCCACTGCCTCTAGTGATAAACACTCCACTACTGGTGTTTTTTCTTAAAAGTACTTTTTATGTTTATGAAATGTTCAGTTTAATCAAAGTTTCTCACAACCCAATCTCATATCTAATCTAAGTAAAATGATGTCTTTAACTACATGAAATGGCTTCCTCATCTCTCCTTTTCAAAATGCTGGAACTGAGCTCAAATCCTTGAATACCCTAGGCGAGCACTCTACCTGCCACTAAGTTATAACCTGAGGCCTCTTTTATTTTTATGTTGAGACCGGGTCTCACTAAGTTGCCCTGGATTCCTTTGAACCTGGTATAAACCTGTCTCCTTGGTAGTGAGCAATTTCCTCAAAGATCTACAGGCTTCAAGGTGACACTGAGGTAACTTCTATAGACAGTAGCTTGACAAATAAAAGTTCTTCAGAGCAGGAAACAAAGATAACAAATGATGGCTTCCAACTGAGGCCAACCAAATGTAGGCCTGAAACTGGCAAAGGATGTGCTTGAGATGTTTGTCTTACCAAAAGAGTCTCAGAGAAGTTACAGTTACTACTGTATAACAAATAGCACTGATGACACTAATAGCAGGGACACATGGCAATTTGTACTGGTTAGCTTTTCTTAGAGATGAAGACCATTCTCTGTTGATTCTAACCCCAACTACGCAGTAAAACAAACCTGCTACTTTTGGTGTTTATTGCTTTTAAATACTGAGAGTCTCATGTAGCCCAGGATGGCCTCAGACTTGCTATTATAGTCAAGGAGGATTCTGGACTCCTCATCTTCCTGTCTCCAGGTCCTGGGTGTTGGAATCACAAGTAGAGTTCAATATGCAAGGCTTACATCTGTTCTTTCTAAGTTTTTAATACATCATGAACTTGAATAACGCAGGCCATGTGGCTCTCAAATGAAATGGGCCCATTTCCTTAAGTGGTATTTGTAGATAGGGAAGCAATTTCCATCAACAGAATGTGTAACTGGATTAGAAGGGGAAGGACTTTATATAGGGGGCAGCGGCCTGGTACGTCTGACAATTTCTTTGCTAAGAGTCACTGTTAGATTTTAACCTTCACCGAGGAGTGAGCAGCTCTGCCCTAGAATTTGGCATCAAGAAGGCTCAAGGGTTGGTTAGAGAAGGACTCATGACTGGATGAGGAGAGAAAAGACCAGGGGACTTCACTGTGGATGTTTCTGCAGAGAGAAAGAGACACAAGGGCCAGGTGAGGGTGGCCCCTGGAGAGGAGGACTATGTACGTAGGTCGACTGTGCACAGTGGACATGAACCTGAACAGCTGCCTCATAGCACGAGGGTTCTGGCCAAGGGAAGAAGAAAACGAGACCACATTGGCGTTTCTAAGCTTGGAGAAGAGTGTCACACCATTAACAGGAGCAATGGAGGGAGGAGCAGATTACCCGGGAAATAAGAGCCACAGAGTCGTATGTCAAGCAGGAGGGTTTAACTCAGGTAGAACGGGATGATGCGTTGCTGCAGGAAGACCAAGAAGGCAACGCTATGGTCCCTCCACTTCTTGGCAAGTAACCCAACACCACTTACTCAGAATCTAAAAGCCCTCTTTCAGTTTCCTTTGCAACTGGGCTTGACATAGGATTAGCCACCCTGTGGATTAGAGCCAGTTTAGTGTCGCTGGCTAAATTGCTGTCAAGATCCGGGCAGACATCTCCCTCTGGTGGTCACTGGAAATTGCTGTCAAGATCCGGGCAGACATCTCCCTCTGGTGGTCACTGCAAGTCACGGTTCGCTCACTGCTTTTTTTTACTTTGTTCTAGCTGAGTCTAATTTGGGGGTTGAGTGCTCATTTGTGTGAGGCCCTGGGTTCAGCACCCAGCAGCAAAGAAAATAAAAACCTCTGATTTGGCTTTTAATTCCAGCCTTTAGCTCTCTCTAGGGCCACTGCAGTGTTAAATATGACTAGTAATCACAGTTATCTAAGAACCTGAAACGAAAACCTCCAGCTGAGGTATAATCCATGGTGTTCATGGAGCGCTTGTGTGTGGTCCAACAATCAGAAGAGTTGGGAGTTTGGGGCCCCACTTATGGTTCATAACTTCAGAAGTTCCCTTATCATGGATGGAATGGGACCTTGATAGGCAGATACTTCCAACTTTCTGAAGCTACTTCCAACTTCCCCGAAGAGCCCCGAAGGAAGGTATATTTTAAACAGCTCCTCCAGGAAGCAATCGTTGCTTAGGATAAAGTCAGTCCTTAACACAAGATGATAACTTTGTCCCCTGAAAAGAAGGACAATAAAGAAGGCCTCTTACTGCAGGGTGGATCAGCTCTTGAGAAAACGCAAGCAGGGTCTGTGGACTTTCCCACTAGGCGAGTTGTTAATTTAGGAGATCTGCCAAGCACTCTTTTTTATTTTTCCCCTGAAAGAAGGTTTGGAAAGTGCTCCTTACCGGTCCACGTGTGCCTCATCCAGACTGTTGAAACCTATGGTGGGGCTTCTCAGTTGGTTCTGCACAGACACAAGGTCATTGCTGTCCAAGGCCTGGTTTAGCAAAGCAACAGCAGACAACATTTCCACGGCAATCAGGAGCTCCTCATGGGCCAAGTAGTTCTGTTGGCAAACACAGGACAAAGTGAGCTCCTAGAATCACGCACTGGATACATATGACAATGAGCATGCCCACCTGCTCTTCATTGGATTTCAGGAAAGCCAGGTAAATGGCTCCTAGGTTCTTTTAGATTATTATTTTGGGGACTGTGTTATGTGTAACCTACAGTTACAATGTTACAAATATCTGTATCCCACAGCTGATCTCTATCCCCAGCGGGGCTGGCTGCCTACCAGGCTCTATGTAACCTGGTAATTAAGCCACAGGTTAGACAAAACTGACAGAGGTCCAGGTGAGACCCCAGCACAGAAAATAACTCTTTTGGGCCCAGGAAAGAGGCATTTTACCAAAATGTTATAAGCCTAGAAAAACAAAAGCGATCTTTCAGTCAAGGAAATTGATCCTAACCCCCAAAAGGTAATTTTGGCTTTATAAATTGGGTAGAAACATTAAGATGTACTATAAGGGCTGGATAGCTGATGTTATTTAAGGTAAAGCTTTTTTGTAAAGCAAGGAAGCCCCTCCAATTTGCATATTTATGAATCTATTTTATTTGGGTTATGTAAAAACAGGTTAGCTTTCAGAGCATCCTCTCCTTTCAAGACTTTCTTCCATTTGATCATTTTATATCATTTTAATCAATGTCAAAAAGGATAGTTCATTCATTATATTGAAGAGATTGAAAATTATTCCTTTAAAAAGTGGATATAATCCTTGTATTTAGACTATTATGTATGCAAAATGTCATAATCATATTAAAATGTATTATAGCTTCCCAAATAAATACAGAAAAATTTAAAACCAAACTGATTTCAGAGTAATTAATCACCGCTCTGTTTTCTACTGCAAACAGGAAACTGTGACAACCACAGAGCGTTTATCTAAATGACACACATTAACTATAAATTCACCACACGAAGGTGTGTAAGACTGTACGTAAGCTACAACAGGCCGACGGAAGCCCTGTTTAAGCACTTCCGCTCTCTCTTCCGGGGAACTGCGCAGATACCAAGCAGCAGGTTCTGACAACAGGACAAGAGAGGAAAGCGCAGGCCGCTGCACGGGTGCCTCTGATCCACGGCTGCGCTAGGCTGCGGCTTGAGTGTCTGAATTTCCAATCTAGGAGAAGTGAGAGGGCACAGAAAAGGACCTACATATGATGTAAGAAAGCAATAATGTACCTCACAGTAATTGTTTCTATGTAGAAAATGTGTGAAGGGGAGGGCCATCTTGATAAGCCAGAATAAACAAACAAATCCTACAACCCAGGGCTGGAGAGATGGCTCAGCAGCTAAGAGTTCTTGCTGCTCTTCCAGAGTTCAGTTCCCAGAATCCATGCCTGGCAGCTCATAACTGCCTGTGGCTCCAGCTGCAGGCTAACCAATTCTAAGGCTTCCATGAGGGCGTGCACACTCTCTCCCCTGCCCCTCTCAAAAATCCTGTAACACTAACCTTTTAGGCTATATGTGTTTGTTTTTGTTGTCATTTTTGTTCATTGTTGGTTTTTCTTTTTTGTTGTTTTTGCTTGATTTTTGTTTTTTGAAACAGGGCTTCTCTGTGTAGTCCTGGGTGTCGTGAAACTCACTCTGTAGACCAGGCTGGCTTTAAACTCAGAGATTCGCCTGTCTCTGCTTCCTGAGCACTGGGATTAAAGGTATGCACCAACACTGCCAGGCTTATATTTATTTGTTTTTAATCTACACATAGTTTTACAGAGGTGTTATTCATTTTAACTGATTTAAAAAGAACATATTATATACCAGAATCCAATACGTCTTAGCTTCTGGGTTTTGTTTGTTTCACTTAATGTGGACCTTTTGTTCTGATCATTACTCATTAAATTAATTTTTTACATTTATTTATTTATTCATTCATTTTGTGTGTGTGTGTGTGTGTGTGTACGTACACCTACACCTGCACACGCACACCACAGTGTGGATGTAGTTATCAGAGAACAAACTGTGAGAGCCAGTTCTCTCCTTCTACTGTGTGGGTCCCAGGGATCAAACTCAGGTCTTCAGTGGAAACCGCCAGTACCCACCGAGCTATCTCATAGGGCTTTATTATTCTTTCTACCATATTTTGTGCAGGTTGCATAGTATTCTTAGCACAGGAAAAATACCACAGATTAAATAATCTTCTCTTAATAATAATTAACATGCAGTTAGATTATTTCCCCCCAGTCTAACAGACTGAGAAACATCTCTGTGGCTAAGCTTCCTGATTCGTCTTCTTCAGGCCTGGTTTCTAGAATGCAATGGTCAGAACCATGAGCATTTGAGACACATTGGTCTAGAAGGCGGCACAATTTTAAAAACCAGATTCTCAAAGGTGCCAGCAGCTCCATATTTACCTACATCCCCGCAAATCTTTTGAGAAACTACCCATGTAATCTCTCTCTCTCTCTATCGCTCACACACACACACACACACACACACACACACACACACACACACGCATGCATGCACGCACACACATGCACACTCTGTTTTCATTTATAAACATTTTTCATTTTGTAAGCTCCCATTCATGGTTCTCTGAGCTGGTCACTCATACTCTTAGCCTCCTTTCATCAATAGACAACTCTGGCTCTGAATTTTAAAATCCAGTCACTGTTCTTCTATCATTCCTTAAAATTTTAATTTTTAAAAAGTTTTATTTATTAAAGCTGGGTCTGGTAGGGCACACCTTTCCCCAGCACATTGGGAGCAGAGGCAGAAAGAAGGATTTCTGTGAGTTCAAGGCCAACTTGGTCTACATAGCTAACTCCAGGGCCAGCCTAGGTTACATGGTGAGATCCTGACTCAAGAAAAAAAAAAAAAAAGAAAAAGGAAAAACATAGGATTAGAAACTTACTGATGTATCTCATATGTGTGGGTGTTTGGCTTGCGTGTTTTCTTGTGCACCACATGCGTGCTTGGTGTGAGAGAAGGCCAGAAGAGGGAGGCAGATGCCCTGGGCTGGAGTTACAGAAGGCTGTGAGACACCATGGATGATGGAAATTGAACCTGGGTCCTCTGGAAGAGTAGCAGGTGCTCTTAACTACTAAGCCTTCTCTCCAGTTCAGAACTTGGAGTTTTAAAATTTACTTTTACATTTAACTCTCAATTTTACTTTTTATTTTCAGGGGGTGATGCTGGGGACTGAACATGGCTTCATGCAAGCCAGGCAAACATCTAGCCTTGAAATTATTCTGCGATGTATGTGCCATGAATAACACTTTCTGATCACCTGGTAAACACTTCAGGGGACTCCATATTGAACAACCCTCCTCACAATGGCAACATCAGCTCTTCTCTATATGACATTCTTACTTCCAGTACTTTTCATTTTGTTCCTCTCTGCAGCTCATAGACTTCGAGTAAACATCCTGTTATATAATGTGGTCCCCCCAAAGAGAGTGGCACTATTCGGAGGTGTGGCCTTGTTGAAGTAGGCGTGGTCTTGTTGGAAGAAGTGTGTCACATCACTGTGGAGGTGAGCTTTGAGGTCTCATATATGCTAAAGCCGAGCCCAGTGAGTCAGTCTACTTCCTGTTACCTTCTGATCAAGATGTAGCCAGCACTGTCTGCCTGCATGCCACTATGTCCTGCCATGATAATAATGGACTAAACTTCTGAAAATGTAAGCCACCCCAATGAAATGTTTTTCTTGATAAGAATCACTGTAGTTATGGTGTCTTCACAGCAAGAGAAAGCCTAACTAAGACATATCACTTATATGAAAATGACTGTTTAATACTTTAGCATATCATAAATTTATAAAAATCAAAGTCACGCTGCTAATGTTCTTAGTTGCAGATTCCTAGAAGTGCTGATTTAAAGAGTATTTCAATACAGTTAAAATTATTCAACATACTTTTTTTAAACACAATTTCTTTTTAAATATGTATATATGAGTGTATCCGTGTGTGGGTACGTACGTAAATGTGCATGTGCAAGTGCCCTTCCCTTTGAAGCCAAAGGCATTAGGTCTCCCTGAAGCTAGAATTCTTGGCACTTGTAAGTCGCCTGACACGGATGCTTGGAACAGACCTTGGGTCCCCACAATATCAGTATGAGCTCTGAGCTATGTTTCTTAAACACATGCACAGAGAAAATAGTGACAGTTCGTTCTTCTGTGTATTGTGTACACTACTCCTGATTTCCTACCCGTGTCCTTAGCATTTCCCCTGGACTAAAAGCTAGAATTAAGGGGAAAATGAACCCAGGAATGGCATTAGTGGCCCACTGAGGCTGGAACTATGTGCCAGCTAGAGAGGTCGCCCATCAGTGTCCCATCCCATGTCATCGTCCCTGTGTCCCCCCCCTTCTCTCAGCAGTCACCCAGTCACCGTTCTCCCAGAGACATGGTATAAATGCACACACAGCTGTGCCTCACCGAGGTGTTCTGTTTCTGCAGGTTGAAGAGTTCATTCTGGTACATAGCAGCAGCAAAGGGATACACGGCTGGCAGCTGGGCTTCTGGTTTCTTCAGTGCAAGCAGCGTGTTCTCAGGGTCACCTTCCCGAAGGACAGCATTGATGTCGTCCACGGCAGCCAGTCCTGCGGGGTAGGGAAGTATACACGAAGTGAGAATGTGTGCTTCCCTCTGTTGACCCGCCCAGCCAGAGCTCCTTCCCAAGGTTCTAATGTAAGCCATCACTTTCCACAACTTCTGAAAAGCTATGGGCGGAGGTTAGGGTTAGGGTTAGGGTTAGGGTTAGTGTTAGGGTTAGGGTTAGGGTTAGGGTTAGCTTGTGGAGTCTGCTCAGTGATTCCAGTCGTTCAAATGCCTGCAGCTAGCTCCAAAAAGAACTACAGCACTAGTGGACCTGCTAGTATGATGTCCTCACAAAAGCCCTTGTTTTGTGTGTGTGTGATACGTGTGTTGTGTGCCAGTATGTGGGCACTTGTGGAACTCAGAGGACAACCTCAGGTGTCAGTCTTCACTCTCCATCTTGTTGGAGACAGTGCCTCTTTTGTTGTTAGCTGCCGTGAATTCCTGGCTAGCTAACCTAAGAGCTTCTGGAGATTAACCTATCTTTCTGCCTCTTATCTCACCATAGGAGCACTGGGGCTGCAGGCATCCTATTTCATCCAGCTTTTACTCATGGGCTCTGGGGATTTGAACTCAAGTCTTCACACTTTCACAGCAAGTACTGTATCCACTCTTTGAATCCCAAAAGCTTTTCTTTCAGGACTGGCTTTTTTCCCCCACCTCACCCGTGATGCCTTCAAACTACTCCGTGTCCTGAGGATTTCCCATCTCGTGAATCTCATTTGTAGGTAAAGTTGGAACATAGCATTCTGTATGTTAGTACTGCCTCATCAAGGAAATCTTTAAGTTACCTGAAGACCAGGAGCAAGCCCTGTCCTGATGCTGTACCCTCCCAGTGGATCCGCACATGGTAAGCCCACAGCAGAACTTGGCTCTGCTGTTCTACTCTCTGAAACAACCCTAAACGCCTAACCTCTCCATCAGCTGTAACGTTCAGTGACCAAGGGAAGGGTTCAAGCATGGAAGGATGGAGTCGGTAGAGTTTTCAGAACACAGAAACCCAACTGCTGCTCCAACAAGTCGAAAGAAAGCTGGACAGAACCTGTAAGATTTGCCTTCTGAGGAAGGCATCTGGGTACCAGGAAAAACAGACACACACTCGTCTGTGTGCCCAATGGCACACAGACACACACTCGTCTATGTGCCCAATGGCACGGCCACACGACAGCCAGAATTATTCTAACCCCTCTTGACAGGATGACAATTTATCTCCCAAGGAGCCTCCCTGGACCTTTCTACCAAGAAATGACACTCAATAGCAGGAAGCATGAGTAATGGAATCCTTCAGGTAATCCCCCCCAACAAAAAAAGTACACTTAACATAGAAGATCCATAGAGCCCAAACTTACTTTTTAAATCCTTAGAAGTTATTTGACAAAGGAAAGAATTCCAAAAAGGAAGACAAGTGATTGTGATGTGTCCTGTTTGTTAGTATTCTAGAGCCTTCCAGATAGTTCTGGGATTACCTGGGATTACATTGGCAGGATTTTTCTTCACCCCTGGGAACTTTTTTTGTGTTGGTATATATGGCTGGATAGTAAATATTTTTATAAATATATTCCAAAAAATCATGTCCACAAAGTGCCCTTAAAACTATTTTTCCTTTGGTCTGGAGAGATGGTTCAGTGGTTAAAAGTCTTTGCTGCTCTTCCAGAGGGCCAGGGTTTGGTTTCCAGTTTTTATATGGGGGCAAACAACCAGCCATAACCCCAGATCCGGGGGAGCTACTGTCTTCTTCTGACTTCTGTGGATACCAGACATGCCATGTAGTGCACACATGTATATGGACGTAGGAAAAACATTAATATAATAGTATAAAATCTAAATTCTAAAAAAATCCTATTTTCCTGTTTTTCAGAAATATTTATTTTCAGAAATATTTATTTTCTTTTTTTTTTTTTTGGTTTTTACGAGACAGAGTTTCTCTGTATTGTTTTGGAGGCTGTCGGTCCACCCTGGCCTCGAACTCACAGCGATCCTCCTGCCTCTGCCTCCCGAGTGCTGGGATTAAAGGCATGCACCACCACTGCCCGGCCTTCTTTTTTCCTTTTGTTGCGCCCTGCATTTAAAAAAAATCCCTTGTCCTAGTGTTGATAGAGTATACCATAACTGCAGTCCACATACAACTTAAGTCTCTGGGGAGAGACCCTGATATAACCGCCAAAGCTGCTGCCAATGTCACTAACTGGCTACTATGAATGTAAATGCCCCAGCATTAATACAGTAACCCTCAAGGTTGGGATAAGCCTGTTCACGTCCCTGTCCTTTACTTGCAGATTTTAAGGTGTACCAATAGCTCATCATCACACCATGGATTGCACTTCCAGTTCTATTGGACTACAGATTTTCCAAGAGAAGGGAAGAAACTTCCAGAAGAACTAAGTCACCAGACATGGTAGTACCCTCATCAATTTCATTTTGTGCTCATGGGACAAATTACCCATTGCCTCATACTTGAAAATGGAAACGAAAGTATAGCCAATTAGTTAAATCTGTGGTCAGGAGGTTAGGTCATTGGGTATTCAGGTATTTATAGAGAATTTTGTTAAACATACAAAGAGAAAGTTGTCTTAATTCTAAGTATTTCAAAGGCATGAGACCATTTCCTCTCAAAGCTCTCTGAGCTCAGATGTTGTCACATTGGCAATATTCATTTCTTCCTGTAATTCATTTCTGTCCAGGATGATGAAAGTCTCAGCCTTCACAAACAGCAGAAAGAAAACACTGAAACTGAGCTTTGTGTATCATTACCCACATGCTTGAGGTTCCACAGAACGGGGATGTGCACCCCAAAATTGCAAGGTGTGGATGTAGACACATCAGTAGTAAGCTCTCATGTAAAATCTCATGCTTGGATGTTAGCTGCCAGACACAGACATGAGTTAATCTGCATTGACATCCTTGATCCCCACAGGACTAGTTTCTCCAACAGGTCTCAGCTAGACCTGCAGGTGTGTGTTTCTTTGAGTGTACGAAGGAATAAGAAATGTTCCTAGCACATCTGGGCAGTGACAGGGAGGGCAGTGTTAGGAATGCTGCTTGGTGGAAACTCTGATTTTAAATTCAGCAGAAGTTCACGTGATCTATTAAATGGGTCCAGTGGTCTTTCATGTATTAAGAGTTTGGGGGAAATACAGGCTATGTAGACTAATCTAGAGAGAATCAATATCAAACAGAATTCCTTACTGCCTCTTCTGATGTTCAAGTAAAGATAAGTTTTACTAGATGGAGGAAAAGCCTAATGATTGATGGATCTAAATTTACAGTTGTTCATTTTTAACTGCCTAAGTTTTCTGGTTTTTTTCCAGTCTGTTCAATCAGTTTTAATTATCAACTTGAAACAGCCTAGAGTCATCTGAGAAGGGACTCACAAGTGAGGGAATGCCCAGGCCAGACTGGACTGTGAGCATGTCTATGGGTACGTCCTGATTGTTCGTTATTGATCTAGGATGGCCCAGTCCACTGTAGGCAGTGCCCTTCCTTGGGACAGTTGGTTCTGTATGAAAAAGTGAGCTAAGCTTCCTGAGTATAAGCCTGCAATTGAGCTAGCAAGCAGAACTTCTCCATGTTCTGCTTCTAAGACCTTCTGGACTCCAGCTTTGACTCCCTCAGTGACTGACTGTAACCTGTTTGAGTCAAATGAACCCTTCCCTCCCCCACGCTGCATTTGGCCAAAGTGTTTACCACAGGACCGAAGGGAAACTAGAACAGTCACTTAGCTGAACAGGGCGTGGAGAGGAGCCGAACTGTGTGACCCCACACAGGCTCAGAAGCACAGACCCACACTTGCTATCATGCAAACTTCATCTCACCTGCCAATAGTCTCATTCAGTTGCGGTAAAGGCTATATAAGCTGTTAAAAAATTCTTGGAACTATATATTAAAGCCTGTGAATGTATAAAGAACAGAAATACCAGTAATGTAATACCTTTTACAATTTCAGTACAACACCATCACACGATCGAGAGCAAGGGACCACAGTCATTAAGTTGTAACATTTTGCTAAATAATAATAGTCAGTGTCAGTCCTACAAGGGACAGAGCCAAAATGACACATCACAGCTGTGATGAAATCAGAAGGCAAGGGAGAACAAGTTTCCAGACATTTTGACATGCTGTGTGTGAACCGGGAACAGTACCAATGAAGGAGACCCATCAGGAAACTGCCAGATGTTACATCACAATGACGAGCAGTGTTGATAGATTTCCTATTTCTTAAGACAGGTTTGCAAGCTACAAGGGGAATTTTGTCGAGATTCAGGCAAAGCAAGCTTACATCTTATAGAAATATCCATTTCCCACACATAATCCATCACTTACTATTGACTGTATTGATGTTGGTCTGGATTTCTGCCTGTGTCAGCAGCTCCTCATATGCATCTCTCTCTTCCTCTGAAATATAGCTGTTCTGCAAAACAAAATCTTCACTGATCCCCGAGCTTCATTTTGATGTTTCCAAAGCATGAAATGCAAATAAATGATAAAGGGAGCTTGCTCCTTTCCATATGTAACCAACATGAGCATCTATGGGATACCTACTAGTGCAGGGCTCTAGGGGAGGCACAACCAGGAAGAATTACAAGGGTAAACAACAGGTCCTGCCATTCTGTGAACCAGGCTACGTTTCTAATATGAAAATAACAGAAGGGAATCACTCAATATGGAGACTTTCACAGAGGCAGAACAGTGAAATACTGGAAATTTCATTTGAGTCCATCTAATAAATGAGGAACCACAAATAATGAATCTGCATAGAAGAGATCACGGTCAAACTCAATTGGAAAGAAAAGTCTAAATTGTGGTAACAACTGAGCAAAGTCTGCAGGAGGAACAGAGAAGTCCAGGATAAGCAATGGGCCATAGGCAGCATTGCTTAGTTAAAAAAAAAATCACACAGCTTGCCTTGTTTGTTGTGTTAGGTAAAAGGTGGTGTTACATTGTAGAGGATCCCAAAGGCCAAGCTGAACACTTGTATTTAATTTAATTTAGTTTGTTTGTTTTGTTTTGAGACAGGTTTTCATTGTGTAGCCCTAACTGGTCTGGAACTTGATTTTGTTAACTGGCTTTGAACTCACAGAGATCAGCCTGTCTCTGCCTTCTAAGTGCTGGAATCACAGGAATTACACCTAGCCCTGTACTTAACATAAGGAGGGAAAAGAGAACCAGGACAAGTTTTTGTTGAGGTAATATCAGTTCTGAATTAAACACTAATCCTGCCACCTCACATTCTGAGAGGGGGTAGACTAGAGAATGATAGGAAACCAGAGAGAACTGGGAGGGAGGTTCTACAGGAGTCAGACTTGGGAGGGAGGTTCTACAGGAGTCCTGTGAAAATCCTGGAGGCCAGTGTGTGGGACTTGGAGGCAAAGAATGAGTTCAAGTTGGCAGGAAAAGGCAGAATCTCATTAGGAGCGGGAGGGGGAGGTGCTAAAAATTCTAGACAAAATATCAGTCATCTCAAACTGTGGAGACAGAGCATAGAACAAGTGGGACAAGGACAAGTGGAAACAATCATTCTCCTGCAATCAGGCATAAGGTCTTAGGGACACTGAATGCAAAATCTTCAGGAGTAGAGAGGATGACATGGGAGGGGCTGGCTTAGAGCTTCCAGCTGAATTCCTCAACAAGCATATGACTCAATGGAGGAAGAACAGAAAAAGATCAATGCGAGATTGGGAAGAATCCCAAGAGAAAGAGGGAGGAGGAAGACTCCACGAGGTTAGCGCTACCTAAGAGCTGTTACAGCCAAGACTTACTTACATATGTCAGGTGTGCAGAGCCTGTCAGGGTAGAGGGGGCACTGGGATGGGGACCACTGAATGCTACCAGTAAAGGACAAAACATTAATGAGAGAAAAGTTGTTGAGTAGGAGTTTCAGTATAGACAAAGGTGTCAACACAGATTATCCAGGAAGCTGGTAGGTTTAGAGTTGGGACTAGAAACATGCTTTCTCTTTAGGAGAAGGGGATACTTTCCAATAAGATAGGTTTGGTATTGGGAAAATGTGGAAAAGCATTAAAAATTTCCTCTCTAAACATTTCCTTGTTGAATTATTAATGTCGTCTCATAGACACACAATTTTCATAGTTGGCATGGAGCCCAAAGATGATATCAAAAAAGGATGTTCTGAAGCTTCTGTCTACACCTCTTGTTCAGTCCTAACTACATTATGTAATTTAGGGTCGTGTAACCTTCCCATCCCACCCAAACTGAGAGACCATAGCCAGTTGGTTTAAAAATCATTGCAGTCAACATTAATACTTTTCATGTTAGTAACTCATATCCATATCCATTAGAACATAAGTTACTTAGACTTTAACTAAGTACCTTCAATTTTGCATTTTCCTCCTTTTTCTTTTTGGCTTCCCAGAGTTCTTTCTGGTACTTCTGTGAGAGGTTGTCATCCACGAAAGTTAAAACTGCATTTGGGTTTCTTAGTGTTATAATGGTCTGCTCAGCCACTCCCTTTTCAATAGCCTCATTAATGGCTATGACTGCAGCATGTACTAAAAAAAGAGAAAGGAGACTCTTTTTAAATTAGCAAAAGACACTGACAACATTAATACCCCATACACTTAAGTAGTTATACTGCCTTATTTAGCTCCCAGTAGGTAAAAAGGGACCTCCAGTGTGGAGAGAGAGCTCAGTTGGTAAGTGCTTTCTTGATTCCCAGTATTTATTTAAGAAGCCAGGTACGGTGACATGCACTTGTAATCCCAATACTGGGGAGATGGACACAGGTGGATCCCTGGGGTTAAATTGGCTAGCTATGCTAGCCAAATTATCTAGTATTAGGTCCCAGTGAAAGACCCTGTCTCTAAAAGCAAGGTGGACAGCTCCCGAGAAACAAACTGACTTACACATGCAATGTACTCACGTGTACATGCTTATCTACACACACACACACACACACACACACACACACACACACACACACCACAATAAAAGAAGAGACTTTCAACAAATCATGTAGCACCCAATGATCTCTCTGGAAGCTTGCCCGTTACTGGTCTTGATCACAGTGTCTGTGTCCCTATCTATTCATTCAAGCACTGAGAGGGACCATGGGCCATGTCATTCACTAGGGCACAGAGTCAGACCTTGATTTCTTCTCAGGGCCACATGGTTTTAAACAAGTGGGTTCTTAGATTCTACAATTTAGCTTGTAACATTAAAAGAGTCCTAGCATAACAACTGAAAACCAAAGACACAGCAAGTAGAGCTATGTTTTGTGAAGATGTGTTTTCTGAAATCTCTGCATTCACATCACACAGATGCATGTTTAAAACCCAAAAGCAATGACTTGACTGTATTCAGACACCCTCAAATAATTACAATAGCAAGGACAAAAATGCCAGGGCTCTCAGTGATAACAGTGTCCTACAAACAGGGCGAGCATTCCTGAAACTGTTTGGACTTTCTACAAGAAATGTGGCAGTCATCAACCTCGTCAGGGGACGCAGGACAAGAAGGGCAAGGTGTCTCTGTCCAGGGAAAGTGGCATTAGACAGGAAGTGGAGGGACTGCATGGGTAGACGAAGCCTATTCTGCCCCCAAAGGTTAAGCCTGCAAAGGAGATCGGGCTAAGGCTGGAGTCCTTTGAACCCAACTGCAGATCTCAGAAGATGCTGCCTAGTAAGAGATGTGGCTGTTCTGAACTGGGAGGCAATAAGACGAGAAAGGGTTAAATGATCCAACTTTAGGATGATTTGGTTATGAAGACAATAAAGCCATGAAGTTTTTCACTTTATTTGGTTGCACCTGGTATTTTTGGGGTGAGTAAACTAGAATCATCATCATTCTCATCCTCATCATCAACAACAATCCCTCCCCAAACAAAAGCAAAACCTTTAGGATTCGGAAAGCATTCTTAAGTATCCTGTCTTACGCCATTATAATCAGCAAATGCATATGGGTAAGTTGCAGGTCAATAACAAACACAGATACCAGGCCAACTTACATGCGGCTTCGTCCACAGACAGTTCGTTGGCCAGAATGCCACCTATTTTGCTGAAGGCTGGCATCTGGATCCCGTACTTCTCCAGTTCTTTCCTCATATTACTGATTTCCTCCTCTGAAAGGACAACAGAAAACAAACAAAAAAAAAATCAAAGGAAGCCACCAAAGGTGAAGGTGGGAAAGAGACTCTTCGAAGGTAGAGCCATTTCCCAACAATCTGCTTGAGTCTTTCCCTCCACGAATATGGGGGAGGGGATCCAGGTAGGCACAAGCAATAAAATAGGTCAGTTTGGTGGTTAGTGTTTGTTGTCAGTCTGGTGGACTCTGGAGTCATCTGAGAGATGGGCATCTGCCTGTAGGAAATGCTCTTGGTGACCTTAGCTGTGGTGGGAAGATGGGCTCACCATCCTGACAAGGATTCTGAACTGTATAAATGGAGAAAGGGAACTGGGCAGCAGTATGCATTCATGGATCTCTTCTCTGCCAGCTTCTTCACACTTCTGATGCCCTGACATCACCACCATGGTAGACTGAACCTTGTAATGCCAGCCAAAATAAGCCCTTTCCCTTGGGTCACTATTGTTGGGGTATTTTGTCACAGCCCAGGAAGGAAATCAAGATGGCAGGTTTCCCCTTGTTGGTACAGAGCCTTGATTCTCAATCAGTGGGTCAAGACCCCTTTGGGGAGTTGAACGACTCTCTCACAGGGGTCACATATCAAATCAAATATTTACATTATGATTTATAACAGTAGCAACATTAAATTATGGAGTATCAATGAAATAATTTTATGGTTGGGGTCACCACAACATGAGGATGAATGTATGAGTTGCAACATTAGGAAGGTGGAGAAGGAAGAGAGGGAACAAATAACATCAATGGGAAGAAGAAGGCGCCTGCATGTTTTCTTAGTCACTAGATTGCAGAGGAGACAAAGGCAAAGAGGAGTACCTGTGAAGTCCACTTTTCCCAGCAAATCCTGGATCTGAGGTGCAATCCCCAGTTTAAACAGATACAAACTGAAAGACAAAACACAAAGCCATCAGCACCTTTTTTATTCTAAGCTCTACAGAGTACATACAACTAAAGAATACTTTCAGCCGAGAACGACCCAGGAGAGCTCACAAAGCCTAAAGTTCCTCCCCGGGTACCACAGTCAGTCCCAGGTGGGCAAGACCAGAACTTCAGGCAGTGGCCAAAATATTGTTGTTCTGCAGCTGGTGGGTGGGTGGCGTATTTCCCTGGGATCAACACCCCTCCATCATCCGTGTATTAGGAGAATAAAAACACAGCTAGTAGGCTGGAGAGATAGTTCAGTGGATAAGAGCCCTGGCTGCTCCTGCAGGGGTTCAGTTCCCAGCATCCACTTGGCAGCTTACAACCTGTAATTCCCATCTTAAGGGGTACGATGACCTCTTCTGGCCTCCAGAGGCACTACATGCATGTGGTCCAGACATACGGAGACAAAACACTCACGTACATAAAATTAAAATAAAGGTTAAAATTAAAAAATAAAAGACAGCTAATGTGAAACAGTAGGTAATACACACAATTTCTATGGCTGTTCCTTAGCTGATTCTCATTTGGCTGAAAGGGCAGTTTAGCTTGGAATTTTTTATATTCATTTAAATATTTGTTTCCTATTTCTGAACCATTAGAGCAGTAAAACTGTGGTATGATATTATAAAGCCCAGTTTGGCATGCACACGGTACTCAGCAGAAGAGAGATACGACATTGCAAATGTTTAAAAATAAATCTTTTAGGCAATTAAAGATGACACCCATCAATCTACTCATAACCTGACAAAAGGTCTAGAGAGCTAGCAGCTAAATTCTATCAGAGACGTGACTATGTGATTCCTCTACTCAATTCTAGTCACAGTCAGTTTGCACGTTTCTACCAACCTCTCCAAACCCAAGGTCACCTCAGGGAATCACCTAAAAAAGGCCTGGGATCACTTTCTTATTCATTTGGTAGATTAAAGATCCATGAAACTTTAATCAGACATAAGAAATTAAATAATAATATACATGGGTAATGATCTGAGAGTGGTCTTGATGACTTGAACATTTTAATATGAGTACCCCCAATGTTGATGTTAGATGGATCTCAGAAGTTTGTAAAATCTAATTAAATTTCAAGTAAGAAATTCAAGATGAAGTTTTCTCAGTTCTTAAATATATGATTAGTTAATGTAAGAGCTTGCACTGAAATTGATTTCTTTGATTTTTAATTTCCATGAACCAATTACTTATATAACAGCTAAAAATGAAAGCTTGATGGCTAAAATGTTATAAAGAAAGTCACCACACAGACTTTGGTGATTCCCCCATGGGAGGCCTCACCCTTCCTGGGGAGTGGACTGGGATGGGATAGGGGGTTGGTGGGGAGCATGGGAGGATGGGAGGGAGAGAGAACTGGGATTGGTATGTAAAATAAGACTGTTTTTAGTTTAAATAAAATTTATTTAAAAAAAAAGAAAGTCACCACCTACCCAGGTGGGTACAGCCAGGCTACCTACAGACCCAGATGAAGGTCTGAGAACAAGGGGTGTTAAGACATGCTCAGACATGGTTGCCCCTTCAGTTTCATTCAGATCACCGGTTTCTGTCTCCCATCTCCCTCTACAAGTTCAAGTTAGACCTCCCAAAGAAAACTAGTGAGAAAAGATGGGAAGATAGGACAGGAAAACATAAATAGGAGATGCCCATAGACTATCATGCAATCTGATATTTTATGTCTATCCCAAGAATATAGAGTGCCATCTCTTTAAGGCATATCCCCACATTAACAGTTAGTTTAATGTAATTTTAAAGCCACATCTTCACACCCAAACCCAAGTTAATTAGTAACCCTAACCCTTAATGTCTCTACTTACACAGTGCTAAGATGGTCTGGAATTTTAATTTTAATTCTGTGCCTTTATTTTACCTTAATGGTTTAGATAATGCATTTTATTAATTTTTAAAAAGATTTTATTTATTCCGCATACTGTGTTCTGTCTCCATGTGTCCCTGCAGGCAAGAAGAGGGCACCAGCTCTCATTACAGATGGCTGTGAGCCACCATGTGGTTGCTGGGAATTGAACTTAGGACCTCTGGAAGAGCAGCCAGTGCTCTTAACCTCTGAGCCATCTCTCTAGCCCCTATTAATCTCTATTTTAATTTCATCTATATCAAATTTTCCTTTCTTAATTTTCCCCTTGGTTCTGTTATGTTTAGTGCCCAATAAATAATTTCTGGAATTACATAAATTGAGTGAATCTTCAGTTGTTTATATATACTCATTTGTTTCATTGATGTTGGTACTCTGTCAAATCTAATGTTTTCTTCACAGTCATTTTTCCTTAAAATATCTGGCATCTTTTGATTTGGGGCTTATCTTAGTTAGGGTTTCTATTGTTATGAAGGAACACCATGACCAAAAATCAAGATGGGGAGGAAAGGGCTTATTTGACTGACACTTCAGCTTTGCTGTTCATCACCAAAGGAAGTCAGGGCAGGAACTCAAACATGGCAGGATCTTGGAGGCAGGAGCTGATGCAGAGGCCATGGAGGGGAGCTACTTACTGGCTCCCTCCCATGGCTGGCTCATCCCACCTTCTTATAGAACCCAAGGGATGGCACCTCCTACCATGGGCTGGGTCCTCCTGAGAAAATGCCCTACAGCTGGGTCTCACAGAGGCATTTCCTCAACTGAGGATCCTTCCTCTCTGATGACTCTAGCATGTGCCAAATTAACACAAAACCAATCAGTACAGGCCTTATACCAGTATTTGCGTCTGTGGACTATGGCATCAGGGATTCTGTGGGAGAAGGGGAACCAGCACAGGTGGGTATTAGTGTCTCCTCTCACTGATACCGTCCTGCCTTTCTTGTTGGTGGCTGTTTTGAGATAGATAGGCTCTTCCAACATGACACAGGTTGGTCTTCAACTCATAATCCTTCAGATTTAGTCTCCCAAGTGCTTGGATTACAGGTGTGTGCCACCATGATCTGTGTCTCTCTGTCCCTGTCCTAGCCGTTAGCTGACTTGGGTGTTGAATGCCCTTCTGCCATCAGTACCTGTATTCGATCCTCTGGAACACAGTCAGAGGCTTGGCCTGTTCAAGTTGATCCCTCCTCGCTCTGAACCTCTGCATCTGTCTATCTGATTAGAGCCAAGCCAGTGATGCCACCAGCCCTGCCATGTGTGGCCTGTTCCCATTTTGTTTCTCAATCCTGTCACATCTACTTGCTTTTGGGAGAGGAGCTGTTTGCATTTCTGGCAAGTGGGTGACTCTTCTGATTTCACCTCAAAGGTCTTTTTTCTGTGTGCAAGTGATGCTAGCAGCTGTGAAAGTATGAGTGCCACAGCCATGTCCTGACAGAAAACGGCATTTTACAGCTCCCTCCCCATTCTCTGGCTCTTACATTCCATCTCCTCATCCTTCCCTGAGCAGTGGTGGCGGTGTTGATAGGAGGGAATCTTGTTTGTTTTGGTTTTAATGATGTAGTCACTGGTGGGCTTCCCATGTTCCAGTGGATAGTTGCACACCCATGCACATATGGGCAGCACTGACTGGACTTAGTGGGTTATAAAACAACAGTAACAACAACAACAAAAAACCCCACACAAAACAAAACAATGACAAAAGAATGCAAAGTTGGGAGTGGAACTTGTTAGGGAGAATACGGAGGCAGTTGGAGGGGGAAGATGTGATCACATTTAATCATTTACATTATTAACTTCTCAAGGTAAAGACAAAATTTTAAATTACTATTTTATTAATTTTACATCAGTTATGAAAAAGTTAATGACCTGAAAGCAGCTAGTTTTACATTATATTCTTGTTCATTCATTCATATAATTGTTACCGATAGAATGTATCCTCTGCATATTATGCTTTTCTTAAAAACAAAGCTGGTTTGGCTGCCACAAACAGCCTTAGCTGGGCGCAGTGGCACACACACATCAATAGTCCCAACTATTCAGGAGCCAAGGACTGCAAGTCCCCACAAGTGAGACCAAGGTAGGCACCACAGCCGGTCCTTGTCTCACAAACAACAACAACAACAAAGACAGCTTTGTTACAATATGAACTAAAAGGTTTTGCTAAAGGAATGTGGTGATTTTCACACTCACGATAAAGAAAGTAGGTGCTATTGCCAGCCTCTGGGCAGGGTAATGGTAACAGAAATTTGACGGGGAACAAATATCCTGATTAACTACGAGTCACCACAAGGTGGTGCTGGGAAATGAGCTTGCTGATTGGGAAAGTCTGCTTTTAAATGTAAATCTGAATTTCTTATAGTGGTATGATGGACTGGGTAGAAAACTCACTTGCATATGGCCTCTCAAACTTCATTTCCAAAGAATTAAATATATTCTATTTAGCTTTGACATTCAACATGTATCATCAATGGCACTGAGATTTCATGTTAGTCTTAAAAAGATCACTTCTTCTAGGGTGGGAATTTTCTACTCAATGTCTGGGTGACAGACGCTTCCCAGCAGATGAGTACAAGGGATAAATGCCTATCTGGAAGAAGCTGTATTTATCCATCATCCTCATGCTGAAAAGAACCATCCATTGAAAAGTGCTCTTTACCAAGCATGTAAAGTCCAGGGAGGCCATCTCATACCTGACATTCATAGGCAATTGAGACTTAATTAGATAAAAACAAATCATTTGAACATAACAAATTCTGTGCAGCTGGCTTTCCACACTGAACTTACTATGCACCTTTTACTGACTAACATCTAGCATAGCATTTCAGGAGCTCTCCAGAGGAAGCCTGGGTGTTCATGTTACCAGCACTGCCCAGTGTCTAAGAAAGCACTCTGTGTAGAGTAGGAAGCCTCTTATCCCAGGAAAAGGTAGACCACACTTGTATTGCTGAAGCAGGCCTGCAATGGAGGGGTGACTTAGAGGTAACTAACTCTCACTAGTCCATAAGGTACTAGTTGTACAAATAATATCAGCTGAAATCTAGGAAGTGAAAATGGAAAAATACTATTAGCTTTTAAAATTATTATTAGTTTTAATAAATACACTAAGGATTCTGTGGTGATGAAATGCCAACCTAAAAGGCAGGATGGACCTGAGTCCACTTCTGAGTTTCTGCATCATCTCATAGCAACCGGCTCATGTAGGGCTGTACCACGCATAATGTAAACCAGGCTGGCATCAAAGTCACAGAGATCTGCCTGCTTCTACCTTCTGAGTGCTGGTTTTTACATTTTAGTTCAAAGCAAAGGAATCCAGAGGCAGTCTTTCCATATTCAAATTAGGTCAGGTAAACTTCCTGAAAAGTTAAAAACACCCCAAGGGACTTTAGCCAGCAGCCAGTGGGGAATCTTTCTGTGATAGATTTCAGGAGATGGTTCGCAGACCCAAAGAGTTTAGCTTTCTGTGAGACAGTCAAAGCCATATAGTAATTCAGATGGGGGGACAAGGGGAGCAGGTCATTCAGACCAAGTGAAGAATTTTGAACAAGGAGGATCTTAAAAACTAAGGGAGAAGCAAATGCTTTTCTCATCTTAATCTCCAATATTGCCATCTTCATCGATCCCTCCCAAGACCCAAGGATTAGACTCTATCTTTTAGGCCAATGATCTCTAGAGAGCTTACTTGTAAACCCAAATGTGCACTACAAGAATTACAATCATTCTGGTAACTGAGAGGAACATTCAGTAATTCAGTTTCTTTGGGAGAAAGAAGACTCTAAGAGAAGGGAGTGTTAAGTCAATGAGGGTTATACATTAATGCCTGGGCAATATGTCTACCATCTCCATTGGTGGGTCAGGTAACCACTGAGGGAGAACTGGAGATAGAAGCCTTCTACAAAGCAGTCAGGAAATTTGGAACAACTGGTCAACCAGAAGTGTGTCTGCCACTGCCTTCCTCACAAATACAAGGTTTTCTGTATGCCATTTATACATTGGTACCACATTTGAAAACTAGACAGCCAAACACAACTACAGAATCTTGATCATGTGCAATACTGCTTACACTCAGGGGAGACCCTCAGGTTTCTAGCTTGCAGCAGAATTTTAATGACCCAATGAAGGACACAGTAAGAAAAGCAGCATCCCATACCCTTATAATACTAAACTAAAATAATCAGCTGTAATAAGTGACTTTGAAGGGATTCCTTGAACAGTAGTTGATTCCAAATCTTAAAGCAGTAATAATGAGAACAGAACAAGAACATCTGATTATGTCCATAATACAAGGATTTTTCAAAGCATGCCAAGAGTGGTTCTACAAGGGCAAAGGGGCAGACGAGGCTACAGGGTGCCACAAGGGAAAGGCAGAGCTCTGACTAACCAAATTCAATCTATTCCATGCAGAAGGCATTAGACAGGCAGGGTGGTCCACACATGTAATCCCAGTACTTAAGAGACTGAGGTAGGAGGATTGTGAGTTCAAGTCCAGTCTGAGTGATCCAGAGAGAACATGCTATGAACAAAAAGGAAAATATTCACCTTGGTTCGGTCTTAAAATGCCAGGAGTTCAAAATGATCAACAGAGTGCAACCACACTGTACAAAAGGGAAGTTGTTAGAGGTAAGTATTCCGTGAACAATTCTTTGTTTTGCTTTTTCAAAGGGGGGTTATTAAAACATAGGCACTTTGTTCTTTATCTCCTTGTGAAACATAGGTAAGTTCTTGTTTTTAAACTACATACTAGAGAAAATAATAAAGACCAGGAACTTTGAATTAGCCAAGAAGTCTTCTCAAAGCAAAGGAAGTATCCCAAGGTAAGGAAGGACTGTAGAGCACAGGCCATGACAGAAATAACCAGGAGGAAAGGGGACCCCAAAATGGAGAGCACTGAACGGTCAAGCAGAGGGGACCTAGGAACCTGATCTGAGGTATAAATTAGCAACAGCCTGAAGAGCATTGAGTTGCCCCTCCCTTGTCTCCTAGGAGATGGAAACCTCTAGAAATTCCAGCTATAATTTTAAGAAGAAAATGAAAAAGGCATACATATGCTTCTAATAACATTAACAGGCCAAGCTAATGCATCACCTGGACAGGACAATGTGTTGTACAACACCTGTCAAATGACACTTAGGGAACGAGTTACCGTGAGGTAATGGGGAGGGATAGACAGTAAAGAATAATCTACCTGAAAGCCACAGACCTAGAAATGAAAACAGTGCTGACTTATGGAAACAAGTAAAGCTTAACTTGATGCTAGTGGGCAGATTTTGACTTATCTTGAGACAAGAACCCAAAGTAAGGCCATGTTCAACAAGGAACAGGTCAAGAACTAGACTTAAAGGGGTGCCCTTTTATTTCTGGTGACATTAAAAATCATGTTGCCCCAGGGTAGGTGTTACTTATGCTAGGGCAGGCCACATTAGTGTCTAAATAATAAAAGCAAGAGCAAAACTGCTCTGGATCTTTCCCAGCAGGTTTCAGCTGGGCGCGCATAACCTTGGACATTTCATCTGCTCTGAAGGTATATGAAGGAAATCACATTGTTTTCACAGTCACATTATGGCTCAAATCATTTCAACATATTCAATTTTACAACAGTTTAAACATTTAACAGTTGCTGGATGTCACTTGTTATGTCTTTATAAACAGAGCATCAGACAACACACACAGTGTTTTTCTGTGCATAAGACAGCCTCCAGACATTTTTTAAAAAGGTGTAATAACTCAGCTGGGCTTCCTGAATGTGTTTCTTTTTGTCGCAGAGGCTTTAGAACATTCCAAAAGAAGCCACAAAAGAAAAACAACTCCATATAGATTTCAAGTCCAAAGTCACCAAAATAGTAACAGTGGTTTTTGTGTGATTTGGATTAGTGGCTGGTTTAGCTTTTCTTGTAATATTCTTCTACGTTTTCCACTTTTCTTTCCCCTCACAATGAGAATATTACACTTTTTTTTAATAGGAAAAAAAAGGATAGCTATTTCCTTGGAAAAATAGGAGGCCACCCACCAAGAAGTCAAGTCTCTCTCAATTAGACCAAGTTAGAAAATGCTAAACTAAGCTGAGAAAGAGGTCATGAGTGACAGGCAGTAAGGCTGGGATCCGGTACTAGACAGAAAAGGTAAGAGGCCGGCAGGGAGAAGACAGCAAGGGCAGGAACTCAGGGGTGCTTGGCTGTTAGCCCCACATCAGATTCCAGACAAGTTTGGCTAGGGTCAAACCTAAAGGCACATGTGTGTACACACACACACACACACACACACACACAGACACACACACGCACACACGCACGCACGCACTGAAACAAGTAAGCATGAAAGAAAAAAGGAAAAGCAAGGAGCCTGCCATTTGGCCTGTATCTCACCATCTGTCATAGTCCAAAGCCAGCTCAAAAAGGAAAAAGAAAGCTGGCTTTGTGGTGGGCTAGGGGTTGAATCCTACGACATAATCAAAGTCTTCTCTAGGAGACTGGCTTTGTAATGAATTATTATAAAGACTTTTTTCCTTTGCAGAAGAAAAAGAAAAGCCAGGAAGAAGTTAATATAAACCCCAAGACAGAGGGTTCTGCCAGGAAAATGACTTCCAGTGATATAAACACAAGGCAGATGTTGTAATGGAATTTAAAACTTCATTACACATGAAATCTCCCAAGCTTCACCTGAGTGCGCGAGACAACAGCCACAGCTGGGTTTTCACAATGGCTCTCACTGCCATCTGAAATTTCCCAGTTTTCCCAGACCCATCCAAAAAACATCTGTGAATTAGCAGAGTTTCAAGATTTCAAAAATTATCAAAACATTTCTTTAAAACATTAAGCATATCTTGATCAAATTTAAAGACAACTTCTGTGTTTCTTTAGTCTTAGAGTGTAAATTCTGTTGAGCGGAAAGTTGAAAGAAATCATGTTTGTGTTATATTTTCTTACTGATGGTACGAACTGAATAACCAATAATTTAATGAGTCATTAGAGCAATAACAACTATGGGATCTGTTCACTGACATGTGATATCTGCATACATCCACAGAACATTACTGTTAGTCCTTCAAGGTTTCAATTTTAATTCTCTCCTTACTTTACTTAGGTCTTTAATTCCTTTTTGTTTATATTTTTAATAATATTAAAAACTTCAGGAGTGTTTTCAAGTTCAATGGTAGCTTTATGCAGTGATTATTTTAAATTCTGTACCAACAAATTCAAAACTAACTTTTAAAGTTCTTGAGATTAAAATCACTTCACATCTTTTAAATGGAAACTGAAGCTTAAATCTGTTTGCATTTTTCCCACCTTAGTGCATGAATGCAATATATCATCCTTGGTATGTTTTTCCGATCGTAGACATCTGTTGTTTCTGGATAAAATATCTGGAAAACAAAAGTGACAATGTGCTTACTATGCTTTACTTCTTGAGGTATCGACTCCCCAGACAACCAGACCCTGATTATCCTTGCTGGTTTTCTATTTAAACATAGAGGAATCGCTTGCTGGTTGCTTCACATAGCTCTACAGAGCAATCCTAGTGTATAAGCCCTCACCTGGTGGGTGGCACGCCCCCTAGTGGCCAACCTCGCAGTGGTTTCTAGAAGCCACCGGTACGCTCACTCCTGTGATCTCTAAAGGGATTTATGAGCCCGAGGAGGAGATCTTTTTTTTTTTTTTTTTTTTGGTTTTTTCGAGACAGGGTTTCTCTGTGGCTTTGGAGGCTGTCCTGGAACTCGCTTGGTAGTCCAGGCTGGTCTCGAACTCACAGAAATCCACCTGCCTCTGCCTCCCGAGTGCTGGGATTAAAGGCGTGCGCCACCACCGCCCGGCGAAGGAGACCTTCTTATGACTACTTCGTTACAGTGTTAAAAACTTGGGACAGGTATATATAATTCATGTACATATATTCAGATTTTTTTTCTGCTTGACAGTACATAAAGTCTGAAGAAAAAACACCTCTACCCCATCTTTCAGACTGTTACTATCAGCATCCTGGTATGTGCTTGCTTCTTACATACATAATACACACACACACACACACACACACACAGGATTTAAAAAAAAACTTTATGCATATGTGAAAACCAGCATGTAAACAGCATAAGCCTGTTGAAAGGACTTTCTAGAAGCTGAATATTTTCCATCCCTTTGATTATTTTATACACATATAATTTCTGACAAAGATTAACAATTCTTTTATATTTCTGAACCACAGCCTAACCATCCCCATGGGTAAACATTTATTTGTCACTGCAGTGAGCATCCTGCATCTTCACTTTCAGAGCATCTGACCCTCCCCGGCGACCACCTAGATACAGGATTACCAGCCCGGACGGTTTGTACAAGGCTTTTTCATCCACATCCACACTGGTTTCTCCTAAGTTGAAGCTAAAGCCTGATAAGAAACAGACTTGAGAGACAGGTACCGAACTTGATTTCTGAGCTTGAAAAACAATGAATAATTGGGCTCAAATTGTCTAATACTAAGATAAGCCCATCATCATCACTTGCTTTCAGTAAATATTTTATACAAGTTGACATTAAAACTAAAATTAGGGCATGTACCACATGGTAGTACTTGGACACTCAAGTGCGATTTTTCCACTGGACATCGGAAAAAACAGAGACAAGAGTGCTTCTCAAGCTAACAATGCACTGTAGCATTGTGCTATGCTTAAAGAAACGTGCAGCCTGGGAAGTCTCAAGGCTCTTTCCGGCTGTCTCATAACACATTTGCTGTCAAGGTGTCAGCCAGGCGAGGGCTTCAGTACAGAAAACTGAGTTTGGGTTTGAAGCTCTAACAACTATGGCTTTTGCCTCACACCTCACTGTACTGTCGGCCTCGGCCCCCTTCCCTCACTCAAGAACCTTCTCCATTGATAGTTCTCCTGGGAAATCCATATGGAAATGCCTTCCTGCACCAAGGAGGGGGTATAGTTCATCAGACCACTGCACGTAACTCCCGATCTCTAGTATTTCAGTGAAGCTAAGCATGGACCAAACATTTAATATTCATAAACGAAGGGATTCCTGGCAGTTCTCAAAAAGTCAGCTCAGGGCACTGTTAGTGTCCTGCCCTTGTAACATCATCTGCCAAGACATCGTGGTGAAAGTCAACGTTAAAATGACTTGGAAAGGTGCAATCACATCTTTCACACACCATGAGACACCATGAGACTGTCCTAATCAGATTTTTTTTCCATCAAGAAAATTCTATCTGAAGTTCTCTCTTATTAATCTTTTTTTTTTTCCTGACCCAACGCCCTCACTTAGCACTTTGTAAATCAAAATTAATTGATTTTATGTGGCAACTAGTATTCAGAAGGGAGCCACATTTAATGTCTTGGGGGACACTAGAATTCTACTGATTGAGGACAGTAGATTGAATTAAGTTTTGATAATTTTGAAAACAACGAGACTGAGTTAAAACAGGCATGAGTAAAAAGATGATGAGACTATGCTACCGTGGGGTGCTGAGAACTGAACGGTGGTCCTCTGAAAGCAGCCAGCCATCCCGGCTGCTGAACCATCTCTCTAGCCCCTGCTGCGGGCGTGTTTTTGAGAAGTGTTTTTTGAAGCTAGGGCTTCACATAGTACACAAGTGCTTTACCACTACACTACATTCCCAGCCGACATAGTTAACATTTTCAACAGCAAACCTGGCTTAGTAGTAAAATAATAACACGGGTATTTGTAAGTTAGCTTATACCTTTGTCCCTTGTCTTCAAGATGACATCTTATAAATCACTTCTTTAAAGTAGCTATATGTACCATGCAACATGAAGGACTGAGGGCTTGACACAGATGAAAATGGGATAGGTCTCAAGGATGGGAAACTTAAGTGAAAAAAGCCAACCCCAAGAGGCTGCTCACCATATGATTCCAATAATACTCCAATCTCAGACTGACAAAAAAATGGCAATGATGTAGAACATTTAGTGATTGCCAGGGACAACCTGGGGGAGGGATGTAAGATAAAAGCCCATTTCCCTGTGGTGACTGTGTCTGGATAGCAGCAGGGGGCACGCAGATCCATTCATGGCATGCAACTGCTCAGAACAATGCACCCGCGCTTGTGCAAACAAATGCATTGAAGAAACGCTGGATAAAGCCAGTGTTCTAGTTTATATTCACACTCCAATAGCAGCTGGGGGTGGCTCATGTTGATCATCCACTATTCAGAAGCTGGGGCAGGAGGAGTCCACAAGTTTGAGGCCAGTCTAGGCTATAAAGGGAATTCCAAGGCAGCCTTAGCTACACAGAGACCCTGTCATAAAAAAAGAAAAAGAAAATACCCTACATAAAACACTCGAACTTCTATCTAGCATTGTACTACAGTCATAAAAAAATGTCAGTACTGAGGGAAGCTAAGTGATGGATACACAGAGACATACTATTTTTGAAAGTTCCCATGACTCTGTAATCCTTTTGAAATAAAAGGAGTCCTATGATTTTCATCAGATGTAATTTCCTCATTTCCCCCATGTATCTATTTCTTCTCTTTAAATTTACCAAGTGCTGAATGCTTACTGATTGAATTTTATTTGGTCGATCTATTTTAGGAGTAACAGCTATAAGCCTCTAACCTTTCAAATTTAAAGTGATACCATGATTTACAATAATAATTAGAAAAATAAATATATGGGCCAGAGAGATGGCTCAGCAGGTTAAAAAAAATACTAGCTATGCAAGCCAGATGACCGAAGTTTGATCCCCAGAAACCACATAAGAAGCCAGATGAAGTGGAATACATCTGTAATTCTAGCACTCTGACAGTGAGATGGGAAGTGGAGATAGGAGAATTGTCTGGAAATTCACCAGCCAGCTAGCCTGGAATATGCAGTGAAGACAAGAGATGCCTCACTTCAACGGGGTGGAAATCGAGAAAGAACTCCTGAAGGTGGTCCTTTGACCACATACCCTGGCGTCTGTGTGCATGTGCACACAGATGCATAAAATGGCTAAAAAATTCAAATTACAATAATGTACAGTAATGCACAGGGAGAAGCTGACTATCTTAAATCAGTGATCAGCTAAAGCCAGTTCTAACCCGGTTTAATTTAGACACACTTTCATCTGTCTTCCCTGTCATTCCTTCATTGTGAATTTTTGCCACATGTATCTTTGTGCAGGCCTTCCCACGTGCTCAAGTCTGCAAAGACATGTCTCAGGCGGCCAGTCAGTTTTCATAGCAAAGTGTTTGTGCATGATTTGTTTTGTCTTCCCCATTTAGCATCTGCTATGCAAAAGCTTACCTTGGGCAGTCCGATGGCCTCCATAGCTCTTAACCATTGTACGGTGTTATCTGTGTGTCGAAAATGAAGGCCAGATTTCTAACATGACAGGAGAAAGAGAAAAGGAACATGGGGTCACACAACAAGAAGAGTCATCTGCAATATATATTTCATTACCAGAATGCTATTCTATTGTGCATCTACAAGAACAGTCACTGATGCTCACATACAACAAATCCAGACACAACAGATAGACTAGACAGTACATCAAGAACCCCTTAGCGGTCTGTGATGGGTTATGCTAGTCTACAGCTCACACATTTCAAGGTAATTTTGAACTTGAATTTCAAACACCACGTAATGTCTACCCCAGGATGTTTTGTGAAACATGTATGCACAAGTTCATGCTCGCATGGTGTCAAGAACTTAGTAATTATGACTGAGAAGTCTAGCAATTTGAGGTAAACTAGATGGGATTTTATTTTAAATTATAATTATTATTATCTTTGTCTTTGTCTTTTCTTTGAGACTAGGTCTTACTATGTTGCTCTGGTGGGCCTGAAACTTGACATGTAGCCCAGGCTGGCCTTGAACTTGTGGCACTTCTGCCTCCTTCCTGAGTGCTAGAATTACAGGCATTGTACTGCCATGTTCCAGCTCGAAACAGAATTTTTTAAGAAAGCTAATGCTTCTGCTGCCCCTGCATGGATGTCTCTCTTTCTTTACAGGAACCCTGGAAGATACAAAGACAAAAGCACAAACCGTTCTATAATTCAGAGCTAATTTCAGTGTGCATTTCTCATGTTTTAATATTGATCCTAGTCTTCTACAGAAGGAAATATTCAGCATAAATGCCATTTGATCTTTTTCTATGTACTAACTAACAATCTTTCTGTGTGTCTCTCATTTCTTCTTTACAGTACACAAGTCCCAATCAGACTGCCACTTCATGAGTTATATCAAGTAATGAGCCACAAAGAGCCTCAAGATGTCTTCTGTTTTTCATTCAGTGCATAATAGAATATTATCTATTACACATTAGTTTGAAATAAATATGTAAAAAAATAACTATAGCAAGTTTCATCATATAATTAACACCCAATGATAGATATTTACATTCAACAAGACTGGTTGTTTAGTAAGAGTACTATTTGTGGTTGCACAATGTGTTTCAAATACTTCATGTAAATTATTTCTAATTTTCCAAATACCTTTCAGCATAATCTTTAGTTCTAGTTTTTAAGTCTAAGGAAAACCAGGTCATAAAGGTAAAATGATTTGTCTTAAAGTCAGTAGCTCTAAGAGGGACCTTGGAGCCATGATGGGGTCTCAGAAACCTCCCGAGTGCTGACATTCCCCTGTCCCAGGTGGGTGTGGAGAACATGGAATCTAATGATTGCCTGGTTATTCTTCAGAAGGAAGAATCAAGTGTTATAGAATAGCCGGGAGCTGAAAGGAATGGGGGAGAAGGGAAGAAAGAAGATAAATTAGATAGAAAAGAGGGAAAACTCAGAGTCCAGGGGTGACAGTCAGGCTGTAGTGTTTATAACACAGCATGAATGTTTGCAGAATTCCAGCAGACCTTAGATAAGAGCAATCTGTGGCCACAGGAGAACAAGAAAGATACAATCTTTGACTAAGTCTGAATGGAGACAGAGATGAGGGCCACCAGTACACAACTTAACTAAACGGTGTCCCATCTAACACAGTAAGTGCCTTTGTGGAACACAATTGGCATGTGATATATTCTGGTTTGTAAATGATAGTCTAGTTCCCATCCAGCCTTCTATCCTCTTTATAAAAATGCCTAGTATTCTAAATTGATATGACTGCCTGACAACACCCAAGGAAAACTTATTCGTAGGTTCCTAAGTCTGTACTAAAACCACCCAGCAGAAACCCTGATCTGTGTGCTAAGACCATCTATCCAATCTCCTCCTTGTGGTGTGAATGTCCATTTCTTTTCTTGTTCCAATGAGCTCATTAGAGACTTTTGTTAGCTGGAGTTATGTTCTGGAGTCAACATGTAATGAGAAATGCTATTTCTCTTTAGTGGACTTGTTAGGGAAGGAATCTCAGAAAAATTGCAAATCCAGCTGTGACTTCCTTCCTCAGCTTTAAAATGCTGTCCTGAGCTAGAGAAAGTCCTTAGTTGCAAAGTTTAGCTGAAAATGCAGAGGGCATCAACCACTAAACCAGGATACACCATGCTAAGTTGGAAACTTTCCCATATCTGTGAGATCAGAAAAGGGTTTCTGCTTCATATAGAGGGGCTGACTGAAAAGGTGGGTGTGTCCTCAGAAATCCAATAGATTTCAGATTCTTCATCTCAAACATCTGAGGTCCAGGCTCACTTGTTTATAAACTATGCACCTGTGTGTGGATTGCAGCAATAACTGTCTCAGTCTATGAACTTATTTCAGTTAGTATGAAAATTGGTTTTCTAAATGGACTCAAAATATTCTCATCCACTTTAGTTCTTTTTGGAGTCTTATTTTTTTTAATCAGTCTTATATATTAGCATATGATGAAATGACCTTGGCTATGGTCATATTTATCCAAGGGATGCTTCAGTCTACCTAATGTGCTTATATTTCATGTGGAACAGTATATTTTTCTTCTAATTTCATATTACAGTTACGTGCGTATTCTTTATAACTGAACTGTTTCACAGCAAGCAAATGGAGTTCATTCTGTTTCAATTACATGGATGAGAAATTATGCAAATCTTCTCCAGGTCTGACTTCTTGCATATTAGAACCAGATCTACAAGATAGTCCAGAACTCCAACAATTATCCCACGATGTTTATTTTGTAGATGAGGAAACTGAGGCTACTAATGTGCAAAATACTCAGATTGTCACTCATGCTTAACATAACAGACACAGAGTTAGGACTTTGTGATTGATGGTCGACTTTGTCAACTCACCACGGTCTTCAATCACCTGGTAAGAAAGTTTCAATGAGAGATTATCAGTGAGAGATTTATCAATGAGAGATATCTATCTCAAATACATTATTTTGATCATGGACATGTCTGTTGGGGTCTGTCTTGATTCATTTAAATGATGTGGAAAGAGCCAGTCCACTGTGGGAGGCACCATTCCGTAGGTTTGAATCCTAGAGAGTAGAGAAGGTGAGCTGAACAGCTGGCATGGATGTATTCATTTCTTTCTGTTCTTGACTGTGACGTCCCTGATGCCTTGGCTTCCCTGCTATGATGGACAAAACCTGGAGCTGTAAACTAAAACAAATCCTTTCTCCCCTAAGTTGCTTTTGTTGGGGTAGATTATTACATCAAAAGAAGTTGTTAAAGTAGAACAGACTCTTCACAGCACCCCAATTCCAAGTCCAGACACTGTCCATTCTGCTACTCACAGTGGCTAAGAACAAGTGTGGCCCTCAGTGAACACATGCCAACTAGTGTATTTTGTGTTAGGGACAAGAAAAATAACTAAGACAAATAGCTTTCTCCTCCTCCTCCTTCTTTCTAATCTCAGGGAAAACCTTCTAACAAAGAAGCTCAGCTCCTACCCATTGCCATCTGTTGACACTGATTACCAGGTCTTCTGTACAGGCTGGTCATAAGTTACAACTGCATAGTGATGGTCTACCCAGCCATGAGCACCATAACATCAGAACAGCTCTGCTATTTTCACCTAATACAGTGCTGGGCACAGGGCAGGTGCTGGGGAGTGTTGTACAGAAATGAGCTCTACTCTACACAGATTGAGTGTCCCTTACTGGATGCCTTTGTGATCTGAAGTGTTTCAGATATCAAAGTGGTACAAATGCTGGGATATTTGTATAGACATTATCAGTTGAGCATCTCTAGTCCAAAAACCCAAATCTAAAATGCTCTCACATCCAAGACCCTTTGTTCATGGCTGACTCTCAGAGTTTCTGACTTGAGACCATTTCAGAGTTTAGATTTTCAAACATGGATATCAACCTTTACGTGCTTCTCCTTCTTTTCCTTATTATCATTTTGTTTATGCATTATCATTTTCCTGATTTATCATTTGTTTTCAAATCTTCATATAACACAAGTGTAGTGTGAAGCCTTTTATTTGTCAGCCACTTTGGTTTTCTTTGGTTTTTCCCCACCAGTCACCTGGGCTCTGCCGTGTTGTAGTCCCCAAATAAAACACAAGCCGCTGTATTAATTATGAATCTGTTGGCCTTGCTTGTTTATTACTGGCTAGCTCTGACTTAAGTATTTAACTCATTTAAGTATTTCTCTTACCGGACAGACATCTTACTTCTCTGGCGGGCTACATGATGACTCCCTGTGTTTCTCCTACCCAGAGTCCTCCTGGACTCCTAGTCCCACCTATCTTGCTTCCCTATTGGCCAACAGTGCTTTATTGACATATACACAGGACTTCCCTATCACACAAGACTTTCCTAGAGGTGAATCTCAGAAAACCAAGTGGTGGCACTCAATTCAGCAGTGAGGGGCAAGAGTTCAGTTTGTGCTCATACTCCTCAGGTAGCCCTGCAGACTCTAAGCACTTGTGCAAATTCCAAGGTGTAGTGACTTTAATAATAATAGATGCCCCCCATAGACTCAGGCATTTGAATACTTGGTCCCATTGGTGGAACTGTTTGGGCAGTTTAGATGGTATGGCCTTGCTGAAGGAAGTAGGTGACTGGGAGTGGGCTTTAAGAGTAAAATGCCTTGCTATTTCTACTTTGCTTTCTCTGCTTCATGCTTGGCATTCAAGATGTATGTTTTAGCTTCCCGTTCCTGCTGCCATGCCTAGTGCTTATTACCATTTCTCTACTCTACCATCATGGACTCTTACGTCATGGGATCGTACGTCAAAATTCTCTCTGCTATAAGTAGCCTTGGTTATGGTGTTTTTTCACAGCAATAGAATAGCAACTAATATAGAAATTGGTACTTGGGAATGAACTTCTGCCATGAAGAACCTGACCACATTGATTTCTGGAGGAATATGGAAGGCCTTGGAACTAGACTAGAAAAGACAACTAATGTTTCAATTAAGGCTTAACAGATTACCCTAGTAGGAACCTGGGAGACAGTGCTGAAAGTACACCAGACATTAGAAGCCTGGGTCAAGAGATTTCAGAGAGAGGTAAGAATTTTAACAGTAACTAGGCTAGAAGCCTATGCTGGCTACATTTCATGTCAACTTGACACTGACTGGAGTCATTTTGTCTGCCATCAGGTTAGTCCATGGGCGGCCTTGTTGGGTATTCTCTTGATTGAGATGATTGTTGTGAAAGGGCCAACCTCACTGTCGATGGTGCTCCCCCTGGATAGGCTGGTGGTCCTGGGTGCTGTAAGAAAGCAGGCTGAACAAGACACGAAGAGCAAGCCAGTAAGTTGCGCCCCTCCATGACCTCTGCTTCAGTTCCTACCTCCAAGTTCCTTGAATCCCTGTCCTGACTGCCTTTGGTGGTGGCCTGTGACTTGAGATGTGTAAACTGGAATAACACTCTCCTTCCCAAGTTGCTTTTGAACATGATGTTTTATCACAGTAATAGAAACTCTAAGACAAGGTCATTCCTGTGATATTTTGCAAAGAATCTAGTTGTGTTCTGTCTGTGCCCTAAGAACTTGTCCAAGGCAAAGTTAAAAAGCAATAGACTAATGTATTTGGCAGAAGCAATTCAAAGGCAAACTAATATTGACTCTGTTGCATGGTGATTATGAATCGGTCTTATGCAGACCTACAATGAGAAATAACAAGTGGGGGCAGGAAGAAGCATGAAATGTACAGTCTGAAGTAAAATAGAGCAACAGGAAACTTAAACCAAGGCTTGTCCTGGAGGTCAGATGATCACCAGTAAGGAGAGAGGCATGCCCTGTACTGAAACAAAGGGAGGGGTGCTCTCGAGGCAGGGCCATACCTAGCTAAACTTTCAGCTTGTGAAACAGCCTAAGGCGATTTTCTGTCCCTAGAAAACAACTACATAAAAGCTCTGTGCTAATTTGGTTCAGTGGGGGTGGGGTCCACCCCAAGCTGGCAGCCTCACTTGGCAGTGTCATGCACATGATGCTGCAGCAGAGGTACAAAGGACACAGGAGTGGAGGGAGGGGCTGTGGTTTCTTCCTCTGCAGCTTTAGAGCTACAGCATGTGGAAAGGGAGTACCCAAAAGCAGGCCCCAAGAGGAGGTTGCATGAAGCTGTAAAAACGGAGCCGGGGTTACTGTGGAGACCCCAAGAAGTTGGAGATGGCGGAGTTGTGGGACCTCTGCCAAGGAAATCTGCACAAAGAGCCTGGGATCACCCTAAAAGAAAGACGCTGGTTGTGAGGGGCAAGGCTTGAGAAGTGGCTCCACCTATGCGTTTTGAAATTGAAGTTCCGGACATGGGGCATAGAACATGGGGCATGGAGTTTGCCTCGCTGGGCTTTGGTCTTGCTTTGCTCCATAGTATTTCTTCTCTATGCCTCCATAACTCTGTTTTGGAATGACAATGCATATTCTGTGCCACTGTATGTTGGAAGGATGTCATTTGCCTTTTGATTTTATAGGGGAGGGGGGTTACAAAGAAGAAATTGCCTTGAGTCTCAGAAGAGATTTTAGACCAGTGCCGAATCTGTGAAAGACTTTGGGGACTTCTAAGGTTAAAATAAATGTATTTTGCACTATGAGATGACTATGAGACCATGCAGGGCAGGGAGTAAAATCCAATGGTTTGAATGAGAAATGGTCTCTAGAGACTAAGGCATTTGAAAACTTCACCCCTGTTGGTGCTGTTTGGGAAGTTTAGGGGGTTGGAGAAACATATCACTTGGGGTGTGCTTGGGGAGTACAGAATCTTGCTATTTCTCATCTGTTCTTTGTGCTTCCTGCTTGACATTCAAGGTGTGTGCTCTCAGGGCTCTTCCTGTCTGAGGCTTGTTGCCATGCCCCTACTCCGCCATCATGGGCTCATATCCCTCTGGACCCTGAAGCCAAAACAAACTGTCTCTTCGGTTAAGTTGCCGCGGTCATGGGTTGCCATCACAGCAACAGAAAAGTACTAGTGTACAAGGGAAGCACATGGACGTGACAACGGCTTCTGGCTTACTTGAAGTGGTCATGTAGTCCTTCGCCTATTTCCATGGCCCCTCCCATGGGCCAACTTCTGCACTACTCACTGTGGATTGAGCACAGAACAATCTTCAAAAATATTGCATTTAATTTGTATGTGTGTGTGTTTGCATATGTACATGCCATCATACATGTGTGGAGGTCAGAGGACAATTTGTGGGAACCAGTTTTCTCATTCTACCATATGAGTTGCGGGGATCATCACTTGGGTCATCAGTTGGTAGTTGGCAGCAAATACCTTTTACCCACTAAACCATCTTGCTAAACCCTAAGGGAATCTTTGTCATACACTGTGGAATGTCCAAGGGACACAATAGCAAGTGCCATAGCACATAGAACATGGTCACATATCCTAGTACAGAAGATAGAGTTGCCTACGAAGGGAGCCTAACATCTGGAAGGCTCATACATAGGACCCAGGTCACTTTTCTAATCCTAAATTAATGAGGCACCAGGGTTCCATGGAGTCGATGTTTGTAGTCAGAAAAAGAAGATGGAAGCTGTTGTGCCTAACACTGTGTCCTTCAGGAATCAAGGACATGACCTACCATGGGGATGCTGGGTCTACCAGGAAGGTTGTGTTTTACAGCTGCATTGAGAGACTGTGCTTTCTGAACTCATGGTTTTTCAGATGGCACACTGAAGTGCCACACCCATGTTAGGGGGGGCATCCCTTATGTTTAAACATCCTCATTGTTATCTTACAATCTAGGGATCCTTGAGGAGACCATACAGTGGGCTTTTGCCCTAAAGGACTCAAGAACAGGAAGTTGTGTCATTTACTCATGAAAGTTTATCTCTTTTTGTTACTGTTTCAAAACCAAAAAAAAAAAAAAAACCAAACAAACAAAAAAAACTCTAATGTGAAATTTTATGATTACCCAGGAAACCACTTAGAATTTCTCTCATGAAATAGCTGTTTTCCAGAGAATCCACTGAGAGCATGTACATAACCACCTGTGCACATGCAAACACACTACATGTAAGCATACCATACACATAGACACACACGAAAGAAAGAAAAGAAAGAAAGAAAAGGAAGATCAAGTTTCCAGGGATCTTTGAACCCTTGACTTGCAGAGAACAAGCTGTGGCACCTCCTGTAACAGACCACCACACGTTCTAAATTGGATCCTGCAGATACATCTGTAATACAGAAAGGAACCTTTCAGCCTGGTGTCTGCAGCTGCCCCTTTCACCTCTTAGTGGAAAAGCTCACACATAAAGGAGACGGGATAGTGAGTCAAACTCCCATTATCTATGAGCCAGCGTCCATAACACACCCATGGCCAACAACACATCATCGCCCCTCTTTCCCCGCAGTGATCTTAAAGGAAAACAGCATTTGATCTGTAAATCTTTCCATCTCTCTGAAAGAGTAAGGTTACTTTTTAATATAAGATTGGTATTTACTCTGATTTTGTCTTCCCAACCCTATTCCTTCCAAGTTTAAATAAGAGCGATTTCATCTGTCAGTGCTATTTGTCCCTCATAAGGCAGCAGCAATATTTATCTTCTGAATCTTTTCAAATCATTCATGAAAGAAACCACTTATATGCAAAAAGGCTAGACTTTCTGTTGTTGTTTTAAACACCAAATAGAAAAACATTCCTATCTGACCTTCTATTGATGGGGGAAGTCCTGTGTATATGTCAATAAAGCACTATTGGCCAATAGGGAAGTAAGATAGGTGGGACTAGGAGTCAAGGAGGACTCTGGGTAGGAGAAAGACAGGAAGTCAAGATGTAACACCATGGGGTAGGGAAGCCCAGAAAGTTCTCCGGTAAGAGAAATGCTTAGATTAGCAATTATGGGATAAATACTAAGTCAGAGCTAGCCAGTAAGAAACAAGCAAGGCCAACAGCTTCATAATTAATATAACCTCCTGTGTGTTTATTTGGGACTGATGCAGCTCTGGAACCAGGCTGGAGGGAAGGCTTCTCTTTACATAATGGTGATCAGGAGTGGGATGATGAATTTCCACGTAGAATGACAAAAGCTTTAAAGGAATTTTAGAAACAGAAGAACGGAGAGAAGCACAGATTTTTGGTAGCAGCATTTTTCTCAGGTGGGCTCTGTTTTGCTAGTGACAAGCAGAGACTCACGTGACTCGCTTAAGGGAGTCTTCGAGTCTTCCTGATTCAGCATTAAAAAAAAAACAGCAAGGTTCTTTTAAGAGGCTCTGCTAACAATGAAAGGTGTGTACGTACAGCTGGAAGTGGCAGTGACCACATCTCCAAGCCAGCAGCTGGAGTCACGCTTATGCCCGCCATCTTGGAAAAACGGCAGTTTAAACAGCTGAGGTTTTAACAGATAAGACACGTGGCCAGAAAAACATAAAGATTTACAGTAAAGTCAGACTTGGATGAAGAAAAACCTCTAAAGGTTTACAGTGTGTTTAAAAATATACATAGGATTGAGAGAGAAAAAGAAAAACGGCATAGTGGCAAATAAAAATAGAGAAGCTGGCTGTGGTGGCACACACCGGTAGGATTTGCTGCAGAGGCAGGGGCAGGTGGATTTCCAAAGAGAAACCCTGTCTCAGAGAAAAATAAATAAAGGTAAAAGAAATAAAGTAATAATAGATAAATAATAATCCACGTAAAGATGGAAAATACACAGAGAGTCTGGATACTGTATGCTATTGTGTTTTTCAGTTTTTTGATTGCTCAGGAAGGAACAACTGCTAAAGTACACTTGATTATAAATGCTGCTAAATTAATTCAACTTATATCTTTTGAAAATACCTTGACTTCAAAATTTAAGTATAAGGATATGTTACTTGGAAAAGGAGTTTTAGTTTATGTTTCCACATAAAATGAAAAGCTGAGGATTCCTTCCAGGCTTTTGTGGTTTGATGAACCAAGACCCCCAGAATCAGTGGACCAAGTGTTCTAACAATTGAAACAGCTAAGATGATGCAGTCTTACAGACTCTGAAAATAAGGACTTATACAGGTTTCTGAGTTTTGTCATGATCCCCATGGTATGAACAGTGCCCCCTTCCAGCACGAAGCAGTTTGAAATGAGTGACGTCCTAATTCCCATCTTGTTTATACATCTTTGTTTTCATTTAAATGGGATTGTTTATAATTGGTTAATGATCACAACCAATCTCTTTTTAAAGGAAAAAGGGGATTATGGTATGGAAATGAATACTTTGTATTGGTATGGTTTTTCATTTATTGAGACAAATTCAAGGTCAATTTTGTGATACGTATATTTCTCCTCTTGATTAAGTATTGTGCTTATACTGATCTTTTAAAACATAATACATAATTAAATACAGACTATAGATAGTTACTAATAGTCAGAATTTATAGTTAGGTAAGTTAGGTTTTCTAGATATACAAAAATATATTTGAGATAGATAAACAGTCTTCAAACCTCTCAAAGACCTTCAGAAAATGGCATTTAAAATGGTTTAGGGTTTTTCTTGACAATGAGAAATGTCTGCTTCTGGCAGCACCAATTACGTCTGAGAGGAAGATGGGCATCGAAGAAATCGTTATGGAGTTTGCTTTCAACATGGCAAGATTAGCCATTTGGGCAAGAAACTGCTCTTGCCTAGACTGACTGTTGCTGTATAAACTGGACATGCAGGACCCACAGGAAAGTGATTGCTGAACTCAGTCCTCAGTTCCTGCTTCATGGAAGAGTCTACGAGACTTTTTGCAGGACACAGAGAAATGACTGACAGACTGCCAATGCAGATGGGCAGTTCTGAAATTTCCTGCTTTGCTGAGAAATCTTCTGGATACATTGTGGCCTATGGGCTGAAGATGGATGCCCCAATGTTACAGAGGAACTTTGGGTGACTGTCCAGGTAGCAAGATGTCAAGCTTAGTGTTTATGTATTATCCTTCTGTGGTCTTTGATGGAGTTGAAGACAGATAGTTATAGTTATAGTTTTCCTTAGTTATGATAAAAGATAAGCTACATATAGAACTTTAGACTCACAAGGATGGGATGGATGATATTTTCTTTAAATCTTGCTAAATGTTGATAGACAAAATGTTATAACTGTGTTCTTACTTGATAACTGTTCTGTTATATATAATTTGACTATGCTAAAGTTAAGACCTTTCTTTTTGTTTACATAGAAAAGAGGAGATGATGGGAGAAGTCCTGTGTATATGTCAATAAAGCACTGTTGGCCAATAGGGAAGTAAGATAGGTGGGACTAGGAGTCGAGGAGGACTCTGGGTAGGAGAAAGACAGGAAGTCAAGATGTAACACCATGGGGTAGGAAGCCTGGAAAGTTCTCTGGTAAGAGAAATGCTTAGATTAGCAATTATGGGATAAATACTTAAGTCAGAGCTAGCCAGTAAGAAACAAGCAAGGCCAACAGCTTCATAATTTATATAGCCTCCTGTGTGTTTATTTGGGATTGATGCAGCTCTGGAACCAGGCTGGAGGGAAAGCCTCCCTTTACAATTCATGAAAGAAACCACTTATATGCAAAAAGGCTAGACTTTCTGTTGTTGTTTTAAACAACAAATAGAAAAACGTTCCCATCTGACCTTTCAATATCATTTTAGCTACACTGCCCTAAGTCTTCAGAACCATAAGTTAAAATAATATTTGTTTCATGAAACTTTTTAACAACCACATTTTATCAGCGTTATGTCAATTATATACATTACGACAATGGTTCTCAACCTGTGGGTCAGGACTCTCAAGTGACCTTTGCGCAGGGGTCAAATATCAGATATCCTACATATTTGATACTTACATTATGATTCATAACAGTAGCAAAATTATATGCATGAAGTAGCAATGAGATAATTTTATATTTGAGGGTCACCACAACATGAGGAACTGTACTAAAGGGTCACAGCATTAAAAAGTTTGAGAACCCATGGATTAAGGGATTTCACTATGACATTTTTATACAAGTATGTCATGTATTTTGACTATATTCACTCCATTACCTTCTTTTACCCACCCCACCCCCAAATGATCTCCCTCTTGTCAACCACTCCCCCTTCTATTCTGCTGTCTTATTTTTGGTCTGTGAACCTAGGAGTCTAGAGTTACTCATAGAGCATGGACAAGGAGCTAGTTAAGGTACATGAGTAACTTACCAGTGGTTACACTACTGAAAAAAAATCCCCTTGTCTCCCAGAAACCACTAACTGCCTATTAATCCTCAGGGAGGAGATTCTTTTGACTATTTCAGTCCTTCAGGAGAGCTGGAGGACCAGAAAACTGTGATGGTGGTACAAAGGAAGCAGGATGCACTCTTACTTTCATAGTCATCGACACTAATAAAGTCGAAAATGACCTCCATGAAGGAATAGTAGTGGAAGCTTTGGGAAGCCCCAGAGTCAGCCTTAGCCTGGAAACAGAACATATTCTTTCCTGTGTTTCAGCCTCAGGAATGGTTGTTAACAGACTCCAAAGACCAAGGTTCACCCACCCCCAATCCTTACAGAAACAGCAGGAGTGAAACAGGGAAAGGAAAAGACACGCCAAACATGCATTCAGCTGGAAGCCAAAAGCATTTGGCTCCTGGGTGGTTGGTTACCTTATAACGTGTCTGTTCCACGTCATAGATCTTCTTCTCTGATACCATTTTGGGGGCAAAGAACTTGGCTAACTTCGCAAGGTAGACTCCGTTCCGGAGCCCTTCTTCCAGTTCAGTGGTTGGTGGTAATTCTTCAACCAAGCAGACTTCCATCCACCTGCAAGGGTCATAACACATGGAAGTGATTCCAAGCAGGCAACATTCTGTAAAAGAGACACAGCGTGCTTGGCTGTGTGCTAGAGACACTGGGAGAAAACAGGCCTCAAATATCCTTCTGGAAGGGTGGATTTCTAGGCAGGGCAAGGATTCAGGACAGGAGGTGAACAAGAGGGTTTAGTTTAGAGGAACAGAGTTCACTCGTGTGCCAGAGCTTGTCAACTTCACCTTTGTCTGAACCTTTGCCAATTCCCGTCAGTGCCAGAGAAGGCGGGGGTAGGGGGTAGTGGGGGCAAATCATTTTGTAAGGGTGGAATTGGTCTTGTTGGCATTAAAGAAAAATAACTTCAGGCTTATGAACTGGGCAATTCCCGTAGGAGCCAGGCCTTAGGGAGGGGACAGTTCAAAGTACCACACTCAGTGCCGCTGACCCAGTAAGTACAAAGAGGCCATCAGGAAAGTCAGGACCATGGGAAATTCAGCAAGTGGCTCAGGTTGCTCAAATAATACACAGGAATACATTAAACATACCCACATTTTGAAGGAAGATGTAGTACCCACTGGGCTCTAAAAACATTTTTTAAAGGTCAGATTAAATCTTAGGGCATTGTGCCAGTACTTCAGAAAGCAGAGAGCCAAGGTCATTGCCGGCCTAGGGATACACAGTGAATGAGAGGCCAGGCTAGTTCATGTTTTACATTGTGTGCCGAAAATCCTAAGTATGAGGTGAGTGAATGCTCCCTCTGTCCCTTCTTGAGTCACACCTGTCAAGACTCAGCCTTCTCAGCAGAAGAGCCCCTGTCCCCTCAGCCCCCATCATTGATTCCCCACACAAATCCAGCTGTTGGCGTGAGCCCTGGACTCCACAGGCAGGAGACTCTGGACACAGCAGCCAAAGATCCCCTCAACATGTGGAGACAGGGAGCACTGTGCTGTGATCCAAACACCTGACCTGACCCAAATCGCCAATGCTGGAAATATCAGCTCTGCCTGTAGCTCTGAACAGCAGCTTGGAAAAGCTCAACAAACTCCTAATAATTAAGGAATAATTGCTAGCTTGTTATTAGGCACATAGAAAATAGAATATATGAGAAAATACAAATAAAAACCCTTGTTCGAAAAAGCAAAATTTATTAATTCATTGGTCAGCTTAGGTGGATCCCTGCAGCATTTCAAAATATGCATATACACACATAAATATGCAAGATATATAAACATATTTGTATGTAATTACACACACACACACAATAATTGAGAATACAACGCATTATCAAGGGAAAACAAGAGAACCATGTAAGGGAGGCTCTTGTGTCTACTGTTACATGGTGTGACACAATAAGAAAGTGTAGGGAAGGACAAAGGGGAGCAGGGGTTATCCCGGAGTAACCAGGAAAACTTAAAGATGGGATAAAGACCTGATTTGGCCTACATAAGCAGGCAGGGAGAAAGTGTGCAGCTGGGCTCTGGACAAACCCTAGACATAAAAGGAACCTGGCTGACTCATGGGGAAAGCTCAGGGAAGCTTCTGGGCCCTTGGGGCTCACTGGGAGAAAAGGGAAACGAGACTAGGTATGAATACACACACACACACACACACACACATACACACACACACACACACACACACACACACACACACATATATTTATAGCACGCTGGGTTCTGGAGGCCCTGGAGCATGAGACACGGTGACAGCTGTTGCCATAGGAAGCAGGGAGCTCCTGGCAGCTTCCCAGAAGAGGCGTAACATGTTGACAGCGGTAATTATAACCAATTAATCTGTATAATAGATGCCTCGGAGATACTGCTGAGGGGCTGGGTGAGGTGGAGGGAACTGGGAAGGGAAGAAAGGCAGGAAGCAGTTTAAGGAAAGCATGACACGCCTGGGGAAAGCGTCCGAAAGGGGTCAAAAGGAAGTCCAATATGATCAGCCAGGGAGAGGGGCGCGACATGCTCTTCAGTCTCCAACATCTGGTGGGACTCTTCTCTCCTCTGCTAAAGGGATGGTGACAGACCTAACTGATAAAGGCTTCTCTGTTCTGATAGCTCAGGGGCCTGTGAAACTGGAAGAGCAAGGAAGAGGGAAAAGCAGATGGCAATGGTGAATTTTGCTTTCTGCATATCATACTCAAGGTGATCGAGAGGTGTTTGTTATACGTGAAACCTGCTTCATAAGCCTGAACCAGGTAACAGACTTAGAAGGAAAAACAGGGATGAGAAGAAAGGAAGAAAGTGCTAAGTTTAAAGAAATAATTGGGCTATATTAAAAGCTATTGTTAGTCAAGGTAGCTTTCCATCACCATAACAAAAACAAATAAACAAACAAAGAAAACCAAACCTGGTATAAGTAAGTAGCTTATGAGGAGAAAAGGCCTGATCCTGTGGTGAATTCCTGTAATCCCAGTTCTTTTGGAGGCTGAGATGGAAGGATAGGGAGTTCAAGGCCAGGCTGGGCCACATAGCAATATCTTGCCTTCAGAATAGAAAGGGATGGGATATACAACAAAAAGAAAGAAAAAGGTTTAATCTGGCCCAATTTTAGAGATTCCAGTAGAGGTCTGGGTAGACTGGGGGTGGTGGTGGTGGTGGTGGTGGTGGTGGTGGTGGTGCTGGACTTTTTGTAGGGTACCAGATAGCAACACCAGAGAGCGTATGATGAAACAAATTGCTCAATTCATGGATAGGAAATACGACAGAGGGATCAAGGGGCTACTGTACCACCATGTCATCCCCCCCACCCCCCACAACACAGCTTTTCCTGATACAGGTGTAGAGAGCTTCCCAATGCACCTATTCTGAATGGAACTCTGTGGGACTCTGCATCAAACTACAGCATAAATTGTCTAACTTAGATAAACTAATTAGAGCATCAAGTTATTTCGTAACAAAATACCATCTATTTTCAGCCAATTATGTTTTCAAATAATTATCCTGAAAAATACTGTTTTTCATATAGCAGTATATAAGTGCTTTGTAACAACTTGGTAATTGGGGTGCACAGGGGATCAGTATATTGACAACTGGTAGGTGGAATACAGGGAGGTATGTTGACAGCTGGGAGCAAGGGGCAGTATTCTAAAATAAAACCAACACTAAGTATAATATTTTAGATCTGAGCTTGCTTAAAAAAGGGAGATAATTGCACTTGTTTTGTCTGTTATTATATGCATGCAGTTGCCTTAAAATACTTATGATATAAAAAACTTAGGTTAGCTACAGCCTTTCAAAATCTAGACATGACAGGCTGGGGATGTTGCTCAGTTGGTGGAATGCCTGCCTGGCATGCATGAAGCCCTGGGCTTGATCTGCAACACTGCACAAATGGAAGGGTGGTTAATGCCGGTAACTCAGCACTTGGGAGGTGAAGACAGGAAGATCAGAAGTTCAAAGCCATTCTTGGCTACATAGATAAGGCAGTCTAAGTGTGGGATACATCAGAATCTGCTCCACAACGAGGGGGAGGGAGGGAGGGAGGGAGGCAGGGAGGGAGGGAGGGAGGGAGAGGGCACACCAATGTTCATAGCATTAGAGGCAGGGGCTAGTTTATCTTTTTCTTTACAGTCCTTCGATACCTTGCAACCTGTTCACACCACCAGCATACGTTTATTGAAGGGTAATTTCTCTCTGTTTCGCCAAGCATCACATTACCCTGCAGAATCTATGAAGAGCTGTTTGAATCCTGGATTTCATGCTTCATAGGGAAAACCACCTAGTCCTCACGTCCAGCCTGGAAAGAGACGCTAGGGTCACTTGGCAGATGAGTTTTCACAATTTTTTCTTGGATCCTACAAGGTTCTGAGAAAACTTAGCTCTTTTGAAGTTCTCTAGACCTCAAGGACACATGGCTGGAACATGAAGCAACTCAATATAGTGTCCAAGGGCTTCTGCATCTCCTACTTTGAACTTCCCCGAAGTCACCATCAGAAGAATGCACCCTACAGTCCAAGCCCACAGCTTGTTAACACGTGCTAACAAGACATTCTCAGCTGCTTCCACAGCAGAAGCCACGAGTGCCATGGTTTGGAAACACAGCGTGCTACGCTCCCAGCAGAAGGTCACAATGCTACATCACTGGTGGCATGAACAGGCTCCTGGAAGTTCATCTGCTTGTCTAGCCTCCATTTGTCACACTTGGTAACAGGCATTGCAAATGGTCCAGGTTACCTCTTGAGGGAGCAAACGGGACAAGATAGAGGTTGGCTGTGTGAAGATAAGAGACTACCTGCACGGAGTGCCCAGTAGGAGCTGCCACAAACCTACACAGCATCTCACAGGTCTTCTGGGGGGTTGATGCAGTTCGGAAACAGTCACCAGTCAGTATCAGTCCACAGGAGACCCTTCTTCTGGGACAAGTGGAAGTCTTTGGTAACAGAATCACTGGTCAGACTGGGTATCTCATAGCGACTTAAAAGTACTAAAATACTTGACGATGAAGCAGGAACTGGGATATGCACATTTCTAAAGAATGCATGCCGTTCTGGGGTGAATATCCTTGAGATCTAGCTCTTTAAAGTGTGTAGATGAGAACTCACATACAGACACCATATTGTTCAACCCAAAGGCTAGGGGACTGCTATTAGCAGCCCACTGTAAAAGGGCTGGCATGCCACATACAGGGTGAGGGGAGTGATGGGTATTCACTCTAGGCCTGGCTCATACAAACCATCCATGGAGGTTTCTCTTATACAATGTTTTAATTAAGTCTTTGAGAATTGCATAAATGTATACCATGTATTTTGATGATATTCACCCATTATTTCTTCCCTAATTTTTCCTGGATCAAACCCTCTCCCAACTTCCTTTGCTGAGTAATTCCATTGCTAGGCCTGTCACACTATCTCTCTGTTCTTCAGTTTGTGGACAACGGTTCTCATCTTTCCACGTTTTGGCCATGATGAGTTAATACTACTAGAAATCATTACTGAACTTGTTTTCATCAGGACACGTGGTCTTATTTCTCTTGTGTATCCAGTCGAGTAGAATTGCTAGGTCATATGGTCTGATGTCTACTGACAGCCTGACAGGGTTAAGACTCACCACAGAAACAAATCTCTGCACATGTCCTTGAGGAATTAGCTAGATCAGGTTAACTGAGGTAGGAAAACCCACTCTTAGCATAGGCGCTACCATGCCATGGGCTGCAGTATCAGATGAATGAAAAGGAAGAAATAGTGGGATACAAGCATTCCCTGCTTCCTGATTGTGACACGATGTGTCCAGTCACCTCCTACCCCTGCCACCGTGCCTTCCTGGCCATGACATACCATATCTCCTGGAACTCTAATCCCCAATAACTCTCCTTACAGCACCTTTATCACAGCAACAAGACAAGTAACTGATGCATACCGCGGCTCTATGTTTATCTTTTAGGGCCTTGTGCCTACTTTCTAAAGCAGTTATACCTGGTGACAGGAGGGGCTGTGATTCTCTTGGATGTGGATATAGTTATCTCAGCATCATATGTTAAAAAGATTACTTTTGTGAAATTGTCTTGGTACCTCCTGGACACTTCAATTGTCTGTAGTGTCCTGGATCCTGGGTTCATTTGCAATGATCTATCACATCTGTGGCTTATGTATGGATAGTACATAAAGCTGGAATAATAAATTTGCCAAGACTCCCTGTGCTATCGAGAAGGAGCATGAAATTTGCCTCAGCAGTGCACGGGATTGAAACTAGAACTGGTCCACCTCCTTTGTGCTGCCTCTGACTTCCCTGTGCGTTCCTGCTCTTTCCACTGATTACTTCTACTGGCCCAAAGCAGTAACATGTGAACATCTCATCTCAAAACACAGGTTGAAGCCAGGAATGGTGGCTCATGTCTTTAATCCCAGTACCCAGGAAGGGAGGCAAAGAGAGGCAGGAGGATCTCTGTGAGTTTGAGGCCAGCATGGTCTACACAGTGAGTTAGTTATAGGGCAGCCAAAGCTACATAGTGAGATTCTATCTTTTAAACAATAACAAAAACTAAAACCAAAACCAAACAACAACCATAAACCCTACAGGTTGAAGCTACTTCTGATGGACACTGGAGGGCTACTGGGGATCACCGTGATTCAGGCTGGGGGACCGCACATCACTGCCTGTGTTGGCTGCCCGGCAGGGAAATCCCCAGTGACTTCCTAGCACAGAGGAGCAAGAAAGAGGGGCAGCAAGACGACATCTCTCGCTGTCACTCCAAAAGAGGGTTTGGAGTTAGCCTCATTGCTGGAAGTGGCTCTCAGTGCTCATCTGTAGCCACTGCACACTGTAGGTGAGAGCAGAGGAAGGTTCAAGAAGAGTGGGGTGCAAGCAAGTCAGGAGATGAAGAGGGGAGAAAGGGAAAGGTTTTCCAACTTTGGGTTAAAGTCAAAAGACAAAAACAAAAGGAAACAAAACAAAGCAAACACCATCAAAGAAATAAACAAAAAGCAACCCACAAAAACCCAGAGGCAAAGAGTCCATCCTTCTGCGCTGGCTGTGCCTAGAGCCGGACGCGGGAGTGGCTGAGACATTTGCTACGCTTTCTACTCAGGAAATCAGAGTCCAGTGAATCCTGATCTCATGCAGTAGTGGGCAAACTAAATGTCCCTAAGGTAGAACTGCTAGGCAAGAACAGAAAATGTATACTTTTTTCCTGCAAAAGCCCTGCTTCATGAGGTGCCTTTCCCCATGACCTTTCAAGTGTCTCAAGTCCGTTTCTCTCCCCACTGTTTAGAAGTGAAAGCAGCACGCGGCACTCTGTTCTTTGGAAAGAACACACACTCTCTTCTTCGTTCTTATACGCAAAATAACTGATCACTCTTTACCTTTTGTGCCCATGGGAAGCAAAAACATCAAAAGTACAAAATTAAGGTCCCAAGGAAAACCTTTTTTATTAGCTGCTGGCCAATATAAAATTGTCACCACAATTCTGCCAGCTCAGAGGAATGTGGGTGTGAGAAAACAACCGAACTCAGGGGACATCCATGGATCACCTTCCTACACTCTTAACTTGCCTGGTTCATTATAACAAAGTGACATAAATCCAATTATTTTCTTAAAAACATAGGTACACCAACGCATGAAAGAATCAATAGGGCTTCTGGGCGTTGGTGGCTCACACCTTTAATCTCAGCACTCGGGAGGCAGAGGCAGTGGGATCTCTTGAGTTCGAAGCCAGCCTGGTCTACAGAGCGAGTCCCAGGACAGCCTCCAAAACAATACAGAGAAACCCTGTCTCTACCACCTCCCTCCCCCCCCAAAAAAAACCAAGAATCAATAGGGCTGCTGTGGTGGGTCACACCTGTAAACCCAGTACTCTCAAGGCTGAGGCAGAAGGATCTCAAGTTTGAGGCCAACCTCTTCTACAGAGTGAACTCATATTTAAATAATAAAAAAGGAACAAGACATGACTCTGGTATCTATGAGGAATAGACTTTAGGAAAATAATATAGCAGAAATCTGTTGAGATTGACAAACATTTCTCAACACTGTTCCATGGAACCGTGGCTTAGTTAGATGCTACTAGAGACCACTGGTAGAAAAGAGGTCTAAAGGGGATTTAGCAAGTCTCAGATAGACATGAAGAATGATGTTGGATATTGAATCAAAGGTGGTCTTCATTAACAAGTGGCACGGCACTTGGCTGGACACATACTGCATTTTGTAAGGTAGCATTTCTGTGTTATGATCTTGAATGTCCAGTTGAGGAGATAGTAAGTATTGAAAGCACAGCCTGGGTCCTCATTTATAGGAGGCACAAAAGGAGAAGAAATGAAAATCAAATGTGAAAGAAAGAATTATTAATCCCAACTACAGAGAACTTGAAGATTTGGAACGACCGTAGTATGTCCATAGTGGAAAAAATGTTAGGATGCTCTGGAAAGAATATCAGTGATGTGTGTGGTTGGACAAGGACAATCCCTGTATAGAGAGATGACTGGCACATCAATCAAGCAGAATATGCCAACAGAAACATTGCTAGCTTGAACCAAAGGAGACAGAGACAGGATGAGAACAGAAGAAAAGCAGTCACCCTCCTGTGATGGGACTATCAGAGCTTCTGACTGTAAATATTTTGGACTTCACTCTTACTACAATCTAGGGCTTGGGGACAAGGCTGCCTCTCCCTCTTTTCAGCAGCCACCCACGGCCTCGAACAGGTGCTGGCGTGCCATAGCATAGAAGACAGAGCATCAGTAGAGGGCTATTATCAAGCCTTAGACTTAACACAACCTACCCTGGGAGGTTTTTCACTCCTTTGGATCCATGACCTTTGCCTACCTTCTCCTTTGTAGACAGGGAACGCCCGTCTTCCTCCTGCCTCATCTTACTGGGTTTTATAAGTTTACTGGAGTTATAACTTACTGGGTTTATATGTTTATAAAGAGAAACTTTTTTTTTGCCTCAAGATGAATCCTCCCTAAAGTTTCACCTTTACCTTCCCTTGACTCAAATGACATTTGGGTAAGGTTTGAGATTTAGGATTGATTTTACAATGGTTTGAGACGTAGGTGAAGTATACATGGTGGCTCGCCCCTAAAATTCCACAACTCAGCAGGCTGAACCCAGAGGAATGCTGTTGAGTTTAGGGCCAGCCTGGACTATACAAGTGGGTTCCTGTCTCAAGACAAACTTGGAGGGTCCATGTGAGTCGGTGTATTTATTCTTAAAGGTTTATTTATTTTTATTTCACGTGTATGAGTATTTTGCTGGTAGATATGTGCATCACTCCTTTGCCTGCTGTCCGTGGAAGTCAGAAGAGGGTACTGGAGCCAGGCCTGGAATTAGAGCTATGAACTGTGAGCTGCGACGTGGGTGCTGGGAACTGAATTGGGTCCTCTGTGAGAGCAGTCAGTCCTCTCCACCACCGAGCCACACAGCAGCCTCATGGGCTAATGCACCTTGCATGTGAAAAGAACACAGCTCTTGAGGGTGTCTATGAGTACTTCTTCCAAATCATATGTTAAAGTCTTAATGTCTAGTACCTCAATGTGTGATTATATTTGGAGATAAAGTCTTTAAAAATGAGGCCTTGAATGTGGGTCCTAATCTATCTGGTGTCTAATAAGGAGGAGAATTCAGGAAGATCATGTGGAGGCAAGGAGAGAACCCTCAGAAGAAACCATGAAACCATGGTCTTGGATCTCCAGCCCCGTTTTAAGTACAAAATCCATATATGTTTCAGTTACACTTTCTATGTATAACTCGAAGGTAATTTTATGCATTTCTAGTGTGCCTGGATTTTAATTGTGACTAATACATGAGGATGAACAGGGCTTTTCCATCTGTGGCATTTCACTAGAGCTAGAAAAGTTTCAGATTTTGGAGTTTCACATTTTTGATTAGGGGTTTTCGATTATTTGTTGGACTTTGTCACTTAGAAGGAGACTCTGTGGGGATCTTGTTTGTTTTGAGAGGCACAAAACACAAACTCCAGAATAAGATACATCAAGCTAGACCCATGCTCTGCTATTTATGAGTATATGCCCCCTGGCTAACACCTGAGTCTCAGTTCCCTCACCTGTAACAATAGGGTTGATGTGAGTTTATTGGCTCCAGTTCCCAGGAACCAATGCCAGCTATTACAGCTTTTCAAACCCTAGGCCCTTCCTCTGCCCAGCTGCCGACCCTGCCATACAGACTTCAGGTAGCAATTAGGCTAGCAAATGACTATGCCAAAGTACTCCTTTACCACAGCCTGTTCATCGTCAGGGAATCTACTCCTCCCTACATATTCAATTGTCTATACAAATTATAGTAATTAGTAGGGTAATGTACATATTTGCATATGTTTGTAACAGTCTGGTTTCTCCAGAATGGGCCACTTGCAAACAACTGCCATCCACAGTTATTTAGCACATTGGCTAACACCTAGCAGGTAGTTGGCACTTACACGACACATTCTTATACCAGTGCCCAATAAGCAGTGGATCTATGATTTAAATTCAGGCTGTCACCTCCACAGGATACATCGCCACAAATCACTTAAAATTAATATGGTGAGCAGAACTTAAGCCCACTTCCCAGAAATAACTACTGACTAAGCAGAAACTCACAGAGAAGTCCTGTCTAAATGAATCAGATCTAAACTCCACTTTCCTACAGCAAGGTATTCTTGTGCTTTAATAAAACGACCCTTTTACAGGGATCTCATATCAGATATCCTGAATGTCAGACATTTACATTATGATTCATAATAGTAGCAAAATTACAGTTATGAAGTAGCAACAAAAATAATTTTATGTTTTGGAGGGGGTGTCACCACAATATGAGGAGCTGTATCAAAGGGTTGTAGAATTAGGAAGGTTGAGAATCACTGTTCTAGAAACCTTTGTGGAGTGTAAATATGCACTGGACTTCAGGCACCTGAAAACCTGACTTCAAACACGGTTCTGCAGTTTTGTCTTGATCTCTTTGGTTTGCAACAATCTCCCCTGGCCATATTACCTCCTTTCAGAAATTTGGGTATAATATAGTTACATCATAGAGCTGTCAAGAAGATGAAGAGAGATACTACGCATGGAATCAACCTGTAAAAAGGAACTCAGCATGCAACAGGTGCGTAAGAGACAACTGTTCCTCAGGAATACAAAGAAAGTAGGAAGCTGAGCTTGTCTTAAAAGTGTGCTGCTCCAAAGGACCGACCACACCGTCCTCCATGGAGCAGCCTGACCAGAGGTCCGTCAGCATCTATGAGCTAAAGTCTTCTGGGTGGAGATTGCTGGGAAATAGGGCACCCTACAGGAAAACACTCTGTCCACTGAGCTTCAGAATTTAAGCTCCAAAGTCTGAGTGTGTCCTGTGACTTCACTAACACTTGGTACAAGTGAGTCTGAAGCTCCTGGTGCATTTGCAGTGCAAACCTCTCCCCATACTGTAAAAGAACCACAACTGGGTGCAGAGGGGATGCAGTGAAGAAAGGCTCCAGCCTGGCAACAGCTTCCTGGCACGGGCACTGCACAAACACGGTGCAAATGGAAGGCCAGGATGTGATGAGGCAAACTCTCCCTGTTGGGATTGTTTGTTCAGTGCACATCATCTAGCCAAACATGACCTCTGTTCTCGAACTAACATTGCTTTGCCCTAAGGTAGGCAGGAAAAGGACAACAACAGGCAACACGCCTCCTAAGATGGTCAATTTCATTTGCCCAAATTCCTCCCCACCCGTGAGTCCCTCTTGACTATCTTCTTCCCAACTAAATCTTCAACACGGGCTTATTACTACGTCATGGTCATTCTGGAATGTTAAAAAAAAAAGCCACAGCAAATCCAGGCCACATTCCACCATGGAAAAAAGTTAACAGGCAGGCGCTCCATCCAGCACACTCTTCTCTTCCTCCCCTTCAACTATAGGTGCTCATATTCAAGTGGGGGGAGGGGATGAAGCAAGAGCTGTCAGTGGATTCCTCCGGGATCTATGGGACAAAGAGACAACCGCTCTGGGCAGGTGGGCTGAACTGTTTAACTGTGAGCAATGATTTTAATGTCACAGTCACATCCTCTTCCTCCTCTAGCTACGTCCTAGGTTCTTTCCCCAGCCCTTATTGATTTTCCCCACCCCCACTACCAGCTGTACTAAGGAAGTGACAAACGGGGACTCACTAGATGCCATCAATCATTGTCACCAAGAGGAGAATGAAAAGACTCCAACATATGTTCTTGCAAATGCTGCCCACTCACCCCTCCCACCTCTCTCCTCCTTTTCTCCAACGTGCGCACTCTCCACAAGCAGTAAGCCACTTTTTAATTTCCCTTCCATGGAAACGTATGAAGAACAAATAGCGCCCAACTAGGATTTTTTTTTTCTTTTTCCACATTTGTTCACATGTATAAGTTCATAGTTCATTTAGGCCAGACTGAGCAGAGCTGCACACCCACCCTCCTGCCAGCCAATCACCAAGCAGAAGCACTAAGGATGAAGCCAGTGCTTCTCTGGCACCAGGGGGATGGCTGAAGAGAAAGGATGCAGGTGGCAGATGGTACTCTCTACAGCGTGTTCTGGAGACAGAGAATAGGAGTTCCCTGTTGCTCTGCTGACCACTGTGACACTTGATAGATCAATTCCTATGGCAACAGCTCTAAGCACAATGCACTAAAAATAAACCCGGGATGTTTTCAAATGGAAGATAGATGCTTGTGATTGTCTCTGGGAATGTTGCAAGAAGCAGAACGTGGCCACTGGCATCAAAGGCCATAGACAGATTTCTCTTTCACTCTGTAATTCCCTACTGGGCATCTAAGCTGGCTAAATAATAGAAGAAAGCCTAGAGCAATATGGAGCAGCTTTGAGAGCCAACTGTCTGAAGGTATTAATCACAAAGACATGCAAAAACAAACAACTTCCAAGTCCAATGACAGGGAGTGCACTCTGGGGAAATGACACACCTTTATAACTTGTAACGGTAAAATGATGGCAAGGTGGAGGTGTAAAGCTGAAAACAGTGTAACATGGGAAAGATTTTGGCATTTGAACCCACATATGAAAAGGGACAATTGATGGTGAAGATGGTAGAATTCAGGGGTTTCCTAATTAATAGACTAGCCAAACCTTTGGCATAAGCAAAAAAAAAAAAAAAAAAAAAAAGCATGAATGTAAGAAATACTGCAAGAAGACAAATCAGCCTAGATGATACAATTTTCATATATCAGGAATAGGAATAAAAGGAAATCACTTTTAAGGGGCCGAACACCAACCAGTGTCTAATGTGTACCCAGTGACAATGCGCTGAGGGGTGTGGTCAGCTCAGCCTCTGCCCCGGCATCCTCCAGCAGGGCTAGGTATGGCTTCCAGGTTGTCGAGTGAAACACTGCAATGTCAAAGCAGCAGACGCCTTCTCTCCATGAAATGCCTCCCGTTCTGAGTTGCCTTACACGACACTGCTTCTGTTTGGTGCCAGGCTCTAAAGTCCCTTCTGTTTCAAAGCAGAATATGAGGCTGGAGGAAATTGTCACTACTGGGAACTATTTAGTTATGTTGCCAACTGTGTACACAGCTACATTACACAACAGCACAGTAACTGCATGGTTTTATATGCAGTCATGTATGGATATAACCATGTTTACACAGGCAGTTATAGTATGTAATGTGAATGTGTTGTACTCATACACAATTATTTGTTGGTATCCATGAAGGATTCAGCCCACAAATTCCCAAATCCATCGATAATCAACTCCCTTCTATGAAATATTTGCATATTTACTAGTAAATATTTGCGTATATAAAGTATACGAAAGGATGTATACTATGCATCCTCTTCCATACTTCAAATCACCTCTTGAACATTTAAAATACTTAACATAAGTAGAAATGTTATGAAAATGTTTATATTTTATTGTTTAGGGCATTACAAGAAGAAAAGTCTGTATTGGTTCTCAACCTTCCTAATGCAATGTCTCTTTAATACCGTTCCTCATTTTTGGGGGACCTCCATTTGGCTGATACCTCATAACCATAGTTTTGCTTGTGTTATGAATCACAATGTAAAGATCTGATATGCAGGATATCTGATATATGACCCTTGTGAAAGGTTCATTTGACTGCCAAGGGGGTCAGGACCCATAGGCTGAGAACCAATGCTTTAGAGGATCTTTTCCCTAAAATATTTTTGAGCTGTCGTTGGTTGGATTTGCAGACACAAAACCTGTAGACAGTAAGAGCCAACTTACATCATTACATCATGGTGATGTCACCATTCTGCACTATCAACATAGCTATGATATCTACTCAGAAATTATCCCCAGCAGACTACAAAAGAAACAGGGAGGTGTGATAACCAACAGGAGAACTGGGCAAGAAAACCTAATTTTCCCTTTGTGCCCTTCTTTTGGACCTTTTAAATTTAATAAAATGTGTAGATATGCTAGCAAATGTTACTGTACTTGATTAAAGCAGCCGCCCACTCTGCACAGAATATAAAATAAGCGTAAGGAGTGAAATGCTCCCGTTGCACGGGAACTAGAGGGAAGCCAGCCAGGCCCCCTTCTCCAGGCATGCACACTTAACTTTTCCTCACAGGGCCTCTTCACCCAGCTCAACCCCAGGCCTCTCACCAGGGGGCAGCATTTACTGCGGGGTGCACTTGTTTATATTACTTGATTTTATGTATAGGTTAGTAATTAATGACAGCAGTGCCACACAGAGTGCCTTCCCAGGACCCACGTCATCTGGAGAGTGCCTTCTCTGTCACACACCTCTGCCCTGGGGTCTCCATACATCTTGGCTCTAGAAGTATGGACTTTCTGATCCATGCTGGGCTGCAAGAGCCCTGGGGACTACAGAGCCCCCACACCTTAACACATCATTCTAATATTCTTTTGTAATTAATGGATTGCCTTTTCCTGTCAGCTTTCTAACTGCCTGTCAGCTTTGCAGTCGTAATGGCAGCTCCCTGGGCTTGAGAAGTCACCAGAGCAGGAAGAGGAAGGTAAGCATAACTTTGGACTGGCACAGCCTGCCCTCAGCACAGCACAACTGGGACCTGACACTATAGTGGCTAACTGCCATGGATTCTCACTGTGGAGACCTTCCAGACAATCAGGTATTGTTTCCTTGTCCACGAAGCCATCATTGCCCAGCATTAAACGGACATCAGAAAGACAAAACTCACTCCTGTGGCATCTTCTTACAGATGGAGGAAAGGGAAGCATACATGCGTGGAGGACTTCTCCACTCATCTTGGGGCTTTTCTGAGGGAGGGGCAAGAAGGGGCCAGAAAACAAACTTCTACGTCAGAAGAAGTTCAAAATGTCAGCTCCACAACTGGATGGTATGCGCAGTTAGAAACAGAAGACAGGACCAGCTATAAAAGCCCTTGCTGCCAAAACTGACTACCCAAGTTCCACGGCCAGAACCATGTGGTGGAAGGAGAGGACCAACTCCCAAGTTGTCTTCAGCCCTCCACTTCTATTTCTCTCTCTCTCTCTCTCTCTCTCTCTCTCTCTCTCTCTCTCTCTCTCTCTCTCTCTCTCTCTCTCTCTCTCTCTCTCTCTCATTCTGTGTGTGTGTGTGCACATGCATGCCAGAGAAAATTTAAAAATGTAAAAGAGAAAAAAGACAAAAAAAAAATGACAGCAAGGTTTCTAGCTGGGATGCATAGGCAAATGACCAAGAGAGTTTCAGAGAAGAAACCTGCAGAAGAACCCTTCTTTTGGGGAGTGGCTGGGGAAGAATGTCCACGCACAGTCCTGAGGTCTGCCTCACCTCTGCTTCTCTGACCACCCTCAGCTAAGTCTCAGTGTCACTCACAGGTTTCACCTTCAGTGAGGTGCTTAGTGACCATGTGACAGTCACATGAAGGCTCGAGGGAACAGGAGCTGGTTACAGGAGACCTCTACTCCACTCTGGCTTCTTAGGTTTCAGGAAATACGGCTTGAGCGACAGCACAGCCAGCTCTGTACAATAACAAATCATGCTGCGAGGGTGTTCTGGGCCAGCTTGGGTTTCACAACGCCTCCACCCCCACACTTCCCCATACTGGTTACGTATAAGCCACAAGAGCTGAACCTGGCCAATTCGAAAGCTACACATTTAACGACATTGCTCTTTCTCAACAGACACAAGTGACATAGCTTCCTTAAGCCACAGAACACTAAAACAGAACATGCATCTTTACAGATGGGAAAAGTAGATATTCCGAGTGCATACGAGCTGGAGGAGGACAACACATACGACTAAGAAAAGGGCCGGCCACCAAGTCATCCCGACTGTTTCAGGTTCACACCAAGGACTCAATAGAGGAAGTTTAAGATGACCTGGAGACCTCAAACTCCTATTGCTACAGGCAATTGGTCATGTTCACAGATGCTGCCTGACACCCTAAAGGACAACACATGTCTGAAAAGAGATTTAAAACACAAGCTCAAATTATTCTAGGAAAGGGGAAATAGACGGGAAGTTGTTGCCAGCCAGTAGGAACTTCTCAAGACTGGCTGCCACCATGCTGGAAGGTGCGTGCTGATGAGAAGTCTGCAGATGCTCATCGGGAAGGGCTTGTCACAGCAACACGGAGTAGAGGCTTCGCTCACACCTCATCACCTAAATTATTTACATAATTTGGAGTAAATCCAGACTAACCTTAGCCTCAGAAAACTACCCGGGCAGGATGTACAAACAGATACCTGGCTGGGGTGAGGCAGGCCTGGAAGGAGGGAAGGGGGCTGCACGTGACAGCAATTCAGAGAACACAACCGTCGGGAGTTCCTTAGAATTGGGGAGTTCAGGTCTCAGATGTCCATTATCAGCTCTCAACTAATTATTATGACACAGTTTAATACTATGTACTGAATGAAAGACCTCCACCATGCACACATTTTCGAATGGGTTCAGGTTGGTCATGGGTTCACAGGGGAAGAGCTGCTCTTTGCAGCACTCATAATTTCTTACATGAAAAGAAACTTGTTAAAAGTGAATCAGAGAAATCCAGGAATGAATAAAAACTACATGAGATAGCACACCACACGCACAGGCCTTGTGGATTTACACAAAACAAGCCGGACACAATAAATGTTACTGAGGATGTAGTGACACCGAAACCCTCCAGCCCCATTTCCTTTCTGCTCAGAGCCTGGACACTGTGCCAGGCCGCTGGAGTGCTCTCTCTGCATCACCTAGGCTTCACGCAACTGCCAGGTAACTTGCTGTTAAGTGCCAATAACTAGATAATCACGCCCGTTTCCCCCTTTCTCTCTTGCATCTGTTGAATAAATGAACTAGATCACAGTTTACCTGAGCCCAATTCGCACCCAGTTGTTGACTCTTATTTAAAGTGAGCCTACCCAAGTTCATTGGGATTGCCTGCTTCCTAGGTAAGGACAAGGAAGGCACAGCAGTTGGTACAGTCCACTCAAGAGAACACACCTTTTTAACTCCAGGTTCGGGGCAGTGAGTCAGTAGGAGGAAGTAAAAAAAATGGAGAAACAGGAATCTCTTATTGTTATGGGCAACTAAATGCCCATAGTGACCCCGTTGGCATCTTCCTAAAGTAAATACATTTGAAGCCCAGCACTCAAACTCAACACAGGTACTCATGAGTGGCAGCCTGGCCCTGGCCTCTCTGAGAACAAGACAGGATGCACAGGGCCATATTCCAGGCACTGAATCTAGGCAGTGACAAAGAAGACCACTGATGTAAAAGGGATACTGCTGAGTGGGACTTCTTCCTTACCAGAACTACAGTCAAGCCCAAAGCCGAGGGTACTGGGGACAGATGGCTCCCCACTGTGGCACCATCTGTCAAGAGGTCAGAGGATCGGTCTAATTCTCAGTGATAGTTTTTCCTCCTAGCCAGCACCCAAGGAAAGAAAGACTGGTTGATGGCCTGGCAGCTACTGCAAAAGTCCAGGCTATTGCTCAGCAAGTTATGATGATGGGACAGTTTCCAAAAGAACCCCTGGGGACATCAGGTCCTCTTTGAGAAAGGAAGGTGGCTACCCTGTTCCTTGTCTGGCTGCTACAGAGCTGCAAACCTCAGACCCACCCTGGTTTGAAATAGGGTATGTGAAGGAGTTGGGACAATTTCGTCTTCTCATAGACTGGCCAGGGGCAGAAAGGGGGTTGGTGCCCATGGAAGAAGACTGGTACCCACTTCTGAACTAGACATTTCGAAGGCAGACTCTCAGTGGCAGGTCTCTATGCAGAGCTTAAGGGCAATCGGCCAGGCATGGACGGCAGGAAAGAAGAAGAGCACCCCAACCCAGTGTATGAGCTCTGGGGGGGCAGGGCCACAGCAGTGAGCGAGCAGGGCTGCTTTCGAAGGACCAGAGGAGTCACAGGGTAGTAACTCCATGGATTCCAGGCAACTGCTGATCAAAAAAGACCCTCACTCCAGGAGAACTGGAGGAACGAATGTGGCATCGATACCTAGCAATGTAAAGGGGACCCTGTTCTACCTCCCTGTTTTACCTCAGAAGAGGCTCTTCAGAGAGGAAGCAGGGGGGCACTAAGCGGCCCCAGGAGAGCCACATGCATCTGAGAGGTGACACTGGCTTCAGAATGAAGCCTACAGAAGTGGTGACTGATGAGAGGCACTTACTACTGCTCAGTGAACCAAAAGTCCACCAGCCTCTTGTTCCGGTTCCCCATCTTCTCCTCTCCGCCACCCGCACCCCAGAGCTAAAGCTCAGAAGAGTAGAGTTAAATTAGATGTGAGCTGGAGAGTTTGTTGTTCGGAGACAGAGTCTAGCTCAGGTTGGCTTCGAACCCTTGGCTGTCCTTCTACCTTAGCTTTCTGCTCCACTCTGTGTGAAAATGCAGCCTGGCTCTGCCCAAAGTGCTGACCCAGCTGCTGAGGAGGACCAGCAGTCAAGTAGGCACAGATAGCGATGAGTGTTCACAATAATATTAGAGTCCACATCTGTTCACAAGGAGCTGAAAAATATAAACCATTCACTTATATTGCTAAATCTATACATCTGGCCGGGAGCTAGGTGGATGAAAACATAAACACTGAATCAACCCATCCACTCTGTTCCTTAGAAACTCCGGGAAGGGAACACCAGCACTTGACAACTCCAGTCTGACCTTTAGCAGAAAGACAAAAGCACTATTGAAGGGGAAGAAACAAGTTCTGAACAGAATGCACCAGAACTCAAACTTGCCAAGCTGTCTGCACTTTGGAATTTTGCAGTGTTTAATGTCAACTGTCCCTAACTGGCCTTGTGGGTCTCTCTGAAATTCCACTAGTATAACCCAGCTCTATATGAGAGTTTTAGAAAACTCAGAATTCCCTAGGAGCCTCTGCACAGTAGGGCACTCAGATCGGGCCTCTGTTAACCTTTGAAAAAAGCTTGCACCGGGAGCTTATCTTAGCTAAATTATCAAAGCAGTGAGCCTGCCCTGCTGGCAGCTGAATCACTATGAAAATACCAGGGTCCCAGTCACTGAAAATGGCAGAAAGAACACGGTTTGGTGACCACTGAAATTGTCCTTAACATTCTGCTATCTACATGGGGATAAAGACTCACCAAGTCAGCTTACTACAGAGGACCATGACATGGTCTGACTTCTTTATCTGCGTGTAAAACACCCGTGGCTCAGATGGCAGCCCAGGATTCCAACTATGCTCCCTTCTAAATGATTTCTGAAGACCCAGAGCCATTAAGCTCCCCAGCTGCTAGTCTTCTCTCTATGACACCGTGACACTGGCAGGTAACGTGTGTGTTGCACATATCTTTCTGTGCACTCTTCTAGTTCTTAGACTTAAGAAACTTTATGTTTTATATATCTCTTGAAGAGCATAGTCTTCTGAACCATGTTTCCAAAGGGACAAAACAAACAGAGATGAGTTCTAATATCCAAATAGTGATGAAACTTTGGGTTACTGAATCTTTATTTTATTTTTTTTAAAAAGTGTGGTCAACTAGATGGCTCAATGAGTAAAAGTACTTGCTGTGCAAGCTTGGTGACTTGAGCATGAGCCACATAAAGGTCAGAGGAGACAACATACTCCATGAAGTTGTCATCTGATCTCTACACACATGCCATGGCATGCATGTGTACACACTTTATAAATAACATCTTTTTGTTGCCATTTTTTGAGACAGGGTCTTACTATGTAGGCCTGGCTGTCATAGAACTCATTCTGTAGACCAGACTGGCCTTGAACTCAGAGATCTGCTTTCCTCTGCCTCCTCCTGCTGGGATTAAGAGTATGTGCCATCTCTCCTGGCTTTTTTTCCACATAATTCAACAGGAAATTTTTTTTTATCCAAGCTAGTATTTCTTTAAACTATTCAAGAAGATGGTGCTGGGAAGCTACTTAAGTGGCTTCTTGTTAAGAATCAGTTCTGGGGGACAGATTTGACATGTCATTCCTTTTTCCAAGTTTATCTTCTCATTAATCACATTGAGAGGGAAATTAAGGTTCCCATCACCATTCAGTACACCTCATCTAATCATAGTGCTAACTCTCAACTTAAGTCATATCCGTGGGGTTAGCAAGGACGTCCAGCTACATCGTCACTCCACAGAGACCTCCAGGAGTTGTCAAATTTTATCTAGAAGGAAGCTTTCTAGCGAGTGAGTGACCTTGCCCTTTTCCACAAAGCCCCAGCCACGCTCCATGGCACCACAAATCCACAAACCCTCTTTTGCTTCCACTGTCTTGACATTGGAGTGTCCAGATGGAAGGATCTCTAACTTTCTCTTCACAGCGAGCCTTGCAAATTATGTGCTGGGTCTACAAAGAATTGACTTTAACAATCATATTCAAATGTTATACGAACAAATTATTTGTCCATGCAGTACTATAAAATTAGGTGCCCATATCATTTATACTCTCAAATCCGCATGCCCCTTGTCTGGATCATCATACAAAGTGGATTCAAGGTTGACTTTGGATGTCTTCCTCCATCAATATCTACTGTACATTCAGGCAGGGCCTCTCACTGGACTCAGCTAACTGGTTCATTTAGTTTGGCCAGCCAGTTTGCTTTAGGAGCATGTCTCCATGCTGCCAAGCACTGGAATTACACTCAGGCCACCACACATCACATCCATTGGCTTTGAAATGGGTTCTGGGACTAGAACTCTGGTCCTCACCCTTGCGTGGCATGTGCTTTACTCACTCACTGACATATCACCCCAACTCTATCACACAACTCGGATTTGTGGTTCCCTCCTTACCATTTAGGAGCAGGTATTTTTAAATTTCATCATGGCTTCTACTTTGACGGATTATTTCCAAGTATTCCAAATTTCCAAACATGACATGCAGTTTATTTTTTATTTTTTGTAACGTAGTTTCAGTTCAATAGTATTTTGAAATGGAATGTGATCTATATGATTGATTCGTTTGTTAATTTTAACTACTTACGTTATGACAAAGTACATTGTCATTCAAAAATAAAGTCAAGGAAGAGCAGTAGGGGGGAATAGCAGGGTATAAGTGTTTTTAAGGGGAAAATGGGAAAAATACGGGACTGTAATGAGGGAGGAAGGAGATAAATACCAATGGAGGGAAGAGGGCAAAATAACAGTAAAGCTACCTGAAAAAGCCATAAAGAATCATATTATAAACTATCTAAAAATAAGGAGATATAATATAATGGGATTTTTCCATCTAGGCTGACAATGCTCCCCCCAAAGAGACATAAACAATCTAACAGAACCCTATTGCCAGACATGAGGAGCCCTCTTTTGAGTTGTTGATGGGATTGTTCAAGAGACACCCACATGGTTGCCTCCAGAGGTGATAGGTTAGTCCCTATTGAAAGAGATCATACACATCAGACCTGAATGTCCTCTCCTGAGGACTAGCTTTCATGGTATCAGAAGGCAGAATGCAAACTTCCAAAGAAGGAATGCAAACAATAGTCCTACCCAGCCATGATGCCTATGAACAATTCCAATGGCCAGCAAAGAACAACAACCCAAAGCCCGCAGTAGTGGCCTGTACACCTTGGCACTATTGGCTCTCTAATTGGACTTCAGACCTACTCGACAGGAGGGAAATCACACCGGTACTGGAATCCTACCCAGTGCTAGGGAAGCTGTGGGTCATGGAGGAGAACTCACAACCATCACTCTACTAACCCAGCATAATTCCCAACTACATTGTAGATATTTGTCCTTATATGCACAGGGAAATGCAGTCCTCATGCATCATCGAGGAAACTTCTCTTAGCAACAGATGGAGATAGTTACAGAAAGGTACAACCAATCAAAAGGCAGAGTGTGAAGCCCAGTCCCAACCCACACATCGATAACACACCTCCTGCACTTAAGGCTCAGGGATCGATGCAGAAGAGGGGGTGGAAAGATTGTAAGAGTCAGAGGAACAGGACGTTTGCTGTGAGGTTGTGTCTCCTATGAACGTCAGAGAAGGAAGCTACATCCATGAAGTCTCACCAACATGGCTATCTAAACATGGCCGGAACAAGGCTGACATAACAGACATGCTGATGTGGAAGCTTGAGAGGACTCAACCCTACACAGAGAACCACAAGCAACTAAAGAATGCTGAGGGCAGGAAAAACAGTCTTCCCCAGGGTGGACGCCAAACGGGCAATCCTGAAAACATATACATGCAAGTAACATTATGCAGATTAGGTAGGTTGTATTTATATATTTAGGAACACACACACACACACACACACCCTACCACCACCACCACCACCACCACCATCAACAACAACAATTAAAGAAAACAGAAGTCATGAATTAAAAGAAAGCAAGGAGAAGATTACATGAGGGGAGTTAGAAGGAAGAAAAGGAAGGGATTAAAGATGTAGTTATATTATAACCTCAAGGAATAAACAAACTCAGTATGAATTCTATTTAGTAATAATTCCAAAGCCCATCCATGGCACCGACCACCTTTGACAGGAGGCCCAACCTTCCCGTCTCAGGGGGCTTTTCCAGTTTCCAGTACGTCATGCATCTATCCTTTGTACCTGTGGTCAGCTCTGTCCAAAGAACATATATTTTAATCTAACACGAAAGATTTAGAGAAAATCAGACAAACTCCTGGATTCCAATTAACATCATCCTCGCTAACTCTTAAGAGAAGTGCAAGAGCATCTTCAAGGGCTCACAGTTCTGTTTTCATTCCCAGTGGGCTTTGTGCTGCATTCCCAATTGTGAGGACATAAGCCCCAGTCTACTCAGAAAGCCCAGGGCAGCAATAGGGAGGCCCAGGGAAAGTTAGTTCAAGGTCATGTAGATTAGGGTGAAAGGTCTTCATGACCCTCACAGACCCCTGAAAACAGTGCCTCGAAGTCACTTAGGAGATTTGGGGAAACACACTGAAAAATACAGCGGGAGTTAATGGAAGGCTTGCATTAAAAGATGTACCACATAAGCCAGGTGGTGGTGGTGCACACCTTGAATCCCAGCACTTGGGAGGCAGAACTCTGTGAGTTCGAGGCCAGCCTGGTCTACAAAGCTTCACCGAGAAACCCTGTCTCAAAAAATAAGTAAGTAAGTAAGTAAGTAAATAAATAAATAAATAAACAAATGCACCGATATGCCCTTTGCAGGGTAGATAAAAGACTCAGGCAAAAAAAAAAAAATAAGTAAAACCGTTTGTGGTTCAGAAAAAAAAATAGAGACAAGTTATGCTTCCTGTGACTGTCCTCTCATGAGTGACACACAAGACTTCATTCCTGGCTTTATTGAAATGTTCTCACAGCAAACTAGTCAAGAGTTTTGCGTGCCCGTTCCCTGAGTGACAATCTGGATTGGGAAGTCCATCTCGTTTTGACTGCCACCTTTTGGTCCCATCCCCACCGACCACCCTTGGACTCCTCTTGTTCTCGTTGCCACAGCACATAGTGTTGGCTTTCCACACAGCACATAGTGTTGGCTTTCCACACAGCACATAGTGTTGGCTTTCCGCACAGCACATCGTGTTGGCTTTCCACACAGCACATCGTGTTGGCTTTCCGCACAGCACATCGTGTTGGCTTTCCGCACAGCACATCGTGTTGGCTTTCCGCACAGCACATAGTGTTGGCTTTCCGCACAGCACATAGTGTTGGCTTTCCGCACAGCACATAGTGTTGGCTTTCTGCACAGCACATAGTGTTGGCTTTCCGCACAGCACATAGTGTTGGCTTTCTGCACAGCAGACCTGGGCCAAGGCACTCTCTATTGGGAAAAAAAATTAGGTTGGAGTCTACACTGTTCACAAAATATTCCAGACAGATGAAGGCTAAATGTCTGAAATTTTCAGCTATTAATACACTAGGGGGTTGGAGACTTGATTTACTGTATTAGTGCTTGCCATGCAAGTATGAAGAAGTGTTCAGACCACAGCACCTATGTAAATGCCGAGAGGGTGTGGCAGATCATTTACCATCCCAGCACTCTGGAGACCGAATATCCATGAAGCAAGCTGGATACACTAGCCTAATCCTGAGCTCTGGGTTCAACTGAGAGACCTTGCCTCAGTATATAAAGTGATGAATGATCAAAACACCTGACACCAATCTCTGACCTTTACATGCATGTGCACACATGTGTACTCCACATACGTGAGCACCAGCAATTACACAAGATGTGAATGAAGGAACGAATGAACACACACACACACACGAGTCATACCTGTACACACAGAAAAATATAGAATAAATAGGGGAATAGGTTTATAACTTGGAGAAAGAAGGCCCTTTAAAAGTCAGATACAACCAAAAAAGGGGAAGGTATTTATGGGCTTTTGTTACAGCTCAATTTTTAAAAGTCAAAAAGCCAGGTCAGGCTTAGGGACATTAGCTCCACAGAAAATGATGAGTTTTCAAGAAATGTAAAATACTACAAAGCAATAAAGTCATTTTTTAAAAAAAGGAGCAAATGATGTAGGTAATTTACACACAAAATACAAAGATTAAAATGCTTAGTAAATATCTGAAGAGCTACTTTGTAAATTAAGAATAAGACAAGACAGTGAGATGCATGTAGACTTCAGTTCTTGGAAAGACTGGCCACGCTCTTAAACATCAACTTTCTGAAGTGCTGGGGTCTGTGTGGCATAGGCATAAACCCTATTGGTGATGGATGTCAAGACTTGACACTTGATGATCCCTGTGACCCAACCATCTCACTTCTAAGTTTCTAATGTAAAGAAAAACTCACACACAGGTGACCAGGTGCTACACTGGAAGCTTTGGGGACACCACAAGATCCTAGTGACCTAGACACCAGGGTTATCAAATAGCCTTCCCTAGAAAACGTGCAAAAGTCAGAGAATGCAAAGCCAAGCCCTCAGCCCCTTTCCTGCAGTGAAGACCCGGAAACAGCTCAAGGATGTGAATTAGGACATCATTGTCTTATCTCATAGGGGGAGGTTCCATTGGATCAGTTAGGGCTTCTATAGGGAGACACAGAGTTAGTGTTGGACTTCTCTGGAATTCTAGTATATAAGAGGATGGGGAGCTAGCTGCCTTGTCAGACAAGGAATGATGGAAAGGAGCAGGTGCTTGGGCCTGTCCCATCTTCTCAGAGCTTAGCAGAGAAGATGGATTGATGCTCCTTGTGCCACATAGAAAAGGATGAGGTAGTGCAGGGGTAGTGTTGGGGCCTGGACTTTAGGGCTGTCTAGAGGAGATACGTGACCTCGGGTGGTAGAACTGGAGACAGACCTCTGTGCTCCATGGGCTGAGGAGGAGAGGGTTGGGAATCTTTACAGAGCTCCCACATGAATCCCGAGGGAGTCAGCAGCAAATTTAACCAAGTCATAACACAGAAGGCCACTCAGCACAACTAGGCTGTGAGATTTTCCAGTTCCTTTTGTCACCCTTCACCTCTCTCCCTGGGAAACTGTGATGAAATAAAGATGCTGACCCATGTTCCCCAAGACGTGTAGTGTAGATGAGGGACGATTTTCATTACCACCCACGTGGTTTATGTTAAGAAGCAGACTTTACGAACACTTACACATATGAACACACAAGAAAAGTTTAGAAAGACACAAAAACGGGCAATTACGGTAACGTGTGATAGCAAGGTGCTGGGAATAGATGACTGCCGAGTGCACAGCCTTAAACAAGACATTTACGCCTTCCCTTCCAAGGCTTGGGAACATGCCCAAGAGGAACCTGAAAGTGGCAGAGCTGGACGGAGAGAGAGGAGATGCCAAACCCACTTTCTGTGTAACACACAGTCATTGCTATCCCAGGCTCTCAACAACTATGGATGACTGGATTGGCTCTGCACAAGAGTGGTCCCGTTAATGGCCAGGCAAGAATGCAGGAAGGACTCAAGGGCCCTACCCCTCATGGCTGAGCTACTCCCTATGGATGGATTCAGGGCAAGGCATAAGTGACTTCCATTGTGTACCTACCCACTGGTACTCCACCAGCCTGCAATGACAGTCCTAAGCTAATGCTCACACAGAGAGAGACAGTAACGGAAGCATCATACACATGTATGAAATTGCCAAATAACAAGTAAAAATATCTTTCCTATGAGTATGTTATTCTTTTTGTTTGTTTTTCGAGACAGGGTTTCTCTGTGTAGCTCTGTAGACCAGGCTGGTCTGGAACTCAAAGAGATCCTCCTGCCTCTAGACTCCCGAGTGCTGGGACTAAAGACGTGCACCACCACCACCCAGCTGTGTATGTTATTCTTAACAGTGTGAGCTTCCATGAAAATATCACCTATCGAATTAAAGTTAACTAATTCATAATATCCCTTATTTGTAGGCAAGTTATTGATCAAGCCAGCTTCACAAAACCCAAAGAAATCAATCAGGTAAGCACTCACACTTTCCTTTCAACATTCTGATCTCCCCCAGACATCTTTCCACATTATACCCTGCCTTAAAAAGGTTATCTTGGTACTCCTCATTCTCTGCAGTCTGCTGCTCCCCTCTGCCTGATCCATGAACTCCATTAGTCCCCTACTGCTGGTTAAATCTTAGCCAGCACCATTGCCAAAGCTTTCTTCCAGGAAATGCCTTACTAAAACTGATTTATTTTGTGCAAGAGCGTTTTGCCTGCATGTATGTCTGTACACCACTTGCATGCTTAGTACCTGTGGAGGATAGATGAGGACATCAGATCCCCTAGAACTGGAGCTACAGACAGTTGTGAGCTGCCACACAGCTGTTGGGTATTGAACCTGTGTCTTCTGAAAGGGTATCTGGTGTTCTTAACCAGTGAACTATCTCTTCATGTCTTTTAAAAGATTTATTTTCTTTTACATATATGATTGTGTACTGGCACATATGTACATGTAGGTAGTGCTGAAGAATGTCAGATTCCCTAGAACTAGAGTTACAGATGGTTGTGTGCTACTATGGAGACCTGGGAAGAGAACCCAAGTCCTCTTCAAGAGCAACAAGCACTCTAAACCTCTGTGACTCTCCAACCCCCACACACAATGCCTTTTGATTATGTTTCGTTCGTTTGTTCTTTCCTCTTGCTTCTCAAACAAACCAAATCTGGACTTTAGAATGTCACCAACCAGATTTCACTCCTAGGTTTATAGAATAACATTCAGTTCTTAAGAGGTAATTTATGAGGAAGACACAAAATTAAAAGGCACGGACTTGACATGGTATTCCCATAGTCTGAGAGGCACATTCTAGGTTTCAGAGCTAATTAAAATAAACCACTGTAGCCAGTCACGGCCCTGGACTAACCCCTGACTGGCTGATGCAGATATCACAACTACGGATTTAGCGAACATTTATTGTGTGCTGAAGTTTTGCATTACAATATATTATAATCTATATATATATAACATAATTATAACCTATTAAGGAACTTCGGCCTCCTGCTGAAGAAACCAGTCATGTGAAATGATGGACAATCAACACAAAGTCAAGCATGTAATATGACTAAGCTGTGGAGGAGAGAGGGGAAGCAGCAGTGTGGGCCTAGAATAGATAGAGAAGTTGGCCAAGAAGAAAATGTCACAAATGAGAGGGCAGAAAGCCATGAGGGGAACCTGAAAATGAAAAAAGCATTACCTTGAGTCAGGCCTGGCAGTGTAGCCCGCTATTCTCAGCTGCCCTGGAGGCTGTGGCAGGAAGATTTGAGACTAGCCTCGGCTACATAGCGAGTCCGAGGCTAGTCTGCGCATATTAGTGAAACCCTGTCCCAAAACACAAACGGGGTCTGGAATACAGTCCAGTAGTTGGGCACTTGCCTCCCATGTACAAGCCTCTGCAGTCTACCGCCACCACTGCCAAAAGAAATAAAAAATGACTTGATGAGATCAAAGGTTAATGATGCAGAAACAGCACAAAGATTAAGACATGTAGACATTCAGATCAAGATGGCCAGACAAGTTGAGAAACAAATGAGAAATCTCTAAACAAGAGCATGCCTCTAATTTCAGCACTCAGGAAGCAGAGACAGGCAGATTTCTGAGTTCCAGGACAGCCAGGACTACACAGAGAAACCAAAATCCAGAACAATAAAATAAATACGATAAACAAAATAAAGAAAAGGCCGATGTCATAGCTCAACATTTGAGGAATATTCCACTTTTGCTTGGACAGTTTGGGTCAGAAGGAAAAAACCATGAAACAAAGATATTAGTTGGCAAGTTCCTAGTTGATAGAACTAGGACACTCGGAAGCATAGATTAGTGAAAGAAAAGACAAACCAACTGTAAAGAACCAAGAAACACAGACAACCCTGTCTTCTCTCTCCTTGTTTGGGATGCTTACCATCTACAAGGCCAGGCAAGCGGTAAGCCTCAGAAGACACCCACAATGATGGCAAAGGTGGCTAAGGCATATTCAGACAATAGTATGGCTATTACAACCTCACCTTGGTGACTAACAAGTCATTTATGTTGAAGATCAGCATATTTGATAACAGTAAATTGCAACTCCCCTTTCTTTTGGCATCCATCCCAGGGAACGTCTTGCAATTTTTGTTTTATTCCATCTGCTTCTGCTTTCAAAAGTGTCCATGCAGAGTAGGAAGTATGGTCTACGAGTGTTTTCAGGGGTGTTGGGCTGACAGAAAGTCTTCGGGAGGGATGGGGAAGCCCTTAGGTCCCCAGGTGGCTCCTGATGCAAGCGGACATCAGGAGCCAGGAAGCTAGTACACACCTTTTCATTGCTGTTTAGACACCGTCTCCATCTGTTCCCCGCAACAGCTTCCTTCTGCAAAGCCAATGTTCTCCTTTCTTATCTGGCTTGAGTATCTACCAGGTTGTTTTCACAAACATCACTAACTTGGCCAGACACTGGGAAATAAATGAGGCGACAAATATGGTTTTGATGTAAAGGAGACACTAAATGAAGTGTTAGCCCTGACCCCAAGGGACAAGGAGACCCTGCGCCTCCTTTGCTTCGTTGACTTGACACCCACTCTGAGGAGGTGAATCACTTATAGTAGACTGCCTTTAAATCCATCACAGATGAAGGAAGGATTGCCCAGCTCTGAGTCCACACTGTTCAGTAGCCAGTCAGGAAAAGAAGATAGTCTTGTGTAGGAATGTTTGCCCAAGGAAATAGTCAAACAGAACCAGGGTATCCACTCTTTGGAGTCTCCTCCAAAGTCACGTCATAAATCTGAGCCACAGTTATGTATTAACCAGACTTTGTTGGGTTCTTCAGTGTGTGGTGATCTGAGAAGGCAGTGGTCCTTCCCCTTCAAGAAACAGCTAAAGCACACTTTGCAGCCATTCAGCCCTCAGGGGACCTACTCTTCAAGTGAAACAACAAAATAAAAACTTGGGCCCAAAGGGTCTAGGTGGCAATGTCATTTCTGGTTCCTGCCAAAACCTTCACACTGAGCCAAAGATTCTTTCTTTGTAAGAAAAGTGTGGTAAAAAGAAAAGAAAAGAAAAGTGGGTAGTTTGAATGTAATTGGGAGTGGCATTATTAAGAGTTGTGGCTTTGTTGCAACAGGAAGCTAGTTGGAGGAAATATGTCATTGTGGGGTTGGGCTTTGAGGTTTCAAATATGCTCAAATCACACCCAGTGTCCCAGACCACTTCTTATTGCCTGTGAGCTAAGATATAAGAACTCTCAGCTCCTTCTCCAGCACCACGTCTGCCTGCATGCTGCCTTGCTTTCTGCCATGATGATAATGGACTGAACCTCTAAACTATAAGCCAGCCCCAATTAAATCTTTTCCTTTATAAGAGTTGCCATGGTCATGGTGTTCCTTCACAGCAATAGAAACCCTAACTAGACAAAAAGACTTCAATTGGATGAGAAGAGACTAATAAATTCCTGCCTTCATGTTTCCCAATGCTTTCTCTTGCCACATTAACCCCATCTATTCCATTCCTTAAGGTTCAACAGTTTTTAAGACAATGTAGAGGTAAGAGGAGATTTGGGCTCTGGTACTAAATATTCCAGTTTCTCAACAAATACAACAAATACTAAAAGAAAGCCAGTTAGAGGAGCCATGTGTCCCTAAGTCACTATCTTCAAATAAGGACCCCAGCAAGGCATGGTGCTCCTTAGTCTTCCAACAACCCTGCTAATAGGACATTGCCAGCAATGGCATAGATAGGGAAGACTTTATAAATATTTGTTTTATTTGTAATTATGTATATGCACCCAGAGCTGGAGGCGGCATATCCCCTGGAACTGGAGTTACGAGAGTTATAAGTTCCTGACATGGGTGCTTGGAACCCAACTCTCATGCACTTTTAACCATTGAACCATTTCCCTACTACTCCCTGCCCTTTTTTGATGGGAAAGGTGTTTTAAGACCTTAACTCATCCAATGTCATGCAACCATTACAAGGCCACCTTAATATTCTACCCAAGTTTCTCTAACTCGGGGTCTTAATCCAAGATCCACGGGCTCTTAGTAAAAGACTAGGATAGGAAAACAATTACATTTTATCATTTTTCATTATCTTTAGCTAAAATACAGCATTTCATTTAATTATCAATGTAGGGAACTGAGCACAGTATACAATTGGAATGCCTATGATTTTATAACCAATAGACTAATTATATTTTATGACACTTTATAGTTATGGATAATTGAAAAATATTATTTATGCTTATTATTATTGAAAATAACAGTAGTCATGATTCCTCAATAGCCAATTTCAGCAATGTGTTCACTAATACATGATGCTTGCCTCCTTAGTCTGATAATTTTTTTCAATATCTTGGGCTTCCACTGCAGTTCCATTTACCTTAGTTTACATGTTTATTATTTCTTTTGTTCTTTAAATCCAGACTGACCTTAAACTCTTGATCCTCCTACTTCAGACTCCTGAGTACGGGGATTACAGGCAATCACTATCATACCTGCATTATTTTATACATTTAAAAACATTTTATTAAAGGACTTCCATAGACTTTTCTGCCTACTAGTTACACAGAAATTATACACATTCCTGTTCTACCTCCAGAACCCTATCCTTTTCTGTCTCCTCACCAAGTTGGCTTCCTAACATGCTTTCCATCCTGTCTCTCATCTTCAAACTACATTAAAATATTTGTAAGTCACTGAAGGTTGAAATAGTAAATCAGCACATGGCCTGTCTCCCATTAAGCAGTGCTTTTTATAAATTTATATGCTTCCAGATCTTAAGCCTTAAGTTAGTTTTAGGTCTGAGGGACAGTAATTCAATCTATCATTTTTCTGACACGAAGAATAGTAGGCACTCCATTTATCAGAAACCCAAGAATCACTTAAGAAACTGCCTGACAGCATGAAACAATTTCCAAAAGCAAACAATGGCATGAGTGAAAAAGCAAAGTATCATAAAACAGCAGTAAATAAACCCAGGGAGGGCTATTAAGATTCACTGAATATTAGGTAAATCATCCCTCTTCCATCGGAAATGCCAAGACATGTTCCCTATCCCAGATTCCTCTCCCAGATCCAAACTTGCCACAGTGTTACAGGGTCCTAAGGGAGTGCTTACATAACATACCAGTCTCAGATGCATAATGCATATGAATGGGCTACCCCCATGGAAAGAAAAGAGAGGAAGGGAGTGCTCTCTCACTGTGGGTACTGGCTCAAGCCATGCATCTGTGATAGGTTCTGGTGAGATCCCAGGGGGCATTGTCTTGATGTTACCATAAACACAGACTAGATTAGTAAAAATGAAAAACATATTTCAGTTTTGAAATAATGAGTGCTATATTATAAATCATCCTTCCATCTTTAATGAGGTTATTTATGTTCACTTTCTTTGCAAATGAATCTCTTATTCAATCCACTCAAGAATGGAATGCCCTGGTTAGCATGTTAAAGAATTTCTTTAACATAAGAATATTTCTCGGTTGATTCAAATAAGCCATGATATCATTTGTTCCTTGGGCTTGTTCAATTCTGTGTTCTTTTAACAAAGAAATTCTTTGTGGCTTCACGTCAAAAGCGAAGTGAGAAATCATGTACCCCATTATGCCCAGACATGTAGCTTGACCAACCAACACCACTTCTGATTATGTTTTCCCACAATCAGAGTTTTAGTTTGTGAGTCATTGCTTTGGTATTAGCTGATTTTTGGAATACAGAGTGCCTTGGGAGTATTACAGCAACAGAGGCCTTCCCAAAGATGCCAAATAGCTAAAACTTCATTAAGGGGCTTTGAAGCAAATTGCCCAGACACAGTTATCTCTGGATGGTCAGATGCAGGAAAGCAGGTCATAGTACGTAGGCCATGGGCAACAGACTGGAAGCCAGGCTGCTGGGTAAGGGACAACATTTAATCTAAGACCAAAGGCTTTGTGAGTCCCTATATTTTCAAAAACAAAAATGAGTCTCCTGGTCCCCCAAATGACTCTGAAGGTGGGATGTCCTATGTTTTTCTTTAAGTGAGTGAGTGACTCCAAGAGATACACATTCATCTGAAAGCACATACCACATATTTACAGACTCATAAAGATATTAGATCCTGTAGACATTCCTACCAAGTTTAAGACTACTGATTTTTGCAGGTAAAAGGTCATAGGGCAAAGGGCACTTGGGGTCTGACTAATCCTATCTTTCTAAACAAACAAAGCCCAGGATGTCCTAAGTCAGGAGAATCCTGAAGCTTCCTCTAGAACCCACCATTGCCTTCCCTACCCAATTCAAAGAAATGTGACTGATAGCCAGGGGCTCTTCACTCGTCAGCGCACAGCACCTCTTCTCTTCAAAGCTCATTAGAAGAGGGTGCCTTACAATGGAGCCTGACAATTCCCCACCCCATTCAGGACACATGATTGACATCTGCACAACTCATGGGGCAGAGAGAGGTTAGAAACTTGCTGGAGATGGGTCTGGCTCCAAGTCCAAGTAGATAAAAGACCTCAACATAAATCCAATTATGCTGGGGCTGATAGAAGAGAAAGTGGGAAATATCCTTGAACACAATGGCACAGGAGACCACTTCCTGAATAGAATACCAGTAGCACAGACACTGAAATCAACAATTAAAACATGGGACCTCTTAAAACTGAAAAGCTTCTGTAAGATAAAGGACATGGTAAATAAGACAAAATGGCAGCCCAAAGAATGGGAAAGATCTTCACTAACCCCACATTTGATAGAACTCAAAAAAGTAGACATCAAAATATCAAATAATCCAATTAAAAATGGGGTACAGACCTAAACAGAGAGTTCTTAACAGAAGAATCTTAAATAGCTGAAAGACATTTAAGGAATTGTTCAACATCCTTAGTCATCAGGGAAATGCAAATCAAATGACTCTGAGATACTATCTTACACCTGTCAGAATGGCTAAAATCAAAAACACTGATGACAGGCTATGCTGGAGAGGATGTGGAGAAAGGGGAACACTCCTCCATTGTTGGTGGGAGTGCAAACTTGTACAGTCACTTTGGAAATCAGTATTGCCGTTTTTTTTTTTTTTTTTAGAAAATTGGGAATCAATCTACACATGTGCCCACTCTTGGGCATATACCCAAAGGATGCTTGATCATACCACAAGGACACTTGTTTAGCTATGTTCATAGCAGCATTATTCATAATAGCCAGAACATGGAAACAACCTACATGCCCCACAGCTGAAGAATGGATAAAAAAATGTAGTACATTTACACAATGGAATATAACTCCACTGTAAAAAACAATGACATCATGAAATTTGCAGGCAAATAATGGTAATAGAAAAAAATCATTCTGAGTGAGGTAACCCAGACCTAGAAAGAAAAAAAAACCACACTACGTATTCACTCATAAATGGATATTGGATGTAAAGCAAAGGATAACCAGACTACAATCCACAGCTCCAGAGAAGCTAGGGACAAAGAGGGCCCAAAGAGGGACACATGGATTGCCCTGGGAAGGAGAAATAGATGAGATCTTCTGGGTAAACTCGGGGCAGGGGATGGTAAGGGGAGAGGACGAGGGATGAGATCATGAGGGAACTGGATGATGGGGCTGGGGGAGGGATGGAGGGGGAGAGTAAGGAAAGAGACATCTTGATAGAGAGAGCCATTTAAGGGGTTAGGGAGGAAACTGGAGCTAGGGAAATTCCCAGGAATCCACAAGGATGACCCCCCAACCCCCACAAGACTCCTAGCAATAGTGGAAAGGTACCTGAATTGGCCTTCCCCTGTATCAAATTGTGACTTCTCTGTCATCACATAGCCTGCATCCAGTAACTGATGGAAGCAGAGTCATAGATCAAGCAACAGGCCAAGCTCCAGGAGTCTAGTTAAAGAGAGGGAGGAGGGATTATATGAGCAAGGGGGCTCAAGACCATGGTGGGAAAACCCACAGAGACGGCTGACCCAAGCTCCTGAGAGCTCAGGGACTTGAGACCAACATCTGGGGAGCCTGTGTGGGACTGAACTAGGCCTTCTGTATGTGGGCGACAGTTGTGTTGCTTGGTTTGTTTGTGGGATCCCAGCCAGTGGGACCAGGATCTATCCCTGGTGTATGATCTGACTGTTTGGAGCCCATTCCCTGTGCTGGGATGTCTTGCTCAGCCTTGAGGCAAGAGGGGAGGGGCTTGGTCCTGCCTCAACTTAATGTGTCAGGCTCTGTTGACTCCCTATTAGAGGCCTTACCCTTTCTGAGGAGTGGATATGGGGTTGGGGTTACAGGAGAGGTGTGGGGGGGGGACAGCAGGAGGAGGAGAGGGGAGGGGGACATGTGGTTGGCATATAAAATGAATAAAACATTTTAAATAAAGAATAATCAAAAAAGAAAGAAACACACACCACTGACTACACTTGCAACATGCTCCATCCCCACGCCTCCAATGCTGCCATCCTGGGCAGACATCTGCAGACAAAAGTGAGGCAGCATATACTGAAGGCATTCACAATCCCCATTTCAGTATGGGCAGCAAGAACATCAAGAGCTGGCCACAGAACTTGGGCCACAGACATACTGCTGTGAAACTGAGCTCGAAAAGAGATAAAGAGAGCCAGGTGGTGGTGGCACACACCTTTAATCCTAGCACACGGGAGGCGGAGACAGGAGGATCTCTGTGGAGATCCAGGTCATCCTGGTCTACAGAGTGAGTTCCAGGTTAGTCAGGGTGGTTACACAGAAAAAGCCTGCCTCAAAAAAAAAAGGGAAGGAAGGAAGGGAAAAAGATAGAAAGGAAGGAAGGAAGGAAGAAAGAAAGAGAGAGAGAGAAAGAAAGAAAGGGAGAAAGGAAGGGAGAAAGGAAGAAAAGACGCTAATTGTTTCCTCCACCTTTGCCATCAGTCATAAGGACAAATGTACACAGACATCATTCATGTGGTAAGCAACAGACAGACACATAGAAACAACTTGAAAACGATAAGCTATTCATAAAGTGCTCCTCCAGGGTAAACAAATTCACCAATGACATAACTGAATCTTCTGAACTGTTACTGAGAGTTCACAGCACACGGAACACAGATTTACTTGACTAACGATGCTCCTTGCTACTCTACCCTACTACTTCTGCTTCTTCAAGACATGTAGGAGTAAATCTGTCAGTCAGTGGTAAGAGTTTTATTTTTTTACATTTTAAAAATTGATTTATTAAGGCTAGAGGGATGGTTTAGTTAGTTAAGAACACTTGCTGCTCTTCTAGAAAACCCGAGTTTGGCTTCCAGCAACCATTTCAGGCAGCTCACAACTGCCTATAACTCTAACTACAGGGCTTCTGACATCTTCTTCTGGCCTCCACAGGCACCTGCACCCACACACCTCCACTCATACATGCCATGGGACACAGGTAGAGGTCAGAGGACAACTTGGAGAAGTCACTTCTCTCCTTTGACCTTATGGGTTAAGAAGGTCAAACTCAGGCTACTGGGCTCAGCAGCAGGCACCTTTACACACAGGCCATACTTGGCCATGCTTGGCCAGTGGTGAGCCTTTTGGAGTGAGTCATACACAGTCGTGCTGCAGATCCCTTTTGAGTGTTGACTGCTTCCTGCATCCAGGCTCAGCCTGCTTTCACACTGCAAAACTCACATTAGAGAAACTTAAGACTCTTGGACCTTGTCAAGTTTAAAAAAAGAGAGAGAGACCCAATTTTATATGAATAATAAGCTATTGAATTTCCAAGAACCCGTTCCATCGTGGTTATATGAAAGAAGGCTGCAGGAGGTAATGTGTTTTCTCCCCTCTGCTTGGATGATGGGTGGGGCTCCCAAGGAGTTCCTGCTTCCTCATAGGAACCTGAGAACGAAATCTACACCATCTCCTTACCTGTAAGGATGGTTTTACTGACATGTTTTTAAGATTATTTATTCTTACTTGTGACACAAATTATAAGAAGTGTTCTTCAAGGAGCCTCCAACTGGCAGCCCCTTTGAACTGCTAGAAATATAGTTTCAGACCACCCAAGGAACCAGAAGTTCTGGGACTAGTCCATGGCAGCTCGTGTTTCATCAGCTTTCCAGGTGACTTTTAAAGCAGCTAACACTTGAGAACAACTCTACTAGAACATTCCAAAATGCTACGCGTGATGTGTGGCAATGGACTGATAAGCCTGGCATACACACGGCCACACGATGGCTGCCAGCTCAGAATGCCTTCTCGACAGGGGCTGCAAAACTTCTAGAAACCGTCAACCTTATCCGAGTTAGATCACTTCCTGGCAAGCAGCAGCAGCAGACGCTGCCTAAAAATGAGTCATTTTCCAAAGTATGGAGGAGTCTTATGGAGACAGAATTTGTGACTCAGTTCTCTATTGTTTAAGTGGACAACTAGTTCTAGCCGTCACAAATTAGATTTTGCCTGCCTTTCACCAAACATAGAAGCTGTAGCTGAAACTGAGGAGGAGGAAAATAGGAAACAGGGATGTGAGCTATATCTCATGGGGAGCTGGCCTGATCAACAGAAGTGGCACCCATGGTCACTAAGGTCCTGGACAAGAAAGGTTTGACTTTCTTAGTAACCCTGCCATGGTGAAAAAGGAGAAGAGCCCTCGTATCAGCTCTTTCCAAACATTTTTGTTAGGAATTAAAAAGTTCTCAATGGCAGACCCATCATGTTCAAGGACTGCAGGACTTACCACAGTTAAGACATCAGGTCCCCTCAAACTGACCGGTGGATTTAGCATGATAGCAGTGAAAACCCCAGAAGAATTCTTTTTAGAGGGTACCGGTAAGCCAGGACAGATGTCATAGAAAGACCAGCCAATTGAATTGTTATTCTTATTCAGTTAAAGACGCATGATCTGATTTTCAGAATAGTGTAGCATTAGTGAGAGGGTAGAGACCTAGATCAGGGGGAGTTTTGAAAGAGGTATGAAGGCAACTCCAGTAAGAAAGGCCAGCCTTTCGCACAATGGTGCAGTTAGAAGTCGACACAAAACTCAACTGATATCTTAAATCATATCCAGTATCAAGGTATCTCTTTACTTGCTCTCCTTCTCTGTTCTTCCCCCAAGTAAACTTTTCTGATCTCTCATGCTCTCCTCCCCCTCCCCTTCTCCCCTACCTCCCTTCCCTTCCCCCATGCTCCCAATTTTCTCAGGAGATCTTGTCCCTTTCCCCTTCGTAGTTGTGGGGGTTGTCCGTGTATGTGTCTCTTAGGGTCCTCCTTGTTTCCCAACTGCTCTGGGGTTCTGTATTGTAGGCTGGTTATCCTTTGCTCTATGTCTAATATCCATGATGTTTGTCTTTCTGTGTCTGGGTTCCCTCACTCTGGATGGTTTCTTCTAGTTCTATCCATTTGCCTGAGAACTTCAAGATGTCATTGTTTTTTTTGTTTGTTTGTTTTGTTTTGTTTTTCTGCTGAGTTGTACTCCATTGTGTATATGTACCACATTTTATTTATTCATTCTTTGGTTGAGGGGCATCTAGGTTGCTTCCAGGCTCTAGCTATTACAAATAATGCTGCTATGAACATAGTTGAACAGATGTCTTTGTGGTATGAGTGTGCATCCTTTGGGTATATGCCTAAGAGTGGAATTGCTAGCTGGGTCTTGAGGTAGGTCCATTCCCATTTTCCTGAGAAACTGCCATACTGATTTCCAAAGTGGCTGTACAAGTTTGCATTCTTATCAGCAATGGAGGAGTGTTCCCCTTTCTCCATATCCTCTCTAGCCAAGCTGTCATTGGTGTTTTTTATTTTAGCCATTCTGACAGGTGTAAGATGGTATCTCAGAGTTGTTTTGATTTGTATTTCCCTGATAACTAAGGATGTTGAACAATTCCTTAAGTGTCTTTTAGCCATTTGAGATTATTCTGTTGAGAATTCTCTATTTAGATCAGTATCCCATTTTCTAATTGCATTATTTGATGTTTTGGTGACAAGTGTTTTGAGTTCTCTGTATATTTTAGAGATCAGTCCTCTTGATACTAGGAGCTGTTATGGGCTTAACGAGAAATCTGGCACTAGGAAAATCAACAGGAATCTACAAGGATGACCCTCCAACTAATCATCTAAGCAATAGTGGAGAGACTACCTTAAATACCCTTCTCCTATTATGAGATTTATGACTATTTTATACGCCATCCTAGAGCCTTCATCCAGTAGCTGATTGGAAGCAGGAGCAGAGATTCATAGCTAAGCACTGAGCTGAACTCCTGGAATCCAGTTGTAGAGAGGGAGGAGTGATGAGCAAAGGGGTCAAGACCATGCTGGGGAAACCCACAGAAACAGCTGACCTGAACAAGTGGGAGCTCATGGACTAAAGACTGACAGCTGGACAACCTGGAAAGACCAAACTAGCTCTCCTGAATGTGGGTGTCAGTTGGGGGGGGCTTGGGTAGTCTATGGGACCACTGGCAGCAGAACCAGTATTTATCCCTAGTGCACAAATGGGCTCCCATTCCCTATGGACGGATACTCTCTCAGCCCAGATACACGAGGGAAGGTCTCAGTCCTGCCTGCCCCAAATTATTTGACAGACCTTGATGATTTCTCATGGGAGGCCTTACCCTCTTTGAGGAGTGGATGGGGGTGGGGTAGGGAGATGATGGAAGGAATGGGAGGACAGGGAGAGGGAACTGGGATTTGAATGTAAAATCAGATTGTTTTTAATTTTAATAAAAAATCCTATCCATAAATTAACTTGCCAGCTGTGACAGTGTACACCACTGATTCTAGTGCTGGGGAAGGGGAGGGGGCGGGCTGAGGCAAGAGAACTGGGAGTTTAAGTCCCGCCAGGATTGTACAGCGAAACGCTGTCTCCAAGATAAAATAACTCTAACTGCTATAAGTGCTAAACATAAAACTATGGAAGAGTTCCAAGGAAACTGACGACAGAATCTTTATGACCTTGGATCAGGTAAAGAGGTTTTCAGATATGACACCAAAGCCAAACCATAACAGGGAAATACTTAACAAATCGGACTTCACAACAAAGGACCCATATCCAAAGATCCAGAGAGCCACAAAACTTAATGACATTGAAGCTAGGCTTTTAAAAAAACGAGCAAAATATTTCAGTAGACCCCTTACTCAGGGTGCACATGAGAAGATGTACCGTGAAGAAAATGCACTAACAACTTCTCATAGCTGTGACCGCCCAACTACCAGAACCACCCAGACAAACACACACAGAGCACCTGTAGACATCGAGAGCTGAGAGGTGCCCAACAGTCAGGAGGCAGCCATCGCAGGAAAGGGGTTGACAAGTTCCTATCAATGTTAGCCATACACTTTTCCCATGACCCAGCAGTCATGCCTACATAGTGATTCTGTAGAAATAAAAAAACAATATCCATGAAAAAACTGCACATGAATGTATGGAGTAGCTCAATTTCTAACCATCCTCAGCTAAAAAATACCCCATGGCTTTCCCAATATACTACATTAGCTTCCTCCTATAGAACATTATACAGCAGTATAAAAGGAAATACAGTAGTATCACCACACACAATATGGATGTATTTCCAGTGAAGTGTGATGAGTAAGGAAGCCAGTCTTAAAAGTTTATGTGATTCATAATCCCATTCCTTTGAAATCCCAAGAAAGGGGGGAGAGAGAGAGAGAGAGAGAGAGAGAGAGAGAGAGAGAGAGAGAGAGAGAGAGAGAGAGAGAGAGAGAGAGAGGAAGAGAGGGAGGGAGAGAGAGGGAGGGAGGGAGGGAGAGAGAGAGGAAGGAGGGAGGGAGGGAGGGAGGGAGGGAGAGAGAGAGAGAGAGAGAGAGAGAGAGAGAGAGAGAGAAAGAAAGAGAAAGAAAGAAGGACCAGTAGCTGCCATGGGTTAGGGTGGGAGAGAGCTGTGTTTGACACACAAGATTTGAGGAATGATGTAATAGTTCTGAATACCAATAAATGTAAATGTTAAAATTTCTAAGATCTGACAACAAAAAGTGAGTTAATAAATATAAACCTAACAATAATAAAAAGATACCTGGATTTTCTGGGACAGCAGACCCATGTTCTGCCTTCTCTGCTATAGAAATGGATTTTACTTTTAAAGTGGTACATTTCCAGTTGGAAGTTTCTGATTTGTACAGATTTAAATATGCATAAAACAATACAGTAACTCTGGGTTACACAGTCATTTTTGACTAAATTTATAATGCTTCCCTAATGAATTTTTAATATTACCCTAAATATTCTGAAGTGAAAATTTGGAATGACTCTCCTCTCTCTCCTCAGTAGTTCCACTCACTCCAATAGTGGTTTATGACAGAGAGAGAGAGAAAGGGAGGGAGAGAGGGAGGGAGGGAGAGAGAGAGAGGATAATTGTACAGGGATCTGGGCAAACAACCCCAGTCCAGTTGCCACCAAACATTGGTAGTAAAGTCAACACTGATATATGTCAAGGGCGATGTCTAAATTTGCCCTATACACTTTCTACTTCTGTTGTCTTCTGAAAATAGTTATATTAGGATTTTAGTGGGTCCTACTATAAAACTGGAGCACTTAATAAGGTTTAAAATTTTTTAAATTTTCTTTTAATTAACAAATGATAATTATATATATATGTATGTGAGATACAAGGTAATCTTTGATGCATACATTCTAGAAAGACTCAAGAAATGGAATAAGAGTCCCATCAACTCAGCAACTTCTCCTTCCTGTACGACGAGAAGATCAGTTTGTATAACATCTTTCTAACTTGTGTACTAATTGAATAACATATGTTTCATTGCATCACCCTCCTCCCCTCTCCCACTGGTTCCCATTTTCAGACAGTGTCTGGAAGATGACATTTTCACCTGACCTCTAGCACATCTTGATTTCTAGCTGAGGAAACTGCAATTCCACAATTTAATTGTGTGCATGCACCTAACTTCTAGTTCCTGCCACCCAAGGACTCTCTCTTCAGATGCTGACTCCTCCAGTAAACAGAGGGAATGAGAAACCTCTGCTTCCCCTTGCCTACCAGATTCAGTAGTTCCCCAAACATAACACATTAGAATGTGGAAACCAAGTTAACAGTTACTCACAGCAATGTATGTATTGCTTACATGTTGTATCTTCTGTCTGGTTGTGAATGGAACAGGTGAATACAGTTAGGACGGAACAGAGTTCACAGTAACTGAGAGCCAGTAGTCTGAGTTTAGTAGTCTGAGTTTATACCCACATCCCTAAAGTCACATCACACAGAGGTATGTGCATCACACATAATGTCTGTCCATCCAGTGACATGCATACAAAGTAAGTAATACCCTTGAAGCATCAACCTGCCTCAGAGGAAACATTTTCCATCTTCCTTGGTGGATTACAAAGTGGCTGGAATCATTTCTGTCCATCATTACTTGACTCTTAACAACTGCCTCCTGTCCTGTCCTGTCCTGTCCTGTCCTGTCCTGTCCTGTCCTGTCCTGTCCTGTCCCCTCCCCTTTTCTCCCCTCCCCTCCCCTCCTCTCCTCTCCTTTCCTTTCTCCTCCCTCTTTTCCCCTCTCATCTCCACCACTCTCCTCTCCCCCTCCATTCCTTCTCCCTCCTCCCCTCCAAACAGGAATGTCTTTGTCAATTTTTAAAAGATAATATTTACCAATGCTGGGAACTGCATTTTAAGACGGCAGCACTCCTTCAGTTAGAGATCAGATCCCAAGCATCACCACACAGTGTCTTCTCTGTAAAGCACTAGTACTTTCAGGGGGAAAATCTATTTGTAAACATTCAAAGAGTTCACTGCCTGCCCCCGCCCAGTGTCCCCTGAAGCCTATCTTAAAGCACTAGGAATGCTTTGTTCAAAGTTCCATCTCACAAAATCCCCCCCCCCCACACACAACTCCTTTTCTATGGAGCTCATCATAACCTTTGTTGAATATGTTTCTGTTAGCCTGGAAAATTAATAACTTTTCACTGAGATATAACCCAACATAGAACTAACTAATTCTGTCTACTACATTGTTGGAAGACACAAATGCCACAGGTTACAGTGCCATGGATTTGGTGTTCTCATCTACTTGAAAATCTGTAGCACCAGATACCCTCAAAAGATGTTTTATTTCCCCTCAAAACACTGGAACATATTAAAATGACTGGATTCAAGCACACTGCCTTATGGATTCAGACTCATTTTACAGTCGATTAAAATCCCCAGCCTGTTTTCTATACATCACCATGAAACTCCAGCACCTTTTACAAAGATTAGCTATGTTTCTCCATGAAGACTCTGAGGGCTCTAAATCGACTTCTGTTCAGATATTCCTGCTGGTATCTACTCTGGCATCTATTGTTAAAGAAACAAAACAAAACAAAAACTACTTTCTTCTTCTCAAAGAACAGCACATTTAGCATTTGGAGTGCTGCCATTAACATCTGGACATCTCTCAAGTTGAAATCCAGCTTGGTGAAATGTGCTTTGCTTAGGCAATTTGTGAAGCATCCAAGAAACAAATTTGTTCCTACAGATGCATGTTTCATGGAGACAGGGGTGAGGAGGAGATGAAGCCCTACTCTTTTTCTGTTGTTGTTGCTGAAAGGCTCTATATTTTTTATTACAGGACAAACCATTCCCAACTTAAATATGACCAAATCTCCAGGTTAAAAATGTTGAACTCCACCCGGTAGCATAGCTTGCGTTGACCATGATTCAGTGCAAACTCTCAAGTCTTGCCATTGATTGTGTGAATTCTTACAGGCCCAGCTTGGTTCTCCTCCAGTGTCTTCTCTTGGAGTTGTACCTACTTTTGTTACCGGTTTTCATCCAAATCCACTGAGGAATAGGCGATTTTGCTTTTATTTCTTGGCCAGGAATTGCTTGATTGTGAAAGTCTTGTGAGAAGACATGGTGAGAACCCAACTGGGGCGTACGTGGCACTGAGGAACAGCGAAGAGCTCAAGCCCTACTCTTAGAGTCGACCATTTTCCCTTAGGTGAAACTGTTCCGTCACAGGTGAGAGCTGTGGTACTAAGCATTTCTATGGCACTCACACTCTTTCTTGGTTGAAAGCCTTTAGTGGAATTTAGCCATGAGCGGCCTAACAACATAACATTGACAACAAACCTCACCCGGAGTCTAGAAGGACAGACAGGAAAAGGCATCAGGTCATTACGGACTAAGAATTTATTTTGGAAGAACACGTGGATAGACATTTGAGCGACTCAAAATGTGCTGGTTAAAGAAGAATACCAATGGAAACTTTGAACTCAAGACACAGAACAGCCAAAGGCAGGGTAAACGCCCGAGCAAATGTGCCAGTGATCAAACAGCAACCTCCCCGTAGCTCCACATCAGAAGCAGCTGAGTTATTGAGCTGTGGCTCACACTGACCACTGCCTAGTACGTTCCTCTTCCTTTTCTCCAGTGGCGGAGCTCTGGCTAAAGAGATGGAAACATACACGCGTCATCAAGAGCATTCCTTAAGGGCCTGCTGTGTTCTGAGCACTGTGAATGACTCAGACACAAAGGTGGAGGGAAAGCTTGGCCTTACCCATCAGATAACTTGCAGTCCAGCTGGTGGGAGGAGGAGGCAAGAACAATTAAAAAAAAACAATGAAAGATCATTAGAACCAATGTCAACAAAGTTACTGTAATATGCTATGGATAACACATGTCTAGTGTCAGCAAACAATTGCTTCTTGTCATGCTGTCTAAGCTTGTGGGTAATTGAGACGTGAGCAGGGCAGCACAATGTATTTGGACTGGAGATGGATCCAACGGGGGTTGAGCTGTAGAGGACTCATCTGACGGCAGCCTGCAGGACAGGCTGGGTGTGGGCAGATCACATGCCAGCAGCCTGTGTCCTGACAGCTGGAAAAAGAGAATAGATAAGGACAGGCTCACCCACAGAGGAACAGAAAAATGGGTGAGGAGAAAGCTGGAAGAATTTTATATCTTTGGTTTTTCAAGGCAGGGTTTCTCTGTGTAGCCCTTGCTGTTCTAGAACTTGCTGTGTATAACAGGCTGGCCCCAGACTCATAGAGATTCACTTGCCTCTGCCCTCTGCGTGCTGGGATTAAAGACGTGTGCCACCACTGCCCGGCTTCCAGGAAAAAATTTAAACATAACTAGTACTTTAGAGTCTGGAGTCACAAACTACAAAACTGAAGGATACCCTGATATTGAAGGAAAAGGCTCAGTGGGTTTTCTTTTTTGGGGGTATTTGTTTGTTGTAGTTTTGGATTTATAGAAAGATTAAGGGAGACGCACACGGTTCTTGTACATCTTCTACCTCTGGCCTCAGTTTCCTCCATCACTCACATGTTGCAGCAGTGTGGTCCATTTGTTACAGCAATGAGCCAGTGCCACGTTATCACTAACTAAGTCTCTCGTTTCCATGAAGCTTCCATTCCGTGCCAATGCCTTCTACGGGTTTTGACAACTGTTTTATGTTGTGCGTGCATGTGGTACCATAAAGAACACGACCCGACCCTGACAATCCTGGTGTTCCACTCTTGGTTCCTCCTCCCCTGTGATCAAGGCAGTCACCTGTCTATTTTGTCCCCAGTTTTGCCTTTCCCTGAGGTAGTTGGAGTGGTACTACAGGCAGCTCTTGGAGGCTCAGCTGGTTTTGGATGGCTTCCACCAACTCTCTCACTGTGTCAGATGGGAGCATTTGTGACTTACCGGAAAGATAAGAAATTAGGGATTCAGAATCAAAAGAACTTTATATGGAATTCTGGGAAACTGAGGTCTACACACAAACCAGTGTAAGTGTTTGATGATGCTGGCTTAGCACTTCCCAAGGACGTCATCCTTGGTATGTGTGATGCCGTGATGGCAGGCCTAGCTCAAGTCCAGCGATGTCTCTTCTAGTTCTAACCCTGAACCAGTTGGCCTTGGCATCTCAGTGGTTCCTAACGTATTTTGGGAACGGGACCGTAGTCCTCAAAAGAGTACTTTCAGGACTGAGACAATATGTATGGAATGTTTTATATAATGCCCGGCACAGAACAGCACCCCAAAGATGGTAGCTACTAATGGTTTGTGATCCCAGTAAACTTTCTGTCAATGAAGAAACATTAAATCTAGCTAAGTCAAGTGCAATATTTAATCATCTTTTAAAGGCAAACCCCTACAATTGCTAGGATATATTTCCTCATAGTAGTAACTTAAGGAAATCTATGAGTCTATGCATGCCCTTGTCTGGCATATCTAGGAAATATCTAAAAGCACTCCAATATCACCATAGTTATAGCTAGCCTTTCCTTCCCAGGACAGTGGATTATATCACACTTCAGATTTGGGTTTCCTTAGAGATGGACAGGAACAACCTACCTCCTAATGGTCACCAGCAAAGAGCACAATGAAAACGTATCAATTTCATGGAACTGAAAGTTTAACACATATGAACCCAGCACACAGAAAGATCACAAAGGCATGAGGACTGAAGGCTCCTAGGAGTTTCTAAGTCCTTCCAATGAGACGAAAGCCTTTCTCAGTATGCAAGCTTCACAGTTCACTTGTCTTACAACTTTGTGTTTGCATGGCAGAGGTGGTCTTCACACAGGATTCACAATCCCCTCCTTCATAGTTAATTCTACCTTAGGTAGGACTAAAAGTTCTGTCTTCAAGTAGTTCTAATTCAGACAACGAAAAGAAGAAACTACAAAGAACCCATTCTCTCTGGAACATGCTAGAGATCTTCAAAACACATCCATGCTAGCACATCAGAAAGGCTTCCCTTTCTCCAATGTCTTTTATTGGTCTGCGGTAAGGGTACCCTACCATTGTGCACATGTCCTTCTTCCTTTACTCCCTGTCCAGACTGTTTGCACCTCCAGATATATTTTGATAGTCTTTAACAAATATAACCTGAACTCTTTATTTAACTCCCTATCTCTCCTTTGTTTCCTAATGGTAATCTCACCCAACTGTAGTTAGAACCTTTCTCTTAAAAGAAAAGTGTCCACACTCCCCCCAAATTTTCTACAGCAGACCCCACCTTACTGTGTGAAGAAGCAGATGCCGACAGGGGATAAGTGCCAGGACAGACTCCACATCTGGCCTTCCTCAACAACAGTCTCTAAACTTTCTTGATCGCATACCCCCAACTAGCAAAAATATTCTAAACATATGTGGGTTTATTTACAAATCTTAGAAGAGAGGCTATAACAAAGCTGTGGTCCTGGTCTCCCAGGGTGTGACAGCCTACTGCTATCAGCTGTATCAGCAACTTTTTATGCACGTGCACACACACATGCATGCACACACGTGCACACATATACGTGGCCATTTCCCTATCTATAAATGAAGGCAATATCAGTATTCATAATTTTCTTGTGATGGCTGATATATGTAAGACACTTAGAACAGAAAGAACTGTGTTAGGGACTGCTTCTGCTTCTGTGTACTAATGCTGGCTATATTCTTACAAACTGCCTTTTGGCATAGTTTAGTAGCAAAGTTGAGTAGAAGGTACAGACTTCCCACAGCCCTCCCCATAACAGTAACTTCCTCCACTCTCAGCAACCCCATCTTTCTACAGCCAGTAGAGCTTCATTGATCGTTACAGCCTACAGCCCCCACTCAACATCAGGAACTCACCATAGTAGTTCTCAATTCTCTGGGTTCATACAACTGTACGTTGTCAAGTTTCTACCGTTAGGCTCCACTAAGAGGTATTTTTGAATCTTGTAAATCTTCACATTCTTCCTATTCATGCCTCACACCCCCAGCCCTGGGGAAACCACTGTTGCTATATCTTAATCTTTTCTATAACACTATGTCATTAGAATAATTTGTTGTCTTTTCAAGCTGCCTTCTCTCAGTAGGTAGAATGTATTTGTTTTGTTTGCCACCTCTTTGCAAGGTTTAATGGTACGTTTCTTTTAAGCTGGATAATATTCCTTCACTTGTATGTACCACACTGTATTTGTCCATTCCTTTATTGAAGATGTTTTAGTTGCCTGTAGGTTTTGGCAACAGTGAATAAAGTTGCTTTAAACATCTGTGTGCAGGTTTTTAGTTGGATGTAAATACCAAGAAGCATGATTGCTGAATTATTTAGTAAAACCACATCAAATTTAGTAAGCAACTGCCAAACTGTTTTCCAACATGGTCATATTATCTGATATTCTCAAAGCAGAGAGAGAGTGTGTGTGTGTGTCATGTCGTGCCCCCCCCCACCCAGCATTTGGTAGCATACATGCCCCGGACTTTGCCTTTCTAATAAATGTATAATGTTGCCTCATTGTGGTTTTACTTTACATTTCCCTGGTGCTAAAGGCACAGAAAACCTTTTCATGTACACATTTGTCTTTTGCCATTTCTTTCCTTTATTGTCTGTCTGCTGAAATATTTAGCCTGTTTTTTTTTAAGTTGGCTGCTTTATGGTCAATTTTTAAGAATTTTTGTATATTTTGTAGAATTGTCCTCTACCAAATACTTTCAAAAAGTTTTTCCCCACTGTGTGATACATCTTCTCACTGTCTTGTGCCACAGAACAGGAAGGCATTGTGTGGAAGGTCATGGCCAGACTAGATTTTCTTCTATGTTACCTTCTAGAAGTTTCTGGTGTTAATTTTTGGGAAAGGAATAACCTCTATCATGGGTTTATTTTTCTACAATGAGGAATTCCCCTCATTCCAGAACTATTGTTGAAGACAACATTCTTTCCCTCCACGGTATTCTTCACTCCTTTGTCACAGACAAGTTCATTGTATCTAGGCGGCTCTATTTGGGCCATATTCTGCCACACTGATATACTTGTCTCTTTGCCCCATCACTATAGTGTCATAAGTACTGTAACTTCACAATAAGTCTTAAAAATCCAATGGTGCTAGCCCTCAGACTCTGTTTTTCTCCTTCATTTAGAGACCTCTGCCTCTGTATTTAAACTTTTAAGCAGTTTGTCAACATCTACAAAGCATCTAATCGATGTCACATGTGAGCTATATAACTTAGTCTGGGAAGAGCTCAATCCTCCTAAAAATATTTATTTATTTATCTGTTTGAGTCTTTGCCTGCATGCATGGGTTCATCATGTATGTTCCTGGTATCTGCGGAGGTTAGAAGAGAGTATCAGGTTCTGTTACAGATGGTTGTAAACCACCATGTAGATACTGAGAACCAAACTCAGATCCTCTGCATGAGCAACAAATGCTCTTAACTGCTGAGCCATTGCTCCAGCCCCAAAGAGCTGGCATCTTAACAACACTAAATCATTTATTTTTGAACATGAGATCCTGGCTATTGATTTAATCCCTCTTTGATTTCTTTTGTCAAAGTTTCATATCTTATACGTATTTTGTCAGATTTATACATAAGCATTTCATTTTGGAAGTGCTAATTTAGATGGTATTATGCTTGCAATTCCAAATTCTATTGTTCCTTGCTGGCACACAAGAATGCAATTGACTTAAATATTAATGTTATGCCACAGTTTTGCTATAATTGCTTCTTAGTTATAAAATATTTTCATACTTCTATATAAAAGAAAAAAGGAGAATATGAAATCATGAATAAAAGAATAAATTTCCTAACATCTCCTTTCTACTTTCTGCTCTGGAGACTACTGTTTTTGTGTATTTTAGAGTCCTGTTATCTTAACTACTAGGTCAAATTCAAACTGGATGGATTGTTTGTACTCAGTGGCCAGTATTTTCCTATTATGTTCAACTACAAGATAAAGCCACTGCTTTGTAATGATAGTGATACAGGTTGTCTCCTAAGTGCAAATTCTTACTGATAGTGAAGGGGATATGCTCAGAATAGGTTGGGGATGGGGTGAGAAGGTCAGAGAGGAAAACAAGCCAGGTCTTTCTTCACACTAAGTTCCTTGAGTCACTTTTGTAAGAGTTTTAAATCTAAGAATAACCAAGCATCAAAATCTGTGCAGAAGTTTGAAAACCAGCATGAGAGTTCATCTGCCCATTCCTGCCCGGTTGATGGTGATGTACACAGGTCATGAGGCCCTGAATGTGTGTATCTCCTCTTCAGTGCCAACTCTCACACAATGCCAGATACACAGCAAATGGCCACTACATGTTTAACTAAGTGCCAAGATCTATAACTAGTAATAGTCCCATTGAAACCTTGGAGGTGATGAGCAGAGCCCCAATGGTAGGAATTATTGACAGGAGATAGCTAGGTATCCTCCATACTTCCTGCAACATGATTGGTGCTTTAAAAACATCTTGAATGAACAAATGGGTTCTAAACCAATACCAACTAAAATGGTAGACAGAAAAGTGGCGAAGCAGTTGGGATAAAACTGAAAGCTGGAGATCATGAATACATTTGTGTGGCTATGGTGACCAGGCTACCTCAAGGATTAGGAACCTGCATATCACTTTGGAGTATGGTACCAAAGTTGTTAATCTAGTGCTACAGCTGATTCTGTCTACCTGCAAGATTTTTAAAGAGACTAATCAAGAAAATTGGTATTTATAAAACACAAGTTCCTTTCTTCATGGAGCTAAGGATTGAACTCAAGGCCCTGTAGGTGTCGGGTGAACACTCTTCATAGTTCACAAGTTTATCATCTCCTTAATTTCAGAGACACCTTGCCCCTTTCTCCTTCTGACACCACAGCTTTGTATCAAATAATTCAAACAGCAGCAACTATTTCTCCTTGAGGGAAGCCAGACAGCAAAAATAGCCTGGCCATGGGCAAGAGGGCAGGTGGATTGTTGCTGTGCTTTTATTGTAAGTGACCTTTTCAAGTTCCTTCAGCAATCTGAGCACCATTTTGAGACACAATGAAATGGTGTATGCAAACCACATGACATGGCACCACACACCTACTCTCTCACCTGCATATTTACTAATCTGCCAAAGTCCTATCACGTGCTTACCTGGTGTGTCCCTGTTGTATACAGAGTGCAGGATATCAGGACAGGACTGTTGTTCCTAGGGGACTGGAGTCTACTGAAGGCTCCACACCGGCCCTATGAAATTATTCCCCAGTGACTTCCTCTGAGCATCAAGGGGAGGCTTTTCTAACGGCAGGAGAATGGTGGGAAGTGGCCTGGGAGAAGGGCCCTCATCATGGAGGGCTTGTACGAAGTCTCAAGATGAGAAGGTTCTCTTCAAGACACAGCTGAGATGAAGCAGGTGACTGGGACAAGGACCAGACTGTGTGGACCTTTAGAGTCATGCAAAAGGTAGAGACCATAATTGGTCATATGCGCTGCCTGCTTAGAGGATAAAGGACAAAATACAGTGCTGACTCCCAGGCTGTGAGGCTCAGTGGATGAATAAAGGCTACATAGCAAAGGTTAAGGGATATGATGGCTCAGTCAGTATAGTGATTGCTTTGCAAGCATTTGAACCTGAGTTTGATCCCTAGGGCCCAAATTAAGAAGTCGGGCATTGCAGTATACACTTGTAACCCCAGTGCCAGGAAGGCTGAGACAGGAAAAGCCCTGGGGCTCGCTGGCCAGAAGTCTAGCCTATTTGGCAAGTTCCAGGCCATATACCCTGTGTTTTTAAAATAAAATAAAATAATAATAATAATGATGATAGAAGGGCAGCAACCGAGGACCGACAGCTAAGGTTAACCTTGGACTCCACATGCAAGCACACATGTGTACATACACATAACTGACTCCCCAGAATACATGGTATACAGAAGACACCAACTCTGTCATTTTGTGACTCAGGGAAGGGTTAGAGGGGGCTACCGGGGTCTGAAAAATGTCATGCAAGACAAGACAGGTGAGTTCGTAACCACACAAATCTGGAACTCAGAGAAGTGTCCAGGGACACATATGAATATTTCACCCACATCCGTTTATCCCATGAGAGGAAAGCACAGACCGGGGAGACACAAACCTAGATCTGTGTCCTGAAGAACTGTGCTCTACCTAGACACACACCAGGAGGGCAGAGTGGCAGGAGAGTCGCGCTGGCTCACTTGCCCCACTTTGAAGACACTTGGTCATACTGAAGCCAGAGGCTGCCTGCAGCCCATGCCACGGCAGGCACTGTCAACAGGACTTGGTAGCAGAAGGCTCATGCAAGGTTAGAGGTATCGGGTAGGAGGGGCGAATGTGCCCCACTGCCATGCCTGCCGCCTGGACTTCACTTTGACACAGCTGGTGAGGTAAGCAGTTCTGTCAGACCCAGCTCTAAAAGTCAAGGCCACTGATGAAGTCCATTCAAGCTTGGAAACCCAGCAGCTTTGGTAGGGGACCTGACAAGAACCAAACAGCCCAGCTATGTTTGGAAGGACACCAGATTCCAGGCAGTTATCTCCCAAGAGCACTCCAGCAATAGAGAATGCCTATACCCCAAAAGACTACCAGTCCAGCCTAAGACAAAAACAACCCATGAATCTTCCTTTGCTACTAAGATTGCACAGTAATCCAACATAGCACAACATCCAACCATACCACCATAAAAATAGTTTTAAAATGAAAAGTAAATATTAGTAAAAGCCCATCTGAACTTTCTTTGGGTTTATCACTTTCTGGATATAAGAAAAATATCATGAGAATTACTAACTTAAAAGAAGATTAATTTAATTTAATGTGTCTGAGTGTTTTGCCTGCTTGTATGTATACACACCAGGTACATTCCTGACATTGAAAGAGTTCAGAAGAGCAGCCTCTGGAATTGGAGTTATAGAGTTGTGAGCTACCAGGTGGGTGCTGGGAACTGAACCCTGGTCTTCTTAAGAGCAGCAAATGCTCTTAATGACTGAGTCATTGCTACAGCCTCCTTATTTTAGAGAGAATTTTTTCTATACTATATGAGTTCAGACCACATAAATCCATGATTCCTGTCATATCATTCCCACAATTAAATTTAGGAAGTTCATCTCGATCCAGGCATGATTACAATAAGCACTATTTAAAGTTAAAGGCCGGTGTCGAACATCCACACAAATGGTGGCTGACTGTCTTCCTTTGCCCCTTTGATCATCCTGAGAAAATGGCCCTGGCTGTTGGGGCATTTAACAGCCCTTTGAAAAGCACAGTTTCATAGTGTTTTGCTCTGTCATTGGCAGTGAACTTTCATATGCTACAAAGACAGTGGTAGAGCTAACGTCAATGCCTTATTAGTAAACACATGGCGAATCCAGCACTGTCTCCTCATTACATTTAATAGGAGCTTCACCACACTATGTGAGAACTATCAGTTATACACAGGAACAATGCTTTTCTGACTGAATAGCCCTAGCCTTGTTCATCTTGTTTTTTTTTTATGCACCTGTGTAACCCAACACAGCCCTGTGACTACACCTGTGGAATATAATGTACAGGCCATGTCTGGGCCATGCCGAGTCTCTCTCTTTCCACACAGAAGCAACACAACTTTCTGTTCAGTTTCCAGCCTGACAACATAGTTGCCACAGCAACCAGAACAAGAATTTTATTCTCCTAGACCTAACAAGGCAAAGCAAAGGAGAGTGCCCTTTCCCCAGACGTACTGCGATTACAGATGCTCAGTGGTAGAGAGATGCAGCAGGAGGCTGCTCAGAATAACGGCTCAGACTTCCCGGGTACACGGGGATGGTGGGAGCTGGGGGTGATAGACTGCAGATCCTCTGAAAACAAGCAGACCTTTGCAATACTGCTGGGATTACCAAGAAACCTGCTTTTCAGCCTGGTGTGCTGGCTATGGAGTGAGACCCAGTCTCCAATCCAACTAACTCAGCAACCAAAATTTAAAACCAATTGCACAAAAAAGAAAAATTTAAAAAATCAAGTTTTTTAAAGACGATTTTTCTATGAATCTTATAGAAGTTTGTCTTCACTTGCATTTTTCTAGCACTTACACATAAAAAAACAAATAAAAAACATGTTATCCTTGCTTATACGCAGGCAGAAACACTACATTAACCCAGCAGTTATTCTAATGTTCTTTGTGTTTCTAACATACTGCCCAGAAAAGTCAGTGGTAGGAGGGTTGGGGCTTGGAAGATTTAGGCCCCAATCTTGATTCTTCTGTTACATCACCTTGGCAATTTATTGAAATGTTCTTAAACTTAGATTTCATATCTATCAAGCTGGCAAACACCTGCAGTTCAGGGGGTTACATAAAAATAAAATGATGCCTGTCAAAGACTAGGTCTCAGGGAGCAGTTATCATTAAGACAAGGCTAGCCCATGACTTGTAATTACCTTAGCTTTTAAACATAAAAAAACTAAATTAATGTTAGTAAAAGAAAATGATTATGACAGAGTAGGGAAAGGAAGGCAATATCAAACTACAAAAATAGAACCTCTTTCTCAAAAGCAAAAGAGGTTAAAAGTATCTGACATGAAGGTGTTGCAGCTCCTGAGTCAGGTAAGGAAAATTTACATGTTTAGTGTCCCTTGAGTTGGACATATACCATCTATGCAATTTTGTAGACATGACATACTTCACAGTCTCTCTGTCCCCTCTCTCTCTCTCCCTCCCTCCCTCCCTCCCTCTCTCTCTCTCTCTCTCTCTCTCTCTCTCTCTCTCTCTCTCTCTCACACACACACACACACACACATACACACTTACACCAAAAACCAAGCTAGAAGACAAATAGAGACAGCAAAGACAACACAGTGTGAGCAATATGTGTTTTCCTATGCATTTCTGCCCTTTCTTCAATAAGACAAACATTTTAAAGTTGTGGCAACACTATGATGATAAGTCCCAGCCACAGAGTCAAGATGTGGGAAGAACTATCCATTTTCTAGGTCCCCTCCCTGAATCCTGGCTAGTGGCTTCCTTCCCTGGGAATCAGTCACTTGGGAGACTCAGAAAGCAGTGCATGCAGTTGGAGGCAGATTTAATCCTAGTAGAGGCAGGTGGATCTCTGTGAGCTTTAGGACAGTCAGAGCTGTTAAACAGAGAAACTGTGTATTGGGGAAACAAAAACAAAAAACAGCATCAACAATAAAAAACCAAACGAACTCCCCCCACCCCCCCCAAAAAAAAGAAAAAGAGGAAGAGCAACCAGCCTACTAAATTTAGGGGAAAAGAAATTAATTTATGGATACACCCTGTTCCTATGTATTCCTAAATTACTAAAGTGACTTGCCCAAGAGTCAGGGTAAAAGGTAAATCTTTTTTTAAACAGCTTGATACTGTCTTACCTTTACATTGTAGCTTTTCTCTGAAAACTGGTGGGCATGAGTACATGACTCCATGCTTTAGGCATGTTACAATATTTGAAAGCCATGGGGACTGGGCGTTATTTTTACAATCCATTAAGGTGGAGAACAATCTTCCTATGGTATCAGTTTGTTTTTGATGAAGGAGAACAAAGGGGTAGGGGCAACAATAGCTGTAGCACAACTTAAGAGTAAGTCTGCCAAGAGTTCTGCGGGGAGGTTTCTTCTATGTCTTCAAAGGCAGAGGGCAGAAGAAGGATCCAACCGCTTGAGTTCCAGAATAATTTTCCCTGAACACATTGTGGAAAGATGACCAACTGAATACACCATAGCAGGTATAGATGGTATTAGTACATATCAGGGGTTTCTCGTGAGGGTTACAGCAATTGAGCCCAATGCACTATAGTACAAGGCAAATTAGCATTGACTCTACTGCCAGGCGAGGAGACATCATACTTTCTCTGCTGTCACAGTAAGGGAATGTTGTAGGATATTCCTTTATACTGTGTGAAGATGTATCACTGTGACTGGTTTAATGAAAAACTAAATGGCCAAATGCTAGGCAGGAGGTGTAGCAGGAACTTCTGGACAGAGAGAAGTCCGGGAGGAAGGAAGGCGGAGTTGACAGCCAGATGCAGAGGAAGCAGGACGGACAGTGCAGAATAAAGGTAACAAAGCCACATAAGAGAATGTAGATTAAAAGCCGGGCGGTGGTGGCGCACGCCTTTAATCCCAGCACTCGGGAGGCAGAGGCAGTCGGATCTCTGTGAGTTTGAGGCCGGGCTGGACCGATAGCCTCCAAAACAATACAGAGAAACCCTGTCTCGTAAAAAACAAAACAAAACAAAAAAAAGAGAATGTAGATTAAAAGATACGGTTGATTTAAGTTATAAGAGAGAGAGAGAGAGAGTGTGTGTGTGTGTGTGAGAGAGAGAGAGACAGACAGACAGACAGAGACAGAGACAGAGACAGAGGAAGCTGGAGGCTCAAAGAAGTGTCTGAGAGAGAGAGAGACAGAGACAGAGACAGAGAGAGAGAGAGAGAGGAAGCTGGAGGCTCAAAGAAGTGTCTGAGAGAGAGAGACAGAGACAGAGAGACAGAGACAGAGAGAGAGGAAGCTGGAGGCTCAAAGAAGTGTCCGTCCACAGGGGATCCCATCACATGCCCACACTCCAGTTTTCTCTTTCAAGGATTCACTAATACACCTAAGTAACCAATCCAAGAGCTTGCTGCAAGTCACCCCGTGGTCCTACTCTCCTCTGCTCATCTTTCTTCAGGCTTTCCTCCCACATCACAGCGTCTCTCCTGTCTGCGAGACTAGCTGGAACCCCAGAGAACAAGCAGCGATCTGCGCAAACCCCAGAGATACCTCAGCCAGCTCTTCTCCAGGGACTAGGAGTTACAGGCTAAAGTCCCTAATCCCTTTCAGGGAGAGACACCAGTGAGAGCATTCAATGATGCCCCTAGACTAGGTGTTTGTCGAGCCCAGCATGGATTAGAGCGTTTGCTGCCATTCACGGGAACACATCAGCACTTTGATTTAGCCTCAACACCTGGCTCTTTACTACAGCTCATTAACAAAATGTGCCTGAGATGGGAAATGAGAAGGCTGAGGCTCTCTGGAACTTTTTGAGCCTCAGTTTTCCCATCTGTCAAGTGGATGTAATACTGTCTGTCACACAACACCCACCACCCCAATCTGGGTGCAAAGCAAATCTGCAAAGTCAAGCACTGTGTAAACATGTGACATTAACAAAGTGTCGAATATGCTCCAGCACAATCTGCATGGATGAAAATGGTGGGATCTCCACGGATTCTGTGGCCTCACTGTTAGGCAATAGACTTTTACTATCAGGTGACTCATGACTTACCAATGACTTGCTACATTTCATCTATTAGCACATGCTGAGTTGGGGGAGTTATGAGCTATTCCAGAATCTAACTCTCCAAGCTTGCAGCCATGGGCTGTGAGAGACAGGATGGCCAGCCCACTGGTGTGCAGCAGGGGATGGAGTCATGAGGGCTGCTTACCCCGTAAGTGTCCAGTCAGTCCTCCTTATCGTCTAGATTACAACTGTGCTCCCCAGTCATTACTTTGCTCCTCACACAGCAATCTCAACTTGGCTTTTGCAATACCCACCAGAGGTTATCATTGTTCACCAACATTTTCCTATGAACAAAGAATTGACTCAGCTAACTCTGAGCTGGGGGGAAGAGGAGCCAGCAGAGAACACCCAGTGTTAGAACGCCAGTTCAAAACAACCTCAAAAGCCTTTTTTTTCCCCACATAGCAAAAAATGAAAAGTTAAAGCTCAGAGATGGCTCCGAGGGAAATAAAACTATTCTTATTTGCACTGTTACAGACTCCACAGACAATGGCAGGGGTGAATCTGGCACACTAGTAAGGATGGCTGAAATCATTTTGGAAGCACTGTCTAATTACTCATTCTTTACAAAGTGATTCTTGAGCCCCTGAAATACTCCCTAGATCGGAAGATCTTAGAAAATAGGGATTTTCCAGGAAGGCAGCCATAGGCTCAATGTGTTCCAAATTGTAGAGGGCAGAAGGCAGTCCTATCAGCCATTCAATTAATTCTGAGCAAGCAGTGTGGCTTCATCTTGCTTTCCAGCCAATGCTATTAAAATAGACGCCAATGTTTCCCTCAGTTATTCTCCAAGACAGCACATTTGCCTGCTCTGTGCCTGAAACGCATGTGAGCATCAGTGCCATTTGCAGCAAACCAATGCTTTCTATACTGGTCCCCAGGGAGGCGGGGCCACACCTCACCTGACCTATGCAAATGCCTCTAACTATCATTATACTGGCTATGTGACAGAGGGTCACTTTTGTAGACTAGGGACTATACTGATGCCTCTGTCTCTTGCTTGTCTTTCTTCCTTTCCCCTTTTCCTGACTTTGAAAGGCAAGTTGTCAAGAATCCTGCCTCCTGGGGGAACAGAAAGCATCTGCCCCACCTGGGACAGGTCAAGAGTGAAGCTTTGCTAGTAAAGCTTCCTAAAGAAAATCAACCTCAGTAAGACTTTCGAGGTAGCCTTGAGAGATCCTAGGTAGAGGACTCCGAAAAGCTATGTCCAGATTGTTGATCTACAGAAACAATGCATTGAAAACAGCAACAACAAGATGTAGCCTGCCAAAGTTTATGAGACAGAAAACAAATCCACACTACAATGGTCGTCCATAAAGTGGCCAGTTACTTGCCAAGACATACTTTTCTAGTTTGATCCTTTTGAAAGAAAGACCATGCCTCTCTTGCAAGTATGTCCTCATAAGAAGAGCCATCAGACTGGACACCTTTAATCCTAGCACTATGAAGGCAGAGGCAGGCAGATCTCTGTGAGTTCAAGGCCAATCTGGTCAATACAGTAAGTTCTAAGGTAGCAGAGCTACACAGTGAGGCCCTGTCTCAGTAAAACAGAGAGAGGGGGGGAGACAGAGAGAGACAGAGACAGAGAGAGACAGAGAGAGACAGAGACAGAGACTGAGGAACCATCAGTAGTGAGCTACTCATCGCTAGGAGTTCTTACACATCATTCTAGCACTGCCCGGCAGAGATCCTAGGAGGACAGAAATGGCTAGCAGCATTTCGTGAGTAGGAAATTTTCAGGTCTAAGAGTTTAAATAACCCATTAAAGGTCACCACCACAACCAGGAGTCCAATCTGAGACCTTCTGCTGGGAAATAGTCACTCCTTCTAGTATTCTGCAATTCTATTTAGCTCATTATTTCAATAGCCTACAATGTAATGTAAATCAACACTGGAATCATATTTATCAAACCTCTTGTCCTTTGTGAACCAACAGGTAAATCTTTTAAAGAAAAGACATCATTAAAGTATTATATTAATGGGCATTAATAATAATAAGACTTCTATTTCCATATACCACGCTATGCAATATTTAAAAATTTTTCCTGAAAACGCAAGTAATTTTTGCCTACTATAAAGACTCAAGGAATTCTGAAAATATCAAGGATCTTAGTTGCTTTACCCAGCAATAAATATAACCAGCATTAAGCAAATTTACATTAATTTATGCAACATACACTTCAGATATTTTGTATGACTCTGCCAGTTACACAAAATCATACCCTTCACAAACTTAATTTTCAGTGATAAAAACACACCTTCATGTCTATACAATTCCATCCACCAGTCACTTGCTCCTAAACATGCAGGTTGCTTATCCCTTGCTTCTGTAAATAATGTGGCCATAAGCATGCTTGGAGAAGAATCTGCTGAGCCACAGAGAAGCACCTTCTGTCCAGTGACCCTCCCTGGGGAGTATCTGTTTCCTACACTCCCACTTGAAGGGCATGGATGCCTAGTTCCTTTTCTCTAACAGCAGCATCGTGTTTTAATCCTTGCCAATCTGATTGATGAAATGGGATGTATTTTATAATTTACATTATTCCAATTTGGTGAGTTTGTACATGTTTCATGCAATTTTTTAATGTACATGATCTATTATTAAACACAAATGTTCCAACGGAGCATTCATTCCATGTTGGAGGGATTACACCTCAAGGATATTGTGTTGGCTTTACATGCAGAAAATTCACCTTTGTCCTGTCTTATTTCCTTCATAATTGATGGTCAGAAAATATTAAGAATTGTAAAAACCATATTAAAAGAAATAGGAACTTTCCACAGCCTGGAAACCATGGCTGGGTCACCGAAGATGCTGAGGGAACAGATGAAGATTCCAGACTCTCTGTCTTCAAGCTTCCTGTCATCTAAAGGGGAGGACCATAGGAACGGCAAAGGACATCTCTGACAGATCCCAAAAGGCTGGGTCCAGTTTTACTTTGCAGCTGTTAAGGTATCAGGCAAGCCTTGACTTAAGTCATTAAAACCCTTTTTTCAGACATGGTGGTGCATGCCTTTGATCCAAGCACTTAAGAGGCAGAGGCAGACGGGTCTCTATGAGTTTGAGGCCAACCTGGTGTACATAATGAGCCCTTGTCTCCAAACAAACAAACAAACAGACAGACAAACTAAAACAAAAACAAAACAAAAGTAACAAAACTACCACCACTACCACCACCACCAACAACAAAACTTCAACAGTTTTTGTCCAAGTAGATACTGAAAGGAACCACAGTAGAAAAACCCTCAGTGATGATCATTACCCAGTACAAAAATATTCAAGCCAGGGATTTAAGCCTCCTTAAAAGGTGAAGGCTCGACACAGAGAACCCCATCACAGCTTCCCAGGGAACTGCCTCAAGACATCTTAGGCCCAGAAAGCTGTGTGTGGTTCTTGGGTGGCACATCCTCCCCTGCTAAGGTAGGTAGCTACGTAGACATGAGCAGGATGGAGGATGATGTCACATAGATCCACCCCTTTTGTGGTTAGGTACATCCTGACCAGATAGACAGATATTTAGCTAGATGTGAAGTAACCAAGGAAACCATGGCTGTATTTTGGTAGGTGTGTCTCCTGGTGGCTAAAATGCCTCATTGTGGCTTGATGTCCTTGAAACTAAGGTTAGGTTCTTTCAGTCATATCAGAAATGAAGGTGACAAAGCACTTTTCCAATAACTACACATGCCACAAAGAAACATCCTGGTAAGCAGCCAAGAAAAACCTTCAGGGACAGATACCTCGGCACCAGAGCATGCGTGTTGAGTTAGATGAACCAGCGTGGTACCCAAGTGGAGGAACCCAATGCTTAAATCACAAGAAAGAAGAGAAACCTCTTAAAAATCCACCATGCAGAGCCCAGTGGGCTTGCTACTTCCTTTTTGGGACAGCCTGCTCTGATCTCTCTAGAGGGCACTGTGCTTTGCTTTCGATGAGTAAAATTCTGCCTAAGCTTAATTTCCAGGCTGGATTCCTTCCTTTAAGAAGATGGGAACCAGAGAGAGCCTTCTCTAGTGGGTACCACAGCTGAACCAGGCTGCCTGTCTTTGGGTCAGAGCATCTATCCCACCAAGCTGCCTCATGCAGTTCTGTTTAGTTCAGGAGAAGAATGTGGTTACCCATCTTCTCTTCCAGGACTTTGAAACAGAAATGAGAAGATTGGTCATAGAAGAGGGGACCTACCAGGACAGCCAAAGCTACACAAAGAAACCCTGTCCCAGAAAGAAGGAGGAGGAGGACTAGGAGACCCAAAGAGAAAGAACTACAAAGACTTCAAAGGGATCTAAGCTGATGGCAGAGGTTTAGAGTAAAGAGCAAGACTTCCTGCTTCTGGTGGGGACAACCGGACATTTCCTGCATTCTTCCTCTGTCCCAGGCTCTGCAGCTGACAGCTAGTCCCAGAAGCTCACAAGTGCCTTTCAAGACTTTAATTGGCATAAGACATCCTAAAGGCCCAAAGGATCTCCATTTTGATAAGCCTGTGTTCTAATGCTGATGCCCTGGGTGCAAATCTCTCCATTAGACTATTTAAAACTCCAGCTCCTACACTCCAATAGCCTGAGTGTAGAACAGACCTCCGAGGCTGGGCCCCTGAGGGTAGCCCAGACCACAAGTCTGTCTCAGCTACCATTCCCACCTCTGTCCTCATTCCCATCTTCAGGCAGATCCTGAATTTTTTAACTTCTCTGAAGCATAAAAAAAAACCCAAAACTCAGACACACTGTACATCAATTATGTGCCATGTGTATATCTGTATTTTATATATAAGAAGAGATTTTCTTTTTCTCTTCCAGGACCAATGTTTATACACCTAAGGAGGTAACTGCTCTGAGAAATAAGCTAGTGGGCTATGGTGTGAAACAGCTCTTAGAAAACACCCATGTGTTCTACGTGGAAACTTTTGGCATGGGAATGAAGACATAAGGCCGAGCGAGCTCTGAAGTGACTTAGAAGATTAAATTTATCTAATCTAATCTAACCAATCAAAGCTCCCCGAAGCTTCACCTGTCTCCAAGCTGTCTTCTCTGATCTCCTGAATTTCCTTAAATACCACTCTTGAGAGAGAGAGAGAGAGAGACAGAGACAGACAGAGACAGACAGAGACAGACAGAGACAGAGAGAGACAGACAGACAGACAGACAGAGAGAGAGAGAGAACACGTGTACCCATGTGTGTGCTTGTGTGAGCGATCACAGAACAAAACCTAGCTAGGTGGCAAGACATCCTGAAACACGCAAAACACAAGCCAAAACCCTCTGTATCCTTTTCCAATAAGTCTTTTCTCCATATTGCATGTTTGTTAGAGTCTTGTGGGTGAGGGGGGCGTAATATGCTGGAATGCTGAGAGGCTAAGTGAGAAAGTCCCACAGGTGGAAAAATGGAGCTGTCACTGTTTTTAGGAATATCAGAATGCCTCATGAGACTGAAATGGCCTTATTGTCTCTTTACAAGGCACTAATACTCTATTGTAGCCTTTCAGAGTACAGCTACCTCAGAATATGGGATTTCACCCCTCTGCCAAGTGGGTTTTTCTTTGAAAAGTTGCCTTCACATTTCCTTCTTTACTTATTGTACATATTTTACAAAACTGCCCTAAAAAATTTGAGAGAATGGCATTTGTAGAAAAATAAAATCAGGGTATTGAAATACATAATGTATTTTTATACAGGCTATCATAAAGTTTGATCAAATGTTCTTTCTTATAATGAAAATCTACTCTGTAGGGGGAAGTTAAGTAGACACATTCATTAAGACAGATAAACCACAATTGACTCAGCCAGCACCTCTGGCTTTGAGCTGGCCTTGTGTGACAAGAAGAAATATCTGTAAGTGACACAGCTTTAGACACTGTCAACATGGGGTTATACAGGAGCTTAGACACTGGATCAGGAGGCCATGGGGACAGGTCCCAGTGGTTTTGGTTTTTCCTTTTAAAATCTTCATAATGTTTTTATTAATGCTACCTCCTCTTTTTTGCCCTAAAAATAAATTTTGTTTACTTATTTAATTTAAATTTTCATGCATGGCCAAGCAGGGTGGCATAGCTTTTCCTCTCAGCATTTAGGAGGCAGAGGCAGATGAACCTCTTTGAGTTTGAGCCTAGCCTGGTCTACAGAGTGAATTCTAGGCCAGCCACGGCTACATAGTAAAACTTGACTCGATTAATTAATTAACTAATTTCATACAGGTATATATTTCACATTGCGCCCCCTCATACCCTCTCTCTTCTCCATGGTTTCCCATGGAGAAGTCTTTGTCTCTCTGGATGGTTTTGTTTCACTTTTATTAGTATACATGCACCCATGATTTTTTTTCTAACTATGAAGCACAAATGAAAGGAAAACGTGATATTTATCTTTCTGAGACTGGCTTGGTTCATTTCACATCACAATCCCTAAGGACATCCAACGGCAAACAACATTACTCTATTCTTCTCTATGACTTGAGAAACCCCATTGTATACAGAAAATTGCTGCTGTGCATCTACGTTGGGCTCACAGCTTAGTTGCTGCAAGAAGTATCAATATACAAGTGTCTCAGTGACATGTTGGCATGGATTCCTTCAGTTAAACACCCAGGGCTGAAATAACTGGGGTAGAAGGGAGATCTACTTTCAGATCAGGGGACTCCAGTGTTAAACAGGATGGCTGGGTGACATGTGACTATCTGCTTCACATGCGTGATAATCTGACCTGGTGACAGGCAAGCTAGTGGAAAGGCCCAAGGGAGAGTGCTGCCTAACAGAAGAGCCTAGAGGAGGCCCTCAGCCTGGAGCACGCGAACCGAGTGGGAGGAGACAAAGCCAGAGAGGTGATGGGGAGGAGACAGTGCCTTGCTGCTACCATTTTTCCTTTTAGTTGCAGTGTGGCGGTGGACACCTTGTGTGAGAGAGGATGGTGGGGTGAAGGAAGAGGTGGGAGGAAGTTCAGAGGGGCTGCCAAGGCCACGCCCACGCCCACACCAGCAACACACATGCTATACTGTGTGGTACCGTGTGAACAAAGGCCAGCTCCAGGATGCTGATCCTCCTGTGACTCAGTTCAGTTGGCTGACACTGCATCACCACCTCTGGAGTATCCTCCAGGTTGCTATTTTCTCACTGCTGGGTGGCCAGTGAAGTGCTTTGCTTTCCCTTTCCTTTCTAAGGGAATTCCATGTGCCTATGAGCACATGGCATTCAACTTCTTCAAACAAGCGCATGGTGGGTCGAGTGTTTTGCTGGGTGGTTTTCCTCCTGCCTAGACCGCTCACTGTAGGAACCTCTCTGAACAGTCTTCCAGTCTCTTTCTCAGCGCTCTGTTGGCTTCTATGTCTTGGACCATGAAGCAGACACTTGGGTAAAAATCTAAACAATCTGACCTGGCAATCAAAGCTCTCCAGGACCACTTCCTTAACCCTTCTCTGCTCTCCCTCCCTAAGTCTGGAACAGGAAATCTCTACTCCAACCTTTTGCCCACATACACTGGCCTGGGCAACACTAATCTTTTCCTTGTGAGCTTTCCCCCCTCCCTCCCAGGTTACAGAAAGCCCATTCATCCCAAGGCCTCCTTTTCACCCAGTCTCTGATTCCCACCATATATTTGTTCTCACCCCACACTCTGGGCACAGAGTCCACCAGTCACCTCCATGCCTCACATTTGGGAGAAGGCACAGTGTGCAGCCCATGCAACGTTGGCCCACGGTGCAGACGCTCTGCTTCCCAGCACACCAGCGCTCTTGCTCTCCAGTTTAAGAGAAGACCCTCAAGCTTCCCTGCATCTTTCCTCTAACTCACAAGCATCCCTGGTATCACTACTTATCCAGACCAGTTTGCCTGGAGTTCTTACTAAGGCAGAAAGCAGGTCTGTCTCGGCGCTTTGTGTGATACAGTGATGACTGTCCAGGGCAAAAGTGACAAGAACAGTGGCCTGGGAGCATCAAGCTTAGGCTCAGAATGAGCCCTGCATGTGCAGAGCCACAGGGGGAGGAGGGGCATGAGTACCAGCGAGCATCTAGCAGAACTTCTGGAGGCCACTAAGGACAGCTCAGAAGTCCTTAGGACATGGCAGAATTAGTCATACAAGAAAGAGGAGAGGAAGTGGAAAAAGGCACAGCATGTTTGGGGCAGGCAGATGACACGTTATGCAGAGAAACCTCCAGGCACACTGGCTGCAAGCGTGTAAGGAGGAAAGGGGATGGAACAACGGGATGGCTAGATATTCCTCTCCTCTTCGAGGGTTCAAGCACAAGTCAGGGAGCACAAACTAATGGGGAGAGATGAGGAATGCTCTACGGGGTACCGAGTACCTTTTCAAACAGATGGGAAGGCCCAGAAAACCAAACAGTTTGACCAGTTCCACTTGGCATGAACCACAGACAGGTTCATGCCATTGTATTGGTTCTTCTTTTTTCATGAAGTCTGCAATCAAAAGCATCCTCGCTTTTTATCGTATTTGTTCCAATGAGATGTCTCCTTTCCTCCCTCTTTTTATTTTACTTTATTGAAATTGTCGAGTAAATGTTTGTTTCTTTTTATAAGAATTTTTAATTTTTTGAAATTATAACTAAAGCATTTCCCTCTTATTCTCTTTCCAACCCTTTTCATGCACTCTTGCTCTCTCTCAAATTCATGGTCTCTTTTTCTTTAATAGCTACTACACATATACATATGTGTATATACATATATTCCTAAATACATGAATACAACTTGCTCAAGACTGGGCAGAGAATGGACACACACATGCAGCTAGTGATGAACATTAACAGAAGCAGTCACAATGACCTCACCTGGCTCCCAGTGACTACATGACCATGACATACAGCACAGCAAGGACAAGACCCAGGGAGGAATCTGCCTTCCAGGAATAAAGGACACAAGATGAGGCCATTTGAAAGCACACAAATCACATTTGTTCCTGTGTAAATATGAAAACATGCCACTGAGTTTCCAAACGATAAACTCAAGGTCTTAGACAAAGGTCTAAGGTCACATGCTCTAAACAGCATTCTCAGTTTACAGAACTTCATTTCCAGGGGTGCTAAGAAATACACCTTCAAACTTGTGTATCGAAAGTAAGACATCCAAGAGTACTTAGCCCTGTGATACTAATACTGTCATGCAAACTGGTTCCCTTAAAGATGCTCTGCCACACAGATGCCAAGGTGTTTTTACAATGGAATGGTTATGATTAAAAGTCAGAGTAAGAATACAGAAGTCATCAACTGAAAATCTGTGTAAGAACATGCCCTGCGTAGAGCACAGCTGGAACAGCTGTATAATAAGGCTGGAGGTGGGACCATGGCAGATCCCATGGTGGGCCAGGGACAAACGTGCCAAGCAGACTGAGCTTAAGTGGGAAATTTTATTGGGGAAAAGGGAAGGGAGTGGGAAATGAAGGGAGAGAAGAAAAAGAGGGAGGGGGAGAGAGGCAGAGAGGAAGGAGGAGGAGGCAGAGGAGGAGGAGGAAGAGGAGATGGGTAAGTCCTGTCTGCCCCTTCAGGGACGAGGGGGGGGGAAGAAAGTGAATAGAATTTGTCTCTTAAAGGGACCTTTGCACCTGAATGCAGACTATGTAGTGTCATAGCAGCCATAGGACCCTTGGCTGGCCTGAGGGCATGCTGCCAGGTGACAGGTGACAGGTGACAGGCCAGCATAATGCCCAAATGCTAACAACAGCAGCAAGAGAATGGCATTTTCTTCTGGTCCCATTTCTGCCTTAGGCCCCGGCTTTTCTGAGCTGCCCACTTCTGAGCTTTGAGGCTTTATATAATTCATATTCAGTCTCTCACTCACTCCCTGTGTACCTCAGGGCCTACAAGTCCCAATCCTCTCTGAAAAGCACTCCAAACACAGTTATTTTTAGATTTAAGGTATTACTTGATGGATGGCTTCAGGTCGTTCATTGATAGATGACAGAAAACTGAAAACTGGTGATGGTGGCTTAGGGCTACCCTGAGAGCCAAAGTTACATTTTGAGTTTTAATCACCAGATGTGCTTGATCACACAGGGGTGGGAGGTTCGCAGGCTGGAGGAACATCAGGATGTATGTATGCTTGCCCCTGATCGGACCCAACGGGAAATACAGTGAAGTATGGGTTTTTGGTGGCTACAAACTGTTGAGTCTAGGCCATTTCTCAAGAACCTGGGTAGGACCTAGCCAGAGCCCATCCACCTGTTCAGTATTTAATTAAAGCTTGCTTCCAATTTGTCTTTAAATTGTGGTAGTGGTCTTATTCTTGATTGGTGGAATTAACAACACAAAATCATCTTCCAACAACACCTCACCATTCAAAAGTCCAAACCATCTTATCATGTGAGCCACACGATTCAACAGTAGGCCTGATTGACCTTGGTGAATCATTTTCAATCTTGGGGCTCACTAAAAAAAAAAAAAAAAAAAAGTAAAGGGGGTGGGGTGGCGAGAAAGTTCTCCTCTTCAATGCTGGCAAGCTAAACAGTGTCTTCTTCCAGGGAAATCTGCAAGAATGAGAGGCTGCACAAGGTAATTTCCATTCCAATGAAAACCACTGACTAGAGTGACTGGCGACTTCCACCCAGCCCTCCAGGCTGAGGCATACATTGAAAACATTAAGTGGGCTGCCTCCAATACTCTCCTCACCCAGTGTGTCAAGAACATAGAAGAGTCCCTGCTGCCAGATTAGTAAATCCCACTTAACCATGATTCATCTGGAAGGTGGGTGGTGCAGTGCCTAGTGTGTATGTATGTGTGTGTGTGTGTGTGTGTGTGTGTGTTGTACACTGAGTGCCTGTGGCGGTGGGGGCGACAGGGAAATGAGAAACGGGGGCCAGAATAATTCTTATGAAAATCATAGCTTAATCAATTCAACGTTTCTCAAGAAAAACTATTGTCTTCAAAACACATTCAGGAGAAAAAGGAGGGAAAGGCAAAAGGTGGGGGTCATCTTAACCAACAAAAAAATACTTCCAGTCTGAGAAGCAGCCACCAACACAGGAGTTAGGTCCAGAAAACAAGACTGCAGGTTTCTTTGTTGATAAAGTTTTTAGATATAGGACTTAGAGCTCAATGGGAAAGTGCCTGCCTAGCAGGGGTGAAGGCCTGGGTTCAATCCTGGACACGCACGCACGTGCGTGCATGCATGCATGCACGCGCGCGCGCGCACACACACACACACACACACACACACACACACAAACACTACTTTACTTAAAATAATAACCTCAAATGACTGTAAACTACCCTAGTGAACCAGATCATTTTGCAATTTTGACCTAGTCAATCAATTGAGCACCATTCAGGATCCAAAAAAAGGAAAAAAAAAGGACTAGGAAAGTTGTAATATCAATGGTACAGCACTTGCTTGGCATATAGAAGACTCTGGGTTCCATTTCCTGTACTGCTCAACAAGTGAGTAACCAGAAAGATTAAACTAGGTACCTGCAACAGCATGGGTGAATCTCATCATGTTGGCTGGAAAAGGAAGCTGGACATGCACAAAAAAGACTAACCTGTGAACTACTTATACAAGCTCAAGAAAACTGAAGGATGGTGACAGAAATCTAACTAGTGAGATTGGACATGGTTGTGTACACCTAAAATCCCATGAACTTTTCTAAACCACTTCCGTATAGTTCAGGGCAATATCACCAGGATAGAGCAAAGGGCAGATGATGCAGTGTCTAGCTGAAGAGACCTCTACCCCAACACCAGGTCTAGCACTTGAGAAGGAAAAGATCCCATTTTTTCTAGCCTGCAATTCTACTGCATAAGAGGAGAAAAGGAGGGAGGGAGGGAGGAAAGAAGAAACAAGAGAGTAAGAAGGGAGAAAGGGAAGGAAGGAAATATTGATATTAATAGCTCAGCTTTTGTCTTAATCTTAACTATACCCCTTCTTCAAACTGACAAACTAAATATCAATAAACACACACAGACATCAATCAGTGAATAAAACATCGCAACATCAAAAGTGACAGTGTTTGACAGGGAACACCCTGTTGTGATAAGTGGCGGTGACTAAATAAGCATTTAAATATCTTATTATGGTCCAGCGAGATTCAGGTTAGTGCTAGTGAGAAAACACTCTCAGTGCAGGAAACAAGAAGGAAGAAGGAAAATAGCCTTTGAGGGGGTAAAGTTTATAGAACTGGCATAATACATAATTATTCAGGAAAACTGTACCTAATCTGCTGGTGGGCTTTTAGGAATAGTTAGTTAATATTATATTTTGCCAATAAATGTGCCTCAGGGTCTGAAAATTATGTTTCAAAGAAGAGAATGAATTTATTTCAACCTCAAGGAGAAATTTAATAAAGGCTTGAACTATAATTAATATTGCAAGTCAATCAATGGATAGAATCATATGGGGAAGTAGAAAGAAATCAACTAGGAAGAACTTTAAAATCATGCTGTATAGATCAAGCAAAATCTAAGATGATAATATTTATGTAACTAAATGAGAATGATTTTATTTTAAAGATGGCTAAAAATTTCCATGGTAAGTTACACAAGCTACAAACCTTGTATATTTTTAGTCCCTGGCACTCTTTTCTTGAGGGTTCAGTGGATATCTTTATGCCAAAGTCAATTCTTCCTCTGAATTCTAGAGGAAATCTACTGCTCAAACTTATTGAACATATTTGCATTGGAACACAGGCTCAACGCACCAAAGTTGCCATAGCAACTCTTGCTAATTGGGCCTTGGCTTCCTTTTTAAGGGTAAAAAAAGGTGAATCCAAACATGAAGGACTAAGTTTTCACAGAAATTAAAACCAGAATGAGCGTCTGTGTTGGGGAGTTGATGATAATAGGCTGTGAGAAACTCCCAATTAAGACACAAAGGAGAAATGTGTTTTAAATATATCAAACATCTAAAATACAATTAATTGGAAGTTTAGACACAGTGGTTCAGCCCTATAAGCCCAAGTACTCAGAAGGCTAAGGTAAGAGGGGTGGTGAGATTGAGGCCCACCTGGGCTATATAGTGAGACCCTATCTTAAAAATACACGACCCAATATAATGTAAAAGATCACTCCTGCCCACCGCCCTGAAGCTCCAGGGAACAGGATCTCCTGGCAGCACACATCTGTCAAGTCATTTAGTTCGCACTAGGGAACCATGTGGAAGGAATGGTGACCAAGGAGGGCACATTGGGACCTTCCCAGCATCCAAACAGCAGCTCAGACCTCCAACTTTGGTTCCTTCTCTATGATCGTGGGGACGTGAGACACCAACCCCCACCCTCTATAGAACTATGCTATTCAGAGAGATAGTTCTATTAAAAAGAAAATGACAGGGCCGGGCGTTGGTGGCGCATGCCTTTAATCCCAGCACTTGGGAGGCAGAGGCAGGTGAATCTCTGTGAGTTCCAGGCCACCCTGGTCTACAGAGTGAGTTCCAGGACAGCCTCCAAAACAATACAGAGAAAACCCTGTCTCGAAAAACAAAACGAACAAACAAAAAAAGACAGAACACTCAATAAGGGAGGAATGAGCATCAGGCATTTGGAGTTGGAGAAAAAAAGCATCAAGTTGATGGACAGAAACCAGCTGGTACCCAGACAACCCTCCTCTTGAGAGAGGCTTTCCAGAGCTTCTCCTAGCAGCCAGAGACCCACCTACACATGTGCAACAGTTAGGGCAGAGGACTCCTGGTCACCTGACAATGGACTGGCACCTGTGTGAAACCAACCTCAGAAGCCTGAGAGTGCACGCCACTGCTGCTCTCTTTGGTCCTTTGAAATATTTCTTTGCTTTTTCTTTGGGACACAGCTTAGATACACATTCAGAGAAAAATAAAAAGGACCTACACAATGAAATGCCTGGGACCCAAGATGGACTAAGTCTTGACCATTACACATTTACTGAGAACTGGAATTCAGTTATCCCATGAGTGATGGAAGGAAAAACTATGATCAAGGAGGTAGTCTCAGACCTCAAACAACCTACAGTCCTTCCCCAAGGACCTCAAACAACCTACAGTCCTTCCCCCAAAAGTCAGGCAGGCTTTTCCTCCCTGCCCAAACTACAGCTGTAGTTACTTTAAATAAAGTGTTCACATAATTCAGCTGCTAAAAAGCAGAAGATTTATGTGATCAGAAGAGAAAACAGCACTATTCAGCTGTTAAGAAGATCCACAGATACATAGATGGAGAAATAGTGGATGGAAATAATCACTCTGAGCAAAGTGACCTAGACCCATGCTCTTCTGTCATGTACTGGGTCTTCAGATGTATATGTGCCATTCACAATACCCACACAGGTCAGGACATTAGCGAGGGTCATAGAGGTGGTGCTCCCAAGGGAGGGGAGATAGAAACAGTGGCATAAGTAGGTACAGGAGAATAACGGGAAGGGTAGGTTAAATTGGGGTGGGAGAGGGAAGAATACAGTAGGAAAAACATGGAGAGATAATGAACATGAAAGAAGTTTTGAAAAAGTCAAATGGAATTTACTACCATAGAAGCTTCCTAAAATACACACATACACCTATATAAAAAGAGTTTGAGTGGAGTTACCCTATAATGAGGCAACAATGCCCATAATACATTCCACAGGCTAACAAAAAGTCCAATGGCAGGAATGGGTTACCTCTTTTGGAGTTATTGGGCAATAAGGTCCCAGAGACCCTCTAAAATATTACAGGCTACTGCCTGTCAGAGGCCACAACTTGTCACTACATAGAGAAGACACTGAAAAATGCTCACCACCATATGGGATGTCTACATCACACCCCGTCTTTCCAAGGCTTAGGGATTATTGCAGAAGATGAGGAGGAAAGATGGTAAGAGCCAAGGTGTGGATGATTGCAAGGAAACAGTATTTTCTAGACACAGCAGGACAGAGGTGCATATGAACTCACAGCAGTTGTGGCAACATGTACAAGACCTGCACAAAGCCAGACAAATCCCAGCACGGAGAGCAGAGGGGGCATGCCTAGTTGAGCTTTTGGTAATCATTAGCTTGTAGGAGGGGGAAAGCCATTTCTCTTTAAGGGTGTAGCTTGCTATAGGTTGGCTATTCTCTAGTGGAAAACCATATACCCTAGAGTGTATGGGCAGCACAAGTTTGACTTAATGAGTTGTTAAAGAGCAAGAGAGAGAATACAGAGTGAGGGGGGTAGATCTTGGAAGAGTTAGGGGAGATTTGAATATGGTAGAAAATGCATTGTATGAAACTCTCAAAGAACTACTAAAGATTTATCGAAAAAGCAAAAGAAACAGATAAAGCATTCACAATACTTGAAGCTGGAAGGTTCTTGGGAGGAGGAGAAAGCTATTCACCAGATCCTCAGTCATCTATTCCTTTCAAAGAATTCAGATAAGGTGGCTATCTGTGTGTTCCAGATGTTTAGAAGGGAAACTTGTCACCTTGCTGTCCCTGTCTCCAGGATACCTAGTTTACCTGTGACAGCTGTGACTAACTTCTGACTTTGCCCAAGAGACACTAATGAGTCAGCTCTCTTCAATCACCTCAAGTTCCTTCCTGAAACAGTTGATAAACTTGGCAGTAAGAACTGTATCTTGAGCTGAATTTGCTATACTTTGGTCTGAACTCTCCTTGATGGATATTTTACCGTGAAAAGATGCAATTAACCACATGCATGGATTTCCATGTGGAAACAATTATTTCCTTCCCTTTTGGTGCTATGAGAGTGCTAGTGTAGAAAAAGCACTGTTTACAGAGGGAAGATTGTATTTGTAGGATGTTCCGATATTCTCATTCTTCCCTTCATAAACCCGCTCCACCTATATTTGTGCTAGACAGAAGCAAATGTGCAAATGGCACCAATAAAAAGCAGCTGAAGGTGCACATTCTTGGACTCTAATTAAGCTGGGATGCCTGATTCACAGCTGTTCCTACTACTGAAAATGTTTTTATAATAAACAATGGAGCTTAGGAGTCATTTTGTTCTCTGTTTCCACATTCTACAATTTACACCACCATGCTGCTTGATTCTTGGCCTGGTATTCACATCATAATGCTGCAACATAGGCATGTGGGGTAGGTATGTATTCTTGGGTCCACTTCACAAAGGTGGTCGTCGGTGCTTCAAGACCTTCTCTTCAAGATCATACAACTACTGAGAGAACCAAGAAAGAAATCCTCCAGGCTTCATCCATTGCTCGAGAAGAACAAAGTCAGCCTATGAACCCCACACCTTGTAATCAAGGCCAGACAAACATGGTGCCTGACACTGCTCTGATAACCCGATTTTCCATTGTTTCTGCAACTGTGCAGAGTGAGTAACTGAGCCTTGCTCTTCCTGTGAATCAAATTTAGTCTGTAAGTTGGTACTAGCCTCCTCCCTGCTCCAGTACTGCCTTCATAAAATTAAGTAGTGTGGACATGTCCTATCAAATTCCACCAGGTCTAAAAGCAAATGCCCAATTTTGTCACGGTGCATCACTAAGGCCTTTATTAAAAGAAAAGGACAAAAGAGATGTAGATTTGCTGCCAAGAGAGGTACCTGTTGACATAGATATGACTTTAGACCACTTCTTTATGAATATCATACTGAAAGCAGACCTGGGCCCTTGCTAGACATCAGCCATGCCGGTACCTTGATTTGGACTTCATTGTCCAGCCCCAGAAATCTTGTTACAGCAGCACAACAGATAAGTCAGTAGTGTACTGTGTATTTACAATAAATTCTCTAAGGTCTCAATCAATGCACACCACATTTCACTGAAATGGTAACTTACCTCTGTACCCAAGAAAAATCCCCTAAGGAAGGTGGGGAGCTGGTAAGGTCATTTGAGAAGATGAGACAACTCACAGGGGGGAAATCATAATATCTGAAGTTTCCCGTGTATGCATGGCATAGGAAAGCTGAGGTTCCTCCACCTGCTGTTTTATTAACAAAAGCCCTAAGAGTTATATGGACTGTGAGTGCTCTGGGCACTGGGATGAGAAACCATTACTGTTTGAGGAGTCAAGAAATGCTACAGAGAGTGTATGAATTCAGAGTTCTCTTTGAAGATAAACGCTACAGAGAAAGTATGAATTCAGAGTTCCCTTTGAAGATAAAGTCGATTTTTCAGAGGAGGAGATACTGAAAGGGAAACGGAGGGAGAAAGGGAGAAAGAAAATGACTCTAGAAAGAAGGAATTGGCAAGAAAAAGAAAAAAGTTATGGTAATTAAAGAAATGGGGCTCTGAGGGAAGGCCTGACTCTCCATTCACCCCTTAGGCCCAGCCAGCTCCATACAATACATTATCATCTACTATAGACCAGACTGGCATCGATCACCTTCTCATACACACAGCCTACAAAGTCTTTGCAATTTCCTGCCTGGTCCCTCTCCTACACACTTAGTATACTCTATTAGTATAGAAAATGACCCCAAACACCACTTCTCTTCCTTCTATACTTGGCTGAACCTATGCATTTCCCTTTTGTTCCCTGTCAATACTCAGCCGAGGAGACCCACAAGAAGAAACAATGCTCTATCCACACATTTTCTCTCACTTTTCCAAAACCAACAGAAATATTCTATACCATGTATGTAAGTGAACTGATTTCATTACTCGACTCAGCTGCTGGATGTCCAAGCACAAGCAGTTTATTGTGTGAGCTTATACATCCTCAAATCTGTCTGCTTCACAACAAGGGTGGTTCTGATATGATCTCAGTCCGACGTTGGTCAAGGACCAGGACTCTATGCTCAGAGGTCCTTTGAAATCTTTATTTCATAATGTGCATCCAGAGTGGCTCCAGACACATTGCCTCCATGAACTAGAGACAGGCACCCAGTTCTCCAGAATCTACACCTAGGAGAGGCATCACAACATCAGTGTGAGTGTGTTCCCCAAACTTCATAAAGTCAAAGCTACCCAGTGTTGACCTCTGTCTGCTACACACATGTGCACACATGTGCAATGCATCCACATGCAAGCATGCACATACAAACACAGACACAGTCTGGATCACGAGGTTTCACAGATCATTTATTAAAAGTATATGTCCCAGCTGATGAGTTAGTTATAATTTGGAACATAGATATCTGACGGGCCCCTCATCTCAGAGGAAGGGAATCTTTCATGCTTTTCATGTAAGCTGGGTCAGAAAACTGGGAACCTGAGAAACTGTCAGCAATAGATGCTGGTCCCTTCCCTCCAGAGCAGAACATTAGATTTTTACTGGAGCAGTTTGATGAAATGAAGACCTCCTTTTGCACCTTAGAACTGGGCTTGCAGTCACCCAGCTAAACTTGTTTTGGGGTAGTTCCAGCCTCTAACTTAAGTAGAAAAGCTGACCCACGCCTCTTCTAAATACACTCATTTGATCATTCAGTTCGCCTTAGTCCCACTCAAAATCTACCAACTCCTACCCAAGTGCCTCTGTAACCCCTGATCTGTACAAAATACAATGGTGTTTCTCAATGTTTAAGTTTGCCCTGCCTACTTAATAGATTTAGCCTTCCCTTCATAACACCACTTCAATCCACGTCAGAGGCTGTTGTCCCCCAAATCACTTGACTCACAGGACACAACTCACTGTCTTCCCCAACATTCTAGACCACACTGCCTCCATAAAGGACTGACTGACTAGCAGCTGTCAATCCTAATCTTGGCATACATGGCCTGAACTCCTGGACTTTGCTTTCTCACCAGGGTAACTGTTCCTCCCAGGCCTACTTGTGTCTGGTGGCTTTAAGAAGGTGGGTGGCCGTGGTAGCACCCGGAGGCCCAGGTGGGAGACTTCCTCTTCCACCTCACCTCCATGGCATTCTGCTCCACCACACCTTAGACTCTATCACCTCCTGGAAATACTCCACCTGTGCATTGCAGACTTCCAAATCTCTGGCTATGGCCTGCGTTTGCTGGTCTCCACTTCCTTGTTCTTAGGGATCCTGCCCATCATCCTCATCACCCCATCCCCATCTTAGGCATTCTGGCTTCACTACCCTCAAGGCTGCCTAATCCCACTGATGTTTACACTAACACCATGGAGTCTTGGTGTCCTAGGACTTTGTCAGAGTCATCATATTCATCCTGAGGCCTGGCTACCTCATTCATTTCCCCTCCCTTATGTTGTTAGAAAAAGTGACATGAACCTGGTGACTGGCTTTGCAAAGAAAACTTAAAACTTTGTCTCCCAGGAACTGCTCTGGCTTTCTGTCCATCATCCTGACTGAAGTACCTCTGCTGCTGCTTCTTTTTTTTTTCCTTTTTTTTTCTGGTTCTTACTCCATCACCCTCCCATGCCATCAATGTAGCCCTTAATACCCTCCCTCTCCCCTCCCATCCCAAAATAAGGCAGAATCTCCTATTCTTTCAATCAAAGCCAGGTGGAAAAGCTGGAAGCAGAGTCATCATTGACCAAAGGTACTTCTGTCTTAACTCCAAAAGCACAATTCTCAAACTTCAGTTGGCATCAAAATTCACTTGAGCAACATATTAAAATATAGATTCTGCTGGGCAGTGGTGGCTCATACCTTTAATCTCAACAATTGGGAGGCAGAGGCAGGGGCAGGTGGATCTCTGTGAGTTCAAGGCCAGTCTGGTCTATAGAGTGAGTTTCAGGACTGCCAGGACTGGTTCACGAAGAAACCCTGTTTCAAAAAACAAAAAACAAAACCAAAAAAAAAAAAAAAAAAACAGATTCCTAGCCAGACAATGGTGGCAAATGTGATGACATTCAGAAGGCAGAGGCAGGCAGATCTCTGTGAGTTCTAGGCCAGCCTGGTCTACAGAGTGAGTTCCAGACAGTCAGGGCTACACAGAGATACCTAGTCTCAAAAAACCAAGAAACCAAAACCAAACAAAGGTCGGTAGGTAAGTCGGTGGGTAGGTAGACAGATTCCTTGGATTTACACTCAGAGTTCTAAGCACCCATGTAACCTTAATGCAGGATGTAACTAAATTTGGGGATCACCTCCTGTGGTGGTTTGAAAGAGAATGGCCCCAAAAAGAAGTGGCATCAATGGGAGGTGTGGCCTTGGAGGTAATGTGTCACTGTGAGAGTGAGCTTTGAGGTCTCCTCTGCTCAAGATACCATCCAGTATCTCCGACTACTTCCTGTTGCCTGTGCAAGATATAGGACTCTTAGCTACCTCTCCAGCACCTTTTCTGCCTGCATGTCACCATGTCCCATGATGATAATGGACTGAACCTCGGAACTATAAACTACCTAGTTAAATTTTTCCTTTATAAGAGTTGTTGTGGTACCACAGAGAAACCCTGTCTCAAATAACTAACTAAAAAAAAAAAAAGAGTTGCCATGGTCATTGTGTCAAGGGATATTTAAACCAATCTAGGCAAGACTCAGTGGAGAGAACTTGAGATAACTACAGATATAAATTTCTAGATTCCTGTTCTAACACCTAAATGGATTTAAATTTGTCAGAAAAAAAAGACAGACAAAGACATACACACAGCTAACTCCCAATACTAAGAATTCAGTGTCAAACTAAGAATGTAAATCAAATTAATCAAGTAAATGCACTATTAATTTCCACTGTTGAGCTTTCTAACTAATATTTTCCTGATAAATATGACTTGGAGAGACTCACAGAGTGAAAGAGCATTGTCAACCAATCAGAAGACATTTTCCCATATCCCAAACCACTAAAGCAACCATGGATAAGGGATCTCATGAACTTCTCTGAGTCTATGTGCTCTGCATGCGGAATAGGGACCTGCCCCGATTTGAGGAACATGATACTCAGACTGAAAAAGCAAATAAAGACCATTTGACACTCTGTAGCCATTCTAAGACAGAAGACTTAAGGAGTCTGCCCATAATAGTCAGGCTCCTACAGAGGCTCTGCCCCAGCAGCTTCCCTTGGAGCCCACACTGTGAATAAAGATATTGTTTTATGAGTTTTAAGCATCACAGCATGAGGCAGCATCTGGTTCATACAGGAAGGAAGAGTCTGCCTTGGTGCTTGCTATTCATACCTTTTGATGTCTCAACAAAAAGCCAAGCACACTGTGAAACTCATCACAATAGTGGCAGAAGCAAGAAGATGATGGATGAACTGAGTGAGAAATCCAGACCTAACCGAGAATAGTGATGAATGAAGACTCTCTTGAATGAGGAGAAAGTCTGTAGTACAGAAAACTGAAAATTCCTATAAATATTTAAGGAAATTAAGAGGTGAGGAAGGAGAAGAAAGAAAGAAGTTACATACAAGGTGAAGCCTTTCATAATGAATGGATCCCAGCACCAGCACTCAGACAAAACTGAGCCAGGAGTAGCAGTGGCCTGTACTTGCAATCCCAACACTCAGGGTGTTGAGGCATGAAGATCATACAGTCAAGGCCAGTGTGGACTGTGATAGAGAGAAAAACAAACAAATAATAGAAGCAACAGAAAAAGGGAGGGAGAAGGAGAGGGAGGGTGTGTGTGTCCTAAATGGGCAATGATACTAAAGCCTCTAAATTTAAGAAGAAGCCATCAAGTATGGTAGGATAGTTTGATGTCACTCTGACACTTCCAAGACGGCCAATAAATTAGGCTTTGAATCAGAGGGTAAAGCTAGCTACTAGCTGACCAAAATTAGCCATAGAGGTTTTGGAGGACTGAGGACATATAGAGAGACATAGGAAGTGGGTAGGGTGGTATTGGGGAATATTAAGCTACACAGGGTAGGCTGTCATATATTTATTTAGGGAGAAGCCACTTACATGAGAAGCTGAGAACTCAAGGTCTGCTCGATGCTCTCCGAGGTCCAACCAGAACCCCACAAGAGAGTGCATCTCCTTTCCCCCAGCTCTTTATCTCCTATCCCTACTACATACCTGTGACCACATCCAAATGGGCGTGGGCAGCAGTACAGGTACCTAAAATCTCTCCCTACTGGGTGGGCCTTAAAATCTTCAGGGCTATTTTGGATTGAGGAATAAGAAAGAGAAGAGGTCACTGGTTACTTCTCTCCACTTCTCTGATCAGGTTCTTACCCCAATATCTGACTCCCAAGTTTTTATTGATAATTAGATAAACTCTTCAGTCAAGAGCTTGAAAGAGCTAGCCCTTACACCAATAAAGATATCACCACATAGTGGGATCCATAAATGTCTGGAATTCCAGTACTTTAGAGACTAAGGCAGGAGGATACCAAGTTAGAAGCCAGCTGTGGCTATATAGCAAACTTAAGGTCAATCTTGGAAATACAGCAATATCATGTCTCCAAAAAAACAGAGAGAGAGAGAGAGAGAGAGAGAGAGAGAGAGAGAGAGAGAGAGAGAGAGAGAGAGAGAGAGAGAGAGAGAAAAGAAAAAGGAGAGAGGGAGGGAGGAAGGAAGAAGTGGGTTAATATTTTATGCTTTAATGCACACAGCTGACAGATAGATTTGGTTATAATGCATTTTTATGCCTTGTTGGCTGTGACATTGAACAAACACTAAAGTCTTTCCAGGATTTGGCATCTTCGTCTATAAAGTGAGGATTGCCCAGCTCCCCAGGATGGCAGGGAGACTTGAGGCCATGTGTGGTGAATGCTCAGAGCACAGTGTCTTGTGAACAGTCACTCATGTGACAACTTGTTTGTAAAGAACATTTGAGACCATGGAAAGTTTCAAGCCCCTCCCAGGCCTCCAATATTGAAGAGCCTGAGAAACAAATATAAACACTGGAGTCAAATATCAGTTGCTTAACTTGTCGATGGCTTGAAATGATTAACATGAATATACCTGCCAGGTACTTATCCAACAAGAGTCATAGCTAGATCACACAACATATGGACCAAAACCAAAAGAAACCCTTCCAAAGAGGTGTCCCATGGCCAGGCTTAGCTAATAGAGACCACAACTCAGTCAAGCATGCCATTTCCCAATGTCCTCTACTGCCCACACTTGGACCTCTGCCAAATCCCATGGCTTCTTTCTTTACATCCTTAATTGCCACTCCTTCAACTGCAAATCCATAATACCTCCCCCTGGTCACCACCCAGCTGGACCTCAGCACTAACATCTCCACTTCTGCCCTAAGCACTGCAGGGGGCTGTAGCACCTGTCAGCACCCTGCCTCTTTTTTTTTTTTTTTTTTTGTCCCATGAAGATGCCCACTGAGACCATGTCTCATGCTTTCCCAAGTTACTCCGTCTGAGTCCGTTCTTCTAGGAGACTATTCCTTTCTCCACTGTTAGGTACATTGCCACTGCCGGCACACTGGGAAAGGTAATACCCTGCTTCATGCAAACTGGTTGGAAAACAACCCCCAGACAGGCCAGGGATCCTCATAGCAGGTCCCCCTCTCACCTAGAAGCCAGACCTGGGAGGGACCACTGCTGCGGACTGGCCTCCCTTCCTATCCCGCCAGCTGTAACCCTGTGTTCTTTCTCTTTCCCTCAGCACATCTGAGGGCATGGCTGGGGGGAACAAAGGAGGTGGAGAGATGCAGTTGCCATGGAAACAAGAAAGTTGTTTACGGGCTGCAAATACAACTAAGAAATGTCTTTAAATAAGGTCTAGAGCAACAAGTCTCTCAATAAACTGCATGCCAGGGTATCACCCTCCAAATTCCAAGTTTTTATTAGCTGTGCTTGTGAGCGCATCCAAGGTTAGGGTGTCCTTAAGAATAAGGACAAAGAGGCCCGAGCATGATGGGGGAATTCAGTCGATTCTGTGAAGTATTTCCCAGGCATGACCACTTTCTTTTTAAGTAAGCACAATTATTCATTGTGCTTGCCAAAACCACACTGTGGCTTCTACTTGCTTAGACATTTGAAGCACGTCTCTTTTCATGCCTGATTCGCTAGACTCTAACTCGCTGCTAGATCAGGTTAGCACTTGAGACTTGATTTAATCAGACTTGATTTAATCAACAAGGTCTCCTTTTGGTTTTCGAATTGTAAACAGGACACAAAAGCACTCACACCCAAGTTTTGTTTTGTTTCCAGGGCACATTTAAAACAAAAGCCCACCCCAGGCTTAGACATACAGGGAACAGCTTGGCTATACCTAGCTCTATCAAGACAAGATTTCTAAACAAGCCCTTCAGAAAGGGAAAGCCTCCCCCAATAATCCCTGACACACACATTTTTAAACTCAGGGCAGAAAAGAGTAAGCATAGCAAAACTGTGTGTGTGCATTTTCTCCTTCCTTAAAAAAGAAATAGGATACCACAGAGACTTTAGACACAATAGTGACTCCATTCATAACTGCGCGTTCAACTGTAATGTCCAAATTCCCTGTCCATTTCTTGCCAAGATTTCTTCTCCTGTTCTCTGACCTTCATAATGGCCCCAGTTGGCCTTCCTTCTTTAGGCTAGAGTTCTCCCAAACCGAACCCTCAGTCTCAAGCTTTTTATAGTTGTCCCAACAAAGGACTGGCTTTCTTAAAATGTACTCATTTTCATGACTCAATATATATTTTACATAATTAATAAGGAGCCCTCAGCAGTGCTAATTCTTTAAATAAAAGGAGTAACTTTTCCAAGCGATGGGATTTCTGGCATCAGTGAGAACCTTTCAGAGTCCATAGGAGCAGCACATGCCTGCCCAGTCCTGTGTCAGCAAAATTCACACCACAAAGCAGCTATACAGGCAGCTTGCAGGGTATCTGGAAAGAAAACGTAAGAGTCTGTCTAGTCCTAAGTTGTAAGACAGAGAGTGAACTAGCTCAGGGCTGGGAGTGTGGCTCAGTGGAAAAGCCTGTGTATAGGATGGAAAAGAGGTCCTGGACTCTAGCGCCCCCAATTAAAACAACAAAAACTCTCAAAATTAAAACCAAGGGGGGATAAGAAAACCCAAGGTAATGATGGCTTTAGTACCATAACCACAAGACCAAAACATCAACCAATTCCTGGCTGGGTGTCTGTCAGCTAAATGTGTCTGTTATGTGGTCAACAGCAAAGAAAATGGACACATGGCATGGAATGTAGCTTCTAAGGTGCCCCCCCATGTCTCCTTGCATTCATCGCTTATGCACCCTACTCCCTCTGAACACGGCCTTGATTCTAATCAGTCAGACACACCAGAAAGGATCTGAAAAATAGGTTATAGACTACCCTGCTTTCCATTTTGCCTTTCACACGCTCCCTCTGGAGGTAGATGACTCCTAGCTGCGCCCCAACAGCTGTCAACTGAGAGAAGGAAAGGGCTCTACCCACCAGCAGACAGAACAGGGCTCCTTGGTCCAACGACAGGATCTCAGTTCTGTCAACAGCACTAAGCAAGCTGGAAATGGCTGTGCCCCATTGGGAACCCTACGATGACTTGCAGCCTTGTGAGAAACCAAAGCACCCCTCAGGCTCCACCTATTCATCTGCTTTAAGAGCTGCACTGAGGGCCTTCTCCAAACCAGACTGCCTAAAAGAGTTCCAATGTCTTTTATGAAGATAGCTGCCATATCAGATAACTCATCCTTCAAGGTCTGTAATCCAATGGTTTTTAAAAGTTATGCCACCATCAATCACCACAGCCAATTTTAGAACATCTTTTATCATCCCAGGTCCATCATCAATCACTCACAACTCCCCACCCCAGGCCTTACCAATAGCCTTCACCTCTACAGATTTATCTAGTCCAATATTTTCAATGTTCATAATATCGTAACACGAATCTGTGCATACTATTTTATAGCTGCACTTTATTTCATTGCGCAGACATGCTATATTTTGTTTATTCATTAATTGATGGTGGATGGATTTGGGTTGATTTTAACTTTTTACTAATATAGATTATGGTTTGGATATACATTTTTGTGTGGACAAAGGTTTTCGGTGCTCAAGAGTACATACCTGGGATTAGGATTGTTAAATCACATGATAACTCTATGCTTAATAATTTAAAGACCTGCCAGAAACTTCTAAAGTAGCAGCACCATTTTACAATCCAGCCAACAATCCTCATCTTTGGTTACATTTGTTACAACTTGTCATCTGTGTCACAGCTAGTAATTGATAGGTTAAAAAGGGTAGATGACCGAATCCAGTCTGAAAAGAATAAAGAGATGTTGAGATAAAAAGGTAGATTATCGAATCTACTCTTAAAAAGCAACTACTAGTTTTAAACATTTTACAATGGATTGGACTTCTGAATATTGTATGCAAATGTTGTATATTGACGCAAATTTGAGATTAATTTTGCTACATTTCTAATATTCTAGGTATTGTATCTATACAGCTCATTTAACTATGTAATATAAATTTCCAACCCTTGAAAGTTATTATTATCAACTATATAGGACAATTATAAAATGTAGTTTAGTAGTTAGTCAGCCTGTAGTCACTTTAGGTATATTTACAAATATTAGAAAGACAGGACATCTTCAAACACTTCAGAGATCCACAGAATATGGCATTTAACATGTTTTAATAACATAGGTCTTTTTTTTTATGACGATGAGACTTGTCTGCTCCTGGCAGCACCAATCTATGTCAGAGAAGATGATGGGCATCAAGAAACTCCACATGAAGCTTGAGTTCTTTGTGGTAAAGGTAAGCCACTGAGCAAGAAAGTGCCCTTGCCTCAACTACTGACAGTACGCTGTCCAAATTGGACAAACAGGACACCAAAAAGAATGGCTGCAAACCTTGCCAAAACAAGGCGGCCCAGTCCTTCAGATTATCCTGGTTCACAGAAATGTCTGTCAGATATGTTAGGCCTATAGGCCAAAGATGGATGCCACAATGTTTCAGAGCGATCCTGGGTGACTGTCCAGGCAGTCAGCTGTTTCTGTCATTTCTCACATTCTTTGGAAGTCATTTGCTCACACTTCCTGTTTACTCAGTTAATATTATTTCCTTCTTGGGACTTTGAAGGAGTTGAAGACTAAATAGTATAGTTATAGTTTTCCCTGTTTATCAGAATCAGTAAAGAAACTCATTGTAACTGTATTAAGTGTAGTAGGTTTAAAAGACATTAGAATTTAATAATGCAAATTATAATAGAAAGTAAATTAGGTACAAGACTTTGGACTCATTAAGAAAGAATAGATAATGGAGTATTTTCTCAGAATTTGCTTATTGCTTAGTGATTAGACATTGTTAATGTACTTATTGCCATGTATATGTTATATATAGTTATTGTACTTATTGTATATAGTTTTTCTTATATTAATTATAACCTTTTTAAATTTTAGACAAAAAGGGGGGCATGTGGTGATATCTTGCTTGAACTAATAAAGCTTGTCTGGAGGTCAGAGAATGGAGCTTGCCACTAGCTAACCATAGAGGTCTGTGCAGACAGACAGGAAGTAAAGTAGCTGGGCAGAAACAAGATATAAGCAGAGAGAAACAGGAAATTGCTCTCTGGTCTGCAGAGAAACTTAGGAGGTGAGGTGTACTGCGGCTTACTCCTTCTCTCTGATCTCTCAGCATTTCCCTCTATATCTGACTCAGACATTTTATTATCTAAACCAATTAGGAACTCCATTCACAAGTAATAAGAAGTAGTAGCTCATTGCTTCAGATGTAGCTTCCTAGTAACCAATGTGGAACATTTTGCCACATTCCCATTGGTCATTTGTTTATCTGCTTTAGAGAAGTCTATTTCTAACTTTTGCCCATTTTAAAATTAGGGGCTTTTTGTTTGTTTGTTTTGAGCCAGAGTCTTACTATATAATACTGACTGGCCTGGACAGCTCTATGTAGACCTGACTGGCTTTGAACTTACAGACATAAGCCTGCCTCTGACTCCCAAGAGAAAGGATTAAAGATGTGTACTATTGCACCCAGCCTGTTCATTTTAAAATTAGTCTCTTAACTTTTTACACTGCAAGTCCTTAATCAGATATACCATCTTTGTACTTTCTTTTTCATTTGATTTTACATGTATGTTTTGGTTGAATGTATTACTGTGTAGCATGTACATTCTTGGTACCCATCAAGACCAGAAGAAGGAACTGGATCCTCCTGGACCTGGAGTTACAGATGGTTGTTATCCACTACGTGGATGCTGCAAACAGAACCTGGGTCCTCTGCAAGAGCAGCAACTGCTCTTAACCACTGAGTATCTCTCCAGTCCCTGTGCTTTCTTTATGGGACAAGGTTTTATGCTGTTTATCACTGAGCATGCCAGCAAGCTGGTCTGTGAGTTTCTAGGCTTTTTATAGCTTGGCCTCCCATCTTACTCCAGGAATGGACCATGTCCAGCCTCAGGTTCTTGGGAATCTAACATCAGGTGGTCGACCCCATTCCTTTCTCTCTCTCTAAACCCTGCTCGCCCAGAGAGTCTCCAAACAAAGGGAACACACCAAAAAGCCCAGTTCGACACTCTTGGTGACTGTTCAGACAGCTTCCTTCCCTGAAGTTACCAGCACCCAAGTTCCCACCTAAACTGTTCCCTTTTTTTACTATAGTTGGGTACAAACCCACCTTGTGACAGACATGTCATCACCCCTTGCTTAAAACCTATATAGTCTTCATGCTTTAGTTAAGGTATGTGACTTCTCGGGCCTCAATCTCTGGGACTAGAGAACCCACCAAAGTGTTGCTTTGCCAAAATAAACCTGTTGTTATACTTTTTCAATTTGGCTTGATTTAGCTTACTGCATCAGTGGAGAAACTATTATCTTATCAGAGGACAGAATACCTATTAGTAATATATGTATGGCAAGCAATACTGAGCCGTCTCCCCAACTCTGAAAACTTTATGTTCTTATAGCCTATTATTTCAAGGACATTTTTTCTAGGGAAGTTATCCTGAAAGAATCTGGGGTTATCTTTATGGTAAAAATATAAAAGAGAAAAAATTCAATAATTGCAATTATGCTGAAGAGGATAGCAAGCTGTAAAGGTTCATTTTTGATACTTTGTCACGCTGCAGAGATGGTCATGCAACTGCCATACCCTCAGATCTGTCTGGACTGTAACAGCATTCACAGAATACTTTCCCCTCTTTTAGTGATTTATAAAAAATAAAACAAAATCAGGAAGAAGGAGGGACAGGCAGTAGTGTCTTTGCCACGCAATTTACAGAGCGAAGTGGGACTTCCCCTTTGGGTTAGATAACCTACCCATCGTCACACAGTGAAAGCTGGGACCAGGAAATCAGGTCTACCAACTCTGGGTCATGCTTCTCTCCCCCATGACACTCTTTCCCACTTATGCACAAAATAAAGCACACACCTAGGGTGTGGAACATATGTCAGCAAAGAAAAGGAAAGTCCTCCCACCATTCTCAGACTATCATGGGATGCCAGGAATCTCTTCCTTTATCTTGTTTGTTAAGCAAGAATTAGACTGTGAGTGTGTGTTCAATAATCTTACAGTGGCGAGGACTCTTGCTGTCTTCCGACCTAAATGTAGACTTTACAAGCCTGTTAAATAATTCTTTTTTTTTAACTTTTTTTTTATTTTAATTTTAAATAGCTTGTTTTACATGTCAATCCCAGTTCCCTCTCCCTCCCCTCCTCCCGCACTCCCCTTCCACCCTCCCTCCCACCCTATTGCCAAATCCTTCCACATAGGGGATGTCTAGAGTCTATCATTTTACTCTTGGTAGGGTCAAGGCACTCCCCTAAGAGTCCAGGCTGAGAGAGCATCTCTCTTTGTGCTATAGGCACATGAAGACAGATTGTATACCAGGGATAGACACTGATCCACAGCTCAGAGCCCCATAGGTTGTCCAGGCCTTCTCACTGACACTCACATTTGGGGGGTCCAGATCAGTCCCATTCTGGCCTCCCCACTGTCGGTCTGGGGTCCAAGAGCACTCCCCTGTTCAGATCAGCTGTCTCTGCTGGTTTTGCCAGCCCATTCTTTGCCAATTTGCTTATCACTCCTCTCTCTCTGTCACTGGGTTCCTTGGGTTCAGTTCAGTGCTTAGTTGTGTGTTTGCCTCTGCTTCCATCAGTCCCACAAGCCTGTTAAATAATTCTTAAAAGTTGATTATTAGAGCACAAAGTTGCATGGCACTGTTAAAAGGTGAAACAATACTGAGAAGCCCCAACAAAGCAATGTTAATGCCAAGTTCAACCATGGGCTAGTATTTTATAAAATACTGAGTAAAATCCTGTTCCTTTCTAGCTCTACAGACAGCTACTTGCCAGTGACCATCAATAATCCCCATCCATGACCAATTCACTGTTTATTGGCTGTGTAGATAAGAGGACACTAACGAGTACCACTGACTCAGCAAAGGGCAGAGTCCTAAGGAGGTATTGCACTCTGCACTCTTTATCTTCACTTTCTCCAAGGAGAACCCAGCCGGCATTTACTTCATCCAAAGAGTCTAAAAGAGTCAATGTGATTTTATAGACAACATGCCCAAGTGGCCACCCACAAGTTAAGGAGGTTGCAGTCATAAACCTGCTTCATAGTTTAGTGACCCATGGACTTCAGTCACATAAACCATTGTTTTACTAAACATTCATCATTGTGGGCAGGAGGTCACAAAAAGATCTCCTGAGGACACTCTTGGGGAAGAGAAGGGATTAAGTTACTGTTGCTGCCCTACATCCAAGCCAGTGAGATGCAGAATCCGAAATAATATAATTTGTCCTGCAGTTTCCTGAGAGGCTCTGAGGAAGGGTGAAGGAAGATTACCTCCCCTAGCCCCTTGACATTGACCTCTCTCAATTCTCCATGACCAAAAATGGTATCTCAGAAGCTGCTGCCAACAATACCACAGCTGAATTACTACCTACTTATGCTGTGATCCAGCTGTCATCAAGAGCTGAATGAATGAGCTGGGTCAGTCCTGCCATGCTGACTTGGCCCTGGCATGACAGGTGTGTCCAAATCTAAATTGTGGGTGACAGATAAGAGTGTCTCCTGGCCATCTCCAATCCCAACAATTCTTTGGAATTGTTGGCCCATTAAGGAAACTTTTGGTCTTCAGATCCCACAATCTTACCCCAAGGATAAGCGCTAAGAACAGGGACAGAGACAGACTAAACCTGGATGTTACCTCTTGGCTTCCTCCAGGTGGCACAGGTACTCATAGGCAATGTTCTGCCGCCGCCTCTCATCCATCTCTTCTGCAGACAGCCTTTCATCATCAACAATTGCTAGAAGTACAGGAGAATAACATGTCACTTAAAATGCTTCCTCATGTCAATAGCACAGTCAATTAGACATCTACTTGGTGGTCTTGTCAATAAATATCCCTTACTTAGGAGTGCATAAGTTTGTCCCATTTCATTTGCAAGGGGCAAAACCTAGCTTAAGTCATGTTTCATATCTTGTCCAAGAGTTGAGATAGATTTAATTCTATAGATAGCATACCAAAAATGTGGTTCATTATGACACATATGTCATCGGATGTTACAAATATCTATTCTCACTCCTCATGCTTCCTTTCTCCAGCTGGCCTACCTCCTTCCCACTTATGCTTTCATCTTAACACACACACACACACACACACACACACACACACCATGCACACATGCGCACATACACAAATAATAAATAAAAACTTTAAATTTTTTTGAAAAAAGCAAACCCACCCACCAAGGGGCTACAGATATGGCTCAGTGGTTAACAGCATTTACTGCTCTTGTAGAGGACTGTTTAGTACCCAGAACCCGCAGGTGGCTCAGAAATGCCTATAATTCCAGTAATTCTATTTCTAAAAGATCCAACACCCTCATCTGGCTTCCTTGAGCATTCTCACATACATGGTGCACAAATAAACACTCAAACACATATATGTACATAAAAGTAAATAAATTTTAAAGTAAGTTCTTTAAATTTGCATTTGCATTTTATAGTAATGATTTTATTTGCTCTTTTGAAGATTTGTTTGTATAATTTTTAATTGTATGTGTGCCCACATACATCCATGTATCTGCCTGCATATATGTGCACATGTGTGCCTGTGTGTGGGTATGTGTATGTGTGTGGATGCAGGTGCCTACTGAGAACAGAGGCATCAGATCCCTCTAGTAGAGTTACAGGCAGTACAGGCAGTATGAACCACATGACATAGGATCTGAGAACCAAATTTAGGTCTTCTGCAAGAACAGTATGTGACTCTTGAGCCACCTTTCTGGCCTCTGGCCTTTATGTAGTTTTGGGCTGTTTTGTGGGTTTTGTTTTGTGATTTAGATTTACTTGTTTTTTTTTTTAAATTTATGTGGATGGGTGTTTGGCCTGCTTTGTATGTCTGTATACGATGCGAGTGCCTGTGACCCACAGAGGCCAGAAGAACGAATCTGATCTCTTAGAAATGAAGTTACAGATCTGGGTGTTGGTGGCTCACGCCTTTAGTCTCAGCACTCGGGAGGCAGAGGCAGGTGGATCTCTGTGAGTTCGAGGTCAGCCTGGTCTACAGAGCGAGTTCCAGGACAACCTCCAAAGCAATACAGAAAAACCCTGATTCAGAAAAAAAAGTAAAGAAATGAAGTTACAGATGTTTATGAGCTGCCATGTGAGTGCTGGGAGTTGAACCTAGGTCCTCTAGAAGACTATTCAGTGCTACAATTTTTTTAGCTGCATGGTATTGTTTTTTTTTTAGATTTTTTAAAATTTAAATTAGAAACAAGATTGCTTCACATGTCAATCCCAGCTCCCTCTCTTCCTCCCTGCCCCCCACTCACCTCCCCAGCCCCCCACCCAATCCCCACTCCTTTCCCCAGGGAGAGTGAGGCCCTCCTGGGGGATCTCCAGAGTCGGTCATTTCATTCAGGGCAGGGCCTAGTCCCTCCCCCAAAAGTCCAAGGCTGAGAGAACATCCCTCATTGTGGGATGGGCACCCAAAGTCCATTTGTATGCCAGGCATAAATATTGATCTACTACCCAAGGCCCCATAGATTGTCTAGACCTCCTCACTGACACCCACATTCAGGGGGTCTGGATCAGTCCCATGCTGGTCTCTTAGTCATCAGTCTGGGGTCCAAGAGCTCCCCCTTGTTCAGGCCAGTTGTTTTTGTGGGTTAAACCAACTCAGTCTTGACCCCTTTGCTCATCACTCCTCCCTCTCTTTCGATGGGTTCCAGGAGTTCTGTGTTTAGCTGTGGGTGTCTGCCACTGCCTCCATCAGTCACTGGATGAAGGTTGTTTCCTTGATCCATGTCTAAAATCCATATATGAGTGAGTACACACCATGTTTGTCGTTTTGTGACTGGGGTACCTCACTCAGGATGGTTTCTTCTAGTGCTGTCCATTTGTCTGAAAATTTCAAGATTCCATTTTTTTCACTGAATAGTACTCCATTGTGTAAATGTACCACATTTTCTCTATCCACTCTTTAAATTGAGTGGCATCTAGGTTGCTTCCTGTTTCTAGCTATTACAAATAATGCTGCTATGAATATAGTGGAACAGACATCCTTGTTATATAAATGTGCATCTTTTGGATATATGTCTAAGAGTGGAATTGCTGGGTCTTGTGGTAGACTGATTCCCATTTTCCTGAGGAATCTCCATACTGATTTACAAAATAACTGTATGAGTTGGCACTCCCACCAGCAGTGGAGGAGTATTCCCCTTTCTCCACATCCTCTCCAGCATAAACTGTGGTTGGTGTTTTTTATTTTAGCCATTCTGATAGGAGTGAGATGGTATCTCAGAGTTGTTTTGATTTGCATTTTCCTGATAACTAGGGATGTTGAGCACCTTCTTAAGTGTCTCTCAGCCATTTTAGACTCCTCTATTGAGAATTCTCTATTTAATTCTGTACCCCACTGTTCAATTGGAACCTGTGGTGTTTGGAGACTTGCTTCTTGAGTTCTTTGTGTATTTTGGAAATCAGCCCTCTGTCAGATGTGGGGTTAGTGAATATCTTTTCCCAATCTGTGGGCTGCCTTTTTTTCTTGTTGACTATATCCTTTGTCTTACAGAAGCGTCTCAGTTTCAGGAGGTCCCATTTATTAATTGCTGATCTCTGTGTCTTCACTACTGGGGTTATGTTCAGGAAGTAATCTCCTGTACCAATGCATTCAAGGGTACCTCCCACATCCTCTTCTATGAGGTTCAGTGTGGCTGGATTTATGTTGAGATCTTTGATCCATTTGGACTTAAGTTGTGTGCATAGTGATAGACATGGATCTATCTGTAGTCTTCTACATGCCAGCATCTAGTTATGCCAGCATGCATGGTATTATTTTTTTAATAGACTAAAATCACATCCAAAATTAAGGGTTAATACTTTAGACTGAGACTAGCAAACAGGTTTCAGTAGTGTATTCTAATACTGGCTTAGTTTATTAACTCGAACACCTTGTCCTAGAATTTCTGTGTGGAACACAGTCTCACAATTTCCTGACCACACTTCATCAGCCCATAGTATCCAGTTATCACTTCACCAAAGCGTTCACTGTTTATTTGCATGGCAATGTTGCTTTCTCATGAAAGTGACCCATCCTTTTGTGTTTCCAGGCTGGTAACTATAGTTGGTCATTTTTACATGTAGGATCATGTGGGCAGAAAATGTAGCCCTGTATGAATGAACATTCATAGCATGAGCATTTGTCAAGGACCCAGCGTCTCAGATCCACGAGAATGGCAAGGCCTTCCCTTGGTGCAGTATGGACCTTCGTGTGGACAGAAAATGTCAACCACAGCTTTCTCCTCTGGGATGACTGCATCTTGAGACTGCTTCCCTGAAAAGACCCCAACACACACACACACACACACACACACACACACAGAGAGAGAGAGAGAGAGAGAGAGAGAGAGAGAGAGAGAGAGAGAGAGAGAGAGAGAGAGAGAGATTGAGATTAACTAACCCACCTCCTTGTTTAGCTATGTGTAATAAATAGAGCTATGTTACGGGGCTGCTGGTGCATCTCCATCAGAGCGAATGGCCCACCCAACTCCAATACTTCCATCCATCCATATTTCTTCATTCTTACCACCCCAGTCAGTCCCACAGCTGTGCAGGTTGGGGCAGGACTGCTAGACACAGAGGAAATGGGAGGGAGGGACTGAAGAGCATCTGTGGACTCTAAGATGACCAGGCTAATTCTAATGAGGAGTCAATCACAGAACCTTCATGGACAAGAGGAATTAAAGCCAAAATATGAATTCTTTTTCCCCACAGAGACAAGGTCTCACTCACACTGTAGCTCGGGCTGTCATTAAATTCTGGATTCTCCTCCATCAGTCTTGCTCCTGTATTATGGTTATAGGTGTATACCGACCATAGCCCTCCAACATTTGAATTTTACTACAGCAGGTACAATGCTAAGTACTTGAGATCTAAAATTAGTACTGAGCCCTCAGGGAACTCAAAAGAAGGGAGATTAAATTTGAAAGAGTATAAAATTCTGCAGTATGTGCCATAAGCACAGAAATATGTGCTAGACACGTATTTACTGAGAAATATGTGCTAGACACTTATTTACTGAGAAATATGTGCTAGACACTTATTTACTGAGAAATATGTGCTAGACACTTATTTACTGAGAAATATGTGCTAGACACTTATTTACTGAGAAATATGTGCTAGACACTTATTTACTGAGAAATATGTGCTAGACACTTATTTACTGAGAAATATGTGCTAGACACTTATTTACTGAGAAATATGTGCTAGACACTTATTTACTGAGAAATATGTGCTAGACACTTATTTACTGAGAAATATGTGCTAGACACTTATTTACTGAGAAATATGTGCTAGACACTTATTTACTGAGAAATATGTGCTAGACTATTTACTGAGCACCATCTTTGCTTCAAGATCCTAGGGAATGTGTGGTCTGTGCTTTGTTTCATTACACTCTGTGATTCTGTGAGTCGAGTAATTGCTCATTTAACAGTTAGACACACAAGTTGAAATGCCCTTTGCATAAGCAAAAGAGCAGAAATACAGGGACCACACACAGTGGGACAGAAAGGAATAACTTGTGCAGGAACACTTGGGGAATTGTGTGTAGATGAGAAAGAAAGGGATGCAAGAGAAGAGGAGACGGGGAGGGAAGAGATGGGCAGCTGAGGATGGACTGTCACAGAAGCGGTACCCAAAGGAGCAGGACTCTACACACCTTTGCCCATCTGTTTTCCACTGTGGCTCCATTCCTTCCGTAAGGACCTTATCCCAGGCCAATGAGACCAGGAAGGGACAGGAAAAGCTTAAATTTGTCAGTGTCTTTTTTCTTAATAAATTCAGTCTCATCTAAATGTTCAAGTCTGCTTGACTGGTTGTTTAATGCAGTACTGGAGGTCAAAATCAAGGCTCTGTGTAAGAGGTCCACCACTAATCTGCATCCCCAGTTCCGGATCTGCACTTTCAAAGCCTTTGGAATTCTGTACTGTCCCTGAATGTGCTAGGCCTTCCTCGTCCTGCCTGCCCTCAGAGCAGGTGTCCTCACTCAGCCACACTGCTCTACTGCTCACTCACCCACATCACCAGATCTGCCTTTCCAAAAACAGGGCCCTGCTGATGTTATCTCTTCTAAACTTTGGATGGCATCCTGTTCCCTATGGAAGAGAGTTCTAAGCCCGTTTTCCTCTCCTTCATCGTGGAGCCTACAGAGCTTATTCCAGTAAAGCACTGCATTCCAGGACCTCGCTACTCCCTTTCAGAGGCTTCTGCTCCTCCCATTCTCTCTTCCTGGGAAGCCACTCTCCCACCTCTGTGTGTGATGGCACCTTCAACAGCTACTCAGGTAAGCTCTTGTGGATTCCAGAATCTGACTCCACCCCTCTGGTCCACGTTTCAGTTCACACCATTATCACAACACTCAGACACGCCCCACTGGAAATCAGTCATGGCTCTCTCCAACTTGGTGGTTCTGTAAAGAAGGGGCTCTGTTGACTCATTTCCCCATCTAGCCCAACTGCTTCCACAGCAGCCTCCTCACGACAGCTGCTGAGAACTCCTAAGGCTCTGCTATCACCCTGGCCAGGAAAAACAAAAATAAAACAGCACCCAAAACAATTTACTCAGTGTGTAAAGGTGTAAGCGCACAAATACACACACATGCTCACACACACACTGTTTTAAGTTAAAATTGCAACATGCTGAGCATCATTGATGGCATCACATCTTCAAGTCTTCCTAACTGTCCTAACTCAAGTTGGCCTCTCTACCAACACTTCCTGTATTTTAGTTTAGTTTTAAAAACTGATTGATTGTTTTAATATGTATGAATGTTTGTCTGTGTGGATGTATATGTACCACATTCATGCAGTGCCTGAGGCCATAAGAAAGTGTATGATGCACCTGGAACTGGAGTCATAGATGGTTATAAGCTACCATGTGAGTGCTGTGAACTAAATCCCAGTCCTTTGGAGGAGTGGCCGGTGCTCTTAACAATTGAGCTATTTTTATGTCATGGTATTCATGTTTTACCATCCAAGAACTAACCAGTCCTGACCCTGCTTAGCTTCTGAGACCAAACAAGGGACTGGAGAGATGGTTCAATTGTTAAGAGCACTGGCCGCTCTTCCAGAGGACCGAGTTCAATTCCCAGCAACCACATGGCAGCTCACACCTGTCTGTAATTCCAGGTCCAGGTCTTCTGAATCCCTTACACAGATACACATGCAGGCAAAACACCAGTGAACATATAATGAAATAAAAATAAAGTATAAAAAAAGGAAATCAGGTCATGTGTTTTCTGAAAATATTTGGTACACAATTTCTTATCGGGAAGGCTAACGCAAGGGTCCCAAATATCTATATAAAGCCGTTTGACTTTTGCCTATTTGCAGTGATGTTTAATTAGCCTGCTTAAGTCAAAACACCAGGCAGACAGTGCTTCCCTCGGGCACCCTGTGAACAGGGCACCCCTATACGCAAGTCTCTTCCTTCCACATACCTGGCCCACTGTCCTTCCCATCACACTCTTCAGCCTCACCTGCCTCCCTTCAGGGTGGAGAAGGCCTGTGATGACCTGCCACCCAAGGGCAAGCCAAGGTCACGAGACTGAGAAAGTCTTCCCAGTCGAAGCAGATGTTTCTGCACCCCACAGGGTGCCTCGAAGACCTTTGCTCTACTCACTGTTCACTTGGTGACTTCTGATAAGAGCTCTTGGCATGAATAACAGCCCTGCCATTTAAAGGGCCATCCCGAAGCTAATAATTCATGGTGGACATGACTTTACTGCCAACAAAGCACTTTCCCACATGTTACTGTGAGGTTCTCACAATCAGCCGAGAGATAGGCCCTATCTCTTACAAATTAGGAAGCCAAGGTCAGTGAAGGGACTGCCCATGGCTATTCTTGGGGTCAGTGACACACCCAGAGCTGGAACTGACATCTTTTGGGATCACATCATCACCAAATAAACAAACACAGTTACTACCAAACCCAAGGAACCAGTCATTCTAGGAGTTCTGGGGTTCCTTTAGCTTGAAACCAATTTGAATATCCATGACCTCCTCTGAGATACATCTTCATTTGCAGCCCTGAACTCCCTTAGAAACATGACTTTGTGGAGGAGAGTTTTCTCAAGTCTCAAACAATTCACAAATGCCATTAATGTCAACTAGTTAGCTCAGTTGGCTAGAGAGTGGTGCTAATGAGAACAAAATGCCATTAATAAAATGAGCTGATACTGGCTAAGAGACAGAAATGATCACATTCTACAGCAATCACATGATAGAGCTTATGAGGAGGCTTAAGAAGCAAGAAGAAAAAAAAAAGAACTGCAAGGCAAGACATGGGAATAGAAGTATAAGAAAGGGAAGGGAACCTAGTCAAGTGCCAAGAACACTCACACAATCCAAGGTAAAGCTAGTGCAAGACCTACCCTTTGGTAAGGTGTGGTCACTGTTTCAATACCCCTCCCCACTGCCTGCTTCCTTCACGCAGATACCAAGGCCACCATATCCTCGGTGTTCAACCCATTCATCTGTTCGCAAATATTTGAATGGCTGTTTGGTGCCAGCCTGTTCGGACACAAAGTATGACTCACAAGGTCTCTTCTGGAATTTTTATTACAGTTACACAATTGAGTTTTGGCATAATGACAAGGTACTTCGGTTTGGGAAATATACTCGAGGGAGGGTTGGCAAGAGTAACTAAAGCCCTGGCTGGCTTCATAAAATGGTATTACTCAGGGTGTACTCCTTTAAGGAAAAGCAGATTAGAAGTATGATAGGAATAATCAATTCCAAGAAATACACGCACCATTTAGGTTTAGTATTTTTTAAATTGACTTTTATATTCATTTGCATTGGTATTTTGCCTGCAGGTATATCTGTGTGAGGGTGTCATATCTTGGAGTTACAGACAGGTATGAGCAGCCATGTGGGTGCTGGGGATTGAACTTGGGTTCCAAGGAAGAAAAGCCAGTGCTCTTAACCACTGAGCCATTTCTCCAGCCCCATCATTTAGTACTTTAAGTACACATTGTTATTCTGTGTGACTCAATTTCTCTACAAAGAATCCTAAATATCCTCAGGTATGTAATTCAGTTGGGCGTGGAACCATAATCTATGACTTTAGAACTGTATTGCCTTAAAGAGAATACCTAACTCAGCAGTTCTCAACATGTGGGGGGCAATTCATTTGAAGGGATGGAAAGACCCTTTCACAGTGGTTGCATACCAGATATTTTGCATATCAGTTATTTACATTATAATTCACAGCAGTAGCAAAATTACAGTTATGATGTATAAATGAAAATAATTTTATGGTTGAGGGTCAATACAACATGAAGATGTGTTGCATCACTGGGAAGGTTGAGAACCACTGGCCTAAATGGATATGACCCAGGTTAAGGAGTTCATTTTAAGACACTGGGGACAGAGGTAGGAGGATGGGCTGAAAAGACACCAGAACCAAAAGGTCAAGACTTTAAGAAAGCTGAAACATTAAAGAGATGTGATCTGTGGAAAATTGTGGTCTCTTGCCAGCTTCCTGAAGCCTTCCATGGCTACTTAAATTCTAAAGGACCCCATGATGAAACTTCCCTTCACTGGATTTCCTTTTGAAACACAGACAAGACTGAGTTTGAGGTTGCTAGAAATCCTAATTAGAGTCCGAGGAGATAATGCAGTGGACAATCCAGGTGTTTGGAAGCCTGGAGGCTGCATCAAGTCACAGGGATGCTTGGCATATGCTGCCAGCCCCAGGCCCTTCCGTCTCTCTACCCAGGGCCAAGGGAACAGCAGGGACTCAGTGAGAGCTGCTGGGAGGTGTGTTGGACCTTGGACTTGAAGGCACAGGAATCAGGTCCTTCAAGTCCTCATGCTAGAGTCTCCCACTAAGAGAAAGTACATCCGAGGGAAGGTGAACTTTATTTGAAACCTGGCTGGTACACCATTCCTGGAATTTCTTTCCTATCACACATTTCTAAGAGGCTGAAAATCAATGCCAACCCTGGGCCATTCAGGTTAGGCAAAGCTGTAAAGGACTCTAGGCCCATATTTTAATAGGAAAACTCCTAAATCTTCAAATTTAGCATTGGAAGAATTTCTGAGACAGGACATGACCAGGCAATGATGGTAAGTAAGCTACCAACACCAAGGCTTACCAACAAGTATAATAATCCCTTCTCATTCTAATGTCACTGGTGTCCAGAGGTATTAAGAAGTGCCTAGTGAGCCGGGTGGTGGTGGTGCACGCCTTTGATCCCAGCACTCGGGAGGCAGAGGCAGGCGGATCTCTGTGAGTTCGAGGCCGGGCTGGACCGATAGCCTCCAAAACAATACAGAGAAACCCTGTCTCGTAAAAAAAAAAAAAACCCAAAAAAAAGAAGTGCCTAGTGCCTAGTGCCTATATCACATCTAAACAGAAAAAGGGAAGAGGAAATAGTTAAGGTCTTAGGAAATTAATTGATCCTTTTCTGGAAATATGCTCACACTGTACAAGATGTCCAGTCTAGGACTCTGCTCAGTTTGGGAGAACAAAAGCCAATGATCCCTTGATTTGGATTGTTTACTTGTAATTTGTATTTGCATAATGGTAATTTTCAAGAAATACTTTAGGAATAAGCTATCTGGATACTCCCTCCTTGCCACACCTCATCGCCCACATCTCTCACAGACCTCAGTGATGAAGAGGAGGGTTTGAGTTTCCAGGAGCTAGCTAAGTGTTGAGACCCCAATGGCAGAGGGCAATTCTCATATCTAAACAATGGGAAGGAGTTTAGCTCACCTCTGCTCAGTATGAGCCCTGTGCTTATGGGGTTCACGACAAAAGGTCTCAAATTATTTAGCTCCAGTTGGAAGACCGATTCTTTCGGCTCTCTACAAATAATGAGTAAAGGCCTGAAGGTCGACTCAACTTAAATGCCCCATGAGAATGAGGCTAAGTTAGAACCACTAAACAAACTTAGCAAGTTAAACATCAATGGTCTCCTGAGCTGGTCACAAGAAGCCACTGCTAACATCTTGTTCCTGTTCCCTCAAAAGCTATCTAACATAGACTACACATTGGGGAGTTAGAGATAGGAGGGTTCTGAGTTTAATACCATCCTGGGCTACACAGCTAGTTTCACACTAGAGTAGGATAGATGGTAAGACCCTGTCTAAAAAACAAGAAAACTGATAGTTATCCCACATAGTAAAATATCATAGGGTATTTCTACAAAGCTGAAAGACTTACAGGACAATAGGGTAATGAGTCGTGGCCTGTTCTCTTGATTCATGGGAGAAAATAAACAAATAAAGCACAAAAGGAAGAAAAACAACTTCTTGGTTCTGAATGGATTTCTTTCCTTGTGTGTGTGACAGTCTGAAGGTTGGGTTATTTCTTTCCTTGTGTTTGTGACAGTCTGAAGGTTGTGTTATTTCTTTCTCTGTGTGTATGAGTCTGAAGGTTGTTTTCTTTCTTTCCTTGTGTGTGTGACAGTCTAAAGGTTGTATTCTTTCTTTACTTGTGTGTGTGACAGTCTAAAGGTTGTATTCTTTCTTTCCTTGTGTGTGTGACAGTCTAAAGGTTGTGTTATTTCTTTCCTTGTGTGTGTGACAGTCTGAAGGTTGTGTTATTTCTTTCCCTGTGTATGTGACAGTCTGAAGGTTGTGTTATTTCTTTCCCTGTGTGTATGAGTCTGAAGGTTGTTTTCTTTCTTTCCTTGTGTGTGTGACAGTCTAAAGGTTGTATTCTTTCTTTCCTTGTATGTGTGACGGTCTAAAGGTTGTATTCTTTCTTTCCCTGTGTGTGTGAGACAGTCTGAAGGTTGTGTTATTTCTTTCCCTGTGTGTGTGACAGTCTGAAGGTTGTGTTATTTCTTTCCCTGTGTGTGTGACAGTCTGAAGGTTGGGTTTCTTCTCTATTAGTCCTTTTTTATACATACAGGAAAAAAAGCACACTTAGTGAGGAAATACTTCATGTTTGTTATCTCTTTGTCTCTACATCCTTCTTTAAATAGGAATCCCATTCTCTGATATCCTGGTGGGAAATAAACTGAAGAGAGGTCAGATACTGTGGGCTTGGAGCATTCAGAACTATAAAGAGGCCAGGTATGTGGGCTTGGACCATTCAAGATTATAAAGAGGTCGATGATAGAGCTGGAACTGGAACAACTCTGACTCCGAAGTTCTTGACCTCTGTAGAGCTGCTACCTCCCAGCATGGAGCACTGGCGCCTGTCACTCATAGTTACTGCTATCTGGCTAATCAGCAGATAGATGTATGTGACTTTATTGTTCCTACTGGAAACCTTATAAAATCAGTGCTATACTGTTTTCAGAAAGAAAGATCAAAGGTTACTTTCTCAAAGATACAAAAACCTCCAACGTAGTTCAACAAAGAAAAAACAGTGAAGATAATACTCAGGATTCAAGCCAAACAATAGGAATGCAGGAACTATGAAAAGACATGGCAGGCCACATCAACAAAGCAAGGTCATTCATGTAACCCTTACATCTGTAGAAGATTTAATACATTTGAGAGAATGTAACTTTTAAAATCTTAGGCATCCTTTTCCATGCTATGCCCATCTCTCTTCAAAGGTGTAAATCTGCCTCACCCAGTAAAAATTGCTGATCAAAATGGGGTGTGTCTCAGAAGAGAGGGTAATGATTTGGGGGTTGAATATATCTGCAAGAATGTCACACTCAGTCAGAGACTAATACTGGACACACAGTTCCTCATCTATAAAACAAGAATGATGCTAGCTATCTTATGAACTATTGTATAAATATCACACACACACACACACACCCATGCACACATGTATACACACTATATATGTGTGGGTCTCACTGTGTCAACCAGGCTGGTCTTGCACTCACAGTGATGCACCTGCTTCCACCTCCCAAGTGCTGGAATTAAAATGCATATTTTTTCAGAAAGTGAAGACAGAAAGAGTCAAGGGATGGGGAGGAATGCTGTGAACGGCTGATTTCTGAACATGACAGAGCTGTTTCACCCATGATCTCACAGCAGTAATGGTTACTTTTAAATTAATAGCCACATTATTACATAGGTAGTCATTAAGTACACAATTTATAAACACAAAATGATCTATAGCTAGCAACAGATGATTCTATGAACTAATTCTTCAAGAGCAATTACAATTATATCCAATGCTCTTACTTGGTGACCTTAACATCTATCTTCCACATAACTTGCAAACAATATACTTGTGGTGGCTTGAATGACAACGGCCCCTATAGGCCTGAATACTTGGTTCCCAGTTAGTGGACTGTTTAGGAAGGTTTGGGAGGTGTGGCCTTGTTGGAGGAAGTGTGTCTCTGAGGAAGGGCTTTGAGGTTTCAAAAGCCGGTGACATTCCTGATTATCTCTCTCTGTTCCTATTTGAACTAAGGGATGTGAGCTCTCAGCTACTGCTCCAGCACCATGCCTGCCTGGCTGCTGCCATGCTCCCCACCATGATCATCATGGACTCTAACCTCCCAGAACTGTGAGCCCCAAATGAAACATTTTCTTTGTAAGTTGCCTCAGTCATGGTGTTTAGTTATGACAAAAAAGTAACTAAGACAGCATTTAGAAGTATATTAAGTTAAAACACACACATTTAATTCCACACACTTATACACATATTAAATACATATATTCTGTGCATATTTTAATTAGAAGTATATAATGTTATATTACATGCATTGTAATTAAGTTGAAAGCCAATAAGGAAATGCCAAAATATAAGTAGAATATTTCCAAAAAGACAGCTCCAAGAAACTCTATACCATTGGCATATAGCCTTTTAGGATGCCAATATTAGAAAAAAAAATCTATTGTTAAAATGTTCGACTTCAGAAAAATAAGATGAGGAGGAAGTCCTAATGACAAGAGTGGTCCAAAACAATGACTTTTCCATATCTCACCGACCCACCTGAACTAGAAAAAGATTTCAGTCACTCAGAATACACAATGAATAATTTATCAGCTTTACTGTGCAAAGAAAGGCAATGACGGAAGTTCCAGGCAGTAGAGAAGTCATGATCAGAAGATGACTAACACCAGGATGTTCTTTTGCTGTTCTATTAGAAGGCCCAGCTGCCTGGAGAAAGGCCTGGGTGGTGAGCCTAAGACAGAAAGCAGGTGGTGGAGGGACAAGGGAGTGAAATGGCTGGAGGAGACTCAAGAGAAGGCTGCAACAAGCCTATGCTACAGGAAACCCTGGGAGTCTAAATTCCAGCAGAAAGAAAACATGGTGGTCTGTGAATGGGCAGGATCTGGCAAGGGGAGGGACAGGATGAAGAAATCACCTAGGTAGGTCCCTGGGAGAAGAAACAAGATGTCAGCAAGAAGCAGCCAACTCACTTTGTGACTTCGGATGGTGGAGGTGGAAACTACACATGGTTTGGCACCAGAAAGTCACCCAGTGTGCCAATTTGCATAAAGACAAGCTTGTATAATTAAGGAAAAGAAATATGGGTGCACCCCACTGTTTTAAGGACATACTAAAGAGCCAAGCATTGAAACTTCCATTTGCAAGAGAAGTTGAGTCTAGCAGGCAGTGAGGAGACTGCTGGACACTAAGGGGCTCTATTAACGCGAGCATATGCTGTTTGTTAGCGAACAAATTAGCACCTAATCTAGGGCAATCAACTCTTAAAATATTGCCAAAAAACCCAGTCCTCAAATGGGCCATACTATGCAAATGGGATGTGTTGACAGTCATGGAGCAAAAATACACTTCAGTATAAGTATATCCTCGACCAATGCAGATGGAGCTCATTCTCAAGACCCAAGAGCCTCTCTGGCTTCAAGGAAGCCAAGAAAGGCAGCACGAGTCAGCACATGTGTAGAGTTTTCAGGAGACCGGCTTATGAGCAATCATACACAAGGCAGATATGGCCAGACTCAAGCAGCAGGTCTTGGACCTAATATTCAGACCTCTTTACTTCTCTGTGGTCGTACCTTTAAAGTGCTACACTATACATGAGCTCATATGACTAGACCAGCCTTCAGACAGGAGAGCAAGGGGCCTCCACTTGCCTAAGACAAAAATGGGTTTGGTATTTTGCTCCAGGGCCAGAGTTAGTTGATTACAAAGGTGGCTTGTGTTTTTGAACCTCTCCTGGGTCTTTGTTTGTTTGTTTGTTTTGAGATAGGGTTTCTCTGTATTGTTTTGGAGACTGTCCTGGAACTCGCTCTGTAGACCAGGCTCGCCTCAAACTCACAGAGATCCGCCTGCCTCTGCCTCCCGAGTGCTGGGATTAAAGGCATGCGCCACCAATGCCTTGCCCTCCTGGGTCTTCTGTTTACTTTCCAACGTCCTTTGTGTTTCCAGTGGTACAACACTGTAGCAGGGCAAGCATTTTTATTGCTTTCAGTCATGAGCACAGGGAGCTAGAGGAAGAAATGGAATGGCCGATGTGGGGCGTTAGGTGAACTGCTAAGAATGGGTGAGGCTCATGTGCAGTTTGTCAGCTCAAGAGAATACACACAACCCGTGACTGTGCAAACACCTTGGAAAACGGAGAATACTGGGAAGGCACCGCCCCACAAGGACGACAAACCTGCAGACAATTTGGGCTTGGCTTATTCTAACAGGAAGTCCACCACTCAGTACTCAGAAAGTGGATGGTCCCAGGTTTTGCAAAGTCCATATTTCAGGTAGTCCGAGGGCTTCCTCAAAATCCAGCATGCTGGAGAATACCACCACCTTAAATATAATACACAGCTGTTCTGCCCCAGATGCAGCCTGAAGATCGCCCCATCTTCCCCAGGCGCTGCTTTCTTGGCTGAGGAACGGACCACAGGACTGTATGTAAATTTGTCCTCACCATGTGTCCACTGCAGCCCAGGGGAGACAGCCAAGCATCAAGCTTTCTCTGTGTATCAGCCACACGTCCCTCAGAGGATTTGAACACAATTTCAGAATTAAGTCATTGTTCCTACTCCAGACATTAGAGCCCTGGCAGCATGTGTGAAGCAGAAGTATCCACATTATGGAGCCAAGCAGGGATGGAAATTTCTTCTTATTGTCAGTCTCTGAGGTGCAAAATGTTGGAAGAGAATCACAGAGACTTGGACTGTTCAGACTCATTCCAAATGCCTTATAATTAAGGCTGATGGATGCAGCGCGATGGGTTTCTTCTCTTCTGCCGAGAAGTAAGCAGGAATGTGCTTCAGTGGGGAGTGGAAAGGAATGGGGCGGGAAGAGTCTGGCAGGAACTGGTTTCTAATCCAGCAGGGGAAGGCACAACATTTCACAGCGGAGGAAAGTTACGTGGCTCCTTTGGAAAAGGCACAAAAGAATTACAGCACAGAAAAAGAGGAAAGCCAACGGAACCAGAGACTGCTCAATGATAGGATTAATCGGAGTGGGTTCTCTTGATGAATGGAGTGAAGTCAGGCTTGAAGGAGGGAGGAAAAGGAATTGGGTGGGAGATACGCTTGGAAATCAGGCAGGGTGGCTCTTGCCTATAATCCCAACACTCAGGAGACGTGACAGAAGTTCAAGGTCAGTAGGTTACATAGAACCAGGGCTGTCCAGCAAGACCTAACCAAAAAAGAAAAACAAAAAAAGAAATGAAAAATGGAGACGTGGTGACAAGAATGGGAAGCCATGCTCTGAAGTGTAGTTGGACGTGGGGGTACAGGTGTAATGCCAACACTTGGGAGACAAGAGGCAGGAGCATCACACATCTAGGTCTAGCCTGGGATACATAGTTGAGACCTTGTCTCAAAAGAAAGAGGAAGAGGGAAGGAAGCGGAGAGAAAGAAAAGAAAAAGAATTAAGAAATGGGGAAAAAAAAACTTCAAGATGTGTTTTTGTCCCTGGGTTCCCAGGCTTCTGAGCTGTTTCTCCGTTTTCAGGACTTTTTTAACGAAAACTCCTAAAGCAGTCCCTACCTTCCCAGCCCTCCCCAAAGTCTCTGAGCTTCCCGGGGCAGGGGCAGGGAACTATCCAAGACTCTTTACAGATGTTTCCAGCATGCAAGCGTGAGGGCTCCAGCTGTGAGATGACAAGGCAACAGTGAGATGAAGATCAACAGACTTCTGCTAACCAAGGAGCCAAGCATGGCTCCACCTCACTGATACGTGCTCCTCCAACACACACACCTCACCTCCCTTACTAACTCGTGTCTCTCTAACAGTACCATGTGTCGTTCCTGGAACAGCAACTGTTAACTCACAGACGCAATTACCACAGCCACTATTAATTTAAACACTCAGGGCTGGGGACATGGCTCAGTGGGTCCTGCACTTGCTGTGCAAGAGAGGGGATCTGAGTTCGGATTCCCAGCACCCACAGCAAAGCCAGGTGCACACCTGGAATCTAAGTGCTGGGGGGCAGAGACAGGCCGATTCCAGAAGCTCATTGTATAGTCAGTCTACCTGAAATGGGGAGCTCCAGGTTCAGGGAGAGACCCTGTCTCAAAAAGTAGGATGGAGAGCAATAGAGGAAGAAACCTGGCCTCCATGTGTGCATGCACTAGTGCAGGCATGAAGTCACACAGGAAAACACACACACACAATATTTGCATACACACACATGCATACATGCATACACACATGCATGCACACATGTATACATACATACATACATACATAATACAACAAACGCCTCATTGGCCAGCTCACTAGTATTCACAGTGCACTCCATCAGTTTTCCCCAGCAACATGTTGAGTGCTGCACCCATGGGAAGCGGGGCTGAAGGAGGTTGAGGGAAATGGCCCTTGATCTGGTCTTAAAATCTTGCTCCTCATTCCCTACCCTAGCACGCCCTCTTCTACCACCTCGATGCCTCCATCTGTGTGCAGCCTTTCATGTTCTGAGCTCCGTTCTTCTGAATCATGCTCAATGATCCTCTGGGTCGTTGTCAGCCGCCCTCTGATCAACCATCCTTCCCTCCTGCTATGAGGCCAGCAGGAATGAGAGCTGTTCTGTGAAAGCTGAAGGACAGAGAGTAGAACAACAAGCTAAAGAAAGGCTGTGAATCCCAGGATAGCCTTGCTGCAGGGCTGAGGGGAGAGAATGGCCAGGGAGGTTCAGAAAATAGCCCATGAGGTTCTCTGGTAGCTTGAATAGGAGTGGCCCCCATAGGCTCACATATTTCAATATTTGACCATTAAGGAGTGTCACTACTTGACAGAGATTAGGAGGTGTGACCTTGCTGGAGTAAATGTGACCTTGTTGGAGAAAGTGTGTCACTGGGGACGGGCTTTGGGGTTCCCAATGCTCAAGCCAGGCCTAGCCCCTCTCCCCTCCCTCCCTCCCTCCCTCCCTCCCTCCCTCCCTCCCTCCCTCCCTCCCTCCCTCCCTCCCTCCCTCCCTCCCTCCCTCTCTCTCTCTCTCTCTCTCTCTCTCTCTCTCTCTCTCTCTCTCCATGCTGCCTATAGATCTTGATGTAGAACTCTCGGCTCCTTCTCCAGCACCCTGCTTGCCTGCATATGGCCATGCTTCTCGCCATGCTGAAAATGAACTAAAAACCTCTGAACCTATAATCGAGCCCCAATTAAATGTTTTCCATTATTAAAAATTGCCTTGGCCATGGTGTCTCTTCACAGCAATAGGACACTGACTAAAGCAGGTTCTATTTCCTTGATGCTCACACAGGCACAGACAAAACCAGCGTCAGTCAGCGCACACACGTGAGGGCACACCCACACCCCCTCCCCTCCCCCACCTGCTCCTGCCTGTCCTCTCTGCACACTGGTTTGTTCCTATGTTAGATATAGACCCAGATTTGAGAGAGCTCAATCATTTCTCCAAGGTCAGGGCTGACATATACTGGGCCCAGCCTATCAGTGATTCTTGCGGGAGACGCAAAGCAGCCATTCTGAACACCTTCCTGCCCTCCACACAAGCCCAGGCTTCCTGAACTGTGAATTAAATAGCTGTCCTAACAACAGACCGAGAACTGGGAGGAACCAGGGATGAAGATTATCTGAGGGCACAGCTCAGAGCCCAGCTGGTATGAATACTTCTTGTTGACATCACCAATCGATGTTTCAGTATTTATTAATAAGGGCTCCCTGCCTGCAAACCCAGACAAGCCAGCATTGTCAGTGTGCCTGATATACCTGTGAGCTACGTGGACCCACACGCCCTTGGTGCCTGGCTCTGAGGTTCTCACACCCAGCCAACCAGGTTCCAAATTCTCAGTTCACACCAGGCTATACAAGTGCAGGAGACTAGCAAGCTCAGCTAGAAGGTGGCATTCCCGGCAAGCTCTTACTCCAGTGTCCTGAGCCATCTGCAGGGCTCTCCAGAACCTGATTAGCAACGACCTGACCCCTTCACACACCAGTGCCCTGGGTACCCAGAGTTCACAGAGGAAGGAAGCACACCAAGAAGAGAATGGATGGGCCAAGAAAGAACCAGAACTTGCTGAGGTCATTGGACTTTACCACACTGTTTCTCAGGGATAGAATCCCTTCAAGCTGGGTGGTGGGGGCTTATTCTGCCTTGAGTTTTACCAAGTGATCTGCAGTGTAAATTCATTCCTAGTTACAGATAAAAGTGAACAAGACCATTCTTCACACACCAGCACCCAAACCAAAAAGTCCTTTTTGATCCACCTATGTTCTTATCATGAACGTATTACCTGTAACTTGCCTTTCTCCTTCAAAGCAAGGAGCACTGGGTGTGGAATGGGGGTGAGGAGCTCTCAGACCTGGGAGAGGCTAAGCAAACCATAGAAAAAGCCTCTGGTACACACTGTGCTGGAAACATTGATGCCCTAGCATGCGATTAGCCAGACTTGGATTTTCTACATTTTATTTTACTCCTCTTCTCTCTTTAAAAAGATTAAGACAACAAATCAGCAGACCCTGTTTCTATACATAAAATTACACGCGTAAGAAGAAAACCAGGCAATAACAAGTATAGAGAAACCGGAGCCGTGTGTGTGTGTGTGTGTGTGTGTGTGTGTGTGTGTTATAAAATGGTGTAGCCTGTGGGGTGGGGAAAGCCTGTACACTCTTCATAAGCATCAACATAAAATTGTCATAGGATTTAATGACCCTAACTCTATGTACAGATGCCCCAAAATTGAAAGCTCATGCTCCAACAGGTATTTGAACACTCATGGCCACAGTGGTGATATCCAGGAAGCAATAGAAGCCCACAAACAAGCAGATAAGCACCGTGTGTGCGTCCAGGTGATGGAAGAAACCCTGAGCCACACTAGCCCATGAGTAAAGCCTTGAGGAGGTCATCCTGAGAGCAATAGGACAGTCATAAAAGCCAACTGCTGCATGACCAACTTACATGAGGTACTTAGGGCAAATTCAGAGACTGTAATTAGAAGAGATGTTTCAAAAGGGCAGGGGAAGGGAGACATCAGGATCAGTGGTGGTCGTACTATGTCAACTTAGTGACACTTAAACATGGCTAGACTGGTACCACAATTTTAAATGTCTAAATGGCAGTTCTTATATGTCAAACTCCAACTTCTCCACAAATGCCAACTCATTTGATCATCTCAGCTGCAAGGGAGCATGTAGTATTACCCTCATCCTCTCCCTTACCACCTTGCCTGGAGCCAGACGGCTGACACTCAGCTCCAACACTGTGTCTTCAAATTCTGAGCAGCTCTTCATGACAGAGACCACCAGGCCTGGGGGGCACCAACTATGTCACATAGGATCAGAACAGGAGAGCCCACTACTCCCACACTATCTGGAGGTCCTAGACAGTAGACCACTCAACTCTCAGAACAATGGATTCAGTTGCTTTAAGTAATTTCACAAGACCAGGACTTCAAATTAGAAGAGAAGAACCCTGGTCTAATTCTTTTTTTAAAACAAAGGACTGCCACATGACATTGCTTGCTTTCTTTTATTTCATATATTAGCATGTATGTTGAATAAGTTCACAGAAGGGACAGTCTTTGAAAGAGCCCAGGAGGCTACAGGATGAGGGTGTTACATCTGATAGGAACCACACTGACAAACATAAGTGTATTCTGTATTCTCTTACCAAGTTCTCATAACTTAAGATGAGCGTCTCACGCACAGAAATACTTTTCAAATGTAAAATGATGTTCTCACAATTCCAACCACCAGGCAAGGAAGGACCAGGAAGACACTGGGTATTATAGAGTGCACTTGTAATCCTACTGTTCAGAGCAGAGGCAGATCCCTAGGGATTGATGACTAGACTGTCTAGCCAGCCAGTTGAGTTCAGAGAGTGATATCGAGAGAGAGAGAGAGAGAGAGAGACAGAGACAGAGAGACAGAGAGACAGAGAGAGAGACAGAGAGAGAGAGAGAGCAACTTAAGAAAACAACTAAGTCTATACGTCCGAGCTCTGGCCTCTGTGTTCAACTACACACACACATACACAATAGATAGATAGATAGATAGATAGATAGATAGATAGATAGACAGACAGACAGTTGACAAATAATGATTACAGGTAGCTCTCAAGCATTGCTCCTGGAGTTCTACACATCCCGTCATACACTGTCACTCAGCTGTCTAAAAGGCAGTGAGGACACGGTCACAATACAGACAGCATTTCCCTTCTGCTCAAATTGAATACCTTTCTCTTACTGTCAGCATGCTGTGACTCCCGTCCCCACATCACACTGGCACAAGAATACAGCCTATCAGATACAGCCATGTCACTGGCGGTGTAAACCACTGTAGGTGGGGGCAGCAAGCTCTCTGTCTTTTACGGTATGTTTCACTTCATCATATTATTTAATAAGAACATTCTATCATATAACCTCAGTGCAATTACCCAGATCAGGAAATGTAATATTGAGACAATAGTATGATCTGTACCCGAGAGCTAAGCCTTCCTGAGAAATGCCCTGTGCTGCTGCTCTGTGCTTCTTCCCTTCCTTTTGCTTGCTTGTTTTTAAAGCGCTGGTACTGAACCCAGGCGCTCCAGCATGCTATGCCGGGCAAGCTCTCCACCGCTGAGCTACATCCTTGGCCCCGTAGACCTTTCTTTCTGTCCTTTGACTTTGGCTGTCATGGGTCTCCAGCTTTTCCGACCTAGAAGGCTGTCAGCTTTTGTCTTTTTTCCCCATCTTTTGTTCTTGGAGATTTCCAGCCAGTGTTTTTTTTTATCATAGAACATCTGTTCATCTCAATCCATCAGTGATCTCTTTGTAAGCAAGTAAGCATCTTCTGCACTTAGGCACACATGCAAAAAAAAAAAACAAAAAACAAAACAAAACGAAGACTCTGTTTGGCTCACATATATCATATGATTTGTGGTTGTCACCCTATGGGTGAGGCTAACTTCAATCACCTGATTCCAGGGATATGAACTGTTTTTCCACACCTGTGGGAAGACTCCTTAAAATGGTCTGAACATTCTGTTACTCAGAATCCTCACATTCATCAATGTGTTTATTGAATTTCTAATGTCAACATTCCTCCCACTATTGTAAGGAAGGGCCTCCCCTTCTCTCTGACTTATTTATCAGTTTACATCTGGGGATTTTATATTCAATCTACCTCAGGTTTCTAATCATGAACAGCAAGTACGCCAGGTGTGGTGGCACTTGGGAGGAAGAGGCAGGCAGATCTCTGTGAGTTCAAGGCCAACCTGACCTACAATGCAAGTTCCAGGACAGCTAGGACTGTTACATAAAGAAACCCTGTCTTGAAAAACAAACAAAAAAGAGTGAATACTTCCAAATGGCTTTAAAGTAGAAAGACTATCAAGAAAGGATTAAAATTAAAGATAAATAGCTCATAAAGTTGGCCTAGAATCTAACTGGGTGTTTGATGGGCTTCCACCACAAACCTTCAACTCTGTGGTGACAGTCTCCATGTCCCAGGAAGCCCCAGTCCTGGGTTCTCTGGGCTCTGTGTTCATGCTCTGATACCCAGTTACCCATCCTCCCAGCAGCCCTGCTAAGCTGACACTCGGTCTCTACTGAAAACAGCTCTCCTCACAGCTGAGGACATGTCTGAGGCTTGGCTGTCAGGCAGTCAAGACCAGGGTGAGGCTTCTACAGCCTGTGCCTTTTTCCTACCAGTCCCGCCCTCCCATTAGCATACAGTGGGACAAAGTTGAACTTTACAGTTTGTAAATCTATCATAACCTTTGCTTCCATCCATTTCATAGGCCAGATGACAGCTATATCAAAATGAGGTTCTATTATGAGGGCATGACCTAAAAGCATGGAAATCATTAATGTGTGTGTGCTCTCACAGTAACTCACAGGACTTTCATCTCTAGGGAACAACGGGCACTTCCATTGCTAAACCCCTTCCAGGAGGCTTTTTTTAAATCCAAGATATGGGTTGTACAGATTTTCATCCTGTATCTCTTCAGAGTCCAGCAGGATGAATTTGGTCATCATTCCTGGTATCATTTGTTTGATGATTTTTAGTTAAGAAAGAAGAAAACAAGGAAGAGAGGCTATGTAGAATCCTCAGGTAGGCAAGGTGATGTTTTTGGTTTGTTTGTTTGTTTTTTTGTTTAAATCCTGGGCATAGCATAAGGGGCCAAGTGTGTTCTCACATCTGCTCTGTGACTCTGAAAGCACAGCTTGTGGGTGGTTCATCTGGTGTGATACAGGGATCCTTGCCTTCCCCTCACTACGACAGATGTAGCTTCCTTACACACTGTAACTAGTGCACAGCAGGGCAGTCAAACCATAGATCTGCAGTATGGCAACGACTATAAATGTTACAACCAAGTTTTATTACTGTAATGGAATTTCCATTCAAGGATATGAACTGGAAGTTTAAAAAGTCTTTTAGTAAATGATGCCATATACTTGCCTTTTAATGTAAAGGCTAGCAATAAGGGACTTATAACCCACCACCGCCACTGCCCCCCAACACGCACACACACACACAAGCACACACACACAAACACGCAAATCCACTGTTAATAAACAGAGTAGGCATATTGTCAATAAAAGCCACTTAGCCCAGCCCATTTGTACAGCCCCTCGCCCTCCTCCATGAGCTTTAAATGACTGTTAATGCCTCCCCCATAGGGAGAAACTACCTCGCCCACAGAGATTCTTCAGACTTTGGGCTGTAGCTGTTTCCCCGTCGTGCCTATTTCTTCATCCAGCGGGTAGGCTTTCCTTTGCTGCCTCCCTCAGAGGACAGAGCAGCCCCCTCCTGGCTTGTGGTACAAACATGAGAGAGCTTGCCACCATCGCCTGTGCCTTACAAGTCCCACCCACGTCTCCTGTTGCCACTACCTCGGGCAGCTTACCCTCACGCCTACCCTCTTAAACTGATGGCACAAAGGGGTCTCCAGGTCTCTTAAGCAAGGCACGATTTCTTCCAAGTTGGTCTCCTTACACATCTGATGCAGGAGATGACTGAGGTTTGTCAATCCACAAGCTAATGGGAGACAGGGAAGTTACAGCTAAAGGCAGAGAGACACGTACTATGAAAACTAAATGGCAAAGGGCACAGCTGTCCCCAACTGAACCAAAAGTAGAGTCCAACCCAAACACCTGTCTGCGCCTCACAGAATCATAACTTCTGGCTCTCTTAGAACTTATCATCACCAAACAACCCTCTCACTTTCACTCCAGGCACTTAAACCCCTCCTTCTTTGACTCCTGCTCTCCTAGTTCATGACTAGCACAACATCTTCAAAGGTATGTAGTTTAAGGTTGAGGAGGAGGCTCAGCCAGTGAAGAACTTGCTGGGCAAGCATGAGTGCCTGAGTTTATCCCCAGCATCCATGCAAAAAAGCTGGGAGTACATGCCTGTACTCTTAGCAGTGGGGAGATGGAGACAATTCTCTCTCTCTCTCTCTCTCTCTCTCTCTCTCTCTCTCTCTCTCTCTCTCTCTCTCTCTCTCCCCTATCTCCCCTCTCTTTCCCTCCTCTCCCTCTCTCTCTCTTCAGGGACTACAGGTCTGGGTATATAGCAATGCAGCTCAGTGGCAGATCGTCTGCCTAGCAGAGAATTCTAGCTCAGTGGTAGATAATTTGCCTAACACAAGAAAGGCCATTGTTTCTATATCCAGTCCCAAAAATAAATGAACAAATAAATAAATAAATAAATGGTAGACACTCTGGGGGAATTTCTATATTCTTTCCAGGACAAAATGAGAAACTGTGCACTGAAACACGATAGAAAAGAGCTACAGCACAAGGAATTACCCAGCCGGTGGAAGGGTCACCAGGATTCCCAGCCTACGAGGGCGCTGATGAGGACAGCAATGAAAACCAGATGCTAACTGCTACAGAGCACTTACAGCTGGACTAGATGCTCTCTTAAGCCCTTTATGAGACTAATTTAATCCTGACAAAACCTGTGTGTGGGAGGTACGATTATTACTACTTGTCAAATGATGGAACCAAGACACCCGGGGCCACAGACTCTATGTGATAATTTGTGGAACCTGGAGTATCCCACAACAAGGAGGGCCTCAGCTCTGGACTGTGAAGTGAGTAGCTGGGGTGCCTCTGTGAGTTTCTTTGCAGGTCAAGGAAATGGATACAAGCCGAGGTGTACTAAGGTGTAACAGGTAACATGAAGTCCTGGTATTTATATCTCGAGAGGGCACATACAGAAAGAAACATTCTGCCTTGGCAGCTTGGCATCCATTATGGAGCAAACCTTCTAGACAGAACCAGCTCAGCTGTGTGTCTTTTCAGTGTCCTTAAATTGGGTGATCAAAGATAGATTAGATGCTTACAAACAACCAGTGCCAGTCTGACTCTATAAAATAAGGAGTAAACTGATGGCTTTTATCTTACCCTTCTTGACTTCAAATCATTTCCACGACAATTTCAAAGAAACAAACAAACAAACAAAAAACCAAGCATGGTGGCACAGGCCTGTCATCCCAACATCCAGAAGGCTGCAGCTGGAGAATCACAGGTTTGAGGCCAGCTTGGACTAGGGAGACCATGTCTCAAAATGAATAAACAAGCAAGATAAGTAACCAGTCCTTCAAAACTACCAAGTTGATGGGAAGGGTGTTGGTGTTTTGTTAACCTCATAATGTCATAGATCAAAAATTAGGTCAAAACAAAATTGTTTTCAAGCTTCGTCTCAGTTTGAAAATGACCATGAGAATCTGTTGGTCACCACAGGCAGATAGTAAAGTACTGAGGCTATGAATTGAACTTTGATGTAAAAATACCCTGGCTTGGGCACCATAATCCTCAACATACTCATTTGTAAAATGGGACTGTCATCTATCCAGGTAATGTCCAGGAAGGAAAGAAATTTTGTTTGTTTGTTTTGGCTTCAGTTTTGCTGAAATAGCCCAGGTATCCTAGGCTAGTCTTGAATTTGCAATCCTGGCAGGGGCCTCCCAAGGGCTTGGTTATAGATGGATTCCACCACAGCCAGCTGAACAGAGTTAACAAAAGAACTATTGAAAAAACGAGAGAACAAGTTATGTACCAAGGACTGTCGATGCAGAGAAAAGCAACAGTAGACAGCCATCTCCTCCCCAGGTTTGAAGGGGCAGGAAGAGGGATGGAGTAGCCAGCATCCAGTCAGAACTTAGCTGTGACAGCAGCTACAGGAAAAGGCTACCCTACAGGAGCTGTGACTTTCACCAGAGGAGCACAGATGCCCCCTCCCTACTTCCCCCACATGCATACACACACACAGAACCTGGGGACACACACACATATTGTTAACATCTCTCAAAGCAAGAGTGGCAGAGCCCATCTGAATCCTAGCTGTATCTGACCTGTGTCAGAGCACAGGTCAGAGGAGACAACAAAATAACCCAGCCTGGTGTCTCTCTTGAGGTTGTCGTGAGCCAATCTTCTCATTATCAATATTTTAAGTTTCTGTCCATTTTAATAAGTGGAAAATGCCATAAGGTCAGGAAGTATCAGCTAATTCACTACTGGGCCAGAACATATCTCAAGCCCTTGTATGTAGGAAGCCAATCTCACAAGCTCATTATGATACTATTTTAAAAAATGCAATTATTTAAAAATGAGATATGACCGAATTGTTATACAACTCAGAGAAGATGTATGGACTAGCACCCTTAAAACCAGAGTGGGATCTCATTTCTGCTTCCATTAGTTTCATTAGCTGGAGGGGTACGTGATGCTCCCCCCAACCCACCCCAGAATATTAGCTTGGAAATACTCTGGTTTGATTAAAGCCATACATCTTCTCTAATGGCACTGAATTTTCCTGATTTGATTATGTGAGTACAGTTAATTTCATTTGGGGGATCATTTAAGTTTAAATGTTTCAACCCAACATAAGTATGTCTATTCTTCACTTCTACTGAAGTCATTCTAAGAAAACTATAGTCACGGTGCTGTCCCTGAGGAGACTGCCTAGCCTTAAGGGAGAGAAAGAAGCAAAACCACAGGGCACAGTACTACACGTATAATCTCAACACATGGCAGGCTGAGGCAGGAGGGTCACAAGTTCAAGACCAGCCTGAACAATAGTGAGTTCAATGTCAGCCTGGGAGATCCCATTTGAAAACAAGACCAAAACCATTTCCTAAAATCTGTCTTCCAGCTACTATGCTTGCCTAACAGACTGGTCCCTGCTCCTGCACATTCTATTCCTACCGCCCCAATAGCTGATTGAGATATGGAGTTTTTATTTATGTGAGTGTGTGAGTGTGAGTGTGAGTGTGTGTGTGTGTGTGTGTGTGTGTGTGTGTGTGTGTTCTTGTATGCCACATGCATGTCAGTGCCTGCAGACCAGAAAAAGGAGTTTGATCCCCTGGAAATGGAAATACCTGATGTGGGTGCTGGAAACCAAATTTGAGTCCTCTGCAAGTGCTTTTACCCCATGCCATATCCCCAGCCCTAAAATATGAGAGATTTTGTTTGTATGTTTATAAAGTAACCAAATTTTAAAAGTTAAAATCACATCGGGCAACCCAACATAAAAGCAGCATAGGAACATCTAATTTGTTGAAGACTTGAGCCACCACAAAACTATGAAAAATAAAATGTGACTTTTCCTGCCTATCTACCATGTATCTAAATTCTATTCTTGTCTCCATTAGAAACCACCACTAACAGTCTAATGCGGAGCCTTTCCAACTGCATAAGGTGGGGCGACTAGCTCACCAGGTGAAAGAGACAGAAGGGGTTGTCAGAAGCGTGTACACAGTACAGCAGAAACACTAAAGGAGACCTTCAACGAGGCAGAAGAGAAATGACTTCCGGAAGTTGCCCTCTACTCTCTGCGTGCACGCCACAGCACACGAACATCCACGCTCACACATACCTAGACACAGACATGCTTTAATAATATTAAATAACAATAATAATCTTATGGAACTTTTTGCTAATGCTTACATATATATATGTGTGTGTGTGTTATAAAATGCTAATAATCGTTGCATACATGCTTTCTGCAGATAATCTTTTTTATGAAATAGATTTTTAGGCAGCTTTCTTATATGATATAGCAATTTCAGTTTTTCAAGACTGCATATTGTAACTTACATAAATATTTTAAACCATTCCCTAACTACTAGGCATCTCAACTAACACTAATTTTCTATACACTTTAAGTTTTCGTTAATTCTCTACAATAGTCACAGTTCTTTTTTCCTACTTACACTGAATTCATTCTTGATACAGTATATGGCAGACTTCTACTCAAGCTAATTTTCAACTGGATCAGTGCCATGATACAGTATAGGTTTAGGAATTGGTGTGTGTGTGTGTGTGTGTGTGTGTGTGTGTGTGTGTGTAAATTGTTAAAAACTCTGTATTTTTTTTCAAAGAGAAGTGGGTCCATACCTCTTGAATCTGGGCAGACTTACAATGGTTCCAACCACTTGAGCATGGCAGAAGTGATACTCTGTGACTTCCAGAGCAGGGTTATTAAAAGACCCACGCCTCTTCCACACAGGCTCTCGAGACATTAGCTCTCCTTGACTACAGTCCTCTTGGGGGGCAGCCACCATGCTGGGAGATACCCTGGTGAACAGACTAGCTGGAACCAGCCTTCAAGTCATCCCCGTCTCGGGTACCAGGTACATAAGTGTAGATTCCAGCACCCAGCTGCAGTTCTAGTCTTTCCAGCCAAGGCTCATTAATTTGTCCAGGAAACAGAGCAGAAACAAGCTACCCCCCACCAAGTCCTGTCTGAATTCTCAGCTTGGAGAGTCAGTGAGCATAAGTTTTGGAATGACTGGTTATTACACAACACCATAGAGCCAAACAGTGCATGCATAGGTCCACCTGCCTTGTTCAGGCTGTCACTTGTTCTCTCATCTGAAATTCTCTTACTTCTGGATAGAAAGACAAGTCCAAGACTTTGAGATTTGGACTAGAAGCCCCAGTTAAACTATGGCAACTCTTCTGTCCTTGTTAACCAACAAGAGACATCTGTTCTCTCTACCTGGAGCAGGGAGGCATTTTGAGAAAACTCAGAAGTGTACTAAACACATTGATAGTGAACTTAGGGGTCTAGTCAGATGTTCTGGACCTGAATCTCCCACAATGACTTTCATAGATTGACAGCCTTCTAATTTAAACAAAGTGTGATTCATAACAAAAAAGAAATATGCCTCAGGGCTCATAATGATTATAGTTAGTAAGAGTAAAGCTTAATTTATAATATTCTATCTCATGTTGTTTCCCCCCAGGATGACAGCTTATTACTTTCAGGGTATTTTTTTTCTTAAAAAATAAGAAGTTGCCGTACTGAGAAACAGGAAAGACAACATTATATCTGTTAGTTCATGGCCAAAGTCAGCTCCTAGTACAGAGATGTGGGTACCCTGGGCTCCAGCCTCCCTCTGCATCCCAAGTTAAATGTCCCTCATCTCACACAACGCTTCATGTCACATCTCCTCCCTTCTCATTTTGCAGGTACCCAACAGCCAACAGAGACAAAGGCTTGGCGTCATATAGCATCACAACAGCTCTTCATGCCTCCCCAAACTCTGGGATGCATACTGATCTAAGAAGGCAAGTACCTGGGTACCCATCACCCCCAGGAACCGAAACCGTGAAAGGTAGACTGAGAACGTCCCCTACGTGATCTCTGCTAGAGTAAATGCAGGGAGTCAGCAAACACCTCCGGTCTAAAGCAGTCCAGCCTACTGCCTTTCTGGGCCTGTCCTGCTCCTTCCCTATCCATCCAGACAGTGCAGCCATCTGTCCAACCCCAGGGAAGCCTGTGCAGGCATCAGTCTTCCCACTGTCTGACCGTTCTCAAGGCTAGAGCAACCCATGGCCACAGGAGGCTTTGTGATCAGTCTTGTACAAAGCAGACAGCACAAAGTCTTAGGCTGACCCCACTCTGAGCATTATGTCATCCCCTTGGATACATGTGCCAGTTTTTCTTTAGTTGTTAAGAGTTGGTACTTACTGGAGCCCCATTACTGCATATGCAGCCTGAAAACCCAGGAGCTAACCCTGCCCTGAGCCCAGCCTCCCTGGGTTAGAGTTAAGGTTAGGGTTAGGGCTAGGACACATGCATATATCTAAGAGTAGGTAGCATTTCATTGGAGAACCCTCATTTGGTATTAGACATTTCTGTCCCAATAACGCCCAAGACACTAGTCATAACAGACATTATGAAGAAAGGTTTTGTTTTTTTGTTTTTTGGGTTTTTTTTTTTTTTGGTTTTTATGAGACAGGGTTTCTCTGTATTGTTTCAGAGGCTATCGGTCCAGCCCGGCCTCGAACTCACAGAGATCCGCCTGCCTCTGCCTCCCGAGTGCTGGGATTAAAGGCGTGTGCCACCACCGCCAGGCTATGAAGAAAGGCTTTTAAACGGTGGGAAAAAGCATAATCCCCTTTCTTACAGAAAGATTTCATTACTCAAGCACTCTTGATGTGGGGGAAGGGAGCCCAGATCACTGTATCTCAAAGCCAAATCCAAGGGCATGAAGGAGGGGGCACTTCGCCAGAAATCATCATGCACCATCACAAGCACTAATTGGTCTAGTACACGGCATTATAAAAGCTTCAGGTGGGAGCCAGGCCAGAGGAAACACAGCCACACCAAGCAAAGCATTCAGTAACTGAATTGTTTCTTTACTAATAGTAATTATTCTCCACTGGGGATATCCAGCAGTGTCTGGAGACATCTCAAGTTGCATAAATGACAATGTACAATTGCAAAGTACAGGCCTCCCACCCATCCTCACCCCCCAAGGAAAAAAAAAAACCAGCATAGAACTGTCTCTTGTGGAACATCCAGAATGCAAGGTGAAAGTCTGACCTCGGGATTCACTAGCATGTTATTTTCTCACCTACCTCCAGACACTGCCATCACACACTTGTCACGGCAACAGGCAGCTTAGAAGTGGCCTGCATGCCTCTTCCTCTGCAGCTTCCCCCACTGGCTCTCAGAAGAGCCCGCCTTTGAGTATGTGGCAGCCTGGGGACAGAGAGCAAGCAGGTCCCGTCCTTTCAGCAGGAAGGACCTGCCTGTCCTGTCCTCATTATTCATGCAGCTCAGGCCCTGGAGTACCTAGTATAGAATCCTGCATGTGCTGTGAAAGCTGGGAGGAGCCCTATGGTCTGAAAGGGGCCACCATCCTGGCAGACTCACGCACAGACCCTCTCCTTTGTGACAGGGGAAAAGGAGCGGAGCAGGGCTCACAAGGAAACCGAGCAAAGGAATAATAGCGCAAGCCCCAGCTTTTGAAAGTGCAGACAACTGTTGAATGGTGCCCCTAGCTTTAGCTCGATGTGGCTGAAAAGGAACCCGACTCACTCCTGTCCTGTAACACTCCCTCTCGTGTCCTTTCCCACTGTTTTAGCTTCTGACTTCTAATCCAAGACTACTGTAAAGATGCTGTAGTCAATTTCATTTCACTGACCAGAGAAAGACTGGTCCTAAAAGGCAGGAAAAGCATTTCATCCTGGTTTGGCCAGCATCATTATTCATGGCCCCCTTTCCCAGGTATCTCCGTTTGGACAATGGGTTATAACCTTTCTTCCGGGGCATGCTGTTCCCAGAGAGAACAAAGCTGCTGGCTTGGCATGCTTTCGCAGAGCACTTTAAACCACAGACCCTTAAAGTTAAACTCATGTGCAATTATGTCTAATTTGGCCCTTGCTGGTGATGTGCCCACTGACCGAGATTCTGCTTGCAGGAAAATGACTGGACTCTGATGAAGGGAAACCTAGGGCTGAGCAAACTCTAATATTGTGACTTGAGGGCATCAAGAAAGGAGGATATTGGCACAAGTTATGAGAAAACCTGCTCTAAACCAGACCCATGAAGTTACCCAAGAGTTTCCACTCAAACTCAGTCAAATTCCATCTGCTGAACCCAGCATTGCATGAGAACTCCCATTCCTGGTTGGTGTGTGTGAGCTAAGCCAGGAGGCCAAATGATGTCATGGGTCTCATGGGTACAGGGGAGGATGGTGGACACGTGGGGTCAGCAAACTGATCACTGGTCAGTCACTGCATCCCACTGCTGGTTTCCACGAAGACTGTGAGCCTGGGCAGCACAAGTGCAGACAGGGGAGAGCATCTCTCATCGTCGGAAGGAGTCACATAAAAACCAATGTGATTTCTTCTTTTAATGTGATTACAGGTCTCTCTGGGGAAAAAGGAAGCCTGCAGAACAGGAAACGTCATTCTGTTTAAAACAACTGCTAACAATTTGACCCAGATCCTCCCAGGCTTCCCTCATACGATCCAGGTTCTAACTCCCCTAGCGTGTCCTGCTTTTCCACTTTCTTCCATAAGCGTTTCTCCATATCATGATACACTATTTATTTAAGCTGTGTCTGGGGCTCTCCAATGGCAACATGAACAGCTGTTTGCTATTCAGACTTCAGAAGTTTATGCACAACAGAAGGAAGTAAATGAGGAGGCTGAGAAAGGAAAGCAAACAATAAAAGGTTAATGAAGACGCCATCTCCCAAATAGTCTCAGTCCACAGCAAGTTTTGAAGCCTTCTTTCCACCCTTCTGGACAGTTATAAAGACACCAGCCTCCTGACATGGAGGAGCACACTCAGGCTCTAGCAGGTCATGCAAACCAGGGAAGGAAAAGGCACAGAAGATCAGGCTCCATCACTAAGTGAGAAGGCCAAGAAGGGGGAGCAAGAAAATATGTTTGGGAGGTTTCGAGAATCCTCAACCACTGGGGCATCATGGTCTCATCTCTGGATGCTCTTCCTCTCATCCATCCTCTCACATACCCCGTGAACTCTCAACCAAACCTTACTCATACAATCTTCACAGAGCGCTCCCCCTCCCCCTCTCCACTCACTGAGCACTCTCCCTGCCCAGCAAAGGCTCAGTGCTTCACTGCTTGTCCTCATGATGTCATCGGGCAGGGACCACAGTAGCCATCCTGTCCGAAGAGACACCCTAAAGAGATGCATGGCCCTCCCTTCCGGTATCAGACTGTTGAGACCAATGAGCACTATGCGATTGTCATTTCTCCATGAATCCCACGCTGGGGGATAGGAAAGGCTGAAGTCCTGATGCCTGCCAGAAGAGGAACTTGTTTCCAAGGAAAGGATTTCACACAGGACTGGAACCACTTAGAGGACAGGACAGGACCAAGACAATGATGGGTCAGTGATGGGTGGGACTACACCTTGATCAGGACTGCGCCATTATGTTCCTCTTACCCGCAATTTAAACCACAAGGGCCGTGAGGTGACTCAGAAGCCTAACGACCTGAGATTTACCCCTCCAATCCACACCGTGTAGAAAACTGACTTCCCAGGTATCCTCTGACACTTCCAGGTTGTCCTCTGACCTACAGACACGTGCCTGGTGTGCATGTTCCCACCATGAATAAATAAGTAAACAAGTGTATTTTAAGACCTCTGAATATTATTTTTAGGACAGGACCACTAGACCTCTTTATTTGCTGTTCTTCCTGACGTAGTCACATTGAACAGATCTCCTCTCTGCTTTTCACTATTACCGGTCTCTTTCATTAGCATGAGTACAGGTGGCCGAACCTAGCTTATTGGGGGCAGCCAGGTCCCTAGCTTTGATCCTAACAACTCCAGTAACACTGTGACCCTACCACTTCAGATCACACAGAGAAAGGCAGGGCTGAGTGGTAGTAAATGAGAGAGTCACACGGTTCTAAGCCACGCCACTGTGGCCCCACGGGAACATCAGCTCCCAGGGGGCAGAGGGCAGCCCAAGCACAGGTCTGTTCAGGGAACACTAATATCTCCCTTTTCCTGCAGTGCTTTGAGGTTTACAAAACTGGGCCTGTCTAGGGAGGTAAAGAAATCAGGTAGAGGAAAAATAAAAGAAGATCAATGAAAGCAGAGGGACTATAAATACACTGGAAACCATGCTCAAGCCTTCACAAATTCTATAGCTACATTCCAAATTTGGCTGTGCTTCCTATCAGTCAAAGCAAAATACAGAAAGTGGATATTCATAAACATAAGTTATGGATTTATTTCAGAAAGTCCTGTTGCTATAGAAATTCTCTTGGAAACATTATCTGTCTCCGCCATCCACTCTGATCAAAGGGCTTCCAAATGAGTCTATTTTCTGCTGAACTGTTGGCTAAACCCTACAGTCACTGCAGTGTAAACCTGACAGAAACTGTTCTAAAAAGGGACCACATACTTCCCCAGCCCTCATCCTCGGAATGTGCTAAAGGCACTAGGAGAGAGTTGAAGACGTGTGAGTTACTTGCTGCGCCACTGCAATGCTGCTTCCATGAGTTCATGTAGGCGTGCACTCCCTGTCTTCTCTCTCATGAGGTTGGGGCCCACCAAGCTTCATTTGTCTGCGGATCCTTCCACATCCTTACTGTGACACCTGCCACTCCTGAGTCCCTCTGCTCTCTTCTTTCTTTTATGCAATGGCTGTTTAACACTGGTGAAGACCAAACCCTGATGTAATAGCAGACACCAGGGCTAGGAATGTAGCTCCAGTCGTGGAATGCCTGCCTAACATATGAAAGATTCTACATTTGAAGGATGATGGTGATGGTGGTGGTGATGATGATGATGATGATTAATATACCCGAACACCAGCTAATCCTACCCCCTTGGAAGTGCATGTCATTGTTTAAGATTAGCCAGACACCATGCTAGGATATCTAGAAGTCTTCCTTGCCCCAAACTTAATGGCTATCCTGGATGGAAGAGTGACAATTTGTCATAGCAAGAACATAAAGGAAGATGATATACTGGTTAAATACTTTCCCCAGAATACACAGTACAAAGGAACCAAAGTTGACTTTAAATTTGAATTCAACAGACATAGTGGGCCCAAAGTCAGGAGTCACACTACCTGAGTTCAAACCTTCATTCCACTACTGATGAGTGTATCTTATGCAAGTACTTGATCTGTCTGAATCTGTTTTCTCTTGAGTAAAATGGGGCTAATATCACAAACCTCAGAGGACTATTTTAAGGATTACACTGGATAACTCGTTTCCCTTTATGTGCTTAGAAACCGGGAGTGAGGGTATCATGCCTGTAATCCCAGCACTTTGGGAAGTAGAGGCAGGAGGATCAAGAGTTCAAGTTCATTGTTAGATACAGAGTTTGAAGTTACTCCTGCCTCATAAATAAATAAGTGCCTAAAATAGCACCCGGCACATATAAGCATTTGGATATATTTGTGGCTACTGGTACTATTAGAATAAATTGCCAGAGAAGAATAAAGCCAATCCCCCTTTCTTAAACTGAGTCTATAATGTCACATCTCATCCTGTCACCTCTGACCAAATGAGACAAATACACTTCTCAAACTGCCCCAGGAAGCCAGGACAGACTAGAGGCCTAGACACAGGCTCTGAGTTTTCTGCTGAAGTAGGATGTCTTGAGTTTCAAAACACACTAAGTTCTTCTGCAGAGCCAACATTTTTCTTGTTAAATAACCCTGGGAACTCCACACAGTGTACTTAGCACAATCTCTAAACTAATCATTAAGAGGCAACAACTGGGAAGCAGGGCGTGGTGGTACATGCTTGTAATCCCAGAACTTGGGAGGTAGAGGAAGAGGCATCAAGAGTTCAACGTTGTCATAAACTGAGCTTACTCTAGACCAGCCCGGATCATATGAGACCCTGCCTCAAACAAACCTATTAAACTGACAACTTGGTGATGTGGAATTAGACTGTGGTTCACATAGAGTTCTTGGCTCATGGACAGTCGGGGAATGGAAGAATAAGTTGCCTTCAAATTCCATAGTCTGGCTAGTCCCGCATTCACTCTAGCAAAAGCGGAAAGAAGCCTGAACCACCCAAATATATGTGCTTTATCTACACTCCACCGCCTCAGCAATACATAGAAACTTTCTCATGCACCCCAGGAAGCTGTTTTCCCTTACGTGCAGTTCAGTTACTTTGAGCGCCAGCTTTCACCTACCTTACGACCCTCATGCTCCCTAAGAACCACCATGCTAGAGGCCTCGAGTTGCCAGTCCCAAGACAGCTGGATAGAGAGGCTGCGTCCAACCAAACAGTAATGAGACATTTGAAAATATCAGCTTCTGGGGACAGTCGGGATCACCTAAGCATCTTTTAAGCATATTATGTTATTCTTAATAGTCTATGCTGAATGAGCACCTTCCAAGCAGCAAATGCTTCACATAGATTAATTAGTCCAAATGCAATTATAATTATTATCCCTATTTTACAGGTGAACTTAGCATCTTGCTTAGGTCACACCGCCAGCATTTGAAGGAGCTGGGTTAATACACTCGAACAATATTGTGTTTTTAAATCCCGTGTGCTCTGGGAAAGCAACCTTTGCTTCACTTTACACTACTTACAGAGATCACAGGCAACTCCCTTTCCACGCACTATTCCAGTTTACCAATCAAAGCCCAAAGAAACGCTCTTAAAAGTCACGAAAAGCAAGTGAAAGCCACATTCTAACTCTGTCCTGTGTGTCTCCTCAGAATGCCAAGAAATAAATTTGCCATAGATAATTTAAGCCCATCCCATTTAATTGCCTATGAAGATAAGAGAGGTCCACACACAGTCTCCTCAGAGGTCATGGGAACAGGAGGCTGAAGGTCTGCAATGCTAACAAGAGCATATTTAAATGCAAAGGTAGCTCATTCCTCCAACTGTTCAATTTACTCCATTTAAAGTGAGAGGTACACAGTGGCTTCTTAAGTGATTAAACACAGAATTGTCAATGTAGTTCAGCAATCCCACTTCGTGGTACATAGCCAAAAGAGGTGTACGCTCTGTTCACAGAACTTTTCCACAACAGCCAAGTGGCCATCAACAAACTAACGACAGCATGGTGTGCATATGCAGTGTCCACAATTGGAGTAGTGTTTGGGTTTATTTACAAGGAAGGAAACACTGACACTGTGACTGGGATGAACTCTGAAGACACGCCTGGTCCGGAAGGCATAACAATAGCTATACGATGTCACCTACATGAGGTGTCTACAGCAGCCATTATAGAGGTGTAATAGTGGGAACATGGTTATGGACAGACGAAAGAATGAGGAATTGCCATTTCACGAGTCCAGAGTTTTGGCTCCAGAAGATGAAAAGTTCTGCAGATGGACAAGGACAGTTCTCGTAATTCTTTAAGATTAATTTTACCATAAAATACTTAAGTTTTAGCCGGGCGTTGGGCACACACCTTTAATCCCAGCTCTAGGGAGGCAGATCTCTGTGAGTTCAAGGCCAGCCTGGTATGCAGAGCAAGTGCCAGGTTAGGCTCCAAAGTTACACAAAGAAACCCTGTCTCGAAAAAAAACAAAACAAAACAAAAAAGAAAAACAAAAAATAATAATTATTATGTTTTAATATATACATATCATTGTATATTGCTCATATTTGCCCCACACATTCTCCACCACTGACATCATTCCTATCCCCAGATAATTCCCTTCCTTGCTTTCATATCATATACATTTATGATATATATTTATTTCTCTTTGTTCTTTAAGATAGGGTCTCACTGTGTAGCTCTTGGATGCCCTGGAACTCACTATGTAGACCAGGCTGGCCTCAAGCTCAGAAACCTGCCTGTCTCTGCCTTCCAAGTGCTGGGATTAAAGGTGTGTGCCAGTATGCCTGGCCTTATATGTATATTTAAATCTAGATTTTGAACATGAGAAAATATGCAATGTTTTGTTTCTTCCAACACCCTTATCCTCTCTTGTTCCCCTTCTCCTCCCTTTGAATGTCTTCCTGCTGCTGCTGGGCCATGCTAATGTTACATTATATGCCAGGTTTTAACTTCTGTGACGTTTCAAGCCTTGGCTGTACACTGCAATCTCCAGGGAGGTTTTTAACAAGTATCTACTCCTCACTGGGCACAGGAGGTAGGACACTGCCCTGACAGGAGCACAAGGAAACAGACATTCATGAGGCACCCACATCAGGAGATTAGTTCCTCAGGGACCCAGTGTCATTGAACTGATGGGGAAGCAGGAGCTGCCCCATCCAGGAAAAGGAACCTAGCAATCAAAGGGAACTGAGAAAATTGACTGGACGGTTCTAAAGTACAGCTGGAGGGAATCTCCACATAGAATTGACACTGTCCAAGAGAACTGGAAAAAAAACTGTGGTCCCAAAGATGTGTCTATGGAAGGGAGTGTCCTCATTCTTGGTAGCTGAGATGTACGCTAAAGGGTTCAAAGGTGAGCTGTCCCAAACCCTGTAGATTGGTGGGTGGTACTGTATCAGCACCAGAGAAGCTAAGAAAAAGAAATGAATGTTCACTGTCACTGTCACTGTGGCCTTTGAGTTCACTGACACTGTGGCCTCACTGAGGGAAGCCAGGGCAGGAGCTGAGGCAGGAACCTGGAGGCAGAGAGATGTAGAGGCCACAGAGGAGTGCTGTTTCCCGACTTGCTCCTCACATCTTATTTTCCTAAACTATCCAGACATCTCCCCAGAGGTGGCGCCACCCCTGGGGAGCTGGGTCCACCGTCATCAATCATTAATCAAGAAAAGATACTATAGACTTGCCTACAGGCAAATCTTATGGGGGCATTTCCTCAATTGGAAGTCCCTCTTCCCAAGTGACTTTAGCTTGAGTCAAGTTGATGAAAAACTAGCCAGGATACAAGTTGACCATAATGAATTAGGTCTCTAAGTCAAATGTGATATCGTGACAGCATGGACAATAGTCAATGATGTGCCTCCAACCCATGGCTTTAGCCAGCTAATGATATATGTGCTCAGCCCTGGAAGAGCTCAACCTCCATCTGCCCAAGGATCCACCAACACTGCCACTACTTTCCAAAAAAGTCACAGCATCTCATCTTGTTAAAAAATGTTCTCTACCAACAGAAAAGGAGACTAAATTACCCCTCCCCTCCTGTGAGAACCAGAGGTGGCCCCTGTCTCATACAGCGTCCTTTCCTTAAGCAAACATGTTTCAACTACTCCAGATTGAAGAAACTCCTCTGGGAAAGGCTTCTAGCATTAATCGGCAGATTCATTTTTACATTTCCTATTAGAGAAATGGTCAGATGGGCAAAGGTGACTCTGGCTAAAAGGTTTAAACTTAGAACACGAAACTTACACCTTTCAAGCTAGAGGAAAAAGGAAAGAGCTGATTTCAAACCAGAGTCTCCCAAAAGAGTGTGTGTCACCAAACTAGAGTGGCACTCTGTCTGAGGCCGATGGCTAGAGGATGTACCCTTGTCAACACTGTGAAGACCAAGGAATGAGCTGTTCAAGGAAGGGCTAACTTGTCTCCTCACTCCACCATATACATATATATGTAAACTGCTCCCAGAGCCCTCTCCCTTGATTCACGGCACTTTGCAGGTGAAGTCAACATGAACCCATCTTCCAGATGTAGACGAAGGCTCAGAGAAGTCATGCCCAATCTCACTTAATCCCTCTGCTCTTGGCCTCACATGCCTCACCATTCGAGGTTGGTAGCACTTCCAATAGTGTCTCAGTTTTGCAACATACAGCAGTGCACACAACAGTGCTTCCAAAAGGTCAAGCAGGACCGACCTACCTTGTTTTACCTGTACACTGTTCACAAATGTTTGCCTCTCCTTTCAAGGGGCAAAGGCGCCGTCTGGTTAGGAGGCACTGAAAAGCTTCCTGTCGTTTGATGTTAGGTCTTGGTCACATGTGACCCATAAAGATACCTAATCTGCAAGCTCTGAGTAAAGTCCATGGCACAAAGACACTTCTCATCTCTTGTTGACTGAGGGGATGGTCACAAGTTGTCCACCTCTCTCCAGGTTGTAAAGAGTTCTCCTTTTAAAAAAAGAGCAGCCCCCTGCATTTATGTAAGCAATCTTCATTCACTGGAGATACTACGTGATTCATTATTATCTTTTGCAGATGAACTCCCTATACACTTCTTTAGAAATTTAAAACTGCTGAATAGCTACTGCCTACTTTTTTTTCCCGTTGCTATGTTTGCTTTGCTGATCCTTAAGCCTTTGATTCAAACTTCCATTATCTCTATTTCAACTACAACATCTCAACAGAGTCCTGGGACCTCTCAACACTCCTGTCAGTCAGCCTCTCACATACAATATACACCCACATATACACACATATAAATACATACACATCCTCATATGCATATACATACACACACATACACATATATGTGCACATACACATCCTCATATACATACACATACACACACATATAAACACATATTTTCATATGCATATGCAGATATATATGTGTATATATACATACACTTTCTCACATGCACACATATACACACATGCTTATGTACACACACACATATACATACACAAGCATACCTGGAAACTGAACTATCATAAATCCTTCCAAAAATAATAAACACATTCTATAGGCTCTGATTTTTCTCAGAATAGAGTCCATGGCTACAAAGAACCCTGCGACTTGAGAAGCAAAAAGTTAAGTATTTTAGCTTTTCTAACTATAGAAGTGCATATCAGTAGCCGGGCGTTGGTGGCGCAAACCTTTAATCCCAGCACTCGGGAGGCAGAGGCAGGCGGATCTCTGTGAGTTCGAGGCCGGGCTGGACCGATAGCCTCCAAAACAATACAGAGAAACCCTGTCTCGTAAAAACCAAAAAAAAAAAAATTAGAAGTGCATATCAGAGAAAATTTGAAGAGGGGAAAATATTTAATCCCTCCATTATTATCTCAGTACAAAGAAACAGCTGTCATGATAATTTCTCTGCCTTTTGACTAAAACTAAGTGTAGCAACAGGTGACACAACCTATGTACCAAGTGCTTGGGATATAGTATTTACAAAAAGAACACTTCTGGTGTTCATCAATTTTATTATGGTCTATTTTATTCACACTATTCTCAGAGAAATCAGTGTGGCACAATTTTTTAAAATAACACATTTGCTTTGTTTTTTGGAAAGTTATACATAGTTAAAGAATATTTCAAATAGTGTACCTATCCTCTCTTTGAGTCCCTCTCCTAAAGGCAATCTCAAAAACAATCCTACAGAACATTCTAGAAATATCACACGAACACAGGTTAAACAAAGCATTCCTTGTTTGGTGACTTGTTTGTCTGTCTTATTTAACAAACCAAAGGTACATGTGCAGAGGTTCCAAAACTACCACATAAAAGCACATCAGAAAGTTTGCTTCTTTCTCAGAGTTCACCTCATTAAATATGCAAAGTTACAACCACAGCTCACACTGGGGAGGAATGTATAAGCACAAACTACTCCCCAGTTCAGACTAACAATAGCAAACACTTTTCAGGAGACATGAGGAGAAAAGCTTTGAGATTATCCCCAGAATCAATGCCAAAGGATGGACCTGGTTTGCATGGAGAGGAAAAGCATCTTTATATATGCCTTTTTAAAAAAAATGAATGTTTTCCATTTGCAGAATAAAGTCATTAGTAAATGAAGAACAAAGTAAGCACATATTTGTATTAGTGCTGTAATGATCATTTCTTGGACAAACTTACTAAGGGTTTAATAGGCAGCAAGGCTCCGGAGAGCTGCCTTATTAGAACTCACATGGGAAGCACAGTGGGGGGGGGGTTCATTCCATGATGCTGTGTGACTGACATCTTGCCAAGTCCTGCAAAGCCTGCTCAGTGAGCCCACAGCTGAGGCAAAGAATGAGAATGTGATCTACTCAGGTTCCCACTATGGAATCTGCCAAGTCTGGCTGATGGCAGTGACTCCTTTTGGAGAGGTGGGGAGTAGGGACCGATAAATGATTATGAAATGTATGGTTTGAACCTGAAGTGTTTCCCATTGAGATACCAGTACGCATCTCAAACTCTTGTTCCCTAGACAGTGGTGCTATTTTGGGAGACTGTGGACCCTTTAAAAGATGAGATGTGTCTGCAAAAAGTGGGTCCCTGGGTTGAAGGTTATAGTCATCTAGTGCCTGCCTCTCTGTTTCATGGCCTGCTTTGATGTGAACAGTCCGTGACACTGGTCCAGCTACCACAAGCCATGTTGCTCCATCTTGCCCTCTCTGCCAGGATGGGCTGAAGTTCTCTGAAGCCATTTTCCTCCTGTAGGTTATCTTTGTCAGGCATCATGGTAACAATAATGTAAAAGTAGTACAGGAACTCACTGGAATAAATAATTATAATAAGTAAAAGGGAAAGGTAGAAAGGAGAAGGTAAAAGAACAAATAAATCATCTGAAAGTGGATAGCCAAGGATTTTTATTTCTCAGTGGGCAGTGCTGGGGACCAAGTCCAGGAAGGACCTCAAGCATTCAAGTCAAGCCCCAGCCCCAGCCCCCAAGGTTCTCCAACATCCTAGTTACCACACAACTCAGCTTCCCTGGATCTGTGAACTTCAAACCTGGCAAATGTTCTGGAAGAAGTGAGGTCTGATGCCTAACAAACCCAATGTACTTCCTCCTCCTCACCTCCCCGCCAGCCTCCCACAGGACAGTCAACTGACCCAGGCAGTACACTACAGTTGAAGCCAGGCATAACATATCAAGACATTTCCAGTGGTTCCTTCCCATTTACCTGGCACTAAACCCTTCAGAGCAGCAGCAATGGCAATGACCAAGTTAACCCTGGAAGACTAAATGAGGCAGGAGAAGACTCGCTAGCTATAGAATGATGGCTCGGATATGCTGATGACAACTGCAAGATCACTGTAAGGACAAAACATACAACACAGAAACCCAAACCCTCTCCAGCCTTATTTGGAAACACTAATAAGAATACAAGAGTTAAGGGAACATCTACAAGGATTAATTTGATCCCTAACCAAATCAATAGACAGAACTCGATGTCCTCAGAAAAGACTAAAAAATTTTCATATCCTCAAAGGAGAAAGAGATAGGAGTATAGATACTCTTTGCATTGAAGGGGAAAGAGAGCTGGGGGGGAGGGGGATAGAAAGACAAATGAAGCAATGATGCATGAAGGGGATTCCACCAATGCTACCCACCACTAGAGGCATGACCATGAGCTCCATTCTGGGTACACACAGGTCCATATAAAATTATTTAACCATTTGAGAATGCACTTTCCCAACCACATGTTGCAAATGAGAGCACACAAAAATTGAAATAACTTGCTTGGGATCCACAGGAGAAAGCAAACCTAAACTCAAGATGAAATGTCCACTCTTTACTTTAAAACTCACTGATTGGTCATGGAAATGAGTGCCCCCTTTAGATAAAAAGTAGAAAAAAGACATACTGAGCTAAACCTATAACAAATGAATTCATTGAGTATCTTCCAGATTCCAAAGGGCAGGGTACTGGCTAGATTCCTAAGTAATTAAAATATATTATCAAATGCAAATCAAATCAGTGTAGCATGAGTCAACAGCAGGAAATATATTATTAACATTACTTAAAAATTGAACTTATATTGCCAATCAAATATGAGAGCTGGACAAAATCATCAAGAACTAAGCTACTTTAGTTGAACTGTGGCCCCTCATACATATGCCAAGCCAGTCCCTCCTACTGAGCTACAGTCTGATCCTTCTAGCCCCATTGATTTAGGTTCAGTTTGGGGCAAAGTCCTCCTACCTTGACCAAGCTAGTTCTGAACTCCTGGGCTCAACTGATCTTCTACTTTAGCTTCCTGCATAGCTTGCCTGCAAATGCACATGACCACAAGCATCTAGATTTCGGTTGTTGGGCTTTTTGTTGTTGTTTATTTGTTTTCATATTTTGGAGGTGGTCACAATCAGCGAGAGAGCCAGACTGCCCTCAGAACCTTGGCAGTCCTTCAGCTTCAGTATGAGATTGCCTTTGTAAGCCACTGCATCCAACTCCATTATTGTTAATAATTTATTTTTTTGTATTTTACATACATTGGTGTTTTATTTACATGTATGTCTGTTTCAAACACACATACAGGGTGTCAGATCCTCTGGGATAGGAATTACAGACAATCGTGAGCCACTCTGTGGGTGCTGGGAATTGAACTCTGATCTTCTGGAAGCCAGTGCTCTGAACCCATGAGCCATCTCTCCAGTTCCCATTACTCCAATTTTTAAAAAAATATACAAAAATGTCTTCCTTCAGTAGGAACAGAAAAATGAAAACAGTTAGAAGCTTTCTCACCCTAATTAAGGAGTTCATATCTGTAACCCAGCACTCAGGAGACTGACAAAGTAGAAATATAAGGTCCATGTCAACTTGAACTGCATAGCAAGACTCTGCCTCTCCCCCAGAAAAATAAACAAAACAAAATACACTTTCCTCTCTGCCCATCCTGCATAGTAAAACCTTGTCTTTAAAGAAATAAAGAAAGAAAGAGCTAGTTTATCTCCTTTGGGAATCTCAAGCTAAAGTCATAAGAATACCCTCTATATTTCATCAATAGCAAAAAATGAACACTATCTGTCATTTTCCTTCAAGGTGTGGGGCCTAGGTACACTTGTATCCTTATATCTGTCCAAGTTATCTCTGCTAGCATATTAAAAAATTCTTAAAACTGTGAGCAAATGAATGAAAACAGTCTGAGTTATCTAGAGGAAAAAGCAAACACATCCTAATACTTATTGTCCATGGTCTACCCTCCAGTTCAATGCCTTCCTCCAGCAAGGCCCATCCACTAAACCCCTCAAACAGCAGCCCCAACTGGGGACCAAGTGTTCAAATACGTGAGCCTATGGGGAATGTTCTCATTCAAACCACCACACACTGTCTCCAGCAGTACCTCTTCCCTGGCAAATCACTGGGCAGCCAGTCCACAAAGACAGATATTTTCCCCTCTGTGTCACATTCCTCAGAAGAGAGCAAAGCAACCTTAAAGCCACACTGAAACAAATGCTGTACAATAACCACAAACCTGTATGGAAGTCAATGCTTAGGATGGGACACCGTACATCTGTGTGCTCAAGTAAAACAGACGGTATAAACAAAGTATTATGTAGGGGACCCACGTTTACACTTACTTGGCAAAAACCTGCAAACACAGTGAAGAGAGTAATAGAATACTGGAAATAGCTTTTCACTCTTCTAATGTTCCAGGGCATCGGTATCACCTGGAAAGATTATTAAAACTTGGAGAGTCGGGGGTGTAAGCCCAGAACTTCTATAGGCTAGGGAAGGACAGGCACCTGCCTTTTCACCAAGTTCCCAAATAATATTCTACTACTGCTACTCCAGCCAAGTGCTTTGGGAAACCACTGCACTGATGGAGATGCTCCCATGACAAAGACAGGCCATGTGCAATACATGATTGTAAAAATGACACTTTAACCTAGCCAAATGACCAAGAAGCAATACATGGTTATCAAGTCAAAGGAGAATGCTGCTAAATCTGGTACAATCTGTGGGTCTCTTGACAAAGAAAGTGTAACTATTGACAAGTTCCCCAGTCAACCGCCAATAAGCAAGCTACATACATGGCCTCAGTCATTCTTCAATCAAACCAGGACGTTGATCATGAGGAGGCAATGACCACCCGTGGAATGTGAGAGGTGAAAATTGCCCCCAGGTAATGCTGAGAATGAGGAAACAAGAAGAGGAAGAAACCTTATCCCCTGATAACCTAGCTATCAAGATCCATGCCCACTCTAACTAGGCATGTTTTCCTTACCTGTTCTCAGAGAATTCACTTACCTTCAGCAAAGCCATCTAGCAATGCTGCCCATCCTAAAGGTACTCCCAAACTAGAGGACCTTGGACAGTGCGTACCTCGTGCACACACTCACAATTAACCCCATACCAACTCCCTGTTTACTGCACTACTCGCTCACGAACATTTTGTTTAAAAAAAAATGAGTATCTAGTCGGGTGGTGGTGGCACACACCCTTATCCTAGCACTCGGGAGGGAGAGGCAGGTGGATCTCTGTGAGTTCAAAGCCAGCCTAGTCTACAAGAGCTAGTTCAGGATAGCCTCCAAAGCCACAGAGGAAACCCTGTCTTGAAAAACCAAAAAAAGAGTATCTCGAAGTTCAGAAAGATACATCTTAACCACAAACTGGGGGACTGGAGAGATGGTTCAGCAGTTAAGAGTACTGACTGCTCTTCCAGAGGACCTGGGTTCAATTCCCAGTGCCCGCATGGCAACTAACAACTGCCTGTAACTCCAGATCTGACACCCTCACACAGACATACATGCAGACAAAACACCAATGCACATAAAGTAAAAATAAATGAATTATACTAAGAAAAGGGATAGCACAAACAGACCTTAACTGCCTATAAAAGACTCCATGATGTGTCCTCTTCCAGGTACTTCTTGACTCTTCAGCATATATCCACAATAATCATAAATCCCGGCAAAGTATTCTCACAACAAATACACCTGAATACCTTTCAGCTTTGCCCGTGACCTACCTGAAGGTCTTTTTCAAATTCAGAATCATCAGGAAAGCCCTTTTATTGCTCCGCCCCACTGCTCACATACTATCACTTCCACAGAACTTGAAAATGCACTAGAAAGGGCTATTCCTTATCTCTAAGCCTTCCTTCCTTCTGACGGGGTCTTATGTAGCTCAGGCTGGCCTCACACTCCTAAGTAGCTGAGGATGGCCTTGAACTTCTGATGTTTCTGCCTCACTTTTCAAGAGCTGAGATTACAGGGACCTGCTTTATGCAGTGCTGGGGACCGAACTCGAGGCATCACACATGCTTGGCATTCATTCTATTGACCGAGCTATATCCCCAGTCCTCGGATTTTCTTATAAGTTATAACTAGATATGTCCTCTTCACCCACAATGTTTTGTGCATATGAGATAGATGCTCAAGTAATTGAAAAAAAACCTACAATTTGCTTAGCCCTGTGATCCAGGAACCATACATGAATCAGGTCTACAGTTCAAGGTGCTGGAGGACACCCCAAGGCCACTCAATCAGGGGTGGAAGTCAGCATTCGGACCCAAATCTATTCTTTGCAGCTCTTGCCATTCCTGTCATACTAGGCTGCCTCCGAAGAGGGACAGATAAAACAGAGGAATAAAGTGAGAGTGGCAGCTTGCCGGTCAGCCAGCCACCCTTCTGCAAGTTTTTCTCATCAAATCCAGACTTCAAGGGGTGGGTGGTATATGTAATAAAAAGCATTTCACAAATTATCCTATTTAGAGCCACTGGTGCGTGCCACTAGATTATTATGGAAAAGCCTTCTTTTCACATCAGGGCCTCAGAGCCTGATGGAATGTCTTTATCTATACCCAGAATCCTTTGACAAGCCTTAATGTACTCTACGAATGTACGTCCACAAATTGCCTGTGCTTTTTCATAGGAAAGAGGAAGCACTGAAATCGACATTAAAGAATACAGCACATCTATTTTTAATAGCACCCCAATCATGACCAACAGCTGAGAGAGGCAGAAAGGAGTGACCGACCTCCCCCACACACACCCACACACCCACACACACAACTCAGGTGTGGCATCTTGGCAAATGGTGAGGAAAGACTCCAGAGTTTAGCCATGTTGCTTCAAGTTGCCCCTGTCACCAACTAGCTTCTGTGAGAATTCAATCCCAGAAAAGGTAATACTGAGCAGATAGGAACTTACACATTTTTAAAAGGCACCCAAGTTTTAGTTAGGTCACAAGCCTTAATTCCATAGGCCATGGAAATTGCCTGCTCTGGAAATGAGTGACCTTTGCTTCTCCACTGGTTACCCTGGAGACTGAGCAAGCGTTAGTGCTGCTTGCATAGGAGCCTTGAACCAAAGGGAGCTGCTGTAAAGGTTATGGAGGGCTAGGGTATAGATCAGTGGAAGAGCACAGACAATGCCTGGGGTTTGGTTCCCAGCACCATGCACACAAAAGAAGCTTCTAGAGTAGGTGAGTAAGGCAAAGCGACACCTCCCTAGAGAAAAGAAGGTTAGCTAACACTCCAAATAACATGAACTTTGAAAGCAAACTTGGCCTTACAAACTTAAACTCTCCCAAACAAGTCATTCAGCATGTGTAATTAAAGTTAAAAGCACACTAAAATAACACTTTAGCTGCTGACCTTCGGGAGATCAACCAAAACACGAGAACATAAAGGAGTAAGTAGCTTGACTTTCTGTCTGTGGAGACAGCATCACAGGGCAGCATCGCACACATTCTCCTGCCTCCCAGATGAAAGCACAGTGAGTTAGAGCTACCAGCAACAGAGGCAGAGTCACCGCCCTCTCGCACAGCGGTATTGGCTACTTGAGGACTTACATTTCTCCATGTCAGATGGGTAAATGTAAAGCATTAGCTGCTTTAACCCCCTCAACAGTTCAGTTCCCAGGTGACTTAGAAGCCACACATGCCAACCAGACTCATGACAAGAGCATTGCTCAAAAATTCAACATTATCAGCTAAAGCTTTCCAACGGGGGGGGGGGGGTTATAATGTCCTTGTGTGTGTTTGTTCATGGGTTGCCTGCACACGTCAACCTCGGGTGTTGCTCTTAGAAGCCATCCACCTTCTTTTTGAGATGGGTATCTCCCTGGGACCTGGGGCTCTCTGACTAGGATAGGCTGGCTCAGCAGTGAGCCTCAAGGACTTTCCGCCTCCCCAGCACCGTGACTATAAGGGTGCACTGCCACCACATCCGGATAGTGTCTTCTTTATCTGACAAGGCTACAGGGATAGATATCAGACCTTCATGCTAGTCAGACAGGTCCTTCACTGACGTAGTCAGACAGGTCCTTCACTGACGTAGTTATGTAGCTATCTCTCTGACCTTTATGCTGAACTTTTTTCTTTTTAAGATCTTGCTATGGCCAGGCGGTGGTGGCACACCCCTTTAATCCCAGTACTCGGGAGGCAGAGGCAGGAGGATCTCTGTGAGTTGGAGGCTGGGCTGGACGGATAGCCTCCAAAACAATACAGAGAAACCCTGTCTCGTAAAAACCAAAAAAAAAAAAAAAAAAAAAAAAAGATCTTGCTATGTAGCTCAGACTAGCCTTGAGATCTTCACACAGTCCACGTTGACCTCAAAATCATAATCATCCTGCCTTGGCCTTGAGTATTGGAATGACAAGCTTGTATCACTCACTACACTTGATTGATGCTCCACTTTTCTAAAGGCAGCAAACATGGACACATTGGTCACTATTATTTTTACAATGTAACTCACGAGAAGGACCTGTGTTTTTCAGAGTAGAAATCCATCATTCTTGCCATAAATACAATCAGTAGTAGTGGCCCAGAATGCCACTTCAATGTTGATTAGATTGCTGTAGGTGACAGGGGGCATCTTTTGCTTTCACTGGCCTTTTTAACTCTCAAGTAATTACCCAGAGTAAAACTTTGGACAGATCATGGTGGCCAGTGGATTTTGGAAGTACTCAGCAGATATATTATAATCCATTACAATAGCAGAAAACGTATTGTAAATTGTGCCTAAGCATCTGTGTTGTTTAAACGTGTGTCTATATCTGTGTCTATGTTTGCAAACATACGGCTGCTCTCTCTCTCCTCTCTGATTGCTCCTCAGTATTGCATTACTGCAGTGACGGTTCAGCATTGTCCTGTTTGTGTCACATCACATGGCTTTGCAGCCTTCGGGAGAACACGACTAGAGATAACAGGAATTAAATGGAAATCGTCTATATCATTCTAATTCAGTGCACACCTGTGTCCAAATTAGGATGCCCTCAGCAGTCTGTCAGAAATCTGAGATGGTTTGCAGCTACCATGTAGAGTCTACTGACAAATCCCTCAAGTACAACTTAGGATGTGGTATTTTACAGACATGTACCTGGAGGGGAGGAGTTAAGAATTACTGACTGTAGAAACAGTTCGGGAGATAGAGGGCAGAAAAGCCCACACTTGAAACAAGGAAAACAGCTTAATTCAAACAACCTAAAGGTTGCTTTTCAATTATATAATACTCACAAAGACAGAATTTTCAGCACCAAACTGACATCAGAACAAACTATTTATGCTTATTTCTTTTAAGTCTTGGGATACAACCTGTGTTGTAGAGCTGGAAGCCTCCTAAATAAACTTACCTGCTTATCAAACCAGTAAGCAAGAAAAGGCATGCCCTATAACACAACGTGAGGACAACTCTGCTGCCCTTCCTAACACGGTGTTCAGCCTTGACAAGGGGCCCAGAAAACCAACAACTCATATACCAAACCAGGCCCTTCTAGATAAATAGTCAAAGAGTTCCTTAACACCAAGGTATATTCTGCTAGATTTCCTGTGTGTGTGTGTGTGTGTGTGTGTGTGTGTGTGTGTGTGTGTGTGTTTATCTGTGGTCAGATAACAACTTGGAGGAGTTGGTTCTCTCCTTCCACCATGTGGGTCCTGGGAATTGGACACAGGTCATCAAGTACCCTTACTGGCTGAGCCATCAAATCATCAGCTCTAGATATCATTTTTTTAAAGTATACTGTAAACATATTCTAAACAGGAACATGCTATCATAAGTACTATTTAAACGGTATAACTGGCTACTGTATTAAAGCCTTCATATTTCATCATAGTGTGGTTAACACATAAGCACATAGTCCCTCCCCATTTTGACCATGTTGAGACATAGGAGGACAGCACTTGACAAGCCCAGGGAAGGTAAATCGCTCCAACAATGGCACTCTACCCTGCAACGCCAGATTAGCACAAAAAGTTGGAGGAAGATTTCCAAGGGAAGAGACTCCAGAGAGCAGCTTCAGGCTTGCCAGATCTATGCTGCCTTGATTGGTCTTTTAAGACACGCTGAAGCAACAGGCTGATTCAATAAAAAAAAAAAAAAAACCAGGCACCACCTCAGATACCCATGCAGGAACGAATGGAAAGGCTGCATTCCTGGGCCACATTCATCACCTCTGCACCAGGCATCACTAGCAAGGGATAACGCAGACCATGTGATGCCCAACCAGGTTAAATGTGTGCTCACCTAGTGTGCAGACTTCATAGTCATCTTACTGCTCCACACAGAAACCACCTTATGTTCGAGAGCTTGTCACGTGAGAGGACTTCCAAAGGCCTGAGGTTGCCACTGCACCACCAGATGAGCGCAGGGCTCCTCCTCCAGCCCTGGGAGCTCTCTGTGTGGTTTACCAACAGCAAAAGGGCCCAGGCTACAAAACGCTGGGTCTCACTGAATGCATTTTCTCACTTTACAGAAGCTGCAGCTGCTCCTTCTTGCCGTCACAAGGAGAAAAAAAGAACCTCCCACCCCTGACAGTCCACTCCAAGACTGGAATGTGTGTGTGTGTGTGTGTGTGTGTGTGTGTGTGTGTGTGTGTGTGTGTAAATGAATGATTTAGGAAGTTGGGACCCTCTTCCAAAAATTTCATCTGTGTCCCTACCAAACACTCCAAACCACATGAACACACTAACTCTGCTGAAGAAATCACCACCTTAACCTAAGCCTAGTACTTCTGCTACCAAGGCCAATCTAAGCAAAAGATTAACCCATGGTTCTCAGCCATGGGTTTGCTGACAGGGCCAACCCTGGAGAAAAAGCCAGCTTTCTGTTTGTTTTAAAGGAAATACTCCCTAGCACATATTTAGGACTCTGAACTCTGTACACGGGACCACGTGGTTGTTGATAATCTGGCTCCCTCTTGTTAGGCAAAGCCACCTCTTTCTGCCGGCAGCCCGGGTAACCGACACCACCACCTTCAAGTCAAACAGGCTCCCAGTTCATCCTCACAGAAATCCTCCCGCGCGCGAGATCGGGGGCGGGGAGAGCCGCCAAGAGTGTAGCCGGGGACAGGACATGTTCCTGTGGGCTTTGGCTGGAAGGGCCTCACACCTGAGGGGCCCAAAGTGGCTCTAGCTGCTCAGGTTGAGGCCCATAAGAGGCTAGGAGGAGGAGAAGCCTGCCCTTCAGGGAAGTGTCTTCACCTCTGCAGAGCGCGCGGGCACAGTACTTGCCGGGCCCACCTGTAGCCAAGCAAACAAACTTTCCGCCCCTTACGGGTGGGAAGCTTCAGGCCCTACGCCACCCGCCGGCCCTAGCAGGCAGTGCCAGGAGCTAGGCGGGCTCCTCACCTGACACCCCTAAACCACAATCTGGTCTGCGCCCGCGCCGCTGAGGCTTGCGGGGTGGAGGGACGTGCCTGGAAGCCGCGGTTAGGAATTCGAAGCACAGGGGCGGAAATAGGCGCTCTGCTCCTTTGCAATCCCACTTCCCAACTTTGCCAGCCGCTGCCCCTCCGCGGCGTGCACTCGGCCCCCCTCGGCCTCCCCAACGCCGTCCCAGGGAGAGGGGTGCCCAAGATCAGCGAGAGCCCGCGCACTCACAGCCATAGCGGGGCCGTTGCAGCGACGGCAACTCTTCGTGCGGCATCCTGCGCTGCTCCGGGGGCCCTCCCGGGGCGCGCCCCCCGTGGCTCCCCTCGCTGGCCAGGCTCGCCGGCTCCGCGCCCCGCGGGCGCTCTCCGATCCCGCCTCCGGCTGCCCTCGCCCGGCTTTCCCGAGCTGGCCGACCGGCTCCTTCGATGCTCCTTCGCCCGTGCCCGCGGCGGACGCGTCTTGCTGACACCGGGGCAAAAGTGAACTCTCTCCTCCCTCGCTCGCTCGTCCGCCCGCCCGCGGGCCCGCGCCGCCTCCTCCAGCAGGTTTCCTTTCTCCTCCCGCCCGGCCCCGTTATTCACCGCGGTGGGAGCGCGCCGCCGAGCAGCGACCCCTACTGGACTCCCAGCGAAGCGCAGGGGAGCGAGGATCCGCCTCCCGGGAGAGGAAGGGGCTGCGAGGCAAGGCAGTCCAGACCCCCACAACTGGGGCCCAACGCACAGCTGGAGGGCGCCTTGGAGCGTTGGGAGGGTGGAAGTGAGCCAACGCAGGGAAGAGCAAGAAAAACCACACAAGACCACAGGCACCCTGTTCGCCTGGGTGTTGCTCAGTGACTGGGGGACAAACACTGCAGTTCCTTTTCCTCCAGGGAGGTTGCACGGAGACACCACCTCCCCCGCCAGCTTGTGACTTTTGGTCTATGAGGCATAGGATTGCCCTTTTTTTTTTTTTTAACGGTAAGGGTGAGCTCGTGCGCATACTGGAGCGGCAAGATAAAACAGTCTCCAAACAACACTCAGAACACAACTGCCAATCATCCGCCCATCCCCTCTGCCAGTGCAAAACTGTCACTCGGACCCAATCGGGGTCGCACAACCACAAACCTTTCAGGCTCAGCGTTTGAGACAGAAACCACAAGTGGCTGTTTTAAAAGCCGGGGTTTCATGCGATCGCTTGGAGCCTGGAGGAATGTGGAGCCCCTCTAAACCTGGGCTCTCGCTTTTTCACAAATTTGGGGCGGTGCGTGATCACGTGACTGGAAAAATAATGGAAAAGTATAATTTAGCTGAAGAACGGTGGTCTAGCGATACTAGTCACCTTTAATTGAGCAAGCCACAAAGAGAGGCCAGCTGTTTTCTGGGAGTTACAGTGAACTCTTGAAACTTGAAATTCAGAGTCATGGGCCACTCCCTCAGTTTCCAGTTCGGTTGGTCTGGGTTGAAGCTCCTGAACTTGCATTTCTCACAAGCCACCAGTAAGGCTAAGGCTGAGTCAGCTTATGGGTTAGATGGGCACGAAGAGTTTAGATTGGACTTGGATCTCATTGGATTTTTCTTCTTCCTGGAGTCATTGAATTCTCACCTGGTTGGAATGTGATGAAAAGGATTTTCCTCTTTCAAAAAGTAGAGATGCCTCTAATGCTATGAGGCAACTCAGAGAGAGAAATGGCCACAGTTTGAAGCAGCGATGCTAATCCCGAGGTCAGCCTGTTACGCCGGGTTCTTTCATGTCTCAAGAGACGCCATGTTGATCTCTAAAATGCAGTCTTCTCTGTGTGTCGAAAAGGAACTCATCACCAGTTTTGTGTATGAGCACAGGATTTAGGGCCTCAAGAAGTACAGAGTGCTTGTTTCTAGAGGTGGGACGAAATCACTGTACACCACCATGGCCTGAGAAGATGATAAAGCGTGGCGTCCGTCAGGCTGAGTTTGAAGAATAGGCAAGAGCTGGGTGGAGAATATCCTTTCCTAGGAGACAGACAAGGGCGGGCAGGAGACAATGGGCTGGAACCCGAGGGAGGGGAGGAGCTGGGAAGCTGTAAATAGACTGTAGAGCACTCTCTGAATGTCAGAGCAAGAACACTGAATATGGCCTTTGAAGAACCCTTGAGAGTTCATAAAGGTTTTCCGGGGTGGAATTGGTGTTTGTTTATTTCAGACAGTATCTTGCCCTGACCCTAAGCTAGTCCTCCAACTCCAGACCCCACAGCATCAACCTCCCAAGTTCTGGGGTTACTTATGAGGGTCATCACAACCACCCAGTGTTTCTTGATTTTGAGCATGAGAAATGCAGGATGTTCTAGAGGTGAGGAAAAGTGAATTCTGGAGCAGGTTGTAAAATGTATTAGAGTAAGCAAGGTGGAGATACCGATGTTGGACAGAGGGGCTAGAGCCGAAGTTATGAAAGAGGAGTCTCTGTGAGGTCAACCTCAGTAAGCATGCCAAGGGGCTGCTTTCATACAGACAGGCCCAGGGCCTTCAACACTCACAGAACAATCACACATGCTCAAAGGTGTTGTAGAATATTAGTTGAAGATGTGTTACATTCATTTATGCTGTGAAACATTTGTTTAATGATGGAGAGATGTGTTGCATTCCTTTGTTCAACTCTGTGAAGGTGTGCTACTTTGTCTAAAACACCTGGTTGGTCTAATAAAGAGCTGAAAAGTCAATAGCTAGGCAGGAGAAAGCATACGTGGAGTTGGCAGGCAGAGAAAACAAGCAAGAGAGAAGAAGAGAGATCAGAGAGTGAAAGCAGAAGGAGAGGAGGACTCCAGGGGCCAACCACCACGCTACACAGCAAGCCACGGGGCATGAAGTAAAGAAAGGTCTACAGAAAGGTAAAAGCCCAGAGGCAAAAGATAGATGGGATAATTTAAATTAAGAAAAGCTGGATAGAAACAAGCCAAGCTAAGGCCAGGAATTCATAAGTAAGACCAAGTCTCTGTATATTTATTTGGAAGCTGGGTGGCAGGCCCCAAAAGAATAAAAGAGTAAAACAGCAACAACACATAGGTCGGATAGAGTGAAATCCACTGCTGGTAGATCGTAAACACCAGGATGTAAGTGGGAAGATTATAGTTCTAAGTTCACTGGCTGCTGGCTGATGAGCTCTCTGGGGGCTCTGGGGCTCTGTGACAGCTGATGCCAATGAGAACTGAATGCTAAGAAGCAGTTCTGAGGCAGTGCTCCTGTCTTGCAAGTGGCCGAAGCCAATCTTTGCCATGTGTGTGTCTGCATTGTGCCGTGTCACAGATCGCCACACAAACCTCTCAGGAAAGAAACTCGCCTGCAGAACGCTGGGCTATTTGTTTCTAGGCTCTGATCTCAGAGTCAGGTAAATACACGACAACATGTCATCTTTCTTCATCGTTCATTGTGAGAATAGTGAAAACAAAACAAAAACCAAATAAACAAAGAGACTAGATCGTGGGGAGAAATGCTTCCTGGCTTTTGTTTGGTTTTGTTTTAGGTTTCCTTTTCTGAAAACATGTGTCTATTTAGCCCACATGTGTGTGCACGGACACTTGTGTACCATGGTGCAGGTGCGGCGGCGGTCAAAGAACAATTTGGTGACATTGGTTCTCTCTGAGCACCATGTGGGTACTGGGGATGAGCTAAGATTGTCAGGCTCGGCAGCCAGTGTCTTTACCCACTAGGCTCCAAGACACTTTTTATAACAAGGCAAGAGCACTCTTTCTTTGGTGCACTATTAAAAATAACACTGAAGAACTGCTAACCATTACCATCATCATGTTATGATTATGATTATTTGAGACATGACCTTGCTCTGTAACTCAGGTCAGTTTGGGGCTTTTGCTCCTCTTGCCTCATTCTCCCAAAGGCTGGGATTATAGGTATGTGCCACTATGGCCAACTCTAAGTAATGTTGTTCTGAGGTGGCTGAATTTTTGTTGATATTCCGTTTTAAAACCTCTTTAGTTAAAAAGTTGAAATGAGAATGAAAATGCTTGGAACGCTTTACAATTTTTTTTATTATGATACTGGAGCTTGAAACTAAGCCCTCCTCTAAGCCAGAGAAGTTCCTACCACAGAACTATAGCCCAGCCCCCTTCTTAATTTTTCACTTTGAGATGGGGTCTCGTTGCTCTGTCTAGTAGTTAAGCCGTGCCTTGCCCTCCTCAGGCAGCCCTCGTCCTTGTAATGCTCTCCCTAATCTCCTACCAGGGCTAGCCTTTTGTTTGATTTTCCTGCACAGGATCTGGCTATAGGCTGGGGCTAGCCTTAGACTCTCCATCCCTCTTCTTCAGAATAGGAAAACCTGCAACTTAAAAGGTAACCATTAGAGATTGTTTATATCAAAAGGAGACAGAAGTATGCTTGCATCAAATTTTAACATTCTGAACTCCATTTCCGAGGGATCTGACGCTCTCTTCTGACCTCCACAGGCACTACACACATGTGGTGTACAGATTTACAAGCAGGCTAAACACCCATACACATAAAATAAACATAAACAAAACTTTTAAAGAAATGATTTGATTTTCCACTAAGACAGCATTATTGGTCATTTTAACAAGCCTATCCAAAACAGTGGCTTATTGATATATTTAAGCGTGAGGCATGAAGAAACCTTAAAAGACAACCAAGGCTTTTTCAAGGGTTGGGAAGACTTGGTGTTGTTATAGTTTTCTAATTTGCCCCCCATTCCAGAAAAAGAAGGATCGTAAGAGGAAACCAGAGCTAAACTTTACTGCAATGGAGACCTCTATATCTAAACTGGGAACATGTTACAGCTCAACATCAGATTAAGAGAAAACAGAATCAGAAATGAAGGAAACTGTTGGTATTTCTGTACTATGAAACAAAAGTAGGAGTTGAAGTATTGGGAGAAAGAAAATGGCAGAGCTGGATTCCCTTAGTATTGTTTTACAGACAGGGAAACTTAGCCACAGTCTCAGTGCAAGAACAGGGCCTAATTATGCTTCCTGCTTCGTGGGGTCTCTGCCTATTGCTTTTCTTATTATACACGTTTGTTTGTCTATATATACAATATGGTTTTTGATGAAATCCTTTCCCCCTTCACTAAAGCCTATAATTTTGGACAACTTTCAAAATTTTTGTAAATGTTAAATCAGTAAAGCCTTCCAGCAATCTTTCAATCTTTCATCCCTCCCCCTTTTGCTTCGAGGATAAAGTTGCAAGCAAATCAAAGTTGGAAAGAATGTCTAAACTTGAACTTGAATGAATTAAATAAAACCATCCACAGCCTGATGATTACCCCCCCCCATTTCATAGTTTAAGACTGTCAGAGCCCCAGTGACTCTGAGAAATGAATTCTCAGGGTAGCCTGTAAATGAAGAGGCAGAGAGAAGCGCTGGTTGCCAGCTCTACCCCTTGGTCGCTCATCCCCATGACCTTGAGTCGATTTCCCCACTTGCGGTCACTACCCGGTGTAGGTTGGATTACTTGTTGATTCTTGGCCACCTTCCTTTAGAACGTGAGCATCTTTATTTTTATTTTCTTTTATTATCTACACAGGGTCTTACGATTGCAGACTGCCCTCCTACTCTATATAGCTGAGGATGAGCTTGAACTTCTGGCCCTCCTGCCTCCACCTCCTGACCACTGAAATTACAAAGCTGGGATACTGCACTCATTAGTGTTGAGGTGTGGGGATCAAATCCTGGATGTTTTGCATGCTAGGCAAGCACTCTATCTAATGAGCTGCATCCCTAGCCCCTAGAATGAGAACCCCCCCAGAAGAGAACACAAATGCAGCCCCCTACTACCACAAATTATGCTATTTCTCGAATTTGGGGAAATTGAAGAGGTCAGCACATCTGGAGTGCAATGGACAAGCCTCACTTTCGGAAAACCATCTTCTTGATCCTGGTATCTCTCCTGCCAGGTAGATGTAAGGACTTAGGCACTATGCTGGCCTGCCTGTCACCTAGCAGAAAGCACTCAGGCAGTTTTCTGGTCAGCCCAGGGTCCCATGGTTGCATGCCGGTACAAAGGACCCTTTAAAAGAAAAACCTGCGCCCACTTACACTCTCTTTCCTGCTGTTCTCCTTGGGCAGACAGGACTTTTCCTGTTTCCCTCTTCTCTTCTGTCCTCTCTCTGTCTCTGTGTCTCCTTACCTCTTTTCTCTTTCCTTCTCGCCTTCCTTCCCTTTCTAATAAAACTACTTACGTACGATCTTCTTCCTGGCATGTTTGTCCCTCGCATGCCATGAAATCCGCCAAGGTCCCCTACTTTATTATAACAGTAGATATGAATATAAACTTCTGGACAGCTGTGACTTGGCCTAATTCTTTACTGCTGAGCCTAGTACTTCTGGGAGTATAGTACCTACTTAGTTATTTTGTTGCAAAATCAAATGTATTAAATTCTTACATGTACCCTTTCCCCCTCTAGGAATAACTGCCACTTTCTATCCTATGAGTCTCAAAGGAAGTAAATGGTAGGACTGGGTTTGCCCAGGGCATTCTTTCCCAGCATAGAAGCCCATCTCTTGCTCCTTAGATCGATAATGTGGACTCTAGATTGTAACAAGTTCACTTCTGCCAAGCACAGACTCCCTCCCTGAAGTCACCCTTTATCTGTCATTACAAAGAACTAGGAACTGGAATCTCACTCTGGGTCCAAGCTCTCGTTCCCATTATAATTTCAGGGCTAACCCTTTAAGAATCATGTTGTCTTCTATGTGTGACTGGGGTGTCATCTGAAAGGTGCTTAGGGGGTGTGCCTCCAGATATCTATAAAGTTCTGAAGCAAACTTTCCAAACCATCTGTACCTTCCTGTTGACTATAATGCCAAGCTATCCTGATTGCTTGGGCTTCGGCAGGAGCAGGTGGCCTTAGCGTTAATTTCCCCAGCCTGACTCTCAATATCACCACCCCATCCCCCTGCAAAAGACTGTCTTCACTAACTGATGGGGAACAGATTTCCAGCTGACTGATGAGAGCTTGTATATTTTGAAAAAAGCTTCACCAGTTATATTGGAACATGGTCCATGAATGAAGTCTTAGAACTTGTGAGATAACTCCAAAGAAACAAGGCAAGTCTTGTTACCTCTCTTTCTCCATAACATGGGTTGCTTCTGGAATGTGATTTCATGCCCCACCCAGGTGTTGTGAATAGGAGTGGGTTTGCTTCAGATTACCCATGATCAAAAATGTTCCTAGCACAGGATGTCCTGATGACTGTGACTGTATAGATCCTAACCTCATGTGAACTTTGCTCAAGTCCTTGCTTAACCTTCAGAATACCTTCAGGATATAAATTGCCTGATACCCTGAATAAAGTTGGCTATTGTATGAGACTTTGGTCCACCTCATTTTTAGGCTCCATTCTCATAGGTTCACACTATCAACTAGAGCAGTAACAGTTACCAAGGAACAAAAATCAATACATGCACCAGTTTGGCAAAATGGTTAATATTTAGCAAGTGTGAGGAGTCAGCATTGTAATCCAGTAAACTTTCCACATAAGTTTTATCTACAGGGTCTGTCTCTCACCCACCTTTTGTTTCTTCACTAGGCATTGGATTGGCAAAGGTCCCACCTTGAGCAGTGTTCATAACAGTCAGGGATGCTGGGGAGGAACATTTAGAGCAAGCATTTCAGGTTGGCCATTGCTAAGGTAAAGATGTACTTTTCTGATGCTAAATAATCCCATGTCTCCTAGGGCCTCCTGTGACGCAGCCACATACAAGGGCACACATGCAAGAATGTTCATCCCATGGGAAAACTGGAAACAGCCAGTGTCATGCTGTGGCAGAGTGGATAAATATATTGTGGTATACAGCATTGGTAGATAAAACGTGACATCATTTGTGTGCAATAAACACACAAAGTGATATTACATACTATAAATTGGGATTAGGCACATAGTAAAAGTATAAAAGACAAACAGAAAGGATACACCATTTCAGAGTGGCAATTACCTCTGAGAAGTTAGGGAAGAAGATAGAAAATGCAAAGGTAGACCGTGAGCATCAAATATATAGCATTTTGTTTCCTTCTTTCTTTTCTTGAGTCAAGTTCTCCCTTTGTAGGCCAGGCTGCCTTCAAACACAAGACGATCAAATATAAATCACTGTTCCTAGCTTTTATTTTCTTTAGAGTTGCTTGTTTGCTTGCTCACATGACTCCTCCCTCTTGTTCTCCCCACCCCTATCCCATTTTCTGTTGTCTCTCTCTCTCTCTCTCTCTCTCTCTCTCTCTCTCTCTCTCTCTCTCTCTGGCTGTCTCTGTCTCTGTCTTAGGTAATGTGGTTTGAACTCAACCTCCTAAGTATCATTGAGCACCATCCTGATCCTTTTAAATTAAAAATAAGAACAGAAACAACAACACAATAAAAACTGAAGCACATACACCGTTGTATTCAGGCTGCACAAACATAGGGTGATGTTAATCTTCATTACTATTTGACTGAACTTGGAATCACCTAGGAGACCTATGTTAATTCCATTGAACAAGAATAAGACGACTACCACAATTTTTGAGTCAAATTTGAAGCAAGCTTTATTTAAAAACTGACCAGGATGGTGGACACTGACCAGGTCCATACATGGGATTCCCAGAAAATGACTCTAAATTATGTCAGGAGCTTATAAAGGCAAAACCCACAAGGCTATGGACTTCCAGACTTCATCCAATCAGGGTCAAGCATACATCCTGACATACTTCTTGCCTAGGTACCTCACACCTATGTGTGATCAAGCAGGTCCTGTGCAGTTGGGACAAGCAGCCTTGTTTATAGAAGTAAAAGTACACGGCTTGTCACATGAACCACAGCCCCCCAGCATTCCCAGAAGCTATCTGTTCTTGGGCAAGCAAAGCTTAAAGTTAGAGGCATTTGTGTTCTGCAGATCTCTGAATCACAGTAATTTAAACTTAAGACAGAACATTAGCCCTCACACATATTTCTACAGTTTGTGAAGGCATTTTCACAAAGAGAAATTTAATTAAGGAGGAAGGATCCACCCTGAATGGGAGCTGTGCCATTCCATGGGCTGGGGCCCCAAGATAAATAAAAAGGAAAATAAGAGAAGGGGCAGGCACTGTTGACTGCCTCTCTCTGCTTCCTGATTGTGGAAGCAATGCAGTCAGCCTCCTCATTCTCCTTCTGCCATGATGGACTGCACCCCCAAACTGTGAGCCAGAGCAAGCCCTTCCCTCCTTAAGTTGCTTCTGTTAGATATCTTGTCACAACAAAGTAATTAATGCACATAGGCATTTGATGATTTCTCCTGGATATTTTCCTCTGTTTGGCATGTATTTTAAAGCATCATCTTGTGCTTTTCTTTGACTCTCCCTGCACCAAGTATATTTGTTTGTTTTGCTTGTTCTTTAGTTGTCTGTTTTCTACTGAAAGGGAGAAAGAAAGGGTGTGAATTTGGGTTGGGGGGGGAAGGTGGAGAGGATGGGGGAGAATTGGAGAGGGGAAACTATGATCAGAATATAGTGTAAAAAATCAATTTTCAATAAAATTTAAATTATAAATACAAAGTAATAAGCATTTTGTGACTGTCTTTAAAATAGAAATTATGTCATAGCTTGATTTATCATTTTTTTGATTCATACTTGTTTCATTTCCTCAGTAAGGCAAATCCTTATTCTTTAAAAATGAAACCCCACTGCAACAAACAACAGTGACATATTAGCAGTAGAAATATGCAGACACAAATATCTTTGGAGGTGCCTACTGTTGATGGAAGTTGTGGCTTATACCCCAAACTCAGCTATTTCTTCAGGGACTGCTGGGCCCATTCCTGATGACCAACTTCTCCATTTTGGGGGATGGTTAGTGAGCCTGCATAGCCTCTTAGGACTCAGCAAGAGATTAGCTTTTCGCTTACTGAAGGGTGGGAGATGGGTCGCATGACTGGCTGGTCTATTGTCAAAGCAGAACTGGGCACACTATCACACAGCCCCTTTCATTGCAAAGCCTTCTCAGGCATTTTTATAGCTAATAGGCTGATAATTCACAGTGGCTGTTTAGGTGTAAACTCACATGTGGATCTGGCCAGCCTGTGGCCATTTGTGAAAGCCAATGGTGCACCAAGGCACATCCCAGCAAGAAAGGCCTTGTACCAGCGACTGGCTTTTGTCAGGTGTAACTACAAGTGTCACCTCACAGTGCTTAGAGCAAGTCAGAGTCATCCAGGTTCACCCCACTCTCCCTTCAACTATTTCCTCTGGGTTGCAGATGCCATTAATACAAACATTTCTAGCCACTTAGGTTCAAAACCTCCACCGTGTTACATTCCTCAGGATTGTCTTTTAGTGTCTAGTTGGTCCCTAAGCCCCAGCATATGCCTTTGTGAATGTTGCTGTCCTGTGTGGAATCACTGCCATTCTGCTGTAAGTTCTGACTGTTGTGCCGACGAGGACAGATCCAATAGCCAAACCTGTGTTATTTTTCCTTTTTCCAATTTGTTTTACTTTGTTTCCTTCTCCGAATTCCTATACCAAATATTTTCATTGGTATTCTTCTTTGCCCCTTCAGCAAACGCCACCTTAGTTACTGTTGTTTTCATTGTTCCCCTTGCTCAGGGGAAAAAAATGTTGATACCTTCAGTAGCCTCCTTTGTTTTTATTTCCCATAATAGTAAACTAAAAGAGGAGCCTCCAAGGGTTTAAACACAGCAACAAGGAGGCCATCACTATTTTAAAACCTGATTTTCCACAGATAGACCTCCAATGCTGGCATTTCCATCCTGGGGATGTCTTAGCTTTGTTTTTCTGTTTTGAGATAGAGTGTCACACTGTAGCCCAGGCTTCAAACTCCCAACATCTCCTAGCCTCTGCCTTCCAAACACTGGGATAGGTATGTGAACCACCAAGTCCTGCTTTTCCTAGAGATTTTCAAAGACTAAAAACAGAGCTTTCACGAACTTGGAATTTGAACTTCATCCAGCACTTAGTAGGTGTTCAATAAAGTTTTATTATCACGGTAGAGATATTGTTAGGTCTTGGCAAGTGACAGCATCAACAGGAAGTGTCTGCCTACTACTTAGCAAGATTGTCCTTTGAGTTCTACTGTTTCCTAGTCATGTCAGTAAAACCAGCTGGCCTGAGAAGACTGTTTTCATTTTTGTTCAGATTTCTGCTTTTCAAACATATTAGAGGAATGTTAGAGTTTTTGTTTTACTGTGTTGCATGTTCAATATTTTCATGAGAATTTAACATGAATGATACCATACAACCCAAGCACCGCTGTAAGAATAGACTCTCCTGATGACCCCCAAGGCTGAGGAAGGGTAGGACAACCTCAGTTATCAGAAGAAATCGATCCAGGCCCTGCATTTTAAACCCTCCATATCTGTTCAGAGTTCACAAATATCCCCACTTCTCACTCAAAGTGTTACATGTTGCCTCATTGTGTGTACATTATTTAAAAGTAAGGGTAAAGTGTTTTCACTTTGAGAGTGAGTTCTACAAACTCTTGAAAAAATGGGAGACATGTGGGGAGGAAAATTAAGCAAAATAAAATTAGTAATTTATTAGCAAACTACAACGATGTGAATTGGAGCCAATGGTGCAGCCTGTGCTTACGGTCTGTGCTATGCTCCCTAGGCTCTCTCTCTCTCTCTCTCTCTCTCTCTCTCTCTCTCTCTCTCTCTCTCTCTCTCTCTCTCTCTCTCTCTCTCTCTCTCTCTCTCTCGTTGCCTCTCTTCCTCCTCCCCAACCCTCTCTTGCATATGCAGTGGTGAATTGAATTGAGTTCTGAGTTTTTTAGTATTTATGTAATCTTGGACATCTGTTAATTTGTATAAACTTGAGGCCTCAAACAGGGCTTCATTGAAATTGTATGAGGTGCCCCTTCAAAAAGCATTCTACTAGAAATGCTATAAAAGGACTGTGCACTGGGTGGGAGGTCCTGTCTAACAAGCAGCAAAACCTCAGATGACATTTTTGGAAACCTGGTCCCTGTTCATATGCAATTCATTTGCAATGTCATTCCATACCTCCCCTCAGGCCAGAAGAGCCAAGCTTCTTGTGATTTTACACTAATTTATCTGTAAACAAATTTACAAATAATACTTTAAAATTTTTACACTTAAAATTTCTTGCTTTAATCTGTTTTTAGAATGTGCTGACTAGTTTTATGTCGACTTGACACAAGTCAGTATTACCTGAAAAGAGGGAGCCTCAACTGAGAAAATGCCTCCATATGATCTGACTGTAAGGCATTTCCTTAATACGTGGTCAGTGAGGAAGGACCCAGCCCACTGTGGGTGGTGCCCTCCCTGGACTAGGGGTTCTTGGTGTGAAAAGAAAGCAAGTCATGATGAACAAGCCAGTGAGCAACACCCATCTATGGTCTCTGCTTCAGCTCCTGCCTCCAGGTTCCTACCCTGCTTGAGTTCCTGTCCTGACTTCCTTCCATGATGAACAGTGATGTGGAAGTGTGAGTCAAATAAACCCTTTCCTCCCCCACTGGTATTTGTCATGATGTTTCATCACAGCAAAATAGGACATAGCAATACTTTAACTTTTTTCTAGTCCTACTTTAGTTAGTGTTTCTCTGTGATAATTTTTAGTAGAATTCAACTCACATTCAATATCCAGTGTTTCAGGGTCTAGGTCAATTTTATAGCCCTTGGTCTCAAAAGCTAGGTGTTGGAGCCCCCTGTGGTGGCATATACTTTAAGTCCCATACTCACAAGGCAGAGCATGCAGATGTGTATTAGTTCAAGGCCAACCAAGGCTACATAGTGAGTTCCTGTGGCAAAAACAAAACCAACAAACAATAGAAAGTTAGATACTGGACCAGGAATGACTGTTATGGGGGAAACCTACTGATTTCTTATTTGCTTAAGAAGAGAGCTTATACCTAGTACGGGGTCAAAGCTCGTGACTGGGGAAGTTGTAGTCACTAAGGCCACCTTACTAATTTTATCTTGTTAATTGGACATGTTTTCAAAATGCCTCTTGAATAGTAATGTTTACACCTATGGGTTAATGCCTTAACCAAAGAATCTTATCTTTGCAGTGAATGGTAGTTAATGCAGAAGCTCATGGCTGGTCTTGGTGCTGAAAATTATTGGCTATTGTGTGCTGAACAGTAATGACACTCAAATAACTCCTACCAAGGTTTAGGGAACATCACAAAGGGGGGAGGCAGAAAGAACATAAAGGTTAAATGATACAGATAAAGACCATTAAATGCTGTCTTATGAACATGACATGGCTGTGTTATTCATCAACTCACAACTGTGGTTGCCTGCATAGGGCTCATAAAACTAAACCAAGTAAATACTAAGTTATAGATGAAGGAAGGGGCTATGGGGTCCTGTTTCAACTATGGGAGCTAATGTTCTTGAGAGATGCTGTAGGAGATGAAGTCATTGTCTTTAGTGATATAGGCACTAATGATATAGGCACTCATTTTTTAGTGGATAGAGTCACACAAGTGGCCCAGGTTAAACCCAGTTGAGTCATAAAGTGAAAAATGAAACAAAACAAAAGGTATAAGTGGGATGGGAACTTGGTAGGAGGAAGGTGGGGTTTTGCTGGGCTTTAGGAGAAAGGTAAGAGAAGGTAAAAGGATGAATATGACCAGAATGTATTATAAACATGTCAAAGAATAAATTTTCAAAACTTAGGTATGGGAATTTACTTAATAAATTATAAAATATTCAAGCTTGACCTACACATAAAGTCCCTATCATTTTCATTTTCCTCCAGAGGGTTCTTGAGTCCCCATGACTTGTACTCCTAATAACTCATGTTGCCTTGGTTGAGCAGCGCTCTAGTTTCTTTCATTGATTATAGTCAATATCCAATATGTGTTTGTCAAATCAATGAACAATAACTTGTGTTTCCAAAATTAATTTCTTAGTCCATATTTGTGGTGGTTTGAATAAGTATGGTCCCTATGGTTTGAGTGCTTGGCCTATACAGAGTGGCACTATTAGGAGATGTGACCTTGTTGGAGGAAGTATGTCACTGTGCAGGTTGGCTTTGATGTCTCATATGCTCAAGCTACACCCAGTGTGGTACTCAGTTTATTTCCTGTTGCCTGCATATGAGATGTAGAACTTTCAGCTCCTTCTCCAGTACCACATCTGCCTACATGCCATCATGTTTTGCCATGGTGATAATGGACTACACCTCTCAACTGTCAGCCCCAATTAAATGTTTTCCATTACAAGAGTTGCTGTGGTCATGATGTCTCTTCCCAGCAATAGTAATCTCAACTAAGACAATCTTCAACTGCTTGCCTCAAACTGGAGTTCTCACACTGATTTCTTGCCTTTTCCAAGTTCTTGATAACAGTAAGATAATAGCAATATCCCACTCGGGATAGATGAGCATCCCTTCAAACAGCATCTGGTTTCAACAGGAATCTATTGGTATACATGTATAAATTAATCAGTACCTGCACTGCCATGACTCCCACTTTATGGAACATCATTTGGAGTCTAGAAAGAGAATCTACTATGACATCTCTGAGGTGGGATTGGTAGAACACATCATGTAGCCTCTTGGGAAGTCACTTATATGCCTTCAATTTAAGATCGTTACTCTAATCAAATCAACTTCCAGAAACTGTCTTAGGAAACAAAATGAAATTTGGAGTGACTTTCCCAGGAGTTCCCTTTGCAAACAGGCGTGCCCACATGGTGAGGATGGATCCAGTCAATGCCAAGCCCTGTTATATCAGTAGGTCATACTTCAGAGTTCCAGTTCCAGGAGCTATGATGGATAATGTTCTTATAGCTGGGCAAAGGAGAGAGGGTCAGGGGAAACACAAGCTGCATGAATAAAGGGATACTGACTGACAAGCTGCTACTAAGAAGAGGTGAGGGAAAATTCTAGTGGTTCCAGGTGTTGTTGAGCTTAATATATCTTCAACAAAATATGGCATAGGGTGCAACATGTGGCTGACTTCTGTTTAGTCATTTAGAAGAAGAAAGCTTGGGCTGGGGACACAGCTAAGTGGTAGGACACTTGCTGAGCACTGAAGACACCCCAGGGCCAATCCTCAGTATTGCAAGAGAAGATCTGAGTAGAAGCCACTGCGCATGTCCTTCTTTTATTAGTGGCTTCTAAATTAATAAATGGGAAGTTGTCAAAATGATTACTTTCTTGGGAGAAAGGAAGAGGCTGAGATTGAAGTAAAGAGTGTCATTGTCTTCTTTTTAAGGAGGTATCAGAGTTAAAAGGTCCATGATAGTGTGTGTGTGTGTGTGTGTGTGTGTGTGTGTGTGTCTGTCTGTCTGTGAGGGGTTACTTGCAGGAGCAGACATGACTCAAAGATGGCTGTAGTACAAAAGCTTACCCCAGCATAAGCACCAGCCCATGAAAGCTGGTGCACATGGAGCACACTTGCAGACAGCTCAGCAGATTTGAGAGTGTCTTTTCCAACAACTAAGTTGGTCTGAGCCCCTTTTGGCAGCTTTGCCTGTTTCCTCTACACAGTTGTGGTGGTCTCTTCTCTTAGACTCTTTGAGTTATCACTGCTTCTTCCAAGTGTGGACTGAGCCCCTTCCAGGCAACTCAGTTCATCTGAGAGTCTTCTTTGCAGCTCAGCTCATCTAAGAATGAGGCTGATCAGTCTTCACTGTTGGCATACTCTTGGAGAAGGAGGAGCCTAGTGAATCTGCTCAGTTGTAGGGACTTCCTGAAGCTATTTTGAGTCATTTACTTCCTGTCTTAATCCGTTTTCCTTCAGGATGGAATGTTCCAATCTTGGAGGAAACTGCTAGAATGAGAAGATGAATTGGCTGCAAGGATTCTCTAGAGAGAGTCTTCTAGAAGGAGCTCCAGTAATTGTACAGGAAGCTTGAGCCTGGGAAAGACTGTGCTACAACTCTGTGCAAAGTTTGACCAAGACAGTGGGCAGGGGGGTTTCAGTCTACAGATAGCCTTTCAGCCTTCCTGTTGACTCTCATCTCAGCCCTCAGGTCCTTAAGTGTTTACTGGATTTTTCTATTGTGCAATTCTGTACATTCAATGATTTACTTGATTATTCTTTCATGGACAACACTCCACCCAGGGTTGAGAAAGGTTAGAAAGAAAAGTATAAGCTAGGAGTAGTGGCACACAACTTTAATCCCAGTACCCAGAAGAAGCAGGTGGATCTCTGGGAGTTTGAGGTCAACCTCTTCTACCTAACAAGTTCCATGACAGCCAGAGCTACATAAAAGAGAGACCTTGTCTCAAAGATAAAATAAAATAAAAGTATAAACTAAGAGCTTGTGTCTGTAGCAGCTTACCATCTTCCTTTGCTTTTTGTCTAATATTTATGCAAATCTGTGTTTCTGAAGGACAGCTGGGTCTAAACAACTTAGGGAAGTTAATGAGTGGGTGGTGAAACGTATTTTATACTCTTTGACAATATTGTAAATACTCATGAAAACATTGTTTCCATCTTTAGTTTCATTTTTTAAAAGTAGTTTCAAAATTAAATGACTGGATTTGGGATGTGGCCTAGCTGTGGAGGGCTTGAACAGCTTGTGACAGGCTATGTGTTCAGTCCCTAGCATGACAAAGCAAATAAATAAACAAATAACCCCAAATAACCAAGGGCTGGAGAGGACGCTTGGTGATAGAGAGCTTGCTTAGTATGTGTAGGGCTCTGGGCTTGATTCCCAACACTGCAATAAAATAAAATAAAAAATTATTAAGCAAATAATCAACCAGGCGTGTTAGCATACTCCTGTAATTCTAACACTCTGGAAACAGGAGCAGGAAGATCGTTATTTAGGAACCATTTGTGGCTACAAAGGGAGGCCTTGTCACAAAACGCCCGAAGAAGCACATGAAGAACACAGGAGGGAATGTGAGAGGGGAAAAGACCCACTTGTGGCATTAAATCTTTTGCCCCTCTAACTCCCACCATGTACTTTTGAGTACGAATCTCCTATGTATCCCTGATTCTCTGGTCACAGTAGTCGAGTGAAAGATGTCTTCTTACTCCAGAAAGTTGTCTATCCAGTCCTGCTGCTTTTAAAACTCACAAAGAATGACACTCTGTGCCTTCAAATATTTCCTTTTATGCTGAATGAATACATTTGCTTCCAAGTCAGCACCAGCAGAGAGTCCCAACACTGGACACTAAATGGCATTCAACAGAAGAGTCCTGGATGTGACCTCCGGGATCCTCAGTTACAGCATTCTGAACATTAAAGAGGAAAAAGTGAATGAATCAATAGTGTGGGTTTGGTACCATGGTATTCATATGTTGCCATATTCCTTGTTTGGGAGATATACATACATATCTCTTGTGTCACTTAGTGAAATGATCCACATTTTTTGCTCAGTTATGTGTCCCTGGGGAATCTAAAGTTCAGCTAGAGCGCATTAAGTGTCTAGAGATGGGATGGAGAGCAAACACATCTGGGGACCACTTGGCACTTTGGCTGGAGAGCCTCTCAGTCCCACAGAGGTGGTGCCCAAGTGATTTGGCAGAGGAAGAAATTGGTGCATGAGATGTTTGAAGAGGAATGGTCAGGCACTTTGGGCTTTTATTTTGCTATGAAAGTCTTCTGTAGTGAACTAAAGGAGAGAATCAGAGAAAACAAGAAGTTCGTCCAAGGGCGTTTGTGCATGTTTAAAACATTCGAATCTCAGATTCTACCTGGAACATGCCAGACAAAGTGACCAGGTGACCAAGTTTTCTCCTGGAGAGCCGAGTGCTGCCTCTGCTGAGAAATTGTCCTGGGGTAGCTTCCCTGGTGTAGGACAAAGAAAGAAATAATAGAATTGTCTTCAGAGTGAAGACGGGGACCTGGTGCTGGGTGTGGTGACTCATGTCTAGAGTCTCCGCACTTGAGGGAGGTTAAGTCTCAAACTCTGGGACAAATGGCTAAGGTGCCTATTTAACAGGGGACTGGGCTATAGAGTGAGACTGTGCCTCAAAAATAAGAATACGTTATTGTAGGAGTGAACCCCACAAAGCTATCCGCCCATGAGGGTGGGGATATGTAAACTGACGCAGGTAGATATAAAAGGAAGTGAAAGGAAAAGGAACCTCCCTTTTCTCCTGGAAGCCAGCCATGCTTCTAACTCCTAGCTAATGCGACTCTCTCTCTGGTAAATAAATATATTGTTTTCCTTATAGCATTGAATATCCTCTTTACTTTATAAATAAACAAGAAAGAAAAAAGAGAGAAAAAGACAGTGTTCTAAGATGTGAGGAGGTGGAAGACCATATTGAACTTGGCTCTTACTTTGAACAAGTTGGTTGAACAGACTGGTTGAATAGGCCATTTTGGTCACTAAAGTTGGTAATAGGAGGTTTCAGCTGCCCTTGGAAGCACATATGGCCCTGTGAAGGATTTTCCTGGTAGCCAAGCGGAATGTGCAGACATTTCTTTTAGCTTATACTGTTTAGGCCCACACAGTACTTAAAAATAACTAAAGTCGTTGCCAATGTGTTAAAAATTTAGTTTTTACCCTCTCTTCAAACAAAAACAAAAGCCTGGCCGGTGAAGTGGACACCCATCTTCAACAGCAGTCGGGTGGGGGAGCTGGGGGCTGCCTGCTGCCCTGGACCAGGCATCCTGTCTGTGTAGAGTGGACAAGCCTCCATTTTCCTGCCCTGAAATCGTGGAGCCCAGTGCTGGGGATCTTCATAACTTCCTCTGTTACTGTTCACATCTCTCTGAACCCCAATCTGTCTGTCATAGTCCTGTTTCTCCTAGGTGGCCTCTAACTAATTCAGCTGTCTTCCCCACCTACCTGATCCAGTGCTGGCGACAACTCTGGGGTGGTGTGTCCATTTTCTCAGGGTTTTCTGGGCTGACTTAGAAAGAGCTTTTAGGTTATGTGGGGCTGGACATAGTGGTGCACATTTGTAATTCCAGCACTCAGGAAGCTGGAGCAGGAGGATTAAACTTTAAGGCAAGGAAGGAAGGAAGGAAGGAAGGAAAAAGGAAGGGGAAAATGAGGAAGAATCAGATGGAAAGAGATTTTGCTTTCACTGAACTTGTGTGTGCCAGTAAGTTCAGTCCGTGTAGGGAAACCCCATCACTTCTTGAAGGACAGACAAGCCCCAGATTTCAACCTGTAATTGTCGGTGGGACGAGAGGGTTCACACCCCAATATCAGGAGTCATTTTAGGAAAAGGGAGACTTTCCCACCTGACAGTCACTTCTGATAAACTGCCCTCAGGTAGTTCCTTCTAGGTCTCCTTCCAGGTCCAGGCCAACCGTGACTGGTACTCTAATGTGTGAGGAGGTCACTAGAGCCACCTGGGATATCAACAGGGCTCCATGCTGGCAACGTGCCTGGCACTGCTTAGGGAAACACCAGGCTCCTCCTTTGCCCTGCAGGTACAGCATCAAGGTCAAATAAAGTTGGAGGGTGACCAAGCAAGGGCCAGAGACATGAGATCTCACAACCCTGGGACCTGTCAGCTGCCAGCTTTGCCTCTGTCACCTTACTTCCCCCAGGACTGGCGCTGTAGTCTTCTTCTGAGTGTCAGACTGGCAACTACCTACTTCCTACAGCTTCTGTTCTCTTCAAGACTTGTAGATAGGTCTCATTTTTATGTGAGAACCCAGGGAGCCCGAGAAACAATAGTGCTGCTCAACAAACCTCCCTCAGAATCATCTAAGTTTTGTTTATTCAGAAGTTACTGTATGGATGTTGAAAAGTTATGCTATCATCTCTAACAGGGCAGGGGCAGAGAAGGAGGAGGGAGGGGGAGAAGAGGAAAGCAAGGAAGAGAGAGCTGAGAAAGAGGAGAGAGAGAAAAGAGAAGAGGAGAGTGGGGAGGGAGGGACAGTGGCAGGGAGAGACTAGAAATTGGTCCTTTAGAGCTGTTGAAACTCTAACATTTCCAGGTTGCCCGGGTTTCTGGGAGCATGAGATTGACCAGCCGAATTCAAATTATACCGTCTATATTCTACTACCCTACATGCACAGATTCACAGTCCAGATTTAGAAACAGGGTGGAAGGGAGCAGAGACAGGAAAACAGAGCATGCAGTTCAATGCTCAAAAATAAAATTGATGATTTGTGTAAGTGTGAAGACTTTGATTCTATAGGGAAATTACATAACAGCAATGGTTTTCACAGAGCATGGTGTGCCTGCCACGTGTCAGTTAAGGGCATATGGTGTCACAGAGTCACAGCCTGTGGGTTCTTGAAGGCCTTGGGGAAGGATTAATCCTACACAAATGTTTGTCAAAGAAGGGTCAGAGGACTGCAGAAGGAGGTTATTTCTTGCAAAAACTACTGCTGGGAGTTTTGTTTGTTTGTTTGTTTGTTTGTTTTTCCAAAAAGACAAATTATAATCATCAGGAAAGGTTTTCTGAATTTGTCATCTAAAACGGTTTGTCTTTTGCATAATGGCAGCCCACTCTGCCTTTGTCCAGACAGGGCTGTGCTGGGTTTCTAGCACCTTGAACCAGGCCTGATGCGTGGCGGAAGAACTGGATTCATGCTTGTGGAACGGATGGTGACGGAATGGTGACAGACTCAGGCGAGCAGGCAAACAGGCTCTACCATTTCCACACATCCTGTGCAGTTTCAAACAAAAGGGTGACTGCGGGACTGACATCCTCTTGCACTGGCTGTCCATCTTGCTGGTACTGCTGTGCTGGGCCAGCTGGGCACAGCGGTTTTGCCTCTGTGACCCTGAACAAGTTCCAGACCCCATCAAGCCACTGAAATTCCATCTGTCAGGTCATAACCAGTTATGAAAACATTAAGGGACATGGCATAGACAAAAGTCTTATGGGCTACAGGGGCTCAGTGGGGAAGCATTTGCCAGCACAAGCATGGCACCAGTTCAAACCCCAGCAAAGTAAGCAAACGAACAAATCTAACAACAACAAAACAAGCTCACAGCCAAGTGCCAAGAGGAGCATGGTAGCTGGAGATTGCACATGAAATAAATTTCCCAAGAGACTTATGTGTGTGTGTGTGTATTGGTGTGGATGTGTGTAGGTGTGGGTGCTCCTACATGTATGTACATATGTATGTAGAGAGCAGAAGTCAACCTCAAGTGTTGCTCCTCAAATGCCATGTGTCCCTTACTTTTTGAGAGATGGCCTGGAACTCAGTGAGTACACTACGCTGGCTGGCCATCAGGCCCCAGGATTCACTGTCTCCATTTCCCCAGCACTGGAATTACAAACGCACATCACCACCACGGCCATTCTTACATGCATTCTAGGCATCAAACTCAGGTCCTTGTGCTGGTGCCAAGGAAACACCTGCCAGGAAGGCAATCCAGGAGAGCCCTCACAGGAAGATGTAGAACGGTTTTTCTCCCCAGAACATGGCAGGTGCCTTTTCTCCTGGTCACACTGTGATATCAGGCCTGATGGATTTGAGCAGCACTTCTCTGGCAGTAGTATGACAAGTCCCAGCACCCTGCAAGCTGCAATTCTCTCCACCGTCTGCTCCCCTGGACATCAGCCATCAGAGTGTCTTGGTTTTGTGCTGATTAGTGCTAAGAGGTTTAGTTGAACAGTGTTGAAGTGAATCCCCAGTCACTTCACTATCAAGTCAGGTTGCTCCTCCTTGAATCCAGGACACTTAGAACGTGTCAGAACAAGAGGACACTGCTCACTAGAAAGGAGGAAAAAGGCATGATTTCCAGGAAGCTGCTCTGACTTGAGTGACAAGGCTACCTTCCAGCCTTGCAGATGGAGACAGGAGGGCAATGGGATGTTTCTGGGTCCAGAGAGGCTCTTAATGGGGTGGTTGGGAAGTGTAGTCAGAACTTCCTGCCTGGTCTGTTTCCTGACAGATCCTGGGCAACATGAAATCAGAGGATGAAAAACAAATGTCTTTAGAAATCAAATCCAGGAATAAAATGTTTCAACTTTCCAAGTGGGGGTGGATTAGAACATTCAGTGGGCAAGAGGAGCATCTGGGAGTTGGGAGCTCCGCGAGAGGCACTGCGTGTGCTGGTTAAAACTGAGATCATAGTTCTACCCTTCACTGTCCATCAGTGACTCAGATCTCCCCAAGCCCTGGCTGTCTCACTGTGTACAGGGGACAAGCAGCGCAGCCCGCTCTTGAGGTTTCGGTGAAGATTTCATGGTAAATCCTTAGCGAGATGGGAAGCGCAATATAAGCACTCAATTACTAGCTATGGGTAGCAAGTCAGACTCCTGCAAGGTAGACAGGGAGATGTGCTGCTCTGTGTGTGTGTGTGTGTGTATGTGTGTGTGTGTGTGTCTGTGTGTGTGTGTGTGTGTGTAAAGGCACAGAAGGGGAGGAGAATTTATAGAGTTGACTCTCATGAGCATGTTTAAAACCAACTGGATGGAGACCCAGGGAGCAACCAGTATTGCAGTTCAAGCCCCATAACAATCAGCTACAGACTCCTTGTTGGTGGTGACAGCAGGGACATTCTAGTTTGATTCCTTTGTTGTGATAAATACCATGGCCAAAGCAACACAGGAAGGAATGGATTTATCTCAGCTTGCAGGTTATAGTCCATTGTCCAAGGAAATCATGGAAGAAACTGGAGCAAGAATTTGAGGCAGAAACTGTAAATTGGCACTGTTTGCTCCTCACTCACAAATTACTACTTGGCTAGCTTACTATACAACCTAGGACCAGTGGCCCAGGGAATGGTGCTACCCACAGTGGGTTGAGCATCCCACACACAGATTAATCTGGGGAACCCCTCTTAATGGAAGTTCCCTTCTCAGGTGACTCTACAGTCTGTGTCAAGTTGACAGTTAAAGCTAACTTGGATGGGGGTTATCAAACATTTGTTCTATTTAAGCTTTCAAATGATTGAATGAGGTCCATCACTGACAGGAATTTTCTCAAGTTTACTGACTTTTTTCTGTAGTAGTGAATGTTTATTTATCTTCTTTATTTGTTGTTCTCGAGATAGTATCTCTGTGTTGGGCAGATTAATCTTAAATTCCTAGTTGTAAGTAATCCTTCCACCTCAGCCTTCCTAGAAGCTAGGTGATAGGCGTATACCATGACTCCTGGCTTGCAGCTTACCAATTTAAATGTGAGTTTCAACTAAAAACCTCATAGAAACATCCAGAATAATGTTTGACAGTATTTCTGGGCACTGAGGCCCAGCCAAGTTAACACATGAAATTAACCAACATTTTAGAAGTGATTAGCCCTATTTTTTAATTTTTATTGATTTATTTATTTACATTTGGGTTTTTGAGACAGGGTCTCACAAATAAAGCCCAGGTTGGCCTCAGGGACCTCCCACCTCAGCTTCCCAAATGCTATGATTACTTTGTGCACCCTGCAACTATCCTTAGTTCGAATGTGATTAGCATCAGAGTACATAAAAGCTGGGGCTGAGGAGGCTGGCACTAGAGGCAGGGCAGCTTATTCCGGACTTTGATTTCCTTAAGGAGATAAGAAGTGAACTTGGAGCGTAGCCTAGTGACAGAGAACTGGCCGGGCACGCCTGGATCCTGGTTTCCATTCTCAAAAGACAGCAGCTAGTCCCCTTGGGTGCCATCATTTGTCAAAGATGCAGGTTTGTAGCATCTTCCTGGGATTTGAAAGCATGTTCTTCTCAAGTGAATGCTTTAAACGTTATTAAGCTTTACATCTAAATATTAAATGAGAAAACCTCTGCCTGTGAAACGGTCTTCATTCTTCTGCTGTTTGCTTCTCACTGGCATTTGAAAGCTGAGGACCCCTAGGAAACTCTTCAGGTCTCTGTTGCCCACACCTCCTGGGGGCTGTCATTGGCTGCTGGGTATCATATTAACCAAGAACTCTGTTGGTCCAGAGCAAATGGCACATGTGCAAGAGAGATGGCTGGTCCTTCTCCTGGAAGAGAGCCTCAGAGTCAAGATGGATGCTGTCGGTTCAAAGTGGGCTTGGTGGCACATGTCCAGCCATCCCCAGCATTCAGGAGGTGAAGTCAGGAGCGTCAACAGTTGAGGTCAGCTGAGAGTGTTCGGGCACATGTAAATGGAGTTCTTAATTGGTCTAATAAAACCCAGAGTCAGATATAGAGGACAATTCTGAGAGATCAGAGGGAAGGAACAAGCCACCGCCTCACTTTACCTTCTTAGCATCTCAGCAGACAAGAGAGAGAGTTCCTGTTTCTCCCTGCTTATATCCTGTTTCTACCCAGCTAGCTCACTTCTTGTCTGTACAGACCTCCAGACCTCTATGGTTAGCTAATGGCAAGCTCCATTCTCTTACCTTCAGACAGACTTTGTTTGTACAAGCAAGATATCACCACAGGCACACTTTTAATTTCAGTACTCAGGAGGCAGAGGCAGGTATTTATCTTTGAGTTCAAGACCAGCCTGGCCTACTTAGTGAGGTCCAGGACAGCCGGGGCTGCAATATAGAGAGAGACCCCATTAAAAAAAAAACCCAAAGCCAAGTAAAAAGGAGGTGGAGTGAGATCATTTAGATATACCCTAGGCACATAGTGAGACCTTGTCACTAACATAAAAATAAAAAGACTGTTAATTTAAGGACATATACATATGAAATAAGTAAAGATGGCTACAGAGTTGAATCCTGAGAGTCTAGTTGGTTTAAATGGGGATCATCATTCCACTCCTCCTCAGATGCCTCTGAAAGGCCTTGGGAAGCAAATACGAGAGCAGGTATGGAGGAGACATGAGGACTCCAACAGAAGAGAGGCTGCGGAGAACTCAGGGAGGAGCACATCTGGAGGAGCCACTCCTTTTAGCTCTGTAAAGACAATAAAACAGTCCACAGTAAGACGAGAACATGTGAGGGAATGCTAGGACTGAAGTTCTCAGAGGCCCCCATGGAGGATCGTTCACAGCGGGAAGCCCACGGGCCCAGTGAGGGCAACCAGGCTGCACCTGAGCTGCCTGCTGTCTCCTGCGCTGATCTTAGGTGAACCAAACCCAAGGGCAGATGCTCTGGGCCACTGACTACAAATTCCTCTCTGACTCCCAGGCCTGCAGTGGTTGAGAACCTGTGAGAGGCAGCCCAGCTACTATATCCTGGATTTAAAATCCTCACGTGTGGAGGAGTAGGGAGAAGCAGCCCACCCAGCCTGCTTCACAAAGTCCCCTGGGGAGGGGGTGAGGTATGCAGAGGCGGACATGGGCAGGCTCCTGGGTCAGGGGTGCTCTGTGGTCAGCTATGTTATGAGGGTGTCTGAGAGCAACAGCCCAGCAGGAGGCTAAGAAAGCTCACCAAGAGTGGTCGGATTCTGGACTCCAGTTCCTCAGACACTGGCTGCCTTGGCTTTTTCTTTGAGGCTGAGGGAAGGTCTTGAAGGGCCTGTGCAGACAGAAACTGACAGGACACCCCTGCCACTACCCTGCTCCCCACACACATCAATGGTGAACATGCATGTTTAACTAACACGCGCTCCCTTCCTCTCTGGGGAGGACACATAATAAAGTAGTAATGTGTGTTAGGAAGTTCTTAGCCATGTGTAACTGTCATGGCAAGAAGATTCTAGAAAAACTTCTGGAGCTCACTCATCATATAAAACCTGAGTAACCAGCTGAAAACCCCATAAAATATTTTGTCTGTGTTACCGTTGTGCTTTTTCCACAGAGCCTGGCCCTGTGGCGGCTGACGTCATTTTTTCAGAGCTAGGGATGGAACCTAGGAAAGTGGGTGTTAAGCAAGTATCCTGCCACTGGGCTGACTCCTCCAGCCCTCTATCTACTTTTTCTTTTGAGACAGGGTCTCACTAGCAACCCTAGCTGGGCTTTAATTCTGTAGCCCCACAGGCCTTGAATTTAACAACCCTCCTGCCCCACCTCCCAGGGGACCTGGGATTGCAGGTTTATGCCACCAGGATTTGGCTTATTTTGAGACAGGGTTTCTTTGTGTAGCTCTATAGACCAGGAAGACCTGGAACTCACTGGGATCCGCCTGCTTTTGCCTTCTGAGTGCTGGGATTAGAGGTGTGCATCACCACCGCCTGGCTGGCTTATTTGATTTTCATAGTAACCCCATGGCCTGGTCTTTATGGGAGAAGAAATGAAAGAAGGTTCATATTGGTGCCCAAAGTCACCAGGATTAAACTCTCATTCTATTGTCCACACATTCAGTGTCTTCCTCAGTAGCCCAGGGTTAGTAGTACAGGTTCCTCCGCAGCCCCAGATGACCTAGAGCTTCTGGGACCATAGGGTCAGAATTTATTTTTCAGGCACTAGATAGTTTGAGAAATCCATGTACAGACTGCATAGTCCATTTATTATCTTTGATTTAGCCAAATGAAGAGCAAATTAGAAACAGGAATTGAATAAACAGTCAGAATAATACATTTTATGGCTTTGAAAGAGGCAGACAGATACAGGAAACCCGGTTCTGGCCAAGAGTGCAATGGGAAATTACAGGTAAACGCAGCATTTCTGGCCAGACTCTCACAGTCTGCTGTGAACACCAGTGAGCACTTCAAGGCATTCTCTAGACACGAGGCTCTATTCTGTGCATGTGCACACATACTTTCCTTCATCCTCACGACTCCCTGAGGCTGGCCGTCTCCCTCAAACACACAGGAGCAGTTTATCCATGACTCAGTGGTCTTGGGGTGCCAATGCATAAATACTTTTCTAGCATCTCTACTTCTGTCTCTTTGTCTTAGTTACTGTTCTGTTGTTGTGACTAAAAGCATGACCAAAGCAACTTATAAGTGGAAGCATTTAATTGAGAGCTTGCTTACAGTTTCAGATGGTTAGTCCATTTCTGTTATGATGGGAATACGACATCAGGCATGCAATCATGGCACCAGGGGCAGTAGCTAAGAGCTTACATCCTGATCCGACGGCAGGAGGCAGACAGATGTCGAGACTGAAATCTCAAAGCCCACCCTCAGTGACACACTTCCTCTAAGAAAGCCACTAACCCTTCCTCAACAATTGGGAACCAAACGCTAGAATATCCAAGCCTATGGGGGCCATTCTTACTCAAACAAGCAGAAACTGCCAGCACCCTTCTCTCCTGGGTCTGTGAAACGCTGTCTTCTGTCCTGGTCTTGTTGGCATTCCCTACTGCTTGCCTGACAACTCTCCTCATAGGCTCACCCTGGCTCTTCATTGCTGTGAAGTTCAAGGCTACACTCTGTATTTTAAGAGACAAGCGCTTTGTGCATATGATATTCATCTTAACAACATCATTTCCAGACTCCTCTGCTACTACTCTGCTAGGTCAGTCCTTCTCCTTATATAACCAATTTTGTGACCTCTGACTCAGAGGTCATTTCGGATTTCTCCTGTGTGATTAGGCCCATGTGCTAAAATTCTTTCCCTAGGGAAGATGTAAACACTGTGTCCCTCTCCTAAGGTCCCAATGACTTACAGAGGAGGCATGATTTACCATCATGGAGAACTGATGAGTTTATTGGGCTTCCTTACAGAGCATAGGTGAGGGGTTACTGAAGTGTGATGACTTCTGTTGCAAGAAATCTGAGTGACTGTGCTGGAAGGCGTTTGCCCAACAGGGATGGAGATTTTCTCATAGCCACAGAGAAGGAGATCCCTGCCCTAAATTCCCTAGCCGGTATAGTCTAGCCCCTCCCCAAGGCCCAAGGCCCTAGGCTGTTAGGGATAGAAGGTCCTGTTTAACTCTCAACCTCAGGAAGGGAGAAATCACCACAGGTGTTTGTAATCCCCTGACTTTGAACACTGTCCCCAGATGGGATGAAAAACCTAAAAGGAGGACCTGGGTGTGATGACCAATGGGTATAATACCAGACCTCAGACAGCAGAGGCAGCGGGATCAGGATCATAAGCTCAAGGCCAACCCATGGGACAGTGTGAGATTCAGTCTCAAACAAGCAAGCAAAGCCCTGGGAATACTCAGCAGGTTGTGAAGATTCGGGTTGGGAAAATATGGAAAAGTTTCACAGAGGAAGTGGAGCCCTGGCTTGGCTTCTGAAGGAAAAGTTGGAGAATGGGAAGTAAGCCATTCCAGGAGGAAGGAAGATCCAGGAGGAAGTTGGAGGGCCAGGTACCAAGGGGATAATTCTCAGAATGTGGTACCTAGAATAACCACATCAAGCTGGGCCTTTAATCCCAGCACTCGGGAGGCAGAGGCAGGCAGATCTCTGTGAGTTCGAGGCCAGCCTGGTCTACAGAGTGAGTGCCAGGACAGCCTCCAAAACAATACAGAGAAACCCTGTCTCGAAAAACCAAAATAATAATAATGATGATGATGATGATGATGGTAATAATGATAATAACCACATCAGCCTCACTGGGAAAGGGTTAGACTCGCAGATCTGGGTGTTATACGCTACACCAGTGGAGATGAGTCTGGTACTATATATTTTTACAAGGTCTCCAAGTGATCCCAAAGGGTCTTATACTTTAAGACCCTGCGGAGTGGTCTGGAAGACCTGTCATGTTTTGGTGTCTGTTGGACACTTACTTTTTTCTAGTCATTGAGATCCTGGAGGGCAATGTATTTCTGTGAGCCTTGCTGCTGACCGTGCCAGCAAGTGCCACTGCTCTGTTACTTCTACTGTTCTTAGTGCTCTGCCAGGCCTTCTACCCCCTCTGTGTCCCCTCTGCGAGTCATAATCACACTCTCAAATCACACTTCCCAATTTCTTCCTGGCGGTGGAGTCCGCCTGTCATCCCGGGACCAGGGAAGCACAGGCAGAAGGATCACTGTAACTCTGAACCCGTCTGGTGGACATAGTGAGTCCTAAGTCAGCCAGTACTACATAGTGAGACCCTGTTGAGAGAGATGGTGGGGAAATGAAGGGTGGGAGGGAGAGAGGTTGACATGCACGCGTGTTCCAGCTACTTCCTACACCCCGGTTGGCCTGTTTCCTTCCATCACGTTGCAACGCTCAACCTCAATCCATGTTTTACCTTCTGTTTTGTCTCTTGGCAGTCCCTCCAGCCCCAGCACAAGGTGAAGTTTACAAAGACAAAGCCCTGTGGTTTTGTTCCACTGGCATCTTCCCCATACTTGCACAGAAAGGATCACACAACAAACCTTCATACGTGGCTTCAGTTAAATTAATCCGCCAAGCCAGAATTTAGCCCCTAATTCAGACAGTTCACCATCTATTTGCCTAGCTAAACCTATTAAATCCCACACATTGGGAGTTCACTAGGGGGAGGCTGACATTGGATGGGATTAGAGAAAGGCAGCTCTGAAAGAACGCAGAAGAATCAAGAGACAGAGAGGAGGATTTCAGAGGGACCGGTGAGAAGACACAGACACGGTGGAAATGGTATGGAAGAGAGGAGCCCTCCTAATGACAGGGAAGCACCAGCCTCATAATTCCAGAAAGTGACTCAGAAACTGTGGCCGGGGTGAAAGAGTTGCTGCAGGTTACTCTGCTGTCCCCCTCTCCTAGATAATGTCCTGGGTGTCCAAGAAGTCTGGCCATCGGGACAGTGCCCTTTCCCCTAATGGCTGCACATGCTAAAAGCAGAACACCATGAGCAAGATAGCTCGAGGGGGTCTCCAACTCCTGAAACAGAGTCACCTGACGATACAAGTTTGAGGAGTTACCTGCCCCAGCTGTAGCCCCTGGGATCAGAGCAGGCTACACTGGGTCTTCTCTGCCATCAAGACGGCTCTGTGCCCGGGGAGCTCTTAGGGTGGGTAAGGCACATGGTCTTGCCCATTTAGGCAGCAATGCTCAGTTGCATTGTTTCTCATTAAAGTGTGGTTTCCTGGTGGGAAACCTGTGTGATTCACTTTGAGTTTGTCCTTTCTCTTTATTACAGTGTGGTAAAAGGTCAGAGTGAAACCTTGTTGCTAAGCCAAGTCAGCAAACATAATCCCGTATTTACTGTTCTAGCATGGCCCTGGGCGGCTCTTTTGAGGCAGGCTGGAGTGAAGTGGGGGAGTCAGAAGTCACAGTGTGTCTGGGAGGAGGACTGTGCCCCACACCGTGCTCTCCCGGAACCTCTTTGTTACTTGATGCAGGGGGCCTTGGCCCCTCCCGCTGGTCCCTCGGTCATTTATTGGCCTGAGTCTTTTCCTGGAATGTTTCCTACCTATCCAGATGCAAGGCCAATTTTTCCAGAGTAACTAGAATAACTCTACAACATTTCATTGTAGCACTACCTGACGTCGAAGGCGTAGAGGCCACACAACCTTCTTAAATGAAAAATACATTGTCCACATAGCATGGTAAGCAAGCTGACTCTTTTAATAATTTTTTTTGAGACAGAATCTCATTATGTAGACCAGGCTGGCCTCAAACTCATAGAATCCCCCTGCCTCTGCTTCCTCAGTGCCACCATGCCTGGCCGTCACTGCATGACTATTGATCCTGGTCCGTCAAGTGTCAGGGCCTAGATCAGATCCTGGGAGAAACAGCAGTGACTACACAGAGGCATCTCCTCTCAATAAGCTCAACAGTCAAGACTGATATTAAATCAATAATTATGAGCAAGAGGGCTGTAGAGGAGGAAGTCCAGGGCACCCATGGAACTTTTAATAGGGCACTAGACTCAGTCTTAGCATCCAGAAAAGCTCCCGGAGAATGAGTTGGTGTTTCAGCTAGGTTGGGATCGTTAGATGAAATTACTCAAGTATACGTCCAAGATGGGGGGTGGGGAGGAGACAGACATAGAGACAAGGAAAGAAATGCCAGAACCCTGCAGGTGTCACGTGGTGAAACTGTAGGAAGCAAGCTGGGACCAGAGACGACGAGCAGTATGTTTTGTGAGGACACAAAGCAGGCTTGATTCCACACACTCTCTGAAGGACCGATGGCCATTTCTCTCCCAACTTCTCACGACAAACCTCTTTACCGGTTACAAACAGTCCGACTAGTCTCTGCCGTGCTGTCTTTGCTGTTCAAAGTGTACTCATTCATTTGGCAGTGACAGAGATGGAGCCCAGCACCTGATGTGTGCCAAACAAGGCTCTCCCATTGGGCTACACTCCAGCCTTTGTAGTGCTTTCAGAGAACTGTCACTGGGGCCAGGACAACCGGTACTAAGTGAAGCATGTGACCCCAGCAAACCCCCTTTGAACTGGCTTCCTGTAAAAGCTTTGTGAGAATGGAGGCAGCTCATGCCAACATATTAGTGAGAGAAGAGCAACATCTCTCCGTGTGACTTTGAGTCACAGGTGTCCTATAGTACAGCATCGGTCAGCAGCCCTTGCAGGCAAATCAGGCTGAGGTTGTTGACTCAATGCAGCTGCGAAACCTTACAGTAGGAAGTCCCCAAAGCCTGCTACAGGACACCAGGACACCTTCAGGTCACGCACACACAGTTCTGGACCCGGAGACAAGGACATGAGACAGAGGATCTGGTCTTCCTGTTTCCCAGTGGATCCCTGGCATGAAGCTCACTTTCTTGCCTGACCCTGGTTTTGGGTCCTGCCAGCATTCCACAGTCCTAAGCCGGGAAAGTTGGCTGTGGTTATATCTGGAAATGTGGCCTCAAGCTACCCTACAAATACTGGCTGTATGTCCTTTAATAATATCCCCCCAGGAGGAGGGAGAAAGGGAGGGAGGGAGGGAAGGAGGGAGGGAAGGAGGAAAAGGGAGGGAGGGAGGGAAGGAGGGAGGGAAGGAGGAAAAGGGAGGGAGGGAGGGAAGGAGGAAGAGGGAGGGAGGGAGGGAGGGCCTGAAGTCTGCTGCATGCCCACTGTGTGCAGGCATATCATGAGCGGTTATCTGTATGGCTGAGCTTCACCAGCTGGTGGAAGAGAGTCAACATGGAAACCCAGGCTCTTCTGCCATCATCCTGCTCAGTTTCGCTGCATCTTGCTGCCTTACTTGTTTATTTTAAATTGGTATTTACAGGGCTGAAGGGATGACTCAGAAGTTAAGGGCACTTACTGCTCTTCCAGAGGACCAGGGTTCAGTCCCCAGCACCCATGTGAGGACTGAACTCTAACTCTAGCTCCAGGGCATCCAACAGCCCTGGTCTCTGCAGGCACTTGTCCTCATGTGCACGAGAGCACACACGTGCACATGTGCATGCACATGCATACACACACTTAAAATATTGAATATATAATTCTAAAATACAAACGCACTGAAGTCTTTCCATGTAGTTGTTCCAGAACTCACTGTATAGACAGGGTTGACATAAAATATGCTGAAATCCTCCTGCCTCAACCTTTGGAGTGTTGGGATTGCAGGTTTGAGCTACCACATCTAACTATATATATATATATATATATATATATATATATATATATATATATATATATATATTTGTTTTTTTGGGGGGTGGGGCAGGGGACAACTTGGTCTCACCATGCAGCCCTGGCTGACCTGGCACTCATTGTGTAGATCAGGCTGGTCTCAAATTTCAAACTCGTAGTGATCCTCCTACCTCTGCCTCTGAAGTGCTGGGACAAAGGGTGTGTGCCACCATGCCCAGCTTCTAAGGTCACACTTACACTGTGAGTTCCTTCTGTGAATGAGTATGAGTATATGATGATACTGTTGGAAAGCTGAAACTGCCCTAATGGAATTAAGCTTTATTTTCAGCATCTGCAGTTTGGAGTTTCTCAGGGTCAGTAATTGCATTTTCTGACAGAAGGTGATTATGAAGAATCAAGTAAAAAATATTGCAGGGTCACAGTTTACAAGATCCCAGGATTTTAACAACAGCCTGGTTAACACTGAGACCTTACCTTAAACAAGAAAATCACCATAAGGCATTTTAAGCGTTTGTTTATTTCTATGTAAGGAAAGAAGAGTATCATTTTTATATCTGCACAGTACAGAAATGAGACTGTCTCCTTGGAAATAGAGAGCATATTTATTTTCAAGATTGTGTCCTGCTATGTTGACTAGGCTGGTCTTAATTTCTAGACTCAAGTGATTCTCCTACCCATCTTCAGGAGTGGCTTGGGCTGCAAATGTTGAAAAATGGTGTTGTGGACCAGTTGTGTTGTTTTGTTTTCACACAGTCTTACTGTTTATCTAGACTTTCAACTAGTAAATGTTCTTTGAGTGTTTAGGGCTAGAGGTGTACTCACAAAGCCTGGGACCACCATCTTTCCCTCCTTCTCTCTTTTCTTATTTTTAAAAGACTGAAGAATCTATGGGGCCTTTGGTAGTTGACCAGTAGTTATTCCTGGCATACAAATGGACATTGGGTGCCCATCCCACAATGAGAGATGCACTCTCACCCTGGATTCTTGGAGGAGGTTCTAGGCCCTGTCCTGGATGAAATGACAGACTATGGACACCCCCATGGAAGAACTCACCCTCCCTGGGGAAAGTAGGGGGTATTGGGTGGGTGGTGGAAGGGGGGTGGGAGGAGAGGAGGGAAAGGGAGAGGGACGTGAGATTGACATGTGAAGAAACCTTGTTTCTAATTTGAATTTAAATTTAAAAATAAAAATTTTTAATATTAAAAAAAAAAGACTGAAGACCAGCCTGGTCTACTGAGTAAGTTCTAGGACAACCAGGGCTACACAAAGCCTGTCTTTAAAAAAACAAAACAAAACAAAACAAAACAAAAAAAAACCGACTGAAGTCTTCCTATGTAGCTATTTGAGAATTTACTATGTAGACATGGTTGCCATTAAACATGCTGAAATTCTCCTTTCTCAGCCTTACAAGTGTCGGAATTACAGGTGTGAGCTTCCGCATCTAGCTTCTGGTACTAATTTTCACGTAAATATAATCTCACCGATGATTTATCACGATGGCTTTCTGTTCTCTTTGCTGGGAAGATGGCTCCAGAACCTGCTACAGTTTCTACATTCTGGGTGGTCTGATCTTTCTGGATGTTATATACGACATTTCTCCTTTGCTTGAATTTAGCCATTGGGATGCCTGAGTCTTGATGAGTGACTAGAAATATGTTTGCTCTGTGGCTATGCACCTGATAAGGAGGAGAGAGGAGGAGGAAGGAGGACAAGGGGGGGAATAAGAGAAAACAGAAGGACCACTTGGGTTAGTGAAAAGTGTCCTGGGGGTGGGGTGGGGCGGATGATATACATATTCAGGAGGAAATGCTTTTCAAATTAAGAGAATGATCGTAACTTTCCTGGAAAGATCAAGAGGCAAGGCTGAGATGGCAGCACTGAGAAGGCAGAGACAGGACCCTCAGAGCGGGCTGGCTAGGTAAACTGAACTATGTAAACCAGGTAAACTAGGTAAACTGACCATAGTGATGAGCTCTAGGTTCCACACAGAAAGTAGAGAGCAAATGAGAAGACATCTGATGCCAACCTCAGACCTCCACATCTATAAACACACATGCACACACACACACACATGTGAACATACATGCATGCATGCACACCACACACACATATCCATGAAAGGAAAAATGGAGAAATAAAAACCCTCTGGTTGTTGCTTACTCTGGGGCAGGCCTTCTTTAACTTTCTCCTTTTGTGGAGATTTTTTACAAGATTCCAGGGATGCATATTATGTGCAATATAAATTTATTATATATATTAAGCATATAAACCATTTACTTTAAAATAACTCTTTAGAATGCATGGAATTTTATCATTTTTTAGAGACCAAAGCAAATTGGTATGCGAATGAGATGGATGTGCTTGTACGTTTTTACATAAAAATCAAATCTTGGGGCTAGGAAGGAAGCTTAGTTGGCAAAGTGCTTGGAACTTGGCATGGGGACTTGAGTTCAGTCCTTAGCTTCTGTGTAAAAACTGGGGGTGGTAGCGTGTACCCGTACTTCCGGCACTGGGAGGAAGAGATGAGAGGGTCTCTGGGCTTGCTGTCCAGCCAGTGTAGCCAAATTGGTAAGTGCTGGGTTTAGTGAAGATCTTTGTCTCAATAAAGAAGGTAGACAGGGCTGGAGAGAGACGGCTCAGAGGTTAAGAGCACCGACTGCTCTTCCAGGGGTCCTGAGTTCAATTCCCAGCAACCACATGGTGGCTCACAACCATCTGTAATGAGATCTGGTGCCCTCTTCTGGCCTGCAGGCATACATGCAGACAGAACACTGTATACATAATAAATAAATAAATAAAAATAAATCTTAAAAAAAAAAACCTTAAAAACAAAAGGTAGAGAGCCACTGAGGAAGATAACCAGCATCAACTTCTGGTCTCCACACTCACACACATACACATACTCGCACATACACACTCATATGTAGGAAGAAACAGTACTCCACCATTAGCCATGTGACTTATTAGAGGCTCATACAGATGAGATAATAAAAGGGCCCGCTAACCACACCCACTTTAGGCGTGGTATACGGACATAGGCGGTGAACTACGTCACTAGCCAGGCCCACTTTTGGGCATGGCTAGGGGCATGTATGGAGGAAGGAACAAAAGACTGAGCAGCAGAACGTCTTGCTCTTTTTTCGGCTTCCAGTTTGGCGGTGGAAAAATACTCGGCTCATCTGGGTTGCTTGTTTTTCTCTTGTGAGTAATTTCTACAATAAATACTTACTTATACTTTCAATAAGTGTGCCATTTATCATTGCAACATCACTCATATATGTATGTACACTCACATACATACACACACTCACACATACATGTACACTCACATACATACACACTCACATGCACATTATGTACACTCACACACATACACACACACATGTACACCCACACACATGCACACACATACATGTACACTCACATACATATACACACTCACACATACATGTACACTCACATACATACACACACTCACACATACATGTATACTCACACACATACACACACTCACATGCACATTATGTACACTCCCATACACACAAATAGATCTTGGGTGAGTGTCTGACACTGTACTATGTAAAGTACCTTTCACATCTTTCAGTTCATCCATACCTATTTTGATTCTGTAATTATCAATGCTAAAGATGCTGCCTCACATACATATGTAGCATAAAATGGCAGACGTGTGTTTGGGCCATTTCAGAAATGATTAGGACTTTCAACCTAATCCCAAACCAAAATTCGCTTAGTGGTTGGTTTTGAAACTCAGAGCAGCAATTCAAGTAGCAGTCTTAAAATAAAATATTCTAGCACTATCCATTCCAACGATAAACTAATCTAATACACAATGAAAATAAGAAGAAAAGGCAAAGACCTTTTTCTATAATCAAACCATTGCTTCTGTAAGAGCAGAAAACTTGTATGAACAGTAAACACGCTGCAATTCATAGCGTACAGGAGCCTAGAACAGAGCCTTGGCTTTTCGGGCAGTGTTCCTTGGCTTGTGTGGGAGGACAATGGCTGTAATGTGCGTAGAGCAGAGTACACACATCATGAGTTCAGAACCCAGGCTTCAATGGAGTCTCAGGCTGCCACACAGGTGAATGATACCAGGAACTGCTTCCAGTTTGCTATATATCTGATTGTGAGCTAATATTGGGCCTTTGTGCATTCAGAAACTTTGTACTATTTTGCTACAACTTCCATGACCTACCACATTCAGTTATGCAACCCCTTTGAGGGTCATGACTCACAGGTTTTTTAAGAAGTACAGTAGGAGGATAGCATTTTTATTGGCCACAGTGATGGGTAACTTTCCCAAAAGAGACAAGTCATCGCAAGGGAGCAGTAGTGACACTTGGCACTGAGGACTGGATTTCAGAGCAGAGTCTGGCTGGCTGATGGTCAGACAGAAGAAACACAATGTCCTTAGTGACTTTTCCCAGCAGTAGCTGCTCAGGTCACCTGTTTATTATCTTTTGGAATCAGGCCAAATCATGAGGTTGGATGACTTGAAATTTGAGCTGTGGGGAATTTAATGGAGGCTGCAATGTTTTCAAATCAAATGAAATCGCAGGTACTGGTTCCACAGAAACCTTTCTCATTCTCTTGTGCTGCCGAGGACCAGATCTAGAGCTTTGTGCATGCCAGGCAATGGCTTTAGCACTGAACTCTACTCTGGTTCTGCTAGAATCTAAAAACAGGCCAAGACCCTGGTCACCAGACCTTTAGGATCCAACAGTGATCCTCACACAGCTTTTCTGCAAGTGAAATGATAGATGACCTAAGTCTGACACTCACTCACTGAACCATCCTACAATAGTCACTGAACATCTATAATGTGCCAGGTGTCTTCAAGGCCCTGGGAATATAGAAGCAAATGAAAGAAACAGAAGTCTTTGTTCTCATGAAGTGAACTTTCTACTGAAGGGGCATGGGATCCCAAAGTGCAAACGGGCATCTTGTGCCAGGTGATGGTAAGAGCTGCCTAAGCTGGTTGAGGGGGCAGGATGAGCAGAGCAGAAGGGCATTCTAGATAGGCTGAACTGTAAAGCTCTGTAATGATCTTAGCTGAGCAGACGTCTGGCTGAAGGAATGGAGCAAGCCTTATAGTTCTTTGGAGAGAGCACTGCAGAGGTGCTCAGGAGAAGCCAGGCTCATGCAGGACCATAATGTGGTTATGAATGGCAGAGTTAAATGTACTGTGCCTATCAGGAGTATCGAAGAGCAGCGGTCAGGACTGGTCTTAAGCAGGGCAGCAGTGGCACACACCTTTAATCCCAGCACTCTGGAGTCAGAGGCAGGAAGAGGTGTGTGAGTTCGTGACCAGCTTGGTCTACATAGTGAGTTCCAGGACAGACAGGGCTACACACAGAGTAACTCTGTCTCAAAAAACAAACAAACAAAAAACCTCAAAATAAGACATCCCCCCCCCAAAAACCCTCCAAATTGTTTGCAATGATTTTTATCTCTTTCACACTGGTAAGGTGAAGTTCAGAAGTCGATCTAAAAAGATAAGTCAACACCCAATTTCCAGTGTTGTGAACTGGCTCCATCTTTCCGGGAAGTTTTCTAATAACTATATTTATCTAGACCAATGGTTATCAACTTGCGGGTTATAACCCCCTGGCAAACCTCTACTTCCAAAAATAAGATTCATAACTTGCAAGATTACATTATAAAGTAGCAATAAAAATAATTTTATGCTTAGGGGTCATCACAACATGAGGAATTGTATTAAAAGGTCACAGCATTAGGAACTTTTGCCGTTGTTATTATTATTTTATTATTATTTTAGATAAGAGTCTTGCTATGTTGCACAGGCTGACTTCAAACTTGCATTAATCCTCCTGCCTCAGCCTCCCACATTCTGGGATTATATGACTATATCGGCACAGCTGCCTTGGTCTAATGCATTTAATAAAAGCTATAAAATTGTTTGTGCCCAGTGGCTTGGTATTTTACTTCATGGAATGTTTCTACAAGGCAAAAAGAGGGAAGAAGTAAGGAAAAACTTTACCATAGCTCTTTTCAAGGCTTTATATAGTATGTGTGAACATTTTAGAGCAATTTTATTTCCCCACAATGAAAAGGAATAATCAAAATAAATAATGAATGTTAATACCACTCAGAGTCTATAAGTCTGTAAGAATGACATGTGGAAACAGTGGAAAATAAGTAGAAACTTATTGTGTGGATCGGGGACTAAAAGACATAAGCTTAAATATTTATGCTGATTAAGATTTTGAAAAAGATATATATATATGTATATATATATTAAAATGACCAAAAAATAATTAGGAGAGCATTAAATATGCAACCAGCTCTCTGTTTAGGTAGACTATAAATTCATATTTGATCTTGTTTTCCTCTGGTGAGCTACACAAGTCAGCATTTGTTTTTGCTTTGTTTTGTTTTGTTTTGTTTTAGAGACAGGGTTTCTCTGTGTAGCCTTGGCTGTCCTGGACTCACTCTGTAGACCAGGCTGGCCTCAAACGCGCAGAGACCCACCTGCCAAATGCTGGAATTAAAGGTGTACACCACCACTGCCAGCTCAGCAATTGTTCTATTCTTGTTCTTCTCAGGCAGCATCTTGTTATGTAGCCTACGTTTGCCTCTGACTTGCAATTCTTCTGCCTCAGACTTCTGTGACTGCAGATGTATAGCACCACACCTGTGCAGATTGTTTTTCTTGGTTAAACTGAGTTTTCAGCATCTGCACATTGCAGTTTTTTGGAAATGCTGCTTAAAGGAACAGGAGTGTTCCACAGGCACTGAGCTCACCCTGCAGTGGTGAGAAATTTGCCCAGGGGATCTTGAAGGACAAGGTGTGGCTTGCGCAGTGGCTGGGCCCAGCAAGGTGTTGCTTCTTGTGATTTTGGGACTGGAGCTATAGCATAGATCCACAGGCTAGGACAGCAAACCAACAGTGGCTGTAGTGGAGAGGCAGCTAAGCCTTAGCTAATGGAAACCTACAGACTGCCAGTTTTGGGGGGAGCAGGACCCCCATAGAGTAAACTACAGGTTAAAAATGGAATTACACAAAAGTTCCTTATTTCTAATACACAGAAATTCTATCTATCCAACAAGCAGAAACAATGATGGGTATAGTAGGCGCATGCTTTTAATGCCAGCACTCTGGAGGCAGAAGCAGGCAGATTTCTGTGAGTTCGAGGCCAGCCTCACCTGCAGAGCAAGTGCCAGAACAGCCAGGGCTGCACAGGGAAACCCTGTCTCAAAAGACAGAACAAACAAGAACACAAGCAACCAAAACAAAAAAAAACCCAAAACAAACAAAAAGAAATTAAGCAGTTTATCTGACTTTCTCAGAGGTAAGGAGTGAGAGGTATAGGGCCAACTGTCTCAAAACGGGCCACTTTCTATAGCAACGTCAGTGAAGTTTCCTCTGCTTTAGGCTCTGTATAAACGGCATGCACCAACACTGCAGGCTTACCTTTTCATGAGTTTGTTCCGTTTTTCTTCAAGTCGTTTAGTCTATAAAACTAACTCATATTCAGTGTGACTGTGCACATCCATAATCCTAACTCTTGGAAGGAAGCGGCAGGAAGGCTTAGGAGTAATGCAGGTACGGACTGTACAGCCAGTTCCAGGCGCATTAGCCTGAGCCACATAGGGAGGCAGCATCTCAAAGAGCCACGAGCAAGCGAGCCCACAAACCCCAGCCACCAAAACACTCAGTCTTTTTTACTTGGGCTAATGGGGCACTGCTTCTGTTTAAGAGGATGACACTTTGCCCAATTCTAGCATTAAGTACAATGTAAAATCGAATAGACAGATATGCTACCCAGCTGTAGTCCCAGCTACTCAGGAGACTAAGGCAGGAGGATCACATGACCCCTTGAATTTGATGCTAGCCTGGCCACACAATCTTAAAAAACAAAACAAGTAAGTAAAGCCAGCAAAGATCTTTAAATAAATTTGTTGTAATTGTGTCCATTCAGGTATCCACTGTGGCAGAGCAGAAGATCTGAAGCGTCTCCTTGGGACAGTTGTTATACTGCTTGGATACAACCCAGCATCCGATTTCATAGTCATCTCTTTGTGGGAGGAGGGGCAACCCAAAGCAAAATACTGCAGATTGAGCATCGAGACACTTACATGTCTGTGGTCACCCACCAAGTTCTCCCTGGTTTGTGCTTGGGTACCATCTTGTGTAATCTTGCTTTTAAATTGTTTATTATCTGTTTTTCTCCACTATCATGTAGACTTCTTGAGGAGACGGTCCGAAATCTATTTCTTTCTTTTCTTTTCTTTTTTTTTTTTTTTTTTTTTGGTTGCTAAGTCTTCTTTTTCCTGTTTGTTTTATTTTTGAGACAGGTGCTTGCTAAGCAGGCCAGGCTCGCCTGGAACTGTCAATCCTCCTACAGGCATTTGCTACCATCTCTGGCTTGATATTTACGTTTTCAGTAAATGAGTAAACAACCTTGGAAGACAGCCATCCTCAGTCTGCATCTAGCCCTCTACAGATCAGCTGGGTGTTATTACTCAGCTTCCCTGAACACAGATTTCACACTGGAAAAATGAGAAGACAAAAACCTGGCTGCCACACAAATGAGACTCTCAGCAGGAGGGCTTCGGGTGGAGCTCAGTGATAAAACACTTTCCCAGCATGCTCAGTTCCCAGTCACACACATACACACACACACACACACACACACACACACGAAGCTCAACAGGAATTTTACATGTGGCCCTGGGGAAGAAAGGGAGGTTATTTTGTCTTGCATCCTTGGGAATTCTCATAATCCCACCTTCCTGCTTCTTCTCTCTGTTTTCTATGGGGAATGAAGGCCTGCAGTTTATAAAGCCATGGAGAAACTTCTCCGACTTTCACTGGCATTATAATTTGAACTTTTGTTTGTAGCTGTGGGAATTGAACCCAAGGCCTTTCTCATGCTGAGCCAATGTTCCACCCTCGAGTCACTTCCATGCCTTTGCTTGCTTTCTGTCCCAGGTGTGGAGGTCTCATAACCGAGCAGGGTACCCCTGCTAGTTTTGCTGCGGATAACACTCTGCCTTTTAGGTCATGATGGTAAATGTTGCTTAAGCTACTTTTACTAGTAAGGAGCTTAGACCAAATGGAAACCACAGATCCTTCATGCTCCTGACAAATGTCTGATGGTGACCTTTTGATACCAGAGGACCCAAACAACATGCTCAGAGCCATTTGCTACAGAGAGCTGCACAGCATGCATGTGTAGGCTACTAGTCCTTTATCTTACCTCGAGTCACCTTTCCCTGTCACATCAGGCTGTTTCTTTATCCCACAGAGTCTCTGTGTTGCAGTCTGAGGCCAGCTCTCCTGTCTCCATAACACTGGCAGCTGTTTGGAAGTTCATCATTTCAGATATGGATACTCTGTGTGAGACCAATCCAGTAACAATACAGCAGGCAGGACATCTTGTTGAATGTGTCTATGTTTTCTCTGGAAGCTGCAGGGCCCCAGGAGAAGAAAATCACACCCACGGAGAATGGAATAGGGGAAGTGGTAACTCAGGACATATAGATTTGTGGTTGTTCAATTCTTGTACCATTTTAAACAGACAGATCACAAGAGGAGGGGCTTCTCAACATTGGAGCCCAGTGTCTGAACAGCAGCAGCAGTTAAGGCTCTCACAAAGCCATCAGTGGAAAGTTGGTTTCTGTTGGGTCTGTGCTGAAACTCTCTTGCTTGCCTATTACAGTAAATCTCCAATAGAACACATGAGGTTATTGTGGTGTGAGGGTGGTAGCACTTGTCTGTAGTCCCAACACTAAGGAAGCTAAAGCAGAAGGACTCTAAAGCTGGCTTTGGTAACATTGTAGCTTGTCTCAAAAACCAATGATTGGGGATGTAAGCCAGCTTGCCTTGTAAGCCCCAAATTCAACCCCCCAGCATTAAGGGGTAGAGTAATTACCAAAGAGAAGGCTAAAAAACGTATATCTATTTCTATGTGTTCTTATTGGAAGTCTTTGAAGGATTTGTTTGTCTAGAAAGGGTTCTCACTCACTTTATAGTCTAGGCTAACCTAGTGTTTACTATGAGTGCTCAAGATAGCCTTCAATTTTAGATAGTCCTTCTTCCTTAACCTCCCAAGTGCTGGAATTATGTGTGAGCCGTTATGCCTGGCTTTGAAAATTTAACGGTACACAGAGTCAAACTCTTTATGTTCATCCTCCTCTGGTGCAGCTAGGAGCTGACTTGAGTGTTTCAGAGAGACAAGGTGAGTTGGTGTCAGGTAGAGGAGATATTCTCATGCATTTTTAATCCAGTGACCCCCGTTTTGGATGCCATAGTAAGGCAGCCACAGAGCAGACAGAGGGGACATCAAGGTTGGCAGTCCCAATCTTACAGCCAGAGGCATGCATTCTGTTTCCTGGTAGACTGGAGCGTTAAAACTAAGGTCTCACAGTTGAGTCCCTCTAGGACAGCAGCTGCTTCACAGAAAGTCAAATCCCTACTTTCAGACTCTCATCCAATGATGAGAGACAATGGGGGTACAAAGAAAGACTCCCCTCTTGGGACAATTCTAAGTCTCTCCACCCCAACAGAGCTGCCTATTGCAGCACACTAGAGATTTCTCTGTGCATGTCCTCTTTGTAGGCAGCCATTCCCAAGAGCACGTATCAACAGACTGCCTGTGCTAAAATCTCTCTCTTAATCTGTTTCTAGGGAAACCTGACCTAAGAAGGAAGCATGGCGGAAGGGCCTTGTAGGTAAAAGGACAGCAAGATTGTTGCCTGGCAGCACGCTTTGTCGAGTTGATGTCTGTGTACCTGGGTGTGGAGGAAAAGGAGGCAGAAAGAGGTTGTGGGATCAGATCCTAGATGGCCCTGAACATGTACTGAGGAGTCAAATCTCGCCTCAGCCTGTTCTTTCATCTATTCATGCTACAGATACTACTCGCGTGTCTGCCGTGTCTAGGGCATGGCCCAGGGTGCCTCCCAATGATGCGATGGTGGCAAGTGCAGACAGTGGATTGTGGATTAATATCCTTCCTCTAGGATGAGTGTGAGGGGGAGTGAGATAATAACCACTACTAAACTGTGGGCCACACTGAGCGTCACACAGGGGATGCCGACTTCCTCTCCCTTCTCTCTTCCCCTCTGATGGTATCCTAGAGGGAACTGAAGGGGCATAGGGCACATTTAATCATAGCATCCAACCGAACAAGTCCCAGGGGTTACTGCCCACGGGCTGCCGGAGTGCTGGCTCTAGAGCAGAGTGCTAAAGCACCAAGATTTTTGCAATGCTGTTTCATCACTGCCAGCTGCCAAAAGTTAGATTATGGAAAGTTACAATGAAGTGAGCTAAATGTTAACAAGAGAAGGTAGTGAATCCTCACAACTTACCATACCCGGGTTATTTTTACTACATTTACTGTTACTAACACTCTTGCAGTTGTATCTAACTGTCGTATCTCTCTGCCCCGTAGAAATACTCCGTAAAGGTGCTTCTCATCTCCACGTTCAGAGGCTTCACACTGCTGGTTTGAAATCACACCCGGCAGGAGTCACACCAAGGAGTGCACAGACCCTAGGCTGTCAAGTATCTACTAGTACATGTCTGGCTCCAGCCCCATTTATGTAAGTAAAATTAATTATGAACCGAATGACATCACTGCTCAGATTGACAGCTGCCCCAGAGCTCAGAGTTGGAGCCACATGACTGACATTTGTGAGCAGAGCCAACATGCTCAGAAATAGGAGCTTTGAGTCCAAGCCTGGCATGAAGATGCATCCTAAGCCTACCACATGGGAGGCAGAGGCTAGAGGCTTGCCTCAAAACAAAACAAAAAAACAAAACCACCATAAAAAAAGCTGGGGTGGGGGTGGGGAAAGGGCATTTTCTTTGGATATTTATGTTGAGCTTTTATTCACCTCATTTCCTTTTCTATTTAGTTATAGAGGTGCCATACCCTTATCTGAAATGCTTATGGCCAGATGTTTTTCAGATTTTTCTTTGGGTTCTGGAATATCTGCATATATGTAATGAGATACCTTGGGTGTAGTGTCCAAGTCTAGCTATAAAATTCATTTCAATTACACATATCTCTTATACACACAGTCTGAAGATGATTTATATTTATTTATTTATTTATTATTTGGTTTTTCAAGATAGGGTTGCTCTGTGTAGTCCTATCTGTCCTGGAACTTGTTCTGTAGACCAGGCTGGCCTCAAACTCAGAGATCCACCTGCCTCTGCCTCCCGAGGGCTGAGATTAAAGGCGTGTGCCTCCCCACTGTATGGCCTGAAGATGATTTCATATACAACCTTTCTGTTTCTTCTTTTCTCTTTCCAGTGCTGTGGAATGAACCAAGGACTTTGTGCATCTAGAAAAGGCTGTTCCACTGAGCTACATTTCTACCCTTATGTTATCTTTACTCAAGACGAAGTTTCATTATATAGCCAAGCTGACAAAATTCTCCCTTGGTAGCTCAGGCTGACCTCGAACTTGTGATCCTCCTGCTTCAGCCTCTTGAGTGCACAGGCTGCAATCGAAATTGTGCTCCATCCTGCCTAACTTCTACTCTTACACAGTATTTTAAATAATTTTGCGCACTAAACAAAGTTCCACAATGAAATTTTCCACTTGTGACATCATGTTAACACCCCCAAAACGAAATTTTGGAACTGTACTGGCTATTTCCTTGTAGAATAGCTGTGACCCAAATAATTTACTGATAAAGGACTTATTTTATGTCACACTGTCAGAGATTTCAGTCCATAGTCCTTGATTCTGAGCTTGGGGTGAGGAACCTATGGTGGCAAAGAATCTTTGCGTCATGGCCAACAGGAAACAGAAAAAGAGGACAGGACTGTAACCGTCCAAAGCACTTCCTCCAGCTAGACCCCTCCTCCCAAAGCTCCCACCACCTCCCCAGATAGCAGGCACCAGCTGGGGACTAAGTGTTCAAAACATGAGCTTGTGGGTTACACTTCACTTTCAATTCCTAATTCAATCCGAAACGGGAGCCTTTTGAACTTGAGTTCAATATGCTCAACTTGGATTACTTTTATTGGCTGGTAGGAGTTAGTTTCTCTTGATAAAAATCTTTTTGTTGTTGTTGTTGATTCAAATTGTCACTGTCTTTGTAACTTTGAGGAGCACCCCTTTACTCAGGAAATGCTGTCTTTTGACTTGTTGATGAATAGCAAAGATGCACAAAATAAATTCTAGCAAAATATAGATGGAAGTTTGACATAAAAAACCCAATGTGCAACACTGACATCTAGCTTCTAACATGGACACACCCACACTCACACTTACACAGGTACACCCCCATTTGTGTATACACACACCCACAGCATGTCATACACAATGAGAGGAGTGTGTTGTGCACTTGAATTTTATTAGTCAAAGCTTTCAAACAAGGAAATATGTATTCTCATTTTGGGAAATGGGTTGGGTTAGGGTGAGGAGGTATGATTTATTTCTTTATACGTGGTCTCTCAGTTTAGCTCAGGCTAAATTTGTATCAATCCTTCTGCTTTAGCCATTTGCAAATACTGAGATTACAGGCAGAAATCTTCCTGTTTAGCTGGGAACTGCATTGAACTTTGATTTGAACTGGCTTGAATCAGTTTTAATCTAGAGACCAAGATCCTATCTCTTGGTGACACTGTTCTTCCTTTGCTGTCTCCCAGGTGCTCCGCAGCTTCTGAGCACAGTGGGCTCCGGGCGATTCACCAATGGCTCCCTGGGTTGCCTTCCCATCCGAGCAGATCGTGTAACACTGCCTTGGATTCGGTTCCTGTCTGTCAATTATTCATTTCTTCCACTACTACCTTGTTAGCTTTGCCTATTGTGAGCAGTTGATCTTTGGTCCTTTTCTTGGGACATTTTCTCCAGGTTAGACTCATGCAGTGATGATCCGGGAAGACCTGGAGTATCGGTCAAATGCTGTATCTCAAACACCTTTGAACTCATAGGATGAAAGCCTTGGTTAACAGGGGGAGGGGCAGGTCTACCATGCCTTGTGCTGAACTCCAGGATGGCTGGAGATGGTAAGGCCCCCATATATGTTAGGTACCCCTTTCCCCCTCCACTTACCTGTCAGAGCCACGCCCCCACAGTTGCCTATCCTCCTGACTCAGACTCCCAAGTGCTGAAACAATGGACACGTGCCACCACACCTGGCTTACCACGGTTTTGGGAGCATTGGGCAATACCAGGATTCCATTGCAACCTTGCCACCCTGCTTGAGCACTCTAAGGAGCCTTGGTGCCCTGTAATAGAACCTGGGGCTGGGTAGGGGGTATAGACAACAACCTACCTCCTAAAGCAGATTTGAACCAGTGCTGACAATTACAGGCTGCCCTTTGCTGCATGGGTGTGCATCAGGCACTTTGCTAGGCTTTTTCTGTACATTTTCTCAATCCTCACAGACTCCAGAGAAACACAAACCGTCATCATTTCTAACATAGAGTTGCAGAAATGAATGTTCAAAAGCACTAATTTTCACTTCCTCCCCACATAGCTACTAAGTAGCAAGGTCAGGATTCAGACCAACATCTGCCTGCTTGCCTTCCAGACTCAAAGGAATGTTTACCGGGAAGGAAATGAAGCTTAAGTCTTCTACTCCCCGACTGATGAAGGTCCCTTCTGAGGGGCTTCGAGGGGTCTAGCAGCTCACGTGGCCAGAGGCCTTTGACTGTTTTGCACAACTGGGAAATCACAATAACAAATTGTTTCCATAATCCATTAAAACTGCTGCGTGGTCTTACTCTGTCTTTGCTCCTTCACTCTTGACCCAGTGTTGGGTAGACCCGAACGTTGTTTGGGGATAAACACTGAGGAGTGAGTTGGGGATATATTCAGTTTGGGTTTAGCACATATGTTTGTGTTGCTCAAAGTCTCTTTGGTGGCTGAAAGGTTTTTCCTCACTGGCCCACTGGAGGAGTACAAGGCTGTCACTGCTTACTTGCCTGGGTCCTGACCCAAAGGTACAGTGTTAGAGACTGCATGACAAACATGAATGTGGCCCGTGTCTTGGGCCTAGAAAGTATTTGGGAAGTGGGGGAGAAACAGGAGAACATTAAAGATTAATAGAAATTGTTAATATCACTACCACTGTTTAAAGCCAAATTTGAGAAAACTTTAATACTGACCAAGTGATGGGCTCTAGCCAGGTCCATAACTGGGTTCCCAGGAAATGGCCCCAGGTCACAGTTTACAGGGGCTTAGAACATTTCCCATCAGGTCCAATCAGGGGCAAGCATACATCCTGACATATTTCCTGCCCGTGAACCACATGTGATCAGGCAGATGGGTCAAACAAACCTGTTTAGGGAATGAAAAACATGTGACTTGTTATCTCCCATAAACAATAGCCTCTAGAATTTCAGAAACTGTCCTTGGGCAAGGGGCTTGCAGGTGAGAGGCATTTTTGTTTCATAATCTCTTAGCATAGTAATTAAGACTTAAAATGTAACTTAGGCTGTCACAAAACCTGCCCAAGCACAGTGGCACACACTTTGTAACTCCAGCACTCAGGAGGTTGAGACAGAAAGATTGCAAGTTCAAAGTCAGCCTGAGCTACATAGCAAGATTTGGTGCCAAAATCAAACAAAACCAAAAAAAAAAAAAAACACAACAACAAAAACCTAGTAGGAAGCAAAATCAAACTTTTATTTTTCTATTTTGCCTATCCAACATGGGTAACAGTTATCACTACATAAAGTTATGCAAAGAATATGCAGCCCAAAACTATGGAAAGTAATTATAGAGGTGTGTTAGGAAGTTAATAAAACTATTATTATTTTTCTGGATTTTATTATGGTTTGTTATATTCATCAGTTTTTTAGAATTTGTAAACTATGGGCATTTCTTTCCACATTTTACACAGCTATGTTTGTAGTTTTCTTCCTTCCTGGGAGTCCCCACCCCTATTTTTTTTTTCAGTACCAGGGGTTGAGCCCAGGCTTAGTGCATGCTAGGCAAGTGCTCACCCACTGACCTGTATTCCCAATCCTTCTGCCATTTTTCTTAAAAATTCACACCCCCCACACCCCAGTTACCAAACCCTACCCACAACCAACCAAATAAAACCATCTCCTGGAACTAGCACTGCCCAAATTGCTGTTCTTTGAAATGCAGACTCCCGGCCTCCACTTCTGAGGTTCAGAGCCATAGGTGTGGGCAGAGCATTGATGTTGATAAAAGTCTAAGCTTTCAGAAGTCTGAAAAATGTTGCAGGTATCAAGAGTGGACAATGGACAGTCTGTAGTTGGACTGTGCATGGCTACAGTTTTTGAGACCTAAGGGAGGAGCTGGGGCAGCTTTGATCACTAAACTTCTCTTGTAAGCATGATAGGTTTCTCTACAGCCCCACCTGAGCCTGAATTTGCTGATGGACTTTCCTTGGAAACCTCAGTCCAAAGGGCACTTCCGTCCAAAGTGCTACCTGGCTTGAGAGGATGCAACTGAGTGAGTATACAAGAGTGATGACTTGGTAGACACAGTTGCCTCTTCTGCCTTGCATTGGTTCTGGAGCAGGGGGCTGCAGGTATGGGTGGAGCATTGGACTTTGACCCCAGGCTGCCCTACCTCCTTTACTTCCTTCTGGCTCTAAGGAGTCCCTGTGGTGTGGTGGCAGGAGCCTGGCTTTGTTCAGGAACTTCTTGTGGGGTTCACTTCTCCACCTGGTGTTTGGTCTTCGAATTACAGGAGGAGATGCTGCATGCCTTGAGCCCACCAACAAAGGAATTGTATCAGTGGTTGGTAACATGGTCTTCCCTACCCATGCTCCAGGACCCCTCCTTTTCCTAGCTCTTCTTGTCGCCACCAGGGCTCAACCAGGTCACTGTCTTGGAGGAAGTTTTCCAGGACCGGGGTGATGCGGGAGGTCTGTGGGCTCTTTTGTTCAGAGATTGTATGCTGATGCATCACTAATGTCTGGAGCAAAGAAAATTATTCTAGTATGAAAGCATGGTTTCCTGTGGAATTCTAAAGAGGAGAGAGGCAGAAGGAGACAAACAGCCATGGCTAAGAACAGCCAGACACAGGTTTCACAGACTGGCCATCCTGCCTTGGAGTCTGCCCTAGTGTTGTCTCTCTCTGGGCTTATAAGTGCAGGACCCAAGGTCAGTCCTGGATTGATCTCTCTTGACCTCCCTCTGTGTATGAACAGCTCATTACAAGTACAAATACATGCACAGAGCCCATACTATCTTTTATGTGACCAGAGGCATATTGAATCACACTCTATTCACACATGGAAAACTGTGACCGTCTGCAAGTACAGTGAACACAGTAGCACTTGGGATAGTGAGATGGGTTGAAAGTGTGTTCTTTTTGAATTCATAGGTTCATCTTCTAAACCTCAGGGTCTCAGAAGGTAATTACATTTGGAGATAGCATCTTTAAGTTAACTACAATGAGATAATTTGGGTGGTCCTTGCCCAATGCAGACCAATGTCCCTATAAGATTTTAAGACCCAGAAATAGGGCTGGAGTGGTTAAGAGCACTGGCTGCTCTCCCAGAGGTCCTGAGTTCAATTCCCAGCAACCACATGGTGGCTCACAACCATCTGTAGTGAGATCTTGTGCCCTCTGGTTCTGGTGTGTAGGCATACATGCAGGCGGAACACTGTATACATAATAAATGAATAAATCTTTTTTTAAAAAAGACGCAGAAATAGACTGAAAGAAGAATATATGAAAACATCTGAACAAGGTGGCCACTGACAACTAAAAAGAGAAGGCCCTAGAAGAAACTGACAGCCTCGTACCTTGATCTCTTACTTCAACTCTTCAGAACTGCAAGAAATACACTTCGGTTACTCAAGCTTTTCAGGCTGTGGTGATTGGTTATGGCAGACATAACCGACTAATGTATGAATGCACATAATCTGGTGACTTCATTTAATAGATATCAATAATCATGAAAGGGCACACTTTCAAGACGATGTTACCTTGTTGTAACCCAGATTGCTTAGACACGCACAGTGAGAATGGTTCTGACACTAGACAGAGCCAGGCTTACAGATGTTGCTTTTAGAATTCTCAGTGAGGATCTAACTCATAGATATAGCACCTGCCTAGTGTACATGAGGCTGTGGCTTCAGTCACTTGTAATGATGGAAAAATAAGGAAGTCAGGCCATGACGGCACATACTTGTAATCCCAGCACTTGGGAGTTAGAAGCAAGATGATCAGAAATTCGAGGCTCACTTGGGCTACCTGAGGAATGAGGAGCTGAGAGATCAATAGATAACACACTCACTGTGTCTTAGTTATGGTTTCTATTGCTGTGAAGAGACACCATGACCATGGCAACTCTTATAAAGGAAAACATTGAATTGGGGTGGCAGGCTTATAGTTCAGAGGTCCAGTCCATTATCATCATGGTCGAATGTGGCGGCATGCAGGCAGACATGGTGCTGGAGAATAGTTGAGAGCCTACATCTCACAGGCAACAGGAAATGGTCTGAAACACTGGGCAGTATCTTGAGTAAAAGAGACCTCAAAGCCAGCTTCCACAGTGGCACACTGTTGTGAAAAGCACGTGGGGAACCTTGCATGGGGGACCTTGGCAGATTCCATGGCAGGCGAGGGTGAATGAGGCGGAGGGACAAACATGCCAGGCAGACAGATCTTAAGTGACAAGTTTTATTAGGAAGGGGAGTAGGAGGGAAGGAAAGTGAAAAGAGATAAAGAGACAGAGACCCAGAGACCGAAAGCGAGAGGACAAAAGAGAAGAGGGAGACAGGAAAAGTCCTGTCTGCCCCAGGGGAATCACAGGAAAGAGAGGAGTGGAAAAAGAGCATAAGTGGGCGGAGGTCTTTCTTTTAAAGGGGTCCTTTTTAAAGGGGGCTGACCAGGATACTGCCTGAGTGCATCCTGCCAGGTGACAGGGGCAGGTTAGCGTAGTGCCTGAATCCTTACAAACACACTTCCTCCAGCAAGGCCATATCTACCCCAACAAAGCCACACCTCCTAATAATGTCACTTCCTTTGGGGGCCATTTGCTTTCAAACCATCATACTGTGCAAATGTAAAAGCTCAGTCAGGAGCAGTTGTCTATTATCCCAGTAAGAAGTAGAAACAGGATCTGGGGGCAAGCTGACTAGATAGACTAGCCAGAACTGGTGAGCTCTGGGTTCAACAAGAGACTATGCCTCGATAAATAAAGAAAAGGGCAATTGAGGAAGACACTTAGCATCAACTTCAGCCTCCACATGTTTACACATGTGCACACACGTGTACATGCACCTGCATTCACTCAAATTCACACACAGTAAGTATGCATGCACACATATTCACATTGTTGCAAAGGAAAAAAAGAAAATGAAAGAACTCATACTATTCCTTGCTTAACTCATCTTGTATGCTAGCATACTATGCTCCCATCATCCCTGAAACTTGCAGAGTCCTGTGCTCTCTTTCTCATGAAAGTCTCATCAAGGGACAGAAAAGAAAGGAAAATGAGTGGATAGAGCCTTCTATTCTTAATCAAACCTAAGACCTTGGGGATGTCGACTATAGCCTTCTAAAAATATGGACTAAGACCAGTTGTAGTGACTCAGGTCTGACATCCCAGGACTCAGGAAGGTGAAAGATGAGAGAAATGTGAGTCAAGATGAGCTTGTGCTACTTAAGAAGACCTTGACTTTGGTTTTGGCTTTTAAAGTGCCCAGATCTGAAAGGTTAAGACCTCCATGGAGAGATGGTTGGGCTGAAGATTAGTAGAGTGATGTGGTTGCTATGGCAATAAGAGAGGACCTTGGGGGAAGAATACCTGTAAGAAGTGAAGATAGGTACCAAGAGAAGGAAGCCTGAAGAAGGAGGGCTGCCAATAGAACCTTCATGATGGTGTATGTTCTCTATTTGTACTATAGAACATGGCAACCACCAGAGTGACAGGTGACAGTTGAATGCCCAAAAAAATGACTATGGGTGACTGAGCAACTGAATTTTAGACTGTAGTTAAGTTTAAATATAAATGATGCATGTGGCTACTGGTATTCGACAGCCTGCCTCCAGTGCTCATAGTTTCCTCTCTAGTGATTTTTCCTACTCCTTGCTCATGAAACCCCAAAGGTGTCAGAGTCACTAGCTTCAAGGGAGGCCTGCTCTTCTCAAGCCCTTGTCTACTCTAAGCAATATGGTACTCATGAGCCCATTCTCTGTGGCTGGTTTAGAAGTATGCAGATGATGCAAATCCAGCCAATGAGTCAGAGAAGTCTACTGAAGAACTCATAATTTTCTCCTCTATGCGAAAAAACCTCAGGAAGAAGGAATGGCTATTTCTGGCCCTTAGATTATTTAGAATTCCTGCCACTAATTTGAGTTTCTATGGGGATGAAAACTAGCACAATAAGGAGAGCTGGTCTAAAAGAGGGAAAGAACCTGGGCCATCATTAATGTTGTCAACTCATGCTGTAAGAACTTCATTGTCTATAAGACATTCTTGGGGTTAGGAAGAAGGTTAAGAATGCTTGGGTTCTTCCAGAGGATCCAAGTTCATTTCCCAATACTCACAATGGAGGCTTATGATGGTCTGTAACTCCAGTTGCAGAGGATCCAACTCTTTCTGTAGTTCTCTTTGGTACTTGAATACAAATGGTATATATTCACATAGACAATACAAAATTAGAAATCCAAATTGTTGATGGGATGCCATGATATGAGCTGGTTGTCATAGCAAGCAGAGGTAGGAGGATCCCTGGAGTGTATCCTGCAAACTCAGCAAGACTCTTTACTAAAGAAGAGCAAGGGGATACATGGACCTTCTGTTAAACACAGTAAAAAGTCTTCTTTGGGGAACAGCAAATATGTAGTCTTTGTGTCTGCCTCTAATTTGAACATCATCAAATATAGTATCTCATTGTTCTCAAATGAATGTTCTAACAATCAATATCAATTAATTAGAGGCGATGTGTGGATAGAAATCTGTTAACTGTTCTTGCTTTAGGGCAAAATAACACAAGCATCTGTTCCACCCCCCCCCCAAGCATTTTCTTCACAGTGGCCCTAGGTAACCATTGGAAAGTGTTCCTGTAAAATCAACAACACATCAGTACCCATGGAACCAGTCTACAAAAAGCAACTAAAACTGGCTCACACCAGAGGAACCGGCTTTCTCAAGAGCCGAGGACATAAAAATGTGTCTCATATTTGTTCATTTGTTTTTCTCCTTCCCCCTCCCTAGGACAGGGTCTCTCTATGTTGCCTAGGTTGGCCTCAAACTCACAACCCTTTTCTTTCCTTCAGCCCCTTGAATGCTGGGATTACAGGCTTGACCCACCACACCCAGCAAAAGATGCTTGTGCCTTGAAGGTTGTTTGTTTGGAAGGGAAGCAGTCACACAGCAAACTTTATTTGAATATAATGGAGCAAAAAATGCTCTTTTATTAATCTGATGTACATTAAATATCTTTGTAGCTGTTACATGAATGATAGCTATCTGGCATATAAATGTATACACACTTCCACATGTGATAGATTTACACTGTACACGAGCCATCCCGCACAGAGCATGCCCTTTCACAAGGATACACACACATGGCTGTCTTGGAACATTTGTGAAAATACACTTGGCCCAACATCTTGGCAATCGGAAATGAGACACAGAGGAGCATACCAGAAAGATGAGTTCATAGCAGGATCAGCTGAACTGGAGAAGGGGACTCCAGAAACCTGAAATAGGAGTTACTGAGGTTTCACACATGCAGCACATATATACAGTACAACGGGGGGGGGGGGGGGCTGGACCAAACAGCGGGACAGCAGACACAGTACTGAAAAGAGAAAAGGGAAAGAATAGAAAGCCAAAACACTCATACACTCAAACCAAGGACAGGACCACTGCCAGGATCTCATTGCCGAAGGCAGGGTGGAGTTGTAGGCTGAGCGGGCAGCCAGGGTGGATGAGTACCTGGAAAAACCTCTTGTAGGGACTTCCTTTTTAGACGTCTGTTCAGTGTGTTCCTGGGTCAGGCAGAGAATACATGACCACATTTTGGAAGGTGCGTGAAACAGCTAATTTACTGCAATTTTTCCTGAAAGAACAACACCCAGAGGCCCGGGGGTTCTCTGCATGGTCGGTCCTGTTCTGAGCCAATAAGAATGTGGAAGGACACCTTTGAGTACTGACATGAGTACTTGCTAAATCTTGCCTTCCTGTGGACTTATGGGTAATGGAATGCTGACTCACAAGCCCAAGGGGACATTCAATTTCACCTGGTCTGGGTCTGAATGTTGGAATGCCCAACCTCCTTGCCCTGTGCAAAGCATGCTACTGCTGAGTGACAAGGAGCCAAATATTCTTCAGAGCTTCAGATAGTGATATGCTGGTAAATGTAGAGGTGGGAGGAGTCTAATCTGTGGCATTTGTTACTTTCTTACTATAAATGTTACCACTGTGGAGGAGCTCAGTAAAATGGCATTGACCTTGTCATTGAAAATATGTGTCCAATAGGAAACCATTACACAGTATTTCCATAAGAGAGATATGCTAGGTATATATTACCTCAAGGGCATGACTAATACAAAAATCTAGCAAAATAAGTAGAAAGTGATGAGTTCTGAATATATATATATATATTGTTTTAAAATGTAACTGATTTCATTGTATTTAACTTTTAATGATGGCTATGTTTCTTGATGGCTTTCCTGAAATTTCTGAAGCTTAAACAACTAAACAACTGCCTCTATAGAACTGGGTTGGGCCTGTTCCCAGCCATAGCTGCATTTAGATGACACCATCCCTTATGTTCTGGCTGGCTAGTCCTTCTCAGAGCTCCTGGAAGCTGCTTAGGGCACTACAGGAAGGCTTTTAGTATAGCATAAAAACTTATCTGAGTTTGAACCAAAGGCTGAAGGCTGTTGCCTCTTTTTAGTTCTCAATGTTCTTGGCTCTAGGGGACATGCAACTATGTTCGGGTGCAGAGGACGGGCAACCTTTGTAGTTTAAGCATCTGACCTTCGGTGCTGAGTAGGACTCACACAGATGGCCATGTGCCGTCTATATCTCAAAAATGCCATGTTCCTGGTGAGGAGTGCTCCTTTTGAAAGCCAAGCATGTGTTCTGTTCAGGAACAGGCCACTCTGATTCTATGCTAACCTTATCAGGGTGTGGGGCTAGGAGGACATCACAAACCCGAATCTTTACAGGGACCCACAGGGCACCAGGTCACTTAATTCACATTCCCCTAGGTTCTCCATCCTCTGTGCTCCATAAAGGTAAGGATGTGTACATTGCTTGCTCAAGAACACATCCATTCCTGAATTCTGGTGCCTCTTTTTTGTTTTTTTGAGACAGGGTTTCTCTGTGTAGCCCTGTGCAACTCTGAGATCCACCTGCCTCTGCCTCCCGAGTGCTGGCATTAAAGATGTGCCCAGCTTTTGCCTTTACTTTCGTTAACTGCTACAGTCAAGAGGGGACAAGAAGAAGGAAGGAGGACATTAATGAAGGAAGGAAGTGAATCTGAGCTGCCTGGAGGACATGGACAGAGTTGGTGAGGGGAAAAGGTACCACGGTGCTCAGAGGTCCAGTGACTACACTCTCTCTTTGCCCTGACTCCTAGAAGGCTCTAGAAGCTTCAGAACAATGCCACACTCCATTTCAAAATGTAACCTGCAGCCTCCCTGGCCTCCTGTTGTCACAACCTGTTTTCTGGGTGACTTATCTGCTGAGGCTAGAAAAGGGGAAGTGCGACTGACATTAGAAAGGAAACGCCTCCTGGGAGGGTTGGAGGAGAGGCCAGAGATCAGCTGTCAGGTTCCAGGGCTTGCTGAGGGCCTGGAGAGGGAGCTCTAGCATGCCCAGTGGGGAACATACTTCCTAGCGCCCTGTAAGGAACAGCTATGGAGAAATGAGCATCTCTAGAAAGGCATGGGCTCTCTCTGCTGTCGGCTCTCTTTGTAACAGCATCTTAGTGCAATTTCCTGTTGAGACCATGTGAAGAAACATGTGCTTGAATGTGTCTTGATTCAAGGACTGTTCAGTACCCCCTCCCACAAAGACAGCCTGACTAAGAAGATTAACTTCTGTCACAGGTTGCCCCGTCACTGCATAGTTCTTGTACTACCTATTGTAGGTCACAACTTGTTTAAAACTTGGAGACTAAAGACATTGACAGGCCTAACAGGCACCATGAGAGGATTATAAGATTGTCCTCTCATTCATTCCCCTGGCTCTCCCTGTTCTCAAAGAAATACTGCAGAGGGTTAAGTTTCTGCATGGAGCCCAGTGCCTGAATACCTAGCACAATCGTAGGCCAGTACTTAGCCTCCAATTTCATGAAAGGAGAGACTGGCTTATCTACCCAACTCCCTCCTCTACCCAGCTCCACTGACCTGAGCAGACCCACGGACTGGGTACCCTGTGACTCCAAATGCTGGGATGACTAAACTGCATCTGGGCGCTGAGTAAATGAAAGGAAGCCCCAGCAAATGCTTTGCGTGTGGTTGGTGAGAGGTTGTTGACAGGGGAATGGTCAACAGTGAAAGCGACAGAACAGTACATGGAGAATCGCCAGTTTCCTGAAACGGTGAAGGACACACAATGCATCTAAGAGCCTGACAACTTCCTTTTGTTAGATTACAAGAGACATTTTACCTAAAATAGACACTTTGCTCAGCAGAAGAAAAACACCAAGAAACACATGGGCCACCTCCAGAACACTCTACTGTGTCAATGCCCTTTTGTTGTCTCAGCATGACCTTTTTTATTGGGGGGAGGGTGGTTGGTAACTAGTCTAAGTTTGGCACAACATGGGATTTAAAAGAAACCTGATATGTAGCCATTAGGCTCCAAACAATATGTCAGTTGTCGACAATTCCAGATGAAGGATAAATCCAGGCATTCCTGGCTTTGGAGCCTTTTGTATATGAACAAATAAGGCATCTTGATGAAGAAATAGGCACAAGCCTCCTGATATAAGATAGAAACAAACTGGGGAATATCATATTCTATTTTGGTTGGCAGAAGATGTCAGGAAGTGTTCCCACGGAATGATCTGGAATTGATTCTAGAGTTTAGAATGTCTCCCAGGTGCACTAATCCCATTGCTGGAACATTATCAATGGAACACTGGACTCTCTCTTCACCACCACATCTCTTCCACTACCCCTCTCTCGGTGTCCCAAGATATTCTGAAAGCAAATAAGTTTTTGGTGCAAACTTGAGTTCTGATTGGTGAGATTTGTAAATGAGGATCCATCTACCAATTTATGTGAAGTCACTGAGGAACGTTGTTTCCCATGGCCTAGACCCATTAAAGGTAATTTCAAGAAAACAATGAATTAGATGGGCAGGGGTGTAGAGGATACAGCCTTTGTGGGTCTGCCTCCACCAGACTGTCTTCTAACAGCAGTGTCTTCCAGGGGTAGAGCAATGGCAGCCCCAGTGGTTCTGAACTGAGATATACTTAAAATCCCTAGGCATGGGCAGCACAGGCAACATGAAAACTCTTCTAGCTCATTGTATGAGGTCTTCCCAAGCCACCTCCTGATCTGCTTATAGACTTGGTTATTGTCTCATTTTCAATATGTCATGAAGGTAGGCTTCCCATCAGCGGAAGACAGAGAAGATGAAGCAACTCTCATTGTAGTCCCAAGGTATCTTGGAGAATAAAATAGTGTCATCCTTTTTCTCTACAGATGGGAAAACTGAGGGCCGATATGACCAGTGACTTAATTCTTGGCCTTTGGGCTAAGACCAAGTGCATTTGCCCCAGAAAGATCTCTGCCTGGTTGTGGAGCTTGTGCCTCTGAGAACCCATTGGTGATCTGTCTTGGTGTAAGATGGATCAGGAAGGTGAGCCTTTCAGACCCAATTATGTAGAGTGGGGCATCTTATAGAAGTCACAGTTGAGAGAAGCTACTTTGCCATCATTTGTTTTGTTTCCTTTCCTATTGAGAAGATAGTAAAACTTGGGAGCATTCTGGACTGATACTGAAGAGCAACGGGGGAAATCTTCGTTAGAAACAGAGTCCCAGATACAGGTGCAAATGGGGCTGTTTTCTTTAATTTTTGAATCAGCTTTTAATTTCCTTTTGCTGTATATGGAATGGAATAGATGACTGCCCAGGTGCCAAGGCCTTTAACACTCAAGCAACTGGGGCTTCTGTTGAATCTCATGGTTATATCTTAATCTCTAATTAACCCAAGCAGGCCGCACCACATACTTGGGAAGCAACTGGGACATTGCCATGGGCAATGAAGGTGATGCCCAATGAAAAGGCTGAGGGAAAATCATGGGAGGTGGGAAAGGTGGTGGCCAAGAAGGTTTGTGACCGCTGATTGTCTAGGAGGTTAGAAGAGATCCCCCTTGGGCACCTGGGAAGCCTGGGGTAGATGAAGGGGCTAGATGGCAGATGATCTTACAAAGTAGGGTTCTGTTGAGTTATCCCTGCCAACCCAACCCAGCATCCAGATAAAATTCTGAATAGCTATGTCTTGCAGTTTGGAATGTAATTGGTGCAGTCCGACTATGAGACAGAGAACAGACAATTTGAGACTAAAGATTATCCAGTAAGCTCACTACCACTCAAGAGCAGAGAAAACAATGTCCTTGACTATGTCGGGTTTCCCTTTGTATGGGGAGATAGCGATTCATACCTTATTTTTGCAGCATTTTCTTTACACACCACATTCAACCAAAAGATCTGCTCTGGGCCCCACATGCCTTCTTTATTTTTAAAAAGAAGACAAATCACGGGTAAATAGGAGGTGGAAACGAACCCACATGGAAAATGAATAACGTGAAAGATTCTCTCTTAGTTATTTTAAATACGGGTTTGTTTCCCAGGGAGGTGAAAGGAAACAGAAGTGAGTTCTGCTCTGGTCCCTGCTTTGTTGGCATCTTTCAAGTTAATCATGCCTAGTCTTAAAGATTTTCCTTTCTCCAGTCACCTCTGTCTGCAGATTTTGCTCTGATAGCCTCGATGTCCTGGCTCTGAGTATCTATATTATCTCTAGGGAACTACTCTCTGCCGATTCCCGACTTAACTCTAGGTTGTCCCCTCTACCAAGCCTGAATTACTTGCTGGAGCAGTGGATTAATGGTTTATGTTAATCAAAGAGCTTTTCACAGAATTTGAGCTCCAGGAGGGATGGGGAATGTGGTAGAGGAGGGGGCGGGGCTCCAGGGAGCAGTTACATCTTTGAACAGAATGGTTAGTGGAAACAAAAGTTTCCTTTTTCTGGAAGCCCCAGGGCTGTGATCATGCAGAAACAGCAAAAAATAAGCAATAAGGGTCACCCTCCAACAAGACAGGGGAAGTTAAAAAAAGAATGTTGTTTAAATATGGAACTTATGCTGGCTGTTATCACAGGCTGCAAATCTACAAAGAGGCTTCAGATTTCAAAGATGTGTAAAAGGACGGGCTTGGGGGAGGGGCAGTCAGGGAGAGACCAGAAGGTCATTTAGCTGACAGCTGGCCCGTGGGAATGTCCTGCTGACCTCTCCTTCCACGATCATGGAGATTCCAGAGGTAAAACAGACAGACACACACCAGGAGATGCTGTCCAGCCTGCCAGATGCTTGCTTGGGAGAGAAGGTGGGCTCAGAGGCAAACCAGAAACAAGGCTGGGTGCCCATAGCTGGAGGAACCTGGAGGGACAAGACAGGCTGTGGAGATGGGAGCTAAAAAGTGACAGTACAGAGTTGACCAAATGAGGGTGCATGGCTTTGACCCTCAAGAAACAGTTATTGAGAGAAACATCCTTTTGCATTTGTAAATGGCTTTGGTTGTGATTTTCTTACCAGTTTCTAATTTCCACTGCCAATTGCTAGACCGGAGAAGGGAAAAGTGTAGCAGAATTGAAGAGGCAGATGCTGCTTTTTAAGAAGTGGCTTTCTTTCCCTGAATCTGCTATCTGGCCAATTCCGGGGCAGCTTGCGAGGGAATGCAAGGAGAGGCAGAGGATCTCTGATCTTCAAACACTGCTATCCACCTGTCACAGTCCCAGACACTGTGACGGCTGCCCTCTCATGTATTCGGTTTTCCGTCTAAAATCTGGCTTCTGCCAAACGTGCTTGGTGTCACACAATTTTCTTGAAACACCCTGCTGTAACAGCTAGAGTGGCTGGGAGTCCTTTTTTTTCTAAGTAAACAGGAAATATCACTCTATGAAAAAAAAAAAGAAAGAAAGAAATCCCTTTCCTCAGCACAAACTCAATTATGCCAACTTAAACTTCCTGTTAATGACGCATCAGGGGCGGGGTCTATTTCTTACACCAGCACAGGCTTTTTTAGCTGCTCAGTGTCGGTGAACAGAATCCCCAGGAAAGCCTGGCTGACTGGGACATTTTAGAAACACTTCCACGGGGTACAGGGAGGCAGGAGTATCACGGTTAGAAAAAGATAACAATGCCCGGAAAACCAAAACGGCACAAAGTCACGTTGGAGGGGTAAAACGATATGCAGCTACACTTTAAGTCACGGCAAAAGTTTGTGTTCTGATGCTCGGCCGCCTTTCCACACACACACGCACATGCACACGCACACGCACACACACACACACACACACACACACACACACACACACACACACACAAGAACCTCTGCAGTCTCGAGTCAGGAGGACCGACCCACAGTGGGAGAAGGAGATGGCTTTTGTTCTGTCACATCAGAACCTGGGTTCGTGTGTCCGGCAGGCGCAGCCCCACGAGTCCTCCACACACGAGTACGGTGGAAGCCAGCAGGATGGGGATTGCTTTGGTAATGCTGACCAAGGAGCCAAATATTAGGTTCCCCAGCACGGTCGCAGCTTTACAGAGTGCATTCAAGAAGCCGAAGCCTGTTGCTCTGCAAGAGAAAGAAACACGGACAAGGTTTAGAAAACGTCACTCAGGAGTCCAGCGTTAGACCCACATGTCCCGTGCAGTGCTTTTCCGTGGTCTTTAAGTAGATTGGGTTGCATGTCGGTGGAGCAGATACTTAAATGCCAACCAGCAAATGTGGAGGCAGAGTAGCCAGCTGTATGTGGTGCCTCCAGTCTCCTGTGGACTTTCTTGATCTACTGACTCTTACTCGGGAACAGAAGAAAAAAGGTCTGTCTTGGCCCAGTGGGGTTGGAAGGAAGGTTCTACTAAATAAAAGTCAGCGTCACTCTATATAAATGCTCTCAGGATAGGACCTGGTTTGCCTCTCCCCAGTGTGGGCCACCTCCTCTATCTCGGCAAAGGACCCAGGGAGTGAGGGATACTGGGTAATCTAGCAAGTCCTCATCTCTTTACGAAAGTGACTTGTTATTTTGTTTTATTGAGTGTTCATAAGTTCGGTGTATTTAGAAGGAAATTCAAATTTTGTTTCAGAATGAAATACAATGATATGGCAATGGGGTTCTTTAAACATTTTATTTTCAATTTCATCTTATATTCTAGATTTTATTTTTTATATTCATTTTTCATGTATTCATGTATTGTATATGTTCATGTGTGTTAAGGTGGGCAGGCTTACTGTGAAATATATGTGGAGATCAGAGACCTTGTGGGACTCAGTTCACATTGAACTTTATCAGCCTGTTGAATTTGCTGCCATGTCAGTATAATGTGCTAGATTTTTAAACAGTTAAAGTCAATTGCAGTTTCAGGGATAAAGGAGAGGTATCCTCCTCTTTGAGGTACCAAGAAGGTGAACTGCTCGACAACATCCCTAATGTTTTTGACAGCAGGAAGAAAACAAATACAGACTAAACATTCTTAATGTGGAATATTGGGGCTTTAACTGTTCTGGAATATTAGCTAAAGATATGCTACATTCTTTTATGCTGTGAAATATTTGTCAATGATGCAAAAAGTTGTGTTGCATTTGTTCAACTCTGTGAAGTTGTGTTGCTTTGCCTGCCTAAAATACCTGATTGGTCTAATAAAGAGCTGAGCAGCCAATAGCTAGGCAGGAGAGAGAAATAGGTGGGTCTGGCAGGCAGAGAGAATAAAAGGAAAAAGAGAGAGAAGAGGAGGATTGGGGGCAGGGGTGGGGTTAAGGGGGTGAGGGGGTGGGGGGGTGAGGGGGAAGGAGAGAAGGATGCCAGGGCTCAGCCACCCAGCTACATAACAAGCCACAAAGTAAGAAGGAAAGAAAGGTATATAGAATAGAGAAAGGTAAAAAGCCCAGAGGAAAAAGGTAGATGGGATAATTTAAGTTAAGAAAAGCTGGCTAGAAACAAACCAAGCTAAGGCTGGGCATTCATAAAGAGGAAAAAAGAATCCCCATGTATTTATTTGGGAGCTGAGTGACAGGCCCCCAAAGAATAAAAAGCAAACAAAACTACACTTAACTGTTTCAGATTAGAGTTAGAACCCCTTTCATCCAGAAGTTTGAAATCCAAAGTGCTTTATAATCTGAAACCTCCACGCACACTGGCTTTCACAGATTGGCAGTGTTCAGCATTAGGGATGAGCATGGTAGTCCGTGGTCAGCTAAAGCAGTGTCCCCACCAGCTGGGAGATGGCAAGACGGTCTGAACTCCAACCCCCAGAGCATGTAACAATAGCATGGCTTTGCATTCCTGTAGCACTGGGGAGGGGATGGGGGCTAGAGAAAGGAAGGAAGTTCCTGGGAACCCCATAGTCAGAGAGCCAGACAGCCTAGACAAAATGTACAATGATAGACCCTGTGTCCAAAAGTCAAAAAAAAAAAAAAAAGGAAAGAAAGGAACGAAAGAAGGGGAGAGAAGGTGTCCTCCACATGTATGTGCACTTGAGCATAGCACATGTAGCAATGCACATTTCCTACATGTCAAACACACACACACACACACACACACACACACACACACACACACTATCCCATCCTCATCAGAATTCTCTGCGGGAGACAGACCTAAGGGTCAGATCATGGGCCTGAAGATCTTGCCTGTTTCCTGTTAGCATCTAACATACTCAGGCTCGTGAGGTTCTTCCTCTTCTGTCTTTTCATCCTGTTCCTTTCCCTTCCCCACTTTTCTCACTTCTCTCCCTGTTTTCTCCCTCTGGCAATTGAACCCAGTGCCTCAGACTCACTGAGCTAGTCCCATCAATCACATTGCTCCACCCTCAGCCCCCACATGCACGTTCTTTGGCAAACAAAAATCTTCGTCTATTTAGTATTCATGTATTGGGTGGTTTTCTGTGTCCTGGGCAGGAAATTTGAATTTTGCTCATAATTGTACATCCTCCACTGACATCATGAGAGCATGTGAGCTTTTCTCTGACATTCTACTAGTTTGGTGAGTGTTGGCCCCTCACTGAGTCAGTGGGGATTAAAGGCAGAAAAAATGTACAGCAGTTTCAGGATAGTTTTTCTTTGAACTCACAAAAGAAACTAACCCTTCTGTGTTGCAGAATAAAGCCATTAGCACACACTTTGTGTCTGTGACTGGTCTGTCAATCTATGGGTGTGGGGTTTCCTTTGACAACATACAGTAGCATTATTTTCTGCACTGTGTGTTTCCAGGACCCCCCTAAATATATTGTGGTTCCTGAGCAGCCAGCCACTTGCTACTATAATGAAAAGGAACCCACATTTCTAAACCATTCACCCCTGAGCTCAGGAGCCCAGGCTGGGTGCTAACGCCCTCTACCAATGAGTTTGCTTGCTTACACACATCTAAAAAGGAGCAGCAAACAACAAAACAAGCCCAAAATAAATAGAGAGAACTCCTTCATGCTCAATTCCCCCTGACCAAAATTACAAAGATTACCCAGTAATTACCCAAAGGGAAGAACAGTATGGTCTGCTGCCTCTCTGCTAACCCTGACCTCTGTACTTCTCTCCAGCCAGACCTTGTTCTCAGGTATTGCTTAGACACATCCTTAATATGTCAACCTTATCCCTTCAGAGCCAGGACCCCATTCTATCCATGTGTCTTGAAGGGCTAGCACTAACTAACACCATCATTACATCAACACTAGGCTCACTCTATGTGTTGGTCCTCCTATAGGGACCGACAAACAGATGATGACATTTGCCACACAATATGGCAGCACTCCGAATAACAGCTCCATTGCTATTATTCTACTGGGTGCCACCTGTTCATCCTGTCCCATCCTAAGCCCAGGCTCCCCTTGGTCCTTTGTTTGACAAACTGTCATGTGCTGTCACCTTCATCTTCTGGTGTTAAGATAAAGTACATCCTGCTGGGGGAAAATGACTAGAGTGTGTGTGTTGCTGATAAGAAAAAGGAAAACATTCCCCTGCCGCGATGAAGTCTAGGACTCTGAGGCTTCAGAATGACCCATGTAGGATTTACATCTAGGCTACAGCACCCATATGTCTCTAAGCCATGACCCTCTGCTATGATCCAGAACAGATTATAAAATGTGGAGGGCTATCCTCTCACATCACTGGAACTGGAGCTGGGGACCCGATGACTTCTGGAGATGTCAGGGTGGCATGGATGACTTTGGCGTTGGGAGCTCTAAGGGAGGTGAACAAATCCTTGTTTCCTAACAATCTCCATCCTCATTTCCCAAGCTGAGGCAGTGCTTCAGATGAAAATTTAGTGTCAGCATTCAAGAAATCATGCCTGCCCTTTTCTGAGTGCATAAATTATTCCTTCAAATATCTGCAGCTGGAGAGTGTGATGCTCGGCACATCCAAGGCCCAGCTGTGTTAGAGAAACCACTCCCAAAGCAAGTCTTCCTAGGGGCTCTCTGCTTTCTCTACAGCAAGCTTTCATTCATGTCATCTCCGCTTTCCCTCAAAGCAAGGGCATTGCTTCTGCATGCCATCGCATGCTCACAAAGTCCCTTGAGGGCAAGGGACATGGAGAGTGAGGAGCGCCACTTGACTTCTCGGCAGAAGGCGGGGCTCTGTATTCTTTTTCAGACCAAGACATTTTTCTGCCTCCTCTTACCCATCAATCATTAAAAGGGGAGAGAGAAATCTCTCTCTCTCTAAGTCCTGCCCTCTGCACGTCTCTCCTGCCAGATTTCATTCTCTATTATTGCTCACACACATCTTTAACACATAAATCCCTCCCGTACACTAACCACATTCCCCATCCTATCTCCCCCAAGGTGAAGCTTGGCTGGTTCTTTGGAGGATTTCACAATGTAGTGGGTTCTAGTTTATATTGTTTTATGGTTCATTTAGTTAAATTTCATTGTATCATTTTATATGTATGGACACTTGGGTGCAGTGTCCAAGGAAGCTAGAAGAGGGCATCTAATCCTTTGTAAGTAGAGTTAAGACCAGTGTAATCCCCACGCTGGACACAAGGAATCAAACCTAGGACCTCTGGAAGGGCAGTTGGTGCCCTTACCACTGAGTATTCTCTCCCGCCCCATTCTACGTTTAATGGAGGTTGGGTAAGGCTAACTGCTGGCTCCATGTGGATGGAGGGAGGCTGGCACTGTCCTAACCGCCAGCTCCTTTCTTCATACTGTCATGTAGGGCTGCTTATGTTTCCAATGAAAGGAGAAAGTGAAGATCTGTAGGACTCAGGGCCATGCCTAGCTTGTGTCAAGCCCCATGATTAGCCCTGGCTTTATCATGCCACACCTCCTGATGAAATTACTAGGGAAAAAGTAATTGATGTACTTTGCGAAGGCCTGGAATAGTAGAGTGCAGGCTCTGTTCATAGATGTTGCCTGTTAAAGGGAGCCCCGCTAGGCTGAGCTTCTGGAAGGAACTTTTTCCCTCCGCTTAGTCAAGTGATCCATAGAGGTTATAAAAAGAATACTCAAGTCTCGGCATGGGGCATCTGGAAAAGTACAGGCTGTGCTTAAATCAAGGCTATATTTCGACGTAAACATTCATCTGGAAATGGGTTATTTAAAACACACACGGGTTTCATTTGTCTCAGAAACAATAATCTGAACAAAGGATACTTTCCCAGGTCAATGCAAGAGCTATTCTGCCAATGAATCTGTTTGATTGCACAAACTATAATGCTAACTGGCCTAAACCCCCTTGAGTATTTGTTGGGCAAATTTATCTTAAGTGCACACACATCTATGTATATATTCTCCTATGCATTTATTTGTATTAATTTAGTATTGACTCATTAAGTGCTTTTCCATTTTGTTTGCTTATGTGCCAGGCTAGCCTTGAACTCGCCATCTTCCTGCTTCCACCTTTGAGTGCTGAGATTACAGGTATGCACCATCAAGCCCGGTATCGAGCCGTCGAGCATCTCTTCCGTGCCAAGCACTTCCCTATGTGGCACTGAATTGAAGGCTCTCTTCTCACTGAAGCAGGTGAGGACAGACAGTGACAACACACTCGCCAGGTGCAAATGTTGAAGAATGCTACGAGCATGAGGGCCCAGGCCAATCTGACCTGGGGTGGGTGCAAATGGGGGAGATGCCCCAGAAGGGGGGCATGAGAACCAGACCACCCTCACTGGGACAGTTGGAGGTCATCTGGTGAAGGATAACATGTGGACAGGCACTCTCTCTCACACTAGTCATGATACCTACTCAGTCTCCCTTACCACACCCCATAGGCTTCTTTAATACCAAATGGGCTATCTCTCTCCAGCCCTAAGCCTTTGTACACAGCTGTTGCCAACCTAGGGTTAGGATGGCTGGCTGACTGATGCAGGGTATGTGGGCAGGTATAAACACTCTACTTGAGTGTACTTGGGAGCTTTTCAAACAGCAATGCCACCTGGATATGATGGCACATGCCTATAAGTATAGCACATGGGAAGAAGAGGCAGGAGAACTACAAGATTAGGGCAGCCTGGGCTACATAGCAAATATAGGACCAGACTAAGCTATGTAAGAGACATCCTGTCTAAAAGAAAAGCCACAAAAGCCGAACACAAGCAGCAACGCTCCACAACACTGGCAGAGGCTCTACACCCACAGGGTCTGAATTTATTGCTCTTTTGGGGTTAGGCATTGGTGTTTTCAGAAATTCTATGACCACAAGGTGTGTCCAGGACTGAGAACACTGTTACTTTCCCAGGGATGTTTGCATTTTAAAATGGACTTGGATGTACTGTTAAACAATAAAGGAAACTACAAAAGAAAACATGCATTTCCCCTCCACCAACAAATCATTTTCCTCTCCGAATCCCTTTCAGCCTGTTTCCAGTCATGCAAATGATCCCAAGCAGAGCTTTTATACAATTTTGCTCTCTTTTAAAAAATCACTCTTATGAGGTTTTGTCTCGTTTGTTTGTGTTTGAACGTTTCATTTAGCATGTAACCACCATTTCTCTCACTGCGCCTTTGTCTAGTGAGGCTTCCAAATGTGGGGTAACATCGGTGATCCTGCAATTGACACTCAAATACACAGCAGACTTTGTGTTTGCTAGGGAGCGTCAGGCAGTGTAGAGCAGCCCGGGAAAAAAAACGAAAACAAAAACACAAAGAACGAGGATGCTGCTTAGTGGAGACTGGGAGCTTGAGCCTGTGAGATGGGTGAGAGGAGAGAGACAGAGGAGAACCAAGAGGAAAGGGCTCCTCCTGGCTTGGGCAACCTGTGCTACAATGCATTGTGATCATCCCCCCCCCCCATGAGATCCTTCCAACTTTCCCACTCTGTTTGTTTTGTTTTTATTTTGAGACAGGGTCTCTCTAGCCCAGGTTGTCCTGCAGCAAACCTGCCACAGTTTCAGAGTTCAAGGCCTCCCAGCCATGAGCCCCCTCGCTGGCCCCTGTTCCTGGTTGGTCTGCTTCTACACTTCACAGCTGGGTTATCTCTGCAGACACTGCCAGCTTCTCTCCAACTCAGTGTCTCCTCTCTCCTAGGTCCTCAGCGGCCTTTGCCATAGCTCACCCACTGCTCTACACACTGCCTGCTGTAACCCCGGGCATTTTCTGATGCAGAGTGAGACCCCTAGGCCAGCTCAGGGCTGCAGAGTCCTTGCAGAGGCTTACAGAGAATCCTTCTCAAAGGCTTGAGGATGCCTGTGATACTTGGTGAATGAACGATTTCCCGAATGCTTCCAAGTATGTTAGAAGTAGATTTTTGAAGCATTTAAATTGGCAATTTTGGGCATTTTCATGGGTATTAATTGGGTGATATTTGTTTATTGATGCCAAATTACCGTTTTGTTTCTTTCAGAGAAAATTATCAGTCTTGTCAGAAGGCTGGGTTCAGGTGCTTGTTCTTTGTTTCTCAATGAGTGGTGGGGACTGAACCCGAACTCTGGTACATGTGAGTCTACTGTGGAACTACATACTTGTCCCTGCACTGATTTCTGATAGTTAATGGAAAACATTGTCTTATTGAAAAGGGTAGCGTCTTCCTCAGTGTCAGCCTGAACCCCCACCAACCTGCTTTCCTCACCCCCTCAGGTGGAAAAGAAAGTTTCCCATGAGCTGTGGACTGAGCAGACTCCTAGGCTCAAGGTGGTTGTCCATCTCCTCCTCAAAGTCCCTCTGTACTCTAAGTGCTTCCTGTTGCTTGCACCTGCCAAAATAAAATATTACCACGAAACCAAGGTAACAATGAGATCCTTTGTGTCTTATCACTGAATCTGATAACCCTGGCTAGAAAGTGTGGGCCTGGGCCAGGGTGAAGAAGAATAGAATGACTAAGAATGATGGGTAGCAAATGGAAGTTCATCTGAGGCCAAGAACCATTCATGCTGCTGTGTAGCCCAGCAACCCATGGATTTCTGGTCTTTTATTTTTTCCTTTCTTTTGAATTTGAGGTCTTATTGTTGCTGTTGCTGCTGCTGCTGTTGTTTGGATCACAAAATCATCAAGACTGACCTTGAACTCACTCTGTAGCCTAGGCAGCTCTCTAACTTGCAACTCTCTGAGTGTGATTTGAACTGTAAAGGCCTGGCTCAAGAGGCTTTGGAGGAGAAGAGTATGTGGTCTCCAGATCATTCCTGTGATATTTGGTGAAGAATGTGGCTGCCTTTTGCCTCTGTCTGAAGAGTTTTGGACTAATTCCATTAGCAGAGGAATCCTCAAAACATCTTAGTATAGACTCTGTTGTGTGGTTATTAGTAGTAACTTTAAAGAGGATTTATAATGGAAAGGAACAAGAAACTGCAAAATTTGAGGAGAAGCGGAGCACCAGAAAGTGGAATGGAACTAAATCTAGTGTTCAAGGAGGTAAACAGATTAACAATGGAATAAAGGGAGTGGTCATCTTGGGGCAAGATCCTACCCAGCCAAGTTTACAACATGTGAAAAGGAATGAAAGAAAAGTTTAGACCCAGGTGTGGTGGTGTATGCCCTTAATCCCAGCACACAGAAGACACAGGCTGGCAGCTCTCTGAGTCTGAGGCCAGCCTGGTCTACGGAGCAAGTTCCAGAACAGCCAAGCTTAGGCAGTGAAGGAAGTCATCTAAAACAGAAAGCTGGTGAAGATGTAATTGAAAGACCTCTGAGTTCAAGGCCAACCTGGTCTACAGAGCAAGTTTCAGGATAGCCAGGCTCAATCAGTGAAGGAAACTATTGAAAACAATAGCTGGTGGAGAAGTAATTGGACAAGGAATTTGTCCTTGGGCAGGAGAACTTGGCACTTTCAGTCACATGGTTTGGGTATGAGAGTTAAAGATAGAAGAAAGGAGTTATGGAATTTGCTTCTGTAATTAAGGAAAGCTGCTGAAGCCAGGCATGCGTCACGGGTGTCCCTGAATGGAGGCCTAGAGAGGCCATTGCATGCTGCCTTGTTTCCCACCATGTGGATAATGGCTAAACCTCTGAACTGTAAGCGAGCCTTCCCAATGAAATGTTTCCCATTGTAAGAGTCCTGTGGTCATGGTGTCTCTTCACAGCAACAGCAACCTAGCTAAGGCACCGTGTCTGGTGCAGCAGAGGGAGCAGAAGCAGGTCTCCAGCAGGCACTGCTGTGTGGCGGAGGAAGCTGACAGCACGGGTCCCGAGACGAAGGACTACAGTGGCAAAGTGGAGCAGGGACACGGAGGGGTCAGTGGAGAAAGCCCACAAAGCTGGTCTAAGTGACTTGTTTCAGAAGTGAGGAAGCTTGACCTCAGGCATGAAGGAACACTATAGTCCATTTCCAGGTAAATTTTACAGATCGCATTTCCTTCTGTTTTTGTATGAGTTTTTGCTTTTGTTGTTGTTTTGTTTTGTTTTTTCTTCTGAGACAGAGTCTATGTAAGCTAGGCTGGTCATGAACTTCTGCTTCTTTCCCCCTTTTGATTTGAACTCCTCCCCCTTGACTTGTGCTCCTCCCCCTTTGACTTGTGCTCCTCCCCCTTTGACTCTAAGCTCTGCTATATGGGCCACCATATAGCGTAAGATGTGTATCTCATTCATCCAGCAAATGAGGAAGACCAAGTCCTATTCTTAAGAAACCAATTCTTTAGTCAGTGTCACATTTTAAACAGTAAGTAATAAACTAATGTCCCATTGTCATGTGCTCAGTGGCATGGTTCAATAACTATAGCACATGATTTAAAGGCAGTAAGTACATCAGGAGTCAGCAGGCAGGCAATGATTGCAGTAGATGTACCATTCTAGAAGCTGGCAAGGGTGGAGGATGGGTTTTCATTGGTGATATGAGCAGGGTTTAGGGCATGCAGTTGATTGGAAAGAATGCCCTGCCATTAGCACAGTAGGAAACCAGACATCCTCTGAGCCCAGCAGACTCAAACTAGTGGTATGGGACTCTTGGTATGGATCCAGGTCCTAGAGCACACAAGCCTGAACACTGTATCTTAACAAGGACGCCCGACGCCTGATGAGCTACAAGCTGGTGGTTGTGCTGTTTCTACATCATGATGCCTGTGGCCCTTTCATGCAAGGACTTGTTCGGTACCCAGAATAGAGGGAGGTGACTTTCCAGCTCAAGAACGGCTGGATGACTATTTCCCTCATCTGTTTCTCATCCATCCTGTTTTTACACGCAGCCAGAAATGCTCGCACCACACTGTAGTAGTGGGGCTGTGGTAAAAACTGTGTATACTTCCTTCACGCTCCCCTTCTTTTTTCAGAGACAGGGTTTTGCTGCATAGCTCAGGCTGGCCTGGAATTTTCTATGGAGCTCAGATTGGCCTAAAATGTGAATCCTAATCCTCCTGCCTCAGTCTCTCCAGTGCTGGGATTACAGACACAGGCCGTCATGCTCAGCTCTCACTCTTCATTTCTGTCAGAGAGAGAAAGAATCTGACTCTGCTCAACGGCCAAAATGTAAACATGGAAAAATGCAGACAGATAGAAATGTGACGATGTGGCACACAGAGAAAAGTAAACCAGGAATACATAGGTTCGGTAGGTAGTTCAAAGAGTCCTTCATATCAAAATCTAAAAAGGAGGTTATTATAGAGCAGCAGACGAAGGTGGTGGCAAGGGGAATTCTGGCAGTAGAAGGACCCACCAAGGCACAGGATGCCTGAGTGATCTCCCTACAGGCACCCATGGTCAGTAAGGGTCAGGGTTACTGTTACTGGTCGGTTGTGGGGAGGAAATGTAAATATCTGTCTGAACTGGAACAGTCCTGAGGGGAGAGAGTTAGGGGGTTAACTCTGGCCAGTGGTTTGATGTTACCTCACTGAGAAGGAGAAAAATCCTACAGACTTGGCTGACAGCAGCGACCATCAAGACTAGCAGGGGGTAGCAGGTGTGAGCTGCCAGGGTTTTGCTTTCAAACCTCTCTCGGGGTCATATCTGAACTGTGCACACTTGAGAGCACAGGAAGGAGGAGGCCGGTGGCCAGGGAAAGGCAGGAACTCACTGCAGGGAGGATTTATACTCCAGTCCGAGGCCTGCACAGGATTCCATCACCTCCCAGGTGTGGGTCCTGGCCTGGGCTCCAGGGAGGGAAAGGTTGAAGGACATAGACGTGTTAAGGAAAAAAAAAAAAAACTCCACCACGGCCACATGGTGGCAGCAGAAAGCCACTGGCTAGATGAAAGCCATGTTGGTCAAAAAAAGCAAAACGTGACACATGGGATTTGAGAGAAGTTTACAGTTTTGACAATAAAAGAGACTAAAAAGAGAAGGTGAGGAGGGGGACATTGAAATGAGGACATGCCCAGTCCAGCCCCTCCTCTAACTGATCCCTTCCCCTCATACTCTTGGGGCCTTGCCACTTATTGTTACCTATGCTGTGAAAGCTCTCTTCCAAAGCATCTACTCAAATGTCACCTTATGGGATCTATATCTCTTGGACCCTGCTATTGCAACTACGGCCCTCCTCCACGCCAGCATTCTCTATGCCCCTGGGTAGTTTTGTTTTTCTCTATAAGCACCAACTGATATGCTATGTCCACTTCCGTTATCTAGTCGTTTATTGACTGTCTTCTCACAACCTGAGCATAGGTTCCATTAAACCCAGACTTGCTGTCTGAGCACTCCTGGACCCCAGTGACTGAAACCACTCTGGCACGGGATATGCATTCCCAAAGTATCTGTTGGATCAATTAGTCAGTGGGTTCTATCCCCACATGAGGCATCATTTTGCTTCTGACATAAATATTCAAATGCCCACTGGGCAGCTCTGTGAAGACATGACAATTCAACCTCCTCTAAATGGAACTCATTATCTCCCTGACTCCAGCCTAAATGCTCTGCTGCCCCAAAGTCCCTGCTTCAACATGGCCCAACCATGTTCTCAACAAAGATTCCCTCCTTTGAGAACCCCTTTCCCTCATTCCAATATATAACCAACCATGCAGTTTGCTTAATTTTTTTCCCGAGTATCCATAAACATGTGGGATTCTGACCTCTCCTTTCCCCATCCAAATTTTCTCTGGTTACATCTTCCTCGGGGCGCAATGCAAGTAAGATTTCTGCCTCCTCTCTGGGCATTAGAGTGAACTCCCAACCTATGTCTGATTTTGTCTATCTCTATATGAGCCCCCTCTTCTGGTCCTCATGGGACGATCAATGGGTTGGCCTCTTCCAGGCCTTTTCAGGTGTCACTTCTCAGACTACCCTGCTCTTCCTGCCTCCTTGTGTGCTTGCAACCCAAGTCCAAGTTCAGACACTACTATTCAAAGAAACCTGACCCAGCAACCACTATGTCCCTTCCTGCCAGTGACCCAACCAGACCACGCTGCAACTATATGTACACGGGACTGTACACAGAACCAACATGGGCCTGCCCTCCGTTGAGAGGAAAGAGCATGCAGAGCTTACCCAGTTCTTGTACATGCAATTCTTGGAAGACCCAAGTGAACGCTCACAGCAAGCTTACTTTTCCTTTCCTTGGTGTTGCACCTTTCCAAGCACAGAATCTGGGTAGCTAATGGCCTACCCAATTACTGAGTTTTCTTTTCTTCCTTTTCAAAGCCAGCGCCCCTCCTCAAGAGAATACTGATCACTTATCCTCCTATGAGTTATGTGACCAGATGATTTAACCTAAAATTCCATCAAACTCACAATGTAAAGAAAATGGGAAGGAGGCTCTTACAGCTTTGCTTTAACACAGAGATAATGTATCCATCAATGCCCAGTTTTGTGGGTGCAGTTTTCAAAATGAGATGCTGACGAAGGAAAACTCATTGTATTTACTACACATAGAGAGTGAACTTAGGTTGGCTGGGTCAAGGGGATGCTGTATGCAGATTGTATGATTCTTCTCAATGCCCAAGAACAAGACAGAGAGTTTACTAAGAATGTGAATGAGAGTGTTTGATAAGCAGGTATCTTGGGTTATTGTGTTTTGGATGCTTGATAAGAAGTTAGGCATATAGGTACCAATACAGGCCTTATAAGCCAGGCAAAGATGTTAAGATGTTCCTGAGAAATAAATATGGGAGTCTGCCCTGTACAGGATATACCTAAGGGTGGTCAATAAATTATGAAAATGAATCAGTAGCAAATCAAGTGCTCAAATGTTTCAGTGTAGGTCTGTTTGTGGGGAGTGTTCTCTTTCTTTTCAAGGACTACAGACTATTTCAGTGCAGAGGACATCCAAAGCAATAAAACATGGGAATTTTGCATGAGATAAAAGATGGCACAGGGTATGTGTTTCAGCTCATGTTAGATGGTGAAACAGGACTTCTATGTTTTAACAGAATTATTCAACTGCCAAGGTTCTATGCAGCCCTCTCTGATATGATGCCCAAATCGTCCATGTCTCTTGGGGGATTGTATGAGTAAGTATTACAGTAGCAACCTTTTTTTTTTAAAGAGGGGGGTACTGGAGAGATTTAACACCCTCTATTCTTCCAGAGGACCTACATTCAGCTCTCAGCACACACATGGCAGCTCACAATTGTGTGTAACTCCAGTTCCAGGGGACCTGGCATGCTCACACAGACTTGCATGCAGGCAAAACACAAATGCATATGTAAATAAATCTTCAGAAAAGTGTGTGTGTGTGTGTGTGTGTGTGTGTGTAAACACACAAATATTTTCAAGCCACAGTACACTGTGGAGGTCGGAAGACTGAGGGGTCACTCTCTGTTCAGGTGGTGTCACTAAAAGAAATGAGAAGTGCCAACACCTCCTGTGGCTGTTTGAGCAGACCTGAGTCTCTGGAACACTAGATGACTCATAATGGAGTCCCAGCTAACTGGAGACCCTCTAATTTGGTGCCAAAGCCCAGGGTGTTGCCTGATTCCTGCCCTTTGTCAGCAGATACACTGCCTGGACAGATTGTCACACCCCCACTGCCCGTACACCCTTACATAATATGGGTTTTGTGCCATTCAGACTCATTAGATAGTAATTGAATATGACCTTAGCTGATTGAATATGCATATATGACAGTTAACATACACACATGTGAACATACACAGATTTGCACCTACATGCTGGTCTTCAGAGTCTGTTTTCAGGGAAACTTGTGACTGTGTCTCACTGTAAGAGGGAGAATAAAACCTCACAGAGGACAACCTCAGGGGGTGCTCCCTCTTTCCACTTGGTTTGAGAAAGAATATCTTGGTTTGTTGGCAGAAGTATGCCCCATTCTGGCTGGTCTGCAAGTTTCTGGGGGTTCTCCTGTCCTTACCTCTCACTACAAGCATTGGATTTGGGGCAGAACTGGCTGCTGCTACTGTGTTCAGATTTACGTGGGTTCTAGGTCTTCACACTTGATATGGCAAGTGTTTTACCCATGGAGCCATCTCTCTAGCCTCCTTGTAAATAATTATCCGTATATTAGGCTTTCTTCCAACAGCCTAGAAAGATCAAGAGACACCTGCTACCTCTTTATAGTTGCTAGTACAGGTACCTGTGAATGTAAGGCAATGACTCTCACAAGACTGAGAAGTTCCCGAAATGGAGGTTAAGATCGGCTATTAAATCCTGATGTTCACTGTGACATTACAGTTCCCTGTAATTGTTGGCCAACATGTTAAATCATGGCTGTAATTACATTTCTACACTGTCCTGTTAACTCCTGCTAGGAATCTTTCTGAAAGATATAAGCAAAACCAACAAGTTCATAGGCTAGATATTTTGTGAATTTTCACTGCCTTGGGTGTGACAGTTTGCTTAGTTCTGCAATGGCCTTTCAGTGGTCCCATACCAGCCTACCTCCGGTCTGTAGGGTACAGTTCCACCGTGACTACATCAAGGGAATTCCACGCTGAGATGGTCAGTCCATTGTATAGACACAGCATACCTATCATCATGGACTCACTGGTGCCAAACCACAGGAAGAAGCAGCTTATCCCTGAGAGCACCATGGAGCCACCTGCCAACAGAGGACAGAAGATCGAGTGAGGATCTGTTGTCCCAGAAGAGTGAGGATCTTTGGGTCTTGAAGGTCTCTCAAGAAGACAGCTCCATGAGGAAGCTGCAGACTGGGCTCTATAGAACTTAAGTTCAAGTGTATCCACTTGTTTGAAAAGCAGTCTAAATGCCTTTTGAATGTGACGTGTGGAAATGTACATCATCCCCCTACTCATCTACTTACGTGGAAAAAATACACATTAGTTATACATAATTAGTTTTTCAGTTTGTAACTCATGGGGATTGCTCATATGAAATGTAGTTAGACACAATTTTAACTTCAGTTCAGTCATAATGAAAGGTCTAAGGGATTTCTTATGGGCATGCATTTCTAAGGGACAGGGAACAAGGTAGGAAACAGGTTCTCTCTATGACACAGGGACAGCTCCCTTTCTTTTCAGGAATGTAAGCACACACCTAGCATTGTCAAGCGCCCGATTCTGTCCATCAGGAGAGCAGACACAATATTTCCTGGCAACACTGCCAATGTCCCGAGAAAGTTGACAAAATATATCCAGTAGGCACTATAGTCATCGTCAAAAGTAATTTGGCATCCTGTCTTGTTGTGAAGAAACGAGCAGTTTTGAAATTCACTGTCGATGAATTTATATGGCTCAAAATCTGTAGAAACAACAGATAAAACCCATCAAGGTCTTGTCCGGTGCTAATGACAGATATGGGTGGTAACTGGGCATACGTGAGATAAAAGATGGCACGGGGCATAGGTTTTGGCTCATGTCAGATGGTGAAACAGGACTTCTATGTTTTAACAGAATTATTCAACTGCCAAGGTTCTATGCAGCCCTCTCTGATATGATGCCCAAACTGTCCATGTCTCTTGGGGATTGTATGAGTAAGTATTACAGTAGCAACTTTTTTTTTAAAGAGGTGGGTACTGGAGAGATGGCTCAGAGATTAATGGAGTCCCAGCTAACTGGAGACCCTCTAATTTGGTGCCAAAGCCCAGGGTGTTGCCTGATTTCTGCCCTTTGTCAGCAGACACATTGCCTGGATATACTGCTACCCGCCCCCCCCCCCCCATGTTCAGCAAAGAATAGTGGTAATGCCAATTCCCTGATGATACCACGGCTGGAGCTGGCTTGACTTTTTGTGTCACTTTGCTGCAGCATGAGAACTGGTCTGGAACCTCACATTACAAACTAGCAGCGTGGAGTGCTGCCTTTGTTGGATAAGGGACTAAATTAGCTAAAGTTTCCAGTTACCCTGATAACCCATGGTTTTCCTTTGATAATTATATTATTGCTTATACCTTTACAATATTACTTCATATTTATCACATTACATAAAGACCATTGTCTTTAATAGAAATACATTCTATTTAATACAAGCATAAAAATTTTTGTTTTAAATTATACCTGGGTTGACCTCATGTTGAGCTCATGTTTAGAAGCTCTGAGGAACACTGAAGGAACAGGACTCTCTTTGGGTCCTTAAAGCATCATTCATAATTTAAGGTCGATGTAGATAAAGTCACATAAGAATGAAAGCCAGTCTCCTATGAAGGTCAACAGCAGCCATTCTATGCATCTTGTTATTGTTGAACTTTTCACTCCAGGAAGGATTTTACATGGTGCTAGGTTCTGCTAAAGGAGCTTAGGTGAAACCCATCATCATCCTTGCTGATCAAAAGTTTACCTCCACTCCCTCAGAACAGCTAGTCTTCTGGGTCAGATGGGTCAGAAGACAACACTTGCCCTCGTTCTCACTGGAGTGGGGCAGAATTGGCTCCCAACTGAGCACCAAAATGCCAGGGTGCTAACAGGGCAGACGCTCATCTACCTGCATGCTGGGATGTGATTCTAGACAAATATGTGGGAATGGGAAAGCATGGGCACTACAGTCGCTTAGACCAGGCTCCAAGGTCAGTTGTTACTAAGGTTACTAGGTCATTTATTGTGTCAAAATCCGTTAACTTTTCTAACCCTCAGATATTGTGAAAGCTGTCTGAGATTGCAAGAGTCCGATGACCCAGACTGGGTTGTTCAGTTCCTTTATTTCTCTGGGGGATTTCTGAAGCTTCATTACACACTTTTGTCCACTTCCTTTATTTCTCTGGGAGGTTTCTGAAACTCCATTGCGCACTTGGGGCTAAGGCATTCGAAGCTACTGAGCAGAGCCACATACTGTGGACTGGAGAGTTAGACAGGCTTTCTTAAACAAGAGCCAGATTGTGAAATCGAGATTACAAAAACAAATAAATCCACAGGTCAATTCTTTGCTTTAAGAAGTGTTCCCCCAAAGGCTATTTATTTATTTAGCCACCTTTGAGCTTGGGTAGGCCTCTATATTCAATCCAAGAAAGCAAAACAAGACCAGCTTGCTTTTGATTCTATGGAGATGGGGAAATCATTCATTCGCACTTTAATGTCCACTCGCCACACCAGCTTCTGGGCCGTTGTCACATGATTACGACGTGTCTGCTAAGATGGAGGCTCTTTGAAGGTTCCCTGCTGCCACTGTTAGTAGTGTAAGTCATACCTTACCTGTGTTCTCAAAAAGGGTATCAATGAATGTGCAGTTCTTGAAGTAGGTGTTGACTGAGGTCACATCGTCAAAGGTGCACGACTTAAAAACTGAATCTTTGAAAGTTACAGACTTGAACTTGACTCCGAGGAATCTGTAGAAACATATACACACAAATGAATTGACTTTTACCTATTTGGGTTCAAAGCTAAGTCAAATGCATTTAGAGTTATGGCACCCTGCTATAACCATCCTTAAGTTATAAAGGGTACTTTTGGTTTTCTAGGCATTTTGTTTTTACCCCTTTGACCTTGGGCATAAGGCTTTTGGGCTGTAGCATTGTTCAATATTATTTCCCGTCAGGAGAAGCAATGGCACTCAGGTCTAGTTGAGTTTTTGAGATGATGGCAAAAGTCTTGAGACCTAGAACTGTGGCTCTGGATTGTTGGGCTTTCATCGCGATCCTCAAGCCTTTCCCCAGAGTTCCGTTCTTGGAAAAGTCTCCATAGAGACTTGCAAATCTCACTTGAGGAAGTGTTAATATTTGAACATTGTGTTTTTACCTATATTTATATATTACAGCAATGGTGATTGAACCTAGGACTAGCACATGCTAGACAAGTGCTCTACACTGAGCTGTACCCCTAGTCCTCTGAGTTTTTCATAAAGTCTAATTTCTTAGTTTAGAACCTTATATGGCAGAGCAGGGGAGATCTGCTTCGTGGTGGGAGGGGTGACTGACAAGGGTGAGAAAATGCACACTTATTTCCAGGAGTCTTTTCCTTCTCACAGTCAAAGATTTTCCTTGAGCCAAATCAAAATACGAGGGCCCTGTTGACCTTTGGAGACACGCAGAATGATGAAATGGGGGTGAGACACATTTTTAAGGTACTGTGATGGGGAGTTCTTGGTAGTGGAGATGATAGTGGGTTTAAAAGAGCCCACGAGTCATTGATCTGGACTCACTGAAGCCATGGGTAAGTGTGCACCAGTGAGTCTTGTTTTTTTAGTAGAGACTCGGTGAATCCTTAGCAAGTCAAAGAGAGGAGGCACATGAGTTGATTGAGAACAATTCACTCGGCACTCTCAAGTTTATTCCATCCTACGTCCAACAGCATTTACCAACAGAAAATGTACTGGGGACTCACAGACCAACCAGCTTCAAATTCTCCACTCCAGGAGCCCGCAGTAAAAGCAGTTAAATGTACCAATGGAGAGGGAAGAAGGTTGTGAAGACTGAAAATTTTAAAATAAACCTTAATTTGGGAAAGGGAAGCAATTTTAATGTGTGATACACACAGGGCATTCCTGGTGTAAAATTCTAATGGTTGAAGAAGGAAATGATAAACCTCTCCCTCCTACTTCCTGCTGTCTAGAACCTTGGCGAAGAAGTCTCTGGGTTCTCCCAGAACGCTCTGCACACAGACAAGGAAGGACTCCCTAGTTATCTGTGCAGTCCACAGTGTCCAGGTAAGAGTGTAAAGGGTATCCACTAGGGAGCACCACACAGGGAATCTGCTATTTAAAGGTGAATCAGCAGCAGTATTTCACAGTTCTCTGAAAGACAAAACCCTTCTTCTATCATCTAAACTGAGTGTTTCAAATGAAAAATCTGTGTTTACAAGGTCTTTCTTTGTCTGGGGTCCTAAAAATATCCCCATGGGTGTGCGCACCTTTGTGTGCATGAGGGAGTGTGAGCATGTAGGTGCCATGGCATATGCGTGGAGCATAGAGGAAAACTCCAATGCTATTCTAACTCTTCCACCTTGTTGCAGTAAGGTCTCCTGGTTTTTCACTGCACACAGCCCCGGCTAGCTGGCCAGTGAGCGTCCAGCGATTCTTCTGTCTCCACCCCCATCTCTCCACAGGAGTGCTGGCACTGTAAATGTGCATGCAATCAGGTCTGACTTTTGTGTGGATTCATGAGGCTTTCACGGCAAGCACTTTACACAGTGAGACCTCTCCCCCGTTGGTGTTTGGACTTTTTAGGCAGATTTTGGCGATGGAGCCAAGGATGGCCTCAACCCCACAGTCTTTCTGCCTATGCCTCCCAAGTGCTGGATGACAGGTGTGTGCCATCACATCCGGCTCAAGGATTTTATGGTAGAATTGTTAAAATTACTAATTATTGTATTATTAGTACACCAAACACTGGTTAATAAATGAGACATCCAGTTTAGAATGCTAATAAATATTTCTAAAATTATGACTGTATCAGGCACAAATGACATTTAAAAACGTTCTTTTTGTTTGTTCTCAAATGCGTATTTGCTATGTGGTATATACTATGTATGGTGCTGGACTCAAGTGTGCCACCTCCTGGCTCCCCATTCCTGGGGTTGGGATACAGGTATGCACCGTCACACCTGCTGTTATCTTAGAAATTTCTAATGGAAGAACACTACTTTTACAACAAATATTCATCCCACAGTTGCAGGATTTGATGCTCAAGCTTCTTTGAAACACACATGCAGACATCAATGGTTAAGGTGAGTGAGGGATGCTATCAGGCCTGGGTTGTGATTAGGTCTCTCCTTGTAACATGGCCTCCTATCTTCAGTTTCTATCGAATGCTATGCTTTTTTTTAAATTTCATAAATTGTATTATTGAAAAGCTTGCTAATAAACAAAACCATCACACATTCCCCCAAAAGATGATTAGAGCTCTTATTAGATTGCTAACTAGAATAATGACCGCCCCCCCAAATACTGGCAAGTATCCATTATCCAGGTCACAAGTATTCCACAAGTCTTTTCCATCTTAACGAACAGGTTTTTGCCTTGAGCAATTTTGATTATCTTGGAATTCTAAAGGCTTTCATCATTTTAAAAACTAAGACAGTTTTTAGGAAAAATGAGCTACTGTGAGTCCATATCAGCGATTCAGTTCAGATGATATGTACATGGACACGGTTTCCTTGTCTATCCGGTTTTCTCTCTGAAAAGGTAAAGCAGACCCACCTCCCTGAGACCCTGGTTCACCTAAGCAGTCTGGTCCTGTCGCATCCTTGCTCCCCCTGTGCTGATTTCGTAGCCTTTCCCTTGGGGAGACCATTTCTGCTCTCTAACCCACAGGCTGCCCGACACACTGAAATCCAGCCCTTGATTTGTGCTATGCAGAGAGGTGGCCTTCCAGAAATGGGAGTCTCCCACGTAGAGTCACACAACTCTCTTGCCCTTCCTGCTTCTTCAAATCACCCCCTCCTCTCCTTCCTAACTTCTTTATCAACCTTCAAGGGCCTCCAAGCTCTCTCGTCATCCTGGAGAGTTAGTTCTGCTGCTCAGTACGCATGAGAGCACATTGTTTCACAAGTGGTTTTGCTGTTGTTTTTTGCTTAAATTCCAAGAGGCACATGATCGATTCTCTGCCAATTTCTGAAGATTGTGTATATCCTTAAAGTGGATTCTAAATTATCAAAGTCCATCCCCAAATAACTAAGAACACGGTTGGAACCCCTCCCCTGTCAGGCTTTGGTTTTTATTTATTGTACACCCTCACGAAGCAAGTTAAGTTATATCAAAGTTTCTAGACCTGCCATTGTCGTACTCCATCCCAGTGTGGATCTGGTTTTCCATGGTAAAGTTAATACTGAAGTTTGTGTATTTATCTTTTTGCACATTTTTCGTTAGCAGGGCATACTGGTCTGACTGCAGATGTTTGATGACATCAGGGAACCAAACAGACAATCCATAGTACCTGCAGAGACAAAGAGACATGTGTTTGTAACAGCGCACACAAGGCCACAAGGGCCTGGGCCTGCCTGACATACTCAGGGTGACAGTGGCTCTTAGAAGCACTTCCAGTTACAACTGGTGCCTTGAAACATTTGAACAAATCATCACACAATAATTGGTAGGCTGCCCTCTCTCTCCCAGCACGTGGCATGCTGGCCTAATGTCATTCATACTAACAGGGGCTCCACTGAGAAAGCCTGTCTGCTAGCCTCGTAGAGCAGAGTCCTGAGATCCAGCATGAGTCCACAGGATGGCCTCTTTTACTAATGGAGCGTCGTTCTTGCTTCCTACATGACGGTGACACTGTTAGTCTAGACTAGGAGCCATGCTTCCCAGTGGTGTTCAAGGCAGCAGAAAGGGACATTTGGGGTTTCTTTCCTTCCCTCTTAACTCCTCTGCTCCATTCTTCTTCTCCCCTCCTCCCCCCCCAGCCTTCTCCCCCTCACACTTGTCTTTCATTCTGAGACCAGGTCTCATGTCGCCCAGATGGCCTCAGATGTTCTATGTTGCTATGTGATATTTTGATTGTGTTCTGACAAACAAAACTTACTTGGAGCCAGAGGGCAGAGCTAGCTACTAGCAGACCTGAATTAACCATAGAGGTTTGGAGGACTGTAGACGGAGAGGAGACAGGAAGTAGTAAGGTGGGGCAGAGAGATAGTAGAGGTAGGAGGAGACTGGTGGCTGCTCCCTGCATCTCTGATCTTCAGGTTCTTACTCTTGATTTTTTATTGATAAAGATTAATTAGATTAACACTTTACTATGTAGCTGAGGAAGGCCTTGAACTTCCACTCTCCCTGACCCCACTTCACCACTGGTGGGATTATAGGCAGATGCCACCATCCATGCTTTACGGGTGCTGGGTGGTCAGACCCAGGGCTCCATGCCTACCAGGCAAGCACTCTACTAGTCAAACATCCTGGACAGCCAGGCTGCTCCCACCCTGTCTCATGATCGCTCACGTGTGACTCTAAAAGCTGTGGCATGTGTGGGGTTGTTCAGTCCGGTAGCCACTGGCCCCACGCAGCCACTAAGCCCCCAAAAGGTGGCCAGTCCAACTGGCGGTGTGTTGGTAGCACAGACTTTTCAAGAGTTATGAAAAAATAATGTAAAATCATATGTTAATAATGTTATATTGACCATAGATGCTACTTTGGACATAGTGAGTTGAATAAAGCAGTATTAAAATTAAGTTTTCCCATTCTTTTTCTTTTGTGGGTGTCACTACCAGAAAAAATGTATTTGCATGGAATAGTGTCACTCTAATGTAGTAGTTTCCAAATTGTGACCCCTGGACCATGTTCATGAATCTGGCCTGATCCAGGACGCTATGAATCTGGGTGGAGTGCACCAGGGAACTGTTATGTTGTATGCTCCAATTTTTTTCTAGTTTATCCCAGCGAGGCTCAGATGCTCAGGAGAGGAAGTGGCTTGCAAAGACTGTCTTTATGTCCTGCCCTTGTCATTTGCCTGCAGCATCAACTTGGGCCCCTCAGCTCAGTATTGGCTTATCACACTTGTGATGACTGTACAGACGTAGGACTAACCACCTTTCATAGGCTGTTGCTCAGATATAATGGGATGCAAAATGCCTACCACATCAAGGGTACCCCAAAGATCAAATGAGTCATTGTAATCATCATCATTGTCACCAGGACTCCTCAAACATTTACTTCTCAGTAATTTCCAACCCCATGCCCCTCACAGGCTGTGCATCAGTGCAGTGGGAGGGTGAGAGTAGTCACTGACCAAGCAATGACTCAGGGCTACAACACCAGTGGGTTGCTCTCTAGTCACAAGGCTAAGCTTGAAAATGACAAGGAAAACACATTACCTTGGGAAATCCACCATCAATGATGTGGAGTTTTAGCTCATGTTTTACTTATTCAGCAAACATTTGCTGAATGTCCTTTCAATAGTAGGTAGTGCTGAGATTTTAGGAAAGAAGCAATAAAACTTAAACTCTAGTCAGCAATGAGTAAGTTACCCAGATAATCCACTGGGTATTGGCTACATTGAGAACTTTCTTTTTGTTTATCTTTGTCTTTTTCATACCCAACTCTGTGCTGAGCTAATGGTAGGAAGTCAATACTATTCATTTCTACCACTCTCTTCTAAAATCATATAGTAGAAGTTGGGAGAGATTACTTAACATACCTGCCTTCCCCCCACCCTCCAGAACAAGGGATAGGACCCACGACCTCACACACACCTGGCAAGTGCTATACTATTGAGTCATGCCTCCAACTCTAAACCTCTGAACATAGAAATGTGGAATGAAATTTCATGATTGACCAAGCTGAATAGCAGAAGGAGCTCCCAGGACCCTACCCCAAAGCATTCCCCTTGCCAACAGTAGGAAAGGGGGATGCTTTGGGGAATGCTTGCTTAGTTTACAGATGCTGAGAGATGGAACCTGTATGGTTGATACTGGGCTCTACCAGGCACCCAGATCCTTTGGACCTGGCAGTGCAAGGTTATTATGAGGTAACAGGGTTTCACACACACATTCTGTGGTAGAGATATTGAGCATCAGTAAATAAAACCATTTACCCTTACCATTCTTAGAACATGCATATAGAAGTCTTATTCATATGGCAACAACTATTTACTGAGGTCCTATTATATATCAGGGATATATCTCCAGTGCTTTTTTCTGGCATCTGTAACACATGTGCATATGCTCACACACATGTAAATAAGTAAAGCATTTTTTTTTGCTTTTTTCAAGACAGGGTTTCTCGGTCTTGATTGTCCTGGAACTCACTCTGTAGATGAAGCTGGCCTTGAACTCATTGAAATCAACCTGCTTCTGCCTCTCAAAAGCTGGGACTAAAGGCGTGCGGCCACTACTACCCAGTTCAAGTAAAGCAAATCTTTAAAAAACATTTTGTATGGTAGAAATTAGGAAGTGCCATAAGGGAGAATAAAGCTGAGAAGAGAACAGGGAGTGTGGAAATGGTAGAAACATCCTTTTTTTGGCAAGTTAGCAGAATTGAGCCATGTGAAAATTAAGAAAGGAAGAAGGAAAAAAGGAAGGAGAAAAGGAGGAAGGAAGGACAAAACTAAGACAAAGAAACCACTGGGAGTCACAATGTGACAGTTGATTTTGTCCACTGAGAATTTAAATACCACTTACCCAAAGGACAGGGTGAACCAAACAATCGTGAGCTTTATTGTGTTTTCCCTGACTGGATAGTTGAAGCATCTCATAAAAGTCAACCAAATCTGTGAAATACCAGATGGTTAGTGATCGGTTGGTCTGTCTGTCTATCTATCTATCTATCTATCTATCTATCTATCTATCTATCTATCATAACACATGGAACCCCACTCCCTATTCCTTCCCAACAAATTATAAAAGAGCCAGGTTTTTGCAGAGCTGAATTAATTTCAACTACAATATAAAGTCTTAACATCAATATAGAAGCAAAGGCGCAAATTTTCTCCTTCCCTCCCTCCCTCTCTCCCTCCTTCCCTCCCTCCCTCCCTCTCTTTTTTTTCCTGCAGTACCAGTGACTGGACCTGGGCCTTCATGAGTGCTGGACAAGAGCTCTTACCATTGAGCTACATCCCCAAACCTTCTTTTTACTTTTTACTTTTGAGACAAGTTTTCATCAAGCTTCCCAGCTTGAATGTTCAGTTCATGGAATTATGGGCTCTAACTACCAGGCATACCTAGCAATGCTCACTTTTCAGTTTCCTGGAGGCCAATGGACACCAAGGCAGACTTTCATTGCCCTAACTCCTAGCCTGCCCCTTTCCTACTTCAGGATGGAGCATACTGGTTAGCTACTGAGCTGAAAGGGGTCCAGTTACCTGCTCCTAGTGCAAGAGACAGGTGCCTTAGACAGAGGGGACACATCCTCTTTGTGGGACAGGCATAGCCTTTCCCTCTTGTGACTACCCCCAAATGTCAGAAATTGGCCTGTGGATTGTCGTGAATCTTATACTTACTCCGTACAGTTCTGTGCGGATGCGAACAAAACACCTCCTATACCACGTCCCCGTATCACTCTCAATCTCAATCAGCTCATCTATTTGTTTGGGAGTTTTGATTTTATTCACCTGTGGACAGCAACAGAGTGCAAAGGGTTGAATTCCCCTCCCTGAAGTTGCTAATTTTAAGCTATTTATTTTAAATGAGCAAAACACAACTCTGAACGGAAAGGGGTATTTGGTAAGAACTCTGCATACACATGAGAACACTGGCAGAGATCTACAGATCCAGAGGACACCTGAAGGAACTGAATATGACTTAATGATGGGGAATTCCATAGAGAAATAGGGAGGGGGAGCAATGGGGATGGAACGACCTAAGGCAAAAATGCCTCCCTTTTCATCGCCACTTCAAAGACCCATGCCAGCAGATTAAACACCAGAGACATGAACTTCTGCATGTAGAGGTACTTTTCCTGGAGGTTTTTATTTTGGCGGGGGAAGGGGGGACTATTTATTGGCTTTTTTTTTTTTTTTTTGGTTTTTCGAGACAGGGTTTCTCTGTATTGTTTTCGAGGCTGTCGGTCCAGCCTGGCCTCGAACTCACAGAGATCCGCCTGCCTCTGCCTCCCGAGTGCTGGGATTAAAGGCGTGCGCCACCACCGCCCGGCTATTTATTGGCTTTTAACTGTAGTTGTTAACACTTGCCCATTCAACATTTATCCATAGAGTGTCACTATGACCTGTTTTTCCTTCACCCGTAGGGTAACCCGGTGGCTGGCCAGCAGACACTCACAGATGGCTACAACGGAAGATGTTTCCACTGCAAGCATCAACCCTGACTCCTCGGTTACATAAGAGAAAGAGAAGATGAAGGATCAGTGTGACAGTGTGCATATGTGACAATGTACATTTGTGACAATGTACATCTGTAGCCTCTTGGAGCTAAGGAAAAGGGACACAACACAGGTGAGAAAGGATTTCAATACAGGAAAAGAATGAAGGGTGGCATGGAGGGAGGGAGGGAGGGACATGGAGGGGGAGGCAGGGAGAGGGAGGGAGGGAGGGACATGGAGGGGGAGGCAGGGAGAGGGAGGGAGGGAGGTAATCCCTGTTTTTGAATAAAGAGGACACAATAGTGTGTATATTATTTTCCTTAGGCACTGAGTGGGCTTTTCTTTTCTTTTTCTTTTTTAATTTTTATTTTCTTTTTTTCAGCCTGCCAATATCCCAAATGGCAATTCTATTGGAGATACTGTTTGGAGGCTGGGTCTCTTGGTATCTTTCATATTGTGCTAGGTGAGTAGTAGTCTCCTTTTGAATATTGGAAAGACACTGTCTCTAGTTAAGAAAAACCACTTTTGAGTTAACTATGGGTTTCCAAATAGAGTAAATGGATAACTATGCTTTCTTTTGAGGCAGTGTCTTACTATGTTGCCCATGTGAATCTTAAACTTGAGATCCTCCTGTCTCAGACTTTTAAATGCTGGGCTTACAAGAGTGTGTAAGCAATGCAGTCTTTGAATTTTTTAGTTCTTTAAAAAAAACCCGACTATTTAACTTTTTTTTTTTTTTTCGAGACAGGGTTTCTCTGTATTGTTTTGGAGGCTGTCCTGGAACTCGCTCTGTAGACCAGCCTGGCCTCGAACTCACAGAGATCCACCTGCCTCTGCCTCCCGAGTGCTGGGATTAAAGGCGTGCACCACCAATGCCCGGCCCGACTATTTAACTTTTGAGAGCTTCTACTTGTCCAGTCTTCAATATTTGTTTTTCATAATTTTTTGAAATATATTTTATTTTGTTGGCTCTTGTGGGAGAGCCAGTGTCTCATAATTTAAAGAAGATGGCCTGCAGGTTTAAGTTTGGATGGTGCTGCTGATACTTGCTGGTGGCATGTGGGATAAGGAAGAGGTTGGGGACTTTAAGAATGGGAAATTCTGATTTAGAAGGTAGCTTTTGACGGACCACTGGACACATAGGATGCCCACAGAGACCTTTTATTCATGTATCTGGATCTTGGGACATCCAAGCAGCATGGGCCAGAGATGCAGGGAGCAGCTGAGGCCAGCCAAGGAGAGTGGATGGAGTCTAAAGAGATGTCAACTGAGACCTGGGGGGATGGTACACAGATCAGACAGCTTGCTGCTCAAAGCATGAGGGCCTGGGTTCAAATCCCTAGCACTTATGTAAAAAGCTGTATCTGGGCTGGGCCTGAACCATGCCCGTGCTATGGCGACTGAAGAAAAAGAGAATTTCCAGGCTTGTTTTCTCAAAGGAATAAAGCCAAGAAGCAGAGGCTGGTAGAACAGAACGCTTAGTGGCCTCTGTGTATCGTCAGGCATGTACACACAATGTACATGCACCACGCAGTAACACATACAGATACACATACTCCACAAGTCAGCTGAAAACAAGGCCGTGGAAAGCAACATCAACAGTAAAGATAGGGCGCGAAGAGATGCAAGCCCCAGGAATCAAAAGAGAATCATCTTTTAAAGTACATGCTAGTGTATATTGCTTCAAAACAAGAGCCTGTCTGTACACAGAACAAGAGGAAAAGGTAAACTTGTCCTGGTAGAATCCTGCAGCGGCCTTTTACAGGTGCTTCTGAGTTTCCCAACGCTCTTGGAATGCTCTCACCTTATCCCCCGCTAACTTTTAAGTGGTCACACTGACCAGGGCGGCCATGAGTAGGCTTGACTACTCAGATCTTCTATAAGCAAAATAGGTGAGCAGGGCAGCAAGTGCCTGCAGAAACAACTTCTCAGAAGGTCTTTGTTAAAGGGTTGGTGGTCACCTGGCCAAGAAGGGTTGAGCGACATCTGGTACCTCAGTGACATCTCAAGACTTCTTTGGTCTTGCAGTCCTTTAGTTTTTATTATTCTCTTTTTGGGAGGGGGATTTCAAGACATTTTTTAATTTTATGTGGATGAGTATTTTGCCTACACAAATGTCTGTGAACTACAAGTATGTTTGGTGCCTTTGGAGGCCACAAAAGGGTATCAGATCCCTGGAACCAGGTCACAGAGGGTTGTGAGCCACCAAGTCAGTGTTAAGAGTCAAGCCTGGGTTCCCTGGATGAGCAGTAAGTGCTCTTAGCCATGAAGCCACCTCTATAACTCCTTGTGGTTCTTTATTTTAAGAACAATTCTGCTTTGGGGAAGAAAGGAGATAGCTCAGTTTGTAGAGAGCTTGCTTTTCAAGTGTGAGGACCTGAGTTCCAACTCCAGAACCCATATACATGTGATGGGCATGCTGATACACACATGTGATATCATTGCTGGAGAGATGGGGATCAGACTTGGGATCTAGGCCAGGTCATGTAGCTTAACTGGTTCTTCAACAAACCACCATGTCAAAGGATGAGGATGAAATTCCTGAAGCTGACACTGAGGTGTCCTCTGGTCTCTACACACATGGGCACACACTCATCATACATACACACAATACTCTATGACTGGCAAGACCTTAAAAGTCTGGCCCCTCACAGAAAATGTGTTGGGAACTCAAGGGTTGTCTAAGGAGCAGACTCACCGTGAAGACCTTCTCTGGCTGGCCCCGAGCTCTCATGTTGGTGTCATGAATAAGCTTCAGAATCATCCAGGCTTCATCATGCTTTCCCACCTAAGAAATACACAGGCAGTCAGAGCTAGAAGCCAGACATTCTTACTCTTGCCTTTCAGCAACTGGGTTTTCAGAGCCCATGGAAGGTCTTCATGCAAATGTGTACAGTTCTTCTCCACTGAAGCACACAGGCTGAGGATACCAGTATAAAGCAGCAGTTGGAAGAAATAGCACCTATGGACAGTAAGGCTTCATTTTTTAAACAGTGAGCAGTATCCCCATCATGGAGTAAAAGCTATTTGCTTAGGGAACAGCATGCACAGTTTTGGCTGTCCGATGGCTTTTACACACCCTCTTTGCTAAAAGCACGATTCCACGAAATCAAACCCTGCAAAATCCCATAGTAGGAAGGGGAAATGCACCTCTTATAGAGGCAGGCATGCTTTCCTGGAAACAGCAAAGAAACCTTCCCAGTGTGCACGGGCCACTTGCACTTCTGTAACAACAGGCATTACCTCCAGCAAGAACCGAGGGCTTTCCGGCATGAAGGTGAGTGCAACCACAGAGCAGACGCAGGGGAGCGCACAGACGATGACGAAGACGCGCCAGCTGTGGAACTGGTAGGCTGAGCCCATGCTGAAGCTCCACCCTGGAAAGGGACAGAAGAGTCAAGGAGAGCCCCTGCACACTGCAGCTGGGCAGGTCGTCTTACTGTCCACAGAGGGGTGAGATGCGAATCGGTCACAGTAGTAGGCTCAACTTTAGATCCCCCACAGACATAGATGAGGACAGAGGTGCCCCAAGTCAAAAGGATCAGGATTTAAGCCGTGGGAACATGTGGGATTCCCTAAAACAAAACCCCAAAGGCCAATGTGGGAGAATGCGCCTTTCAACAGGCCACCATGCTGGATGTCTTCTTTGTACTCTTCCAGACCATGTTCCTCTCTGTCCCATCTTCTATCAGGAAACGGCCCACTGTGGACTACATCATGCAGTTCCCAACCAGGTTTTGGGGGTGTAATTTAGACATGCTTCTCTATCTAGCCCAGGCTGGCCTTGAACTAATACTTTCTGCCTCTGCCCTGACCAGTGTGATTATATGCATCTGTTACCACACCTGATTCCCAACTAGGTTTGAGTAGGACATAATTTCCTTGTCCTCTCCACCCTTCTCCTGCCCTGGCCAGGCAGAGGAGTGTCCTCCTGTGGCCTCCCCAGTTCTTCATGGCCAGTCCTCCCACTTTTGGCCTTTGAGGTTTGGGGACTCCAGGTGCTCTAACATGTTCTACAGTTTCTCTTTACAGTCTCTACAGCTCTGCAAACAGTCCTGTCATTACAACACCTTTACTGGCCATGTGGGGGGAAAGCTGACTTTACAGTGCCCTTATCAGAAACAAGGACTTATATCTCTGTTGATAGACAGCACAGGGACTAGCAAGGTGAATCCCACCTTCTAAGCTGACATCTTAAGTGCTATCATAAATGCTTCTAATGGAAGTTTTATTAGAATATAATAAGAACAGTTACAATGGGATAGATAGGACAAATAGAAATCCCTCCAGGAATTGGTATGTAAATTAATATAATAACTGAAAGTAGAACTCAAACAGGGTTCCAAATAAGAAAGAACGAGGTCATTGAATCGAACGGAAGACAGAGCGAGATTTACAGAGGGACAGAGGAACTGTGTGCGTTGGGACACTTCAGCAAAGCCTGGGCAGTATAAGGCTTCTGTGAGCCAAAGTCTATGTCCCCTCCCCAACAGAGCTGTGGGTTGTCTTTTGTGGGAATCCTAGGAGACACTGGAAGTGACATAATCCTGAGAGCTACAGTTGAAGTTGCAGAATCTTTACTGCCAGGATTCAAGATGGAATTGCACACCAGTACCCAGAATTATGCACGTGACAACCCATCTACTGTGCTGTTGACAAGTGCCATCAACACCAGTGGCATCCAATATTAATCTTGCATTAGTTTTGTTCCAAGAATTTAATATTGGAAGACTATGTGGGTTGCTAAGTTAATTATGCCATTAGTGTTCAGGAAGCATGATTACTTCCAATGTCTCATATAGCCTAGATTCAAGTCTCACTTGTCCAAAATGCAAAGGAAACCAAGACAGAACAAAGGGACCATACTGTGTACATTTCATGTGATCTCAAAGCTTCATATAAAGACTCTCTTTAAAGATCTCTAAACCTTATTATTTTCAACACTAGGGGAAAAAAACCCTTCAGTGATTGAGTTAAACTGCAGGTAAAACACTTTCCACTGAATAGAGGGAAGAAGAAGAAAGACAAGAGACAGAGAACTCTGGTGTCACAGTTCAAAATGAGAGGTCACAAGGTGACCCTTTCAACAGAAATAGGCCAAAGTGATTTAACCATGTCACTACACTGTATGTAGCTAGCAAAGTGACCCCACCCTGACCAGAGGCTCTCACTCCGACCTCCAGGACCCAATAATGCAGATGTTATAGGTAAAGGAAGTCATGAGTGTTATTAAGTCAAAGATCCCAAAAGAAAAAGCTTGTCCAGTATTGTAAATGTAAATGTAAGTAAGCATCCTTAGAAAGACAGACAGGCAGGGGAGACAGTTTTCAAGTTTGCTTTCCATTGCTATCTGTTAAAAATTATGACCTACCACAATTTGGGAAAGAAAGGGTTTATTTCATCTTAGCACTTACAGTCCATTAGGAAGGGAAGTCAGGGCAGGAACCTGGAGGCAGGAACTGAGGCCATGGAGGAATGCTGCTTACTGGTTTGCTCTCATGGCTTGCTTAGCTTGCTTTCTTAATATAATCCAGGGCTACCTGACCAGGAGTGGCACTGCCCATGGTGAGCCCCGCCATCCCCAATCAATCATTAATAAAGAAAATGCCCTACAGGCTCCCCTACAATCAGTCCAGTCTGAGTGAGGAATTGTCTTGGTTGAGGCTTCCTCTTCTCATATGACTCTGATGATTCTAACTTGTGTCATGTTGACAAAAAACAAGCAAGCAGTATGTAGAATGAGACTAAGAGAGGAAAAGATATGAGGGAAGTGAGACCAGGCACACGCGAGAGATCTGAATGTGGTGATATCTTGCTTGTACAAATAAAACCTGTCACAACACCTTTAATCCCAGCACTCGGGAGGCAGAGGCAGGCGGATCTCTGTGAGTTCCAGGACAGCCTGGCCTACAGAGCTAGCTCCAGGACAGCCTCCAAAACAATACAGAGAAACCCTGTCTCGAAACAAAACAAAACAAACAAACAAAAAAACCCAACAAAAACACAAACAATCAAAAAACAAACAAACAAACAAACAAAAAAACAAAGCCTGTCTGAAGGTCAGAGGAGCTTGCTGCTAGCTAGCCATAGAGGTCTGGAGGTCTGTACAGACAGACAGGAAGTGAGATAGCTGGGCAGAAACAGGATATAAGCAGGGAGAAACAGGAACTCACTCTGTTGTCTGCTGAGACTCCAAGGAGGTAACATGCGGTGGTGGTTTGCTCCTTCTATTCTCTGATCTCTTAGCATTGTCCTCTATATCTGACTTCAGATGTTTATTACCTAGGCCAATTAAGAACTCCGTTTACATCTGAAGGTTGGCACTGCTGACTTGGAAGGGGCCACTAGCCAAGGTATATTGGAGACTAGTAGAAGCTGGGACTCACAAGCACTACAGTTGTCTCCTAGGAGGCTGCAGAGGTCCCATTAGCAATTACAGGCACATGTCACCACACTTGGCTGGTATGTAACTTTGTGAATGTGGTTCTCATACTTAGCATGTTTCACTGGAGACTCATACAAATTGTCACATATGTTTGTGGGTTATGTACTGTTGGATTGTCCCCATTTTAGGGTACTTATTAATAAAGATGCTATAAATATTTTTGTGCACATCAAAGCTTTGTTTTTGAAAATATAAGGTTAGACACTTGAACAATATGCTAAGCTTCTGTTTGGATTTATTTGTAAATTTTTATTAGAATTTATATTTATTGGTTTGTTTGTTTATTGCGTGTGCCTATGAGCACTCACTTACACTCTCCCTTTACCTGTGGCCCCTGGGAACTGAACTCAGGTTGTTAGGCTCAGTGGCAAGCACCTTTATTGGCTGACTCACCTCACTGCCCTCCCGGTATCCAGATAATTTTACAGGAAGACTTGACTTCCTCTGCACAGTGACTGCATTGTCTGCATTTCCATGCACACTGTGCTGCAGCTTTGGTTGATGCATAGCCTTCCCATTGTTGTTTGCCTGTTAAAAGTACATTTATTTTTCCTGGTAGATACCTAAGGAAGCATTGTCATGGCTTTAATTCATTTTTACTCAGATCTGCTGATCTCTTTGTTTCCTTTTCAGTCATTTCCACACTTACATGAAGACTGGGTTTCTGTTCTGCCCAGTCCCATAGTCGTTTGGTCCCAAATAAATATACAGAGGCTTATGTTATTTATAAACTGTTTGGATGATGGGTCAGGTTTCTTATTTGGCTAGCTCTTTTAGTTATTAACCCATTTCTATTAATCTGTATGTCTCCACTTTGTCTTGGCTTACTGGTGATGCCTTGTCCTCTTCACACCCCCCCCCCCGCAGCTCCTCTCTGCCTTCCTCTTCCCAGCATTCTGCTACTGGCCATATTGGCCAATCAGCATTTATCCATCAACCAATAAGAGAAACATATATTCACAGCATACAGAAGGACATGGCCCATGGCCTATCACTTACACACCTTACACATGATACATATTTGTGCCAATCACAACACGTGGCATGGAGATTATGAGCTTGAGTTCTTTCTCCAGGGGAGGTAGAGTCCAGGGGATTTGTTAGGGAACACAATAGCATATGACTCATGCTGGACCACATTAGGAAGAAAGTATAGAGTATAGACCAGATGGATGGAGCCATGTGTTCTCAGAGTCTTTTTTCTCAAGAGCTCTGACCAAATTCCCTTCCTCATTTTGAACTCAGCACAAAGCAAATTTGGGAGTTTCTAATGTCAAAGTTAGAGCAAATTAAAGTCTGTGCTTATGAAACAGGCGAGGTCATCCAAGACTGATTGGCCTTTACTTATTGTTCTATAACAGACTGACTTGGAGAGAGGGGGTGGGTCCTTGGGCAGTGAGAGGAGTCCTGGCAAGGGAAATGGGCACCCCACCTCCCATGACATGCCTACTAGAGTCAAAGACTCATAGCAATACCCTGGGGCCTGAGAGGAAGACAGGCACACAGGGGACTTGAGAAATGATGCGGATGTCTTACAAACTAGAAGACCGTTCCGTGCATTGAAGAGGAAAAAAGTACGCAGGACAGGGTCCCTGAGCCCCATCACCATGCAGCCTTGAGTCCTCAGCTCCGCTGAGTGCCATTTCAAGAAGCCTTAATCCGGATTCCAGCTCTGCACTCTACACAACCCTCTCAAAGGAGGGCGAAGTGGAGGGCAGTGGAGTCAAACCCACTCTACCAGGAAAGTGGGTTGTGTCTTTCAAATGAATCCTTACCATTGGCACTGTGCCCTTTATTATGTGTGTGGTGTGTGTGTCTTTAAAAATGACTCCTGTCAACTTGATGTTTCTAATTGTCCTTTGGATTTTGCTGAAATACTCATTAACATGTCACACTGTGGGATTTATCTACAGATAATGTAAATTCCATGCAAGGGAGGACCTCAATTAGGGTGTTACAGAAGGCTGTTATAGTCTGGCTTTAATCAGGGTGGTGCTAATAAAAGCAGGATGCATCTTGCATAATAATCCAGGCCCTTGCCAGCCTCACCCTGCTGCCCCTGGAGGGTCCTGTGACTGCCTCCTCAGCTGCCTGTTGTTCAAGGAATACAGGCAAAGTATGTCACACACACACACACACACACACACACACACACACACACACACAAAACACTGGATCCTTCATTCTTTTCTAGGCTTTGTCCTGGGATCTCTGGTATGTTGGTACCCACTTACTGACCTGCTTTCTGGTTACCAGTTATGCGATATTATCAACAAAATTGTCTTTGTCAGGGAGGGAGATTTCAGGTTCAAGACTCAGCTCCAATGCACTAAAGAAAACCTTCTGTATTGTATGGGGAAGTCAAGTCTGAATAACTAAGAGGTAAATCATCTGTGTATCTTCACCTTGGTATTCTCTCCAGGAACAGACTGGCTAAATTCTCTATTAAATTTCTCTCCAGTGAGAAAAATGTATGCATATGAGCAATAGCCAGGCGAGTTTCTGATATCATTGCTACAGAAAGAAAAATCTATGCCCTTAACAAGTCACTGGCTTAAAATAGAAAAACTACATAATCAGCGTGAAATATGAATGTCTGGCTAGCAACTCGGGTTGTCAGGCAGTCAGTACCATCCGGGATGCTAAGGTTTAACAGCTTGCAGCTGGACAGTCCTGCAGCGACGTTCATCTCTTACTTGTAAAATTAAAGACAGATAGATGAATAAATAATGATGCTGGTGGGCAAACAGGGAGATAAACTGTGGTGTAGCCACCTGATAAGAATCATATGAGCTCTGGGCAATAACGAGGCAGGTCTTTCTGATGTAACATGGAAAATATCCAAGTGCAAAGAGAGAAACTCCTCCCCAACAGTGTGAATATAAATGATTTCATTTTTATAGGCACATAAAACATATCCAATCTAAAAAAGCCGTGGGCTGGAAATGTACTAAGCTCTTTTGGATATTTACTCAAGGCAGGAGGTTGCTCATGGGCACTCTCTTTTCTGACATTATTTCTTTTAATTTGTAAACTCTACATAACCTTAGGTCACTTTTCACTTAGAAAGGAAAAGCAAACCACAGTTGCAAGCCTTTGACATTTGCGTACTCAGGTGCTGGGAAGAGGGGAAGGGAAACTGACTGGGATTGCAGCCCTGCCATTATTCAACACTGGCATTTTCTCAGGAAATGGCAAGGATCCTGAATGTGATCAACATGAACACTGAGAATATGGTTCAGACCTATGGGTACCCACAAGAACGCACCAGAGACAACCCTGTGTCTGCGTATGAAAGAGAACTGTTTTCATTGACCTTTTGGTCTTGGGGAGTTAAGGATGGGGGGCACAAGAGAAGAGAGGTGGGTGTGATTTAACCAAAGCTAAGGATGTATGAGAAACCTGGATGGTAAGGTCATTTAAAATATAATAAAAACATTTAAAAAAGGAGTTTCAGCACACACACACCCTGCATGGGTGGATGCTCAGAAGACATGAGTTATTCCTATTACTACTGGTTTTCATTATGTATCTCTGCCTGGCTTCAACTCACAGAAATCTACCCGATTCAGCCTCTCTAGTGCTGTCCCAAAATAAATAAAATCTCAGTATGGGGCTTGGGACAATTTCCAAGAAGTTACTTACTGGTCAGTAAGGCCCCAGAAATACTCAACACAGCAGACTTTGGTTTTAGGATGTAAAGTAATCAACCTGTGGTGTCTTTGGGGAAGGGCTGGAGAAATTACTAAACAGGGGCACTATGTACTGTTATACAGGACAGGGTTCAATTTTCAGGCCCCACATGGAGGCTAACAACCATCTGTAACTCCAGTCCCAGGCACTCTGATGCCCTCTTCTGGCCTTCCCAAGCACTGCAATCATGTAGTGCACCGGCACACACACAAGACAAAATATACCTACACATTAAAAAAATTTAGATAAAATGAAAAAAATTAAAGAGAAGTTAAAACTGGAACTGACCTTAAAACTTCCTCCCTGCAGGATAGCTTTTGTAGTTCTGGGTCTGCGAAGTGCTATGCAGGCCTTTGGGGAGGAAGATCACGAATGTGCTTACCCAGTGTTGAACTCTCAGTGCTACAACACTGATCTGTCAGGCAAGGTGTGCTCACTGGTGCAACAGTATCATCCTGTTGTGGGGGTAGCCAGATACTTGCTAATTGTCTTTGAGGTGTGCTTGTCAGGAAACAATACAAGCCTGGTATTGTAAACTGATCCAAAGCCCATGGTCCAGGAAGTTACAGATCCCAGAGGTGGAGGTAGGAGTGTGTTACATTTGTTTATGCTGTGGAACATTTGTTTCCATGATGCAAAGATGTGTTGCATTCTTTTATGTTGCATTTGTTTAACTCTGTGAAGCTGTGTTGTTACTTTGCCTGCCTAAAACATCGGATTTGTCTAATAAAGAGCAGGAAGGAGGAGAAGAAGAGATCAAGGAATGAGAAAAGGACCAGAAGAGGACACCAGGGGCCAGCCATCCAGCCACACAGCCAGCCATGGAGTAAGAGTGAAAGCAAGATTACAGAGCAAGAAAAGGAAAAATCCCAGAGGCAAAAGGTAGATGGGATAATTTAAGAAGAGCTGGTTAGAAACAGGCTAAGCTAAGTTGGGCATTTATACTTAATAATACACCTCTGTGTGTGATTTATTTGGTAGCTTTGTGGCAGGCCCCCCCCAAAGAGCCAAAAGAGTAAAAGGAGCAAAAAAGCCAACAATAGGGGTACCTATTATTGTTGTTTTGCTAAATAGGCATATTTATTTTCAAACTGCTTCTAAGTATTGTGTTCATACCATAGATTACTGCTACGGTCAACCTTGGCCAGAGAAGTTGCTTTTTGCTGTGGGAAGCAGTTAATGCTAAGATTCATGATTGGTTGAGGTGCTGAGAATAGGTGACTTGCCTTGAAATGTGGTGGTGGCCTCCATTCTTTTCCTTCCTGATGGTGTCAGTTACTGAGCAATGCAATTCTATTTTCTGCATTTTTCCAACACCTGTTCCTTTATCTCCCTTTCCGCTCATAGCTTTCCTGGGCCACCTTAACAGACAAAGGCATAATTGGCTCAGCTCTGCATGGCTGTACCTGCTGATGCCATATTTACTTATGCATATTATGAGACCTTGTGCCTTGGATCAGTCCAGAGTCCTTAGCTGAGGTAACACCTGACCTGGAAAGGGGCAGCTGGGTTCCAGAACTGTGCCTTCCATCTCTTATGACCGACCAGGTCCTGTATTAAGTTATTTGAATGTTGCTTCTCTCTAATGGAATCCCAACTTCCAGTTGGCTTGTTCTAGCTTTAATATATAATCAAGAGCATTCTGGGTAATAAAAATAAGAAACAGGGATTGGAGAAATGGCTCAGTGGTTAAAACCTTATTTGTAGTTTAATTTCAATGTGATAAGAATATATGCTTGATAGGTTTTAAATATTTGGAACCTGCTTTATAGCATAGTATGCAGTCCAATTTAAAAAACCATTCTATGAGTGATCAAAAAGAATGTTTGCTCTGTAGCTACTGGGTTCAGAGTCTATGGATATCCAAGGTCAAGTCTGTTTATACCTTCTACATTCTTACTGGATTTCCCCCATTTGTTGGGTTAAATTCTTTTTGCTTTCTGTGGGACATCTGGTTCAATAGCACAAACAGTCAATCACTAGAAGTGGAACAACATACCTGGGATGAAATCAAGACCCATTTCCTGCCTCTGCCAGCAAACTTCCTCATACCTTAAGGCTGGCATAGGTCATTGACAGCCCATACAAATGGCAGGGAAAGGGAAGCAACCTAGAAAACTATGCTTACTTGAGTTGTCACTGAAGACACAACATGGGATAGTGTAACTTTTTAAACTAATAGATCTTTAAAAAATATGAGAACCTTTCTCCGGAGTGCTACAGCACAGCCACAAAAAAGTCTCACTATACCCATTTACACATTGATGCAAAATTCTTCAAGGCCCGCCCCTAATGCAACTATAGAACTTGCATTTGTTGTAACTTTGTTTCAAAGAACTTTTCTACAAATTTGCAATATTTTAGAAGGCATATAAATTGGATGTAGTCAATGAAAACTTACTAACAGGACTGAGCAAGGCGGGAAGGCTTCTTAGCTGTTGGTGACTGGAGGCTGCCCTGCCCCTCTTCCTTCTTGCCTCCTCACCAGAGCTTGTCCTGTCTCAGTGTGTGATCTGTGTGCAAAATGGACTTGACTATGTATTAATGAGTTTCTTTCCTCATGGACATAGTTAACACCTCCTCAAGCACATATTAGTTTTCCTTTTAGAAAAATAAAGAATTCCCATGTCAGCAAGGCAATACTGAACTTCAAGGAGTGTGTCTTCCAATACACCTATAAAGCATGATTCCTTCAGATTGTCTGAAGTAAAACCTTAGTAAATCAATTAAATGGCGGGCAGAGACAGATTCACTTTGCCCATCCCTGATTTATGACCTTGCGATAGACATTCAAGTGCTCTTCCTACACTTTCCACCCCTCTTCCTTTTGTTTTGACATGTTGGCATCTACCCAGAGTAGAGTTTCACCTCTGCTCTCTGGAAAGGTTGACTATGTGAGCTGTTAATCTTGGCCCTCAAATACATTCCTGGCTGCCACTGACTGTGGAAATGATTGGTTCTGGTGCATCCTGAGGAATGGGTTTCTAGGGCTATGGCACCAGCAAAATCAAACCCAGAGTGACATAGTCTGGGATTAATGCAGCCATTTTTCATCCAGCATCGCTGGCTGCTGTTTATGAGAAATGGTCTAATAACGCAGAGAGCCTTCAGTGACAAAGCACTCTAGTGGTCCAAGCAGACTGATGCTTTGGCAGGGGTCACTGAAGCTCGCTTTGCTGGAATGCTAATTCCCAGTACACGTGTGCTCCTTTGTTTTAAGGCCAGGCCACCAGACTGGCCATGGTGTCGGGAAAGAACGAGAAATCTGAGTAAAGATATAGGTGGAGCCACCTTAGGCTCTTAGAACATTAATAGTACACCCATCATGTGCTAGACACTCTTATGCCATTTATTTCATACTTCAAAAATCCTTATAGGTTGGGCAGATAAAGTCCGGGACATTGTTTAAATTTTAAAAAGTACACAGCTCCCTCCCCTTTCTGTATGTCTGTGCACTTGAATATAGGTACCCACAGAGGAATCAGATCCCCTGGAGTGGAGTTCCAGATACTTATGAGATTCCTGACATGGGTGCTTGAAACCAAGTTCTGTTCCACTGCAACAGCAAGGGAAGTATGTACTCTTAATTGTGGAGACAATTCTCCAGTCCCTATTTTTTATTTTTATTTTTTAAGACAATTTTTTAAGTGGAGAAAGGAGGCATGGGTATTTGTAATGTAATACTTGGGATATGCTTATACTAAAAAAATGTTATTTATCTGAAATTCAAATTTAACCAAGCATCCTACATTTGCTAAATCTGCTAACTGTACCCCAGGAAACATCTGGCAATGTCTGGAGACATTTTTCAATAGCCATTACCTTGAAGAAGGGTGACTTTTGGCATCTAATGGGTAGGGTCTGGGGTTCTATAAAACAGTCAATGCATGGTATGTCTACCATCATCCCAACTCAGAATGTCCAGTCCAAGATGTTAATAGTCCCAGGCTGAAAAAACTTGCTGTCAACAGTCCTAGGCCTACTCATTACACAGGTGGGGTGCTCCATACCAAGTTAATAGAGATAGGGCCTGAGGATGCTTTCTTTTCAGAAGCCAGGGGAAAGACTCTTAGGGGATGTTGCACCTCATTCCTATAAGAACATGTTTGTACATTAGCCTTTGTTGATGTTTGGTTTGTTACATGTTCCTTTGATTTCTTTTCCCATTTGCTATAAAATTTATCTGAAAGGGTTACCAATCTTTCAAACACACTTTAAAATGCCCCTTGAAGAACAAGCAAAGGTAGCACACACTAAAAACAGTCCCTAAACCTGTACCTGCCCCAGTGGGATGTCTGCTGCCAGATAGATAGCTTTCAAAAGATGCCGTGGTAGCTGGTGCTACCTGTCAGCTTGGAAGCAGTTCTGGGAAGGATGCATGGTTTTGCCCTCAGTAGGACTGTGTGATAGAATAGCTGTGTGATCCTGGGCAAGGAACTTAACCACTGATGTGTTTTATTTTCACTGTGGATCTGTAGACTGGATCTGCTTCCCATTTAAACAATCTTTCAGTGTGAAATTCAGTGTCGTTGTAAGTCCCTTCACATAGGATTATCTGGTATCTCCACCACCCATCTCCAGAACTTTTTCTTCTACCTGGAACTGTCTACTTTGCCATCCTCCAGCCCTTGGCAGACTCCTTTCCCCTTCCTGTCTGCACGGATTTGCCTAATGAAGGTGCTTTGTAGAAGAGGGACCATGCAAGCCTAAATTAGCTTCACTTAGCACAGTGTTAAGATTCATCCATGCTGCGGTGTATCTCAGAGCAACCTTCCTTTATGGCAAATAATGTGGCATCCTGTGAATATGAGCACTCTGAGCCTCTTCCAGGCTGGAGATAGGCAGACATTTGAATCTCATCTTCCTTCTGGCTATGGTGAATGGTGCTTTAAGTGTTCTGTTTGGGTCCCTGCTTTCATTTCTTTTGTGTCTATCCAGAAATGGAATGGTTGGTCTATGTGGGTTCTTTCTATGTTTATTTTAATTGAGGAAACTGCCATACTGAGCTCACCATTTTATGCCTGTTTTCTCTTCTCTACAACAGGGTTGTTGATAAGCATGGGTCTAAAAGGGTTTTAATGAGTCCCAGCAGGGCTGAGGCTGCCCTGCTAGCCAGAATTGTGCTGTAGACTGTCTACAGTAAGATTGAAGACAGTAACTCATTAGTGAACGTCCATTGTTTCATGCCATCTGTCTTCAGAGAAACGTGAGGTAAGACTACAGCAAAGTCAATTGCATGCCCACCAAGCATTGCTAAGGACAGGGGCAAATGGCACTCTCCTACATAATGCATGGGGGCCTGCGGTGCAACAGTACAGAACCGACAGTTGTTTGTGAACCCACTTATGACTTGGCAATCCCCATCGGGGGTATCTAAGAGAAGTGAGTACATAAGCAGCCTTTGGAAGACCCCTGGGAGAATGTTCAGTGAGCAAACCCTAAGAAATAGGTGCTTCCAGCAAAAGAATGAAAAACAAACAAACAAAAGCTGGCAACAACCAGAATGTCCATTGGTAGGATCACGGAGAAATAAATGGTGACTTATCTCCACACCAGGATAATGAATGAAAAGAACAATGAAAGAAAAGAATTGCTGATAACAAGAATATATTATTTTTAAAGCATTATGTTGAATGAGAGTAGTCAAAAGGTTATAATGTTTACCTGAGTGAAGTTCTGGAGCAGGCAGAGCTCAGCTTTGGTTACAGAAACCAAACAGTGGTTTGTCTCAGGTGGAAGAGGAAAAGGAGTTGAAAAGGGAGTCAGAGAATTTGGGGGAAGTGAGAATGTTCCACATCCTGATTTCAGTGGTGGTCACATGGATGTACACAACCATCAATAACCATTAGCCTCACACTTGGGATCTTTGTACTTTTTGTGTATGAGTTACCCAACATCAGAGAGTAGTGATGAGAATGTAGTAGAAAGCCTATGTTCCCAGAAGTCTGCCAGGCCGCAGGAACAGGACTCCACACTGCACATGCTACTCTCATTTGAAACGTCATACACGTTATCTCTTTGGGTTTAGCCCTATTTAGTTGGCAGTGATTTTGCTTAGACCTGATTTTCACAGCATCTCTCAGGACCCACTGGCCATCATTAAGCTTCCTATGGCTGAGTCAGACTGAGACCAACCCTGAAGGACAAAGTTGGGCTGGCTCTCCCTCTTTGGGCTCTCTCACCAGGTCATTCTAATTGGAACTGGCTGCAGCAGCTTGTAGATACGGTTGAATCACAGGGTTCCGGTGTCTCCAGAGCCATCTGGAGAGGGTGTGAGAAGTGTTCCTCCTCAGGGCTTCTTCAAGCTCAGGCAGGCTGTTCTGACCCTTCTGGCCTTTGGGAGTTCAGTTAGTGCTCCACCTTCAACCACTCGCCTGACACCATCTCACAAGCATATTCCCTAGACTACACACACACCACATTGTATATGCACAGTACATACAATATACATATGCCACACTCCACAACACAGCACACATAAGCCTGGTACACACTCCACACTATACCCACACATGTCCCTTCCACACATATGCCACACAGTCACACACACACTAAACTCACAGCACATGGCACACACATACTCTATACACATATTATACATACACAGGGAACACTATATATCCAGCATATGCACTATACATACTACATGTAACATACCACATACGCCATACATTCCACATTTACATACATACAGGGCACACTATACATAGAAACACACACGTGGTGATATCTTTCTTGCACAAATAAAGCCTGTATGGGGCTCAGAGAATGGGGCTTGTCACTAGCTAACCATAGAGGTTTGGAGGTCTGTAAGACAGACAGGAAGTGACGTAGCTGGGCAGAAACAAGATATAAGCAGGGAGAAACAGGGAATTTCTTCATCTCTGCTGAGACACTTAGGAGGTAAGGTGTGCAGTGCCTTGTTCCTTCTCTCTGATCTCTCAGCATTTCCCTCTATATCTGGCTCCAGCATTTATTATTTAGACCAATTAAGAACTCCTTTTACACAACATATATATATATTATACACATACAATATATAACCATACATATCACACATAGTGTATACCACACAGTCTGCATATGCTCTTCACACATATTATAAAAACAGGGCACACTGCATACCAACATTCATACCACACACATATTAAATACATACTCCACACTTGACATCAAACACATATCATGTGTGAACTACTCATACTCAACACACACATTGTACAATATGCCACACATACCACATGTATACTGAAAAATACATTTGACACACAATACATGCACACACCAGGTACAATACACAATATATCACACATGGTACACACATATGCCACATGAACCACAGAGACTACTTCACTCCAGCAGCAGCTCTGAGTGTGAAGATTAAGTAACTAGATCAAGTGTTATTTGAGAAGATTAACCAGTAAGCAAGAACAGCAAGGAACTTCTTTCCTTAATCTTGTGCCTCCTTAAGTTTGATGCACATAAGAACTTGTATAGGTTTCTGAGTATTTCAAATGCATAGTTTGACAACTAGCCCAAGTAAACAAGTAGGAGGCATGCTTTGATATAGACATAGATGGAAGGAGACTGGAGAACAGAAAAAAGGGAAGGTTTTGGGTGCCATTCTGCGGCTGGAGGTAGGCAGAAGTTCAAATGTAATTTTTGGGAGCAGCAAGTCTCACTGTTTGTTGTTGTTTGTAGGAAGGTCTAAAAAGCAAGAGCACTTTGATACTGGGAGGGAGGGGGTGTGTATCTGGGAAACTTTGGGAAGAGCTAGGATTCATGCTGGGCAAGCTAGGCATGGTGGCTGAGGTCTGTCATCTCAGAGTTTAGGAAGATGAAACTGAAGGATTTCCATCAGTTTTGAGATCAGCTTGTGTGTCATAGCGTATTCCAGACAAGTTTGGGTTAAGTTCTGAGACTGTGTCACAAATGGGGGCAAAGGGGGGAGAGAGAGAGAGGGAGAGAGAGAGAGAGAGAGAGAGAGAGAGAGAGAGAGAGAGAGAGAGAGAGAGAGAGAGAGAGAGAGAGAGAGAGAGAGAGAGAGAGAGAGAGAGAGAGAGAAGACAGTAAAAGGAAGGGAAGAAGGAAGAAAGGAAATAAAAGAAAAAGCAGCTAACAAATCAAAGGGATTCATGCTGGGAAATAAATTTCCTGGAAACTGGTTTCCTCTCCCTAAGAGCTCAAGTCTACACAGAAGCCAATCCAAATGTGTTTAAAAAGTACCCATGAGCCCTCGGTGGCCAGAATATTCAGAAGCAACAAACTGAGAAAGCTCTTCACAAAGCTACCTATGAGACGAAAACCACAAGGCTGCAAGGTGTTGTGTCCCTGTAGGGCATTCTAAGGAACAGTGAATGGTGATGAGCGCTAGCCAACACTGGAGGGCGCCCTGCGCTCAGAAGACACGCCCCGCCCCTTCCCCCCCCCAAGGCTCTTTAAAAGGCTCCTCTTGATAGCTTTTACACCTAAGCCTGAGGGCCCTTCAAAGTAGCTCAGGCTTTGTGGATCTATGTGGGAAAAATCAAAGGTAGTGAGTGAAAGCTGGTGTGTGTGTGTGTGTGTGTGTGTGTGTGTGTGTGTGTGTGTGTGTGTGTGTGTGTGTTTTCTCCTTTCCTCTTTGGTTATCCATCATTTCCCTAGTCTGTGTGCTCAGTCAGTTGTCACCTTCTTACATTCCTTCTTTCTGGAACCTCAGGTCCTGTCTTTCCACACTGAGGCCTCGGATCCACCTTACTTCTCAGAATCTAAAGGCCACGCATATACTGTCGGGAACAATGGATGCAGACACCAAGTTTTTCAATGGAAATTTCTGCTCATCATATCATAAAACAACCACACGTCTGAGTTCCTCTCCCTTATCTGGTTTGAGGTAAACTAACTCTCTCTCTCTCATGTATATAAATATGGAACTCAATCTGATATGGGATAGGAGGACTATAAAAAGGCCCCATACTAGGGTTGATGAAAAGGAACCCCACCCACATGCGAGGGCAGAGGGGGAGGGTTCCAAGCCATGAGAAATAAATAACATGAAGAGATAGTCACATCACTATTAATTTTGACTGCAAGTGACTAGAAAGATTCTAATCACAGCTCAGAAAATACTTCAGGAGAGAATATCTCAGAGAAAGTATTGTGGTTTTGCTAATCCCTGGCAGAAAGAAACCTTAATGTACCTGGAATTTTATTACTTCTTATTTTTTAGCACCTCTCGATAGCTGGCATTACACTATATTACACCTGTGGGAGAGGCCAAAGGCTCTCACTTAGTGTTAGTAAACCAGGAAGAAACAGTGATTTCACAAAGACAAAATCCTCACAGAAAGAATTCTGATTTCTGGGGTGAAAGTTAAGGTGGGAAAAAACTACCCGAGAAGCAGCTCTTCCCAGGGGCCTCAGCACCCCTCCATCACTCTTCCCTGGGGGGCCACAGCACCCCTCCATCTCTCCATCCCTCTATCACTCTTCCCTGGGGCCGCAGCACCCCTCCATCCCTCCATCACTCTTCCCTGGGGGGCCGCAGCACCCCTCCATCTCTCCATCACTCTTCCCTGGGGGGCCGCAGCACCCCTCCATTTCTCCATCACTCTTCCCTGGGGGGCCGCAGCACCCCTCCATTTCTCCATCACTCTTCCCTGGGGGCGCAGCACCCCTCCTTCTCTCCATTTCTCCATCACTCTTCCCTGGGGGCGCAGCACCCCTCCATCTCTCCATCTCTCCATCACTCTTCCCAGGGGCCTCAGCACCCCTCCATCACTCTTCCCTGGGGCCTCAGCACCCCTCCATCACTCTTCCCTGGGGCCGCAGCACCCCTCCATCTCTCCATCCCTCCATCACTCTTCCCTGGGGCCTCAGCACCCCTCCATCCCTCCATCACTCTTCCCTGGGGGGCCGCAGCACCCCTCCATCTCTCCATCTCTCCATCACTCTTCCCTGGGGGCTGCAGCACCCCTCCACCAGGGACTCAGGTTGTACGGAATGGAGCCCAGTTTTATGCTGTAAGTCCCCAAGATTTGAAAGAAACTCCCCATTCCACATTTCTAGACAGAAACTGAACATTCCCACCATAACTCTGAGTCTATTTGTAGCTAAAAGACATTCTCAGATAAATCCATGGTGCTACTTTTGGAGATGGGTCAGTGGCATCTAAAAATCAGCCATTCTGAACCAGTCATCAGCCATTTAAAAGCCATGGGGATTAGTTCTTGACTCAAAAGAAATTTACACAATTCCCTTTTCTCCCTGAGTTCAGACTTCCACCCCACAGAATCTAACCTAAGGTACATTTATAGGCGAAACCAGGCTTCAAAGACTTTACCATGCAACTGTGTCTTATGACGACAGGCTTTCTAATGATAAAAGTTATATCAACTTGGATGTTATAACCATTCCCCAATTAATCAATATATCAAAAATACATGACATGATTTGTGATAATTTTTGAAATTAAGTTCTATGAAAGTGTGTTCCTTTTTATACCATGAGATGGAGGATGTTTTGCAATTGGTCTATATATCCAGGGGTAAATATTATTTACTGTTAGAATGAGCACTTATCTTGTTTTTTCTTTCAGATTTTTAAAAATTTAAATTAGAAACAAGCTTGTTTTACATGTCAATCCCAGTTCCCTCTCCCTCCCCTCCTCCCCTGCCCCTACTAATCCTCCTATTCCATCCCCTTTCTGCTCCCCAGGGAGGGTGAGGCCTTCCATGGGGGATCTTCAGAGTCTGGGGTGAGCACTTAAACTCTTACTGGAATAAGTAAGCGCAATGGAAGGCGCTTGACGAACAGCTACTTCATTTGTTCTGTTATGACGGTCTTTAATGACATGATGTACCAGCTGACTTCACTGTGACACTTTCTTAAAAGCAAAGTCTAGAAACTGCCTGTTGAAGAGAACTTTCCTGCTTATTAGAGGTGGCCAGTCCTCACTCTTTGTTCCATCCTGGTTCAGAGCCCAGCGGTTGTTAGCCTGATGATGGGCATCTGTGCTTCAGGGAGATCCACTAAGGAGTGTGCACACGGCAGCAGGACTAAACAACATATCTCCTTCTGGTTTCCATTTGTTTGTTTGCTTGCTTGCTTGAGATAATCTGACTTGGTGGCACTGGCTTGACTTCAATACACAGTCCTCTTCCCTTGAGTGCCAGTATTAAAAACTTTTTTTTGAGATGGGGAGTCTTATTGTGTAGCTCATGCTAGCCAATAATCCTATCTGTAGTCTGTTGTCCTCAAACTACAGTCCTCCTGCCTCAGCTTTCCATGCACTGAGCCAGACTTGGCTTTTGGTTACTGTATATTTTTTGGCCAGTGAGTTTGGTCACTGTTTTAAGGACCTAAAGCTGCTGGAGTTAACCTGATTAACAGTCCTAACTCTGGTACCTCATGTCCTTAAGCAAGAAAAGAATCTCCTTCTTCTGAACCTGTTTTATAATCTGTATATAGAAGTGATAATAATGACCTTTTTGTCTGGAGGCCTCAATAAGGATATGGGAGTAAATATGTTTAGAAGCTGTGAATGGTGGTTCATGTCTGTACTCCCAGAACTTAGGATGCTGAGGCAGGGGAATTGTGAGTTTGGGGCCAGTCTAGAGTACTTAGTCAATCCCATCTTTAAAACAAAATGCTCTGGGGCCTGGGAGATGGTCCAGTGGCTAAGAGCACTGGCTGCTCTTCCAGAGAGGCTGAGTCTGTGTCCCAGCACCCATGTGATGACTCATGACCTCTGAAACTCCATCTTCATGAGATCCCCTCTCTTCTGCCTCTGTGTTCGTTTCTTCAAGCACTGCAAGCACGTAGTTCACAGAGATACACTCAGGCAAAACACACACAGAAAACAACATAAAAAACATCACAAAATTGAAGGTCAAGAGTCAGGCCCATGAGGAATGGCTGTCACTGGGACAGAAAATCCTTGCTAATAAGATCAAGAGATCTGAAGATCCTGTGGTAAAATACTGAATAGACCTGAATCGGGCTCTAATACTGCACAGTGCTGGTTCCAGAACCACCAGCAAAAACACTGGCTGGGAACTACACAGATTGGTTCAATAAGAAATTAGATTCTGGGGAAGAGAACCTTTGCTGACAGAGGATTAGTGCATAGGCTATACAAAGAGCTAAAAAAATTTACATTGGACTCAATGGGTTATTAAAAAGATAAAAGGGGACGAGAGAGATGGCTCAGTGGTTAAGGACACTTGCTGCTGTTGCAGAACAGAGGACCTAGGTTCAATTCCTAGCACCTACGAGGTGACTCCCAACCATCTATACTTCCAGCCCCAGGGGATCTGACACCCTCCTCTGACTACTAGGGGAACCAGACGTGTATACAATGGAAATAACAAACATACAGGCAATACACTAACACATATCAAATAAAACAAATAAATCTTTTTTTTTTAAATCAAAAGGACGTGAAGTTGTGGAGGTGGAGCAGGGAGAGTCCCGGTGAGGAATTGTGGGTAAATATGCATCAGTGTGCTGCCAGATGTCCCTCTCTCAGTTCTCAAGTGACACATCTGCTAGCAGTAACTGAAGTGGATCAAGACAGGGAAGGCTTCAGGGATGAAGGCACAAGCCTTGAGAAGTAGCTGCCAGAAGTGCTTTTTGTTTCTTCATTTTCAAAAAAGGAAACAGAAAAAGAAGGAAGAACCTGTTGAGATGCTGAAGGAGATGAAGGGGTGCCAGCTTGGCTGCACAGGCTCTAGTCCTGATCATCTAGTTTTCTGTTTTGTGCTATGCCAGCATAGCCAATAGCATCTCTCCCTCCTTTACTCCAGGCTCCTTACATGACTCGCAATTCAACTCTAATGATATTGAACTCCTGCTCATGTGGCCCACAGGAAGAATGTCTGTAGATGTTTCTCTAAGTTCTCACCCAGTGCCTTTTTCTTCTAGAACCATCTGTTCAAGTCATCTAGAAAATGGGAGGGAGGAGGTGGTTCAGAAACAGTGAATCCTGTGGAAATTAGTAAACATGAAATGACTGCAGCCAGGCAGATTGACAGCAGCGTCAGTAAGTCACGGTGTCCTTGATGAAACCAAGCAAGCTTTCAGTCATTACACTTTTGATGTCAACACATGTAAGAAATGGAAATCATGTGCTAACACACTGTAGGTATTTATTAGGTTTGGGCCCTTCTGGATCATATTTAAAGAAAGACAGGGTGTGAGGCAAAAGGACAATGGAACAATATGGACAAGGGAGGGGACAGGCTGGGCATGCGTCGCTTGTTCACTACGAAGGAGGCAACCCTATTCGACTTTCATGCCTGACTTCTTTATTTTGGAGGAAGTGACTTTGAAAGAGAACTAGAAGAACATCCCACAAATCCAGCGTTCAGAATAAAACCTCCCAATTGTGCAGCAAATGCCACCATAAGCCACCAAGTGTTAATATTAAACTACTACCACAGAAAAAAATCTCATTACCAGGATCGTGGCACAAAATTGAGCTGCTGAATGGCTGACTGAGTCGGCTGCGACTCGGAAGATTTATGTACCCCACGGCTCTGCAGAGTCTTTGACTAGACCTAGCTCACTGCTGCTTCAGAAGCTGCAAAAAACACAGCCCTGTGCAGCCTCTCACAGGCCACTAGCACTTGGGCCAGCAGAACCAGGCAGTGGAGACTTGTACAGAGAACGCTCCACACGACCATCTTCACAGCAGGAGGAATCCGCATCCAGCCCACCTTTGTTGTGGACATTAGTGGTAAAATTAGTCATCTTACCAACCAAATAAGAGCAGCTGCTGGGACCAGCGTGATTATCTGGGCCTCACATCTGATTAGATGCCTCTCAAACTGGCTCGATATCACAGTGTCACAATAGTTCAAACCCAATCTTGAATATTTAATAGCTAACGTAGCTGCACCACTCATTTTCCCAAGTTTTTATTTCCCATGCCCTCCTCCCTCTTTCTTTGAACTAACTTTATCGCAGTAGGAGGATAAATATTTTACATCTGGGTGTTAAGGCTTATCTCATTTGTGTGAATACTTCAAAAACAACAATGGACTCTAGAGTCAAAATCTATGGAAGCAGCTGACCTAACATTTCCATAAACACGGAACAGGCATAGACTGCATGCCATTAGCCTTGAATCAAAGCATGATGGGAGCCGTCTTGGAGAACAATGACACGTACTTTCATGTGCGTATCTCAGAGAGGACTAAGCTCCTCTGTTACAGAACTTACTTTTTATGTTTACTAATGACTTAACCATTTATCTGTGTACATGTTTGTGTGTAGGTTCGTGCATGCATGTAAAAGTCAGAGGGCAACCCTAGTGCCAGGCCTCAGTGTTTGAGCCAGGGTCTCTCATTGGTCTGGAACGTTTCTGGCCATGTAGGCCATACTACTTTCCTCTTCCACAGCTCCTAAGAATCCACCAGTTTTTGCCTTCTATCTCATTATCACCAGGATTACAGATGTGTACCACTGGGTCAGACTTTCATATGTGTTTTAGGAATCCAAGCTCAGGGTCATCAGGCTTGTGAGGCAAGCCATTTTCCAACTGAGCCATCTGTCTAACTCTGACATAGCTGAGTGTGGTGGGATATGCCTCTAGTCCCAGCACTTGGTGGTATGTGGTAGCAGGAAGGATCAGGAGTTCAAGGTCATTCTTGGCTACTTAGTCTGGTCACACAAGACCCTATTTATAAAATCAACAAAAACAAAAGACCACAAAAACGAATTTCATACTTAGATGGGAAAACACACATTGACTGTAGCAGAGTACTCCAACCAATTCGATTCTGAGTCTATTCATCCTTTTCAAGCTATTTGGCATCTGTTTGTGAATCGAAGGTAACAAATAGATCCTAGACTTGTATCACCCTCAGTTCTGTAGCATCTGAAGGCAAATGGACAGGCAGACAAACTGACTCCAGTATCCATCCCCACAGAAGATTTTGGAAAATTACCTTTTCCTTCCATATAGCCTTTCCCCTTTCTTTCCAGGGAACCTAATAGTAACTGCCAATCAAACATGCTCACTAGGGAGATGGCTTGCTGGACAAAGCACTTGCCAAGAGTAAGGACCAGAGTTCAGATCTCCAGCTCCCACATAAACACTGGGTGACTGCTTTCAATTCTGATACCCCGAAGTCTGAGATGGGCATCCTTGGAGCAAGGTGGTCAGCTAGACTAGCCAGTATTGATGAGAACCATGTTCAACTGAGAGATCCTGCCTCAGTGACTAAGGTATAGAATGGTCAAGGAAGACTTCCAATGTCAACTTGGGCTTGTATGCACAGGTGTGCACAGTGCACCTGCAATACAGGTGCCCACAGACATGTGACCACACCTAACACCATACATACATACACATGTGAAAAAATGTAAAAGTGATGCAACACGTGGGGACGATAGCTGAGACCCACCTTGAATTTCACACCTGATTTGTTTATTTATAAAATACTAGCATTCATGTAGTCTCTCATTTGCATATTTAATCTTAGAAGCCAATGGTAATGGTATTGTGGCGTGGTTAGAAGCTAATGTTTGGGGGTGGTTTAATGGTCTTGAGGTTTTTAAATTTTTATTTATATTTTATGTATGAATGTTCTGCATGTATACCTCATGCCAGAAGAAGTCATCATTTCCTATTATAGATGGTTGTGAACCACCATGTGGTTGCTGGCAATTGTCTTCAGGACTTCTGGAAGAGCAGCCAGTGCTCTTAACTGCCGACTCATCTCTCCAGCCCAGGTCTTGAGTTTTAATACAAAGGATTAAGCTACTTTTGGTTCACAGTTTTGCTTTTTTTTTTAATTGACTTAAATTCGAAATTCAATAGCACAGATTGACTACTCTTTTAGCAGACTTAGAATCACACTTTCTGGATATTGCCATTCCTCTCCTTATCACCTCTCTTCAGTCTCTGTGCTGGGGATAAGAGCAGTAGGAAGGAGAAGACATCAGTAGCAGTGCTAGCTAACCTCACACAGTGACCACAGACAAGAAACAACCCCCTGACAGGGAGGGGTGTGCTTCCGGGCTCCCAAAGTCCACTAGGGAGAGTGGTGAGCAATAGACCAAGGAGTGTTTGGGAATCACACCAATAGTTATAGTATGGAAAATATCATTTAGTTAAAACATTTACCTGCAGCATTGTTAGGATCACATCTGTCACTCCATGTCATGAGACAGTCATGGTGTGGCTGTGATTTTCTCTTGATCCCTAGAAATGGGTTTTGTTACTGGGTTTTGTTACCTCATCACTCTGACTGCCAGTTAATCCTGAAAGTTGTGTGAGCTCCACTGCCCTGGCTCTTACCAGTGGGGAAACTGGGACACCCTGGAGCAAAAGAGTCTAAGTTATTTATTTATTTATTTATTTATTTATTTATTTACTTATTTATTTATTTCAAAATAGGGTTTCTCTGTGTAGCCCTGGCTGCCTAGAACCTGCTTTGTAGACCAGGCTGGCTTCCAACTCACTGAGATCCGCCTACCTCTGCCTCCTGAATGCTGGGATTAAAGGTGTTCACTACCACTGTTGGGTGTTCCTGATTTTTAAATCTTTGTTTCTTTATTTCCATTCTGCAGAGGCCACCAATGCACATTTTGGTGACTAAATCATTTGTAATTGTTTCCTCAGTAGTTGGTCTCAAAAGAAAACTAAGGATGCCAACTTTAGTCTCCTTGTAGCCCATCCATCTCACTCGTCTCTGACTATTTTGAGGATACTTCACTAACTGAAACCTTAGTTTTTGTTTTTTTTTTTCTCCCGTAGAGTTGACACAAGTAGAAGTTGTCATTGGGTGAGGGGAATATAAGTAGTTCTTACCTTTTTTTGGTGATGCTGGGGACTGTACCTGGGGCCTCGCACATGCTAGGCAAGTGCTCTTCCACTGTGACACATCCCTAGCCCATGCATTGTGTGTGTGTGTGTGTGTGTGTGTGTATGTGTGTGTGTGTGTGTGTGTGTGTGTGTGTGTGTGTGTGTAGGGAAGAGTAACAAAGGTTTGAGTCTTAGTGTCCTCAAGCAGGGAAATCAGCATGGCACTGGGATATCTTGCTTTACTGAGCACAAGCTGAGTCTACACCAGGTCCCCATGTGGCTCTTTCTGACTCCCAGCACACTGCTGTTTAGACTCACAGAATTTATCATGATTCCAGGATGACTGTGAGTCAGGAAGACCTTTCCTGTGGAAGCCTATTAAGAACGTAGCTGGCCAGCTATTTGGACATTCCAGAGTTAGAGAAACAGGTATGGGTGCTTGGCAGAGTGAGCTACAGGAGTGCCCTAGGCAGAAGAAGCACATGGCTAATACAAATTACTCAACAAGACTACTTACATATTATTGATAATTAGATACTAGGAAATTCTGACATATATCCAGGTTGCTTATTGCCATTAATTTTTGCAAAAGGAACTCTACATTTATAGGTTGTATAACATGAACGAAGTGAGAGAATATTTAGAGAAATGAAAAAATTAAAGCTCACATAGAGTTGTAAAATATGAATTTGTAAAATTGTGATGTCTCATGATGAAAAAGAGTTAGGAGGTTAGCCATTGCATGACAGACAGCTTTAGGTAGAGTGTAAGAAAAATTAAAAGACAAATATATGCCCCAGAGAATCACACATTCACAGTCATCTCTACATGCTGGAAAAGCATCCTTTTGAGCCCTATGTGTTCATGTCGTCTCTTGTTCTACTCCATTCACACACATGCACACACCCTTGCCTGCCTCCATGGCTGAAACAAGAGTCTCGGTCTTAGCATTTACTGCAGTGTTTTAGTGAGCCACTTAGTAAACTGTCCTGTGTGATTCATCACATCTTTCCCTCCTCCTGGCTCCAATAACTCCATCCTTTAAGTATCTTTAGATCAAATGCCCATAAATCACACACAACCCCAAGAGCTCCAAGTCGTTCCCTGTTTCAGTTAGTATGCAGACACAGTCCCTTTAGGGGACTGCAGTAACAGAAGGATCATAGCTGACCAAACATTCAGAGCAAGCCAGGCTCACATTTACAATGCCTAAAACTTGGAAACCAGCCTTTTAAAGAACTTATGAGTGTCTGAGAACACTGTTGAGCTTCTAAGGTATGCCCGAATGTATCTGATGACTGCTGTCAAAGCAGCCCCTGGTTAATTCATGATAGGTTTTTTATTTTTTATTTTTGGTTTTTACGAGACAGGGTTTCTCTGTGTTGTTTTGGAGGCTATCGGTCCAGCCCATCCTCGAACTCACAGAGATCCGCCTGCCTCTGCCTCCCGAGTGCTGGGATTAAAGGCCTGTGCCACCACTGCCCGGCTATGATAGGTTTTTATCTTAGCTTTTACCCCCAGGGGCCTTCAGGAGCATCTGACCTGATAGCTTGCACAAATGGAGCTCTGGTCTTTGTTGTGTCCTGGTTTCCCTTTACACCTTGCTTCTCCGTTCTAACAAGGTTAGTCCTTCTTCATCTAAGTTTGGCCATTTATTTCATTCGTTTAATTCACAAACTCTTATGGAGGACTCAACACTGGGGACCACCAATGGCGGTTTCCTAGCCATTCAGCATTTATAAACTAATGAGAAATGAAAATTGAGATAGATAAATAATTAGAGCATAGCACAACAATTGAAAGATGGGTGCTAGAGAGTGTCCTCCCAGCTCACAGTCGAGGGGAGCTAACCCAGCTGGGAAACCTATGGGAAGAGCTGACATGTGAAGAGCGAGATGAAGAGAATGAGGGGAAAAGCAGCATTCAGAACATGGCTCTCCTTTTTGCATCATCTTTTCACGAGCTCACTACCGAGTATTTCAGCACTTAGACTGTCCAATAGACCTGTGTTGTCCAATATGTCCTCTACTAGCTGTCCATGGCTACTAAGCCCTTGAAATATGACCAGTATAACTAAAGCACTGAATGAGGAGTTTTGGATAATTTTAGTGAATTAATGTTTAGAAAATGGTATGAATTCAGTTGTTCAAAAATTATTGAGAATGGTTGCCAGAGACTGTCTCCCACCGAAAAGGGTGTGTACGTCCAAGGCTTGAGATCCCCCAAACAAATAATCAACCCAGAGAGCAGTGGAGAGCTATCCCAGGGTGACAGGGTTACAGTGAAACCTGGAGCTGACATTTTCAAATGAGAATTATAACCTCAAAATACAAAGGAAGGTTTGATTCCAATTTGGGACAAGTTCAGTAAACTTGCCAGGTTTGAAGATTTAGTGGTATAAAAATATGTAAATGACTAATTTTGTATGTTAAATGTATGTAAAAGTGGTTATAGTCTAGATAACCAGTGGGTTAAATAAAATATAATTATTTGTATAGCCATTTTACTTTTAAACATATTTTAGTGTGTTTGTGAGTGTGAGTGTGAGTGTGCATAAACATGTGTATACATCAGAGAACAGCTCTTGTTCTATGATGCGGGTTTTTGGGCTCAAACTCAGGTCATTGGGCTTGGCAAGTGCCTTTACCACCTGAACTGTTTTTCCAGCTCACTTCTTTTTATTTTTACCATGGTAGTTAAGAAACTGTAAACCATCTTTGTGGCTCACACACATTCCCATTGGTCTGGACTGTGGCTCTTTGACAGCAGAAACTGAACCTTATGTTCTGTTTGACATTTTGTTTTATGTGCCTCAAATGAATTGAGACTATGTGTGGACAAGGTTTTTGTTTGATGTTAATTCCTTAAGTGTTCTTCAGAAACCCATTACTCCAGGACCCATTTTATATCCAAGGGTCATGTAATCAATGAGACTAAATTCCTGATGTCATAGGGTTTTATTCTAACTGGGTACACCCTGAATTCATATTATAAGTCATGGGGGCATGGGCTGGGGTGGGTTTACTGCTCTATATTGGTGGTTAGAAATGGTCTCTTCAAGGACTACAGAAGACAGTCCCTGGGGATGTCTAAGAGAAGAACATTCCAGAGGGGAATGTGCTTGGTATGCCCACTGCAGAATAAGGCCATCTAGGCTGCATCACCACATGTATGTGAGAGTAACAGATGAGAGGTCAGACATGAACCAGATCAAGTAGGGTTAAGAAGCCCAATATCATGACTTGATGTTTCCTGCTAAGGGTAATTAGGAAACACTGGAGGTGCAGAGCCAGAAACAGCAGGACAGACCTGCACTTTTGAAGGACCACTCTAGTTTCCTTGTTGAAAATGGCTATAGGGAACAAAGAGCATAGGGAACAAGCGGAACATAGAGACCATTAGAAGCTTTGGCACAAGTCAGTAGTGTTTTACTGAGCATCTAAGGGTGTACACCACAGAAAATGAACAAAGGGTAAGTTATCTAGATGATAGTGGAGGATTATCTCCAACTATTCTGGAGCAAGATGACTGTGGCTCCTAATTTCTTACCTAGCATACTTTCTGGTAAAGGCACAGGCAGTGAATCCTTTCAAAGGAAATTGTCAGAGAGGCATACATCAAAGCTCTGGCTGTTCCATGAATAAGGAGTCAATTGATGATGACAGAACCAGGAATTCCAGGAGAAACATCCTTGGGAAAATGTGGTAGGAAAACAGGTCACCTAAGGAATTTCATCGTTTTGTCAACAGCATTGACAGGTGGGGACCATTGACAGGCACAGAGGAACAGGGACGATTGAAAACAGTCACTGACTTCAGGAACGTCAAAAATAAACATATAAAAACACTACTTATCTCAACTGAAGTAAGAATAATGCAAATTCTGATTATGTTTTCCAGTCTTCTCTTGAATGCTGTGATGTAGCTACTGAGAGGGTAGAACAATAAGAACCTGTTTACAGAAATTACTTACTGCTTTGTTATTATTAGTGTGAATGTGTGTGTACATGTGTGTGTGCATGTGTACCAAGCACATGTATGAAGGTAAGAGGACAATCTTGCAGAATCAGTTGTCTCCTTCCACCTTTGTTTACATGGGGACTGAAGTCAGGTTGCCAAGTTTGTGTCTTTTCCCACTCAGCTATCTCGCCCGCCCTACATAGTTTATTGAAACAACGAGACAAACACAGAGGCAACAAGTCTGAGATGAAAGTTGTCACTTTCTTGAGGATGGGGGGGAAAGGACAGAAACCTGCTCCTTTTCGTTATGAGCTCAATGAGTTATTGGGCTTTTAGGACTATGAACATCTTTACTTTGATTTTTAAAAATTAACTAAAAAAGATAAAATGTACCTGAAGATGTGAGATAGTTTTCATTTTCCCTTGGGCCACAAAGCCAGCTCTGTTCAGTAATTAAGAAGCTGTATTGAGAATCGTGAAGCAGGGTCAGGTGGTATAGACGTTTAATTATGACTTGAGAGGCTGAGGCAGGAGGATGGAGGCTCATGAGACTGCTGTTGACATGGTTCATCTCATTTATCCCAGAGAACTGAACCTCGTTGGCAGAGGCAAGGGCTTTATCCCCCTAAGAAAATGCAGTCTCCTTTGCTCAAGGGCAGCAATGAGCTCTAGTTCCTAGGTTAAGAACATTTTGTCTTCTAAAACACACGCTCTTCAGTTTCACACAGGATTGATGGGGAATGGAGGCAGTTCAACCGTCTCCTCCAATTTAATCATCTGAGATGCAAAAGGAATTGTCCTCAGATGTGGAAGACACAATGAAATACGCCAAGTGTGTCTGAAGCTAAACGAAAAGAAACAAATGTAGATTTGTAAAGAGATAGTGTTTTTCTCTGGATCTTAAAATACATCTTCAGACTCATTATTCTTTTATTCTGCTTGCATATTTTACCCTAATAATCATTTGCACTGAGCAAATGTCTAGTAAAACTGGCAGTCTGAGGTTTGCAACATGAGCCACACAGAGCACTTCAAGGGCAGAATTCCCCCTGAGTGTAAAGCACACTGCAAATACGATCCACATTACAGTAAATGCTCTTGCATTTAATTGTTCGCATTGATTTAATTTTGTTAGTTTTCTTTATAAGCTCAACAGCTCCCCATAAATATATTCACCACCGGACCACAAATGTCTCAGCTTGAGAATGTGTTCTCTTATCACCATTGTGCAGAAAGCTTTGCCAATCGAGCTATACCCTGCCTTAGAAAAATCTATATGATAACAGCAAAGACACCCTATGCAGCCTTGTTCATCTTGCTGCCAGGACATGACATGGATCTCCACATTCCCTGAGGATATTCATTTATCCCTTGGCTTCGTGTCTTTTAAGTTTGCTCATTATATATCTTTACTCTCCTTTTTTTGTCCATTTCTCTCTATAAGTCTCCTTCTGTCTTGTCTGCTTTTAGATCTTTTGTGGAATAGTATTAATTAAGTCAAATTATACCTAAGTTACTTATAAATGTAATAGTTACCTAGTGAATAATTTAGTATGCTAGAGAGAAGAAAAATTATTGAGGCTGCTGCTTGTGTTACAAAGCATTTTGTTACTGCCTTTGTATCATGGGTTTGATGTATCAAGTAGTGAGGTAATGGCTAGCAAGCTATTTCTAATCCAATTCATACTAGAAGGAGACTGGAGCTAAGTATTGTGACCATGGGACCTGAAAAAAAATGGTGAGGCGGATAATAACAAAGGCCAGAGAATTAATTAGTACACGAAGGGTTTACGCCAACATTTTTAGGATATGGGGCTATAGTTTAATTTTGGCCTCAAAGCCCAAATCAGTGTAACAAAATTTGAATGTTGACTGACCTTAAGTACACAGTGGAACACAAATTCACCGCCTTCCCCTATGCTGGTTTTTCCATCTGAACTGATTGGTTGTCCCTGCCTCAGGGAAGGCAGTAAATAATTCTGTTGAGGGCCGGCCAGCACGTGTGCAGCCAGGTGTCCAAGCTTTTATCTGTTGATTACACCCGCAGCATGATGAGCGGTGTGAAATTCCTCACTCGTGTCACCTCTCATTGTACATCCGGTAAGCACAGGCCGCGCCCTTCTGATTGGCCATAATAGACTACATAAAGGAAGCTGCAATTTCCCACTAAAGTGTGCACCAGAGAGAAGAGGGAACACAAATGAACAAATCAATAGCTTTTCCCTAAAAGGAAACCATGATTTATGTTGCTCTTAGGAGACAAGGAAGCTTGTTTCTCAGGACAGTGGCGGAGATGCTGAGGGCGATCAATGGAACAAAGGCTGAGCCAGGCTGGAAGCTGCTACTCCCATTTCTGCTCTACGGCAGGGCAGGCCAGCAAACAGGAAGGAGCCTCCCTCTGTGGAGCCCTCCATTTGGAAGTCACAGCAGCAAAGGCATAAAACATCTGTCTCTTGGAAACTAAAGGCTCTAACAAACACCTTTGCTCCGGGCGTTTTCCAGATCTTGTGTCTAAAACCACTGCAGGCAAACCTTGAATGTGTTGTGCTGCCTTTGGTAAGGGCCAGGCTATGTGGAGGTGTTCTTTAGCATCTGAGCTATGATTCCCCTCAGAAGCATGCAGAGACTGGAGTAATAATGGCTGCGTTACTCAGTGTGAATGTTTGATACATAGGCTTAATTTCGTCGGAGTAGAAAGGGCAAATATTAAATTGCTGTGGCTGGGTGGTTTTAGAAACATACCAGGGGTACTTCTAAATAATAGGTTCCATTACATTTAAATATCTATTGAATAATGCATCACAGTCATAAAAATCCAACCAATATGCCCATATGCACCCTGGATTATAACAATGTAAGGTAAGCTAAAGAAATGAAGCATTTATTTAAAAGAATTACATACGCCTCTCTAACAGAGCTTGGTTCTTGCTGGGAATCAATGCAGCTTCACTATTGTGAAATAAAGATTTCAAAAGCAAACTTCCCAAGTTCAGAGGAAACCCTCAACCTTGGCTGGAGTACCATTGCTACATTAATACTGTCATCTTTTGAGAACTGACAATGCTATACATTATATTTAGGGGGCAGGAACATTTTATGATCTGTATGTGTGTGTGTGTGTGTGTGTGCTATGCCTATGTCTTTTTCATGCCACAGATGAGAGACCCACTTCCTGATACATGAGTTCTCCCACTGAGCTACAGTGCCCGTGTGTAACATGATATTTTGATACACAGGATGCTTAAACTGTGGAAAGACTAAATCAAGCTCCTTAGAAACCACTTATTCCACATACTTGTCAAGTGGTATGAAGTTTCACATAGATGGGAGAGACAAGCTTCGGGGACCTATTGCACAGCTGAGCTGACACAGGCCTTTGGTGACCTTGGAAACGACTATCCTGTGTTCACAGCTGCTTGTTAACTACAGATTCCAGCACCCAGCAAGAAAATTCAGAGGGCTCCTAAGCCACCCCTTAACTTTCATAAAGGATTTAGTATTGGGCCTCAGAATGCTGCTGAGGGCATGGTGAATACTTTCCAATGACGGAGGGTTAGATATCAAGGCTTGGAGATCCCCAGGGTGCAGGAATGAGGACAGACTGTGGATTCTTAGTTGGGGACTCACAGTGCTTCTGTATTTCTGGCATTTATACATCTTATGCTTGGGCAATCCATATGAATACTTACTATGAACTCTAATGGAACCCTTAACACTGGTTTCCCCCTTTTTTTTAAACCTTAGGTACAGGAAGCTGTATCTTCTATCTTCTAACATATCCTTCTTGTTCTTCTTCTTCTTTTTTGCAAAGCACTGTGTAAATAAGGCTTATCATTTATCTTTTGCATCAACATTCACCACCACCCCTTCCCATCACCCCACCTACAGTCAATGTGTTTTTTCAATCAGAGATTAGGATGTGAAAAACTCCTCAAGTAGGCTGCATGTCTTCTCTTAATATAATAGCAACATGGTCTAGTCCTTGCTTCTTTTTTCTCTCCACTCTGTGCTTTTATGCTTTTAGACCCTGCTGCCACAATGTTCTTAACTGATACAGGGATTCCACACTTACTACATAGTCATCACCTAGTGATGGGCAGCTGGATTGGCGATGATCTTTTTTTCCCCACAAGCAATATTAGTATGAATATACCATTCTGCATGGCCTCTGTGGGTCTATATATGCATTTCTCTGGGCATATTTGAGGAGTGGTGTGTACTTGATCAGCATGTATATATTTTTATAAGTATCGTCATATTTTTCTCTTGAATGAGTATACCACATAATAGTCCTCCACATAAAACAATCTTAATTCAAACTCTCCTCCCCCAACCGCTTTATGATTCCTCTCACTTTTTGTTGTTGTTCTGAAAAAGAAAAATCTCAGGAGACTGGAGAGATGGCTCAGAGGGTAAGGGCACTAACTGCTCTTCCAGAGGTCCTAAATTCAATTCCAAGCAACCCATGGTGCAATGAGATCTGGTGCCCTCTTCTGGCCTGTAGGGATACATGCAGACACAATACTGTATACATAATAAATTAGTATCTATCTATCTATCTATCTATCTATCTATCTATCTATCTATCTATCAATTCAAACAGCTTTATGCTTCCCTTCACTTTTTGTTTTTTTGAGAATGGCTTTCCCACCATGGGTGACAAGTACCCTTAGATTTCACAGAACCCCTCTGCAACCTGTCTGGTCACCTCAGCCTTATTCAGGACATCTCAGTGTTATTTAAATTACAGCCATGTTCAGAGCCTTTTCTTCTAGAAACGCCCAAGTTCATAGGGACACGCCTTCTGATACAACAGAGTGCCCAAGAATGCCCCACACCCTACCTGGAGCAAGGCCACAGATTCACTTTGAAACTCAAATGTGAGGCACAGGCTGGAAGATGAGGCAGGAGCAAGAGATACATGAAGCTTGAGACTCTGTTCAATAACAAATCCTCAGCAGCTGCATAGCCATGACAAGACCCCGGTGCATGATGGGTATAGCAGCAGGGCTCCTTATGATTCTGCCAGGCTAGGGGATTGCTTCTGCAGGACCACACTCTTCTGGAGGGGAGTTCTTTCACATCAGCAAGCCTCATTTGCCACAACAACCCCCAGGGTGGGAACCCACTCCCAAACATGGTGAGTCACAGGGCAAAATTCAGCTCTCAGCAGCACAAGCTCACGTAATTAAATGAACCAACTGAGAGCAAAGGGCTTTTCTAGCATTTTGATAAACAAAATTCTGAGACCAGACTAGATCAGACACTGCATTCAATGCCATGGAGGTCACAATAACACTTGACTTCTGGCTTCAGAGTTGAGCAATTTCTAAGAGGACCAAAGGCACATAAAGACACATGTTCATCTTTTATTAAGATTACAAAGAAAACTCTGAGGCAGAGGACTGTGTACATTGGACACAGGAAAGGATGGAAGGAAACCCCAGCAAGGCTTTGGGTATATAGCTCCTTCTTTTGGGGTCCATCGACACTACCTTGGAGTTAGAGATGTGGCATGCTGCTCCCACAGTCTTTCTTTGTATTTTCTCCACTCTTGTCCTAGCCAGGGGCAGCCTTGAGTACAAACCATACACAGCAGAGGCAGAGAGGGGACACGGTTCTGTGAAGAGCTGGCCCGACCACTGCTTCCTGCAGCTGTCCTCTGCCTGGCTAGCCCCCGAGGACCGCCTGTGGTCGTGAGTTTGACTTTCCTCAGCATCAGGAGATAAGGGTTCTGGAAACCTTCACATGTCACCAGGGCCATTATCATGCGAGGTGTCATCACCCTTTCAAGTTGGCTAGCTATTAAACTGTTGAGCAAAGTGAAGTCAGGACTCCTCCAACCCCTCATCCTCCAGTCCCTCTTCCTTCCCCATTCCTCCATTTCTTATGTGACCTACAGGTGACGTGAACCTGCATACACTTAGTATCTTCACTGTTAGGGCAAAGGACAGAGGGATCCACAGTGGCTCCAGCGAGGTGGGCTTCCTAATTCATCAAAGTCTTTGATGAAGGGGTGCTGTGTAGCTATGGGGTACAGCAGGGATGATCTGCAATCAGGTCTTGACTCATTGCTGTTACCCCAGATGAGATGTTTCTCTGTGTAGCTATCTTAGCCCAGAAGCTCTGCTGACCAAAGGGGTGGCTAGGTAAATATTTTCAGGCACAAAGCACAGCATTATACCTTTACCAAATAACTTAAGTGAAGACCTCACCCCATTACTGTCCAGGGAGACAGTCCTAGAACCCACTTCTTCACTGGATAATTTGAAGATTAATTTTTTACATTTTGTGTACGGATGTGTCTGTGTCGGTGTTGCTGCACTTGAGTTCAAGTGTTCATGGAGGTCAGAAGAAGGCATCGGATGTCCTGGAACCAAGCCACTTCAATGTGAGGCTCCAATTTAGGTCCTCAACAAGAACTGTATGCACTCAGCTGCTGATCCATCGGTTCAACTCCCATTGGATAATAGACAAAGGAATATATATATGCATATATATATTATACACACACTCATATATGTATGTATGCATACATGCAAGCACATATGTGTGTGTGTATTCATTCTACTGCTCTCAACCAATTCCCAAACTTATGTCAGTCATTTGGTTAAGATACCCCATTAGTTACAGGGAAGCCTAGGCAATGAATGAATACACATGTGGTTTAATTATTCAATTCCTTCTACTACCACAAGATTGCACAAGAGCACTGTTTAAGATCTGGTATAGCCATTCTGCTCTGCTTTGACCATATTTTCCTCTTGTAATATTCTCTCTCCTTGATTTTTGCTGGATTTTAAGCCCAACCTCTGCCACTTTTTACTGCTCAGACTTACTGCCAGGTTTTGGCAAATGTACTATCAGAACCTCAACCAACTCCTGTGTTTCTTACACATTCTACAGCAAGATGAGCTGCATATCTGGAGAGACACTTGAAGGCTATAGAGAAGAAGGAACAGTAAATGGGAGACGAACTTCAATCTGTCCTCAAGGGACCTGTGTGGTGTTTCAGAAAAGACCAGAAAACCCCTAAGGAAGAAGTACCTTCCAAACTAGAACAATTAGGTCCCCCGCCATGCTTTTAAACTTAAACATCGTCTCTTTTAAAAGACCTCTTCAAGTAAGGCTCTATTCTGTGTGGCTAACTGTGTATCTCAGGTAAGCAGTCATATAAGAACCTTAGGAGTGCATGTGTGACAAATGACACATTTGCTAAGATAGTCTTGGATTATCTTGACACCCTCTAAAGGCAACTCTGGACAAAACTAAGGTACTTTGATTTTGACAGACAGCTTCTCACAACATAATCACCAAATCAGATTCACACAATATAATCATCAAATCAGATGGTAAGAGAGTAACTCACACCAATGCCTCTTAAGTTACGTGAAAAAATTAGGTTTGGCTTAAGTTGTGTAAATGAAACAATATTATGTGTCCCCAACTGCCAGAGAAGGGTAACTCTACAACTTTTTACTTTAACAATCTGGAATAGTTAAAAGATAATTAGAATTTCTGAGGACCCCACCATACACATGGAAGAAGAATGATAACCAAGTTCATCAACTTGTACTGTAAGACACAAAGGAAGAATTCTCTGCTCTTCTGCAAAACTCCATTTCTTGCTTCCCAAGACAGTTCAGCAACATTCAGGGGAGTCTGAGGAATGATCACAACATGCAAAAAAGGGCATCTTGGGATGGGCTGGCTCTTTATGTTCCTCCAGGTGAAAGTAGACTTAGAAATAAAGCAGTTAGTTCACCAGGACTTGATAATGACACTAATTGTAAGCCTTGGGTGAGGGATCTAATTAGGTTAATGCTGAACTCAACCTAGCAAGGGTATTTTTAGAACAGTTCTCAGAGAACACTGCCCCAACCTCACATGTGTTTTGTCTACTTCAAAATATGGAAATACGCACAGGAAGTTCCTGCAGATCACACAATTAAGGCAAAACTTTAGAGAGAGGATTATCAAGTTAGGCTTAGCAGTTTGTATCAGACAATAAAAAATACTAGAAAAAATGATTATTGTGCTGGGCAGTGGTAGTGCACACTTTTAATCCTAGCACTCGGGAGGCAGAAGCAGGAGGATCTTTGAGTTTGAGACCAGCCTTGTCTACAAGAGCTAATTCCAGGACAGCCTCCAAAGCCATTGAGAAACCCTGTCTTGAAAAACCAATATATATATATATATATATATATATATATATATATATATATACACATATATATATATATTGCCCAGTGCTAATCAAAGGATAGAGCTGTTCTCTAATGGCTGGGTGGCTTTTTCTGAACACTCTTTTTCTTTCTCCTTCCTTCCTTTATTCCTTCTTTCTTTCTTCTTTTCTTTTTTTGCTAAGATCAGTTAATGGTGTTGTGGATTGAATTGTGTTTTCCAAAATTCATAGCTTGAATGCTGTATTGTAGTATGACTGTATCTGAAGATAAGGCCCTTAAGGCTTACTGAGATCCTAATGGTGGTGCCCTTGCCCAGTAGGATTGTGGTTTTGTAAGAAGAGGAAAAAAGAGCCAGATCTTGCCTACTCTTGCCATGTGAAGGTGCAGCAGGAAGATGCCTGTCTGCCAGCCAGATGATAGCTTTCATCAGAACCAGCCCTCCCTGGAACCCTGCCTTGGACTTTTAGCCTTCATAACTTGAGAGAAGATTTGTTGTATAAGCCTTCCAGTCAGTAGCCTCCACCCCCAAGAAAAATCGGAGGCTGAGCAGACTAATAAAGATTGGACATGCAACCCACACTCAGAGGCTTGCTAAAGCTGGATTTCTTTGCATAATAAGGAGAGCAGTGTGAGAGTGGGGTCAGGGTCCTAAAGAAAGGAGCAAGCAGTTCTCCATTCCATGCTGTGCATGGAGGGGACCAGAAAGACCCATGATGCTTTTGAAGGAAATACCAGGTCACACAAGGGTTTCCCACACTCTGGGCTGTGAAGTGTGTGATACAGAAGCCTCTGTGTTTCTTATGAACTCTTCAGTATGATGCTATTTAAAATAACAAAGAATCCTGCAAGTGTCTAGATTTTTCTCATGCAGAATGAAGGCTTTGCACAGAGCTATGACAGCATCGCTTGAACCAGGGAACAGATGCCATCAGCCAGATATATTACAGGTACAATGATTCCACATACCCTCTGTGCCATCTTTTGGGACAGTCTCTTAACTGTGTTCCATTTGGGGTATCATATTGAAGAAATGAGGATCAAAATATTGTTTCTAATCTTCCATGGTATGTGTCACTTTGGAAATCATTTCTATGCCATAGGTTGTCTCTTAAAACAAAAAGATAAAGACATGAATTCCTTTCCTACCAAGATCAAAAAGAATAAGATAACCTATATAGATTTAATAATATATGTGAAAAGGGTAGTACTTATTTTTTCTTTTATTTTAAGCAATTGTAAACTCACATAAAGTTATGAAAGTAGCACAGGGAAATCACACATAACCTTCATCCAAATCCTCACAGTGGCTAAACTTACACGACTTGAGTAAGATAGCTCAGACAGGAATCTAGCAGGATGTTCAGCCATCCCTTTGTATCTGTAGAGGATGGTTTCCAGGACTATGTGGACACCAAAATCTGTGGATGCTCAAATTCCTTGAATAAAGATGGCATAGCTTTTGCACCTGACCCGCACAAATCTCCCTGAGTACTTTAAAAATCTTTATAGATTACTTTAAATATGCATAATACCACAAATGCCATGGAACTACTTGTTATGCTGTATTGCTTGGGAATAACATCAAGAAAAAATCTGTAGACAACCCTTATAGATTCACTCCTTCCTGGATATTTTTATTTTAGGGTTGGTTGATTACACAGGAATGGAACCTACACATGTAAAGGACTGAATATACACAGGTCTGTATCATCATATCATGTGTAGATTTATATAACCACTACAGAAATCAAGACGCTAGAATATCTTATTATTGTAAAATATCCTTCATGTGCCCCCAGCACTTGGTATTGCTGTTCACTTTCAAAACAAGCTTTAATGCTACAGAATGAAGTGCTTTTTCTTAAGGCAAAACCCAACATCTGAATACTCACAATAGAAGCAAGTGCCTACTTTTTCTTACTGGGGATCAAGTTCTCCAGGATTCTTGGGGGATCTAGTCTACTGGTTGGGTTCAGGCTCACATTTACTTTGAAGAAGACTTAGCTGTCTAGTCACCTATGATCTGAGGACCAGGTAAGTCTGAAATGCTGCAGAAGGACCATTGTCTGGGGATCTGGAGAGCCTAATATCTACTCTAAAACCAACATACAAAGTTCTTGTTTACTCAAATGATACACACCCTTCAAATAGTACCTGGTTCCTTCCTGACACACTTCAAGATGTATGAAGAAAGATGCAATCCAGAAGGACAATATTTTCATATTAGATTGTAAATGTAGAAACATCCAATATTTTACAGAGAAAAATGAAACAAACAGCAGAGATGGTCACTGTCCCCTCACATTTCACTGTACTATCCTTGCTGCTTGGAGACTACATTGCCAAGACTCTCTTGCAGCTAGGTGTGGTCATTTTTGACAGGAGCACAGGCATATCATATCCGTCTATGTATTTCCTGTTTTGTGCTGCCCATAATATTCATCGACTAACAAAACTATGCTAGAAATGGTGAGACACTTAGAAGAAACTGGAGTCTTTGGTGATGACTATTGAGCTATGACACTGACTCTGGATTGCCTGTAGACAATCTTATGCAATAGAAAACAAGTTTGTTTATGCCTCTTTCTAGTTGATTTTTCTTTATATCTAGACAAGTCTAATTTTAACTGACGTGAAGAAATAAAATGTAGGAATTTGGACCCAAGGTCCAGAGGCTTCTTTGGGTTCTGAAGAAAATACCATATGATTTCTAGCTTATGTCCTCATACCCATTTAAACTTTATGGCAGTGATTATCCCTGTCACCTGCTGCCAGATGTTCATACATTTTACTAACTATACTTGACAATAGTTGTTTCATGTATAATTCTACTTTTGCATACAAAGACACTATACTGGAAAGAAGTCTGTAGACTTCAACTGTCTGAGGGAAGGATGGCATCCTGGTCACAAAACTGTAGTGCCACCAAGCAGTGATGGTAGCACAGGGGCACACAGTTCTGCATGTCAACATCAAAGCAGGAAATCACTGTATTTTATAACCTTGCCTTCTGTGTGCCCACTGAAAATGAACTTATCCTATAAGCCACTGGGTTCCAGGCCACTGGGGTTCTACAATGTTATGTTCTCTGGATTCCCTTTCTTTGTCTTAACTGTTAGCTCCCTCACCTACTCCCCATCTTTTGGGCAGTGTCACATGCCTTGTCTCATTCTTGACCTTTCCCTGTAGTTTCTGTCCTCACACTAAGCATAGACATTCAAGGCCTCTATGGTAGGAAGAGAATCCCACAGCCAACGTCGGCACTGCTGCTTGGCTTGTTTTCTTGTGGTGCTGAGGATGGGCCCTGGGGCTTTGCTCATAGAGGGTAGGAGCACAATCTCTGAGCTGTATCCTGAGCCCCCTTTTGCTTAAGTATTTTTGGGACAAGCTTTCATTAAGCCCAGGATAGCTTTGAATTCACTCTGTAGCTTGGGGAAGTCTTGAACTTGCAACCCTCATGCCTCAGCATCCAAACAGCCAGGATTACAGACTTCCACCATTAGGCCTGGAAGTGGTTGCTGATTTTGAGGATATTTACTGGGGATTGCCATGGTTACCAGGATGACTCCTTGCTGGAATGCTGACTGGCATCGGCCAGGAGTACCAGAGTAGCATTTGTCACAATTCCTTTCTTCTGTAATCCAAGGGATGCCTCTGTATTCCTCCCCAAAACAGTCTTCTCTCCCTTCCTCCTGAGTATGAAAGAGAGGCACCAATCTCATTCAAGCACAGCGTGATTTGGACAACTTGGGAAGATGTGTATATTCCAGCCCACCATCTCTCTGTGGCTAAAGGCAGGGAAAGGGTGTACCGAATGGACTTGGGCTGTGCAGATGTACTGTTTGGTTCTGTGATGTTTGCAGTGAAGGGTTAGCCAGACACAGCCTAGGGGGCTATTTGGTGCTGACTACAGTGTGAGTGAGCATTTAGGACCAGGGCTCCTCATACTCAAAATCCCCTCCCTTAGTTGATTGAGCGATCTTGTTCCGCTCTGGGATGTACACAGCAGAAGAGAGAACACCTCATCCAAGCAGAATGACAGGGAGTGTAACGGAGCAGACAGCACTGCGGGGAAGCAGCAGCCCCTGCATCAGGGGCCTCCCTGAAAGCTTCAGAGAGGACCAGGGTGATGAGTCAGCCCCGTTCCCATTTTCTGCTGAAGGTAATTGGGTTTCCATTAAAGGCTGATGTGTTCTCATTACCGGAGCGTGTGCAGAGGGGAGAAGTGGAATGTGGGGAGGACTTTTCCATCAGAGCCGTCCGTCCCTGCTGCTGAAAGCACTGCTTGTTTCCACCCACATTCAGTGGGAGACCATCACCTCAGCTAGAACAGCTGTCCTAGAACAGAGAGCCCATGAGGCGGAGGGAGGAGAGGAAAAGGAGCTCTGGAGCGTTGCTGTTGGGAATGGGCATGCGCAGCTACCACAGCCAACAGCGTGGAGAAGCCTCAAGAGGCTTGGCCCTGGCTCAGATGGTAAAGATGCCTGCCACCAAGCTTGTTGACCTGATTTCCATCTCCACGACCCACACGGTGCAAACAGAGAACGGACTCTTGTAAGTTATCATCTGCGCTCTACACATGTGCGTACACACATGCGCACACATATAACAATACATAAATGAATGAATAAACATATGGATTATCTCAAAAAATATGCCTCAAGAGTGTAAAACTAAGTGCACACAGGGTCCAGCCTCTACTGGGTTTACATCCAAGAAAATGGTAGCAGCATAACGAAGCCACCTGCAAGTTCCCATTTGTCACTGTGTGATTCACAGGTGCTGACAGAGAATCAGCCTGGGGCTGGTGGGATGGCTTAGTGGGTAAAGATGCTTGCTGTGGACTCTGGAGTTTGGTTCTCAGAACTCACATGGTAGAAAGAGAGAAGTGATGTGCTCATTATGAACAATATCAACATAAATATTGTACTCCACAGATAAATACAACTATGGCAATAACAACTTTGGAAACAGAGGAAAGCCTGGCCTGTTTCTTTATGTGCTGATAGCCAGTTTCCACTGGGATCAGAAGCCTGGGAGTGAGAATGTGTGCCCAGGATAGCACATTCCCCACATCTAGCTGCAGCTGTTGTGAACACCTAGTGTTTGAGACCAGGACATGCTCCCTGGCTTTACTGTTCCCCCTCCCCCCAGCCAGTTGGATAGCCCAGCAGCTCCTGAGTGCAGGGGTGAGTAAGGGAGATGCCTGAGAACATGACAGAAAAGCCTGATGCTTCCTGAGACCTAGTTAGCTGGTGGGGGAGGGGCAAGGGCAGGGGTAGGGGATGGGGAGGAGATGGAGACTAAGGCAGGGTTTCATTGTGCAGGCCAAGCTGTGTTGAAATGTACTGTGCAGCCCAGAGGGATTTGAACTTAATGGCAATTCTTCTGTCTCTGCCCTGCTTAGTGCTAGGATTCTAGGTGAGCGAATTTACGCTGGAAGCCTTCAGATATTAGCAACTACCTGGCTCTGGGTAAAGCTTCAGCTTTGCCAAAGACTGATAATGTGATGGAAAGTGGCATCATTATCTGATGCTGGTATAAAAAACAAGGCCGATCCCATTATCTAACATTAGCTCCTAGCATTAGCAGCTCCTGTCTTAACTCACCAGGCCATGAAGCCATCAAAACCCCCCGGGTGGTGGATCTAACTGCTCAAGAATCCTTTCAGAACCCTTGGACCAAACTTAATATCTGCTTTGCCTTGGAGGCTTGTGTGGAGTCAGTGTATCTCAGTGAAATCAGGCTCAGGCTCCCTGCTGATGGGTGCCCCATAGGCAGGAAAGAAGCATCCTGAATCAGGGCAGTCATGAGAGCCTTGTGTGCGTGAGCCACCCAAATGTGCTCACTCATCACCGAACCACATTTTCCACATGGATGTGGATGATCCACACGTTCCCTCCAGACCAAACCTTGTCGTTGGTTTGAGAAAATCAATATCTAACTTCAGGTCCCTGCACTGTGCTCTCAAATGCCTTCATACAGCTCCCTCCAAGCATAGTGGTCCTCAAAGTTCTCATCAGTGAGAGAGGATGGAGTAGCAGAGGAGGAACACATGACCTGCTACTGTTTCTATGGGCTTCTGGATCATTCATACAAAGCCGAATTTCCAGGGAAAATACAAAGCTTTCCCCTAAACATTGAATTCTCTAATTTCTTTAAAAATATCTGTGCATTTATTTTATGGTGTATGTGTGTGTGTGCGCGTGCACACGCGCTCACCTTGGTGTCCATCCATTCCATGTTGAGGTCAGAGAACAGCCTGTGCAGTCAGTTTTCTACTTTCACCATGTGAGTTCCATGTGTCTAACTCAGGGCATGACAAGAGCTTTTACTGGCTGAGCCGTCTTGCATGTACACAAAGTTAGGTTGTGAACATTAACTATATATAACTTGTATTTGTCAGTCATGCTTACTTCATGCTAGGAAGAGTAAGAATAAAAACAGCACTGAGTCCTCAGCCTAGAGAATCTGATTTGATTGTGGGAAGTGGAAAATTTACTGAGAACATTTACATAAAAGTGTGCTTTCCATAGAACGATGTGCACAATTCTTAACCATGTGGCTAAGGGATTCTTTGAAGGCACCTGAAAAAGGCCACCCATGGGACAGCAGCCTCATCTGCAGATACCTCAACATAGGAGCTTTTTATTTTTGAATTTTAACTTTTAAAAAGCAAACAAAACTCTTCAAATCCAAGAGCGCAACAGTGAGTCTAGCAAATGTATTTTACAAGGATCTCCCTGCTGGTTCTAATCTGCAGACAGGACTGATTGCGATAATTTGTTGTCGGTTCCACCCTTATGGCCATGGGAAGACTTCAAGAAAGTATGGCCTTAAAATTTTAATACCCTGTGACTGATTTACTATCCATGTCATTATTTCTCAAGGTTCCACTCACATCAAAATTAAAGTCAGTCCCAGGCATTTCATTTTGTTGTATTCTCACTTTTCACAAGTAGCTTTGTGATTTGTGACCTCTTGTACCATTCCAGCTAGAGACAGATTAGTTAGAGATGGATTCATCTTAATAGATGGGTTAGTTACAGTTGAAGTAGCTTGCTCTTTTGATATTAAAATGAAAGAGCTTACATATGCTGATTCCTGTGGGGTAGCCACTGATGGCGGGATGTTCTCAGGACATGCACGGTTGCAAGACGGGAAAGTATAAGGGGAGTCAGAAGAGCTGAATCCTTAGCATGGAAAGCAAAAGAAAAGCAATTATATGAGCAGCTTGCAGGAGCTCATATATGGCCTCATTTTCGAGGCCAGCAGATGAGACTCTGAGTGATATGATGGGAAGGGAAGCCAGGAAGGGATCTGCAGTCAACCCAAGGAGTCAAGGAGCTCCAGAGAGAGGTTTGGCTACAGCCAAGGAATGGAGGTGTCCTGAGAGGATGGGACAAAGACAAAGGCTGGCTTAGATAGGGCTAAATGGGGGGGGGAGATTGGAGGGAGGGAAGGAGAGAGAGAGACAGAGACAGAGACAGAGAGAGAGACAGAGAGACAGAGAGACAGAGAGACAGAGAGAGACAGAGAGAGAGCTATCTCCCTGGAACCCATGCAAAAATGATGAATGGAGCTATACTTTTGCCTGCCCAGAAGGTGCCTTACTTTTTAAGGATTTATTTGAATACTTTTAATTACTTTTATGTGTTTTTTGTGGTGACGGTATGTGCATATGAGTGCCACATGTGCCCACAGAGGCCAGAGATGTTGGGTACCCATGGAGCTGGAGTTATAGACAGTTGTGATCTGTCTGATGTGGGTGCTTGGAACTGAACTCAAGTCCTCTACAAAAGCAATGAACCATTTCACTAGCCACAAGTACCTTACTTTAATTGCCACAAAGGCTGTATGTGGGTGGACCAGCAATAGCTCTGAGAACCATGGACAATAAGGCTGGACTTTGCAAAAGGTCTGCATTTCCTTTTCCTTCTCTTGTTCCCACAAACCATTCTCTCAAGTCTCTCCTTGCTAATCTGAACTGAGAGGGGCCTGGACTCAATGCTGCTCTACAACCTAAGGTACTAAGGGTGGCTGAGGTCCTCAAGGTCCAGGTAAAGGAGACATCTCTACTTCCTTGGATGGTGGCAGAAGACAATTCTCATGGAGGAACTGGCCGCACAAAGGCACCTTTGGCCCAGAAACAACTGGAATCTAAATTTGGGTTCTTGCATAGAGCAGGTCACCTGAAAGACATACCACAATTATGCACCCTGTCCTCTGGCTAAAGGCTTGGTGGACTACTAGACCATGCCCACGGACTATGAGATTTGAAAGCTCCCCACTGCTGAACTCATGGAGTGCAGGGGGTATGGTGAACCTGGAGGAGGCATGGGGGCTCTTTACCCTCCCCATACGTCTTCACCTGGCAGCTCACCCGTATCTCTGTGACATCCTTGATAATAAACTGGGGAGTTCAAGGTAGGCATTTTCCCGAGATCTGTGGACCATTATAGAAACCAATGGAACATGAGGAGGATTTCTGACTGGCCAATCAGAGGAGGCCTGGACTTAGAGCCGGCATCTGAAGCATTGGAAACGAAAGTGGCAGTCATGCAGGGTTGAGTCCTCAACCTGTGGGACCTGACTCTGAACCTAGATAGACAGTGTCAGAGGTGGGTTAGACTGAAGGAGTCCCAACTGTGGGGACAGTGGTGGCTGAAGTGACCAGAAGCACTGTGCAAGAGTAGCATAGGAGTCTTGCCTTTTATCCATTTGCCCAAAGGACCATTTGACACAGTCTTAAGTTATACAGACTTTTCCATGGAGAGCAACGCCTCCTGAGCATTATGAATGGCAGACACCTGATGAGGACATTACTGTCCCCAAGCCAGAGCGCAGGACAGAGAGGAAGCAGATGGAGAGGGAAGCTGACACATGGCCAGCTCCTTACCATAGTGCGGGATGATGGCCCAGGCCATGGCCGAAGCGTAGATTCCGCCAATCATCCAGAACATGCAGAGCCAACTGAGGTGCTCACCCCGCTTCTCCCGGGCTAGGACTTCAGCAAAGTAGGAGAACACGGTCGGAATGGCGCCTCCAATCCTGCCAAGAAGTGAAGTGCAGAGAACACATAAGACGGGGCCTGGACAGCTAATGTAAAGCTGACTCTAACAACACAGTCTCTCCCACCACTGGCATAGCAAGCAGCGTGCATACTCTATCATTTTATACTGACCACAATGAACACAAATACTGCCCCATCCAACTTGAACTTGGCAGAAGGTGGAAGCGGTACCTCACTTATGTGGCTTACAGGGTCACTTGCAATTCAGATGGGGTTTGTGCTCAGTGTTGGGTAGTCTACATGATAGTTACTAAAATTACAACATTCTGGTGCTTTTTAAATAAGCATCTTAATTGATTCATTAAAACAAAGAGAATCATTGTGATGTGTCGCATCCATGTGACTGTAGGGAACCTGTAAATACCTCTAGGGGGGCTGTCCGCCATCTTTAGTCCCTTGCCACTACCCTAGAGCAGTGGGTCTTACAGCCTGATGGGCTGATGTGCTGGCATATTGACAAACTCACCCCCTCGATTGGTTCTAACTTTTATCCAGGAGATAGGACAGCTGAGTGAGTACAAACAAAAGGGTTTGCACCATATATATACCAAATATGATCCTTTGCTTATTCCTCTGACTTAAACAAAAAAAGATTTTACTATATCTATTTATTTGTGTGCCTGTGTGCATATGTGTGTTTGTGAGAATCCATGGAGACCAGGAAGAGAGTGTCAGGTCTCCTGGAACTGGAGTTACATGTAGGTGGTTGTAAGTCACCCATATAGGTCCTTCAAATTGAACTCAGGTTTTCTAGAAGAGTAGCAGGCATTCTTAACAGATGATGAGCCACCAGAAGACTTGCCTGAATCACTCTGTGCTCAGGCAGTGACCAATTCTGTGGTACATACCACACACGCTCCCTGTAGGGGCAGAATTGCTTGGAGGGGGACAGATACATTTCTTGAATTTGCCTGCCATAGGGGTACCTTTCGTAACTGGGACAAAGTAGCCCAGAGCCCTGGAACCTTCTATAGGATATCTGTTCACTAAAAGATGGGACAGGAGTTTGTCATGGGACAGGCTGGTTAGAGAGTAGTGGGCCAGGAATCACTGGGGAGAATTTTTCCATCCCCCTAGAAAGGGTAGTTATAAGAGCTGCTGGCTGACTTGAAGATACTGTATGACTAGCGGGTAAACTACTCACGTGAAAGACTCTCAGGTAAGAGTCTACACAATTAAAAGTTGGTCTAGTTTTGTAGATGAATCAGATTTCATCCTAATTTCAAAAAAGTCTTGACCCAAAATTTTGGAACAACTGTCTCAGAAAATATTACTTATATTTGCTTCAAATTATTATCTTAAATATATTGTTTTAATCCAGGTGGTGGTGGCGCATGCCTTTAATGCCAGCACTTGGGAGGCAGAGGCAGGTGGATCCCTCTCAGCCTGGTTTACAGAGTGACAAGGCTGCACAGAAAAACCTAATACAAATACATGAATCTTACATATGTATAGATGTTGGGTCATAGATGCTACAATAGAAAGAGAAGGTCACCTAGATGCTAAGCCTTCATTTTCCAAAGCAGCAGAGGGGTTCAGCTTTCTTGAAAAAGACTGACCCCCAGCTAGCTCACTCCAGTTCTTTATTTAAACACATACAAGGGTAAATGAGGCCGGGAAAGGTCCTAGCTAACCAAGTTATCTTGCTCTTTCTTCCTGTGAGAACAGACAACCCACACAAATCCCAGTTCCTTTTGATTATGGCTAGCCAGGAGTGTTTAGCCATGTCTGCCAGGACTGTCTTAGAATCAAGGTTGGTACAGCTGCAAGCTCTCACGTAGCACCTAGTAGAGACTCTCCAGAGGAAGAACATGTTTTCAAGGTTCAAGCAGTCTCAAAACTATTTCTAAGCCTTTACTGATCAACTCAAACACAGCAAAGGCTTTGCTGAAACATTTCTCTCAAAGCCAGACACAAAGGACTTACTATTACATTTCACTACACACACACGAAACAATATGACTAGGGTGTAAGGCCAGCACCTAGAGATATAGCTTAAACGTGTGCATCCCTTCATTTATGGTCCCACAAGGTAAATTGCTATTGACATTTCAAACAATGTAATGTCAAAGAGTAAAACATGTCCACCCATCTGACAACTGATTTCTGTTGAGCCTTTAATACAATAAAGGACTATTAGTCATGCCTTCAGCAAATGCAATTTAAGGAAAGGTCATTTCGCAGCAAATTGGCCTGACCAAATGAACCATAGAGTGTATAATTCTTCAAGTTAACTGAGAGGTCAAAATATGGCACCATTTTAAGTATCTGGCCCCACTGACAGCGATGCTGTAATCATCTGCTAGTGGACATGGGCAGACTTCTCAGTTAGTGTACTCAGTCTATGAGCTGTGAAATCAATTTAGCAATATATACAGCATCTTGGAAAATTTGGTAGAAATGAAAATATTTAATCACAATTCAAGCAATAGGAAAAGCATACGTTCATTTCATGAAACCTTTATTTCTATAAGCATTTGTGGTGTACATTAAATATATATAATCATGTACCATATACATAGTATCTGTCTTTCTTTTATTTCCCTCTCTCCCTCTAACCCCCTCTCTCCTTTCCTTCCTTGCTTGCTTTTCTAGTGCCAGGGATCAATCCCCAGGCCTTGTGCATGCTTTGCAAGCCGTACACCACTAAACAGTATCCTCCAGTCCCACAGTGCATTTCCTGGTAAGAGTCAGCAGTAAGTCCCTTGCTTAAAGGCTTCTTTCTTTTTCTCTAGGCTATGAATACCGTGACTACCTAAAATTCCTAGTGAAATACCTGCAAAAGTATTCTGATGAAACATGGTGATTAACATGGGCAGCACCTAGGTCCCAGTCCACCAACCAAATTCTCAAACAAGAAACACACATCATGGTAGGCAGTGAGAACTGATGGTTCCATAACACAGTGGACTCCTAATTCCACTTGGCTTTTTTGAAAAGCTCATGCTAGGTCTCTTTTACAATTCAACAATGTCTGAACAGGTTTCGAATGATTTCATTGCAACACTCAATTTCAGGGGGAAATAGAATGTGTCCTCCACAAATCATTTCTTGCAAAGTCCCTGTTGTGTAGCATCATCCCCAGCTGCGTGTGTGTGTGTGTGTGTGTGTGTGTGTGTACGTACATTAGTGTGTGTGAATATGGGTGTGAATTTGAAGGTCTGAAGACAATACCTGGTATTGGTCCTTGCCTTCCACCTAGTTTGAGACAGAATCTCTTTATTGGTTGACTTTCCATTGCATATGCCAGGGTAGCTCTCCTGCAAGCTTCCCTCAGTTCTCACCTTTCTCTATGTTTGCACTGTATATCTGGATTTCACAGGGCTTTGGGGGATTCAAACTCAGATCCTTATGCTTGCACGCATGGTAAAAGTATTGCCCACTGGGCCATATCTCTAGCCCTAGCATCACTTTTCAGGGCATAAAATAAGCTCTAGTTTTGACTGACTCTTCACATCCTAATTAATAGTTCATTAGGATTCTAGACACTCTGAAAGGAACAGCTATAACTCATACTTTGTGAAAGCAAAATTACATGCCAAGATATGTCAGGCACCTTGAAACTGAGATAAATGTACTCCGACATGGCTACAATTTTAAGACTGCCTGTTAGTTTTCAGTAAGTCAGAGTTAAGAGGAGAAAAATACTGTATTCAGTAATCAAGTTCGTCTTGATGCATTGCTTTTTTTTCTAAGGTGGTCCTTTTTGCATGGGTGATTCTCAGTCTGTTTGTTCACCAGGCTGCAAAGATCTCTCATGAAGGCTAAATGAATCTGAGCAGTTAGTGTGGGATGATAGTAGATCCTTTGCAACATTCTCTGTTCTCTATGATCTATAACATGATCCAAACACTCACTCTCTTATTGTGTGGTGGTCATTTATTTTAGGGAAAATATTACCATCTTCTGTAGCCTGCTCTATGCAGAGGAAAACCACGCCTTTGTGCTGCCATGTTGCCTGTCTCTGATCTTTCATACTCCATTCAAGGTGAATGGGGAAACTGCCCAGAACATATCTAGCTATTTAGAGACTGTGAAACCATACCCCTTTTCCATGTTGAAGTAGGTTCACCAGCCACCCTGGATGGTGCTGTTCTGATGACTTAAATATTCTGGAAAACAAGGCACACACACCTTCCTAAATCAGTCTCACCACAGAAGAAGCTGAAGACACTGCGATGTAAGGGCTGGGCCAGCATATTTCCCAGTGTCCCTGAGTTACCGCGTGCCTTAGTCACTGTGACCACCCTTTCCTCAAAAGCCCTGGTGGTCCATATCACAAGAAGAGTTCACTTGGGGCTGACCAGAAGATGCTGGACAATCCTGATGGACAGACATTCTAGGAGCTTCTAAAACACTTGGATGTCTTTCATAAAAATGTTATAGTTGCAATAATTACCATCAATAAAAAATTTTTGATAAGATACAAAGCAGGTACATTTATGTCCTGTAAATATAATTTAGTTCCTACAAAAACTGATGATGGCAAGATAAAGCCTCTTACAGCCCAGCCTCAAATGTTTGCAAATCTAAAAAAGGTTTTCCATTGGTGTTTAAATTCAGCATTTTCAGTGAGGGTCAAAACAGAATCTACCATACAGAAAAAAACAACAATAATAAACAATGACAAATATGAACCAAGAGAAGGTGGAAATGGAATCCTCAGTCACTGTTGGTGATAATGTAAGTTAGTCAGTCATTATAGGAATCAGTATTCTAGGATTCCTCAAAAATCTGAAAATAAAACTACTTATACAACCCAACTGTACTACTTCTTGGTGTTATACCAAAGGAATCTAAGCTGGCGTACCACAGTGACACCTGCACATCCTGTCTGCAGTGACACTGCTCACAACAGACAAGATATGGAAACAGCTGTCTATAAACTATTAATATAGTGGGTTGGATGATCTTTTCTCGGGGAGCTGTTTTATTTGGGAATGAATAACGAAAGTGTGGCACAAATTCACCATGGCGCTGTCTCCAGCCATGAAGAATGAGGTTGTGTAATTTGTGGATGACAAGATCATTCCATTAGCAAAACAAATAAGACTCACAATGATAAATAAGGTATGCTTTTCCTCAAATATAGAAATAAATGAACAAAGCAGTACATTAACGCAAAAGCAAAAGGAAGATATTTTACACTGTTTGTGGCTATTGTAAAGGGTGATGTTTCTCTGATTTCTTTCTCAGCCCTTTTATCATCTGTATATAGTAGGGCTACTGAGTTTTTTTCAGTTAATCTTGTATCCTGCCACTTTGCTGAATTTGTTTATCAACTGTAGGAGTTCCCTGGTAGAGTTTTTCGGGTCACTTATGTAAACTATCATATCATCTGCAAATAGTGAAAGTTTGGGCATTTTCCTTTCCAATTTGTATCCCCTTGATATCCTTTTGTTGTCTTATTGGTCTAGCTAGAACTTCAAGCACAATATTGAAATGCTATGGAGAGCACTAACAGCCTTGTCTTGTTCCTCATTTTAGAGGAATCATGTTGAGCTTATCTCCATTTAGTTTGATGTTGGCTGTTGGTTTACTATATATTGCTTTTATTATGTTCAGGTATGTTCCTGTTATTCCTGATCTTTCCAGGACCTTTATCATGAAGGGGTGTTTGATTTTGTCAAAGGCTTTTTCAGTATCAAGTGAGATGATCATGTGATTTTTCTTTTGCAGTTTGTTTATATGGTGGATTACATTGATAGATTTTCGTATGCTGAACCATCTCTGCACCCCTGGGATGAAGCCTGCTTAATCATGGTGTATGATTTTTCTGATGTGTTCTTGGATTCAATTTGGCAGTACTTTATTGAGTATTTTTGCATCAGTGTTCATGAGCGATATTGGTCTGTAGTTCTCGTTCTTAGTTGTGTCTTTGTGTGGCTTGGGTACACAGGTAATTGTAGCCTTGTAAAAAAAGTTTGGCAATGGACCTTCTGTTTCTTTTGTGTGGAACACTTTGAGGAGTATTGGTATTAGCTGTTCTTTGCATTTCTGGTAGAATTCTATAGTGGTTTTGTCGTGGAATATCTTGTTTCTTCATCTATAGTGATTGAAAGTTTTGCTGGGTATGGTAGTCTGGGCTGGTGTCCGTGGTCTCCTAGTATTGGTAGAATATCTATCCAGGACCTTCTGGCTTTCAGAGTTTCCATGGAGAAATCATGTGTGATTCTGTTAGGTTTTCCTTTATATATTACTTGGCCTTTTTCCTTTGCTGCTCTTAATATTCTTTCCTTATTCTGTATGTTTGGGGTTTTAATTATTTTATGCCAAGGTGATTTTTTTGCAGTCCACTCTATTTGGTGTTCTGTAGGCTTCTTGTACTTTCATTGGCATGTCTTTCTTTATGTTGGGAAAGTTTTTTTCTATGATTTTGTTGAATATGTTTTCTGCAATTTTGAGTTGGGTTTCTTTGCCTCCTTTGATAACTATTATTCTTAGGTTTGACCTTTTCATGGTGTCCCATATTTTTTTGTTAGGGATTTGTTGAACTTAAACTTTTCTTTGGTCCATTAACCTATTTCTCCTAGTATATCTTCAGTGCCTGAGGTTCTCTCTTCCAATTCTTGAATTCTATTGGTTATGCTTACATCTGTAGTTCCTGATCGTTTACCCACCTTTTCTAATTCCAGCATTCCTTCAGACTGTTTTTTTTATTGTCTCTATTTCATCTTTCAAATCTCAAACTGTTTGAATTTTTTCTTGCAATTTTTGGTTTGTCTTTTTTTCCATTTCTTTAAAAGGTTTTCTCATTCCTTCTTTTAGGGACTCTATCACCTTCATGAAGTTGTTTTTAAGGACATTCTCTTCTGCTTTATCTGTGTTGGGATGTTCAGGTCTTGTTGGTGTAGAGTTCCTAAACTCTGGTGGCATCATATTGTTTTTTCTGTTGTTGAATGTGTTGTTATATTGTCGTCTTTCCATCTCTTCTTCCAGTGGGTACAGGTGGGGTCTCTTCCTTTCCTGGTGGGTATGAGTCCAAGGTTCTCTTCTGGTGGGTGCAAGCAAGTCCAATACTCTAATGGGTCTCATGGTGGGTTCATGTATGTCTCAGCACTCTTCCCAGTAGGTGGGAGCTGGATTAGGACAGTGCAGTCAGCAGACTGCTTGGTGATCTGGGGGCGAGTCAACCTGCCTGCAGTCTCCAGGCCAGGAGATTCCAGAATGGGCAAGCGAAAGTGGGGCCCAAGGCAGGACTGTAGCTCACCTCTGCCCTGAGTGGAGGCAGGAGTAGCCCAGTTATCTCAGCAGGCTCACAGTTGCTTGGTGAGCCAGGGGGCAGTTGACTTGCCTGCAGTCCCCAGGTCAGGAGATACCAGAGTCTAATTATTTGTTTTTATGATGGTGTTTACCACATTAGGATATGGTGTCTGAGAACACATCAGAGATAAATATTTTAATGGAAATTCTCACAGTTCATGTATCAGTAGCTCTTTAAAGTGGTTTTGTTTTGTTTCATTTTTTCTCCTTTGACCCAAGGCTGTGGATGGCTACAAATGTCTAGAGCTATCTAGAGGCAATGTGAATTGTTACAATTCCAGGGGTGCTTTGGGCAACAAGGAGGTAGAGGTCGGGGAGGAGGCTTGGTATCTCTCAATGAATAGGACAGGCCCCCAGGAAGAAAGAATTATGCAGTCCAAAATATTAACAGTGCTAAGGATGAGAAACGATCATAGTGAATGGGGATTTGATGTGAAAAACATAATTGGTTTCATAGTTTAAAAATCCACACTGCAAGGATTAAATAATTATCTTTTATACTCTTCCATGGGTGAGAAATCCTTAAATTCCATGGAAACCTTATTGTTTGTTATATCATGATATCTAGCTATTAAAAGCTGTTCAAGGTCCTTTCTTTGAAGCTAATCTGTGATGGAGTGTTTACATAAGTGAGCAACCAGAGCAGAGGGTTCATAAGAAACTTCCTCAATATCAGACATTAAGTCTCTCTTATTAGCTTTCAAAATGTCAAATCTTAATTATCTTTGGTAGTAGGAGGCATAGAAGGAATAACCATTAAAATCCACATTATACAGGAAGAAAATTATCTAGCAATACATTCATATAAATTTGCACAAATGAACATGAATATTGATAACTGGCAGTTTGGAGTTGGGAAAATAAAATTTTAAATAATTAATAATATTAATTTTAGTAAGTAACACTGACTTTAGGTTTTAACAACAGTATATATATATACATATATATATATATATAAAACTATAAGAAAAGAAATTACAGATTCAAACACATTCCTAGAGTAAGTTGTAGCTTCTCCCAGTACGCAGATATCAGGTGTGTGTGTGTGCACGTGTGAGTGCGCATGTGAGTGTGTGTGTGCGTGTTAATTTGGTGCTTATCATAGGACATATTTACTTATTTTTCTCAATAACCCAAGACGAAGTCATGAGAGGGACACTGCAAGATGAAGAACATACAAGCATTGCAGATGAGGTTCCCCCTCTTTTGACAAATGTGAAGCAGTTAGGTAAGTTGAATCAGATTAGCATAGCAGGTGATCAAAGATATCAAATTACTTTCTGCACAAGCTTGATTGTCTTGACCCTCTCAATGCTCCAGTCCAGATTGTGGGGGGGGGGTGGGTGGGTACATTCTTCCTGACGCTGTGCCATATTGAGTTATACTGACTGCTATGACTTGATGAGTTTTGTTCAAAGGCCCATGCACTCCACTCTTTATATCCAGCCTACCCTGTTTTGACAGGGCGCAGAACTTATGAGGTGGAATCTAGTTGGAGGTGTCATGTGCTTTGGAAGTATTTGAACCAACATCCTCCAATCTTTTAAAAATGTTTCTTCTGTTTGATACATCCTTTCCCTTTACTCCCTCCAAACTCTCTCATAAACCCCTCCTTGCCCTCTTTTAAATCCATGGCCTATTTTTTCAAGAATTGTTCTTACATGCAGATATATATGTATATATATGTATGTATGTGGTTGTACATATGTATATTCCTAATTATAACCTGCCCTATCTGTATACTGTTGCTTGTATGTATGTCTTGAGGGCTGACTATTTGATATTGGGTGGCCAATTGGTGCATTCTTCCCTAGTAAAAACTCCTGCTCTTAGTTTCCTTAGTTGCTTGTATTCTTTGTGTTTGGTTGAGCCTCCTGTTTTCCCCCCCATTCACTTTGGGATGTCTATTGTTGTTGTCATTGTTCAGCTCATGTTTAGGTATTTAGGTTGGTGAGATGTTATGGGTGTAGTTTCTGACATTACTAGGAGATACAATCTCACAGCAAACTCCCTGATCCTCTGACTCTTACAATCTTTCTGCTCCTTCTTCTATAATTTCCCCTGAGCTTTACTTATGGGAGCTGTGTTGTAGATTAATCCACTGGTACTGGGCTCCACAACTCTGCATGTTGATTGGCTGTGGTTTTCTGTAATGGTCTCTGTCTGTGGCAAAGAGAGGTTTCTTTGATGAAGGGTGAGGACTACACTTACCTGTGGACATAGGGACAAATATTTAGAATGTGGTTAGGGATTGTGCTGGTTTAATAAAGTGGTGGTTGTAGGTTTTCCTCCAAAATCTATCCTTTTTACTTCCTAGCGTCCATGAGGTGAGCAGTTCACTCTACCACAGGCTACCTGCTTTTAGATGTACTGCCTTGCCATAGGCAAAAAAAAATAACAGTCTCACTCAATCAAACAGTAAGCCCCCAGTAGGCATACCAATAAGAGTACACCTCCTAATCCTTCCCATATAGTTCTAGGGATCAAACATTCAGATACATGATTATGGGAGCCATTCTCATTTAAGCTACCACAGGATTCTACTGAGTAATTTTGCTCCTCTTTCAATTCTTCAGCAAACAAGTGATGGGGTAATTTCACTCTAGGAGCTCAGGCAATGGTTCAGTGAACTCATGATGAACTGAGCTTGCATCCTCAGCACCCATGTAAATAAGCCAGGCTTGGCAGCTTACACCTGTAATTCTAACACTGAGGGACAGAGACAGGCGGATTGTGGGCAAAGAGTTGGCCAGACAGTTTAGTGGAAATTGTAAGCTCCAGGTTTAGTGAGAGATCCTGCCTCAAAAACATAAGGCAGAGAAGCAATAGAGGAAAACATTCAGACTTCAATCTCCTACCTCCACACAGGAACCCAATGAGTGAACATACCCACAAACACAAGCACATATGTGTATATAACATAAAACACACACACATATGAATAATACTTTAATTCTAGCTTTTCACAATGCAACTTTTCAAATAATCTTTTACTTCTACCTTCATTTTTGCTAGGAAGTGGGAAATCAGGTGAGGACGCACTTAAGGAGGAGGTTGAGGAACTACTGTAAAGCCACATGTCCCACACAGATGTAAAGCAGGGTCCAAAGCCCACTGGGAGTGGGCAGACCTGGCAGCTTTTATTAAGATGAGTATTAGGGGCATATAAATACAAAGAACAGTGGAAGGTCTAGTCTATGCCACGCCACATAGCCACAAATGACTCACTTGGACAGTGACATTTTAATCCTTGCTTAGAATTAAAAAAAGAGGGAAGATGTTGTGCTGCCAGTCAGATCACACAACAAACTAGAGGCAATTGGTCATGCTTTAAATTGCACCCAGTAAGAAAAAACACCAAGGTATTAGTGTTTATTTTTAACTTTTAATGTCTTGAGGAGCCTCCACACTGACTTCCACAATGGCTTTATTGGTTCACACTTCCATATGATGCAGCTATGCTGCCCTTGGACATACCAAGAGGACCCCATATCCTACCACAGAGACACTTGAGCATCCATGCTTATAGCTGCTCTAGCTCACTGGGAGAGCACAAACTGCAAACTCTCTGAGAAGACCAGGTTGATACAGAAGACAAGGGTTCTATGTTGATTAGAAAGCACATGTTTGTTATAATAAATCAAGTTAGAGCCAGGTGGTGGTGGCTCATGCCTTTCATCCCAGTATTCCAGCACTGGAGGCAGAGGCAGGCAGTTCTTTGTGAGTTTGAGGTCAGCCTGGTCTACAGAGTTTCGTGACATCCAGGGCTACACAGAGAAACCCTGTCTTGAAAAAAAATCAATCAAGATAGAAGTAATTGGAACAGGCACACTTACGGGTAAAGGATCTCCTCAGTCAGTGGAGAGCTTTAGTTCTCCAATCTCCAAAACCATAATATAAAAAATAATATTTTATACATAGAAAGTTATTTCCTCAATACTGTGTAAACTATAAAGACAACATTTTATAGGAAACTTGGTCATTTGAAAACATTGATTGGTAAACAATTTGGGCAAATCTGTGCATTGCTAACAAAAAATGGTAACAAAAATATCAGTCCATTTCTCCTAATTTGTTTACAGTCAGATTGGTTCCCCTAAGCCCTGAAGTCTTTGGATACACATGCCCTTGAAAACGCAACCTGGTGCCTTGGGGAGAAATGATAGGGCATAGGTCATGATGTGGAGCTGTCTTGGATACAGAAGCTCTTGTAGCTCTTGAGAAAGTTGGAAGCATGTATACCCTCAACACCTAAATGACTCCACAAATAAAGACAGAGGTGATTATTACAATTATCTGCGAGAAATTATAAAAGCACATAGATACAACCAATTAGTCATTTGTTGAAAATCTTCTGTTTACCCTCCCTCTAGATTTCTACTTACCTATGTATCTCCCTATTGTTCCTCCACATCCCCCGTCCCTCCTTAAGCTCTGCACAAAGCAGACCACCACTTGCAGGTTCTGTAGACAAAATAACAATCTTCCACCCTCAAGGGTCTCTAAGGATGAATTCTAAAGGGTGCATATAGGGAATGTGTGATCACAGATGTTCTGGTTGTGAAAGCTGTTTTGCTTCATTCCTTTCTCAGTGGGATCAACATTGCCTTTATCACAGGACAGACTGAGAGATAAGGTTTGCTAGAAAAAAGGTCAACCTTTGCATCAGACAGCCTTGTAAAAGGCACTGTCTAAGATAGTGCCTTCCAAGAAAAACAGCATGAGCAGAGCCACATGCATAATTATGTGTTTTTTAGAAGAGATACTAAAACAAGGAAGCAAATCAAGTTTAATTTTAATATATGCTCATTTACAAGTATTATCATGTAGCACATATTATCTGTAAAATTATCCATGAGACATATTTTTACATGCTCCAAAGTCTTCAAATTTTAGAGTAATAGATTTTTTGCACTTATAATAAGTACATTTCAGGTGGGCAAATCACATTTAAGGCATTTGGTAGCTACTTGTGGCCAGTTAGTTTCCATATTGAACAACAAATCTTCTAAGAAAACATTATTCCCCTGTGTATAGCTTGGTTTGATATTATCTTTCAACTGAAGATATTCCAAGCACATTCCAGAAAAGGTCTTCCCATTCAGTTTTATGAGGTCAGAGAGCTTCCTGGACAGATCTGTTAAAACACTTAGAAATCCCCATTGTGTTTGGGGTTTGGTGCCACACACAGTCAGAGTCATTACTGGTTGAGTCTCAGACACAGCAAGTTTGGTTATGACTACCAGCTTTGGAACAAGACACCCTAGGTCTGAAACCTGGCTAGATCAGTCACTGTGTACCCTGCCATAGTTACCACACTTCCATGGGCCTCACCCTCCTCACCTGCAATATACAGATAATCACATGCGAATGATAGTATTTCCTCATGGGGACCAATGAGGCTTTGGTTAGTCAATTTGATTAAAATGCTGAACCCATCACCTCTCACAAAGCAAGCACTATTCAGGTATTTGATAAGAACTATTTTTTTTAAAAAACCTTAGAATTTTTAAAAACTAATTTTCACTTTCTCAATGTGGTCAGTAATTATTTCTTTGGAGAAAACACTTTTGAATGGAAAGCTGTATGGTTCTGAATCAGACTAAAAATCAGAAAACCCGCCAGGCATTGGTGGCGCACACCTTTAATCCCAGCACTCAGGGGGCAGAGGCAGGCGAATCTGTGAGTTTGAGGCCAGCCAGGTCCACAGAGCAAGTTCCAGGACAGGCTCCAAAACAATACAGAGAAACCCTGTCTTGAAAAAAAACCCCAAAAATAAAAATAAAAATTACAAAATCAGAAAACCCAGGGGCTGTGGACCATTTGGAAATAACAACCTATCTATGTTTTGATGTTTTAATTAAGGGAAAACATTTTTCAATGTCTAATTGTTAAAAAGCAGTTGTGAAAATAAAGCTCATGGGAGAATCCTGATCACCCAATCAGCTAATGAGCACTGGGCACAGCTGTGAAGTATGCGAGGCTTAGCTCCACTCGCACCAGGAGACACGAGTCTTCTTTCATTCCCAATACACAGAAACAAAGAACTTTTGCTTTCATTACTGTTGCTATTCTGTTTTCCTCCTGGCCACCATGCTCACCAGTGCCAGGCCCTAAGTGAGCAACTCCCAATTCTGACACTGCCTGGCATCTAACACGTTATCACTCCCTTAATTAACAGTGACTGGAAACAAATAATTTAATTCTGGGGCAAATGAAAATGAATTAACGGTGCCAACTCCATTTCCCAGCTTTCTAATTGTCGGTAACAAAGGATAAGAGGGACGTGTGTTGCCCTGGTGTGAGATTCATTTGCGAAAATAAAAGACAGATGGACAATTAGTGAGATCCTGTTCATCACCCCAACAAATGCTGATGTACCCAGCAGGAAAATCTTTCTTTGTACAGGATAAGAATTTAAAGTCACAAGGATTATGCCAGCCGGATACATTTATTTTCTAAGAGGAAACACTGAAGACTTGGCTTGGTAAAAAGAAAGGAAAAAAAAAGCAGAAATCTGAGCATGGTAGCACATACTTGTAATGCCAGCACTTGAGATGCTGAGACAGGAGCATCATGGGCTGGAGGCCACTCACTCCGAGTCTCAGAGTGTAACCCCATTCAGGGGGGTGAGGGAGGGAGAAGAGAACACTCCAGGAACATATCTAGCTATTTAGAGACAGTGAAACCATACCCCCAAGCAGGTCTCAGCCTAAAATCAACACCCTCCCCCCCATCCCTTCTACATTCACAACAAGGATGACAGGAAGACATCCAAGTCTTGGATTTGGAATGTCCAGGTGACTTAATTATGATGTTGCAAGTTAACAGGACTAAGTATAGTCATTCCAGATATAAATCTGCAATATTCAGGGTGTGGGCTCGATGACCTAGGGCTTCTCTTCATATTCTAATCTTTGAAATAAATGAACCCGGTGGGCAGATGCTCTGCCAGATTAGACTCTGGTACTGATAATCATATCGTTCCCAACAGCGTGTTTTGGAACCTTAGAATGAAGCAAGCACAAGACAGAGCTAGTGACTTCCTGGTCAACTGTGATCCAAACCTGAGCTAAAATGTCACTGATCACCTTACTTCTCAAAGCCCCCATGCTGACTGATAGACTACAATGTAACTTTGGTCTACTGGAATCCAGTCAGTGTCTAGTAAGATTTGAGAAGCATCTATTTATTTAATTAATTAATTAAGTATAGTCTTTCCCTTTGGGCAAAGATTGTGAGAAATAGTCACAATTAATTGATTTTCGCTGATGTAGTGACATCTTTCCTCACAGGAACTTGACTTTTCCCTTATGCAAGTTCTGGGTCTGTAAAGTGGTGCCTACTTGGAAGCTGACTGAGGCGTCATGAGTGTTCAATGATTTGAGTTAGAGATCTCTTCACTCCGTATGGAACATCTCTGTTTGTACAGAATAATAAGAATTTAACAGCTCTCTGCTTCACTTTTGGGAACCACAGGACTTACAGACTTCAGTCTACAGGGTCAGGCCATTGTGATCTCAGCTTGCTCTACTGTCCTGTATAGGACCTACCCTCAGGCAGTTAGCATGTTGCACAACTGTCCTGTATCTGCAGGCTCCAGCCCTTGGAGTCTGCTCAGCATGTATTGACAATATTCTGAAAAACATTGGCTGTAGTTGAACATGTATGTAAGAGAAAGGTATGCTGGGGTTCTCTGATTTTGTTCTGCGGAACTGTGTTCAGCTCTGTAGGATGCCATCAACAGCTACTGGTTGTAACTCCTCAAACCTGCCTCCCTTATTTCATTAAAAAGGTAACCACAGTTCCTAACAACATCTTGGAAAAAACTATCTCTCAGTTGTCAATCAGGAGGCATAAATGTATATTTCTACATTTTTTTCCTTATTCAAGTGGAGTTTTTCATACTCTCATAGCCAGGCCATTGGGTTTGTGAGTAAGTGTGTGTGCTTCAGTCTCTTTTAAGAAAACAGCTATATCGTTGATGCTACTGCATTCCTGCACATGGGTAGTAGAGTGACTCTAGTTAACTCTGCCCAAATCAGGAACTTACAGACAAAATTTACTATTTTTCCCAAAGCAGGCTCTCCCACCTAGTTAAACACACACAGGCAACTTAGACCAGTAAAGCCCAGTATTTGAGGCAACCTAATCCTGGATTTAAGAGCAGTCCCTATAATGTGAACCATTGTAGTAAGTATAGCTCGTTCTTTTATTTTTATTTTTATTTTTTATTTTTTATTTTTTTGGTTTTACGAGACTGTATTGTTTTGGAGGCTGTCGGTCCAGTCCGGCCTCAAACTCACAGAGATCCGCCTGCCTCTGCCTCTAGCTCATTCTTTTAAATCTTCAAAAGAGATGTGTGTTTCTGAATATGTTTTGTTGTACAAACAGAATTCCAGCATGAAAAAAAACAGTCCCCCAGAGGTAATTTACCACACCACCCGCCTTGGAGCATGGGTATTTCAGTACCTTCTTGGATTTAAACATCTATAATTACATTTCTAAGATATCAACACTTCTTAGGCTGACACAAAAATAGAAGAAATGTGCTACAAGTTTCTCTCTTGGTGCTGAGATTTGATAGAGTGGAATTGTACAATGGCGAGTAAACACATTGCTATAAAATACGATGGAGAAAGCCTTACCCGAATCCAGAAAGCAGGCGACAGAGGAGAAAGAAGCCATAGCCTTGGACAAATGAAGAAAGGAAGGCAAAGAATCCGTTGACAGACATGCAAATCAGGAGAGACTGTTTCCTTCCCACTTTGTCTGCCAGTCCTCCCCAGAAGAACGCCCCCACCATCATCCCGAGGTACACTATGCTGCCTGCAACACACAGAAAACGAAAAAACAGGTCAGAGATTGGCAACAAATACATGTAACAGCAAACAAGGCACAAAAGACACTCCATCATTTTGCAGAGGAAAAATAGCTCTAAAGTGCATCATTAGGGATACTGTGATTGGTTGGTAGGTTGGAAGTTAGCTCTGCCAGGTCTTTGACAGCCCTGACCCCCACAGGAGCACCGTGGGAAGCTATTTCCTTTGCCATCACATGTAGAAGACTAGCCTGTCACAGCCCGCCCCAGCCTTGTGAGGATGGGTGTTCCCTGTGAAGGCACGAGAAATCTCACAGAGGAATCCTGGGGTTCGACTGCAGGCTTCCCACTTTTGGTTCAAAAGTGTATCACCATGACAATGACAAGATGAGAAATCAAGTCAAGGACCCGCCATCCCCCCCCCAAGGTCAAAGTGGACCTCAAACTGTTTCAAACTCTGCTTACACCAATGACCTGTGCTAATGCCAGACCTTAACCTTTCTAGATGATTCTGTGTCTTCCTTCTTTCTAGTCTCACTTGAAGACTCTGGCCCTTTCTGCCGAGTTGAGGTAAGTGGACTTAGCGAATACAAGGATGAGATTGTTTCTAGCTCTTTCACTTTTCTCATTGGAGAAGACTCCTAGAGCCAAGAGTTCAGTGAGACAAGGGATAGTTTTAGTATGTCAAGAAATGTTAATGTAGGCTTCCGCCTCTAAGGAAAACAAATAGAAAAGTAGGAGTTAGACTTTCCCCTTGGTGTGAGTGGACACTTGAATTTTTTCTCATGGTTTATTTATTTTTATTTTTCTGTGCATTGATGTTTTGCGTGTGTGTATGTCTGTGTGAACTTGTTGGATCCCCTGGAACTTGAGTTACAGAGAACTGTGAGCTGCCATGTGAGTGCTGGGAATTGAACCTGGGTCACCTGGAAGAACGGCCAGTGCTCTTAACCACTGACCCATCTCTCCAGCACTTTTTAAAAATTATTTATTTTTATTTGTATACATTGGTGTTTTACCTGCATGTATGTCTGTATGAAGTATCAGATTAGTTATAGATTGTTATGGGCTGCCGTGTGGGTGCTGGGAATTGAACTCAGGCCCTCTGGAAGAGCAACCAGTGCTCTTAACCGCTGAGCTCTTAACCTCTGTAGCCCCTCACTTGATTTTTCTAACTCACTGTCCTCTAAGAGAAATAAACCTCGGACAAGCACTGTGCAAACCTTGGTGAGGGACCTAGGTGTGACGAGAGTTTGTTCAGAGCCCTTTCTGAAACAATGAAATGTCTAAGAGAAAAGACACATGAAGGTTTCTTATGTCTAGATGGGCACTAAAGAGGATTAATTCAGTTTTTCATCCATTTCTTTTCCCTTTTATCCCCTATCTCAAGATCCGATTGTACACTCCTGGCTGGCGTAGAGCTCACTGTATAGACCAAGCTTGCCATGACCCTCCTTCCTGCCTTAGCCTCCTGGCTGTTAGATTTCTAGGCATGAATCAGTTGTCCAAGCGCTATTGTTAAATGCACATTCCAGGTAGTCTGACATTGGCATAAGAATGCAAATGGGAGCGGTTAATTTATTGATGGAGACTAGTTTAAGAAACAGTCATTAGTGACCACATAACGAGTCAGTAGGAGGCTTAGAGGAAACCACTTGGCAAGGCCTTCCAACCATCACATGAAGACTGTTCACACAGCCATGGTGAATGGGAAGTGTTGGAACAAGCGTCAACCAGACTCTTTCCTTACCAAAACCAGTTTCCAATTCGACTGCCATGAAGTGGACTATGTATGGCAGACATCATTTTCTCTTTACCACAGGGCTGGCTTCACACTTCCTCCTTCTCCATAGAGATTACTACCCATGAGATCCGCAGGGTCCCAGAAGATGGTTTAGAGAATGCATCCACACAAAGCAGACAGACATGTCTGAGGAATGTGTATGTAGCCTCGTCCTCACGGATAGCATACAATAAGAGGCACATGCTTGTCAGTCACACCTATCAGGATCTGGAGGCTATGTTACTTTGTGTTGGTGTCTGTGTCTTTAAAAATGCCTACACATCAGAAGGCAGGTGTCTAATGGTCAGGAGTGAGTGGCCTGTAGCTCCTGAGACTTAAACACTTGGAAATCCTGCTTATAGTTATAGGTCCAGAGAAAAAGGCCCTCACCCCCCCCCCCCAACCAGGTCCTTCACTTTCCTTCCATCCCAAGAGAAAGCTTCATAACAGCAATACTAATCCCCTCTGTCTGTGGTTCCCTCCTTCACTCTGCTGCAGGTTTGAGGGCACAGCAGAAGTGGGCTGCCTGCATTCAGTCCACAACCACTGACCAGCGACTCCCTTCATTCCCTTCCTTCCACCCTCCTTCTTTTCCTCCGTTTTCCTTTCTTTTGAAGAGGTCTCACTATGTAGCCCATGCAGGTCTTGAACTCATTATCCTCATGCCTTGGCCTCCCAAGTCCTAGGGGTTACAAGCAGGTGACACTGCACTTAGACTCCATTTACTCTTTCCATGAAAGTAACAGCCTCTGCTGTTGCTCGCACTGATTCTGCATCTTTTGGGTTTTTGAAGAACATGGCATACTTTGGTTCACTTAAATCTCACTACAATCTTGAAAAGCAGGTGTTATTAACCTGTGCCGTAGAAGAGGGAGCTGATAGACTATTTAGTATGATCTAACAGACAGAAAAATAGCACATCTCACAGTAGTGATTTCATGTTTCTCAGGCTAAAGCCTGGAGCTGTTCTCAGGATTCATGGTGTGTTGAAAACACCAGGCCTTGTGGGGCCCTTGGGACTTCCCTTGATCTGGGAACTTAAGGGTTAAAGCTTGGTGCTATAGGACAATGCCTAGTGCTATGGAAGAACTAATCTGCTTAGTTTGCCAGTTGGTGTCATCCTTACAGATCTCTGGAAATCTCACTAGTGCCAAATCTCTCCTCAAACCTATAATGACTCCCTCTATTATGGTATCTCTTATCCTGCTCCCCTCTATCCTTCCCCTGACTCAACCTTCCTATGAAAGGCTCTGGAGATCCCCCATGGAGGCTCTCACCCTCCCTGGGGAACAAAGTGGAGATTGGGTGGGGGACTGGGGAGGGCTGGGGAGGAGGGAAGGGAGAGGGAGCTGGGATTGACATGTGAAGCAAGCTTATTCCTAATTTAAATAAAAAATAACAAAATAACTATTCTGATTCCCAGGATATTCCTGATACCAGTTTGAATACAACCTGTGTTATTTCTGCCAAATTCACTTTGGAAATCCTTATTATGCTCAAATAAAGAACCAGATGGCATAAAGTAGGCACTCTAGCTATTGAGTTTCTGGTTGCCCTCAACCTTGTTCCACGTAAGGGAAGTGAATCTGAGCACCGGAGCAAGATCTATCTCCTCCTTACCCCCTAGATGCTAATCACCCACAATTCCCCTGCTTATGAAGATATTTGAATATTGAGCCTCTTGAGAGCACATAGTTTGTAATCTGGACTGAGTGGTTTATCAAAAATCAAGCCAGAGTGGAACATCCACGCTAGACTTTCCATGGCCTCCTGGGGACAAATGGTCAGACCAGAACAATGCTGAAGCAGGTAAGGCATCTTGGGAGGTGCTGGATCTCCATGTGCTCATTACACTCTATCAGGATATAGAGTGGAATACCAAGCTGTATCTTCCTTCTGTTCTCACTCTGGTTAAAAATGCTTAAGCTATAAAGGTAGCATCTTTTGTGGATTATGTTTGTTTAATGTTGGCAATTAGACTATTCCACTGGGCAAGCTATGAAAAGGATTAAACCTAACAAACAACTTATTTGAGAGAACATAGAAATCAGAGTTTTCATTTGTTGATCATGTAATCTAATTAAAGTCAAGCATTCGAACGTTTGCAAAGGCTTGGTGCGAGTAAAACTGTGAGTGGAGGATACATACTGTACTTCCCACTTGTGCCCAGCTTGCCACTTTATATTCACGACATTGCGCAGGGAGTCCTTGAGAACCTGGAGTAGCTATTCATTCTGGATGTCCCCCTGCCTTCTCTGCTCTCCATTCTTCCTGATGCTCTGCTGGCCAGGGCTAGGCAGAACCTTCTTCAGCCAGAGCCCCTCATTTTAGAAGTGAGAGGACTAGAGGCTGTGAGAAGGCAGATTTTGAAATTTCACCTTTTAGGCCTTGGCTCTTCAAACTATGACCTCTGGGCCAAGACTTTGGTAGGAACACAGGTTCCTGGACTTTCTGGGCAGCTCACTTGTACCTGATCCCTAATGATCTGTATGCTCTTGTGAGTCTGATCGTCCACCTAAACACCATTTGACATATCACCTAATATCATCTAATATGTGTGCATGGGGGGCATTGGTTATAGGATGCTCTAACTCTGAAGACACAGAGTAGTCAGAGCTCCCTGAAGGAGCTGGAGATCGTAAAAGGGTAAACACGAGGCTTAGAAAGGGCTCCTATGCTGGGAGTGGATTCCCACACCTTTGATCCCAACACTCCCGGAGCTCGAGGCCAACCTGGTCTGCAGAGCAATTATCAGGACAGACAAGGCTGCATAGAGAAGCCCTGTCTTGAAACCCCTCCTTCCTCCACAAAAGAAAGGGCTCCTTCCCAGTGACCTTTCTTCCTACGACTGCAGGTGAGTCCTAGTCCAATCTAGTCTAATTCTGAGAGCGCAATATAAAAAATCCTGGACTGGGACTCGAGTTCTTTCTTAAATTATTTAACCCAGTGAAGCTATAAGGAGGTTGAACCTGGCCTGAGACATAAGGTCTTGACACCCTTTCCACAGCTCTGGTAAAGCCTCCCCCCCCTTTTTCTTTTGGCAAGACCAGTGTCTTAGTCTTTAGAGAAAAACCCCAAGGCTTTGAGTATGACTTTGTCAATAAGACATTTTCTAATGTGGAGGCTGGTTCAAGTTGATTTAACCATATCCTTGTTTCCCCTGATAAATGTCACATTTCCATTTTTGTCTCTGCCAAGCTACTTTTGATTCCTCCTGACATTCCCTGAAGGAGGGTCACATCTTTTCTCTTAACATCATTTTATACCACATTTAAACAAAACAGAACAATTTAGGAAACCAGCTACCATTTTGTTTTCCTCATAGTAATTGCTAAGTGGTTATTCAAAATGGTTTTAAACATTTTGGTTATCTATGACTAATGGATGACTTTAGAATTCATTGCACCATGAATTTGGAAATTGAATTTCAAGGAAAAATTTTCTATGGTGGCATGCTAAATTTCCCAGGGGTGGGGGTGGGGAATCTCCATGAGTCAATAATGATCCTGTTCACCTGTTCCATGGGGGAAGAGGTGTTTCTTACATTAAAACTTCTAAGTCAAAGTGCAATGAATCCCTTTGAATAAAAACAACATTTCTGGGAATGTTTGGAAAGATTACTATAATGTAGTCTGTTGTAGTAAAAAAATAAAGAAAATACCATTATTGTGCTCAATATTTCTAGATATTTACTCCTTTCATAAGTAGCAGATACACTCACCTCCCCAAAGGTAGAGTTTTCTCCCACAAACCCAGGGTGTGCCTCCAGTAGAAGCTCTCTCCTGGACCTAACTTATCAGCTGGACTCCTGTCATCTCAGCTTCTGACTGTTGGCTACCTGTGTTCCTCTCTGCATTGTTCAGTTTCAGCAAGACTCCTGATAAGCCAGGGTCCCCTCACCCTGAGCCCACATAACCATGAGTGACATCCCTTTATACCCAATCAGGTTCCTTACCCTCTACCATCCCTCAGTAGATGTCCAAGTGTCCTAGTTTGCCTTCAGCAACAGTTCAGCTGGGCTAATATGCTGAGAATTCCTCTTGCCCCGTGATGTGTTCTCTTAATAATTTCCCACCCACCTCCTTGGAACTTTTCTCTTTGGCTGTAAATTCTTACTTTTCCTTTTAGTAGTTAATAAGTTCAGCTTCCCCACTGAAGTGATTGCTGTGCCTACTGTGATGGTCTTGAATGGAGCTTGTGTACTGTCTTTTAACAGTGGTAAAGAACCTTTCATTTCATACTATTTAGCCAAAGTTTACTTTATCTAACTCACTGAATTGAATAGCCTCACCCACCCCACCCCCAACAAGCACATTGAGGCCCATCACTGGACTCATCGTTCTTTCTTCTGCTCCCACTGGTGGTACTTTGTGATTACCGAAGGCTGGTGGAACATGCACCTGACCTGCTTGTTCCAGTTCTGCTTGTTGTTAATTATACATCTGCTTACAAATCAATCACACAACTAGTGAAGTGAGCGTGAAAGAACAGAAGCTATTACTATGAAAACGAACTTAGGAGTTTGGAAAGAAGACAGAAAGAATCGCTTCTAGCAAACATATGTGAGCCACATAACTGAAAGAGACCAAGGTCTATTGGAAGAGTCTGTGTTCAGATGGGGTTATGTCTTAAAGTTCTCACTGTACACTAGAGAATTGTGAACTTGAAAAATCAAAGCTACTGACAGCTGGGAGGACGCAGGAAAAACAACCGTGAACTCCAGTCTGAAGAGCCTTTCTAGAGCAAAGTCTTCTCTGCATGCAAGACACTCAAATGAATGTAAGCCGACATGCTAAGCACTTCATTGAAGGACCTGTGCATAGTACGCTTTGTGGCAACTTTTCCATGAACAAATATCAGCCATGATTTGGTTAAATAAGGCAATGCTTCATGAAGACATGCTTTGGGTGAAAAGAAGCCAGGCTTGCACAAGTCACTGGGACAGCCACCAATCACTAAGAATTATGTCTCATTAAGGACAATCAGAAGCTAAAGTCAACTCCACAGCTCACAGCCTCCCTGTTCCAGTTTCCTTTAGGAAAGATTCTGCTTTGGATTTTTCAGTTCAAACTGGAAAAAGCCTTGGAGTTAAGTTGAAGTGCTCAAGCCTAGTTTGAGTCTGTCTTTAATAACTGGTTGTAAGGTCTTAGGCCAGTCTCTCAGAGTCTTCCTGTGCCAAATGCTTGGGCTGGGCTGGGTGTATGGTTGGCTGACCCTACAAAGATGGCTTAGCCTTGTGCTTTAGTCTTGGGGAAGAGATTTCTCCTTGCTGGTTTCTTACATGTCTTCCTAATCCATCCACTGCCATGGAAGTGTCTATATTTTCTGCCCTGTGAACAGAGTCCCCAGACCTCCAACATGCTATCTGAATTATTTGTCTTCCCTTGACCAAACACCACCACAGTTCATAAAGATCTGATTGCAATGCCCTCCCTCCTGTCAGCTGCCACAGTCTCTGCCACAACTCAGTGCTTAAAAGGGTACAGGTTTCCTCCTTATCTACAATTTTCAATTTCTTACCACTTCTCTATTAGAATTCTGTGCTTGAAGTAGCGTTAACACAAAAATGTCAGTCAAGCTTAGCACTTACTTTATTAGACCCTGTCATCGAAAATGCTGACAAGTACCAAGCATGGTGGTACATATCTGTCATCTCAACACTGGATAGGTGGAGACGACAGGATCACATGTTCAAGGACAGCCTGGCTAGGCAGCAAAGTCTTGTCTCAAAAAAAATAATTAGGAGGGACCCAATTACCAAGGCAATGGGCATTGAGAAGGAGGAAGAAGGAAAACTTCTTAAATTTTTTTTGTATTAAATGCAATAGTCCCCTCCCCATCATTTACAACTCTGAATATCGCAGCAGGCAACAATGAGTTAAGCACTCAGGCCTAGAAACAGGTAGCCTAGATCTGTCTCTCCCATTCCTGGACCTGTGGTCCTGGGTACGTTCCTTAATTTCTTTGTGCCCCAGTTTTCTCCTCAGTATAATGGGGCTAATAATAGTTCCTATCTCACACGGTTTCTGAGGGACCAAATGGGATAAATCAGTTTTTTAACTGGGTGACACACGGTTGCTCAGTAAGCAGCAATTTTTAACATTTCTGTTGGTGAGAGGTAGGCGGGAAAGGGAAAGCACGGGAGAAGACGGGAAGGGCTGACAGGAAGAGGAGATGAACATGGAATGGAAGTATCGAACCTCTTGCAGCTCAAGGACTGAGAAGAAGCCATGTGCACCAGCTCTGGAGAAATACTCTAGCTTATAACATCCCAGATGTGCGTGGGCAGGTATACACAAACACACTCAAGTGCACCACCCATGCCAGCTATTTTTACAGACAGAAACTTTATAGAATTCATCCTTAATAAGCTTTACCTAACTGTAACCACTCACTTTGTTTCCTCTTTCTTTCTTATTATTCATTTATTCACATTTTTTGTGTACTCATTACAGTGCTGGGTATTGAACTCAGGGCCACATACATACTACTTAAATTCCCTGAGCTGCGCCCCCCCATCCCTGGTTTTTAATTATTATTGACAGTAGCCACTGGGAGGGGCCATTATGGGCTTACATCTTTAGACTTTCATAAAATCAAATAAAACCAAGGAAGATAAACCACAGACATATGAATGAAGCGAGGAAAACTTTTGAATTTGCACTGGAGAATATTTACAACCAAAGTCAGCTCACCTTAGCTAGAAAGAACGGTAAATATCAGATGCCATCTACTGCATGTTATCTGACTCACATTCGGAAAGCCTGACATTTCAGTGTCTCATCCAGGCAGAGGCAGAAGATGGCTGCTCATACGGGCAACACTGCCAGTTTACCTAAGTCCACTTAGGCTCTAAGCAGCGTATGAAGGTCAGAGGCATTTTGCCAAATCTAGTGAGTAGGGAGACTAGATGGGAGTCCTAATAAGGAAGCCCAATTTACTCTCTGATGTCACTGGTCAAATGGCTAAGAAAAGCATACCTGTTGGACAGGAAAGGCAGTAAAGGCATAGTCTTCAGTCTCACCCTTGAAGCAGGCAATTGGAATTCACTTGGTATTTGAAGCAACAATAATAACAGTGACAATTATAATAACAGTAACAGGTATTAAGGAAGAAGAAGATTAATGCAAGTCAGTTCTTGGTATATGATGGACATCACACATTTGTACTACCCCAATGGGATCCTTGCTTTCAAGCTTACCCTATTCCAAGAGGAAAGTGGTGACTGAATGCACTATTCCCAATCCTGATCCAACAAAGGGTGCCAGTGATAGATAATTACCAGGTCTGTTTGAATTTCTGCTGCAGGCTAGAGAGCCTGCTAAATGTGAGGGACAGAGAAGGAAGAGAAGCTGCCAAATGTGAACAGGATATGGGTTTTTCTCCTCAGCAGTTCACAGCCAAATTCAAGACAGCTTTGTATCTAGCTGTACACTATAACTATCCATTATGTGACAAAACTTTTCCTGGAGAGATGGAACACACAAGTCTACTCACCCCAGATAGGGATCCCATGACATGCCAAGTACAGATATCACCAAAGCATAACTCGGTGAACCAATGAGTTTTATTGGAGTTATTCACAGGAGCAGAAGTGACTCAAAGACAGCTGTGTCACCAAGGTCCACACCAACATGAGTGACAGCTCGCAAAAAAGAGCACACCGCACAGCAGCAGACTGTGCGACAGGCTGGAGGGAATCTTATCTAAGTGACTCTGGTCTACACCTCTTCTAGGCAGCTCAGCTGGTTTTGCGTCTCAGAGTCTTCTTTGCAGCTTAGCTTTGCTCTTCTGAGAGGGATTCTCAGCTCTTATTGTTTACCCCAGTAGGGAGGGGCCTAGTGAATCTTGTCAGTTTCAGGGACTTCCTGAAGCTTTTTTGAGTTGTTTATCTTCACAATTAAGGAGCTTTCCTATAAGATGGTAGGTTTCTGTCTCTGAGGAAACTGTTACACAATACCTTCTAAGGAGAACAGAGATGGTGCCACACGTGTACTCCCAGCTTCTGGAGATAGAATCAGGAGGATCCTGATCAGAGAAGGCCTGAATTGCAGAACAGACTCACTTCAGAAACAAGCAAGGCTTCACCTAGGGGTTCTGTGCCCATACAAGGCCTAGACAAACTACATCTTTAAAAACTTTCCCATGCAATTCTAACGTGGAGATGAGTCTTTGAACCTTTCTTTTCTTGGGAGATTGAAAGCATGTTCAAAGTAATTATTACAAAATCAAACACATGTTGTAATTAAAGTGAGGACATTGTGCTTAAGGGGAAAAAGAAGGATCAGCTTAATTAGGTCTAGGGACTTCTAAACTCCACATGGAAGGTGGTGGTGGTGCTGGGGTTTGAGTCATGAATCAGAGGTCTCACACTAAAAAGATCCCTCCCAGGGAAGTTCTGAATTAAGAGAAGAAGACAGTGAGCACAGCTTGAAGGTGCACAGAACAGAGTATACAAGAACTCCATGTTGCTCTAGGTGTGTGCTGCTGTGCATGTGTGTGTGTGTGAAAAATTCACACACAATGTAATATTATTCAGACTTAAATACGTTGCCACAGCATGAATGAGTCTAATATTATGATAGGAGAAAAATCTTTAAATAGCAAACAAGAAAGTTAATTGTCTTAGGGTTTTATTGCTGTTAAGAGACACCATAGCCCTGGCAACTCTTACAAAGAAAAACATTTATTTGAAGCTGGCTTACAGTTTCAGAGATATAGTTTGTTATTATCATTGCAGGAAACAGCATTCAGGCAGACATGGGGCAGGTAAAGGAGCTGAGTGTTCTACATATGGATCTCCAGGCAACAGTGAATTGTGTACCACACTGGGCCTAGCTTGAACATATAAGATCTCCACAGTGGCACACTTCCTCTAACAAGGCCACATCTCCTATAGTGCTACTCTCTATAGGCCAAATATTCAAACACATGAGTCCATAGAGGTCATGCCTATTTAAACCACCACAATTACTAACAAAGACACTAGGAATCATTTATGGTTTCCTCAGTGGGAAACTGATGAAATCAAAGCCCTTGTGTGAGAATCACAAACTTTCTATAAAGACTTGGAGGTTCAGCTAAGACTCCTTGCCATAATGGAGAGGGTGATTGAACTGGCCTTTATCTGTAGTCAGATTGGTGACCACCCTAATTGTCATCATAGAATCTTCATCCAGTAACAAGTGGAAACAGATGCAGAGATCTACAGCTAAGCACTGGGCCAAGCTCAGTTCAAGAGAGGGAGGAGGGATCATATGAACCATGGGGCCAAGATCATGACAGGGAAACCCACAGAGACAGATGGCCTGAGCTTGTAGGAGCTCACAGACTATAGATCAACAGCTAGGGAGCCTGCATGGGACTGAACTAGGCCCTCTGCATGTGGGTGACAGTTGTGTAGGTTGGTCTGTTTGTGGGCCCCAAGCAGTGGGACCAGAATTGATCCCTGGTGCATGAACTGGCTTTTTAGAACCTATTCCCTATGGTGGGATGCCCTGCTCAACCTTGATGCAGGTGGCAGGGGCTTGGTCCCACCTCAACTTGATGTGCCTTGCTTTGTTGACTGCCATGGGAGCCCTTGTCCTTTCTGAGTTGTGGGTGGGGGGAGGTAGAAAGGAGGTGGGGGGAGGGAATGGGAGGAGAGGGATGAGGGGAAACTGTGGTTGGTATATAAAATAAAAAATTTAATAAAAAAGAGTTAGGGGTCAATATTTTACCCTTTGTGAATCACACAGACTCTGTGGAAACTATTCAAATACGCTGTTGCATCATGGAACCAGTGACAGATAACACATAAACAAAAGGTCATTATTGTGTTCCAGTAAAGATATGTGTGTGTGTGTGTGTGTGTGTGTGTGTGTGTGTGTGTGTGTGTGTGTGCTGAGTCTGATCTCCAGGCTATAGTTTGCAGATCAAGCAAATACTTACCTGTAACCGCTATATAATGACTGAGGGTTAGAGTTGAGTTTCAGAGAGGTCATGGAAATCTTACTACCAAATCAGGAGTGTGTTGGGGGGGGGAGTGGAATTTGTTTGAGAGACACAGCACAACAGGGAAGTTTGTACACTGGAAAACATGTGATTTCCCTGCAAGAATAAATGAAAGAGAACTAAACCCCAAGGAAAAATGGCCATATTTAGAGGGCAAGAGGGAAAATAGGAATTAAAAATGGGTGTCAAGAAGAGAAGAGGCTATAGGTGGAGGAGAGTGGGGGAAAGGCAGTGCCTCGTGATGGTGCTCAGAGACTAAGAACTCAAGAAGACTGCTGAGTTTGTCCCCAAAGTCCCTGGTGAGTTCTGAAAAGGGAGCCTCAAGCCTTTGTTCTGTTTTAATATATATATTCTTATCTTAGAAGCATTCTTATTTACATATCAATACCCCCATTTTCCTCGCGTTCCCATCCTCCCATGTTCCCCATTGACCCCTCCACCCACCCCACCCACTCCCCAGGGATAGTGAGGTCCTCCGATGGGAGTGGGGGGAACGACACCATCCAAGTTTGTCACATCACTTGGGGGACCGCCCAGGCCCTCCTTCCCATATCTGGGCTGCAATAGCATTCCTCCATAGGGAATGGGCTCCCAAAGTGCATTTGTTCTCTAGGGATAAACACTGGCTCCACTGTTAGAGGTCCCATAGACTGCCATGGCCTCCTAGCTGGCACCCACATTCAGAGGGCTTGGTTTGGTCCAATGCTGGTTCCTCAGTTTTATGACTAAGGTCTGGGTGCTCTCATTAGGTCAGATCAACTGTTTCTGCGGGTTCTCCAGCACCGTCTTGGCTCCTTTGCTCATCCCTCCTCCCTCTCTGCAACTGGATTCCAGGAGTATGGCTCAGTGTTTAGCTGAGAGTGGGCCTTGTTTCTAACACACACACACACACACACACACACACACACACACACACAGTCTGAGAAAGTATTAATCCCCTCAAGCCTAAGAATAAGAGAAGCAGTGAAAGGGCTTTTCCAAGAGAAGTCTCTGTTATGCTGTTATGCCTTCACAGTGAGGAAACAAAGACTTAAATTTTAAAAGGATCTGGTGTCTTAGAGGAGCAGAACAAGAAAACAAGTTTTCATCTGTATGTGTGCCAAATCTCTTGGTATTCTACAGCAACAGAGGGCAGGGGTGAGCTAGGGTACTTGCCACTTAAGTCTGAGCATTTCAAATCCTGGGGACATGGCTGTGCTAGCCAGGGAAGTAGGTTCCAGAGTGAACTCAAAGGTTAGCACAGTGCTAGATCAAAAAATTATTTGGAAATAAATTACACAAGTCATCCAAGAGTCATCTTGGGACCCATTCCTGAGAATTATCTACAAAGGCCTTTTGTTCATTTTGCCATTGTTTTGAAGTTTACGTGGCAGGCATCAAAGTAACCAGAAGCGCTCACAGTAGATTTTATGCATTAGGAGAAATACATCACCACTGTGATGCTCTGAAAAATTAGTTCTTTATACAATGTGCTTTGGTCATGTTCACCAACAACCCTCCCCTAACTCCCCTCTAATAGGCAGATTGCTAGGCTGTCAGTCCAGGGCAGTGAATTTGTGGATGCCCAGCACATCCCCCACTTCCGACAGATGAAGATGAGGTGAATTCAGGGCAGCATTTCCTGACACCCGCGATTTATTTTGTCATTAGTGCTGAAACATCAAACAAGGGCTCCTCCATCCCAAACCATCCAGGCTGTTGGTTACTGCCAAGGTGTGTGTACCACTATTACACTGATAGGGTAACGGTACCACAAGGGTTTTGTTGTGGTTCATAGGTGTCATAGCTGGGTAGGACTATTGATTATTTCCCTCCTTTGGAAGCTCAGACGATGCTTTCTGATACCATGAAGGCGAGTCCTGGGGGGCTGGAGCTTTCATAACAGATGCAGCTTGGATCCTCCAGGGCCTGTGTCCGAGCTACATGGTGTCTTTATCGATAGCAACTTAGCTCCCACCTGTGGGAGGCAACCAAGGACAAGAGCATCACCGGAGTTTTGGCTCAAACTTAAATCCTTCATATATGTAACTAAGCAATTGGCAGGGATAATGTGAAAAATCAAATTTGGACTATAAAATCCTGAGTGTCCCAAGAGACTGTTATGCATTACATAATTAAGACTTTTTGCCAGGAGGTGTGATTCCCAAATGTACACTTATACAACAGACATTGTGAGAAAGTTCCCAGCAGCCCACAGGGAAATGAGAAAGACAAAAACAATGCTGTGGTTCTGTCAGAGAGGAAGCCACTCCGCTTGAAAGATGTCTTTCATCCCATGGGCCTATTCTCTCTCTTGCTCTGTATAAACCTGGCTTCTGTCTTATGTTAAGCATTGACAGAAATGGAAAGAGTAGTTTGTGCTGAAGTAACTATTGTTAATTTTCAATTCTTTCTTTAGTCAACTGGATGTCTTCCATATATCAAATCCTCATTTAAAAAAATAGACTATAAAATCCAAAAATCTTGGAACCACTAGTATAAAATTTGCAATGGTAGGTGATGTCCTTCTGTAGATATGTTTCTCTTATTGGTTGATGAATAAAACAGTGTTTGGCAAATAGAGGCAGAAGATAGGCAGGGCGAGGAGATGAGAAAAATTCTGGGAAAGATAGGCAGAGGGAGCCTGCCGAGGGGAGGCCATGTGGAGGTTGGGAGATTAGGATGCACTGGGTGCTCTCCAGTAAGATAAGATCATGTAGAAATACATAGATTAATAGTTATGGGTTAATAATTATGACAGAGCTAATCAATAAGAATCTCTAGCTATCAACCCACAGTGTAATAACTAATATGATGTCTGTGTGCTTATTTGGGGTTGAGAAAGGCAGCAGGACCTGGCGGGACAAGAAAAACTTTCATCAACAGATAGGAATAATATTTTGAAAACACTGTACTCTGAAAAAGGGTCAAAGAAAAAAATTGCTGTATAATGGAACAGAGTAGAAATGCCTCCCTCATGTATGTCAGTGACTACATAACATGGAATTTTGTGACATCTGTGTCTAGAAGTGCAGTCTATGATACTTCTCTCTTTGATCATGACTGATAAGTTCTTGAGTCAAGGAAGCCTGGCAGAAGTTGTGCCCTGGAACTTCCTGAAGAAGGTCATAAAACATCATGTAACCTCCACCTTGGTGAGTTGGAAACATGCTTTTGGAGGTTTGCATCTGTTTGTGAGCCTGAATAGCTCAAGTCTGCCATGTAGATGTTTACCAATAAGTTCTCTCTTGGGAAGCCCCACCACAACCTGATGTGTCCACAGGGAACAATGCCTCATGGAAGGCCATGGAGTTGGCAGCTTCAGCTGCCAGGGCTGCCTCATTTCAAACCTTACTTTCAGCTGTTGGAAACAGTGAATTTTAAGATTTTTTTATCTTTTACATTTTAATTCTTTAGTCATTTTAATTAATTTTCCTACAGTTCTACACCCTCAGTGGGGGGCTGACAGCATCCCATTAGAAAACAAGTTGTCTATGATGTGGGAAACTTTTGAGCTTGCTGTCACTCTACTGTATTCGAGCCATTAAAGAATGGTGATGGTCACTAGTGTTTAAACATTCACTGTTGCATGCAGCATCAAATTTACCTTTTAGTTAAAACTGTATTATAGTCCAACTCTAAAGGATACATTCCCTACTTACTTACTAAATTTTCAACACAGGGTTTGGCTAGGCAGGCTGAGACAGCCTCCCATTCTCCATCCTCCTGCCTCTGCCTCCTAGTGCTTGGATTAGAGGTGTGAGCAGCCACAAAGGACTCTAAGTTCCTTTTTTAGTTGAATCAGGCTTAATCTGGGCCATTTGACAATATGAAATTTGTATCTTATGTTTTGGGTTCTTTCCTGCTGTGGCTGTCAAATTCTCACCTTCAGAAGGCATCAAAGATCTGCCCTGCCCCTTGCACCTACAAGGGCAAACTTGAAACCTGGAGACTTTAAAATGAGGCAGTGTCACTATGCTGGAGAATGATCTTCTTTCAGATCATTCACCTGCCAAGGAAGCTTTTTGTCCTCCCATTTCCCACTGCACCTCCTGGCCTTCTCTCCCTACCCTAAGAACTTCAAGGGATCTGAGACAGCCTGCTTCTTCTGTGGATGATAGCAAAACTGTTGACACGGAGACAAAAGTCTTTCATGCACATAGCAGTAACCAGGGTATCATCATTTTGTGGGCTGACCAAGAAGGGATAAAGCAGGCAGCTTATGTTTACCTCTAGCCTTTAAGTTACATCAGATGATTAAGAGGACTATAGCTTATTAGGCAGAAGACCATGTCAATATTGGAAGAACTATTTTAGTTAGTAAAGAGGAGTGAGCAGGTCTGTAAGAGGGGCCTTCAAACTATGTGTAGGTATAGCTCATGAGCTAACAACAATGTTTTACATTTTTAACATTAATATTTTATATATAATATTTTATATGATATATTTTATACTGTATTGAAATTTTATCTTTGAGGATTACATACAATTTATTTTGATAATATTCATTCCAACTCTTCCAATTACCTTCTGCTAGATTGACACCCTACCTCCTTAACCCCCATATTCATATCCTCTTTTTTTCAATAACCAATCAGGTCTAATTTGTGTGAAGGTAACTACTGGAGCATGGTCAACCCACCAGAGATCACACTGTTAAAGAAATTTTTCCCAAGCCATCAACTGTCCATAACTTCTCAGTTAGCAATGAGGGTTCATAAAATCTTCCTACTCCATACTGAAGAGTTGACTGGCTTGATCTTGCAGGTCTTATGCGGGCAGCCATAGGTGCCACAAACTCACGAACACAGTGGTCCTGCCATGTCTACAAGACACTGTTTTGCTCATGTCTTCCCTGATGTCTGTCAATGTTCAGTTGACATGGGATTTACCCAAGCCTTTGTTTAATCTGAAAATGGCTTGGTGCGGTGAGTGGAATCGTGTGGTACTAATATTTCAGTTTTATTCTATCTTCTCTGATCCAGATATTCTCTCAGTTTCAGAAACAAAATCCTAACTGACAAGCCTAAGATAAGAATATGCCTTTATAAACCTTTCTAACACCCTTGATTCCTGGGATTTCACTACCATATCTTCCTACAAGTTCTTGTGACTATGATGTCATGCTCAGATGCTAACTCAGGGCGCTAGTCACACAGGTCTGAGCCAGTCTTGTCCCATCAGTAAACTGGAAGACCGCCATTTTGCCATGGGTGATTCTGGGAATTGGGATGCTTCTAAATGGTTCACCAGCCAGCATCCCTCAACTGCTAACCATCTAATGCTCTCGAATTAATTAATTTCCAGTACACATTCAGAGCTTTCTTCCATTGTACCTATGCCTTTGTTTTGTTCTATTTTCTTTCATTCTTAGTGGAAATGCCTGACCTAGGAAACAAGTTAGGTCAGCGATACTTTATAAGCAGTTCATTAGTAAAGAAAAGCGAGTTTGTTTTTATAGCACGTGAGAACATTTGTTCTCTGAACCTTCTAGTCCACACACATCAGAATGTAATTTAAGAGTGAGAGGGGTAAGAACTCACAAAGAAAGGAAGATCTAATTTGGGCGAGAAAGCCAGAGGAAAGCACAGGCACTGAATTTACTGCCCCCTTCATAGCCCTCTGGATGAGGTTCCTGAGTATCCGTCAAAGATAAACACTGCTCTTTATCACAGAGGCTCCCATTAGATTACCCACTTGATTACCCCTCAGTGGATCTAATGTGAATGTTTCTAGAATTTCATAGAAATACTCTTTCTCAGCCTGCTTTTGTTTGTAGCCAGGATGCCAGAGAAGCTCCATCCTTGTCTAACCTATACCCAAGACAGAAAGAGGGTGATAGGCTAGGAGGGGTTGGGCAGTTACTGGAGTTGTGCTGGCAGAGACTGAGTCAATTCAAGCTCAGAGTGCCACAAGAGGTAGCATCCTGAAGATAAGATAGGGGTGGAGGGTCAGTGGAAGGAGGAGCCATCAGGCAGAAGACAATGAACGAAGGCTTCCCATCCAGGGATAGGAGCCAGTAGCTCTTGAATTTTGATTCTAATCTGGAAGAGGTCAGTGATTTACATGCACAGTTAAAAAGCCCAACAGTATTAGCACAGCTGTGTATTTAGGAATCTCGGGAACTTCTACCATATCCTAACCAAGCTTTATAGATGATGGGTATTCTTTGTAAGGAGAAAGCAGTGAGAGACTACCTATACACCCAGCCCGTGAGAGTCCTGCTGCCCTGAATGTGACCCCACCATGAATACAGCCTCAGGTGGAAGTCATTTCTATGCCTCACAAACTGAGTTCTTGCTTTCTCTGTGGGATTAAGTGTCTCCTCCAGGTTGGCACTATAACAACCCACTCTCAACAGTGTCCACCCCACTGTCCCTAGTGTCCACCAAAATGTCCCCAGTGTTCAACCCAGTGTCCCCAGTGTGCAGCCACTGTTTGCTGGGTCCAACCTATTGTCCCCAGTGAGCAACTCACAGCCCCCAGGGTCCATCCTACTGTCCACAGTGTCCACCACAGTGCCTGCAAAAAAAATCTGAGGCGCAAAAGCCTATGCAGACCTAGGAGTTGGGAATAGTAGTACAGGTTTATAATCCCAGCTACTCTGGAGGCTGAGGCAGGGGATTGCAAGTTAAAGGCTCTCTTGGGCTGCACAATAAGTTTGAGAACAGTTGAGCAGTTTAGAAAAAGAAGTCTGATTCAAACAACGGGCATCAGGAGGCCTGGGCTGTAGTTTAGTGGTAGAATGTTTGCTAGCCCATGCAAAGCTCTGGATTCAACCCTCAGAGCCGTAAGAACAAGCAAACAAAACAAGTGCAAACGTCAGTTCCTGGGTCTAAAAGTCCTTCATCGTCACCCACATGGTTCAGCTCTTTATCAGGCTTTGGACTTAGTAGCATGTGACTTCAGGCAAAGTGTCTTCTCTGGCCTCATTATCCTTAAAACAAGGATCACAATAGTGGCTTCCTCCTAGTGTTTGTGGTCTCCCATAAGCCTCAGGCATTTGAACACTTGGTCCTCAGTTGGTAGGACTGTGTGGGAAAGACTGGAGCTATTACGGCCTTACTGGAGAAGGTGTGTACTGGGGACAGGGCTTGAAAGTGTACACACCGGGCCCATTTCACTGTTTCCTGCTTGCTATCTGAGATATGAGCTCTCAGCCGCTGCTCCATTCACCTGCTGCCCACTGCCATCACGGATTCTAACCCTCTGCAACCATAAGCCTCAAATAAGTTCTTCCTTCTATGAGTTGCTGTGGTCCTGGTGTCTTAACACAGGAATAGAAAGTAACTAATACAGGAATATTCTGGGGAATAATATGTGCCTTAATAATGAGCTATACTATGTGTAGACCTTTATCTGGCAAACAGTAAAACTTAGACGAACATTTGTCGCTATTATTAACCCAGGTGTCCCCAAGGCCATCAAGACCCGGAGCCAAGGAAAACACGGAGATGGAAGGGACATGTGAAACAGGGAAACTACTCATTTTGTAGATGAGGAAATCAAAGCTAAAACCTGCTGTGCTGATAGTTTCGTGTCAGTTTGACATAAAAGAGGGAACCTCAATTAAGAAAATACATCCATAAGATCAGGCTGTAGACAAGTGCATAGGGCATTTTCTTAAGTAGTGATTGATGTGGGAGGACCCCATCCACTGTGGTGGTGCCATCCCTGGGCTGGTGGTCCAGGGTTCTATAGGGAAAAATGGGTTAAGTAAGCCATGAAGATCAAGCCAATAAGCATGTCCATGGCCTCTGCCTCAGCTCCTGCCTTCAGGTTTCTGCTCTGTTTGAATTCCTGCCCTGACTTCCTTTGATGATGAACAGTAATGCTGAAGTGTAAGTCAAATAAACCCTTTCTTCTCCAGTTTGCCTTTTGCTGTGGTGTCTTATTGCAGCAATAGAAACACTTGTTATGGCCACAGAGGGCGTGAAGAATATTACGGAGCCAAGAACTTAATTCACTACAGTGAGTTTCCCAGTGTCTGAAGATAGGGTCACACACTAAGATCAGGACTCTGTCATGTCAGCATCACTTTTGCTTGTGTGTTCTTTTCAGTAGCAGGCTCCGATGTGAAGCCTCCTGGGGGATGCACAAGATGGCCACTCTACCACGAGGCTAGGCTTGGATACATGCAGGACACAGCCATGACATAAATGTCACCCAGACGGAACCGGCCTCATCTGCCATCTTTTCTGAACTCTAATTCTGCTCTACACACGCCAAGTGTAGAGGAGACCTCCAGCGCGGTCACGGAGTCCATGCCCTCCTCCTTCCTTTTGGGATGGGAATGCTCACTCTGTACCACTCTATATCAAGGGTATACAGTCTGCTTTCTGATTTTACAAGAGCTTGCAGTCACAGACTTTGGAGTTAGATTTTAAACTGGGTTGAAGCTGTAAACATGGGCACTTTTGAAATTAGATGGAATGTATTTTTCATTATGAAATGGCTCTAAACTTAATGGAGGCCAGGGACAGCATGCTGTGGTTCTGCACAGGTTCGTTAACTTGAATTCTTGGTTCCTAGCTGGTGGCACTGTTTTGGAAAGCTGTGGAGCCTTTGGGAGGTGGGGCTTAGCCAGAGAAAGTGGGAGTGTCTAGGGGAGGGAGACTTGAGGTCTAGCCCTACTTCCTGCCCTATTTCTGTTTCCTGGTCTGGGGAGACATGAACACACAGTTATCATACACTCCTGCTGTCACAAAGCCACATGCCACTTTGCCTTCCCCACCATGATGAACTGTACCCTCCAACTGTGTGCCAAGATAAACCCCTGCTTCTGCCAGCAGCTGCTTGTTGGGTCACAGTAACAAGAAAAGCAAGTTCTGCAGCCTCCACAGAAGATGGCTTTCATTGTCATTTGTTGAGAGTCTTCTCCCTTTGGTCACTTTATAATCACACATGAGCTGAACAAAAATACTGAGCTGCTCACATGGGGGTTAGCGAGCTTCTAACTCCACACTTAGGAAGGTGTGTTGCTACTTCTTTTACTTTCTACCCATTTAAAGGTTTTGGAATTTGAGACACATTGCCATATTGTGGGGTTAGGGTTGTGGGTGGGGTCGGGGCAATGGAAGGCTGGGTGCCACACAGTGTTAGGAAATGGGGAGGAATTGCCTCTACTTTGAAAACGACCTAAAATTCTTATTTCCACACCAGACCCCTCCCTTCGTGTCAGTTCTAGGCATGGCATGAACACCAGATTCCACAGAGCGGAAACAATAGGAGACAGAAATCTCCTCTGGAATAAGCCGGGGACAGGAGGGGGAAGCAAGGCCTTCATACCACACCTCCCCATAATCTTTCTCTGTTCTCCTCTGCCTGTTGCTCCCCCCACATGGTCTCATTTACATTGAGTTTCCAAATCTCCCCAGTTCCTGAATTTTACTTTAGTATTAACCCAGCAATGAACAAAAGGGTCCAATTCAGTGGAAAGTGCCCATATAACTCAGAAATAAACAGGAACATACAGTTGATACACATAACTTATGGGTCTCAAGGACATTCTACTGAGGGATGGGGAGTCAATCTTAAAAATTCATGTATCCTCAGAGGGAAAACAGTTCAATGATCACCAAGAGTGAGGATAGGATTTCAACATGAACTTGTTTCTCTGTGTGCTAGAAGGGTTTGTACCCTGATGATCTGAGTTATCCGAGTCTATGAGAACTATATCATACTGTTAGCTTCCCCAGAAACAATGGGCATAAAAACAATCATGGCCAAATCCAAACTAGGTCTATATTTGAATTGACAGCATTTCAACAATGTCCATTTCCTGGCATTGACAATGAACCACTATTAAATGAGGTGCTGTGTTAGCTGTGGGGTGGCTGGAAGACAGGTAAACAGAAACTTTCTGTGCTAATAGTCAACTACTTTGAGTCCTAAGCTATATGTGACCTCAAGAGTAAGTTCCTGAGTCCTTTCCTTAGCACACCCCAACAAAGGACAATAAATGACAAAGTGTCAAAATGATAACTCATTTGCATGCTCTTTTTAATGAGAATGCTATATGTAATTAATTTTGAGTTCAAAAAGAAAAGACCTGGTTAAAAAAAAGAAACAGTGTTATATCATTATCTGGAAGAACACAAACTATGGTACATAAAACAGAGATGACACCCCAATATGTCATATCACTCAAATCTGGCTCACTTTTCCTCCTTTCCTTTGACGTATAATTCATTTTCTATTGTGTGTATTGTAATTCTTCCCCACTTGAACAGCCATCCCTATCATCCTTACTCTTGGGTGGAACGTGATCTGGAGATCATTTGAAAAGAGCAGGGCAATTCCCTAATGAGTTTATAAAAAAAATTAAGGATTCAGAATAAAATGACCCTTAATACCTCTAGACATTATTTAAAGACAGTGTGGCACTTTAAGAAGTCATTTTCCTGTGACTTGAATGTTTTAAGGAAGAAACTGTCTTCACTTTGACTTAGTGACTGAAATGGGCCCAGACTCTCACTGTCTTTGAGAAAAGGAGGGCACACATGGGAGACACACAGCGTAACAAGAGACACTTCTAGGCTCATGTTTCCAGAGTAGGTAGGTAGGAGAAGGAAGACACACCCTCAGTATGGCAAGCACTAGCCCATGGGCCAATGACCAAGAGTGAATAAAAGGGGGAAAAAGAGACACCTGATGAACACCAGCATCCCAGCACCCTTTTCTCTATGTCAAGGAGCAGCCTTGTGCTCCTTGAGGAGGCCCTAGTTCCTGGCTCAAACACTTAGAGAAATGAGAGCCTGTTCATTCTACACTCCATATAGTAGTTAGCATAGTAAGGGTGCTATATGACAACCACCAGTCACGAAAGTCAGTTACTTGTGACGTCACTACATAACAATTAGAATAATAATTTAAAAACACAGCATTGAAGAGAAATTTACACCAGGGCTAAAGCATGAGCATTGCCTCAACTGCAAGAACATCCTTATCTGACAGTGTCCTCTCCTGTCACCTTCACCATGGCAATACGGTTTTCTTTTTGTTTGTTTGTTTTGTTTGTTTTTGTTTTGGTATCTCTGGTATTACAATAATCTTGTTAACCTACTTTCTCAGAGAACATTTGACTCTGAAGACAAGAAACATAGGCTGCATCTAACTGAACTGAGAAACATGTTGAATTTCAAGTTGGAGAACTTGTGATGAGAGCCCAACACTTCTTGTTTCGACTCTGGATTTTATGTCGTCATTAAAATGTCACTACACTAGACAGAAGAGATGGCTCAGCAGTTAAGAGCACTTGATGCACTTCTGGAGGACTCTTCAGTTCCCAGCACCCATGCTGGGTGACTGACAATCACTTGTAAGTCCAACTCAGGGGAGCCAAAGCTCTCTACTGGTCTCTGAGGGTGTCTAAACACATGTGGTGCAACATAAGCGTGCGCGTGCACACACACACACACAAATAAATCTTAAAACACCACTAATCACTATTTTGAATTATTTATTTAAATCAGAAACAAGCTTGCTTCACATGTCAATCCCAGCTCTCCCTCCAACCCCCGCATCCAATCCCCACTCCAGGGATGGTGAGACTCATATCATCCGGGGCAGGGCCTAGGACCTCCCCTATGAACCACTGATCATTTTACTTGGGTTTCTTTCTTTCTTTTTTTTAAAATTTATTTATTTATTTATTTATTTATTTATTTACTTACTTACTTATTATGTATACAGTGTTCTGGCTGCATGCATGCCTGCAGGCCAGAAGAAGGCACCATATCTCATTACAGGTGGTTGTGAGCCACCATGGGGTTGCTGGGAATTGAACTCAGGACCTCTGGAAGAGCAGTCAGCATTCTTTACCTCTAAACCATCTCTCCAGCCCTTTACTAGGGTTTCTTATGGTTTTTAGATTGATGCTGTTGGATTAGTTTGCTGAAATCTTGAACAAGGACAAAATATTAATTTTAGAATTCCATATTACTTTTGGAGTAGTAATTCTGTATGAATTTTAAAGTTAGCATGTTACTTTCTATAAAGAATCCAGTCGGAGTTGTCATAATTATTAAAATGAATTATAATCTGTAGATGAATTTCTGAACTACTGCCAATTTTACAACATTATCTTTCATGAACATAATGCTTTTTCTATTTATTTATGACTTCAATTTCAATAGCCATTTTCAGTTCTCAGAATGCAAGCTTTTCATTTGTCATTTTTACTAAGAATTTTATTCTTTTTGATACTGTTATGAAAAAAATGACTTAATTTTTCTTAATTTAATTTCATTTTTAGGTGGTTAAAATAATGGCCAGACAATTAATTTTAGTAATTAATTTTGATTAGGTTATATAAGTTTAAACATGTACTGAAGGTCTCATTGTAGATGTAATGAACGAAGGTCCTATTAGATTATTACTGCTGTCATGACAAGAAGGGTGACACAAAGTGGGAAGATGGTCACATGAGAGTAGAGATTGGACATACCAAGACACTGAGAAATGTCAATAGACATTAGAAGCTAGTAGACACCTGCCCCTTAATGTTGGACTTACACACACACACACACACACACACACACACCACACATACACACACACACACACACACACACGCACAAACACACACACAGACACACTTAGGAGAAAACATTTCCTATTGCTTTAACCACCCAAGGGGTGGGACTTTGTTACAGTAACTTCAGGAAGCCAAGATGCTGTTAAACTTGTTCATTGGTTTTAATAGTTTTATAGTAGAATCCTGAAGATTTTCTATAAACAAAATCATGTCACACCTCCTCCTCCACACGCCTGTCTTGGGCAAGCCTGTCCCATTGCAATGCTACTTGATTACATAAATGGTAACGTTTCAACAAAGTCAGTTTTATGAAATACCGTGTACCTTTAACAGACATGGCCTTCCAATCTGGGAAAAAAACCAATAAAGCAAGAGTAACATATGACTAAGGCCACTTGTGTTTGGCCATTTTTATCTCCTTTTTATATTCTAGATGTGATTATTGCCACATAATGGCATAGAAGTACTAGATAATGAATACAAATACAAAAGTTTTCCTTTGCAGAAGATAACTGATTTATTTTTTCAGCTATTCCTGTCCATTGTATAATTACAATATTAGAGGTTGTAACCACAACAAATATATACCAAAGTTCCTTATAACGAAATTTAAAAACAGATGTTTCCTTCTCTTGCCCCGAAGACATACATATGAGTAACACTATATTTATACAGGCTATATTTAGGAACACACACACACACACACACACACACACACACACACACACTAGCAATTAATGAAAAAAGGCCATGAGTTTGAAAGAGCAAGGACAGTTATATGGAAGGGCTTGGAGGGGGGAAAGGAAGGGAGAATGATGTGATTCTATTATAACGTCAAAACAAGAGATATACATTCTAATGGAATTTAGCATTTAATCTGACGTCAGTGCTTTCCTGACTCGGGGACAGGGCTCTCACCACACTGCCAGAGCACTGCTCTCAGTTTTGTTCCAGAAGTCCACAGCAGTCCTAACTACATCCCTCTTCCATTACTCTTCCTCTCTCTATCTCCAGGCAGCCGAGGCTTTCCCTACCTTCAACCACTTTCCCCCTCCCCCAAAAACCGCCACTAAAAACCCATGCCTAGCTCACGACATCCTCTGCTGTCTTGCCTTCAGTACACCAATCACCACTGCAGGTTCAGTTTTACCTCTGTTCTGAGGTCTCCCTGATGCCCGTCTCTGGGGTTAGTTTCCTCGGCAGGCCCAGGGGTTAGTTTCCTCGGCAGGCCCAGTGCTGACTTCCCAGTGCCTTCCTGGACTGTTTGTCTCGAGCAGCTAGGCTGGCATCTCAAATTCAATGGGAATTTACTGGCCACCACACACCAGTCAGGCTCGATTACATGCTAAGGGTCACCTGCAGGGAGAAAATCTCAGTTCCTGCTCTTCCAGCCCAGGGTACGGAGCATGTTTCCATGCACATGAGTCCCCCTCCTCCTGTCAGTCCTAATACATCAGCCTTTGCTAAGGTCACACACGGGGGATTGGGGTCTCCCCTGGGCCTTGGAGCTCATCTGTTGAGGAGGCCATGGATGAACACTTCTCTTTTGCAGCTGCCAGGCCCTTGTCACGGCTTGTCAGGGCTGCTTTGGCCTTGGGTGTTGTGGCTGATTCACTGTCTTGAGTTCACTCCTCCTCAAGCCGTTCCACGAACAGTGGTCTCCCAATCAAGAATTCTCAGCCCACCAGTCCCCTACCAACACTCCAGCCACTCCCCACTAGCATCAGAATAAATCCATTCCAGGCTCTCCAGGTACCGCGGGCCTTTCCAGTTACTCTCCTTTGAGCATTCAACTAAGCTGAACTTGGGCCCAGGATCACCAAGCATTTGTGCCCTTGCTTAGTCTACTCTCTCTAGTCCCATTTCCATACTCCAAATTCTACCCACAATTCCAAGCCAAGTTCAGATACTATGCTTCTCTGAGGCCCTTCTTTAACCAATTCCTGGTCTCAGATAGAATAAATCTCTACCCTGGTTCCTGCACTGTTTGGAAAACAAAGCATCTTGTGTGCCGGTACTTGCATCTGGTTGATCTTCGTATGCCGCGCGATAGGCCATAATGTCTTGCACAGATTTATGAAGGATGTGGTGATATATGATGGACTGGCCCCCTGCTGGTGTCCTTTCTGTGTGAGAAATGCTCTATTTTTTAAAATCTTTTTTAAAATTTTAATATTAGTTCTTTGAGGAATTTTGCACAGTGAGTTGAGTTTTGACCATATTACTCCCTCCTGCAACACCTCCCAGATCCACATACCTTTCCCCTCACCCCAGCTCATTTCCTTTTTATTTTACCCATTAAGTTCAAATTGTGTTTATCATGTATTCAGGGATGTGTGGCCTTCAACTGGAGTGTGGTAGACCTACCAGTGGCAAAAAGACACCCTATCTTCCTGAAACTATCAGTTACCAACATTGCCTCAGCTAGGGAGTGGGACTTCATGTCCACATCCTCTTTCTCAACTATTAAGTAGAAAATAAACATAATAAAAACAGACAGAGAGCACTGGGTGGGGTCACCTACTTCTCACCTGTGTGATCTACTTCCAGGTGTGATAGAGGATGTCCTCTGTATGCTGTGACCATGTGCTTCTCTTATTGGTTGATGCATAAAGCTGTTTTGGCCAATGGACAGGCAGAATTTAGCTAGGTGGGAATTCCGAACAAAGAGGAAGGGAGAAGGAAGACAGGGGAGAGATGGCATGTAGCTGTCAGGGAATCAAGAGATCTGGGCATCGCCAGTAAGCCAAGGCCACATGGTGATACATAGATTAATAGAAATGGGTTAATAATTAAGAGAGAGCTAGCCAGTAAGAAGCTTAAGTCATTGGCCAAACAATTATATATTGAATATATATTGAGTCTTTGAGTGGCTGTTTTATAGAAGCTGCAGGGACCTGGTGGGCAGAGAGAAACTGGTCCAGTAAGACCAAGATAGACAGAAAGGTCTCCCTCTACAGAGGTGGGCATGAGTGTTTATGTAAAGTTGACACCCACAGCAGGACTAATTTTTGTTCCTGTAGAATCTTGATTCATTTAGCTTTCAAACAGCTAGTCTAACATAATTGTACCTTTCATGTTTCTGGCCTAACTATGCTCTTCTGAGCAAACAAAGTTACTTACAGAAAATTTATTTAATTTCATGTGGCTGGACAGGAAGGGCAACAGCTGAAGGAATCATATTATAGTTGTATCACCACAACACTGATACCTAGAAGTTATTTCCGCAAAGCAAAATCACACTGTGCCTTGCAACATGGAGTCCACACAGGGATCTGTGGCTGCGAATATGCTTAGAGACGTGAGATTTCCCCCACTGTGAATGAAGAAGCACAGACTACATAACCACTGTCCACTAGTGCAGAGACACTGTACATCCTGTAGCTGTTGATACTGGCTGTTAGAAAAAAAAAAAACAAAGAAAAACACCTGAATTGGCTTGTAGTACCCTCTGTTCATCTACCCAGCACTGCTGGACCCCAAGTCCTTACCCTGGCAACTGTTTAAAAATCAAAATATCATTTATATCTTTACCATAGCTGTTGAGGATGTTGGTTGGGAAGCCTAAACATGACAGGAGTAGCAGGGTTTAATGTGAGTATCAAAGTACCACTCAAAGTGAAATCACAGCCTTAGTGTTAAATGTCACAAGCTGACTCTAGATCACATTATCCCCCAGGTCTTGTGTATGCTCTTATTTTAGATATACTAGTCCAGGAGATGGAATTTTAAAATTCACCTTTGAATAAGGGCATCCCAATGAGATGCAGCAAGACACACATTCAGCTTCCCAGCTCTAGCGTAGAACCAGCTCCCACACTCTAGCATTGGTTATGACTCAATAAAGTGAAATAAGGAAATCAATAAGGCTAAAACAAACTCTAATCTCCCACTGCCAACACAGCTAGTCATAGAGTCACCCAGCTAAATTAGAATTTCAGATGGTCAATAAGTGATAAATTTTCTTTAGTATAACTATGTCCCAAATATCACACATGACATTCTTATGAAAACATCATTCTATTATTTCTGTCCTTCAGATTTAACAGGGTGTCTGAACTCTAAGTAACTCCTATTGGGAAATCTGGAGGGGCAGTGAATGGCAAATAGAGGGGAAGATAGTGGGCTGAGTTACATAGCTTGAGGCTACTCCGAAGAGTTCACACTAGCCTGTACACTAACAAGTCACCAATAGGGTACGACAAAATATGGACCATTTTCCCTGTGCTTCCCAGGAATATCAGAACAGAAATGGCAAGTGGGCTGTAGGGACAAGAGTCTCCATCCCAGGGGCCCTTCAGGAAGGGAAGCTCGGAGGATAAAGAACAGTCATAGGCAGGAACCACACCCCAATGAGTAGGAAAGTGAATGAGTAGGAATTGACTTCGGACCAATTCCAAACTCTTAAGTCATTTGTTCTGACCGTAGAAAATAAATTGAAGCTGCTGACGACTTGAGGGTTTTAGCTGGCACACAGCCACCAGTCTTATTAGAGATTAGAGAAAAAGATTTACAGTAACGGACCAAAAGCCAAACAGCCAACGTCCTTAGCCCACTGGGCCACATGTCTGGACTTGATTTTTGTTCATCTCAGACTTGTGTCATGAGGCCCTGGTTGGAGAGCTGCGCTCACTTTCACTATCTGTTGGCACTGATCAACAAACCTAGCCATTTAGCTTCTACACCAGCGCAGAGCATCAAGGGATGAGTCAGGGCAAATGGCAGTCGAGACAGCAGAGAAAGGAACACAGAGGGAAAGCACATCACAGCGGCTGCACTGATGATGTGTGGTCTTTACTTAGGGTCTTTTTGTATTGCGTTAATGTTGCTGGAAACTAAGACTTACCATGCTAATGGTTCCGATCTCTCCCACTAAGCCATACTGCACCCTAAGAGGTTTTTGTTTATGGTTCTGTTCATTTGTTTCTACTTTTGCATTTCTGAGACATTTAGAAATTACATAAGTCACCCTAATTTCCATAAAAAACCTTAGTTCTAGCATAAAGAATATTGGCACTGACAGAGGTGAGCTTAATTTATTAAAAACATAAATTCCTCACTCAGCAAAAACTTCCATCCTCAAGTGACACTTCATGGTTACTTATCTGATTCCGAGTAAACTAATTACCCCAGGATATTTGAAGTCAAATGTTGGCCCCCTCTGGTTCTTGAAAAGCATATTTCATCCCACTCAAGTGTACCCATCTATTCAAATGTTGCCTGGGGCACTGGATTATCCTGGAACTGCATAGGGGGATCTGCAAAAGGAGCCAATATTGACTAAGAGCTGAGCTCATCTGGACACTGAATTCCAGAAAGCTTCCGGCAACAGGCAGAGAAAGTAACTACTCTCCTTCCTTATCTGTGCAGGGCTGCTCAATTCCAGCAACCCGTTGAATCAGTAAAGGGATGACTCTAGGCAAGACTTCTGTCTCTCTGTCTCTCTGTCTCTCTCTCTCTCTCTTTCTCTCTCTGTCTCTCTGTCTCTGTCTCTGTCTCTCTCTCTCTCCCTCCCTCTGTGTATGTGTGTGGTGTGGTGTGTGTATGTGTGTGTGTGTGTGGTGTGTGTGCATGCCTGTGTTTGTATGTGTTTTCTGTCTGTGATGTGTTATAATTAAGAAAACTAAAATGTCTCACTTTATTTATTTTTGTGGAATGCTGCTGGGACGCAAAGCCAATTGCTCAAGAATGCTAACCATGGGCTTTAGTAGCAAACTATACATCTACCCTGTTCTCCTGTTTATGTTTTGTTGTTTGTTTGTTTGCTTGCTTTGGTTTTTGTTTTTGAGACAGAGTCTATGTAGCTCAGCCTGCCTTTAACTTGGATTCTTCTGTTTCAGTCTCCCAAATGCAAACTATGCCCAGCATACTTACCTAAAGGCAGGCCTACCATGAAATGGTGTATATTCCCAGTGTTGCACAATGGGATGGAGGTCATCCCAGTAGACCTACTGTGGGATAGAGGACATCCCAGTGGACCTACTCTGTAATGGAGGACATCCAAGTAGACCTACTGTGGGATGTAGGTCATCCCAGTGGACCTACTGTGCAATGGAGGACATCCTAGTGGACCTATTGTGGGATGGAGGACATCCCCAGTTATGTGTGACCAATGCCACTCCCCTTTCTTGAACCTTTGCATCAAATCAACTGTACATCACTAGATGTCTCAGGAACATGATATGAAACTTCTGTCTACTTCCTGTTCTATGACAATGAATCAGGCCTTCTGGATGGTCAGATAAATGCTTTGCAGGCTACTGAGACCTCCCGAATGGATGAGTGCTTTGCATGCTCCGTTGGTCCAGCTTTTCTCATGTCAGAAACATTTTTCCTTGGAAGAATCCAAAGGACTGGAGGACGTAAGACCCAGGACTATAATGGCAGTGGATTGTTTAATCTTATTTTCTTATTTGGCAATAATGAATCCAAATAAGATTTTGTTAGTATAGGTGTATAGGTTATACTTCATGGCTAATAATTTTAAAATTCAAATAAGTTTAAAGTGACAGCCAGGAGGCCAAATATAGCCAGAGGGGACACCCACTGCACCTATCAAAGCTTCATCAAAGACACTGAGGTAGACCTGGAGGACAAAGAGACCACCCCCTAGGGAACACAGCTGTGGATCCCCAAATACAGTAAACTGTTTTAGGAGACAAATTAAATGTCTTAAATTTCAGAACACATCCGAGATGCTAAATAACAAAAAATTGGAATAAACTTAAAAGAGAAAAATATACATCATATTTTATTATTGGCTTGCACACACCAGTCTCCACAGCAATAGTGGAATTTGACATGTTCTGACAATGGTTCAAAACACAGTGCACAGTCACTGTACTCTGCTCACAGTCTAACAGCAGAAAACAGTTTCTGGAAGGAAATCTCAAAAACTCAGAGCTGGTTATTTCCAGAATATCAGACGCAGCAATCTCCAATGTGATATTTGTTGACACCTAATGGAATAAGGGAATATATGGAGGGATGCAGAGAAATTAGGGTAGGAGGTTCAGGTCAGAGCTCTTTAGCCTGCATGTAGGGAAACTATCTTTTCTGCACTTGGCAAGCAAGGGAGCAAACAAGAAAGAGAAATTCCATCATCCAAGTGAAAACTATAGAAACCAGAGTGGTTGAAAGATATTCATAAAGTCTCCTCGGCATAATTCTGTCTTATTTCCCACTGTGTCTCCTGAGTCTGATCATTCTTGTGAATGCTAGATGCTCAGCATGTTTTACTGAATGAATATTCTAGCCATTAGCAGAAGATACAGGAATGCATATCTGATTTGATATAGTTGAGAGTACAGTGTCAAGCAAAATGAAAAACACTGCCCCATTTCTATTTTAAAATAAACAGTAAATTTGTAAAAAAAACATTTACTTAGTCTAGAATCATTTAGGAATTAAACATTTTTAAGAGCAACTAAAGATAAAAATAAGATGTTAGGTAAAATTTCATTCATAGGTATAAATATCAACTCTTTCTTGATCTGATGTTTTTGGTCAATCTCCATTTTTAAAATAAATATATCAATGAACTCTAGGTAATATTGTAGATGTTGTAAATAAAAATTAATATGTAGTTAAAATAGGATACTTATCCAGGAAATGCAGGGGACCCTGCAAACTGTGACCCAGGATGTGACCTACTTTCTGAATGGAGTCTTCCCCCAATCCAACAATGCTCAGAAACCACACATATCAACATTCTGAGGAGGTCGGTCCCAATGTCCAACCTCACAAAGACAGATGGAAAAGAAATCCACAATGCTAAATGGTCACTTAAAATGAAAAACAAAATGGCTGAGAAGACTAGCATCGATGATGGTATGATGGCAACCACATTGCTGATGAACAGATTCTAGAGCTCTTAACATTTTCATGTTGGCTTGGAGCACAGTCTTAGCATGAGAAATGCTAGCCACAGTGCTCAGAGACTTGGGTAAGAATGTCTTCTATGTGTAACCCTCTGTAGAGATACAGATTGCCCTGAAATCAGATATGATGAATTTTTACATCAGGTCACCTCTACTGAAGCAGACTTTGGAAGAGAACAGCCATTATTTACAACTGTGACTATGTCTTTAGGATGTTGCCTCTATTGATGAGTTCCAGTTAAAGAAAATATAGTCCTACTTTAAATACATCAAGCCTACAAAGAAGTCTCAAAGTGACAGAGTTCTCAGAGATGGCCATTCATGCATTCAGTGGAAATTTGTTGAAATCCTCATATAAATAAAGACCGATCAAGGCAAGGAGATTTCTGTATTGAGTTGCACATGAACCGAGTCTTGTTTCAGGGCCTTGCATTCTCCCTCTCTTCAATATTTGTTACTCTGCCTCCTGAAGATGGCTTTGGGACAAGGGCTAATTTTACAGGTTGATTCTACAAGGCAACCATCTTTCTTATTTGCAACTTTTCTTCTCAATTAGCTTCCCTCTGGTTTCCTCCTCCTCTAGCAACCCTTAGGAGTCAACACGGCCTGGGGTGTGGTGGCAGACTTGGAGCTGACTGAAGTCAAGCTGTAGGTATATTGTGAAAGACTTAATGTCAAGAGAGTGGGATTGATTTTATCCAGAAGCAAGAACAGCACTATTAGATCAGTGTTTGGGGAAGCCACTCTGACAGCAGTGTGAGAAGTGAGTTAGATGGGAGACAAAAAGTCAGATGGACATGGAAAAATCTATTTTATTGCTGTATAATGATTCACAAATAAGTTAAACAATTCTGTTCCTCAGTATCTATGTCTTCATGTCAGGAGTAAGAACACTATATTTGACTGGGTGTATTAAATGATATAAGTCTATACGTAATTGTTCACAAACCATCAGGTACATCACAAATGTTGATAAATGTTCACCATGGCAGTCATTGCCACAAGTGTGAAGGTCACTTGGGAGGATAATGCAACAGCTTGTGCAAAACACATGGCAGTATGAAAAACTGAGTTAATTGTGTGAAAGACTGCCACCACACCACAGTCAAAACAAGCTCCTGGCAAACACCTCACAGAGTCCCTACCCTTCGATGGCTACAACATTTTCCAAGAGTTCCACCCGTCTTATCTGACCATTGAGCTCTTCATTATCCTCCAAATGCCTGCTTAAATGCCACATCCTAGATGAGTTTCCATAATTTCTCAAAGGCAAACCTAGTGATTCTGTGCTCTGAGAGACAATGGCTGTGCTCACCAGAGAAAAGGCACTGTACCAAAATTCATCTCATTACAAATTTGTCACATTTCTGATCTGGAAAAGATTAGAAAACACTCCCCAACATACTTCCCAATGTACCTTGCTAAGCTCCCTGCTCACAGTAGTCTCCATTGATGCCTAGTGAATTAAATGTCCTTGCTACTCCCATTTTTTAAAATTACTTTTTTGGGTTGGAGAGATGACTCAGTGGTTGAAAACACTGGCTGCTCTTCTAAAGGACCCAAGTTCGGTTCCAAGCCCCCACATAGGGTGCCTTACAACCATCTGCTAACTTCAGCTCCAGGGAGCCTGACGCCCTCTCCTGGACTCTTTGGGCAATGCACTCACTGTACCCCCACCCATATACACACAACCCCCTCCCATATACACATAATATGCTTTTAATCTTGAATTTTTCTTTGTTTTTGATAGACTCATACATATGCACAAGATACAACAGTTCTATTAGCCCTCATTGGCTCCTTTTATCTCCCTTTCTTTCCCTGTGAACTCCCCCCTTCCCAGTTAGCTTCCCTCTGGTTTCCTCCTCCTCTATCAACCCTTAGTAGTCAACACTGCCTCAAGAAGAGGTGTGGCCTCATGTTATCCATGATGGAAGCACGAAGGGCCTATCTTGTGTAGGTATCCATAGCTGCTGCATGTTCATGATTGTAATGCCATATCTGAATGATGGCGTCCCATGGCGCTGTCTCAGCTTCCAGTCCTTGAATTCCTCCCTTTCCCTCTGCTCTGATGTCACCTGAGCCTTGAGGGGGAGGGTGTTTCCATTTTCATTAACACCATTTACTTCTCTCTCTTTTTATCCAGTTGCCTGGTTCTTTCCCAATTACGCTTTTAAAAACTCACGTCCTAAAATTATCACTGCATGTGAGAATTATAGGTTGTAGTTACAGTTTGCCTTGAAAAGGACAAAGGAGCACACACAGAATGCTTATGTATTAAATGATTCCATATCAGTTATCAAGAGTATTTTTGAGCTTTCCAACAAGTTTGTATCAATCACTGCTGGCCAAGATAATGGTTTGATTCCTAGTACTTATTTTTGGAGCCCTAAACAAGGGAGCAGTAGAATTAATCACGTGAAGTCCTCTGATCCACTATGAGGGTGTAAGAAGAAGTAAGTCTATGAGCAAGAGGCCAGCCCCACTGTTGCTAAGGGGAAGGATGGGCAGTCAGCCAGGTGCTGTCCTGTCATCCTGGGTTGGTGCAGGGCAAGGCTGCACCTAAAATGGCCGCATCTCGTTACAGCTTTGGAACACAGTGTGCTTATTCACTAGCCTTGGGATAGGGACTAAGCCACTTGTGGCCGCACAGGACACCTCAGCAGCGTCTACTCAGAGGGCAAGAAGGATGACTGCTGTCTGAGAGTACACTGCCCTGTAACCAAAGGCAGGAAATCTAAGCTCTGTGGTCATGTCCCTAAACGTCAACTTAAGAAATCTGTAACCCTGTTCTCTGTGTGTGCACAAAGTCATCTGCAGCAGCCAACAAATAAATTTGCAGACTCTGTCTTCTCTGTAAGACTAAGCATTAATTTTAGAGAACCACCGTCACCCCGGTGAAGGCCACTGGAACTGTCGCCTTAAACACAATGGCTCCTAACTCCTTGACATTTCATTCGCAACAATAACCCAAGGACATTTCAATCCTCCCTAAAGTCCCCAGAGTGAGACTGAGTAAAATGGGAATTTCCTTCCTGCTAAAAGCTGCTCTCTGCATTTCCTGGTTTGACAGACCACTCTCTTCCAAATGAATCAGCAATCTAATCCTTGCTACCCCTCTGGACTACCGCCCATCTTCTCTTTTCTACTTACTCAGGATCCTGCCCCTTAATGAGCTTGCCTTGTTTCCCATTTGGCCACTGACACTTGCTCCCTTGTCCTGGGAATCTGCAGACATGTCCATTTCTCCTTCATGGACTCCAGTGTCTGAGGGTAGGTAAACCTCCTCCCTCTCTCCCCATCTCTCTGTCTTTCTACTTTCTCCTATATTTCTAGAGGTGTCACTATGCTTTGCATACCATAAATGCTTAATAAATCGACTATAGCAACAGGGGGCGAATTACCTTAAAAAGACATTTATTTCCTCAAGAAATAGCTCATTAGATAATTAAATATTTACTCTCACTTCTTCCACTCTAATTAACAATGTTATCTGTGCACACAGACAAATGTACACACAGTATGCCCTAGTTACCCTAAGTCAGTCTTTGGGCAAACACAAAAAGAGGATCAACCCCACGAATAATTAAAACATAAACTGGGTCATATTATGTTTCTGGTTTTCCTTGAGAAAACTGACATGATGCTTAGTAGCAAATGAAAATTTATTTTGCAAATCCATAGACACAAAATGCCACCAATCATGGGTCATGCATCTTTCTTTTCTGATTTTGATCCCATTGCACTGACTCAGTGTGGTAATTATATTACAAAGCCATTATCTGATGAAATGAAAATGGCAAAACAATTTAAATGCTTGTCTAAAGAGACTCTGTTAGAATGCAATTATGAGTGAAATTACAATGACAAAATAATTGAAATGCAAGTCTGGAAGGCAGAGTCATGGAACCATAAAAATGCTTCTGTTAGGGACTCACACCCTTGAGTGAAAACAAGCCCTCCTGAGGACACAGCTCCAATGCACTAGAGTGGGCACCACTCATAGGCGGGTGAAACCACCCAGGTGCCTCTTCTGCAGTGTTACCCACACTTGTCAACGCCACCTGCAGATGTGTCTCCTCATTTGGTGCTGGCTTCTGTGACAGACTGATGCGGGAACCCTAAGCAATGCTGTGCTTCCATTCAGCACCATGAAGCTAAGCAAAGCTGTGCTTCCATTCAGCACCATGAAGACAAAGGAGAAAGGCAAGTCCAGTCTGGGCTTTCCTGTAGTGTCTCCGATATAAAATCCAGTCTCATAGCTTGAAGAGGGTTTCTTTAAGCCTGCAATGATTAAGGACCCATGTGGGTACAGCTCTAAGGCTCTGACTTGAAACATTCTACCGATACATCCCTTTGGCAAAATCTTGAAAGTTTCTGGACAACCAGGGTTATACTGATACACTTGCCACCAAAGGAAAAGAAAACCAGCAAAGCAAAACACAGTGTCAGATACAATGGATCTGCTGAAAAAAAAAGCAATTTGATGAATAGCTAAGCTTTCTCCTGTGAAGCATGGTAAGGTCTGCATTTTGATAGTTGGACACACACATGAGTCTATCAGCAAAAACTATGTAAGTTATTCAACAACTCCCACCACCTGTGGCCCCTCACAATCTGGTTTTATGGATTCAGTTCTTTCATTTATATAGAAAGAAATACACACACACACACACACACACATACACACAGGAGCTAATTTAAAAAATGAAATACTTTAAAGGAATTAAACACTGCCAGTCCTCTCCTTTGTGATTATCTCTTGTGGTGCTGGAGAGAAAGCTGAGAAGTGACATCTAGATACACATAATTTCTTTGCATGAATGATTATGACATTATTTAATAAACTAATCATTTTTCATAATAAAAATTATATGTTCTCAGTTTCTAGTTTATAGAAGGCTCTTGGAAATACAGACAGTAGTCTTCTGATCTCTTTTATAGATTCTGAATTATGTAAAGATTTTCATTCATAGAAACATATTCTTTGAGGCAGATTTTTTATTCTAAAGATTTATTTATTTTATGTATATGGTGCTCTATCTGCGCGTATGAGTTTATGCCAGAAGATAGCATCAGATCCCACTAGAGATGGTTGTCAACCACCATGTGGTTGCTGAGAATTGAACTCAGGACATCTGGAAGAGCAGTCAATGTTCTTAACCAATGAGTCATCTCTCCAACCCCCAGGCAAAATTTCTAAAAGGAGCTTAAAATCCTTCTGAGTTAGTGTATTAAGTAGTTGAAATGGACCCTTAAACTGTGTGTGTCTGTCTCTCCAACTTACCTCAAGAGTATTCACTACAGCCCCATAATAATAAGAACCTTGAGTGTATGGTGAACTGAATATAAAAATCTAATCTGTTGTCTAGATACCTTACAGAAATCATATTTCAACACATAGAATTGAATTATTAATAAGATTTGGAGATGATTTTAAAATCATATTAGAGAATGCAGTTTTGCCCTTTAGGTATGGAGGTACAAACCCTGAAAACAAAATTAAATTCACCTACAGAAAATTCTATGTATAAAGCTACTTGGAAAAAATAAGCAAACATTCTCACAGATCATAGGGAAAAAGTATCAGTGTTCTAGAAATAAGTGACAGTATCAGATGTAGTATCTGGAATCAACATTCATGACTTTCACAGAATTAACTTCTATTAGAAAAGTATCAACTGAGTTTCCTATAAAGATCCTGGGGATCTAAACCAGGGTTCTGCATGTGCTTGGCAAGTACTCTACCCCTGAGCTACATCCCCAGCTACCTTTGAATCAGTAAAGGAGGCACCAATGCAAGTCTATACTGCTCAGCACCCATTTGACATATATTAGTATGTTGGTTAACAAAAGGCTGTATTCATAATGGTGGCCTACAAGATCGTATTACTAGTGATGTCATAGCTATGCATAGATTATGTAACACTTGCATATCAAGTAAATGGCACATGACTTTTCCTTGAGTGGGCTGAAATCAATTTCTCTAACTTGCTTTAAAATGCACACAGATAAGTTGTATTAATGGATACATAAGATCATGAAGAAATCATCAGAAAAGGTAGCTACAGAACCCAGGTAAGATTCTCTACAGGTACTCACTACACATTTTTTTCTGGTTTTTTTTTGTACTTATAAGATTTTTCATTAAAAATTGCTGGAGAAATGCTATGCTCTAGATGAGAGTTATTCATTCTGTACTCCATAAATATATTTATAAATGCTTCTAAAGCATTTTCAGAGAGGTCTCTCTGACATACAGCACTCACCTAGCCATCCGGATCCTGAATTTGGTATGCAGAGGTCTGTCTCTGCACTGGGTAGCACGAAGCCCACCACGAACACCTCCACACCATCCGCCATGAGAGCCATGCCCAGGACGAAGAAAAGGGCCCACTGGAAACGCCCATGGCCACACTCCTGGATTATCAGCTCATACTGCTGAGCCAGCTCTTCCTCATCAGCCCTCCTCTCTGACTCCAGCTCTCTGCGGTCCTTGTACTCATCTCGTTTGGGCTGGCCCACAGACACTATGCTGTCCTTCCCTTGGTTCATGCTGGGGATGCCCTGATACTCCCCTTCATAGATCTCATCCTCTTCATCATGACCCTCAGTGGCTTCGCTTGAGCCTTCATCATCATTGGCCTCCCCACTGTAGGTTTCTCCAGGCGGGTAGTAGTCCTCATCGTCATCTTCATCCTGGAACCGACTGTAGGACCGCTGGGTGTATCCATCCTGGGCCCGATCCACTGCCTGGTTCACCTTCTTCACTGTTTGCTTCTTCACCTCTTTGGCAATGTCCTTGGCACCCTTCACCAGTGAAGTCCTGTCCTTGTAGGAGTCTTCCATCTTGTCTCAGCTGATGGCCGAGGTACAGGGAAGTGTCCACGGGGTGTTCGCTAGTTCACCTTTGGCTCAGAACAGAGCTGCACAGAAGAAGTAGGAGAGATGCATATTATTCCTTTCCCTAGATCTTTCACCACCCAGCTCCGGGGCCCTTTCACTACCCCAGATGGCAGAAGACATCAAAAAAGACACAGAATGCACTTTTCCTGCTTTTGACTGCTCACACACGTGCGCACACTATGTTGCTCCTTTGCTCAAGCGCAGCACCTGGAGTAGCTAGCAAGGTTGTTATTGTAGTTTTTTGTTTTAAAGAATTTTGTACTCAGGAATTCTACTGAGAATGAAGCTAACTACCTTCCAGCTTTTAAAACACAAACGTCGCGTCTCAGAAGGCTCCCCCAAGACTCAAAGACCATCAAAGAACAGAGAGTAGAAAGATGTAAGAGCCAGAAGTGGTGGGTGACTATAAAAAACTGTTTTCCGGCGACAACAGGACAGCTACACAAGTGAAGTCACTGTGGTGGTGACCACACACATAAGACCTGGCCAAGCTCCAGCTATAAAAAGTCTCAGCAGGGAGACAGGAGGGGGTGTGGGGGAGTGGGCAGGGAGTCCTACTCCTAGCTGAGGACTATTATTGGGGATTGATAGCTGCTGGGAGAAGCAGGGTCAGTTTCCTTTAAGATTATGACCTCCACCGGGGACAACCATGCTCTAGAATAGGCCTACACCTGGGTATTTGGGCAGCAAGAACTGGACTCAGACTGGGTGAGTTTTGTCTTGTTTTGTTTTGTTTTGTTTTATGAGGAGGGCACAAAATTGGATTAGGGAGGGAGGGGTAGGGAGAGGAAGGAGTGGATCTGGGAGGATTTAAAAGAAAGGAAATGATTGTGGTCAAAACACACTGTAAGAAAGTCTTCAAGAATTGAATATTTTTTAAAGCTATAAGAATATATATCTTGACTCACAAGACACACAGTCATACATCTATACACAGTGACAGCATGGCTGGATGAGGACTAGAAGAGCCCCATGGTCTCTCTTTCCTTGCATTGAAAAACTCATTGTTCAATTCTCAGACTGCCATTCCACTTGTCAAACTGCATGTTCTCTACCCTACATCTGCTGTTGGATAGGCACAAGTATTTCCTTTTCCACAGAGCTGTATCTGTAGAGAATTGGCAATTAATCAAGTGACTTTATGTGGCATTCACAGAATTAGAACACATATCTTGTTTGTGGAGGTCTTCCCTTTCAGAGCTTGCCCCAGTCCAACAGCAAGGGGAAAGCCCAGTGTGATGTGCCTTCACACCTCCACCTACAAGTCCTTCAAGCTTTATCTCTATTGTCCTTGAATGTAGACACTGGGGGATGCATAATTTGACGGCATGTTGGAAGTGATGTTTCTTTCACATGCACATCCTATCTGGAGGAAGTAGGTCACTACTTCCTTGGGGGCAACCTTGTACCGGGTTCCTCTCTTTCCTTCTCATTATCTGCTTTCCAGTCCTCATGAGATGAGCAGTTCTACTCTACCACACACTTCTGCCAAGATGCTCTCTCTGTTTGATCAGACTTACAAACAACAGAGTCAGTTGACCACAGATTACAACATCTGGAACACAGCTAAAAGAAATCCTTCCTTTAAAATTCTCTAAGATATTTGTTGTGGTGATGCAATGCTAACTAATACAAAAAAAACCCATGCGTGGATTGAAAGCAGTAGTTCTCAGAGTGAAGTTTACTCAACAGGTATGGCCAATAGCAAGGCTCACAATCATCTTAAAACATCATTAACGTCTGCAGGGAGCACTCTTTTGTATCTATAGAGTATAACACATACTGTGCATCAGGACCCTGTCTGATTCAATTGAAAATCAAATTTGTTGAAATCCAATGGGCTAGGGAGATGCCTCGGCAGTTAATGCATTTTCTGCATGAGCAAAGGACAGGTGTGAGATTCCCAGAACCCATTGAAATGCTGGGTCTTCAATGGTGGAGGACAGCGAGTCCCTAGACAGTGTTGGCTAGACAATGAGCCATATTGGTCAGCTCTGGGTTTGAGTAAGAGACCCTGTTTCAAAGAAGAATGTGGAGGATTCCTCAAGGAAGATTCCCAGCATCAACCTCAAGCTCCCACATGTATAGGTGCACATGCACACATGCTTGTGAGCACACACACACACACACACACACACACACAAATATACAAATGAAAAGAAAACAAAAACAAGTTCAGTTTGGTTTTAGTGAATACCATACCAGGTATGTATGAAGCATTTGATGTTCACCCTTATATGTTTTCCAAATTCTTTCAATCCTATAAAATAAAAATTATGATCTCCATCTTTCAGATGAGAATACTAATCAGATGGGTCCTTCACCTCATCCACATCATTGAGTGCTCCCATTGGGGTGTGAGTGCTCCGGTCTGATTTCCATTCTTTTCCTCCCTGTATGAAAATTATTTCACTATATCTTCTCTAAATCATATCATGGGCTCTAAAATAAAGGGAGTTGGAGTTGTTAATGATATCTTTTTATCAGTGATAGCTTTGATATAGCATTTCCCAATTTCAGTCTTGTTTATTCATGGAAATGATCACAATATGGTGGCTGTCTTTCCAAAGATAAAATGATGATGCTAAATAAGATACAGTGATCAAGAGGGCAGGAAATTAAGCAAAGCCTGGAAACTTCCACAATCTCCAAAAGACACATAATGACATCCTTTATTATTCAAACAGGACTCCTGCTCTGTGAGACAAAGGTGGTAATTTTCCTGTGCTCCTGTGAGGGTTTAAAAGACATCCAGCTCACACCACCTTAGGACGGAATTCGACATCTATGAGATCAGGAAGTACAGCCTCGCATGGGGAATCAGATGCACACCTCTTCAGAAAGAGTAGAGGGTAGAAAAAGGCAGGCAGGGACCTGCTGAGTAGAAGACCTAAAATGTAAGGGAAGACCTCAGCATGGTCTTCCAGAGGACTTCAGACAGAAGCAAGGCCTCAGGGCTGTTCTCACTCAAGCACAAGGTTCTACCCAATCACGCCTCCATACCTGCCAAGCATCAGCTAAGGGCACCTAGGGTGACCCTGAAATACAGGTGCTCTCAGCTCTGTGCTCAGTGCTCAGAAAAGAGGAGCAGGTGCCGGATGGGGGAAACAAAGGCACAAAGAAAAGCCAAAGAGCATAGTGAGAGCGCTCCAAGGGTGTGTAGGCAGCGTCTGGAAGCACCTCCCCCAGGAAGCCATCATCTGTCTTCTATTGGCAGGACAGGGCCACAAACTCAGGGCCCTGAATGTGCTGGGCAAACAGTCATCACATCCTTGTGTAAATGCCCGGATCATAGTGCTGAGCCATAGAACCCATGTCTGATTGATACTATATCTTGAAAGGCAATATTTAAAACAAATAACTTTATATCAGATGACATATGCTATATTCAATGACATGCACATTTTACACAAATATAGAAAGTGTAACCTCTACATATTGATGAGAGTTATTCTGACAAGAAGTATTGTGTGTGTGTGTGTTTCTCTTTTGGTGGCTCACAAAATAGCATATATCTAGTAATGCCACATATTATTTTAAAGTTGCTTCATACAAACTACAGCCCACATGCATGTAAACACACACACACACACACACACACACACACATTTCTGTTTCTCCACAGAGCCCCCACCTTCAATCTCTTCCTTTCTTCTTTTCCTCGTCACCACTACCATATCCACTTCTTGGGATGCCCCTCTTCCCTAAAACTTGTACGTGTTTTTCAGATGCTCCACAGGGTATCTTTCTCAAATGTATCTTTCCATAGGTTTAAAAACACTGTGCTCTCGCTGCATATTGGTACCCATAACAGCAGCTAATGTATTCTCTCCACAGTGACTGTCAGGCCAGAATGGGTTACACAGCAAGCCTTTGTCTCAAGAGAGAATAATACCAGTTTGGGCAGGCCCACTCCAGAGCTCACCCTGCAAAGCACCATATCCACTACTTTTTAGTGAAACTGCGAGCCGGTGGTGGAAATGAATGTTTGGTAAATGATAGTGTCACCATACTAGCTTGGGAGTCATCTAGACTTTTCAGAGACGCCTGGTATAAAGGGATTGTGCAGAATAACTTATTATGAAAGAACTTGGGGCACCCATGCCACAAGCAACTCTGAGGTATCAGGAAAAGAAAGACCAGATGTGCAGCTGTTTGTACTAAGAAGTATCTTTATCTTGCAAGTGCTAAGAGGTCTCTTTCTTGTAGGAGGGAGCAGTCTTCTATATAGTCTTACAACACAGTAGAAAAACCCCAGGTGGAAGAGAGCTAGATGATGATGTCAGTGGGGCAACGTAGGGGCAGTAAGCCAGGACTAGAAAACAGGATGCACCTATCGCTATCAAACAGCTCAGAGACCCTGTGGGGGCTAGGCTCCAACAAGAACTCAATTCCCTGAGGCAGGGAAAAATGAAGGAACAGAAAGCTGTTACTGAAGCATAGAAAGTTTCAGCTTTTCCAAAACAAAGGGTTATGAAGAAGGACATGATGATGGTTGTAGAATATTATGGGTATACAGTTAAGGATGATTAAATGGAAATTTGATGTTAAAACTTTTTTTTGGTTTTTCGAGACAGGGTTTCTCTGTATTGTTTTGGAGGCTGTCCTGGAACTTGCTCTGTAGACCAGGCTAGCCTCGAACTCACAGAGATCTGCCTGCCTCTGCCTCCTGAGTGCTGGGATTAAAGGCATGTGTCACCAATGTCCAGCTATGTTAAAACTTTTCTATAACAATAAAAATAGTGGAGAAAATAGTTTTAAATATATTTTCTTAAATTCTCAAAAATCTTATACTTTGTATTTTGATCATATGCACTCTCCATTCCACCCCCCAACTCTTTCTAAATCCATCGTCCACTAAAGTCCTTTTTTGAAAAAGAAGTTATTACCTCATAGCAGACATCCTAGGAAAAGAATTTGAAAATTCAGAAACACACACAAACACACATGCGTGTACATGTGTGCACATCCACACATGTTTATTAATCCCAGGGATAGTCATTCTTAACAATCAGCTGTTCTACTTCCAGCATTTAGACTGTGCGGAGGTCTGAGCATTGAGCTAGTCAGATCACAATGAACACAAGTATTTGAAGGCCTGCTCACATCACTGTAACTATAGCTAGAGATCACTCATCTGCAACTCTTCCACTGTGAAGTTTTCAACTTGTTCAAACAATGTCAATGGTTATCTCAAGCCATACAATCCCAATGTACACTAAGTTTTGGCTGTCAGCACACCTTCTAGAGTAGTAGTTCTCAGAATGACACCCGGAGATCTCCAAAAAAACCCCTCCAAGATATTCAAGGATGCCATGAAGTGTACAAGAGCAGAAAGCTGTTGGTTGACTTCATTCTCACAAGTTCATAACTCGATAGTGGCCTTATGGCAAGTATGACATTGCTACTCAGATGGCTAATGGCATGTGGCCTTGCATATTCTTGTGTTAAAGAGTAATATTCTCCGGTTTAGTTTCTACTATTTGGTCAAGATACAAATGAAATCTTCTTCGTCATTGATAAGTTTTTTTGGTTTTTACGAGACAGGGTTTCTCTGTATTGTTTTGGAGGCTATCGGTCTACCCCGGCCTCTGCATCCCGAGTGCTGGGATTAAAGGCGTGCACCACCACTGCCTGGCATCATTAATAAGTTTTAAAAGTGAACGTAGGTCTAAAAATCTGCCCCCCCCCAAATAAAACCAGAGTACTCTTACACATTACTTTCAAGCTAGGATGTGGAGCCCTATGAAGCTTCCTGTGTGTTTTCTGCTATTCTTATAGGACTTTGTGATTGCCTCTGTTACAGTTCCGAAGGGCTGACAAACTGCTGAACTAGCTTGCCTAGCCTTGTAGTTCTGGATCCCCAACTGTGCACAGATACTGCAAGGCCTGAGGTTTGCATTTTGGCTGGGTGGCATTTTCTAACCTCTGCCTATGGCAGACCACCACAGGCTGTCCTTTCTACCAGGTGGGGGGGCAGTGTGTTCGTAGCTCCTAGCTCGCCTGCTAACCGCACACGAATCATAACTTGCAGCATGGTCTCAGTCCCCACTTATCTTTGTCTTCTTTTTTCATTTCTAGCTCCCAGGGATTTCTTTGTCCTTTGGGATCACCCATTTATTATTTAAGTGGCATTTTGAAATATGACCTAGGGCAAGGACTAGGGTATAGGGCTGAGAGGGAACTAGAAATGCACTCAGTTCACCATCTAGGTCCACGGAGGTGTTCATAACCTGCTTTGATATTGAAATTTTCTCTTGCTTTTAAATATTATTCTACATCTTTAATTTGCACTGGGCTATTATTCACCTGACCTGTCTCCTGCCATTGGACAATTAGGCTGTTTTTTATTTTAATCTTAGCAATGCGTACTGAGAATTCCTGAGGTCAAAAGGAAAACTAATTTTGGCAATTTTAAGACCACTATACTGTCATACAGAAAGATTAAAAAGGTGCTCTATTTTCCTGTATTCTCTTCTATACCAGAAATTGGCTGTTGGGATAAATGAAAACCATGTTTTTTCATTGAACTTTCTTATGAAAATATTCATCCTGTGCCATTTTCATTTGGGATTGACAGTATGGTTAGTGATCCCCTCCAGAATGGCACGTCTGTGTTTTAAGCCACCAGAATCTATAAATGGTACCTTAGCTGGAAAAATAGGTAATTGTGTTAAAATATAGAGATGAAGCCTTCCTGGACTATGGTTATGCTGTAGATACAGGGACAACTGTCCTTGTGAAAGAGGACAGAAAGACATGGAAGGGAAGCAGTAGTGATTACAGCAACAGCAGAAGCCAAGGGGTCCTAGACCCACCCACCCTGAGAGGCCAAGGAAGAGGTTGCTGTTGGAGAAACAGTGGCTCTGTTAATCCCTCCATGCTGGGATTCTGGCCTCTATAGCAGAGAGAAGACACATTTCAAAACACTCAATTTGTAGTGGTTTGGAAGGCAGACACAAGACACTAACAGTCTTGTGCTTATTGAATTTTAAGAGGAACAGAATCTTTGGTGTGCACTGTAAATACTTTTCTAAAATGGTCTTATCTATAGTGAAATTTTTTGCAACAATTAGCTATTAAATCATTTTTATGTAACCTACTTTATGTTCATATATTCTGCCATTAGTCTTAGTTTAATTGTTTAATGTTTAGTTCTGTAACTTATTTTGTACATTGTATGAGATAGGGCTAGCCCCCAAATATTTCAGAAACAGTATTAAGATATCCCTTTGGCAAGAATCAAAGTTCTTACATGTGCTAATGCCTCTTCCACTTCCCCTTCTGATTCAGGAATGCGCATCCACGCTTAGCTTCACTAGGCTGACTTTTTACCGCCTTGCTATATCTTGCACCAATGCATGTTCCTTTCATGTCTCATCCTTTTCAAGTATATTTTTATTATTTTAATCAGGTTTCTCTTCCAAACAAACTTTAGAGTTGCTTGGTCATTTTTTTCAAAGAAATTTCCATTAATATTGCACTAAATTTAAAAATTAATTCCAGAACTAAAAAAGGCTAATGATAGACATCTCACTCGATACAAGATAAATATGTTGCCCAAGCCTTCCTTAATGCTACTCAGTGAAGTTTACATAGTTCCTCATTGTGCCAATTATTTAATAACAAGGTACATACATGCATTTTAAACATACTTATATTGCTTTGTATGTTTGTTTATTGGTTTCTCAGAACCATAAATCTGGCCACAAGCTCTTGTTCCCACCAGAGCATCTGTGGGTCTGGAAGCTGTCTCGTGCATTTCATCGGCACCTGTGGGAGCATCCATTGTGGAGCAGATGACCTGGGATGCAAAGACTGTGTCAGACTTACTAGAAGACAATTCAGGAAGGTAAATTGAGAACAGATAGTCTCAGCTGAGCTTCTCATCTTAGATCATCCTGGCTACCTGGGCCCCTCTCTGCCACCATGTTCATAGACACTGCTCCGCAGGAAGAAGGGGTAAGCAGACACGGGACAGCTTCAGTTGATCCTGAAAAGAATTTAGTACTCCTAGATTCTGTCCCCAAGTCATCCTATAACCCTTTGCCCCAGAACAATAAAAAAAATCCCCATTATGAAGAACACTCACTGAAAAAATAAACCTAACACATGCAGAGAGGCATTCCTTCATTTCAAATGATTGACCAATGACATTCTGGCAGATGTTTCCCCAGCACTGAGCAAAAGGGCCATCTGTGAATGTGCCCCTTCCACTGGGACTTGGGAATCATGTGAGGGGAACTCAATGGGCAAAGCCTGGAGCCCAGTTTCTTCTAGCAAGCCTGGCCTGGAAGACATGTCGATGGGGGTAGGAACACCAGCATGCTCCCCTGCCCCAGGACTATTGTTTATTTCCCCAGGGATTAAAAGATCAATCATTCAATATTTATTAAGAGCCTGTGATACATCAGACATTATTTTTAGGAGTTCTAAATCAGAGACTAAATAAGATATTAAGTCCCCGGTTGTATAAAACTTCCTCCTCTGCCATCATAATGAAAAAAAGGAACATACTTCCATGCAGCATTGAGTCCTAGAAATAAAAAACAAGGCAGGGTAGGGATGCAGAGCAGTTCTGTGGAGCAATTCATGCTGATTTCTTATATCGGTGCTGTCAAAACAGGAAAGGAACACTTTGTATTGCAATGACTACACTTAGCTAATGACTGATCAACATGATGATGCAGCATGACCCAGTGTAGGAAGTATTCAAGTGGTCCAGAGAGTGTTGAGTGGAAGATGAAGCTTGAATAAGAGCTGACTATGACCAGGATGTAAGTCATCCTGTTACCCAGTGACTCAGACACAGAGAACAGCATGCAAGAGCCATGGCCCTTAGTGGAGAAAGACAGGGAAGATGGGTAGCTAGACAGAGTCAGAGGGAGAGAATCAAGAAAAGTGGCTAGGGACAGATCATTGGGACTCTGAAGGTTATGGAAAGAGCCTTGTGTTTGAGTGTGAGTTGAGCATAGAGTAGGGAGATGCATTAGTTCATTTGCCATTGCTATAACAAAGTACCATAATCTACATACTTAATAGAGTGAAGAAATGTATTTAGCTTAGAGTTACAGAAGCTGAAAACCCCAGAATATATGGTTCCATTCGTTCAACCTCTGGCAAGGGCCCCCTTAGCCATATCACAACATGGCAGAGAAGCAGGGAGGAAAATTGCTGTACAAGGAAGAGACAGTAAGCCAAAGACCAAGGAGGAGCCAGACTTGCTTTTTAAATAATAACTCACTGTTGTGAGTGCAAACTCCCTCCAGGAGACCAACATCAAGCCACTGAGGTAGTGCCACAGTGATGTAATTCCTTCCATATTCCACTACTTCCTGGCCAGCACTCTGGGGTCAAGCTCTTTGTTTTTATCAGAATATGAAAACTTATTGCTGTGTTCCCATTGTCAAAATTTAGTATCTTGGTCTTTCCTTCTTGTCTTTGTACAGGGCCAAAAGGGACACACTGGCTACTTCAACAACCTTAAAGCATCCTCCAGGAATATCACCTACAGCTTGGCCTTTTCGGCCAAATCCAGCAATCAGAACTTCATCTTCTTCCTCAATGAAGTTCAAGCAGCCATCAGTAGGCATGAAAACTGTGATCTTGCATTCTTGATGGGCTGCATCCTGAGACACTTCCAGATAGCAGAATTTGGCTGTTTGGCTTCAACCCCTACTTTTTCCAGGACAATTCCCTTCACATGAGACGCACCACCAAAAGGACTGGTCTCCAGGGTTGTACCCAAGTAGGCTTTTTTGTATTGTTTATCATGCCACTCTGGTCCCATTGGTGACTGCAGAGCTTCCTGGCCATACAAGACCACCATACTTACCCATCTTTCCAGTGCCATGGGCCCAAGAAAAAGAAAGGCGGTCTTGGTTCAAGCTCTTAAGCCATGAACCACATTTAAGCCTTAGCAGGAAGTGCCAGGATCTAGAAGAATGCAGCTCCATGGTGCAAAACAAGGATTTCCCTTAGCACCTGATTCACCGATCACTGGTGACAGAATCTCTGTTCCCTGATTTCATTAGCTCTGCCCTTTGACATTTGTGGACGTGTTTATTGTGACTACAGCCATCTCATAATGAGTCAATAACTTCCAGGTGTTTAGTGTCCTTAGAGGTGGGCTAGAGGGAGGATGACAATCAGATGAAAAGTCAAAGCAATCAAAGAGAAACCCGCCTGTGCCTGGTAGCTACCCTGTGAATACTGTGACACAATTGTAGTCATTTATTCCCTCTTGTTTGCCTATCAGTGGAAATAGCAGAAAAGAAATGAGCACCATCTATAAATTAGACATGTCTCTTGTGTGTTTAAAGGCAGGTATAGAGTCAGTCAAATACTCATTGAAGAATTACTTTAACCCCAAAATGAAAAAAAAGTAGTCATGCCTCCCGACTCTTACCTCAGTGTAACAGGCACACAGATGCTCCCAAATCCTTATAGGAAGTCAGCATCCCTTGAGAAACAGGTGGCTCACAATACAGAAATGACTTAAGTTTTAGACATAAACGGTGACCTTGCTTATGAGTCACACATACATGGATTCCAGTGCTGCTGCTGCTCTTACCACCCTTACAGCTCAGAATGTGCAAGTTTTTGTAAAGATTAAAAGATGAAAGGCCACACTTGGTCAACAGTATCTGCCCAGTGAGTGCCAGTTTACTTGAAATTGAAGAGTGGACAAATGTAACTGTATAGTCAGAATTCATTGTTCACAGGAGTGATGCTGGGATTTCCTTTCTAGAATGGAAAGATGATGACTGGCTAGGTTGACTGTGTTCTGCTCCACCCTGAGAGCATACCTTGGGGTCAAGGAGCTGAGACTCAGTCTCCCCAGGGACTATTATTGCCTTGTCCCCTAAGACTAAGCCTATAAAGTAAAACTCTAATATGCATGTCTGTTTGTCTGTTCATCCTGTTGCAGGAATGAGGGAAATGTGAGGAGCATATTTGTAGAGCTTTGGTGCAATGTAAAGCCCAACCAGTGTATCAAATATGCTTCCTTCCTATTACCCTGATGAGAGCAAAGACTTTGCCCTAGACCTCAGTTAAGTCCCGGACCTGAGAATGTCAACAAGATGTAGAAACAGAGCTCCCTAGGGCTGTGGGTGTTTCCCCCTTACTGCCTGGAAATGGCACGTTTCTCTTTCCTCTTTGTTTAAGTTTTACTTGGTAAATATTTTATTTTGCCAGGTTTCTGGAGGTGGCAATGAAAGCAGCTGCCTGTGTTTACTTTGGCACCACCTGAGCACAGAGACAAAATCCCCAGGGTGCTGTCCCTATGGAATACCCAAGTCATTGTTTCCCTTGCTTGTGGCTTCTGGAAAGGAGGTGTCAGGGCCTCCTTGAACACCCCCACAGGTACTCTATGGCTCTGGGGATAAGCAGCTTTGATACCAGGGAGTTTATTGGTGCACAAGTTCTCCACAGAGCATGGAAAAGGCAAGAATACTGGAGCATCGTGGTACTTGATGCTCTGTGTCCCAGCAAGGGTTCAGCTGGTGCATAGTAGCTCTGTGTGGTAAGAAACAGGCTTGAAGGAGATCTTTACTTCAGGGAATTCTCTCTCTCTCTCTCTCTCTCTCTCTCTCTCTCTCTGTGTGTGTGTGTGTGTGTGTGTGTGTGTGTGTGTGTGTGTGTGTGTGAGTGTACATAAACACATGCACCAGCATACTAGGAAGAACAATGTAAGATGTTAAGGAAACCACTGAAAAGAGTGCTTTCCTTTCTATCTTTCCATTAAAGTCTTTACTGTCATAGGAGAAAAGAGCTACTAAACTAATCCACTCACAGAATATAAATGATGGAGTGCTTTTCCCTCCTCTGAGTTTAATTGTACAATTCAACCAAATGTCTAAGTTGTGAATGTTTAAGCTCAGTGGTTGGCTATGAAAGTATATTTTGGAGGACAGGAGTGACTTCTGAGTTTAGGGTCTTGTACCTGGGATACTGAATATTACATTAGTGTATAAAAACAGATCTGCTCCCAAAGCAATAGTCACAAGAAAAGTCAGAAGCTATCCATCCAAACAGACAGGTTCCAAGTTCTATAAGGGCAGGGACCATGTTTTGGTTTATCTTGGATTCTTAGTGTTCACTGCATGCAGCTCTGTAACCTGTGGCATAGACCACACCCAAATGTAAGCACGAAGAAGTCAAATGAAGGCCTCTAGGCACCCACCCTCTATCTAGAGATTTTCATTCCTGTGGGAACATGCAACAGACAAGTATCATACAACATGATATGATCTATATGCTGATACAATGGGATAAGATAGGCCCTAAGTTGAGCTAATTAGCCCAAAGGAACACAAGTAGAGATGTTCAGTGGCTAGTGAAAGCACGCAATAAAATAAGCAACAAGGCCCACAAGTCAAGCACAGGCTGAGTCTTTTACGCACACCTGTGCTAGATGCAGGTAAAACAAAAAGACTTCCAGTGCTCTCTGGGACTACCCAATGCCCCTATTTCTAGAGCCAAGGGTCATTCAACTTTGATCACATGCACCAAAAGTCAAATGTTTAGTTTGTGGGCTCCAAGCTCACTACAAATTGACACCACAGGAAAGTTCATTTCTGACCAATATAAAGGCACAGCTGGCAACTGATCATATGCAACAAAATCTCCCCAAAATCCATCACAAGAAATAATTTAAAAGTTTTCCTTAAAGAACAGTGAGGAGGTGTGGCCAAGTACATCACTTCTGTCATCTTCTCCCCATCTGACACTATTTGTTTCAAGTGACATCACGTGTCACCTGGATACTCTGAGAGCCTCCTCCCCGCTTTCCTGGCTCTGGCTCTTTGTCTCTGTGGCGTCTCTTCTGCACACAACAGTCACAGAAATCCATTCTAGACATAGGACAGAAGACATTACTCCCAGGGGCTTCCTTCCTATGCCCTTGGCCCCACATGACCTGATTCCGTTCCTCAGATTCATTGTCCACCATTGGCTTTCTCCACCCAGCCGTACTGACCTCTAACAAGAAGAACCCCCTTCAGAGTCTTTGTGCTTGCTATTCTATCTTTCTGGAAGGTTCTTCATCTAGGTAATTGCTGGATGCCTCCCCCAACTTTCTTCTGGGAGGCAGACATAAGAGGGTCAGGAATCAAAAGATCACCCTCAGCTACATATTAAGTACACTTTCCAAAAATAAATAAATAACCTAAAAAGTGGCACCACATAGAGCCCTAGACCATAGTGTCCCTACATCACTACTCCCTGAGCAGCACCTTTGATCATATCTCCATCTGAAAACATAGTACATAGGAATTAACTCCTGTTTGACACTCCACAAGATAAACCCCATAACAAGCAAGATTTTCCCTGTGTAATTTTCATCTAAATTCTAATATCTAAAAGAATATGAACACATTATAAAACTATGTGTTAAACAGATGACTGACTGACACGCTCAGACAAAGCTAAGTCCTCTTTTCTAGCCTTCTCAGAAACTTTGAAATCCTAACACGGATCATGAGCCTCCAAGAAAGGGTCTTTTGGCATCACCAAACTCAGACCTCAGGGCTCATTGCCAACAAGGCATCCTCCAGAGGAATTATTGGCATCAGTGCTGGGGGACTCTGTGGTGAGACACATTAGGACTAAAACATGATTCTGGTCCTGCCAATGAGAAGAAAGCTCCCTGGACAACGACTGAGGCTTCCTCTTGTGATCAATGTTATTTGCACACCACAGAGTAACACACATGCCAGTAAGACACCAGAAGGGAACATTTATTTGGATTTTCCTTGATCCCATCTTGGGAGAGCAAAAGCAGCTTCATGGCCACGCTGCTGGAGGAAGGGAGTTGCTGTCAGCTTTTGTCTCTAGATCCAGCAGCAGAAACTAGCCACCCAACCCCAAGGTCAGCTCTACGGGAAAATGTACCATGTGAATAGTAAAGTGGAGGGGACAAAAATGCATCTCCCTGCAGGGGAACCTTGCTTTACTTTCCAACAGGCTCTCACACAGTTCACATGGAATGACTTCACACACTCATCGTGAACAGCCCTCCTTGGCTGCAGTCGTACGGAAATTGTGTGATTCTCTGAGAAAGACGCGTGCAGATTTTAAAACAACAGTGGTGAAGGAAATTATCACCAAATCTGTCAGAAAAATGTACAACCCCCAAGCCCAGGTCACAATGACATTCACTCTGTTACAAATTTTGTGATCCCTGGGGTCAGCAGTTCCTGCTGAATGGCAGCAGGGGAGGGTGGGCAAGGGGACCAGTGAGGAGGTATAGTCCATGTTCTAAACAACCACTCTCAAGTAAGATACCACTGCCATCACACCTCACCAGAAACCACATCACATTACTTGGTGGACTATGCACACAGGGAGCTGGGGCATAGGCAGGGGAACACGCCCATTGTCCTCTTTGGTTAGACAGCAGAAGAGACTGTATGCTGGAAGTGGACACTATATTAGAGTTGTCGCCAGACATGAAAATACCTAATGTTACAAAAATAATCAGTGACTTAAGCTTCAACAGAACATTCAAGACATAGGAGTTTTTTTAGTGCTGCCCTGCTTATTAGCTAGTAGAACACAGAAAAACATAACAAAGCAACAAAGACACAAGGAGTAGGCTATTCACTCACTGGGTGGAAATGGCTACATCTGCTTAAAATGCTTTTGGTACTAATTCTTTCAGAGACCACCTCCCACCCAACTCTCTCTAAAGGTAAGTAGAACCTAGCAGACCTCATTTCCTAAAATGTTTCCTCACGTAGAATGACACTGATATTGCAGTTTGGCCCAGGATTCAACTGTCAGCCACTGGATGCGTGGGAACAGGCATGTATGATGTGTCATCTGCATGACATATAGCGTTTATAAAATATTTCACAAACACCATCACCTTTGGCCCTCATAAATACTTAGTACAGGCAGAACACCTGGTGTGTTCAAGCCACAAGCCAATGGTCTCACAGTTCTGAATGTTGAAAATCACTGTTTTGTTGTGGCCTAGATCCTTCTGAAACCCACAGAGCCTCTAGCCTTACCATTTCCCAGAATTTTATAGTGTTCATGGGTCCCCTGTACTTCTTGTCTTTCTGTCTCTGTGACACCACAGTTGTCATTTGACTTGTGTCTGTGCCCAAGTTTCCCTCTTCCCATAAGTCTACCAGCCATGCTAGTACTTTATCTTAATGGCTTTATCTTCATCTGACTACACATACAAAGATCATATTTCTAAACGAGATAACATAGATATTGGGGTCTAGGTCTCAATACACATATTGAGGAGACACAATTCAACCCATAGCCATCTTATAGAGAACCAATTATTCATGAAATTAACTCATATTTGATCAAATTTGTAATATATATCATTGGTGTTTATCCTGTGCTCACCTCCCCACACATCTCCAAAACGAGACTTACAGGTCCCCCTGGTCTCAGAGACAATTGCTGCTATCTCAGAGGACCTGAATTACAACTACCTGTAATTTCAGCTCCAGCTCCAACTATCCTGATACCCTCTTCTGGCATCTGGAGACACCTGCCCATGCATGACTTATGTATACACGGACATAGATCTCTCTTTCTCTCACACAAACATTTATTTTTTTAAAGAGGAGAGAACAGACTATGAAAACAAATTAAAAGAATCCCAGCACCTTGTCTGACTTCCTTCTTTGTCTCCCACACTGAAAGCTCATGGATCAGTCATATGCAGTAACACCATAAACAATTACACTTTGGAAACTAATTCTCCAATACAGATTGCCATTTTGGATATTCTACTCATGAGAACAAAAACTAGTTGATACCATAATCATAAGTTCACAAAGACCATGAAAAGGATAAAGGGTATGACTGCCTTCACTCACATCCCTTGTTTGCAGTTAGCAGGGAACCCTCAGCTAATCATGCCACTGAGTCAAACAGGATGATGTTGAGCTAGTGGAAAATACCAGCAGATAGTCAGTCAATTCCTCTTTATACTAAACAACTAAATATACTAAAAAACCCTACAATTAACCAAACTAACAATTTATTGGCATTTGCTCTAGGGGAGAAATGCTTGACTCAGATTTTATAACCACAGGACCCCTAGGTCAAATAGTAAAACATAATGTGAGGCTTCGGCTAGAAACCAAAAACAGTCTTTCTCACCCTGAAGGGTTAAGTGCTAACAAGGCAACCCAAGGAAAACTGATCTAGTCTCCACAGAACGTGAACATTTCACTCTGCAGAAGAGACTAGTGTCCTAGTCAGGGATTCTATTGCGATGATGGAACACCATGACCAAAAGCAAATTGAACAGGAACCCAAGCAGGGCAGGAACCTGGAGGCAGGAGCTGACACCGAGGTCGTGGAAGGGCGCTGCTTACTGGCTTGCTCTCCATAGCTTTCTCAGCCTGCTTTCTTATAGCAGACAGGACCACCAGCCCAGGGATGGCACCACCCACCATGGGCAGGAGGCCCTCCCCATTAATCACTGATTAAGAAAGTGCCCTACAGACTTGATTAGAACTGATCTTATGGAGGCGTTTTCTCAATTGAGGTTCTCTCCTCTCAGAAGACTCTAGCCTGCGTCAAGGTGACATAAAACCATCTAGCACAAAATATGGTGAAGAACAGAATGTGAGGAGCCACTGTTCTCAGGAACTTCACATAAACACAGACACTGAGGTACATTTCTTGAGAGAAAACTTGGCTGACCATGTGTAATCTGGTCGTGTCTCCACACCCCCCCCATTTCTCCATTCCCATATTCTTATCACGGCATCATTCCTCTTTTGTCTTCACAGGGAAGACATCATTCCCATTTCACCTCTGTAAAGTAAGTTACTTCCATCATATATCTTTGTCACTATTTCAAAAAACCAAGAATTTTAAAAACAGTTTTGAAATATCCTAATGTTGCTTTCTCATTTTATGATTATTTGCTGACTCCCCATTCTGTCAATCAAATGGGCCAAAGCCCACCCCAGAAAGATTTCTTGTGCTCCATAGAGCCAAACACTTGCAAAAAAACATATGAAAAACAAATAACTTTAACATTTCCCTACTTTGTTGTATAAACTAAGTGTGAATGACCTTTTCCTAAGGTGTGACTTTTGCATACTTTGGTATTCTGTAAAGTTTAAAAGGATTTGTAGATGTTTTACTGACTTCAAAATCAACATATTTTAGCTATGGGTGGTGTCACATGCATATTATTCCAGCATTCAGGAGGCAGAGGCAGGAGGATTACTGCAAGTTTGAGACCACTCTGCTCTACATGATGAGTTCCAGGCCAGCTAGAATTTCACAATGTGACACTTTATACAAAAAAAGAATAAAGACTTTTTAAAGATGACCAATCTTAGCAGAGCACTATAAAAATTAATTCTGCTAAGAAAATGGATTCCCTTAAAGGACTCCTTAAGTACTTTTCATATGTTTTATGCAAGCAATTCTCAATTCCTTTTTTCTTATTTAACTACAATCATTTTAAAATATGGGATGCATCTCTGGTTTGGATGTCTCCCATGTGTGGGACCATGTCAATCTTCTCTGTGCCATTCAGAGTTAGTACAAGTGCTTCAAGACAGCACTTATGAAATCAGCTCTTCCCCACTCAACACATTGCTGAATGAATGTGTCGTTTGGAAGCTATCATTTACTTGTTATATTTAGATTGTGACTTTTGTAAAATCTGACTCTGGGTCAGCTCACTGATGTTTGCTAAACTGTGTTTAGTGGCCTAAAGGTCAGCATTATACACACAGAGGTAACTGTATATTAAACATTAGATTTACAAGAGAAACAAGATTGCACCATTGTCCAATGTTAGAATTAAGCAAAAGTTTAATTCTTGCATTTTGTATCCCATATTATTCTTGAAGAAGATTTCAAACACTCTAGTCATTTTATTTATAAAATGTTCATTGATTTACCTAAGAGGTTAAGTTTTAGGGCTGTTTATTTTTCCATTAATCTGTTTAGTCTCTTCTGTTAGCGTTTAATCCCGCTGTGTCTTCATTTTGGGGAACCTGCATTACTTCAAGGGTACAGTGTATCTCTTGAGCTCTTGTTAATCTCTAAATGTCTTCATTATTTGTGTGTTGGGTGTGTACTCATAGATTTATGCTTATTGTCATATATGCTTCCAGGTACAACAAGGAAGGTCTGTGTTTCATGGAGCTTACAAGATAGCAGTAGAAAGAAAGGATAATAGGTACATGAAAACAAAGCAGATAGCTTACTGAAGATGATCTATAATGAAAAAATGGAATAAATCAAGGAGACTGAGGGAGTGGTCTGGCTGTAGCTGTAATCTAATAATTCAGTTATTGAGATGAGAATTATAGGAGGTAAGAGTCACTTGAATGGATATATGGAGCAATAACCTCTAAAGCAGAAAGGAGAGAGCAGAATCCCTAAGTGAGGAGTGTATCAGAGGAATAGGAGTGTTTCAACACTGAGGCTGGAGTGGAGTAACAAAAGGGATAGCAGAGGATGAGCCCACAGAGGCAGCGATTCAGGTAAGGGCTTGGGCTTTCACAGAGTCCTGAACACAGATGTGACTTCACTCCAGGCACTGCTCTGACTACACTGCTGGATCCTAGAAGGACAAGGACAGGAATAGAGACCCCAAAGAGAGGTGATTTTGGTACCTCAAGCTTTCAGACAACTGTTGGGGGACAGCAGTAGACACGGTGAGAAGTGGTCAGATTCTGGCTACAGTTTGAAGCTAAAGGCACAAGGAGTTCCTGATGCAGGCTGAGAAGAAGGTGAGAAAGCGGAGTGCGTACTTTCCACCCACTGAGTAGATGAAGGATAAAGAAACATCAGGAATTGCTGTGAAGTGTAGAGAACGGGGTTTGGCTTCTGTATCTATCAGATAGCCAAGAGCGAAGTGGGTACCAGGATGGAAGCCAGCAGACAGGATTCTGTGCACCAGGTAAGCAATTGGGAGACAATGCATACGACTGGAGTTTAAAGACATAACGGTGGTTGAAATCGCCAGAATAAAAGGGGTGGGAAGAAAAGAGAGCACTGTGGGAGAAAGGAGAGGAGAGCAGAGGAGAGCAGAGGAGAGCAGAGGAGAGCAGAGGAGAGCAGAGGGTTACAGCCTGCTCCTGAAGGCTAAGAGATCAGGCGGAATAGGATATGCCACCAAAGTCAAATGAGAAGGGGTGAGGCGAAGAGTGTGACATCACTGGACATTGACATGAAGACCTAACAAAGAGGTACACAGTAGGAAGGCTCTCGGCAGGAGTCCAAAAGGAGAAAATTTAACATAAATGGTGGTCAACTTAGCAGCTAACAAAAATGAAAGGTCTCATGAAGGTGGCAGCTGCCAGAAAAGTAACTATACCACCTCCTGGCTTCAGGATGGGGAGGTGGGTGAGTAAAGGTGAGGAATTTTGGGTTTAGAGGAAGGACCCATAGATCTGAAAACCAGACTTTCAAAAAGAAGTTGCTTTTCACTCTTCTGATGGACCAAAAAGATCCTGAGAGGGGTATTACATCCCTGCTTGAGGCTGTGGTGTTTCTATATAAGGCAATATTTTTATTTTTGAAGGAAACCATACAAATTACCACAAATGCCATGGTTTAAAATAACAGAACTTTATCCTTGCATAGTCCAAAAACTAGAAATCAGAAGTTAGGTGTTAGCAGGTATGCCCTCCTGGAGGCCCTCAGGGGGAATTTCTCCCGTGCCTTCCCTTGTGGTTGCTTGTAATCTTTGGCATTTCTTGGCTAATGATCTGTTTCCCCAATATCTGTCTCTCCTTCCCACAACCTTCTTGCAAGGACACGAGTCACTGGATTTAGGGCCTACCCTACCCCCAGTACAGCCACATCATAACTATTCTGTTTGCAAAAACCCTACTTCCAAACCAAGGCATATTCTGGGGTCATGGGAAGACATGGATTTTATGAGAGGGGACACTATTAAATGCACAAAGGTAGTTTCTCAACCATCTTGAAAAGTGGGAACTGAAATGATGTACTAAAGCAAGAGGATACCAACATTGCAAGTAGAGATTTGTCTAAGGCATGCCACTCCCAAGAGCCTCACAGAGCAGAAGCCCATGGGAAGCAAATGAGAAAGTGAAGCCCTTCTCCCTCACCCAGACTCTCTGACTCCTGTCTCCTCTTGGACAAGCATGCTGTAGAGCCAGCTCAGGAATCCAGGCTGTGACAAACAGAATGTGCAAAGGTAAGGTTTGGAGCAGAGAGACAATGTCTTAATAATTAGTACCGTTGCTGGCTGGAGAAGAAAGATGAGTACTGGGAATCATTCTCTGGATTTAGCTTCAGTTCCACAACCAAATAAACACGCTAAGGAAATGCCTTGCTGTTTGCCAAACTGGCCAAACATTTCAGCACTCTGGTCAGCTCCTGGTCACTTCTGACAGCTATCAGAGCAGTTAAATAATGCTCATAATTAATTCTTACTTCACAAACTTGCAACCATGTACAATGCAAGCACTGCTGCCTGCAGATAGTATTTATCCCATCGTCCCTTTGCAGACTGTTAATATGATAACAGCAAGTGAATTGAAGCAGTCTTGGAAATGAATGTAACTGTATTCCAGTAAGATGCCCATGAATGAATAAAACCAGGTGGCTAATTTTAGTCTTGTTTCTCTGGAGGTAAAAGAGGAACAAATCAAAACAGTAGAGAGAAATTCAATAAATCTAGAACAAAGTCAATCCAGATTTTAGAGACCTAGACACATCTGTGAGAACTCACTGAGCTTTCTGTTTGCTTTTAAATAGAAATTTATAAAGCAAGCTGATGCTTTGAATATTAAAAATCACAGAATACAGAATAAAAACAGAAATACTGAAAAACTGCATTTGTCATTAGGTACTTCTGTGAATCTTAATTATGTAAATTAGTTGAGGATAATGCCTAAATTTCTATGTTGTGATCTATAAAAGCAATTTCACTTTTCATAGAAAAGCAACAACACATTCCTAAGCTAATGGGAAGTTAAAATACTGAAAATCAAATTGGAAAGAAAAATGCCTAAACTGTCCCTCACTGTTAGTTAATATTTGAAATTTGTGGCATTCTCTTACTTCGTAGAATTAGTTTGGTGCATCTAAAATAAATAGTAAAACAGGATTGTAAAACTCCCAAGAGAGGAAGCAACATGAAGAATGACACTCACGAATTGATGCAGAAGAGTTGATTAACTAAGCAAGCTCTGCTGTGAGCTATAGTCTTGACTTCTTTGTGCCGAGTGAGACTCAAAATTTCAATTTTACATTTGTGCTTCAGCCCCCAGAGCCTCAAACCCACTAGAGAAGCTTCTATATTTTGCTAAACACACATGCTGTGGAAAATTAATCTTACTGGCATTCCACAGGATACATATCTGCTTAAGCAAAACTGAGGGAAGCATTAACTATGCATTATTTATCTTTTTTTTTTTTGGTTTTTCGAGACAGGGTTTCTCTGTGGCTTTGGAGGCTGTCCTGGAACTCACTTGGTAGTCCAGGCTGGTCTCGAACTCACAGAGATCCGCCTGCCTCTGCCTCCCGAGTGCTGGGATTAAAGGCGTGCGCCATCTTATTTTGGTACAATGTTAGCTCCTGGTTTACTAGACTCAGTACAGGTTGAGTGAAGTTTATTCAGGGAGAATGCACTTACACGAGAGGTGGGTGACAGCCACAGGTTCTAGCTCCAAGGATCCACCCAGGCTGTTCCCTGTGACCCAACCAGAAGCAAGAGAGAGAGCTGGGGTCGGGGACCCCAGATCTAGTCCTACCCTCTGTCACGTCCACACCTGTGACTACACCCAAACAGGCATCGTCATTGCTACAGGTGTGGGCAGGGTGGATATCCCACTACACCTCTTTGCTCTATTTTTTGAGACAGGATCTCACTCTGAAACTGAAGACCACTGATTGACTAGACTAGCTACCCAGTTAACCCCAGTGACCCACCAGCATCTGCCTTGCCAGCATTGAGATTACAAATTCATGTCACCACATTCTGCTTTTATATGAGATCTAGGAAGCCAAACCAAGTTCCATATGCTTGTGTAGTGAGAACTTTACTGACTCATCCATATCCCCAACCTTTCTCATAAATTTCAATAGGCAGTTCACTAGTACTGGATAGGTGTGGTACCCCATGCCTGTAATCCCAGTACCCAGAAAGCAGGAAACGTTGAGAGTTCAAGGCCAGGCTTAGTTTACACAGCAAATTCAAGAGAGCTTGAGACATATAGTGAGATCCTGCCTCAAATGACAAACAAGTTTGAGGAAATGTGTGTCAAAGCACAGAGGGATTTGGGTCTGGAGCATTGCTCTCTTGTAATATCTTTGTCTTGTTTTAAGTCATAATAATATTGGTCTCAAAAATGAGTAGGTAACAGTCCTCCTCTGCTAAACTCAAAAAATACTTCCATAAAATAGATATTACTTTATTCCCAAGTGTTTAGTAGAATATACATTAAATTTTTAATTGCACATTTCACAAAGAATCATAGATTAAATGAGAATTCAATATATATTTGCTATTACAGTTGACCTATTAATCTAATCTTGTATAGGAAATTAGCATATTAATAGTAGTCACAAACTGTCTTTATATGCCATAAGCTGAAATGCAAACCCATTACGTTGTCTTGAAGTAATTCTAGTGACAGCTCCCAGAGATTAAACAAGACCAGAACAAAAAGAAATTAGATTTTTTCGTAACAATAATTATTCACCCAATTAATACATAGTTAAGAATCACTAATATTTTAAGGAAATTACGCTATTCTACTACTTGAAATATTGTTTCATAAATATTCTTTAAATTTCTGTATGCACAGGAAAAATGACATTTCCTAGAGTTGTTACAATGGGAATAAGCTCAGATGTAGATGAATAATATAACAAGATTCCTTTTTCCTGTTTCGATCTTTCAATTCAGCGGCTACAAAAAGGCACAAGGACCAAATGAAGAATGTTAAATAATGGATCAAAGTACTGTCATTTTGGAAATCTGTTAAACAACAGGCTGAATATTTTAGCAGTTTTAATTATGCATCATTACACACTCCATTACCTTTTCAGACATCCCTGTATGGTTTTGCAGATTTTGACATTATAACAGAATGGGTAATGGAGCAGTGAAGCAAAACAGGTGCTATAACAAAAAGCATTTGTGTAAATGTCTAACAGAAAATTAATGAACCAAACTGATGGGAAACACTCTAGCTCTTCCAAATGTTAAGGCTTCTGATGGCTACGGGCAGAGGATAACTCAAGCCTTCACAATCCTAAGTCAGTGAGGATCACAGTTGCACATCAACGAGGACCAAATAAAGTCAAGGTCATGTTTCCTGTTTGATTAATAAAGAATATTTATTGAACGTCTGTTGATAAGCTTACAAGTAAACTGTCCAAGCCAAATTGATGTCTACAGTGCTGACAGAGCAGCACAGAACACTGAGAGCCCTTTGGCTTACAGACAGAGCCTGATTTAAAAGAGACACACACCCACTCGTTGAAGCACTGTGGCCTTATCTCAGAGCATTTACTCTCCGGATTCAGTCTCTTCGATTTTGCAATATGCACCACTTGTGCCAGACTCAGCATAGCCTCCTGTGTCTACAGGGGACCTTCAAGAACTCCAGCAAAAGAAAAGGACATTCATGAACAGGCTGAGGACACAGTGCCTCAGTTATGCATTGGGAGCATTTTGAGTCGGACCTGGAAAGACAGGGAAACGTCCTTTTAGTAGGTCAGGAAAGATAACGGGAATCAGCTAAGGGAGCTACTGTAAGGACAAGTAGGACCTGTTCAGGAAGGCAAGAAGGACCAAAGAAGAGCATGGGACCAGCAGAACCCCAGGAAGTTCGGTGGTGTAGTTCTTCATTGAGGATGGAGCCATTAGTGATCTTTATCGAAAGAGATAAGGCATTTTATATTTTACAAGATAACGCAGGAGAGAAATGGATCACAAAGCTAACCAGATGTGTTAGCCTGGAAACTGTTGTATTAATTCAAGTGAGAAGTGATGGAGGCCTAGGCTGAGGCTCTGAGAAAATGGAGTAACAAGTGTCTAGCATGTTACATTTCTTCTCTTTCTATTAAGCCCCACAGCATTGAAAAAGAAACTCCACATGCCCCAGTGACTGACTGGGAAAAAACCTCTCTCTACAATAGACAAATTACAAAGAAGTATTCTTTCATTATGTCCACAGGGGAAATAGTCATTCTATTATGCACCTTTTGTTGTTACCCAAGGATGTTATTTCTAATAAATGTTGATACAAATGCATTTTTGTTTTGATTTAATATGTTCAAGTTTACAGTAATGAGTTTTATAACTTATCTTAGAAGAGGCTCCAGGTAAAATGGTGGAGTAGAGTCTACTGGCTTGTGATTAGGTCCAGGAGAAGAGTGGGTTCGAGCATAAATGGGGTCTACTCAAGAATGAGAAAAAGCTTCAGAACTTTGTGGAGGCCATGCTAGAATGGCCGTCTTTTCCCAGCCCTGGAAACATATATACAAGTAACACTAGACAGGCGGTGTGTGTGTGTGTGTGTGTGTGTGTGTGTGTGTGTGTGTGTGTGTGTGTGTTTGTGTGTGTGTGAATGTAACGTAATTAATGAAAAAAGAGCCTATGAATTTGAAAGAGGGCAAGGAAGGGTTTGTGCAAGGGTTTGGAGGGAGGAAAGAGAAGGGTGAAATTATATTATGATCTAAAAATTGAAAAAAATCTCTCTGAAACAAAATAATGAGATGAACACATATGTACTGGGGGAGAATTTTAAAAAATTATTAAGATTTTGCTTCAATACAAAAAATGCAGAGAAAAAAGATAAGTGAGCTATCAACTGAAAAACCAAAATGGATACAGCTTCTGGAATTGTGCTCCTGCAGGAGCCTCGTGGCCCTGGTGAACAAGACACTAGCAGTTCAGCCCTCGGGATAAGACCACAGCCCTCACAGGCTTGGAATACAGTCACAGGTTTGCCGGAGATAGCGATTTCTCTGAAGGTCAGTTCAGCAGTAGAGAGGAATATGCCAGTTCTTGGTACTCTAGGCTGTGGCCAGGCACCCTCTTGACAGAAGACCTTCAAACTGTTTAAAACTGAGCTACCTTAGGAGATTGAGAACAGCCACAATTCAGGGACCTTGAATTTCACTTTCCAAAAGTCCCAGGAGGAGAGAAGACCCTGGCATTTTTAGAAAGTGACAGGACCAAGTTGGAAAGTGCGGGCCGCAGCATGCTTGGCTCAGGCAGTGGAGAGTAAGTAGTCTTGTGCTTGGATGCCAAGAGCATCAAAGGATGTAGATGGGCTCTCCACCCTTCAGATCTCAGTGCTGTGACTGCTTCATACTTTTGGGAGACACTAACAAGCCTGAGCACCAGCCACCCCACAATGTATGATCTGAGGAATCTCTGAAGGGTGAGGGAACCTGCCCACCTACAGACTGTGATGCTAAGTATGTCCAGTGGTGGTCCCTAGTAAGCAAAGAAGAGATGCTAATAAAGTGAAGATGGCTTGGCAGACATCAGGTATCTATCCAGTACAGAGTCAGCACTAACAAAAGCAAAAGAAGTGTTCATAAATTCAAAGGTGGCAGTGTTTGTTCTCATTTTTGGTGGTAACAAGTAAAAGAGGGATACTCATCTAGTGGGTAGAGTAAGGGATGTGCTTACCCATCCAGCAATGCATAGAGCAGTCCTCACAAAGAATGACCTGGTCCCAAATGTCAGTAGAACTGAGGCTGAAAAATGTTGCCTCAAGAAAGTGTTCAATGGCAGTCTTCAAATCACCATGGGATTGTGGATGGTTTGTACTGAGTCTCACTCTGAATTATAGTACCGGCAAACACTGGATTTGAGCACTCACTGAAATCCATATGCTTCTTGTGACCACAATGACAAGTCTGGAATTTAAGTGAAATGTACATTGATCACTAACTCCCAATTTCATTGCTTCTGAGGTGAAAGAAATCAGTCTGCCTAAGGAATACACACATGTTGGCGTGGGGCAGGGGGACTATGAGAAGTTTTGTTTGTGGTATAGAGGACAAACACAAACAGCTAGAAGCTGATACAAATCCCTCTCACATCACTGGATGGGAAGCTGAGCTGCCTGGATGATGAACCCAAATAGACTTTGGGTCAAATATCAGCATAATGGTTGCCCTGAGAAGCTGACACTTCGAAAGGCAGACATCTCGATTCCCAACACTGTCAGTCAAAGAGACAGGAAAAAATGTTATAAAGAGAGTTTTGTGTTGTCATATGTCAGCCAGATTTGAAAATCAGTGGCTCGCTCTCTTATGAATGCAGGAAGCCACCCTTCCAAGCAGAGAAGTCGTGTGACCAGGAGACCCTGGGAAAGGCAGTAAGCTATGCCATGGCTTTTAGAAGTGAGGATGTTATAACTCATCAATAAATAGCAAGAATAAATAAAGAACACACACACACGTCCTATACAGTAGCTACAAACACAATAGAAATAACTTTAAAGCATCTTCAAAATTTTCAATAATTCAGGTATGTTAACAACTTTAATTTTAGACAAAGATAGTTTTATGCTTAGATTTCTAAACTTCATGATATCTAATTTCAAAATCATGTAGAAACTAATTTTTCCTAAGGCATCAGATGAGGTATGATATGAACAGTAATTTTCCATTTTATTTGGGAGTCTCACTAAACAGATTTTATGTTACACCAAACATCTGGCATAATAGTCAACCAATCAATGAAGTAATAGTAAGATAATTATATATAATATGGCAATAACAAGAAGGTGCAGAATGTCTCCCCCATCAAAAATTAGGATCAAATAAATTATTTATATATTGCAAAACATTCCTTTAGTCTTCGCTTAGATATCCAAGGCTCACAATTACATTAATCATAAGCTTTCCTCCTCGGGCCTGCTGGGACACTGATATTAACCTTTATATGACTTTGTTTGATTTCATTTTTTCTCAGTCACTGTCACTGAATACAAGCTTCTTCTGCACACACATCCATACCCCAACGGCTCCACCATCATTATGCCTTCAGATTCACAAGAATGAATATTTAGGAACACAATTAGCTGTAACGAATTTATCAATAAGAGAGGAGGACTCTACACCAGCAGTAACACCGCCTGCATTCATAAAGATGGGACGGTTCTTACCGATACTCCACATGTAGATAAACAGACTCCCAGCAAGGCATCAGCTCCTCAGTCCCACACCATTCTCTCAAAGCCTTCTAGATTCTTCCTTCTGGATCACCCATAAATCCGTTTCAGTTGACAGGAAAGTAATCATCTCCCCAAGCTCATGGATCACGGTAGGTAACTAAGCTTTCATCCTAGAGCAGGGGTTCTCAAGGAGTCTCCTGACCCTTTCACAGGAGTCACCTATCAGATATCCTGCATACCAGATATTTACGTGACGATTCATAACAGTAGCAAAAATAAATGTATGTTTGGGGGTCACTACAACATAAGGAACTGTAGAGTCCCAGAGTTAGGAAGTTTGAGAAGCACTGCACTAGAGTCTCTTCTGGAATCAATTCAGAATCATTGCCACCCCACCAAGCACCATCCTCAGAAAACCCAGGCAGGAAATCCCATGAGAAACATTACCTGACAATAATCTCTAAGAATAGGAGGATTTTTTTGTTTGTTTTACGAGACAGGGTTTCTTTGTATTGTTTTGGAGGCTGTTGTCCAGCCCAGCCTCGAACTCACAGAGATCCACCTGTCTCTGCCTACTGAGTGCTTGGATTAAAGGCGTGTGCCACCACTGCCCAGCAGAATAGGATTTAAAAGATCATGTTAGGAAGAAGCCAGCAGAACCCAACCAACCTTTATTATGTATAATACATCCCTTTATTCATTTATTAGTCTATCTTACTTTTTACACATTTCAATAAGGTACATGTAAGGGGTTGGCAGCCTCTCAAGTCAGCATAGAACTCATCCAGGAGATTTATTACCTGGGGGGGAGACAAGTGGTGGGGGTGGCTGGTGCTCCCTGGATTGGATAAAGGCAGACAGCAAGCAGCAAGCAAGCAGGTGTGGATTTTGTTTTGTTTTCTCGAGTGGGTTTTTAAGGAGAAAAGGGGGAGTCTGTGCTAGGGTGAGGTGGTAAATCCTGGTTGAACGTGTTAGTCAAATAATGAACTTCAGTTGTTGGACCTTGTCAGGAACGAGTCGGTGTCCAAATAAGGGAATGGACCTTGTAATGTAATATAACGGTTTTTAGCAAGGGAGATAGAAGGAAAAAGGACAAAACTTGTTGGCAATGTTTGGGCCTGCTAGAGAACCCTTCAGTACAGTCATCAATGCCTTTCTCCCGAGAAAAGCTTGTAAGTTTCTACCTCCCTACCCACCCCCATTTTACAGAGGAAAATGTGCTCCAGCTCTTAGTTACTGGTAGATCTAGGATAAGCATGGAGGTCATCATACTCTAGGACCCTAATTTAATTATATTTAAAATTAAGAATAAAGATAAAAGCTGGGTGTCATTGCACATGCCTGTAATCCAAGTACTTGGGAGGTAGAGACAGAAGGATCAAAAGTTCAAAGCCAGCCTTCAGTTACACAAGAGGTTTGAGGTCACAATGGATTGTCTGGAACATATCATTTTGCTTTTCTCTCCTTGAAACTTACCAATTCTTACTTAAATGCTTAGAAACAATCAGAGACACTCTGAAAAGCTCAAGGCCTTTACAGCTAAAGTCCACCTTCAGTTTCAGGTGGGGCTCACACTAGACTCATGACAAAGGCTTGCACATTTTCTGCAAACACTTTCCTCAGGCAGGCCCAGTTCCCACACCACAGTGTTGCAAGCACTGTGGGGAGAGGATAAGGTGACACTCATCAAGGGGGAGCCTGCTCCCTTCAGACTCAGTGCTGACCTGGAAAAGCTCCCTGAGCAGTAAGTCATTCCTTCCCCATTCCCAACTGTGTGCATCATCTTACTACCCAGCAGCAAAACACAAATAATTAAAAACTATCCAAAATCCCATAGCAATATAAAACGTTTATGGATAAAGTAACCTTCCTACACATATAGGTTTAAATATTACGATACTACTTGAATATCGATAAACAACATTTTGGCTGAGAGGGGAATGGAGACCAGAGCTTTGCACACGGCTGAGGATGTACTCCACCACTGAACGACATCCTCAGACTTCCTCTCCTTTCTCCTTTTCCATTCTCCTTCTCCTCCACCTCTTGAGATACTAGGACAGGGTGTTACCATCCACGCAGCAGCTCAGGCTGGCCTCAAACAGATGATCCTGACTCAGCCTCCCAAATACTGGAGTTGCAGGGATGTGCTGCCAATCCTGGCTCCAAACTACTTCAAATCTATACACATTGTGGTGTAAAAGTTCTTTAAGGCAAATCAAGCTCTGAGATGTCTGTATGTAACTGCAGGAGATCATGAGTTCCACAAACACCAACTAGACAAGGGTGGGTTTCTTTTCAGCAACTTAGTGTCACAGGTAAAGTTTGTCTCCACTTGCAATGTTGACTTTCAAAGCTAATGTAGTCTTCTCTTTCTTTAAAAGTAGTTTCACTCCTAGAAAACATTATGTATCAAAAAGACGTTCACATATGAAACATATTTCAGTTCTAAGATAGAATCTAATTTTGAATGAACAGAGGTGTGACAGGATCCCAGAAAGTTGCACAATATTTTATGCAGAATTGTCACATGTACCATAGATCTTACAGGACTGTGGGCCAAGTTACAGGTCCCAGTTCTGATCCTATGCTCAAGAAGTAAGTACTGGCCAGAGAAACAGAGCTAATAGGAAGTATGCAGATATGGATAGGGACATTAAGGTGATTTAGTGTAATTAATTAGTTTGCACAATTATGGAGGCTGAGAACTCTAGACTACCCATGGTATAGAATGTTGTAATTCTTATCCAAGTCTGAATCCAAAGGCAGAAGGTCAGTGGCCTCGCCATAGGACAGTCACACCAAAAAGCGTTTTCTATTCAGTCTTTTACCCAATCTTTCTAGTAAGCTCTGTCCTCATTAGGGATTACAACCTGCTGTATTCAAATGGTGACTGAATATAGAAATATCTTAAAGATATGCCCCCAAATAATGTTTAAACAAATATCTTAGCATCCCAAGGCCTTGTCAAGTTTTCACACAGGTTACCATCATAATGCATTATGTGATCCTGCATACTTCACATAGTTATGACCTATGTGCACGTGGGAGAGAACTCAACCACTACCTGGGTGTCTATCATTAGGAGGGTGTAAGGCTCCAGCCTTAACCTTGGGGTGTTAGAGAAGTCCTTCAGCAAACCATGCTGGTGTCTGTGTCATGAAACTGCTTCCCTAACTAAAATCATTCTGAGGACTCAAATAGGCTATGTTTCCTATATCTTGAAAAATTAAATTAAGGCAAACAAATATGTAATGGAGATGGAATAAATCCCATGAGTTTGAAAAAATAAGACAGTGGCCCTCAAATGGCAAATAACAATGTGTTTATTTTTTATTATAATGACATACAGCATTTAATAATCTGGAAAGATAAAACTATCCTAATTCATTTTCATCAGGATTTTTGCTTTCAATGGAATTGATTTCTATAAACTCAGCAGGTTTGAAAATTAATTAGACATATCTATCATCCTGTCTGGTCACAAATGTTCTGATTATTAGGATTCTGCTCAGTTGACAATAAGAAGGAAGGATCAGCTTTGAAAGACTTGTGTGTGACGATGGGCACCTAGCCCTCATATTGTAGCAACAGGAATAGTTGCTAGACAATCTTTGTATTTTTTAAGGTCTCTGGAAAATTTCACTTGACTTGGCAAAGTTTTCAGAATCTCTATAAAAATAAATGAAATGAAGGAAATGCAATTAAATATAAGAACTAGGAAATCTTAAAACAAACAAGCAAAAAACCTGTAATGACAAATAACTATTCAGGAAGTCCACTAACACCTGGATAACACTGGGAGATTTCTTTTTTAAAGTGCCACACACCAAAGCTAAATGAGAAGAAACTAAAAACTGCAATAGTCTATATCTCTAACGATATTGGTATACCAATAAAAGAGGCTAAAAAGGATAAATTATACACACATTCATTAAAAACTTTCAGCAATTTAGAAAACTAAAAGGGTTTATCAGCTCTGATAACACTAAAAGCATATACATCCCCCTGTCTCACATCATACTCAAAGTGAATAGTGAATGTCCTTCCCTAAGATCAAAAGCAACAAAACAACATTTTCTCTTCTCATTCCTAGTCAGCATTATACTGAACACCCTAGATTATAAAATAAGAAAAGGAAATAAAAACCAGCAGATGGAAAGAGATGAAGCCAAAGCCGAGCGTGAGCGTTGGTGGCGCATGCCTTTAATCCCAGCACTCAGGAGGCAGAGTCAGGTGATCTCTGTGAGTTTGAGGCCAGCTTGGTCTACAGAGCAAGTTCCAGGACAGTCTCCAAAACAATACAGAGAAACCCTGTCTCGAAAAACCAAAAAAAAAACCCCCAAAAACCAAAAACCAAAACAAAACAAAAAACAAAGAGATGAAGCCAATTAACTCTAAATACAAGTAATTATTACCATACATGTAACAATGAAGAATCTATGAGGGAGGACCTATCAGAACTAATAAATGAATTTATAAGGTTGTAAGACACAAGGCCAATAGGAGACTTGTTTCTTTACACCAAAACTAAAAAGTAGAAAAATAGAGTTTAAAAATATTACTAATCCTTTTCATAAACGAGAAGATTCAGGAGTCTCAGGTATCAATTCCTTCTAACTTTATGTAGTCAGTGTGACCTAGTCAATACACAGGCAACTCTTCTGCAGACATCAACAAACTGTTTCTGAAGTCTCACAGGAAGCCAACATCAACAGTCAGTATTAAAGAACAAACTTGTGTCAATTGCTGCTCTTGATCAGCTCAGGTCTGGGCAGCCATGTTGGTGAGACTTGGCAGGTGTAGCTTCTGCCATTGATAGGAGACACATTCTCACAACAAGCTCCTGGAGCCTTAGAGTCTTTCTACTCCGTCTTCAGCCATGATCCCTGAGCCCAGAGGCCATGAGTTTGACAAGGAACATGGATGGGTACATGGGAAAGTTTGAAGGGAGTAAAGTGAAGGGAGAATATGCAAATATATTATGTCAAAAAATAAAATAAAATTTTAAAACAGCAAAATCAGAGAGTACCTTCTATTTGACTTCAGGACTTATTATAAAAACCTATAATAATCAAGATATTAGAGTGTCAGAAAAGGATCTGGATACCGAGATAGAGAGAATAAACAAGAGAGTCCAGAGATAGTCTTTTTAGTCAGTGATACTAAACAGTTAGACATTATCTTGCAGAACCATAAAACAACAGTAACGACAACAAAAACTAGATACAGGCATTACATGTCTTAACAAAAATCGACTGAAGCAAAAACAAAACAAAACACAACACGCCTTTAATCCCAGCACTCGGGAGGCAGAAGCAGGCAGACCTCTGTGAGTTTGAGGCCGGCCTCAACTGCAGAGTAAGTTCCAGGACAATACAGAGAAACCTGCCTCGAAAACAAAAAACAATCGACTGAAATACACCATAGACATAAATATAAACCACAAAGCTACAAAACTTCTCAAAGAAGCACAGGATAAAATCTAACTGACCTTGATCTTGGCAATGACTTTTTAGATACAACAGTAGAAGCATGATCCATGAAAGCAAATTGACAAGTTGAACTTCATTAAAATTGAAAGTGCTTGTGCTTGGAGCTGGAGTGATGGCTCAATGGTTAAGAGCACTTCTTCGTTTTCTCCTTCTCCTTCTCCTTTTTTTTTACTTTTTTTATTAATTTATTGTTTACATTCCAATTTCAGTTCCCCCCCTTCCTCTCCTCCCAATTCCTCCACTTTCTCCCCCACCTCCCATCTGCTCCTCAGAGAGGGTAACACCTCCTTCAGGAAGTCTACTAAGTCTGTCCCATCATCTCATTGAGGCAGGACCAAGGCACCTCTCCACCCATCACACCCCTGTGTCTAGGCTGGGCAAGGTGTCTCTCCATATAGAACGGGCTCCACTAAGTCAGTTTGTACATTAGTGTTAGATCTTGGATCCACTGCCAGTGGCCTCATATATTGTCCCAGTCACATCATTGTCACCTATATTAAGGGAGTCTAGATTGGTCTTATGCAGGTTCCCCATTTGTTAGACTGAAGTCAGTGATCTCTCACTAGCTGGGGTCAAAAAGCTCTTGCTCTTAAGGACATACTAAGTTTGGTTCCCAGTGCCAGATGGGAGGTAGCAATCATCTGTAACTGTAGATTCAGGGGACCTGACACCTTCTTCTGACCTCAACAGGCACCAGGTACACACATGGTGCACATACATGCAGACAAAACACTCATACACATACAATTAAATAACTAAATCTAAAAAAATAATTGCAGATGCTGTTTGTGACTTAGAGTCACATAGTGGAGAAGGGACGCTGGGTATGGGGTCTGATAAGGCTGCGTACGGATCCTCAAGGAAGCCCAGCACTCCCTGGCCGAAACAGTCCTGGGTATCGAAATAGAACTATATGAAACACCTGCTGGCCTCGTGTGGCTGTTACTAGCCCCAGGAAAGGGTTCCCTTTGAAGGAGGAGCTTTAATACTTCAAAGATCTCTTCTGGAAGATAACCCAGTAGCATCACCTAAGGAACATTCCATTACCAAGATTTGTCATCCTAATGCAGTTGGTCTTGGAGGGCAATGCTGGGAAATGTCTGAAGGTCAGAGGTCACACAGCACTGCAGATCTGTTGTGTTGGTGTGGCCTCTAAGGGCTCTTAACCCAGATGATGCATTAGCAACTGATGTTACAGCAGAGACCAACAGAGTCCAAGCCCTAGGAAAGTTGTGAGTTATGCTTGCTGGATACCATGAAAAACAGATTCTGTGTGTGTGTGTGTGTGTGTGTGTGTGTGTGTGTGTGTGTGTGTGTGTGTGTGTATGCATATATCAGAAGAAAATACCAGCATTGGCAGATCTTTGGTGATTAAGTGCACCTGAGAAATGTATGCCTTCTTCCCGTGCATTGGCAAAGAGCAAGGGGAGGCTAGAAGTATTTGAGTTGGAAAGAAAGGTTTAAGGGCTCTTTAAGAATATTGAAAATTTTCTTTGATTTTATTCATTTCCCTTAGCATGGCTACTTAAGGCTCTGTGAGGGAGGGCAGTTGTCAATTTCATTTTATAGTGCGGGAAGAAGTAGTTTTATCTTCATTTTAAGGGCCCCTTTCCCATTTTTCTGGTGTTCTTACTGCATTTATTAAAGCTGTTGGCTTGTTCTTTAGAATATACTCTGACTAAGAAAGAGGCTTGGATGCGCTTAGACAGACAAGCTCTGCACTATTTGAAAATGGGAGTATTAAACAAACACCACAGCCCTCACAAACTGTATTTGTGCCTTTGCCATCAGGTGTAGGCTCGTCCCTTTCAAAACAGCTTGTGATCATTCCACACACACAACTTATCTGGGAACTTTTATAAAGCCCAAGGTTTCAGCAAGTGCTTGTTTGCTATTCTAAAGAGCATGCCTTGTGCTTTGCAAAAGACAGTTGAGAGAACAAAAAGGACTGGTACCCAAAGATAATCATGAACTCTGAAAGCTCAACAGCAAGAAAAAATTCAATTGAAAAATGGTCAAAAGCTCTGAGCAGACACCAAACCAGAAGGTATACAGATAACAGACAAGAGTATGAAAATATGCTCAGTGTCCTATGCCATAGGTAACCTGTAAATTAACAGAGAACTAAGACACCCGTGTGAGAGCTGAGGAAGCTCGAGTAAATGTGTGGTGTCAAGAACCCTAATGCCTCAGACCCGTGGGCGTGACAAACAAACAACAAAAACTTGCCCAGGTAACTCAGAGGCACAGAGAAGCCTCCTGGCCAGAGTATGAAAGTCCACAGTGTTTGTACAAACTGTCAACCACACTGCACCTGAGACTGCTCTGCTACAGAGACTTCCTACTGAGATGAGTTGAACCTGCTGCTCCTTGATGACCCTGCATACCATAAGCCCACCTCCTTATTCAGCCGTAAATAATAACCCTGCTTCCTCCATTCAGATGTTCTCAATTAGCAGGCTGAGGCTCTGGGCTGCAGTTGGTGCTGTCCTCAACTCTACATCTTGATCAGTTGTGGTTTTCTATAATGGTCTCCATCTGTTGCTAAAAGACATTTCCTTGGTGAGAAGTGTACACTTTTATGTGGGTCTAAGGACAAATGTTTAGAACATAGTTATTAGGGATTATGGCTGGTTTAGTAAAGTGGCTCTCCTCTAAGATCCATGACCTTGCTAATTCTGAGTAGTTGGCTAGCTTTCCGATACTAAGCATGATTTCCCTCTTGTTGAATGGGTCTTAAGCCTATTTAGAGAGCTGTTGGTTACTGCCAAGGTATGAGTGCCACTACCGCACCCTTAGGGTTATTGTGACATGCTGGTCATCGTGGTTCTTAGACATCATAGCTGGGCTGGACTATCAGTTGCTTCCCTCCTTTGGCAGCTTGCATCAAGCCTTCTGGCACCATGAGTCTTCAGGGAGGGGTCATTTGGGTCTAGCTCAGGTCCTCTGAATCCTGTGTCTGATATGCGTGGTGTCTTCAGCAATGGGGACTTAACCTCCCACCTCCCCCATGGAGAAAAAAGGGCAATAGCCTATAATGCTTTGGGAGTCTCTTGGACAACCCCTGACTTTTAGCTCAAAGTGGGGCAAAAATAAGTCCACTCCTGCCCAAGATCTTTTCCAACTTATCCCCCTCCCAAATGCCAGGGTGGACTTTATTCTTCCATACTTTTAAATGTATCTCAGTTTCTCTTAAATAAAAGCATACCGTATCTTCTGGTCAAAACTTGGTAAATTTTTAATGTTAGCAATGTTTTAATGTTTCCTGTTAATTACTGCCCCTCATTCATTCAGTGGCTGTACATCACTTCATGATTTGGATGATCCAATTGACCTGGTCAGCCTCTGATGGCCATTTATGCTATTTATAATTTTCACTGCCACAAATAATTGACTGCTAATGATTCATCTCGATTTTCTGATAACTCTGAGCGTGTCTAGAATGAGGAGATGGAGAGGTCTCCCAGAAACCAGCTCTTCCTAACACTAAGGAAACTTGTGCCACACTCTCTATGACCCTAAGACAATAGGGCTGCATCAGAAGGGACAATTGACTGCAAGTTCAGAACACTGTGTCCCTTGAAGTGTCCTCTCACCAGCCCCCAAGCTCTCACTCATTCTCTAGACTCCCCAAGGACGGTAAGAGCTCACGGTAACATCAGCAGGTTCTATTAATACCACACAGAGGCCAAGACATTGTAGGCAGTGAAGGCAGGCTGGGAGGTAATACATCATTGTGACTACAGGGAACACGAGCTACAGGGAGGGAGGTGGAGGATTACAAGGAGTAGTGAGGAGTCTTTGACAGGACCGATGCTCTACAAGTGAAGTTGGAAGAGAAGCAGAGAATGGCTCCGGGTATTATTGTAGGTCTCCATTTTTCCTTCCCCCTGCTGTGGCCAACAGGAAACCCAAGTTGCACATTAAAACTGACTATTTGAAAGTTAGTAATCTTTATGCTTAAATTACTTTGGTGTTCAGTGCAGCCAGTGATGTGTTTAATGTGCATTAACTAGAGCATGGAGTGATGTGCTGAAAACTCAGGAGAAGAATGCCAGAGTCGCTAGAACATCTAAGTGCATACACTCAGAAGTAAAGAAAAAAACAGGCATAATGGCCTGCTCATAACTATTAAAAGGAATAACTTGGCATTTGGAAGTATAGCAGTGCCAGAGTGCTTGCTTAGTGTGTGTGAGGCCCTAGGTTCAATTCTCAGTATGGAGAGAAAAAATTCTTTTAAAGAGGCTAGACAGAGCTCAAAGTGACAAATGAGGTGACCGTATCTATGAACTGCAGAAGCATTTGGCTGTTCCCTGCAGCAGAGGCTACATGACTCCACCAATTCATTTAAAACAGAAAAACAAAGTATCTAGGATACTTTTCTTAGGAACATTTCAACCCTGCAAGTGTAGATGTTCAAACCTGAATATTGGAGAAGACAGAACCTTAGCAACATGCTACCATGTCCCTATGGAAGTATCACTGGAGCCTGAACCCCCCCCCTCTTCCTGCCCAGTCACAGGGGCAATGCCAGGGAAGGGAGATCACCTGAAGTTTCCCAAGGAGACCAGCGCCTCACAAGCTCCCAGTGCTCCTCTGGCTCTGGCACACGGGTTGCTCAGGCCAGGTGAAAGCAGGCACAGTGCCTAGGGTGAACCCTGGAGTTAGGTGTCAACTGACATGCTTCAGTCTGAGGAAAACCACCATATCCCTCAGCAACCAGAGGCCTGCATCATAATAAAAACTATGCACGCACAGTCAGGCGGGTGGACATACTCTTCATATGCACAGGCATCATATAGTTAGGAAGGCCCACAACCAAAGAAAGCACGGAGCCCCTTGCCCACATAGTTTCAAGAGGCGAGAGGGCAGCAAAGTCCTAACTGAAGTGCACAGAGCCCTTCTAATGTGAGGGCTGTGTGTCTCTGCCTCCGTGGAGCGTTCATGACGCAGGCCCAGGGTGTGACTATTCCAGGAATGGTCTCTCCTTGAGAGCAGAGTGACTGTAACTACCCAGCTAATGACTCCTTTAGAATCTCAGGTAATATTGGTTGCTTCTGGGAGGGCAATTTTAATGCAGAGAGGAGGGTCATTCATTAAAAAGGAACGCTCTTCCTTCTTACAAACGTTACATGAGAAAAGGGGCTTCTTTTTTCTCTTTTTTTGTTTTTATTTTTAAATTTAAATTAGAAACAAGGTTGCTTCGCATGTCAATTCCAGGTCCCTCTCCCTTTCCCTCCTCTCCTCCCACGTCCTCCCACCAATCCCTCCAATATCCCCTCATTTCTAAAGGGCACAACACAGAATTGAATGGACCACTTTCTCTAAAAGAACAGAGCCCCATGTAAAATTCAATAAGCAAATAAAAAAGTCTCATAGTCTACACATAAACAAGATTCAAGGGTATAACTCAATGTTCTTCTGTTTCCTAGCATGACCGTTTTTAGGACTAGAAAAGATCAAACTACCCAATTCACCCAGTCTGCTTATTCACTTCCTGCCATTCCACTTGCTCCACAGGGTAAGCTGCCGTGATGTTCAGTGATCACTAACTGGCCTTCACAGTGGAGGGAGTGTTTGTGATTTTAAAAAAAGGCATCTTCTTGTACCATTAAGATATTTCTACCAAGAGTTAACATGTTAACCTCATCCTGCTGTTATCTCTAACTGCTTCAAGAAAGTCCCTCAATCTGCTGCAAAATTTTACATTGGATTCTCAATTGTAAAGAGATTTTTAAAAAGCAAAGAAAATATGCAGACAATGTAGTGAAGTATGAAAACTGTATATAGTTGGGGAAAGAGGGAAGGAGGGAGGGGGGAAGATCTGCTTTTCATATGCTAGTAAAAAGACTTGAACTAAAGGATGAGATTAAACAGACCATGCTCAGTGAGCCTGTGTCAGACAGAAACCCCAGCCATCAGGAACCAGGACAACACATGGGTGGATTGCAGCTCCTCCCATAATGCAACAGCATAGAGTCTAAAGAGCACTTTCACCATCCCAGGAAATCTACCATTGGATGAACAGCAAGAGTGAGTTGGCCAAGATGACTTAATGACAAATCGGATGTTTCTACTAAAAAAAAATCTCACCAACCAATTTATTCAGAATAAGAGCTCACATTCCTAAGCATAAGAAAATGGGTTTTCTTGGTGACCATGTGACATGCAGCACATTATGACATCTTTCCGGTAATCTCCCTGAGGCTAGGAACTGCATCTTGCTCTTTAAAGCATCATCCACATTTAAGGAACATGACAGAATAAGCACAATTTTTACCTAGAAGCTCTTAGGTGAATCTATTGGTCAGGCCAGATAAGAGACTTTCCCTGCCACGGAGGCACGGCAAGTACATTTATTTCTTCACGACATCACCCAAAGCAGCCAGATGTCCTTCGACCCTTCCTTCCCCTCCCACCTTCTCCAGACAGCAGCTAATGACATTAGCTTTTAGTTTAGTGTCAAGAAAAAGACCATTGTCTGCATATGTTGGCACTGAACACCAAACAATGCTGGGAAAGGTTCTGCGTCTTTTCTTTTTAAGAAAACCGTTTCCTTTTATGCGGAAAGGGGTATATTTCCTATTTTGTGTTCATACATACTTTGTGCTTCCAAGGCTGTCTGAACACAGCTCTGTGGGGGGAAAGTCTGCTGGAGGCTGCTTTTCACCATTCTTTGCTTTAGCTGTGCAATGGATGGCAGCAGAAGGGTACTAGGAGGTCACGCATCATCTCCGGAGACATGGGAAGTCAGATCTTTGCCTAGGTTTTTTTTTGTCTAGGTTTCTTGATAACAATTTTTCTTCTTCCTCCCCCTCTCCCCTTTCTTCCTTGGTGGTCTGCCGTCCTTTTTTTTTTTTTTTCTTTTGTCATACACTACAGATTTGGGTTCATTCAGTCAAGGCTTTGCTATTGGCTTCCCAGAATGTGTTTTTTAAAAAAAGAAAAAAAATTAGATAGACAGGATGTTTAGTTTTCCACCAGGAAGATAGGCAGTGATTTTAACACGCATTTTCATGGGAAAATAACCCACAAGACCTCCACGTTGTTTTCTAAGTCATTTTCAAATCCCACTTAGACATCGGGCCGGTGCCTAAAGCCCCAAGGAACATATTGGCCTTAGAGAACCTGATGAGCTCAACCACCCACGAAAGCTTTCCGCTTGAAAACTTGTGGTGAGCCCTAGGCCTTTTGAAACTCACTAAGGTAAAATGAGTAGGCTCTGAGAGTACTTTCTCTCACTCAAGCTAAGGACAAGAACTAGACTGGAACGAGTTAAAACAAAAAATTTCCGTAGTCAACTAAGCAGGAAGGAAGGGAGTCTGGCGGGAGAAAGGAATGTCAGGGCATCCCTCAGAGACTTAAAAGACACCTCATCTCTGGGTACCCAGGAGAGCCTTGATGGCTGCCACGCCTTCCCAGCGCTGCCACTGCGGCTCACTGCGGAGCCGTTAGCCTTCCAGCAACCTCTGTCCTGCCTGGCTTTCCCTGCTGCCCCTGATGCAGTCTATCCTCCCACCCCAGTGCCCCCAGTCTGCTGCTGTCTGTATGGGCGCGCCGCGGGGCATCCATCACTCGGGAGCCTTTGACGTACACAGGCGCGCTCCCAGACAGGCTGGGTCTCCTAGTTCTCCCTCCCGCCGCGCCCGCCCCATCGCGGGGCAGCATTGACATCACGCCCACACGTAGAGGGTGACGCGAGCGCCCCCCACCTACGCTCCCGTGGTCCAGGCGGCACCTCCAGAGCTGGTGACTCAGCTCCCCCCTCTCCGCCCCCGCGCGTGGCGCCTGAGGTTCCCGCACGCCCACGGAGACGTTTCTTGCATCTGCGGTGGGGGGCTGGCTGCCCCAGTCAAGTTCATCCCGGTATTCTGTAATCTTCCCGGGTGGATCAGAGGAGTCCCAGCCACGCGGGAGAAAGTACTCCAATTCTAGAGCCGGTTCGGTGGAGAAAAGTCCACCAAGAGAAGATGGTGGGCTGTGGCCCCATTTCTTCTCTTGGCCTTAAATTAGAGATCTCGGTAGTAGTAGTAGATGCCATCATCATCATCATCATCATCATCATCATCATCACCACCATCAATCATCATCATTGTTACTGGGGAAGGTCTCTCTCCCAAGAACCCTGCACTCTGAGATGCGCTTCGCTGCGCCAGGCGCATAGTGGACGCTCAATAGGGTTTTGCTGAATGGAGGTGCAGTGTAAGAGAAGCGTGAATTCTTACAAAGGGCCACAGCCCGCTTCCCTGATCGCAACCTTTTGGCGAGGACACACAGAGGCTACTCGGGGGTTTGGGGTCGGGGTGGGGGATTATGGAAGAGTTTGAAAATTCACGGGGTTTCTGTTAGCCTCCCATAGAGTTGCCTGCGGTTCCCTATGCTTCTCCACCACCAGCACATCTGCAGAGGGATCCCCGCAGAAAAGTTGAGCCAGAGGCTGCAGTGATGGCATGGTGACGGCAGGCGCTCCTGATAGCCTGTTCTGAATATTCTCTCCCGGCCTTCCTGAAGCACCCCCCACCCCAAGTAAAGAAGCCTGGAAATGCCTGCAGGAGCAGCCCTGAATGCTTGCTGTCGCCCATCCACCTGCCCCGGAATCCCTAACATAGGGCGCCTTTGACTTGGCTCAGTCCAGTGAACCGGGAGTCATCCCACTGCCTCCGTGGGATTTCCTCCTTCCCTCCCCAAAACAGTAGCCCAGTGGACAGCCTTCCACACCTGCAGCCGCTTTCCCGGGGCCAGAGCCGGCAAAGTTGAGCTAGTGCGCTTCTTCAAGGCTGCAAAAAGTTCCCTGGCTGCAACGCTCAGTCTCCCGGTTCAGAAGGGGAATCTAGTAGAGAGAGATCTCTTGGCAAGATTGCGGGGCACTCCTTACTCACCGTTCCAGCCGCGGGGACCCCTGCCCTGAGCGGTGTCTGCACTGCAGCCTTCGCCGCGCGCGGGCACCCCTCTGCTGGCTGCCCGGGGCCGCCTCGCTCTGCCACTCTCTCTTGCAGCACGCGCAGTGGTGACTCCTTTGAGCGAGTCGGCGGCGAGAGGAGGGGCAGGAAAGTGGCTCCGGGCTGCCACGCTGCGGTCCTCCTCCGCCTCCTTCTCCCCTTGGTGCTGCAGTGGCGGGCGGCGGCGTGGCGAGAGTACAAGCGATGCGCAGGGAGGGAGTTACGGCGTGCGGGGGAGGAGGGCGCTGTGCAAGGCTGGGCGAGCTCTGGGGGTGTGATGCGGAGGCGCTGCTGAGGTGCGGGTCCCGGGAAGTGGGTGCGGTGGTAGGGCTGGCTCCTACCACCAAGTGGCAGGTGCTTTTTGGAGAAGTCAGGGCTCAGTTTGTAGCCAAGGAAAAGAGAAAGGCGCCAGTGCTGAATTAGTCACCATGCGTGACTGTGCCTTGCTCACTTGGCCGCCCTTTGGGCCGCTTCCCGCAAAGCACAAGGAAATTGTTGATTGCTGGAGGCCAGTGTTCGGGGAGGGAAGATTTGTGGTCGGTTTCTGGGCTTGGAACTGGTTAATTTTGACGTGGCTTTCTGTAAGTCAGCAAGCAGGAGTAGCTAGCTGATCATTCCCTTCCTCAGTCTCTGTGCTGAAAACTTGGGGCGCAGTGGAAACAACTTCGCGCGCAGAATGTGTGCCTGTGTGTCCCCAAACCAGGGAGGGACAGGCAGCAGGCTGGACTGAGGGAACTGCTTAACATTTTAAAAATAAAGAAAAGAGAAAGCCGTGAGAATATTGCTGTGTTCCCAGGAACTCCTTTTTCCTGTGGAGGCTGAGAAACCCCAACCTCAGGCTCACCTAAGCTGTGGGGCTGGATTACCAACTGAAATTCACCCTCGAGGCCACACCCAAACACCTTCTCTGCCTTAGCAGGGCAGGGCGTGGCCCTCCTGCCACCCACCAGGAAGGGACACAGTGGAAAGTCCAGCATCCCCACATAGTAGAGCCTGCCATGGCCGGCGCTCATATGGAACTCATGTGGTTTAGAAGATCCCCACAGGCAGGTGCCCAGCACACAGTCATTACTCTTGTAATGGTGACTCGGAGCGAGACAAAGCGCGGCACCAGTGGAGGCTGCAGTGGGTGGAACTCACATGCTCAATCTCTCCTGCAATGTGCTCCGTGAGAGTAAATAGCCTGTACGATTGAATGGGTGGATAAAGGCTTGGCCGGCCGTGCAGATACACATGTAAACATGGCGTGTAAATGTGCTGGAGAAGAGCAGTCAGGCTTTGCCGAGAGCCAGTGAAGCTGGTGGGCACCACGTGGCCGTCAGTGACAGTGAGGTAACTCCAGCTTGCTGGGCTACATGTGTGCCACCGTTCAGGATGCAATGAAGAGAAGAGAAATGTAGCTAGCCCCCAGCCTCTGGCTGTCCCTCCTTGCAGCTCTGGTGTTCTGAGACTGGGATTCTCGGGCCCTGTTGAGCCTACACTTTCTGGGTGGTCTTTGAAAACCCGCCTAGCTCTTGTTTGGTTTGCCTCCACTTCCCGTGGTGCTGTGAGAAGACTGGAGGGCAGAAACAACGCACTCACTTGGACGTCCCTTCCTGTGCATTCTTACTTAATAAATTAAATAACTACGTGAGCTAAAATGTTTGTGATGCTGCCGTGTAAGGATATATATGCCCCCTGCAGGAGTGCGCCAGCACCAGTGTGGAGAGGACTGTGAAATTTTAAAAATGTTAATCTTATCTGAATCCCACATGTGTTCTGGCAAAGTGCCCTGATGGATACCACTTTTAGAACTTGCCCCTAGTTGTTGTTGCAGAGTAATTCATTATTTCTCCAGGTGATAGAAGTATAGAAAACTATGAAACAAATCTTAGAAGAAGGTCAACATGCTTCATTATTATCGATCTCTTACTTAAGTCAATCCCTGTGAGGTCTATGGATCTAGCCCTGGATTTTCATGTTTGAAGATAAAGATAACAGATCCTGTAGTCCCTACCATAGATAGGAGTTGGAAACGGCATTTAAAGATTATTGTCTCTGAAATGCAGGGGAGGATGTGTGGGAACACCAGACCTTGAGCAGAGACCCACTTCCCCTTCTGCCTGGGAGTAGGCAGCTATAAGACAATGTTTAGTAAAAACATGTTTACTAAAAACGATACAATAAGTTCCTGGCCACTTCCCCTTCTGCCTGGGAGTAGGCAGCTGTAAGACAATGTTTAGTAAAAACCTGTTTACTAAAAATGATACAATAAGTTCCTGGGAAAGGCCTTCCCACGGAAACCGCCCTGACCTCGACCTTGTCCAGAGACTAACCGCACCTTCAAAAACCCACACACATCCACCTCTGGTGTCAGAGCAGAACCAGCCAGGGGAGAGGAGAGAGCAGAGGCTTCTCTGGTGGGAGCCTTTCTTAGGAAGTTTTTCTTGAACCTTTTTGGAGCCTGTTTAAAGTTCTCTTTATATCATTGAACGAGTCTCTGTGTTATCAATACCCGACACCCTCCGCACGTTCTCGGACACAGGCCGCGCAGCAGTCGTGACAATTGGAGGTCCCACTGAGATCGTGAAAGCGAGGTAAGTGGACGGGGTTAAGAAACTATGGGGAATAGTTCCGGGAAGCTAGAATCATTGCAGTATCAACTAAAAAGTTACTTAAAGAACATGGGACTGCAGTCAAGTCTAAAACCCTAGAAGGCTTTCTAAAATCGATCGAACGAGCCAGTCCATGGTTCATTACTGGGGGAAGCTTAAATATTCCAGATTGGGAGGAGGTTCGCCGTGATCTTCATAGACTTTTACGAAAAGAGGGATCTGAGTCCTTGCCCCCTACGACATTCTCCTTATGGAGATTAGTGAGGGGAGCACTTTTGACAGATAAGGTTCGTCACCGCCAGGTAGTTCAGGACACAAAAGAGGCTTTTTAGAGTTACAAGAGACTGAGACTCAAGCCTCCTTGAGTTCAGGGGCAGAGAGTGATGATGAAGAGACCGTGATTGAAACTAGAGGCTCCATTGTTAGTGAGGATGAGGAGGAGTCTCTTAGTAACAACAAAAAAACGGGTAGACATCTCCGGGCGCGACCCAAAAGAAGGACTCCGGTCAGAATCGGTTATATCCTTCTCTATCAGACCTAGAAAATGGAAGTAGCTCAGACTCAGACTCGTCACAGTCTGAAAAGGAACGGTTACTTGCTGAGATCGCGGCCTTTAAAAAAGAACTAAAAAAGATTCTAATTAAGGAAAGACAGGACAGGGAGAGAAACCCTTCCCCATACTCTGAAAAAAGGGACTCCTCCTATGAGATAACCCAGTCCTTCTTGGACCTGGAGGGAAGACCCAGAGGAGGGGTCCAATGCTGCCAGGTGGTGGCCCCAGTAATGGAAGTTCCAGATCCGAACAATTCTGGACAGGTCATTAGGCGTCATAACCCTTTAAATTTTAAGGATATAAAACAACTTAAAGAGGCAACTTTAAATTATGGCGCACAGGCTCCCTTTACACTTTCCTTAATGGAATCTTTTGCGTCTCTTAATTTGACACCTGGCGATTGGCAGCAGCTTTGCAGAGCAGCTCTGTCGGGGGGAGATTATTTGATTTGGAGAGGTGAGTTTCAGGAAAGATGCAGCCAGACAGCCCAAAGGAATGCACAGGCCGGACAGCCCCAGAGAAATGTGGAGATGCTTACCGGAAGTGGTCAATACGCCACCATTCAGCAGCAAATGCAATATGACATCGCAGTCTATGCCCAAGTGGCAGCAGCGGCCCAAGGAGCTTGGAAAGCATTGCCTTCCAAGGAAGGAGGAGATCATCTGTCCAAAGTCCTTCAAGGACCTTCCGAACCTTTTCAAGACTTCGTAGACCGTCTCAGTCAGGTAGCAGAAAGAATATTTGGGGGCATTGGGCCTGCGATGCCAGTCATAAAGCAGATGGCATTTGAAAATGCAAATAAATATTGTAAGGAAGCCCTTCGCCCCTATCGCAATAAAAGTCTAAATGACTATATCCGGATCTGTAGGGACATTGATGGGAACTTCATCCAGGGCCAAGTGTTAGCTGCTGCTATTCGGCCCCAAGTGGGGAAAGAAAGACCTACTCTGGGAGGGAGAAAAACATGTTTTAGCTGCGGTAGGGAGGGACACTTCCGTAGAGAGTGCCCTCAAAATAGTACTACGGGTCTCAAGAGACCTGGTTTATGCCCCCGTTGCCGAAGGGGATATCATTGGGCCAAAGACTGCTACTCTAAAACTGACTGGGAGGGAAATTTCCTTTCTGCTAATAATAATCAGGGAAACGGGAGGAGGGCCCCGCCCCAGGGCCCCAAAACCAATGTGTACGGGGCAATGACCCCTGCTCTGGGCAGTGGCAGGACTCATTTTCTCCCCCAGAGCAACCCCTTCATATCTCAGACCTCCTTAGAGCCACCTCGGGAGTGCAGGATTGGACCTCGCTCCCTCTGCCCGGGCAATCCTAACACCGGAAATGGGGATCCAGGCCCTCCCTACTGGGGTGCATGGGCCATTGCCCCCAGGCACGGTCGGACTACTTTTGGGACGGTCCAGTACTATTCTTCGAGGCATCCAGGTACACCCCGGTGTTATAGACCAGGATAGTGAGGGGGAGATTAAAATAATGACATCAGTGGGCAGTGGGGTTGTTGCCATCCCTGCAGGAGAACGGATTGCTCAGATACTCCTTCTCCCTACAGCTCCTTGTGAGGCTAGAAAAATTAAAGAGAAAAGGGGCAACCAAGGTTTTGGAAGTACCGGCCCGGCAGCATTTTGGGTAGCCACTATGGAGAACCGCCCCAGCTTACATTAAAGATAGAAGGCAAGTCCTTTAGGGGCGTCTTAGATTCTGGGGCAGATTTCTCTGTCCTCTCAGATAAATTCTGGCCCCCCACCTGGCCGAAAGAGGAAGGGACAGTGACCCTCCAGGGAATAGGACAGGCTGTGCCCCAAAAAGCCTCAGAATCTTAAAGTGGCAAGACTCTGAAGGCCACACAGGGCTTTTCCAGCCATATGTTTTGCCTGGCCTCCCTATTAACCTCTGGGGACGGGACCTCATGCAAGAAATGGGAGTGGTCCTCACCACTCAGGCACCCAAGTCCAAAAGCAGGGGCCCCCAGATGATGCAAGGGAGGGGCTGGAGCCCGGGGAGGGAACTAGGTAAACTAGAACAGGGAGAGGTTTGCCCTGTGGCATCCCTCCCTTTGGAGACCAGGGCCCCAGGGGATAGGAAGGGTTTTGGCCATTTTTGATGAGGGTCACTGTTGCGCCGCCAGCCCCCATACCCATCACATGGCTATCAGATGATCCGGTATGGGTGGAACAGTGGCCCTTACCAGCGGAGAAACTAAGGGCGGCTCACCAGCTAGTTCAAGAACAATTGGAGGCAGGTCATTTGGTTCCTTCCACGTCCCCTTGGAATACCCCTATATTTGTAATAAAAAAATCTTCAGGGAAATGGAGGTTACTACAAGACTTGAGGGCCGTGAATGCGACCATGCAGCCTATGGGGGCTCTGCAGCCTGGCTTGCCCGTGCCTGTGGCCATTCCTAAAGACTGGCATTTGATTGTCATTGATTTGAAGGATTGCTTCTTTTCTATTCCCTTGCATTCTCAAGATAGTCCTCGGTTTGCGTTTAGCCTTCCTGCGATTAACTTTAGGGAGCCTGCCCTTCGCTTCCAATGGGTGGTGCTCCCCAAGGGATGGCTAATAGTCCAACTATATGCCAGATTTATGTAGCTGCCTGTTTAGATCCCCTCAGACGTAAGTTCCCTGATCTTTACATTATCCACTACATGGATGATATTCTTTTGGCCGCGCCGAAGAAAGACAATGTTACATAGCCTTTGCAGAGCTACAGGAGCTTCTGGAAGCCCGAGGATTTATTTTGGCTCCTGAAAAGATCCAAAAGAGACCCCCTTATACTTATTTGGGTCATCAAATTCAACAAACTGGCCTCCGGCCACAAAGACTCCAAATCGATTGTTCAAATTTAAAAACACTTCATGATTGGCAGAGATTCTTGGGAGAGGTGCAATGGTTTTGCCCTTCTCTTTCTATTAAAACAGGGGCTCTTAAAGCGCTTTATGATATTCTTCCTGGGGACCCTGCTCCAACTTCCCTAGACAGATTACCCCAGAGGCCAGGGAAGCCCTACAATTGTTGTTAAGAAGTATAGAGCAAGCCCACCTTCGGCGTATAGATTATGGGCAGCCCCTTGTTCTGGTTGTACTTTCATCTAGCTTTTCGCCCACTGCCGTGTTTTGGCAGACTGGTCCTATTTATTGGGTACATTTGTCAGCCTCCCCTAAGAAGGTAGTGACCCCTTACTATGATCTCATTTTACAATTGTTGTGGAAGGCACACAAGTTTAGCATTCAAACCTTTGGAAAGAGTCCTGATAAAATTATCCTTCCTTATGGTAAGGAGGAGGTGGAACATCTACAGATCTTCCATGATGGGTGGACCCTGTTTATTACATCTACAGGCGCACAGTTTGATAACCAATATCCCAACAGCCCCTTGATGTCTTTTTTCAAACAACACCCTGTGATCTTTCCCAAGATTTTAAAGGAGAACCCTCTAGTTGGAGCTCGCTCAGTCTTTACAGACGGCTCCTCCAAGGGTTTCGCAGTGGTGGTTTCTTCTCAGGTGCAGAAGAGGGTACCCATAGGGCAGATGTCAGCACAAGCCGCCGAGTTGTTTGCATGCTTGATGGCTTTCCAAATGTTTGAGGGAGAGCCCTTTAATTTATATACGGATAGTGTTTATGTTGCCAACATTGTTAGACCTTTAGAAACTTCTCCATATGTTCTTCCAACCTCCCAGGTTCGTTCCTTATTAGTTCAGCTCCAACATCTTATTTGGCAGCGCATCCACCCTGCTTATGTGGGATTTATTCGTGCACATACTAACCTTCCAGGACCCCTTGCCCAGGGCAATGAAATTGCTGACTCCTTGACCCGCCCTAGGGTCTTATTTACTCAGGAGCAGCTGGCCCACCAGCTCCATGAGAGGTATCATCTAAATGCCCGCTCCATTAAATTTCACACTGGGTGCCCCTTATCCATAGCTACACAGATTACCTCTCAGTGCCCTGATTGTGCCCCTTATCATAATTCTCCCAATGAGGGGTAAATCCCCGGGGCCTCAGGGCCAACCATCTCTGGCAAATGGATGTCACTCACCTGCCGCAGGCAGGGAAATTAAAATATATGCATGTCTCTGTGGATACGTATTCTAAACTGATTTTTGCCTCTCTCCACTCAGGAGAGAAGATTAAAGATGTTATTTCTCATTGCCTACAGGCCTTTGCCTACATGGGCGTACCCGATGCCCTAAAAACGGACAATGGCCCTGCCTATGCCAGCAATCGCTTTGCTGCCTTTTGCAGGGAACATCACATTGTCCATTCATTTGGTATTCCTCACAACCCCACGGGACAGGCTATTGTGGAGCGCACCCATGCCACTCTCAAACAGTATTTTAAGAAAATAAAAAAGGGGGAGTATGTTACCTCCCCCAATATTCAGTTATCCACCATACTTTACATTTTAAATTTTTTGACCATAGATCATAATAATTTGTCTGCTATGGAGAGACATTGGAACAAACCCTCCCAGTCCTTGGGATGGGTCAGATGGAAGGATTTGATTACAGGAAAATGGCAGCCACCCACTCCCCTACTAGCTAGGGTCCGAGGGGCTGTTTGTGTTTTCCCTCCAGGAAGTGAGAAGCCCATTTGGGTCCCCGAACGGTGCATCAGGCATGTCGACCCCAATACTACTCCGGATACTAGTAATGCTCACCATGCTAAAGATGATCCAACCATTGCTGAACACTCAGGTAAGGGAAATATGGGCGTTGGTGAGGATTCCCCCCCATGTTGATGCCAGTTAGTCATTCCAGCTCCCTGTTCATCAATTTTTATAACACCAATAATACATTGGAAGTGGCTGCTGCCAATGAGATTAAAAAGTCAGAAACTAGACATTCTGAGTTTCCCCCTCCTAAGCCTGATACCAGGGTCAGGAAGTAGGGGAATCCAAGAGATTCCCAGCGGCATACGCCTTTAATCCCAACACACCTTTATGCAAGTTCCAGGACAGCCTCCAAACAATACAGAGAAACCCTGACTCAAAAAAAATTTTTTTTTTGGTAACAGTAAAAGAGGTACTGGTATTAAGTAAAGAAAAAGAAAAAGACAAAGGTATATGGAATGGAAAATTTTGTTTACATTTAAGTTCTATTTTGTGAGTCATCTCTAAAAACTTTTGGCCAAAAGCCTGGCCTCTCTACCTTGCATCTACAGAGTTACAAGGAGTAGGTACGGCTGTACCCCATGACTGTAGCTCAAATGGAGGAATGATAAAAACATATAGGACTTTTTAACCTTTTTAGTTCAAGGATTGGCTGGAGTTGTTCTTTTACATAGATTTCAATTAAGGAAGCTTCATTGCAACAGACTAATCATGACCTAGGGAAAAAGGATGACTGAAAGATGCATGTATGTTCTGAATGTATGGTATGGCCACACCGGTATGTATGAAATGTGATTGCGAATGTGTGAGTGTGAACTGCTTATATGATTAAAAGGATACTTAAATCCCTTCAAAAATAGTTAAGAAGCTACCTAGATTGCGTTAAATATAGCCAAAAGGAACATCCAGCCAGTCTGTTAATGTTTTAACAGAAAAATTTAAGATACAAATGAGGCCTTGTCAGCTAGTGAGAGTTCTACAGGTTAGATTGGGAAAGACTGCTCACAGACTTCAAATAATTTTCAAAAGTTATTTAGTAAGCCCAATTTACCTAGATAGTTAACCAAGGAGGGTAGACAAATCCTTCTACTGTTATGGTCCAGCTTCAACAGTTCAAAAAGAAAACTTTTTTAGAAAATAAAAAAGGGGGAATAATGCCCCCAGTCCCCACATGACTCATCAAATAATACACTCCTCATTTAAAAATTTTATAATGTGAATGCCAGTGAGCTTCAGACAGATTCTGGCATGATGGAACTTGAGCAACCATTGCTCAGGTCAAATGGAGACATCCATGCACTAGACAGTGGAGAAGACCCTAATTTGGGGTCGAGGGCATGTTTGTGTTTTCTTGTAGGAAAAGAATAAAGCTTCGGCAGCTGTCAGACCAATTAGTGAGATGCATGGAGCAGAGAAAAACTGGACCTGAGACCATGGGAGCCTACCTAAGCCAGTTTGAGTGAGATCTCCTAAATCAGTGTTCCTGACCCTTGATGTCATCGAATCTACAGCCCAAGAAAGAAAGAAAACAGTCAGTTCGAGATTTCCAGTTTCTCAACAGACCTGCTGCATTAACCTTCCGGACCCGTGAGTTTTCATCCCGAAGCCAACAAAGAACTGGAAAGACTAACTGTCTGCCCTTGACACACCTTGAAACAACAGAATTCATTTTGCCAGTTTTCCCTTTAGGGGAAAAAAGGACCCATTTAAAATATTTGGACATTGATATGGACTATGAGTGGCAAAAGCCTCTTTTCAGTATTTGAACAGGACATGGTCACTTGAAATACCAGACTTGATGGTTCCTGTTTCTGGAATCACGACTAGGCCAATGTATTTTTCTGGAGAAATGCAACTTGTCCTAATGTGACAACTATTGTTCATATTTTTCATAATGCTACATGTGTAACATCAATGATTGTGCCCAATGTATCTGTGCAAGTGCACTCTCTAAATGCTTTCCTGAGCAGATCTTAAAACGATTGGAAACTTTATCAAATTGTAAATGTAAATCACATGCGGGTTACCCTTGTAACAGATGAAGGCTGGTAGAATGTTATGGCCCAGATCTGGTGATGGGTATGGTGATGGAGAGGCGCTATGTCAATGGGGGTCCTGGAAATGGTGGCAGTGGCGGTAGGCATTCTGGCTTTATGCCAAGCTCAAACGTGCCTTGTTCCAGAGACAAGAGATCCGTAACCAAGTATTGCTTAGCTTAGCCCATGGCAATCCCGATAGCCATGAAGGTTGGTTACAGATGATTTAAGGTTGGGGTATCTCCGATGACGGGCAACCTGTGGGGAAGACCCCTCCCACCTAAAACAGGGGTTCAAGGTCCCCCAAAGACGGGAAAGGGAGGGTGACCCTACTTGACCTAAGCCAGGAGTGCCTCATTTGAAAATAAAAAGGGGTGAATTGTGGGAACACCAGACCTTGAGCAGAGACCCACTTCCCCTTCTGCCTGGGAGTAGGCAGCTATAAGACAATGTTTAGTAAAAACATGTTTACTAAAAACGATACAATAAGTTCCTGGCCACTTCCCCTTCTGCCTGGGAGTAGGCAGCTGTAAGACAATGTTTAGTAAAAACCTGTTTACTAAAAATGATACAATAAGTTCCTGGGAAAGGCCTTCCCACGGAAACCGCCCTGACCTCGACCTTGTCCAGAGACTAACCGCACCTTCAAAAACCCACACACATCCACCTCTGGTGTCAGAGCAGAACCAGCCAGGGGAGAGGAGAGAGCAGAGGCTTCTCTGGTGGGAGCCTTTCTTAGGAAGTTTTTCTTGAACCTTTTTGGAGCCTGTTTAAAGTTCTCTTTATATCATTGAACGAGTCTCTGTGTTATCAATACCCGACACCCTCCGCACGTTCTCGGACACAGGCCGCGCAGCAGTCGTGACAAGGATGTCCTGATGAACTTGTTGGGAAAGCAGCTCTGATTCCTGCCTGGCACACCTCCTGGAGCCAACACTCTTTTTTTGTTGTTGTTTAAAAATTTTTTTAAATTTAAATTAGAGACAAGCTTGCTTCACATGTCAATCCCAGGAGCCAACACTCTCACTAGTATTTTCCATGTTTTCTCTCTTCTAAAAACATTTGTTTCATAGGAGCTGGTACAGGTAAAGATGTATACCCCCTGTATCCACAAAACCAACGCAGTGCTCTTAAAGTCACTACCTTCCTGCCAAACAGGAATTCCATTCTTCAACATGGCATCTCTTTGTGATATTAAAAAGCAACCCTTCCAGAGGATCGTGGAGGATCTGTCTCTGCATCTGCAAACTGGTTTCGCTTTTTTGTTTTTTACAGATGTGCAGGTGCTATGGTTTTGTTTTGAGTAAGTACAAGAACCACGGTGGGGACCTAGGGTACAGTGGCCACAGAACAAGTATTATCCATTAAACAGAGGAAAGTTTCCCAAAGGCAAGCTGCTTCCTGAAAGCTCAGAAGAGCACCCAGCTGCTACGACAGGGCTCTAGAGAGAGCCCCTTAGTTTTGAACCAGAAACCTACACAGCCCCAGATCTTTTCTCTGCCATCAGGAGTCTATATCTACCTACAGACATGTTGGGGAAGTCCTGTTATTTGCCTGCTATTTGTCAATAAAGTACTGTTGAGCCAATAGGAATCTAGATGGGAGGGACTAGGAGTCCAGGAGGATTCTGGGAAGGAGAAACACAAGAGAGTCGAGATGTAACGCCATTGGGGTAGGAAGCCCGGAAACCTCTCCGGTAAGAGACATACTTAGATTAACAATTACGGGGTAATTACTTAAGTCAGAGCTAGCCAGTAAGAAACAAGCAAGGCCAACAGCTTCATAATTAATACAGCGTCTTGTGTGTTTATTTGGGACTGATGCGGATCTGGAACCAGGCGGGCGGGAAGGCTCCTCTCAAGGAAAGCTTCTCTTAACACAGACACATCATCTTCTGCTTGGCATTCTTCCCCAGGCTGCTTACCAATTGCTGTGTCCTCAGACCCTTAATGGCCATTCAGATCCATCACCACAGCAGCCCCAGAATCTCAAGTGCGGTTCACAGCTACACTTTGACCCCCACTCCCTTCCTCCCTATCCAGCCCCTAAAGCTCTTTAGTTGTGTCTTCTCACATATAAATGACTGATTCAATCTGCTCTTCTGCATCTTTCTAATGGAATGTTCCACTTTTCTCTTACTGGATTATAATGTTTCAAAACTCATTTTGTTAGAACCAAGACTCAAACAAGACCCCATACACTGCAACTGGTTGATAGGTCTCCAAATCTCCATTCTTTTATTTTGTTGTTTTTACTCCTTTCAATTTACTTTTGTTAGAGACAGCATCTGGTTTTTTTTTTTTGTTGTTGTTTGTTTGCTTTTGTAGCCTGGTCATGTGCTTATTACATCACTTGGGTGTTCTCCTCTGGAGTTTCCTATACTTCACAACACAGATCTAAAAGCTTATTTTTTGACAAAACCAATACATAGAGGCATGTACTATTTATATGTATCTAAGTGAATGTTTTTAAAAAATATTATTGATAATTATTGCTATTCTTCCACTATTTCTTTGGGTTTTGCTAAATAAAAATACCATAATGATCATTTCTTCAGGGCCCTTTAATCCCTTCTCAATCACCCTATGACTTCTTACTAGGTCTATCTTTTACAGGTGTCATCACCTTCCAATAATGCTACCCTCTAGAACAATCCTTTAACATGTGGAACATACAAGTTCCGAACTCCCCAAAGTCTCATACTATGAATATAAAGGAAACCAGAGATAACTGTAAAGAGAAGCTTTTTCTTCTCGCCTGCCTGGTTCCAGATCCGCATCAGTCCCAAATAAACACACAGGAGGCTATATTAATTATGAAGCTGTTGGCCTTGCTTGTCTCTTAATGGCTAGCTCTGACTTAAGTAATTACCCCATAATTGTTAATCTAAGTATGTCTCTTACCGGAGAGGTTTCCAGGCTTCCTACCCCAATGGCGTTACATCTTGACTCCCTGTGTTTCTCCTTCCCAGAGTTCTCCTGGACTCCTAGTCCCTCCTATCTTGGTTCCCTATAGGCTCAACAGTACTTTATTGACAAATGCACAGGACTTCCCCCAACAATAACTCTCACCACCATCCACTGCAGAGCACTGCTGAAGATGTTGTTTTAAGTTGACTAAGTCAATAGAATGGAGTGGGGATAGAACACACTTATTTAAGAAATTTTAGATCAATACACACTGTAGATATTTGTATCCCCAAACTCTGCTATTTTGCATAACTGATTTAAAACAGATGCAAAAGGATGATACTAGCTTAATATATGGCTGGTAGGCATGTACATTGCATTCCCTGGTGGTAATGGATAGAATTCCTTTCTGGGGGGGAGCCCTCCTACATTCTAGAAACCAAAAATTTCCCACAAATAATGAAAGATAACCATGAACAACGTGATAACAAACTAGTTACTAGTTAGACAACAGAAGAATCTGTAATATCAAAGACATTGGGGATACTGATCACACATCTTCCATTACCTGAAGAAAAAAAAGAAGGTTAAAAGCACTGGTAGAGCCAAGGAAACTGTAAGGAATAAAGAAGCTGTCTGAAGAGGCATCATCCTCGGTCAGCCTCTATTCTTTGTCCTCCCAGCACTCATCTGAGTTTCCATACAAATAAATACATCCTACACTCCCTTGACTTTATTGAGGGATCTCCGTCTTTTAAAAACACGATCTCCTTTATTTGGCAATATGGCTTTATGCAGAATGCTAAAATCATTTTCTTCCCATGTCACAGAAAGGCTTGAAACATCACGGATATATGACTATTCAGAAACATGGCACAACCCAACGTGACTTTCCAAATAGACACAGAGCTGTTAGCTTTAGAATTTAGTGGATCAACGGTGGAAATCAAGAGGGGGAGAGAATGTGCACATTATTTCATATACCTGATTAAAAATAAATGAAAGACAAATAAAATTTGACTGTCTGTACCCACTGAAAGGGTGATTGATATGTCCAAAGGACTTGGGACTTGTGTAACTGCAGGGTCAGCAATTGTCCCTTTCTTCCAGACATGGGTCCACTCATCTCTTTTGCTCAATAGCAAGGTTCTTTAAAAATTGTAACAAAATAAAACAACACCAGATCCTTGCAAAATTAAAGCATGATGTTTTGTGACTTTCCAGGGAAGGTGCAAATATCTACCCACCCAGTCAGGGCACCGATAATACACCTACATGAGGATTTCACTGAACTCTGGTGTAGTGAGCCAGTGAGTTTCCCAGGTTCACATAGAGAAGTAAAGATGATATAAGGCAGCTGTATCATGAGAAGTCCACTTCACCCTTCTCAGCACGTATGGTGACTGAAGAAAGCTGCATCCCTGGAGCTGCCTGCACACCCTTCAGGCAGCTCTATAAGCAAAAACTCCTCTGGCTCCAGAAATTATTACAGCTTGTATAATTTTAGGGTGGGGTCTTGTAAAACTTAGAACTATGTGAGCTTCCTGGAACTCTTAAATTTTAGTAGCTTCCTGAACCTTGTAAACCAATCACCTTCCCCTAGGAGAGAGTGTTTCAATTAGGAGGAAAATTATGCGACACATGTGCTTTCTTTTTAAGCTTCTACATCGATTTTGTGGCTAAACTGATCATTTCTTTCAAAGTTTCACAGATTCAAATACAGGTGTATTGCTTGCTGGACCAGGGGAAAGTGTCCTGTAATAGGACCCTCAAAACAGATGGCTTCCCCTGCTCTTTCTTGATTTGGCCCAGTGTGACACCAGACTCTACTGCCATCTTCTTCCTATTATATATTCTAGAAATACTGGCCCAGATTGGGATTCCCACAGCAAACTAAAATCTACTCTGTCTATGTGCTTTAGGGAATGGCCTCATTATATGTCTCTTTCTCTTTCTCTGCAGCACGCCTTTGACACAGGATCTTATCTATGTAGCTCAGGATAGCTTGACATTTTCTACATAGTTCAAGCTGGCCTAGAGCTTTGTGTCCTCAGGCTTTTGTGTTATGGGATGGCAGGTATGTGTTTCCATGCACCATGTTATTATTCCTTGCCTAGTCCAATTCAGTTGTGCAGTCCTTTCTCTTCCCTGATGGCTGTTTTGGGCATGAGCTAGTTACATGGTTCTGGCTAATAGCATGTCAATGAAGGACTTCTAGAGAGCTTTGAAGGGATGTTTCTTCAGCTGTGAAAATTTAAATGAAGAAGAAAAAACCCTCTTTTTTCTTTTATACATTGTGCTCTGTAAGTGACATTAAGGTGTCCACATTTCTAGACACAGAGGTATCTTCATGTAGGACATGGTATGGAGACCCTTTGCATATGTTCAGTCTAACTACAAAACACATGACAGAGGAAGAACCATGTGAATTTCAAAGAAATAAAAGTCAGAGCCTGGCTCAGGCGGGGACTGCCCGCCCAACACCCATCCCCTTGATCTTCCGGGGCCGCTCCTGGCATCCAGAAGACCCGCTCACACAGGAAAGACATCAGCCCTTCCAAGACCCCAACCCCAGCGAGTACAGCTTCAGGAGACCTGCCCACACAGCAAAGATGTCAGCCATTCCAAGACCCCAACCCCAGTGAGTCAAGCTTCAGGAAAGACATCAGCCCTTCCAGGCCCCAAACTCCGCATCCCCAGCTTCAGCTGCAGGAAGGAAGGAGACCAGTGGAGACAGAAAGACCCCACCAGCACCCACTGGAAGAAGAGATGGGAAGAAGACAGAATAAGAGCTCACTCAACAATAGAAACACCAACATGACTCTACCAGAATCTAGGGATCCAACACCAGCAAGACCCGAAAAGCACTACATAGACGAAGAAGAGGAGACAGACCTTAAAAATTATTTCATGAAGATGATGGAGACGCTCAAAGAAGAAACGAGGAAATCCCTTAAAGAAATAGAAGAAAAAACAAAAAATCCATGAAATGGGGGAAAATTCAAGAAATAAACAAATCTCTCAAAGAATCTAAAGAGCACCAAGAAAAAACAACCAAAAAATTAAGGAAACAACTCAAACAGTTGAAGGATTGAAAGCTGAAATAGAAACTATGAAGAAAACACAGAATGAAGGGATTCTGGAAATAGAAAAGCTGGGTAAACGATCAGGAACTACAGATGCAAGTATCACCAATAAAATAATAAAATACAAGAGATAGAAGAGAGAATCTCAGGTGTTGAAGACTCATTAGAGGATATAGAGTCGTCAAGCAAAGAAAATCTCAAAACCAACAAATTCTTAACACAAAATATCCAGGAAATATGAGACACCGTGAAGAAGCCAAACTTGAGAATAATAGGTATAGAAGAAGGCGAAGAAATACAACTCAAAGGTACAGAAAACATATTCAACAAAATCATAGAAGAAAACTTCCCAACCTAAAGAAAGATATGCCTATGAAAATACAAGAATCTTACAGAACACCAAATAGGCTCGACCATAAAAAGAAGTCACCTCGCCATATAATAATCAAAACATCAAACCTACAGAGTAAAGAGAAAATATTAAGAGCAGCTAAAGAAAAAGGACAAGTAACATACAAAGGCAGACCTATCCGAATTACACCTGACTTCTCAATGGAAACGATGAAAGCCAGAAGACCATGGACAGATGTCCTACAAACACTAAGGGAACAAGGATGCCAGCCCAGACTACTACATCCAGCAAATCTCTCAATTACCATAGATGGAGAAAACAAAATATTCTATGACAAAGCCAGATTTAAACAATACGTATCCATGAATCCAGCTCTACAGAAAATACTAGAAGGAAAACCTAGATCCAAGGAAGATAACTACATTCACAAAGACACAGGCAATATATAATCCCACTTTACAAAACACCAAAAGGAAAAGGGAGGAGAAAGTACACAAAATAACTTCACTAACAATAAATCAAGCACAAACAAATATCATCAATCAATGGTCATTAATATCCCTCAATGTCAACGGCCTCAACTTGCCTATAAAAAGACACAGACTAGCAGAATGGATACGAAGACAGAACCCTTCCTTCTGCTGCATACAAGAAACACATCTCAACATCAAAGACAGACGTTATCTCAGAGTAAAGGGTTGGGAAAAGATCTTCCAATCAAACGGTCCCAAGAAACAAGCAGGTGTAGCAATCCTAATATCTAACAAATTAGACTTCAAATTAAAAGCAATCAAAAGAGATGAAGAAGGACACTTCATATTCATCAAAGGAAAAGTACATCAAGACGAAGTCTCAACTTTAAACATCTACACCCCAAATACAAAGGCACCTACATTCGTGAAAGAAACATTACTAAAGCTCAAAATGCACATAAAATCTCACACACTAATAGTAGGAGACTTCAACACTCCACTCTCACCGCTAGACAGGACCTCCAGACAGAAACTTAACAAAGAAACAAAAGAACTAATAGAAGTCATGACCCAACTGGGTTTAACAGACATCTATAGAACATTCCACCCAAATACAAAGGGATATACCTTCTTCTCGGCACCACATGGAACCTTCTCTAAAATTGACCACATAATAGGAAACATAGCAAATCTCCACAGATACAAAAAAAAATTGGAATAACCCCCTGCACCTTATCAGACCACCATGCATTAACATTAGAATTCAACAATAACACAAATCGCAGAAAAACCCTACAAACTCATGGAGATTGAACAATGCACAATTGCACCATCCCTGGGTAAAGGAACAAATAAAAAAAGAAATTAAAGACTTCCTCGATTTCAATGAGAATGAAGACACAACATACACAAATTTATGGGACACCTTGAAAACAGTGCTGAGAGGAATGTTTATAGCACTAAGTGCCCACATGAAAAAACTGGAGAACAGTCATACTAGAGAATTAATAGCACAGCTGAATGTTCTAGAACAAAAAGAAGCAAACTCCCCCAGGAGGAGCAGACGCCAGGAAATAATCAAATTGAGGGCTGAAATCAATCAATTAGAAACCAGGCAAACACTGAGAAGAGTCAATGAAACAAAGAGTTGGTTCTTTGAGAAAATCAACAAAATAGACAAACCTCTGTCCAAACTAACCAAAAGACAGAGAGAAAGCATGCTAATTAACAAAATCAGGGATGAAAAAGGGGACATAACAACGGACTCTGAGGAAATCCAGAGAATCATCAGGGCATACTTTGAAAATCTGTACTCCACAAATTTGAAAATTTAAAGGAAATGGACAATTTCCTGGATAGATATCACTTGCCAAAACTAAATCAAGAACAGATAAACAATCTAAACAGACCTATAGCCCCTAATGAAATAGAAGCAGTCATCAAAAGTCTCCCAAACAAAAAAAGCCCAGGCCCAGATGGCTTCAGTGCAGAATTCTACCAGAAATTCAAAGAAGAGCTAATTCCAATATTCCTCAAAGTATTCCACACAATAGAAGTAGGAGGCTCACTGCCAAACTCTTTCTACGAGGCTACAATTACCTTGATACCCAAGCCACACAAAGACACAACTAAGAAAGAGAACTATAGACCAATTTCCCTCATGAACATCGATGCAAAAATACCCAATAAAATACTCGCAAACCGTGTTCAAGAACACATCAGAAAAATCATCCACCATGATCAAGTAGGCTTCATCCCAGGAATGCAGGGATGGTTCAACATTAGAAAATCTATCAATGTAATCCACCATATTAACAAACTGCGAAAGAAAAACCACATGATCATTTCACTAGATGCTGAAAAAGCCTTTGACAAACTCCAGCACCCCTTCATGATAAAGGTCCCAGAGAGATCAGGGATAACAGGAACGTACTGAATATAATAAAAGCAATATACAGTAAACCAACAGCTAACATCAAACTAAATGGAGAGAAACTCAAAGCAATTCCTCTAAAATCAGGAACAAGACAAGGCTGTCCACTCTCTCCATATCTCTTTAATATTGTACTTGAAGTTCTAGCTACAGCAATAAGACAACAAAAGGAGATAAAGGGGATACAAATAGGAAAAGAAGAAGTCAAACTTTCACTATTTGCAGATGATATGATAGTTTACATAAGTGACGCAAAAAACTCCGCTAGGTTACTCCTAGAGCTGAAAAACACCTTCAGCAATGTGGCAGGATACAAGGTAAACTCAAAAAACTCAGTGGCCCTATTATATACAGATGATTATATACAGACTGAGAAAGAAATCAGAAAAACATCACCCTTTACAATAGCCAAAAACAGCATCAAATATCTGGAGATAATGTTAACCAAGGAAGTGAAAAGACCTGTATATCAAGAACTTTGTGTCTTTAAAGAAAGAAATCAAAGAAGATACCAGAAAATGGAAAGATCTCCCATGCTCTTGGATTGGTAGGATCAACATAATAAAAATGGCAATCTTGCCAAAAGCAGTCTACAGATTCAATGCAATCCCTATCAAAATTCCATCACAATTCTTCAAGGACCTGGAAAGAACATTAATCAACTTTATATGGAAAAACAAAAGGTCCAGGATAGCCAAAACAACCCTATACAGTAAAGGAACTTCAGGAGGCGTCACCATCCCTGACTTCAAACTCTATTATAGAGCTATAGTCCTGAAAACAGCTTGGTATTGGCACAAAAATAGGCAGGTAGACCAATGGAACCGAATGGAAAGCCCTAATTTTAACCCACACACCTATGAACACTTGATTTTTGACAAATAAGCTAAAACTGTACAATGGAGAAAAGAAAGCATCTTCAACAAATGGTGCTGGCATAACTGGGTACTGGTATGCAGAAGACTGCAGATAGATCCATGTTTATCGCCTTGTACAAAACTTAAGTCCAAAGGGATCAAAGATCTCAACATAAATCCAGCCACACTGAAACTTTTAGAAGAGAAAGTGGGAGATACTCTTCAACGAGTTGGTACAGGAGACCACTTCCTAAACATAACACCAGTGGCACAGGCACTGAGATCGACAATTAACAAATGGGACCTTCTGAAACTAAAAAGCTTCTGTAAGGCAAAGGACACAGTTGAAAAGACAAAAAGGCAGGGCACAGAATGAGAAAAGATATTCACTAACCCTACATCTGACAGAGGGCTAATCTCCAAAATTTACAAAGAATTCAAGAAACAAGTCTCCAAAACACCAAAGGATCCAATTAAAAGGTGGGGTGCAGAACTAAATAGAGACTTCTCAATAGAGGAGGCTAAAATGGCCAAGAGACACTTAAGAAAGTGCTCAACATCCTTAACCATCAGGGAAATGCAAATCAAAACAACATTGAGATACCATCTTACTCCTGTCAGAATGGCTAAAATCAAAAACACCGAAGACAATTTATGCTGGAGAGGATGTGGAGAGAGGGGAACACTCCTCCACTGCTGGTGGGAGTGCCAACTTGTACAGCCACTTTGGAAAGCAGTATGGAGATTCCTCAGGAAAATGGGAATCAATCTACCACAACACCCAGCAATTCCACTCTTAGGCATATATCCAAATGAGGCAAATTCATACAACAATGGCATCTGCTCCACTATGTTCATAGCAACATTATTTGTAATAGCCAGAACCCGGAAGCAACCTAGATGCCCCTCAACTGAAGAGTGGATAGAGAAAATGTGGTACATTTACACAATGGAGTATTACTCAGCAGAAAAAAACAATGGAATCTTGAAATTCACAGGTAAATGGATAGCACTGGAAGAAACCATCCTGAGTGAGGTTACCCAGTCACAAAAAGACAAACATGGTATGTACTCACTCATATATGGATTTTAGACATGGATCAGGATAGTGCCAGTCTGCACTTCCACTGATAGAGAGTCTGGGAAACAGGAAAGAATCTAAAAGATATGCATATATGCATAGTACCCAAGAGAAGAGGATTGAGAGAAGATCCTCTGAATGGATGGGGAACACGGCGAGGGGTGGGGGGGGGAGTGGGAGCTGGGAAGAAGAGAGGGGGTGAAGAGGAAGAGAGTTGGTCATGGGGGAACAGGAAGTTGAGTGGGTGGGGGTAGAATAGGGGGAAGAAGTAATCATAGGATAGAAGACAGATCAGACACCAGAGTGACCTCTAGTGATCTAAAGGGATAACACCAATTGGCAAGCTAAGCAATAGTGGAGAGACCACCTCGAATGCCCATTCCTGATAATGAACTTGATGTCTATAACCATCCGGGAGCCTTCATCCTGTGACTGATGGAAGCAGAGGCAAACACACAATTAATCACTGAACTGAACCCAAGGAACCCAGTGACAGAGAGAGATGAGTGATGAGCAAATTGGCAAAGAATGGGCTGGCAAAACCAGCAGAGACAGCTGATCTGAACAGGGGAGAGCTCTTGGACCCCAGAGCGACAGTGGGGAGGCCAGCATGGGACTGATCTGGACCCCCCAAATGTGAGTGTCAGCGAGAAGGCCTGGGCAACCTATGGGGCCCTGAGCTGTGGATCAGTGTCTATCCCTGGAATACAAATAGTCATCATGTGCCTATAGCACAAAGAGGGATGCTCTCTCAGCCTGGACTCTTAGGGGAGTGCCTGGACCCTACCTAGAGTGAAATGACAGACTCTAGATATCCCCTATGTGGAAGGATTTGGCAATAGGGTGGGAGGGTGGGGGGGAAGGGGAGTGCGGGAGGAGGGGAGGTAGAGGGAACTGGGATTGACATGTAAAACAAGCTATTTAAAATTAAAATAAAAAATGATTAAAAAACGTCAGAGCCTGGTGTCTCCCAGTCAGAACAGCTTTCCTTCCACTGTGGGGCCATGCATTGTTTTATTTTCAAAGAATCCATCTTAAGTTAAAGTTGTTTGTTCCTAATTAGAAGCATCCTTATGCTATTCTCCCCATACACTCCCAAATAAAAGTACCTATTACATAGTACAGGCTGCAATGCCTACTGATTTGAGTTGAACTTTATGCAGGGTTTATCTCTGTTGGGAAAACAAGAATGTGTCCATCTGTCATATCCTAAGCATCTAGCAAAGTTCCTGAATCATAGAAAGTGTTTGGAAATAACAGCTTAAAGCCAACATGGCTTTAGGATCTCAGCAAGCAAAAGGGAAATTTAGAAGTCCAGATGGAAGGCTGGAAATGAGAAAAATTGGCTCAGTGAACATTCAAGTTCTGGGATAATCTTTCTGCTCAAATGGACAAGGAAAAAGCTTCCCCAAACAGAGTCAGGGAAATCTAAGAGGCCTCTAGCCAAATGGGTAGCACAGAGGGGAAGGCAGCATGTCACTTAGCCCTCTTGCTGGGGTGGAAATGAGGTGGAAAAAAAGACACCCTGAGAGATTTCCTTCAGTATAAAGAAGAAGAATTCGATGAGAGGAAAACTCTTCTGGAGAAGGGGAAAGGTGAATTTTGGAGCACTGAAATCTGTTGAGGGCTGTACACCAGGTGTGTTTGTGGGACCATAGTTGTTCTCCTTCATGTAGTTTGTCCCCATTTATCCATGCATCTAGGATAAAGTCAACTTTGTCGTTGGAAACATTTTCAGCTTTAGTACGTGCAGCAACTCGTGAGGTGATGGGGAAGAGGGGGAAAGTAGCCCCTGACATCTGGTTGGGCAGACAAAGACAGAGCCTCCACACAAAGCATTGCAGGGGCTTATAATTGGTTGGGGACAACTAGAAGCAGATGTGAGTAGGTAAAGTGACTTCTCAGTGACTGACCAGAAACCAGTCTGAGGAAAGAGCCATTGTCAAAGACAAAGCACTGAACAGGTAGCTCACCACAGCCTGATCTATCTGTGACCCTAGCCACACAGGGATGCTCAAACGCTCATTAACCTTCAAAGGATGAGAATAAGGACCTTGCTGTTTTCATCCGAGGAGAAACAGTTTTGAGGACTATTCTCAGAGAGTTGTCAGTGAGCTAGGACCTGACTGCCCACAGCAGTCACTGTTACAGATTCATCATGTAGTGACTTTCTTCCCTTCCCCAGTCTTTGCTGCTGACTGTGGTTCTTCAGTGAACTATGTACACCCAAATCCCAAGAGGACACTAATCCCCTGACCAAGCAAAGCCAACTGTAATCTGGCTCCAGACTTCCTCTCCAGCAGTTCCAGTCTGAATTTTCTGCCTTAGACATTCTGGACATTTTTCATAACCCAAACACACTTGAGGTTCTCTTTCATATCTACACTGATGTGAATGCACACTGCCTAGATCACCAAATGCTACTTTCTCCCGTGTGTTTGACAACTATTCTTGGCTAAAACGTCCTTCCCGGCTCCACACTTTGATGGCTTTGACGTCCAACTGTATATACAGAGCACATCACTTACCAGCTCAGTTATAAATAATTCTGCCTCATTTCCTGTGTTACAAGAACACTGTGAGGGCAAGGACAACAGATCACAATGTTAAAGCCACGTATGCACTAGTAAACACACACAACATGCCTTCCACATGAGTGGTCCTAAATGCCCGTGGAGAGCAATTAATCTGCCATGTTCCTTTTTGAACTTTGCTCCCTAAAATAAGGATTTTCCAAGCATCTTTCTGTGTATGGACTATAGTTTGAACTTCTGAGAAACTTCTTTAGAAGACAAATTGCATAGTAGTCTTGGGAAATTTCCTGCGTCCTTAAGTGTTTTTTATTATTATTATTTCAATTTAAAAAAGAACTGGTGTCCTTTTGTTACAAAAGTAACCTCTCAGGGCTTTCTTTTTTCCTGTGACTCTACTACAGTTATGAGCACCACACACACATGGCTTTCCTGTCTTGAATCTGAATGTGTCCACTGGGTCTCTCGCCTTCTCACCAGTTCCTTTCCCCTACTTAGCTTCCAGCACAGGTCTGCTAACACGCTGAGTTCTATAACATTATTTTCCTGCTCAGAGGGGGATTACTGTATACGCATTCAGAGTCTGTCTTGCACAATCTTTCTGCTCCAAATTAGTGTTCTAACACTCAACCTTTCTATTTTAATATTAGACACGCTGATTTCCCTGTATGATCTAGCTACTAAAATGCATGCGGTATACTCCTGGGGAGAGAGGCTCACTTCTATTTTTAGGATGATCCATCCGTAGGTATTGGTGCTGACCAACTTTTAGGCCACAAATGGCTTCTTATTTTAAGAAGCAGCCAGACTGTGCGAGTTAATGGTGGAAACATTGGTATTAATAGTTGGTCTAATTTGTTTTTTCTTCCTCTGCATTTAGACTAAAGCTGTTCCCTGCTGACAAAAAAAAGTATTTTAAAACACCAGCCATCCCCATATTCACTACTCTACTCTTAGTCTCCAGAAGAGGGTTCTGGTGTCCTATTAACTGTTTCCTGAACAACAACACGTCCATATGTAAATTAAGCCTCCAACAATGCAATTGAGCTTGTTTATATATGAATCGGCAGTCTAGAACTGTTGGTGCTTTTATGTATTTCTTCTCCACATGCTTCCCATGGTTCCCTGCAAATCATAAGAAAATAGCTGTCCACATTTATGACTGGTAGAAAGCCAAACCAAGCTCACCCCAGGCTATTGTCAATTCCAAGTGGGCATAGAAACAGTGGTTTTACAAACAGCTGTGTTTCTGTCTTCAACCTCAAAGAAGGCTTTGCCTTAGGCACAGCAGACAAATGCCTGATAGAATTTTTTCTAGACAAGAAACAATTTATTCTAGACAAGAGACTCATTGGTTCCATAGTTGTCCCTGTGGTAGGATATGAGGACATTTCCACACTGCTTGTCTGAAAACGCTTTCATGTAAATGGGGCCACTGTTGAGAATCCCAGGAAAAATGGCAGAAGATTGGCAGAACTCTCTTCCAGTCATGGGTTTGTGGGCACCAGATATCTGATTAGAGTGTGGACTGCTAGATTTCACTGGTCTCTCATCTTAACATGAGGAAAGGCCCCTAGCCTGGCGTGGGCCAGAGCCCTGGAGGTCTGGGCTGCTCCCTGATGTGGATGAAACTGAACTCCAGGCTTCAGAACATGAAGAGACAGTTCCAAGAATGGAGCTTACGTGCCAAGGCAGCAGTCAGGGCAACTGAGGCATCTGTCCAATAAAAGCTGTCAGAGCTGGGACCTAGAGATGAGACCTGCATCAGGAAAAGGATACAAGTAGCAGATCACAAACCTGAGGCTGATGTAGGCCAAAGACAGTGTATGTCTGGAGGAAAACAAAATCATAGGAAGACCTGGAGAATCACAGGAAGCAGAATGACAACCAAGAATGCAAGAGGCTTGGGAACAAAGTAAACACTGGCCCAGGAAAGATTCCCTCAGGCAAGGGTCATTCTCTAGTACATTCTCTTGTACCCCTCTGACCCCTCAGCTAAGCTGGGGATGTGCCACGAGGAAGTAGTTTAGACAGAGAGATCAGACATCATTCAGACAGGTGGCGTGTAAGAGGATGACAGCTCTTGTCCTCCTTAGTTGAGTCTCAAAGCATGTGGTGCTGAGATAGAAAATCTGCATCCCTGATTCTTGGCAGAGAGAGATCACAACTTCAAACCTTCTACTTTTCTTTTCTTATCAAAAGCCCAATTGTGCCTTTAAAATATCTACGGAAGACCTAGCTACAGAGGAACTAAAAACCACACACTCAGCCACCTGATGCTACTTTGAATGTCACACCCCAATTACATTACATTCTGTTTGTCTCCCTTTGTCCCTTTCTATGTCTGTCCCTTGCGGGTGTTGTTAATTGCTCTTTTGCATCTATCTTATACCATCAGCCTCCACAGAGGGACACAGTGTTCAGATGGTAGTCAAGGCTTTGTTCAGTAGGTCAGGGAGTCTGTCTTTTAAGAACCAAGGAAGGTTTTTTTTTTCAAGTCTTAGGAACAATAAAAGTTCATTTGCAGCTATATATATCATTGGTTTTGACCAGGTTATATTTCCTCCCCTGATAAAGGTTTTGGCTAAACTTCTCATACTCTTCCTGCAAGATTTGGGGTGGGAGCAATTAAGGACACAGACAAAATCATTTTGTCAGGAAATAATTCCTTTTATGAGGAAATAATTTCCTCCATGTTAATTATTTTGAAGGATAAAGCAGACTCCCAAATTATGGAGCAATTTCAGTTGTGACTATACATTCCAAAACCCAGAATAAGATCAAAGCAAATTGAACTTGGAATACTATAAGCTTGCAGTTTTAACTGGGATGAAAGTGTACTTGAATATTAAGGAATGTATTAGCCACAATATTATGGCCACCTAAGAAAATCTTTTAGCTGTATCTCATTGTATGTTTAAAGATTAACCTAATATTTCATGTCTACCCATGGTTCTTTAGAAATTTAGAATAAAATTAAAATTATGAACTTTGCATAAAGGTGGTTTGACCTGGACCAGCAGGTCATTCTTCAGCCACAGGTTCCTGAGAGAGAACCAGGGGATAAAGAAGACAGGAAAGCTGAGGTTGGGAGGTCTTGCACAAACAAGTTTATTAAGAAGTACAGCATCTTCTATAGAGTTGCTGAGGGGTAGGTGACAGCATCTGCAAGCAGCCATCATACAATGGATGAAGTCACCAGGAAGCTGATAGTGCACCAAGGGATACAGGACATCTCAAGTGCATCTCAGACTGAGAGCTCACAGGCTTGTGGCTGATAATGCTAGTCTCTTCGGGAGTGTGTGTGTGTGTGTGTGTGTGTGTGTGTGTGTGTGTGTGTGTGTGTGTGTGTGTGCGTGGGCGCCCGTGCGTGCATGTCATGTTCCTAGGAACTGAAACCATAACCCCTCGGAGGCCCAGGCTACAGCCCCAGCCTGGATCTTGCCAAGTCTACCCTTGGGCAATGATACGGAACTAGCCTTCTCTATTTCCTTTCGTCAGGGTTTCTGAGAAAACCTAGCTTCCAACAGTGGCTGGTTCTGGAGATCATATGAAGTGAAATAAAGCAGACTCAGAAAGACAAATATCTTGTATTTTTCTTCATATGTAGAATCTAGATTAAAAAATAACACAGAAAAGCAGAGATGGGAGGATTTGGAAACAGAAAGGGAACCAATGAGGATGAGGCTCAAGAGACAACATGGGAGGTGAATATGATCAAACTGTATGATATTTCTCTATGGAAATATCCTAACTCTCATTATTTGTGAATTAAAAACAGAACTTGAGGGGCTGTAATCAGTTCAGCAGGTAAGAGCATATCCTGTTCTTCCAGAGGACCAGGGTTTAGTTCCTAGCTCCTACGTTTAGCAACATTCAATTGCCTGTGACTCCAGCTCCCAAGGATCCAGTGCCTTCAGCATCCACAGGCCCTGCACACATGTGTACATGTGCCCCCCCCACACACAGAAAAGAAACTGAGATCTAGAAAAGTACAACTCTCAGGAAGATAAATATGCAATATTATCTTTGTTGAGTGAACATTGAGGTTATCCCTCCTAAAATCAAGACTGAAATAAATGAATAGCATTGAACTTGGCCTTACAAAAACTAGATAATGGAATGAAAGTATGGACCAAAGATCTGAGATCATAACAGCAGAAAAGGGGGAGGAAAATCATTGTTATTATCCAGGCTGCCTATGTATGAGCATCATGAGAAAGTTAATGAAGGAGATGGCTGGATGCAGATAAATATCCCCAGATCCAGATCTAAACCACAGATTGACTATAATCTATTATAGGATATAATTGGGGGAAAACTCATTTATGGGTTTCATGAAATCTGTTGGCGACTGCTTTCCTTGTTCCCCACCTAAGTTCTTCCTTTGTGTTTGGATTTTTCCCCCTTGTATACAAAGGACTAAAGATTAGCACAGACATTCTGACATTGAGTAAGGTAGTATGTCACAGTGGGTGGTAGAGGTCTTGGTTTTCTCTGTTAGAAAGTTGTTAAAGAGTGTGTGAAGATAGTCACGAATGTATAGTGTTCGAATCCTGCTTTTAGTTCATGTGGCCATGTCTGTACGATGACAAATGTTTGTCAGAGGATAGAGTGTCTAGTGTCATTAGCACTCAGTGACCCTCTCCTTCAGTGTTGAGCCCCAAACCTTCCGATCCTTTTAAGGGGTGAGGGGCTCAAATCAGCAGCAATCATCAACCGACCAATGGGATCTACTTAGTGCTGACTGGATTTGGCCTGATCATACCACAGTGTTGCCGCTTGGGTTCTTGTAGAGATAGCCTCACTTTCTACCGTTCCCCTAGAGATTGCATCTTGCCTGACCAGGAGAGGCCTGGAGACTCCTAGTTGGAGTCATTGGGTCATTCTGAAGTGAGGGTAAGGGCCCACGGCTGGTACTGCTGTGGGAAGTCCTTGTCTCTTGTAGATCCAGCCTTAATGTCTGACATCCCAGCATGAGCAGACCCTGCACAAAGTGGGTATCAGAGTTCCTTCTGTGAGGAGTAAACGATGAGGACAGTTTTACCAAAGAGAATGAGATACCACATCATGTCTGCCTGTTACCATTGATTTGAGTGCACCCTTAGAAAACTGAATATAACACAAACCCAGGACATTTTGGAAATTGTATGCTCTTTAGCAACTTTGTGTGAATTTTTATACAAGCACTGTTTTATTAATTATATAAAATAGAAAAATAGAAAAAAAAACAGGAGAAAATTTCAAGTGGATAGAATAAATTTAACAAAAACAACTCTGAGAACCACAGTCAAAATCACAGAATTTTAACAAAAGAATTAAAAGTTGCATATATGGAAATATACATTCTTAAATGGAAATGTTAATATTTAAAGATACTTATTTAATATCATTTGAATGTGGAATGTCCCCTGCAAGTTCATGCATGTGAACACTTGGTCCCTGCTGAGGAGCAGACTCTAGTTAGAATTTGGCTGTGGAGAGGGTGCTTTGAGTTTCTTGCCCTAATCCCACTTCCTGTCGCTGCCTGCTTCCTGCCTTGGACACAATGCCACAGCCAGCTTACCCTCTTGCCAGGATGCCTTCCCCACCATGAAGGCTGCATCTCTTCAAGCTGTGAGGCAGAGAAACTCTTCCTTCTTTAAATTGCTTTGTGACAGATAGATAATTACAGCAACTAGCACACTATGCTGCCAAAGTTATGATTTAACAAGACACACAGTCAAAGGAGTGCTCAGATCAAAAAGAATCAGGCCTGAATTATTTAGGCATTTGGGGGATAATGGTGGTAAAAAAATGAGTACATTCTCCCCTAAACATACAGGTGAAATAATTAACTCAGTTTGGTACTACCCTAAAATAGTTTGCAATACCAATGCGGTATAATATTTGGCCAAAACAGACATGAAAATACAAGGATTGTACAATGAGGAATCAGACAAATAAGGAAGAACCAATAGGTTAGTTCTTTGAGAGAGAAAACTGAATCTATATCCTTATTTCATTAGTTTTTTGCCCAAATAAGTTTCAAATGAAAAGTTGATTGTAAAACCATTAAATAGTAGATTAAAAATGAAGTAACTATTTTTCAAACCTATTGATCAGTGAGGAATTTCTAGGTTAAATAACAAAGGAAATATCATTAATATTGTGGCTCATGGCCTGGGTGCTTCCAAAAATGCTTTGGAAAGTTGGTTTATATTACAAGGTAAAAAAAGAGAAAATACAGAAGGATGGTTTAAAACATTTGCAACAAATCTGAGAAAAAACTGATAATTTAAGTAGCCCTGCTTTTGCACAAATCACTGAGAGAAAAATAAGGCCCCATTAGCTAAAGGAATAAAAAAAAACATTAAATTCTGAACTACAGTGGAAGAATTATAAAGAGTAATGAACAGGCATTTAATTTCATTAACATCCAACAAAATATAATTTAAGTTCATAATATATTGTACCTTATTAAAATATTTTAAGAGAAATTATTGAAGAATTGACACTGTATGTATTTTTCTTTAGGGGCTTAAATCACTTAAAACAATCAATAGAACAACAATTATTTCTTGAGGAAAGAAGCCAAAATGAGGTCAAATATAAGCATTCTATGATGTTGGAAGTGAGTTGCCCTTGGTTTCTGAAACGGTCAGTGCCCAACAAAAGAAGGACCATCTAACTGGTCAAATTATGTTCCTAGTCGGGAAGCAGAGAGCAATGAGGACATATGTTCAGCTTGCTTTACCCTTTCCGGGATCTGCCACCCACACTGGGCAGGTCTCTCCACCTCAAGTAAACATGTCCAGATGGTCTCCCATAGGCATGCCTAGCAGCTTGTCTCCCAAGTCATCACAGACCCCAGCTAGCTGACAGTTGAGACCAACTATCTGGCACCACTTTTCTTGACAGGGAAATTCTTCCCTGGGGGTTTTTTGACACAATTTTTAATTTAATTTTGATATTATAATTACAACATTTCTCCCTTTCCTTTCCATTCCCCCATACCCTCAGCGTCCTTCAAATTCATGCCCCCTCTTACTTGTTATTGTATGTATGTATGTATACATATATATGTATATATTCCTAAATATAACTTTCTCAGCCCATATACCGTTACTTGCATGTGTGTTTTCAAGGCTTATTGGCACTGGGCAATGAATGTTCTTTCCTGGGGAAGACCATCTCTCTTGCCCTCAAATTCCCCCAGCCTATAGTTCTTTGGATAGGATTGAGGCTTGTTGGCGTTCCCCCATCCACTTTAGTATGTCCATTGGTGTAATCCTTGTTAAGCTCATGTTTGAGCAGTCATGCTGGGGAGACTTTATGGTTATAACCTCTCAGGCATTACTAGGAGACACAATCTCAAAGCAAAGTCCCTGATCCTCTGGCTTTTACAATGAGTAATGTATTCCTGCAAAATTTAATCAGACAGGGGCATTATGACATTTTAAGAAACATTAATGTTCCTTATTGTCTGACATTGCACACACTAAAAATCCAGATCAGTATTTTTGTCCTACTCAAAATCATGTGTTCATGTTGCATGCCAAAATTCTGGAGAGTCAAAAGGCAGAGATATTTCTTTCCCCAGTGACGCTGAAAGTGTAATATAAATAAGCCTACCAGCAATAAAAAAACAAACCACATATCAAAGACATCAATAAACTTCAAGGTTCGTTTCCTTTTTAACATTTCTCTCAGATCTGATATTTTTGAGGGGAAAAAAGGAGAAAAACAGCTTTCTATGCTATTCCTTTGATTATTCATAAGTACACCATGCTTTGAATTTATTTGTATTTGATCTTAAAATCACTTTCAAACAGAAAAGGCAACAGTTAAAACATGTGCATGATTTCAGAACAGTGATATTTCGAAGAGGATAGGTGGGTTTCAACCTTCTGAATATCTTGATCCAGCTCCTGCCTAGCTATAAACATGCCTTCTCCTACAAGGAAGGTGAAGACTGGACCCTTTGTTAAGACCTGAATTAGAAATGCCTAGTGGTGTGAGTAGAGCACAACACCCCCTCCCATACACACACACACACACACACACACACACACACACACACACAGAGGCGCACATGCACGTATGCACGCACGCACACGCACACAGAGCCAGCTGTTTATGTAACGCATCAAATGTGCATAATGTTCATTCTATTTTCTGCACATGTTGCTGTTTCATGTTCAGTTTGTTTGTATGTTTGTTTGCCACGCCCACCTTTGGAAGTGGCTCCTTCACACCCAGAGGCGTTCCTATTGAAGCACTCCTTCCAACCCATCCAAGAACTGAGCAGTGAAAAGGGCTTTGCGTAGAGGTTTAGAATCTACTCTCTCCTCAAGTCCAATTTCATACTTCTATTCCATGTTCCCCTCTCCTGATGTCTACATTACTGTTAATTTTTCCCACATTCTACCACAATGGGGCTTATTATTATCATTATTCAATAAACAGCATTCATGTATTTATGTTAACACATCTCATGCTTTTCTGCTATTTTCCCTCCTTAACTTAAATCTTTTATTGTTGCTATTGCCTCTTCCACCTCCTTCCCTTCCTCCCCCACCTCTACCTCCTCCTCCTCTTTATCTCATTTATGTATGCTTTGGTCAATGAAGCTCACAGACACCTGGGGAATATCTGCCTTACTTTTCTGAATTACGTTAAGGGTATACCAGAATCATTTATTTAACAGTTACTTAGGACTGGCAAGATGTCTCAGAACTACCTTCTGAGACAAGGTACTTTTACCTTCCCCAGGCAATTGCAACCAATGTACCAACCTGAGTTTGATCCCTGGGACCCACATGATGGAAGTAGAGAACCAACTTCCATAATTTGTTCTTTTACCATAGTGCACACAAACGCAGTCATAAATAAATGTAATAAGAACCTTAAGAGTTGTTTATACCATTTCAAAAAGATTTCTAAACATTCAAAGTAAAATAAGAAGAGTAAGCTGATTAATATCAAATGCAAGTATCTAACAGACAAAGTTATAAAACTGTAGTGATGAACAAAAAAATGTCTTATAAGGAGAAAACGCCACCAGCATCTCTCAGCGTGTTCTTAGTTGTAAACAAGAGTGCAAGACAATTCAATGCAGTCAGAAAGGAATCTGTAAAAATAGGTGATGTCACATCTAAGGTCTCTGAGAGGATCACAGCAACAGGCTTAGAGCAGGCACTTACAACCACCAACACTGAGCATTGGCACTGGCACTCCACCTTGGATAGAAACCCAGAACCTTTGTCCCCACAGCATCTTTTCTTGCCTTCCTCAGTACCTGGCTCTGCTTTCCAATGCTGCCTTCTGAATCAGAGCTTGTTAAGAAGGCATCCTGGACAAATACCTAAGCCTTCGCTTAAGGGAAAACTGGGAACACCTCACTTCTCCATAAGAAAGATGGACCACAAAATGTATGGAATCTCAGAAATGTATGGCCCAGTAGAGCAAGCAGAAGATGAAATGATCCATGGCCTCCAGTGAAGAGGCCATTCCACTTCCAGATTGTGTTAAATGCCACACATGATGAGTTCTTGGACAAATTTTGCTTGCCAGTGTAAGTAAGGTCTGTCTTTTACTAGGCAGGGTGAGGTGCTTGTGAAGGCAGTCAAAGTATGAAGGCAGTGTGTGCTGTCATGGGAGGCAGTTTGACATGACATGCATAGGAGGATACTCTCTATTTCCATGGCATGGGAATCTGAAGTTCTCCACATCTCTCTAAGACCTTACTTAGGTTAAATTAGAAGCATCCCTAGTGACTTGGGAGATTGGCACAATGAGAAATGTGATATTACTTTCTATCCTTTTGTCTTCAGGTTGACCCAGGCCTGGGTCTTGGTCTTCAATAAAGAGCTGTTCCTAGTTCTCACATATGCTTTTCACCCCAGGTCCCCAGAGTGGAAAGCAATAATAGAAACTGAACACAGGAAAATTACATAGCATTTTCCAAGAGCAACCAAACCCACATTGTCAAGTCCACGTAACATCTAAATCCCTCCCTTGTCCCCCATTTCCAGTGCTCTCAGAAGCATATCAAACATAACCAAGTTCTTATGGAATAAAGATGGGGACGGGTGTTATAAAGTTTCAGAGAGCAATAAGCTCCTATTCTCAGAAATGGAAGAGAATTCAGAAAAATTCAACTATTTTAGTTAAAAGGCATCCCATTTTTATACCGATTAGATAAAAATATGAGCTAAAATATGAACAACTCCCTCTGAAAAAAATTGTCATTTTGCATTTGACACAGACATCATTCTGATGGTTACATATCCCCGTTTAGAATTCTCTTAATGTATGTTTATTTCAAAATGTCCGTTGCATAATGTTTTAAGTGAATGAACACAGTAACAGCATGAAGTTTGGGGTCAGCTTTTTTTATATATTATATGTTCTATATAACCACGTATGTATAGAAGGGCTTCAATGCATATGAGTAAATTCTAAGTCTCCAAAAACAAGAGCACAAAGAGGAGAAGTCCTATGACTTTACACATTTTAATCTGTCCAGAATACAGAACATCTTTGGGTAGAGGGACATGAAGATTTCTAAGTTAAACTAGATCTTCCTTGTTGGAATAAAGAGGCTGTAAGAAAGTGTTAGGAGTTACAGTATAAAGAAATCATCTTAATTATTTGATTTTGATAACTAATAGGAACACTTGTCTGATCTAATGTTCAATAAATTGGAATATTTGTTATCACTTAAGAATATCGGAAATGATCGAATATATTTGTGTATAGCATTCCAAACTTGAATAGATGCGTAACATCACAGTAGAGTATTATAAAGAAGTACTACAGGAATTTTTCAAAATCTAATTGTATTTAGTGTTCTGGAATGACAAACTATTCTTATATAAATACATATACTTAAAGACATTTTTAAATTTTTGTGTGGGGGACTGTTTTGCCCATACACATGTGTTTGGGTACCAAGTACACACAGAGCCTCAGGATGGAAGAGGGAACTGAATTCTCCAGAACAGGAGTTACACATAGTTATCAGCCATCATGTGGATGCTGGGAACCAAATCCAAGACCCCTACACGGGTAACATGAGCTCTTAACTGTTGAGCCATTGCTCCAGCCTCTCTTATTTAGATTTTAAAGAGTGTTCAAACTTGCCTTGTTATACTAATTTCAAATTTTGACTAATAGTCACATTCATATTATAAGGCAAATGCTCTCTTAATTCATTCTGCTCCAAATTTAATGTTGTAATTATGAAGAAATAGTGTTAAGTGCTTGTTGGAATATTTTCCCTCATCTCTTAAGAAATCTTTATTCTATGTCTGTATTCTAATAAGCAGTTAAAAGTAAGTCTATGTTAATATTGACTTTTTTATTCTAAGCTGTTACTCCATAGAAATTAGAATTTAATTATCTGTGAGAGTTGGAACAATACACCTTACTTTGTTCTGGGATGGTTTTTTAGTGAGAATGTAAGGGTTAAAGAGGGCACGATTAGATAACAGGTTAGATTGGGTGTCCTGGCACTCAAGCAATAATGAGTTAATTCCATGGGGACATTTGGTACACTCCAAGGTGGATCAAATATCTGAAATGGGTTGTACATGGAAGACAGTATCATTCTCCTATCATAGCCTGAAGATGGCTGACCTACGCACAGTTGCTTCAAATGCGACAGCTCAGCCATTGGTGTTTGGGGACTTTGTACCTTTCCTCTCTCCACAGCCCATTTCCTCTCTGCACCTGCTTCCTTGGCATTCGTCCCATCAGAATGTCTGGATCAAGATAGATTTATCGAATACAGAAATGAAAACAACAGAAGTAAAATGTACCGTAACAGCTTCTCTGTGTAGAATAATTTTAGCCACACTTAACATAAAAATTGTCTTTAAAATAAAGAAATGGCCATCAAGTCATCCCTATAAAATGTGAAAGGATACAGTAAAGGAAGTTACTGGGTAATTCAGGTGGCTCATACACTTCAAGGAAATGCAGTTTTCTATTTGTCATAGTTTTCCATGTCGGCCTTGAGCATGGTCATGTTGTCCAGTTGGTGTGACCTTGGCTTCATTTACAGAGACTACTGATAATAATAGTTGCAGCCAGTTATGTTGTTCTGCATGTTAGAGTCCCTGATACAGAATCTATGAGTAGTAGCTGCTGGCACTCATTTTGAGTTGTAAAACTGAGTCTAGGAGATATAATAGCTTGTTCAAGGTCACATGTGGAGCAGCACACAAAAGTTTAAAACTATCATATGCAGCATTTATGTTGCAACTCTGGTTGTAATATCAGACTAACTTCATTTTTAAATAACTTAAATTTTAAAGTAATTATTAGTTTCTAGTAATTTCCATTTCTGGGCTAACTCAATGTGAAATGTTACATTTAATCCTATCACAGGCTGTAAGATGTGTAGAGCAGAAACTGGGAACTTGCTTATGAATAGGGGAAAATGAAACTCACCAGTCACAAACTGTGTGGATCCAGAATCCAGTGGTCTTTTCGAAACACATACCCTACAAAGCCCAGTTCAAAATTAACTCTCACACCAATGGCAATAAAGGGACAATTGAGAGATTTGGAAAGTAATTCAGTCAGTAAAGTGTTCTCTATGCAGGCATGAGGTCCTGTGTATGGGGCCCAGAACCCATGTAAAGAAGATGGGCATAGTGGTCCATGCTGACAAACCCAGCAATGTGGAAGTGGAGACCAGTGGACCCCCAACATCCCCTAGCCAGCAAACCTTGCCTTCTTGGGAGTTTCAAGCCAATGACAGATACCGTCTCAAAAAAAAGAGTTGAACAGTTCCTGAATAATGACACTGAAGCTTATGCTCTGGCCTCTACATGCATAGCATAGTAGCCACTAACATACATGGACACACACGCACACACACACACACACACACACACACACACACACACACATACACACTAACATGTATATGTGCACACACACAAGAGGTTACTTGAAAACGGAAGGAAACAAAGCAAAAACCGGATCCACTACAAATGTGTGACACAGTGAAATCTCAGACCTAAGGAATAACCAATTCTTTTTCTTTTCGATTACAAGTGACAAAGTCATTATAGAAGTATTTCCAGCAAAATGCTTGTGGCCAAAGACACCTCACCTGACTGTTGGGTTTTGCTCAGAAAGAAGCAGCTCAACTTCACAGTGTCACACATTAATTGATTAACTTTCTCCCAGTCTGTGACAACAAATATCTTCTATTTTATCCAATGGCTATTACATTCTGAACTGAAAAATACATTTCTCTTATTTCAACTCCAGAGACCAGCGTTGCATCCCAGAGCTTGTGTCAATCAAGGACTTGCTGAACAGTGTGACATAGACTCCTGACCTAAAGGGCTGAGCTGAGAAGATATGTATCTGAAAACAAAGGGCAGTTATCTTAGGATGCCTTAGGGCAATGAGAGATCCTGTGGGTGTACCCAAGAATTGTCTAGCCAGCTCATGTGCTACTTGTTTTTAAAAGAAACCACCACATTGATTTCCAGTGGTTAGGTTTACAGTCACCCCAGCTGTGAGTACAGGGTGACTGTGACAGAACATTCTCTTTCCCCATAACACCATCATCAGTGTTGGTTGCCATTCTGGATGTTAACCATTTTTATAGGCATGAGACAGAATCTTAAAGTAATTTTAATTTTCATTTCCCTTCTGACTAAAGATGTTAACCACTTTTTCAAATATTTGCCAGCCATCTGTGTTTCTTCCTGTGAGAAGTGTGTCTCCTCAGTGCTTCAACCTGTTTATTGATGGAGAGACTTTTTGGCCATTCCCTTTTCAGTCCTTTCCACACCCGTCTGCTGTAGTGGGTAAAGAATCTCTCCTGCTCTGTAAGCTGCTCCTTTACCCTTCACTTTGCTTTTTAGTTTAATATACTCCCATTTATCAGTTCTTGGTGTGTTTTTTTGTTTGTTTTATGTACCACAGGAGTCCTTCTCAAAAAGTTTTTGTCTACACCTTTTATCTTGAAGTGTCCTCTGTTTCCATCTAACAACTCTGAAGCTGTTGATGAAGTTTGAATTGATCTTTAAAGGGCAACATAAATGGATCTAATTTCATTTTCTACCTGAAGCTATTCAGTGTCCCCAGCATCATTTGTTGAAGAGACTTTTTCTAATGCATGTTTTTCACCCTTAAAAAAAGTGGCAGTAGCTACATAGGCTTACTTACTAGGTCCTCTATTCTATTCCATTGGTCTCCATGCTTGTTTTTGTCTCACTAACATTCTGGTTTGTCACAATGGCTCATTAGTGTAATTCTGGGATATCATTAACATTATTCTTTCTACTTAGGATTGCTTTGGCTATGCTGCATCTTTTGTGTTTCCATGCGTTTTTTAAGATTATTTTTCATAGTGCTATGAAGAATGTGACTGGAATTTTGATGGGGACTGAGGTGAATTTGTAGGCTGCTTGGCCATTTTTTCAGTATTAATTCTACCAATTCACAAAAGCACAAAAAGCTGTTCTATCTTGTGTGGTGACCTTGGTACCATGTACATCTACAGAGGTTAGAGGACAACCTTAGGTGTTGGTGTTCACCTTACAAGTTGTGGACCAGCTAGCCAGTGAGAAGTCTGTCTCTACTTTCCATCTCATTAGAAGAGAGCTTACAAGTGGTAGATTTCTCCCTAAGACCTAGGCCATCCTCAGCCATGCCTTTTGTGTTTGCTTTGCTTTTTCTTTTAAAACAGGTTTTTAATACTAATCATGAATTCCCTCATGGTTGTGAGGCAAACCTCAAATCCAATCAGCAGTGCTTAGTTTCCTTCATAGATGTCATGCCCTACTATACCAAAGGGCACATTAACTTAGCATGTCAGTACTGTAGCACTCGGGGCTGTTTCAGTCAGGGTTCCTATCGCTGTGCTAAAACACCACGACCAAAAGCAACTTGAGGAGGAGAGGATTTAGGGCAGGAACCTGAAGGCAGAAACTGTTGCAGAGAGCCTGTAGTGCTGCTTACTGGCTTACTCCCCTTGGCGAGCTCAGCTTTTTTACAGCTCCCAGGAACACCAGTCCAGGGCTGGCACCACCCACAGTGATCTGGGCCTTCTCTTATCGATAAAGAAGATACGTGACAGCTTGTGCATAAGCCATATTGGCGAGACTATTTTTTTCATTGAAGTTCCCTCTTCCCAATCAACCCTGGCTTATGTCAAATTGATATAAAACTTGTCAACATAAGGGCACACTGCTGGCTAAAGCCACTGACAGTATTCTCCTGGAGTGGCCTACATAGCATCCTCTGACACTGTGGAAGTCAACCAGGTCACTTCCGGCTTGATTTCTCTATCTTGCAACCAAATTGTGCTTTACCATTTAGTTTGGGTGAGCAGAACTGTGTTGTTTGGTGGCCTCTGGGGCACCTTGAACAATAACTGCTAGGGAGATATCTCATTCCTTCACATAATAGCCCATATCTTATTGGGGGTAATTTCATCTGATTCTAAGAATTATTAAATTTCTTCTGATTGTATATTGTTCAGTCTCTGTGTGGTTTAATCTTGCAGTTGAATTTTGGTTTTGTTCCTCTATAATCTAAGTGGATACAAAAAATCTTTTCTTTTTTTCAACGAAACTTGTTTGTGATCTAATATGTGCTCTGTTTTAAGAAATATTCCATAGATTTTGCATTTCTGTTGGATGTAATATTCAATATATTCAGTTAAGCCTATTTGTTCTATATAGTGTAGTCTCAGAGGTATGAGACTTCATTGATTTTTAATTTGGAAGATATTTCTGAATGTAAGAATGGGATGTAGAAATCACCCAGCCTTAACACATGATTTTATGTCCATTCATAAGTAATGGCTTTCTTTATCTGTTTTAATTCTAGTTTGAAATATACTTTATCAGATATCAAATAACTATATGAGCTTGTTTTGGGTTTCTATTTGCCTAGGAGTTTGGTTTCAGTTTGTAGTTGGTTTTGCCAGTAATGTGTGTTTTCTGGTGATAACACCTAATTGGGATATTGTTTTTTAATCCAGTCAGAGATTTTGCACATTTAAAAGGAATTTTTTATTTATAGTCCTAATATGTATGTATGTATGTATGTATGTATGTATGTATGTATGATAGTCAGTTGGTGTTGTCTTCCCCAGGAAAGACTATTTTTGCCTGTAGTTCTTTGTGTAAGACTAAGGCCTTGTGGCCCTCCCTTGTGCACCCCTCTGCCTTGACCAGGTTAGTGTGTCATCTTTGTCCAGCCCATGAGTGTGTCGTCTTTGTCCAGCCCATGTTTAGGTAGTCATGTTGGTGAGACTTTATGGTTGTAGCTCCTGACATTCTTAGGAGACACTGTCTGACAGCAAACCCCCTGATCATCTGGGAACAACATTTCCACCCCTTCAGTGTTCCCTGAGCCTTGGATGTGCCACCCATTCCTCTTACAAAATCTTTTATTTCCTGTGTTCCTGTGAATGAGGTTGTTTCCCCTTCCACTGTGTACACTTTCCTTTAAGTGTCTTCTTTAGTGCCAAGTTGGTCATCATGAACTGCCCTAGTCTGCACCTACCTTGAAATTGTCTTTGATTTTTTTTTTCTCATCAGTCCTAAAAGCTTATTCAGCAGTAGGCCATAGAAATTGTAGCTGACAGTTAGCTACTTTCCTGGCTTAGGATACATCATTCCATGCTTTCCTGTCTTTCAGGGTTGGTGATGAAAGGTCTGATGTTATTCTGATGTCTGTCTTTGTACAACACTTGGTATCCCTGTCCTCTGCCTATTACGTTTAGCACTGTGTCTTTGCTTTGTGAGTTGACAGCTTTATGACAGTGCATCATAGACTGGTTCTTCTCCAGAAATCTGTTTGGAACCCAAATGCGTCTTCTTATGTTTGATTTTCCATTTTTTCTCTGTTTGGTAAATTTTCTACCAACATTTCATGAATAATATTTCCATTCCTTTAAACTTTTAAAATCTCCTCTTTGACATGCCCCACCCTGGATTCTTAGGTTTTTGTCTCAGTTATATCCCAGAGGTCTTGAAAGCTTTAGTTGTGCTCGTTCATTTTTTAAATACCACTGCGTTATTGCCGACTTTGTCCCATCCCTGACATTGGTTCTTCTGCTTGCTTTGTTTATTGATGATGCTTACAGCTGTATTGGCTCTTTCATTACCATTATTTATGTTCTGTTCTTTTTCAGACCCTATCTTTCCTTGACAAATTTTTCCTCCCTGTTTTTAGAATCTGTCCTCCAAACTGATGATTCCATCCACTTTGCTAACATTCTTGCCTGGGTTCTGAGTTGATTTTCTTAGTTCGTTCACTTGTCTAAATCCTCTGTGAGGTCATTTCTCCTTTTAGATGTCTTGTATTACATCTGTTTGTTCGTTTATGTTGTGCCACAGTGCATGTGTGGAGGGTAGAGGACATCTTTCAAGAATTGGGTCTCTACCATGTGGGATTCAGGGATCAAACTTAGGTGTCAGGTTTGGTGCCAAATGCCTTTACCCTTTCAGCTATTTATCCTTGAAAATACAAGATCTAAAATAGATTTCTGGCACTTAAGCTTATCGTTATCTTTGGTTTCTGGCACTGAAAAATCATAAGCTTGTATTGGTTTGTTTCTTCAGATTTGTGTTTCTTTGTGGTATTTTCTGCATCCATTGAGATGAGTGTGTCCTCTGGGTTTTATCTTTCTCATTTTCCTACTGCTTTTGTTTGTTTTATATTACACTGTGAGCTCTTTCACTTGACTCAGTGTCCCTCTGCACTATTTAGGCAGGAAGCAAATGTCTGTGATAGTGCAGTGCTTGCATAGTGGTCCTGGCTGTTTCTTGCACTAGCAGACTCTTGTATGCTTCCATCGGATCCCTCACTAGGGTCAGAGACAGAAGCTCTTGGTTTCTGATGGGAAAAAATGTAGTTTTTTAGGGTTTTGTTAGAACTCCAGGTATTAATAATTAAGTAAAATGAAGAGGGAATGTGAAAATGGTAAACTAAGGAGTAAAGCATGAATAGGAAAAATATATGTGCCAGGCTTATGAAAAACAATAAAGAAAATATTACGGTAGATACAGTGAAAGAAAGGGTGTGTCATAGAAGACTATCCAGGTAAGACACAAGTTAAAACAAGACAACTACATAATGTAAATACAAATGTGTAATTAGATTAAAATAACAAATCAAATGAAATAGAAGACATTGTGAATTCAGTTTTTCTTCCCATTTGTGATGAATGCGATTTTGCCTTCCTCCTCAACTGGCCTGTGGAGCAGGCAATGGGGAAAGTTACTAGTCTTGATAATCTAAACCTGGTAAATTGGTACATTCTTCCTACTGGCATGGATTTCTATGTGGGTCTCTGTTTTCCTCAGGAATTGCCCAGTCTGAATTACCCACCCTTACCTGCTAGTTATAATCTCACCCATGGCATGCGTACTTGTGTGTGTGTGTGTGTGTGTGTGTGTGTATGCGCGTGCGCGCGTGCACATGTGTGTGTGCATGCGCAGATGTGCGCGTAAATGCACGTGCATGTGTTCTGTTCATGTGAGGCTTAGGCTTTCTATGACAACAGCTCTGAAGGAGTGTGGAAGATCTGCCCAGCGCATTTCATTTTGTCCCTTATACCGGGTCTTTCTTTGGACCATCAGCAACAGCACCATGACATTGAATAGCAGCACAGGCCACTCAGATCTGGATGTACCCTGGCCCTCTGATACCCACCTGGACTCATGTGGCTGAGTCCTGGGCATCCTTATGGCTCTCAGTGGCAACAGAAATCACATATGTCAGTTTGGACCCTGACTGCTATAGGACCATGTAGCCCTTGGCAACAGTCTGGGCTGAGATGACATCATGGCCCCGGGTAACAGCATAGGCTACCCATATCTGTATGACTCCTTGATGGGGAAGTCCTGTGTATATGTCAATAAAGCACTGTTGGCCAATAGGGAAGCAAGATAGGTGGGACTAGGAGTCGAGGAGGACTCTGGGTAGGAGAAACACAGGGAGTCAAGATGTAACCGCCATAGGGGTAAGAAGCCCGGACCCCTTTCTCCGGTAAGAGAAATACTTAGATTGGCAGTTATGGGGTAAATACTTAAGTCAGAGATAGCCAGTAAGAAACAAGCAAGGCCAAAAGCTTCATAATTAATACATTCTTGTGTGTTATTTGGGGACTACAATGCAGCAGAGTCCAGGCTACTGGTGGGGAAAAACCAAAGCGGCTGGCAAGGAAAAGGCTTCACTCTATAGCTCCTGCTGTGGCCTGGCCCTTAGTTCATTTCTCTATCTCTCCCATTTCTCCACTACATATTTCCTTATTGTAATAAGGCCCTCATGTTCAGTGTTGCTGTCTTCCCACCAGCCATGGCCTTCAGGACCCTGACTGCACCAAGCTGAGCTCTGGGTTCCTTTCATTCCCGTGTTGTTGCTCACCTAAGACGGTGGCAGAGGGAAGCTAAGGGTTTGGGGCTGCCTTGCAGGCTCTTCTCTGTAGTGTGCCAAAGGAGAATTTCACCTTCAAGATCCAGTGTGTCACTCTTCTGTCCCCATCACCACAATCTGTGATGCTGCAGTCATTTCTGCACCCATGGCGTATCTAGCCTTGAGGTTCATATGCAGGGCCCAGCCAATATCTCTGGTTCACTGATCTTTCAGTACCCATCTCCAGCCATCACTGACCCCATCTTTCCCACAGTAGGGTGGTACAGCTGGGCCACAGATTGGTTACTCCTGCTTGCTTCTTTGCAGGGCTATTACCAAGGTTTCCTTATTTTCTTCAGTTCTCTCTCTCATAGGACTAGAGTCTATTATTTTTAATTCTTACTCATCATTTTTCTGAGTCACACAGAGTTGGCTGCTAATCTGTCATCTTACCCAGATGCTTTAAAATTTTCTCAATGATTTGTGTGAATGTTTTATAACTGCATCTTTATTAGTTATATTGGTTTCATATTTCCATTTTTGTGTTGGCTATGCTTTAATTCTAAGAACCAGAAACATTTTTAATTTGCATATGGTCATATGATCGTTTCTGCTCATGATTGGATTTTTATCCAGGAAAACATGGAAGTTTGGGTGCATTTATTTCTGTGGCTGTCCTTAAGAGAAGTAACTTAAGTATATTTGACGAGCAGGAGGAAATCATACCCTTCTAAATTTCAAATTAATTTTTAAAACTTTACTTAAAATTTTATGATTTATTTATTTTTATGCATATGAGTGTTTTCTACACACACACACACACACACACACACACACACACACACACACACGCACGCACGCACCATGAACAAGCCCAGTACCTGTGGAGGTCTGAAGAGGGTGCTGGATCCTTTGGAACTGGAGGTATGGATGGTTGGGAATTTTGATTCCAGAACATAATGATAAAAAAGTGCAGTAAATTAAAGTGGAGAATTATAAACAATTCATTACTTTTAGTGTGTGTGTGTGTGTGTGTGTATGTGTATGTGTGCCACAGTGTACATGTATAGGACATGGGGCAAATCCCAGCTGCTAGGTTAGCTTAGCAACACCTTTATCTGCTGAGTTCTTTCTCTAGCTCATAAACAGGTTTTAACATCATAGTTTTAAACGTTCTGGAGATCAGGAGTTGGAGAGGGACACCAACGAGTTAAAACTTGCATAGAAAAAATGAGGAGGCCAATGAATGATGAGCAAGTAATGAACAAACTAAGGAGGGAACACTGGATTTCAAGTTAAGAGATCAACCATCTTCTGTGCTTGGATGCAGGTACTTCTAGTTCCAGAGTCTTTGGACTTGGATTGAGTTATACCACCAATTTTCTACAGATGGACAATTATGGGACTTCAGTCTCTCTCTCTCTCTCTCTCTCTCTCTCTCTCTCTCTCTCTCTCTCTCTCTGTCTGTCTCTGTCTCTCTCTCTGTCTGTCTCTGTCTCTCTCTCTCTCTGTGTATGTCTCTCTCTCCCACACACACACATACATACATACATACATACACACACACACACACACACACCACCACCACCACCACACACATACAAATTGACAGCTTATACTGTGTGTATGCATGACACATAGTACAACATAATATTGTGAATTATATATGTACTATGAAATGACTAATTCTAGGTAATTAACACATGCATTAGGTCGTATGATTATTTTGAGGCAAAATTATTATCTTACACAATCTACTTATGTTACTTCTGCTTGTGATGATGGGATATCCATTAATAGCATAATCCTTTTTCTTATCAATAACATATGTGTTTATGAATTTGAAGGGATCAGCTAATGGGTTTTAGCCTCAGTTTGGGAATAACCCAAATGCCATCACCAGCAGGTGTCTAGACACGTGAGGTCCAGCCACAGCCATGGTCACACTGTACATCTAGGAAAGTCCACACTGCAGTACTGAACACCATCTAGATCAACCTCCCAAGTGTGTTGGGAAAGAGAAGCCAGAGAGCAAACACACACTGTGATTCCAATTATAGATATGTTCAAATCAGGCAAAATGTTACCCGTTATCATGGTTCCTCTTGGGGCTGAGAAACAGTGGCTGGAAGAGCGATAAGCAGTCTCTCAGTGCTGAAAGGGTTCTGTTCCTGGTTTGGGTTCTGCTTATTTAAACGTATTATTCTTGTAAAAAATCTGCAAGGCAGGACACTTGCAATTTTCCAACTACTCAATCCACACATCATGTTTCAATCACAAGTATACACAGATTATTAGAAGCATCTGGGGAAGGTCCATTAGGTTGAAGAATGTAAAATGATAATAATGGGAAAAATCTCAATTCATATTCTCCGGCAGATGCAGAGAAGCACTCAGTTCAGAAGAGGCTTGGAAAAGAGCCAGAACATTACAAGCAATAAAGACAGGGCTGAAAAAAAATCCCCAATTTCCCGTAATGGTTAGAGCCACCGGCAGAGTGTCGTGACTAGAAAGAATGAGTAAGATGGTCCTGCAGCAGACTTCCCTAAAAATATATGAGAGAGACTGCTGCTTGGAGGCCACGCCCCTAGGAGGTCTGTGCCTCCACCCCCTAAACACACCTTAAGAGAGGTTTTCTGGGCTCAGAGCCTAAGTCTTTTAATTTGAAAGATGCTGACTCGGCAGCTCTATTCCTTCTGAGAGCATTGCTTTGTTACCTTCACGTGTTATTTGAATGCTGTGGTTCAGTGGGTTGTTAGAAAAACCTCATTCTGTTCAGTTGGAAAATCTTTCAGAGCCTCTGTTTGCAATAGGAAGTGCTTCAGACAGTCATTCAGATTAAAGCAGAATAGCCAGTGTTTTGAAACAGATCCATACTCATCTATTCAGAGTCCCTCTGTGATCAGCCTAGCTCCCTCTTTAAAGAGGGATCTATACACATGTGATCAACATTATACAGACTAAGTTGTATTTATATATTTAGGAGCATATGTATGCATATTACATATAAAATAATCTATATATTATATACAAATATATAATTGTAAATTATGTATAAAATTATATAGACAATTAAAGAAAATGAGGCTGTGAATTTATAAGACAGCTAGGATAGGGGTAGTATATGGGAGGGGTTGGAAGGAAGAAAGGGAAAAATAAATTTTCATTTCACAAAATATAAAAGAGACAGGTCAAACACCACCTCCTGCAAAGCCCTCCACACAAGTCTTTCAAAATGCACTTTCTTGTTTACTTCTTTTGCACTCACCTTGACCTTTATTTTAGCATTTTTAAAAGCAGATGACATCATATAGTAGTATGGTGGCTTTTGGGTCATAAAAATCCAAGTTTTTAAATGTCCTTGAATTTTATTTGGGGGGGGGTTGAGACAAGGTTTCTCTGTGTAGCTTTGGAGCCTATCCTGGCATTTGCTCTGTAAACCAGGCTGGCCTCGAACTCACAGATATCCTCCTGCGCCACCAACACCTGGCTGAATTTTACATTTTGCCAGTTACTGGATAGGGTTGTTCTGATGATTAAGAATGCTTGTGAGGCAGGAGATGGTGGCACATGCCTGCAATCCCAGCACTCAGGAGGCAGAGGCAGGCAGGTCTCTGTGAGTTCAAGGCCATCCTGATCTATAAAGTGAGTTCTAGGACAGCCAGGCTACACAGAGAAACCCTGACCAAAAAGAAGGGGAAGAAGAAGTAGAAGAAGAAAAATAGGAGGAGGAGGAGGAGGAGGAGGAGGAAGAAGAAGAAGAAGAAGAAGAAGAAGAAGAAGAAGAAGAAGAGGAGGAGGAGGAGGAGGAGGAGGAGGAGGAGAAGGAGGAAGAAGGACGAGGAGGAGGAGGAGGAGGAGAAGAAGAAGAAGAAGAAGAAAATAAAAGAATGCTATGAAGTATTTCACATAGAAAAGACATGAAAAGACATCACTTAACTGCTCTATTTTTCACAATGCTGTGTTGCCTCATACACAAGCTCTCATGAATTAAGTTCAGTGTTTAGTACCCATCATCCTTCACAAAGTCCCACATATTCATTGTTTTATATGCTTATGAGTTCAAAATGCCCAGAGATGTCAATGCAGCATCCATCACAATGCAAAATCTATCAAAGTACAACATCCATCATTGTGCAACATCCGTCATAGGACACCCAAAGTACCCTAAGAACAAGTGAGCTTTTCTTCCCAGCCCATTCCACTCAAGAACCTAGTGGATTTATTGATATAACACCAACTCTTTTTTTTTTTTGGTTTTTACGAGACAGGGTTTCTCTGTATTGTTTTGGAGGCTATCGGTCCAGCCCGGCCTCGAACTCACAGAGATCTGCCTGCCTCTGCCTCCCGAGTGCTGGGATTAAAGGCGTGCACCACCACCGCCTGGCCAACACCAACTCTTTATAATTGTTATTAATACCATTATTAGCTTTCAAAAGTTCAGGGGCCTCCTTTAATACACCGTTTAGATGCTGTCAAGAGAGATCTAGGGGCCTTTCAAACAGGAGATCTTTTGATAAGATAATAGCAAGTCACAATGCTGTTAGCACTAATATTTAAAGGCAATCCAAAATAGATGTAGACAATCAAGTGAAGAGCACCCAAAACATGACGCTAATGGGGTAAAAGAACGTCAGTGTTTTGGCCCTTAGTCAGCATCCTGTGTCATATTCATTAATTTATACGTAGTTTGACTTAAAGTTGCAGCTAACTCATTCAATAAATACTGGAAAAAATGAGAAATGGAGAACCAGGTAGTTCTGCCTGATACTATTAGAGGAAATTTGTTTTGTGTTTGTTTTGTGCTGCAGGAGGAATGCTCTACAGATACACATAAAGAAATGCTCAGACAAATAACAGGGAACTATAAATTTAAAAATATGTATATATATGTTTTTGTTATTTGGCTTCACTACATGAAGTTTTCCAGCATCATAAATCTAATACTGTATCAACTAGAAAATAAATAAAATATGCACTGGCTCTTGTATGAGGAGAGAAGGGTTGGGGGAAATATTCAGCAGCATGAACCCTATTCAGGAATCTCCTGTGCTCAGTTAGGTGGTGTAGAAGTCACAGTGGCTAGTCAACTGGGACTTTGAACTTGAATCTGTGTTACAAGTTACATGTGTCTTTTGACAACTCAGTCTCCATGGGAATTTGATTTTTTAAGCCAGAACAGGAGCCAGAGAGAGCATACACAGGTTTTCATACTTACTCATGGAAGTGATATACCAGAAAGGACTTCTGTTGTCTGTTACTCACCAGGCAGACCAATCCCAGCACTACACAGAAGACTCATAAGAGTTGCAAGCACCAGGTAGCGGAGCTTGCTGGAGGCCATCATCTTGGAGGCTGGAGACCAGAGGTGGATAACATGGCAGGGATGGAAGTTATCCTTCTCTCTAATGGGCTTTCGATATGGGTAGCTTTGAACTTAGTCTCAGGTAGCTAGGTTTCCAATATACAAGTTAGCTTACCCAGCGTGCGCATGCGCATGCTAAGGTATCACAAGGAAGCATCCAGTTCTCCTAAAGGCCCATGATTAGCTAAAAGCCTATACCTGGCCATATCCTATTATGCAAAGTGGGTCCACATGGGTTCAGACAGAGAGAAGGCTAGGAGCTACCCTTATGGCTATTGTAATTGACTCTCTAAGTAGAACAGAAAGGAGAGATTGGAAGGGTTCTCTGGTAGAAATGAGTCCCAAGCTGCTTTGATAGAATTGAGACCAGGGGCAGGAGGTTCAGAACTAAGAGCCATGCAGTGGCTAAGCATACTGCAGCTGAAATAACAGCAACAGGCCACAGAGGCTAGAAAGTGTAAGCCACATGTGAGAGGCATGGGAATCACGTGGCAGGAGAGCATAAGAACAGACAGAAGACAGGACAGAAGGGAGCCACCAAAGGACCCTGCATGCTAAATTCAGAGCCCAGACTCAGAAGGACAATCTACAAGTTTTTGAGTAAATTAGTCCTTAACATGTATTTGAAGCAAGGACTTGGACATTTATAAAACACCACATTCTGGGTGCTGAGCTAAGTGTTGCACATACATCAGTTCACTTAAATTCTTATGGCAAGTTGACAAGGTGAGTCTGATCTTCATCCTTTAGACGAGGAAACCAAAGCTTAGTAAATTTTGGAATCTTCCTAAAGTTCATAATCGTAGATCATCTGGGGCTCAGATGTGGGTCTGTTCAAAAACTTGCATCCTCAACTCTTTCATCTGTTGTTCCCAGAGAAAGCATGATTTCAGATGTTATAAGGGAAAACTGGGTGATGTTCTCTAAAGGACTGACTTGTAGCAAAATTACCTAACATCCAGAAGACTCATAGATGAGCAATACTGTGAATGGTATCAGGGGCTGACAGGAGTTATAAAAGACGGGACTGAAGAGCTGGTGGGTTTACCCACTGGAGCTGCCTTGGATGATGGAATCACTGTTCAGGTAAGGAGGCACAACAAGGTCTTTGGATTTTGAAGGATTCATGGCACAGTTCTGGCCCCTTCCCCAACTATGAACAGCGTCTGTCCCCACTGAAAACCAGTACAGATTTGGTAAAAACCAGTAAGAGTGATGGGAGAAGATAAAGTTCCCACCAGATTCAGATCAACAGAATCAACTTTGGAGCACAGTGGAGGCAAGGAGGGGGTTTGGGTGGCAGATACTTCAATCCCCACCAGACTCAGCTCAATACAATCAACTCAGATGGCCAACTCTGGTGCACAATGGAGATGAAAGGGGGGCTCTGGTGGCAGGTACTGCGCCCGGCTTATTCTTTCAAACTTTTTTTAATCCTTTACCACCCTTCATAGACCAAAGTTAGAGGATTCTGCTGTCTCCCCACTCTGGCCCCATTCTTCAAGGTATCTTGAATACCTGAATATTTGAATACTCATCTCTAAATACTTGGGTCCCAGAATTCCTTACCCAAATGTTCTAAGCATAGTTTTAGGATCACCATGGTCCTCTTAACAGGATCCTTCTCTTAATTATTCTTAATTAGTTTTTATACCCAAAGATCTGGAGAGATAACCTATGTGAGTAAATGAATCTGTTCATAAAAGTGCCTGAATTTGGATCCCTAGCACCCATACAAAGTCTAGGTATGATAGCACATGTATGTAGACCTGGTGCTCAGGGGTAAAGGGCAGAGACAGGCAGATTTCATGAGCTTGCTGGCCAGTCAGTATAGCTGAAGCAAGCCTGATGTTCAGTGAGAGATTCTGTCTCAAAAGATAAGGTGTAGTGTGATAAAGGAGGGCAGCTAACACTGATCTCTAGCTTCCATGCACAAGGAGCACATATCCATATACACATATGTACACACCAGGATACAACACACACACACACACACAGACACACACGCGCGCGCGCGAGCACACACACACACACACACACACACACACACACACACACACACACAGGAAACATCTAGCAAGCAACCCCCTTGTTTTTCCTCTCCATGTTTGTTTTCTTTGTGCCAATCCACACATGTCATTCAATGTCTTCCCAGAATTTAACACTGTGCTTCTCATCAGGTGACTGCTTTAATTTGACAACTGAATACTATTTGTGCACCTTCTGCTGCATTGTTTAGCATCCTTTAAACTAAAAATTCCATCCAATAAATTCCCTCTATAATTAAGTGTAAGGAAACATTGTAAAATCTGTAATACTATCTGTAGATAGGTAACAGATGAGCTTTACACACATTATAAATTATTTTATTGCACACATGTTTAGTGTGGATTTTACTGTTGAAACTTAAAATTAAAAGAGGCAATACAGGTAGAAGTATATACTTCATTGTAAACAAATTAGTGCATAAACACATGTAGACGTACCTTGTCATGTTCTTTTTTGCAATGAAAGATGTCACTTATTTTGCGTTACCTGTATCTTGGTGGTGACAAGTTGTACAGTTTCCTTCAAGCTACAGATATCCTAGAAATGGGACTATAGCCATGTGACCCGGAGAGGATGTGGGTACACTTCTAATCACTTCCTTGCCATCCCCAGGTTCATTGTGAGTACTGCTGTTCTCTAACCTTTGGTTTCTCATTTATAGAAAGGATGACTTGGCACTAGTTAAGGTTTCTTGTAGGCTTGGTTTTCTGTGCTTGACCATACTTTCACAGTTACATTATTTAATGAAGTATATTTACACTACATGTCTAAAAGGCTCTAGATGGTTTGTTTAAGTCATAGGAGCCAAAAATTTAGATACTTCCTGTTTCAGCAAAGTTGCTTTGAGTCTTTTGATCTAATGACTGAACCACCGTCTGTCTCACCCAGTCCCTGGCCATCCATAAGAGTGAAGCCAAGGAAACCAGGCAGTTTTGTGGAGGCTCAAATCTAAATATTTGCAAAGGGCCCTGGGTACATTGTTAAAATATGAATCAATCAATCAGTCAGTCAGTCAGTCAATCGATCAATCAAAAGTATTAGTCAATGTACCAGTTGCAAGGATAAAACGTAGATGAGATGAGCAGTAAATGCAATTCATTCGTTAATAATTTCTACTGTCATTAATTCAAGCTGATTAGTATTGAATGTTACTGTGACCATTAACAAATTAGTATCCTGCCGCAATGTGAGCTGGGTAATAACAGAGACACTGAATATATTAAAGCCTCTGGCAGATTTTTGATGGGCTCATTTTTTTTAAATATAATTACTCTGATAGGCAGAGTTCAAGGATTCAGGCCCTTGAACAAGAAAAGCAGTTTCCTACTTATGGAAACTATATGTGACAGTGTCATATGACGATGATACCCAACCGTAGAGTTTGGTAGCTGGATCTTGCATCAGCCAGGAAAGAATCCAGGTATCAGTCAGTTGTGGGGAAGGGGGGGGAGCTTGTGTGGTACCACAGCTCAGTTAGAGGGATTCATGGTGGGGAGTAGGTGTTATGACCAGCAGGTCAGACAGGCAGATGGTACGAAGGGCTGGGTTGTACAAAGTGCTGGAACCATGTGTGCACCTGGCAGTGAAGGCAGGCACCATGCCTAGTGGCTCAATGGCTCAATGGCTGGAGCAAGAGAAGCAAGAGCCAGGAACCATAACATGATCCAGTTAATGGGGAGGATGAACGAGGAGCTCGGTGCAGTCCCGGTACCAACCTGTAACTTGGGGATCATTTAGCCTGTGAAAATCAGGTCATATGAAGGACTAAATCTAAAAGTTTGAAAATTCATCACATTTTTTTCCTAAACAATTTTCACATTTATATGGTCTAATAAGCCAGAGTATTCTCTAACTTATTTGGAAAAGGTCACTCTTGCTGCTAAATATTGTTAAAAAAATTTCAAAGGTTTGGTTTTGCTTTATTTTGTGTATATGAGTGTTTGCCTGCATGTATATATGTACATCATGTGTTTACAATCCTACAGAAGCCAAAAGAGGTCATTGGATCACCTGGAACTAACTTCATAGACAATTCGAGCCACCGTACAGGTCCTGGGAACCAAACACAGATCTTCTGTAAGAGCTGCTAGTGTTCTTAACCACTGAGACATTTCTCTAAGTCCTCTGGAAACATTTTTAATATCACATCTGGAGGAGCCCCAGAATGGGATCAGCAAAATGTTCAAAGGTTGCCTCCATTGCAACAAGAGGTCCATTTCCAAGATAGATGGTCTCTGGAGAGATCCTGTCAGTTAGATTACACATGCCCAATCACACAGATGCAGCCTCCTAGAACTCACCAAATGTTGGCTCTGAACCATATACCCATCAAGGGCAGGTCTCCTCTAATGCATGTGACATCATTTTTACAGTGAATCAGCAGTACCTATTTCTACTGGCCCTTTTCAAAAGCCCCTTCTTAGACGAAGTGGTGAATTTTCCCAAAGAGACCTTACTGGGAACGAAAGGAATCAAATCTCTGACCCTGACCAAAGCTTTCCGCTCTTCTAGATTATTGGGCCAAACCAAAGTATGTAAATTTAAGATTATAGGCTGTCTTTTGATGGCTGTATATGTTAAGAATTAAATACTTTTTACTCATGCAAAATTTACTGTAAGGTCTTTTGATTGTTGTTGCTGTTGTTATTTGTTTATTTGTTTTTAAGAACTAGGTAATTATAAATCCTTCCCTTTTAAATAACTTATGGGCCTTCAATCCTATAAAGTGCTCCCACTTAAATCGGGGCCCAAAGTCACCTGTATGGAAATCTGCCTCTAGAATTGGAATGCTATCCAGTGAAACTAAAGATGTTATTGATGTTGAGAGCACACCCACTTCAGGAACTCATTGCATTGACAGTCTAGCTGGTGGTACTATACAGAGTTTAGTAAAAGATGACAAATTAAATCTAAGCTGACATTTTGCCAACTTTTATCCCAAAGAACCTGTGGTAAACGGGTTTGAGAAGGGAGGATGGATGCAGATTCAATTATCATTGATTTCAATTCTTGAGCCTGTAATAGAGCCATCTATTTATTTTATTGTCCCTGAGGTTATGTGTGGTGTGCTGTGCGTGCGTGAGTGTGTGTGTGTGTGTGTGTGTGTGTGTGTTATCAGAGTCCTCGTTTCTTCTCTGTTCACTTCCTACAACCCTAGTTGAAAATGAACAAACAATAATTCTTTGATGGGCTTCCATAAGACCATACTGAAACCAAGTATATTGAAAGCAGAAAAAGCCATCCAGCTTCCATTTTTCTCAGCTCTATCAATTATCCAAGTTCTTGGTCATCATTCAACATCACTCTGGGTTTCCAGCTGCAGACATGTATTGTAAACAGTACTGCAAACCCTATCCACAGAAATTAATAGGCTTAATGTCTCAATATGGATAATAAAATTTGGGTGCTCTACCCCCCCAATCACAGACTTTAGTAGATGAAACCACATTTCAAAGGAAGTTTATTATAATACATTTTCTTACTGGGAAGGGAATTCCTATGTAATGGGATGCTTAGGATTTTAGGCAGAGCTTCTAAAAGGCCTGTTTCCTTCTGCTGTGAATAAACAGCCCTGCGGCTTGTGAAAATGCTTCATGCCATCTGAACATATTAGTCTCCTGGCTGCCCTTCTCAGAAAATCTCTGAACCTCTTTACTGAATGCTTTCTGGCAGAATTCCTAGTCAGGAATGCCCCACAGCCATCTGCTCTATCTCTGGTAACCTCAGTGTTCCAATGGGGCAGCAATCTGTCCCTAAGCACAACTTGGTTGCTTGGATTACTATGAAAGGGCATTGTAAAAAAGAATTGCTGTGTACTCAAGGCATGTGATCTGTTTTTATGTTGTGGTATTTTATTATTCCTTGCTGTCCTGCAGTTTCAAGTTGATTCTGCTCTTTATTGCAAACAGGCACAGATGGAGTGTAAAAGGAGAAAGGCAGAGTGAGAGTAATGACTCCCCGAAGGCAGTGTGGAGGGGGAGCCCTTACTGGGAACTCAGTCTTGTCTCTTCTCTACTATGAGCCAAAGCTACAACTCTGAGCAAGATAGTCCCTTTTTAGTTTCCTTGTATTAAAAATGAGCTTTTCCACAAAATCCATCCTATAAAATGCACAGGCAGTACCACATCTGAAATCAAATTTAACAGACAAGTGATTTGCTGCTCCCTAAATCTATTTGTAATACATATTGAAAAGGATTAATATCTCTAACAAATAGCTCCTACAAATAGGTGAAAATAGGGGGGAAAAAGGAACTGTAGCCTCTACCAGGCACCAGAAGCTAACAATTAAAAAATTTCAGGGCTTGGTACAAGTTATTATTATTTTTACTATTATTATTATTATCATTATTATTATTATTATTATTATTGCTGTTCAGTGAGGTCCCATAGACTCTCAAACATTACAGGCTATTACCATTGCTCTTGGTAGTTACCCTTCAGAACTTAACAGTAAAACTGTACTGCTGGAGACATAACAGAGAGTCATAGAATATAGAAAATCTATGTTCTATGGGAACATACTGGAACAGATTGGAAACTTTATCCTATTGGGTAGTTTTCATAGTGCCAGAGGGGAAAAGTCATCCTCAATCAGATCCATCTACAAACCTTGTGAGCTATAATAATGACTGCCCAGGAAAGACATGCCCACTGGAGCAATAGTAGCACCAGCATCATGGAGTAACCAAACACTTTCTGATTGGATATAAATCCTATGCCACAGGAAGAAAACCTACCAGGCCAAGAATCCATGGCTAGACAGGTCATAGGCCCTAGGGGAGAACCTACTGTTATGTTGATTAACAGCCTTGGTATTGAACTGATTTTTAACAATTTGTTATGCACATAGATCAATATATCTCACTCTTCACCTGAGAAACTTCTATTTGCACTAGTATGTGATTAACACAGTGACCCACAATTAGCCACAGTGTAGAGAATAAAAAACTAGAATACTCAAGCTTGAAGAGAACATATACACCCTTATCTTCTTCAAAAGCTTGAAGAGGGGGAAGAAAGAGTGTAAGAGTCTAAGGCTTAATCCCAGCACTCGGGAGGCAGAGGCAGGCGGATCTCTGTGATTTCGAGGCCAGCCTGGTCTACAAAGTGAGTTCCAGGACAGCCTCCAAAGCTACAGAGAAACCCTGTCTCGAAAAAACAAACAAACAAAAAAGAGTCTAAGGTAATGAATGGCTACAAGGAAACATCTTCTGAACACAGCAGGGCGGCTGCTCTTAGGGACTCAGAGTAGTTGTGACAGCATCGACAAAGCCTGTGCAAGCCCAAGTCAGACCACACTTCAGTGAGTAGATGGGACTTGGCCATCAAATACCACCACTAGCTCTGGAGCTAATGGCAACTGTTAGCTACTAGAAGAGAAAGAGACATTTTTCCTAAGGATTGTGACTCTTTGTAAGTCAGCTACTATCTAACCAAAGACTGCACATCCAGGAATGGTTGGGCAGCACAAACTGGTCTGGAAGGAATTTTTTCCTATTTAATCTTACATGAAGTTTAGATGATAAGAAAGGTGGTAAACTGGAGTTGGTGGGAAATAAGACAAACCACATTGTATGAAGCTCTCAAAAAACCAAGAAAAACAGGAAAAAATAGGCAAAGGATAAGACCTGGTTTCATGTAACACACACACACACACACACACACACACACAATACCAGCAAATTTATTATATTTAGTGATTATTTTAAGAGTAGAACCTCTCATTTCCAAGTATGAACCATTATGAACAAGAAAGAAAATTAAAAATCAAAGCCATATTGGGGCATCCTCTGTGTGCATATAAAAACAATGTGGAAAGATATGTTTATTATCTACTGTTAGTGAGAATACTTGAGATATTGTGGTATAGGTGAATTGTTACAAGCTGTCAGGAAGTGGCCCGACAATGTTTTGCCCAATCTTATCTGTGGATATCACTCCTATAGAAATAAGACATTCATATTTAAAGTTATGTACATGGAGGTTATTATTGCAGAGTAGAGGAAAAACAAGATTAAAAATAACCCAAATCAATATTGAGAGAGAAATGGTTGAATAATTACACTAGTGGCTCTCAATCAGAAATATTTTCTCCCTAGAGGAAATATCAATAGTGTTAAGGTTGAGAAATCTATATATGTGTATTGGAATGTACATGCATGTGTGTATATGTGTAAAATACTTGTGTCTAAAGGAAAGTAAGGAACTATTTATAGCAAACTGATTGCAGTGCTTACCTTGAGAAGGAGTGAAGAAGATGGAATGGTTTGGAAGGAAAATTTCCTACACACACACACACACACACACACACACACACACTTCTAAACTACCATTAGCTACATTGAAAGTCTATTATACATTGTTGAAATGAACATGCTTCCTGGCCACATTTGAGATTTCTAACATCAAATATCACAGATGTAAATATTTTGGGAGATGCTGAGTTCTCCTTCAAGGTTATTCTTTGGAAAGGAGTAAGTTGCCTCTTATTGAAATCTTACAAAGGATCTCATAGCATGGGAAACTCTTGCTGCTCTGTTAAGACAGCAAAGGGCTGCTCATAGCGGAATAATATGAGCCCAAAGACTCAGGGTAGTGTTTACAAAGGTCACCTTAAAGAATCAGCTAAAAAGATATAGTGATTTTAAAACACAGAGAAAAGAAATATAATTTACATTTATTGATTTATTAAAAAAACTGAACCTCATCTCTGCAAGTATTTAATGTCATTATAAGTCAGTTTTCTAAAACAGTTAGTGATTATGTTAGTGAAAATGTAAGCATTATGGAAATCACCAACGAGGCAATGTGTCCCAATCACATGTTTGGCACCTATGGTATAGAAAGTAAAATTTCCAGTGACAGAATAAAGTATGCAGAATCTTACATTTTTTGTATGAATCTCGAACAACTTAGATGAAGCTATGATTCACACTGGAAAATGAAAATGATTCACAATATGGGGGAAAGCCAGGTTGTTTTGCTTGCCTATAGAGAGAGGAATCAATATGGAAAGAAGCTGATAGGTGACAAGGGGATAAATTCTCTTGCATGTCTGCTGACTTTGTTGTCATGGATGGATGAGACAGGTTTGGAGCAGTGTGGTCGTGAAGCTGGGGCTGGCACTTCTGACATGTGCACAGCTCTGTTCTAGCATCCACTACTCACAGGGGTGACATATAATATTTTGAGGTCAAGAGGGCATCTGCTGATGCACCAGGCATGCTGAGAGAAGCAAGCCATCCTCAGATACACAGACTGACACCCATGAGTATTTATTTAACGCAGATGTTAGGCATTAGGCACTGGGGAATGAGCAGGAGTCAGGAGAAAGCAGTTTGAGTGAGCCTCTGGCTCTCAGTCTAACCTTGCCACGCTGCAAAAATGGCATGAGATAAATCATTGTAATGCAGGCTCCCAGATTCACTCAATGCCATTATTAAAAAATGCCAGCCTTGCAGACTGGGGACTAGAAATGATCCAAGAACAGTGTAGGAAGACACAACATGACAATTTCAATGACTTTATGTTATGTTCCTTTTAATTTTAAGTACAAGATCACATAACATCTATTCACCAAGAAGATTCTGATATACTGGAAGGCCGGGTAAAAGCTTCCATCCCAATTCTATAGCCCAGCCACCTTTGCATATGAAGTTATGAGACTAAAAACTTCCCTGTGATTCACAGGAATGAAAGGGAATGTAGAGCAGTTTCAGATGAAGCAAAAATATATTTTCAGTTATAGACAGGAAAGAAGTAACACTGATGTTACCACTTAAATAAATATGGCATTTCATAATTTCAAATCAAGTTCAGTTCCCCAATACTAATTAAACCCTACCGTGTAAAACATATTGCCATGTATGGGGAACAGTGAGACAAATATGAAGTGAGATAGAAATGGGCATTAGAGTTGCCGTGGAGGCAGCCGAAGGGTTGGATAAAAATTTCTCTGTATCTGGTAATGGAATAGAAACATGCTTCTATTAGTAACAGAATGCATATTGTTTCTAGAATGGACATTCATTTATTATGATCAAGCATTTGCTCTTGCAAGTGCTTGTGTGATTCACATATTCAAGTCAAAAACATGTTACTGTTTATCTTTGCTGCACTTACACATTAGTTTTTTCCCTCCCTGACACTTTCTCCTGAAGGAACTCACTCAGTTTCCTCGATGCAGTGCTCAAGCAACTTCCCATCATCCATTCTTTTACCATCTTGTTCTCAGGGGAAGGCGAATATGCACTGTCTCCATTTCTCACTCCCCATTTACCTTCCAACCCATCACAGTCTGGTTTCTTCTCTTAGAATATATCAAAATTCTCCTAAGATCAACAAATGGTCAGCAAATTACTATATTTAGTTGTCTCTCTAGATCTAAAACATAATACAATGGCTTGACAGTATTGGTAGTGTGTTCCCAAACTTCATGTCTTTTCCATACCCCATCACTGAGGATTAAACCTTGATCTAGTCAAGTATTCTACCACTGAGCAGTATCCAGCCCTGTTTTAATTTTTATTTCCATGTGGGGGGTAGGGTCTCACTAAGTTGTTTTGGCTGTCCTTGAACTTATGCTGCGTCTTCCCAGGCTTCCAAAGTCACTGGGATTACAGGTTTATTTCACTAGGTCAGGCTTACCCTTTTGTTTTCCTTCCCCACTATAAATGCTAGAGACCTGATCAGATTTTCCACTCATCAGGACATCTTCTGACACCACACTTAGACCTGACTCTCACCTCAGACTTGAAATCCAGGGATGTCTTCGTTTCATTCACCAACATCCCTCATTTCATGCTTTCTTTTCTGCTGAGAAAAATAGATTGTACAGACTGACTACTGAGTTTTATTCAGACAAGTCTTTAGAGCACCAATCATCCACTTTTAAATTTTCTTAGGGTCCATGTAAAAACAGAATTTTCCCTTGGAAGAACAACCTACAGTTCCTATGCAAACAGACACATTAATACCTTTCTTTACATCGTTAACTCTTCCTCAACCTTGCTTCACTTAATTAAACCATTAAAATAACAAAATTAAGGAAAGTTACTTTACCACTGGAACATTATTGGTGAGTCAAATACTGACTCCCAACATGTCAGGCCTAATCTCTATGACCTGTATGTTCTGGAATTTGGATTTAAACATTCAAATGTCTGAACAATAGGGTACTCATAACCCTGATAATTCATGTTACTCCATAAACACCTTCTCAAACATTGCTTGTTTTTTGTGCTTTTGTTTGGAAAAGTAACTTTTCTATTAGTATTATCATTAGTAGGTTTACAAAGACCAGAATTTGAAATTAAAAGGGAACTATAGGCCTGTGATGATGATTTTTCTCTTGCAAAAGAGAGAGAGAGAGAGAGAGAGAGAGAGAGACAGACAGACAGAGAGAGAGAGAGAGAGAGAGAGAGAGAGAGAGAAGTGGGGGTGTCCATTTCTAATTCAACTTGCAATTTGATGTTTAAGCAAAACAGATAACTAAAGGCACACTTCTGACTTCTGGTGAAAGGCTTGGGCTAAGCAGCAGACAGCACAGTGGCCACTATGCTAATTATGCATGGGAAGGAGTTTTCAGCAGCATTGGGGTGTCTGAGGTAAGAAGCTCTTAGATGAGTTTTTAGGAAATTCTTGAAGCCATGCTACACAATTGGGAGACCCAGAAACCCTGCTGCTTTTTCACCAGTCTGAAAACCACCAGCTTCAGAACCGAGCTGCCCCTGCCACAGTCTGAAGTACTGAGACTTTCACAATATGATGAAACAAAAGAGCAAACAGGATCTTCACCCTCACCTCCCCTAACCCATGGAGCTTTGAGTAGATATTAAGAGCATGATCTCCACAAACTGTTTTCCTGCTACAAAGGTGGCAGAAGTACCATGCATGCAGTTTCCTCTTGCTGCTACTTCCCTGATGATGTATTAGAGCTTCTGGTTGGCACCTAGACAACATCCAGAAGCTCTACTGCAGAGGGCTAGAGGGAGGTGGGTTTCTTCTTCCTATTAGCCTCTCAACAGTATACTCTTAAAAAACAATTTTAGAAGCAAGTAGCTGCAATTGGATGCTGTGGTAGTTTGAAAGAAAATTGCTCCCAAAGAAGTGTGGCACTATTGGAAAGAGTGGCTGGAGTAGATGTGGCCTTGTTCAAAGATGTGCCTCACTGTGGAGGCGGGCTTTGAGGTCTCATATGCTCAAGCAACTCTCAGTGAGACAGTTCACTTCCTGTTGCCCTTGGATCTACTTGTAAGAACTCTCAGTTCCAGCATGATGCCTTGCTTTCCACCATGATGGTAATGGACTAAACCTCTGAACTGTAAGCAACCCACCACAAGGAAATGTTTCCCTTTATAAGAGTTACTGTGGTCATGGTGTCTCTTCACAGCAATAGAAACCCTAACTGTGACAGAAGTTAAATGTTTTTTTCTGTGTGTATGCTAGCTACATATTGAAGTTTCAGAACAATCTCAGCTACACCATGAAGATTAATGAAGAAATACTAATGTCCCTTTTTTAAATTAAAAATATAGATTTTTTATACAAAAATGAACTCATTATTATTAATAAAGCCTAAGGCACTGAAGAATGGCAGTTTCTTGCCAGGCTTCACGTTACAAATTTGGTAGGAAAGTAACACAATGCTGTAGGTAAATCTAGGAGCCTGTGTGGGAGAGGAAGGTGAGGACTGCGGCTCAGGCCTAATGCCAAGTTCATTTCTCATGATAAAATTATAGGGAGTTATTTCTAATCAGGTAAAATATAACTACCTCTCCATAATGAGTGAGAAATTACTGTGAAAAGGTTGATGCTTTATGATGATAAACACAGCTGCTTTGATGCACGCTGCAGGTGTGCCTTCCAAGGACGCTAATAACATGGCTCACCTTCACCTGCTGCACCTGGAAAGGTCCTCTCTTGGAATGAAATTGGGGTGGAAGAAAGCCACTCCCTCATGCTTTCCACAACCAGATCAGTCATCAGCATGCAGTTCTCCATTAGCTCTGCAATCCCAGGTGAACTGGATATAGGAAGCCATTTGTCATTTATTTTCTACACTCTATTGAATGAGATGCTACACCCTCTTCTACTCATTATTTCTCTGCAAGAATCCTGGAGGGCCAGTCACCCTTACCACCTGTACCACTTTGCAGATGGAGAAACTTAGGCTCAGGAAGAATAATTTATACAAGTTCATGGAGACAGTGAGACACTGAAAGTCTTCAAAGTCAAATGTGTCTGAATCTGTAGTGGAATGGAACTATTTTTGTCTGCCTAGTGTTCTTCCTTTGCTTCCAACAGAAGCACATTTAGGGAACCACCTCTTATTGTCCTCAGTTCAAGTGGTTTGGATATTTTTGCTGCTGCTGCAAAGGTTGGTGTGGGATCCAGGTATGGTCCATAAGACTGTTGAGTCCCGATGACCAGAGTGGTTAGGAATAAAATATGACACAACTGCTCAGAAAAATATTACGTTTTCTTTGGTTTGGTTTTGTAGAGAATCAAAGAGAAATTTTCATTTATTTTCTGCTTCACTGGAACATGTTAGGCATAGGCCTCAATGGCTGCCACTTTCTTATTAGCAGAAGGCAGAGCCGGCTAAGAATGGGGCCAACACAGTGCAAAGCAGACAGGATGCATGGAAAAAGATTGGCCTAATTGTGTGTCTTATAACTGAAAACTCAGACATCCGCAACCAAAGAACTCATAGACTTTAGAGGCAAGAAAAGGAATTCCTTTACTTCCTACACTGTAGGTAGTACATATTCCAAACCCCATGTTCAGTCCATTGCATTATACTCCTTTGAGTATCACAGCAGAAACTATCTCCAAAATAAAATAAGATTCAATATAATAATTTTATACATGCATATCTTATGGTCTATAAAAGCAATTATTAATTTTTTAAAAATAAAAACCATCTGTGTGGTTTTGCAATGGGTAATTTAGTTGGATACGTTATAAAAGTCTTGATAGGAAATTTCTGCAGTCAACAATTGCTTCATCGTAAGCATACTCTTAACATTGTGCTCTGCCTGTTTACATGTCATAAGCCAATGATAAATGTGAATTAGGAGGCTTTTTAAGTCCAAGGAAATAGTGTATCCATACAGCACATTTCTTTAAGAATATTTTAATAATCCCACCTACTGGCAGAATACCACTTCTCCATGGACTATGATTCAGAAGCACAGGCTCTCCCAAGGACAGGCAAGGTGTGGGACTGTCAGAAAAGATCTTGGATTTATGTTCCCTCTTATTCATATCACACTAAGTGGTGACTAAGTTGCCATTTCTATTAGGCCAGGTGGATCAGACACTACACATATCATTTTCACTTGGCTTCATTTTCAATCAGCTTTTTTTGTTTGTAAAGCACATCCATTATGGACCAGAGGAGACTTTGGTCTACACAATCTCCCATGTAACTATGCTGCCTAGAAATCTCAGGTCTCTTATCTGCTGCCACAGAAGAGAAAGAAAGAACTCAACCCTGCGTCCCATTCATTATTCCTGCTGCACATGAGAAATTATTTGCTCACTGCTTCTACCCACATGTGACCCAAGCCAGTCACATGGTTTCAACCTTAACAGCCCTAGAGAGTATTTAGTGAGGGCTGACACTGGCCACATCTCTTGTGGTAGACATGGATCAAAGAATGAGGATGGTGGTGTGTCTGCTGATGATATCTGCCTTCAGGAGGTCATGGTTACAATTTCCATTTCCCTTTAACTTTGTTTAGGCTATTTGTCTGTTTACAGCATCACTGTGTAGCTCAGGCTATCCTCAGTCTACTGAGTTGTGAGATTATAGGAATATATCAACATGCTCAGTTAGGCTTTTCTTTAAAAGCCTTTCAGATTGGTTGCAATAAAAGCAAACATTAGGAAAACCTGACTCCGTAGTTTGTACTTGAGGAGAATTGAGCTATTTGTGTGTGGCAGAACCTCGTAGGTAACTGGGCATGATGTTATAGGTTTGTAAACCCAGACTTCAGAAGTCAAGGCAAGAGAATTGCAATCTCAAGACTAGCCTGAACTATGTGATGAGTTCCTGTCTCAAAACAAAAACAAAAATGGGAGTTGACTCAGTGGACAGAGAGCTTGCCATGCAAACATGAGAACAAGAGTTCAAGTTTCCAGAATCCGTGTGAAAGCCCGACACATGAGACAGCTAACTGCCACAGCATTTAGGAGACAGAGATAGGGGATTCCTGGAGCAAGTTAGCTAGCTAGACTAGCCCAAATCAGTGAGCTCCAGGTGCACCTCAGAAGATAAAATGGAACCTGTTAGGAGCTGGTGAGAGGAAAGGAGAACAGGAAAATGATGTAATTATATTTTAATAAAAATTTTTAAAGTAAAAAATAAGTAAATAAAGTGGATAGCAATCGACTAAGACACTGGATGTCAAAGTTGGGCCTTCACACATATGCATACACATGCAAGCATGCATACACACACAATGCACAGCACACACATAAATAAGAACAACAGTCAGAATCACCCCCAAGTACTAAAAGGCATAGTGTATGTCTTAGTCAATGTCTTGTTCCTGTGAAGAGACTTATGACCATGGCAACTCTTATAAAGGAAAGCATTTCACTGGGCTGGCTTAAAGTTCAGAGGTTTAGTCCATTAACATCATGGCAGAAAGCATGAAGCATGCAGGCAGACATGGTGCTGGAGAATGTGCAGAGTTCTACATCTGGATCTGCAGGCAACAGGAAAAGAGAGACTGTGCGTTTGGAATGAGCTTTTTGAAACTTCAAAGCCAACCCTAGTTGTCATATTTCCTCCAACAAGGGCACAGCTTCTAATCCTTTCAAATATTGCCACTCCCCGGCGACCAAGCATTCAAATATATGATCCATGGTGGCCATTCTCAATGAAACCACCCCAGTGTGTGACATATACATGGTTGTGTGCGCCAATCAATGGGTGCCCACCTTCCAGGGTGGGCCTGTCTTGTTGCTTTGTTAGCCTCACTTGACTGTGTATAGGGAGGAGATAGAACGTTCAGACATGAAGATGTGATTTTCACAGAAGTACCAAGGGCAAGTTATCTTTAAGTAATTTGAACTCTTAAAACACATGTGGGTTTTTCCAATGCAATCATACTTACTGGAGGTGACACTACACTTTAGGCAGTGTTTTGAAAATCCGTGCTGATGGTTGTTGCAATTCGGGGTTTGATCTTTGTGGATGTGTTGCTATTGTTGCCATTAAAATAATTGGGATGCCCCATATATATAATATATATATTATACATATATATGTGTGTGTGTGTAGTGTGTGTATTACATATCAACACAAATACTTGCAGAAGTGGTTTTAATATTTATCACATTTCGAGATTTCAGCTATCACAGAAACACACAGAAGATTGCCCTTTGCTCAGAGATGTCACCAAAGGTTTCTATATTGGAAAGTCACATTATCCATGTCAATGGTGCTTGTAATAGTCTCTCTTACAATGAATCTCTATGCCCAAGCAAGTTCAAGGGCATACTTGAAGACCCTAGCTTCCCAGTGTAGTCACGCTTGCTTATTTACATATAGATCTATATGGTTACATTATAAATAACTCTCATTTTATTTCTCCTTGTTAACAGACTGCTGAGTGTGTTTAAAATTACAGGGTTATCATAATATATATGCATTTGATAGTACAACAATAGAAGAAGATTGACATAGTTGTTGGATCGGACAAGGTTGAGACACAATAGGTCTAGGGGGGTAGGGCATAGTGCTTAAAAGCAGGGTGTTTAGGGACATGTGGGTTTGAACCCAGGAAGATATCTCAAATACAAGCTTATGCAAAATTTTAGCATCTCTAAACCTCACTTTCTCATCTACAGAATGGGAACGTGTCCTCCTACACAAGTTCCCTTGATGTCTAAATGTGGCAACTAGCAATAGACTATTTCAAAGGTCCTTATTACTTATGAAGCCTGTACTTCAGTGCAGAACATATAAAAGCCAGAGCAGAAGAATTTACATGATCTTACCTGTTAACCATAGTTTCTTTTCTTTCCTTTTTCCTTGGTGGGCGCCGGGGGGGGCGGGGGGGAGGATCTTGCTTTTTTCTCTGCAAATTCTACTTAGCCCTGCAAGTCAGCCGTGGGAAGTAAAAGTTTTGGTGTATATATAGAATCCCTGGGTTTCTCTGGCAGTATCTCTCTGCCTCTGTTTTCCTTTTACAAAACAGTCACTTTCTCTGAGCATGCACTACCAGCTAACAATGCGCGGTCCACCCACAGAGTCTACCATCTCAGTGGGTGTGAAGGGGACTCTATTGTTACCTGGCTTCAAAAGCTCTTTGAAAACAGGCAGCTTGGCTCTGTGGGTGGAAATGTGCTGTTCACACACTGCCTTCAGGTCAGCATAACAAAGTTGTAAGGAACCCATCAGCAAAACATGCTTCAGGAGATTAGCAGTGCAGAGCTCATTGTGCAGTTTTCTTTACAGCCCTCCTTCCTGGTTTCATAGAGCAGCTACCAAATGCCCAAAATGGGAGACTCCCAACCCAAAGCCTAGACCCCCACAGACCAGATACAGGCTTCGTGAACTTATCTCCCTGTAGTGACATAAAACAAACTGTAGAAAATGCACCAAAGCTACAGTTTCTATGTCTTTGCCGCAGAAGGAATCCTGAATAATTTCAATGACCCTGGAATAGCTAACATGGATCTATTACAATGTGTTTAACTTCCGCAGTGATCCTTTGGTTAAAAACCAAAAGAACCATTGACAGGGTGGATTTCTTGAGGGAATTTATTTTGCTGTTCATTTCTCTCGACACCTGAAACCTGTTCTTTTGTGAATCCCTATAAGATTGAGGTCTGGGATTTTTCCAAATTCACGCCCCTGAGCACTAACCTTAACAAATTTTAGGCAAATTGCTATACTTCACAAGCAAGGCCATAATCCATCTATCTTTCTCCTGGTGATCAACACACCCTGAGAAACTTGTGGAGATGAGAGGTGCCACCCAGCACACATAGGCTCCTGTAATTAGAGCTTCCTTTACATCCTGAAAGGTGGCACTGACACTCACTCACTCTTCATTCTGGACTGCAACTTGGTCCTTTCTTAAGAAAAGACAATGCATAGACATTGAACGCTTACTCTGTAACAGGTGTTGTCAGTGCTGGGGACACAACAGTGAGAAACAAAACAACAAATCCCTGCTTCGGCAGGGTTTACACTTGTGGAAAAAAGACGGACAAACTATACAAGCACATTTTGTATGATACTAGAAGGTGATATCTCAATAAAAAAATGGCAAATAATATTGGGAATGGTAGAGTGAGATGCAGTTGTCCTAGGCTGGGCAGGGTATACTTCCTTGGAAGGTGACACTTCTTACTAAGAACTGATGACTTGGGGATAGACAGGGTAGTCCTCAATGGAAGGTGACATTCCTAAGAACTAAGGATGTATATCATGCTCTCTATTGGAACAGCTTCCAAGCTTCCCTTTATGGGGACAAAGGAAAGCTTCCAATGCAGGCAAGGCCTATCAGAACAGCATGGAGTATTGTGACTAAATTGGGTGACCTAGAGTTTGTAAACATGAGGCCAGGCAGGTCATAGAGCCAGCTCCTAGTGACATTTTACTCTGAATACAGCCTTTGACTGTACACATACAGCCATGTGACATGATCTGAATTAAGCTCATGGAGGATCCATCTAGACTGAGAATAGCCTACCTAGGGACTAACATGAAAAGGGGGGGGGCAGTTTCACAGGTGGCTGCTGAAATTATCAAGCAGGAAAGCAGGAGACAATGGTGGCTTAGACACATGTGAACATAACAGTGGCAATGGGAGATAGAGCTACACTACCCACTGTAGACTGAATTTCTTACTTGACCTATGCTTCAGAATGTCAGGATGGGCCACTATGAAGCCATTGTGGTTTGACTGTGAAGCATCTGTCACAGGCTCACGCTTGAACACTTGGCCCCCAGCTAGTGTTGCTGTTTGGAAAAGTTGTGGAGCCTTTTAAGAAGTAGAGTTTCACTTGAGGAAGTATTTCAGGAAGTATGTCACTGGTATGGTAGGTCTTTAGGCTTCTGAGCTTGGTCCTATGTCATATCTGCTTACTGCTTACTGATTCTTCCATTCTGCCTTAGCTGCATGTCTTCACTGCCCTAATAGTATCCCCTCAAATTGTGAATGAAAATTAAACCTGCCTCCCTTAGGTTTCTTTTGTCAGGGTGTTTTATCACACCAGTGAGAAAGTAGCTTAGACAGGAACAAATTGGACTTTATTAGGAAAGAGGTTATATGTATTTAGATTTAAGTGAGGGTGTTTTAAAAATGCATAGCTCTATGTATGCTTTTGTAGCTTTTGAAGTTATTCTCAATTGATATGATTTATAACCAGGTCCAAAGATAAGCATGGTGCTGGGGAAGTAGCTGAGAGTTCTACATAGGGTCTACAGGCAGCAGGAAGAGAAAGACTCTTGAGACTGGCTTGGGCTTTTGAAACCTTGAAGCCCACCCCTAGTGATTCACCTCCTCCAACAAGGCCACACCTCCTAATCCCTCTCAAGTAGTACCCCTCCCTGAAGACCAAGCACCCTGAAGACCAAGCATTCAAATATGTGAATCTGTGAGGGCCATTCTTATTCAAACCACCAGAAACATGGTTCATTTACTATTGTAACACCCTTGCTTGAACTATCTCTCAGGAAATGAATTTTGCCTCTATTAATCCAAACTTCACAGTGATTTCCCAGTAGTTGTGTCTAAATCCTTGACTGTTACCAAGTGGGAAATGTAACAGAAGCTTGGGCAAGAAATTTCTTGACCTTTTCAAGTCTCCTTAACTTTTTCCATCTATTTTGTCTCAATAATAGTTGGAGAGATGAAAGTGTGATTTATTTTAGCATATTTTGATGGCAAAGACTACCTATGGTATGGAGATGGGATGCTGTAGAAAGCAGAGCTCAGGGGGGCCCAGGTAAGCAACACTCTGCATCCCAATGGCTTCCAGCTCCACTTGCATAGCCTCTGAGCTAATGGTCCATCATCCTCACAGTGTAAGATAAGCCTGCTCTACAGGTTCACCCCAGAAAATAAGGATCTGCCTCCCCTCTATGGTCTCTGCCAACTTTACAACACATAATTGAGGTGACAGCTTACAATTTCATAGGTTCAGTCCATTATCATCACGTCAGGGAGCATGGTGGTGTGCCAGCAGATATCTTTATCAGAAGGCAACAAGAAGTGGACTGAAGCACTGGGCGTGGCCTGGCATATATGAGACCTCAAAATCCACCTCCATAGTGACACACTTCCTCCAAGAGGCCATACCTCCTAATGGTGCCGCTCCCTATGAGTTTATGGGGGATGATTACATTCAACTACCACAAACAGCTTTTTGTGGAGCAGGCTAACCCCTTAACTCTGTAGTAGGGGTGGGAAATATGGATGGAAGCTTCTGTCCCGCCTGGTCCCACAGCCCTTGAGTCCCAAATAAATGCTCAGAGTTTTATATAAATTATAAACTGTTTGGTCTATTGCTTAGGCTTCTTACTGGCTAGCTCTCTCTTAATTATTAACCCATTTCTATTAATCTGTGTATCTCCATATTGTCTAGACTTATCTGTGATGCCCAGGTCTCTTGCTTCCTTGGCAGCTACATGGTGTCTCCTTGACTCTACCTACTACCTTTCTCTATCCCTGTTTAATTTTTTCTGCCAGGCTGATTCCTGCCTGTCCATTGGCCAAAACAGCTTTATTCATCAACCAATAAGAGAAACATAGTCACAACATACAGATGGACATCCCCCATCAGGGAAGAGAACTGTAAAACAGTCCATGAGTAAAAACATTGTGTCCTGAAAGCAGCTTACAGGCAAACTATTTTCAACCTAGGTTACTATTGTTTATCCCATAATATTAAAAAGCCCTACAGTGGTAGCAGGAAGCCAGAAGCTTAGCCACAGAAAGTCCAGGAATTCCAGGTGACTGCCCGGACTCCCCAATCATCCCTGCTGGATGTTGCAAAACACTAGATTTAATGATGATTTGCCGTCTGTTTGCTGTTTCTATTCATATTCTTCATATTTGTTCTCTTACTTTTCTTTTCTATGTACTTATAAACTCTCTCATTCAAAACTGAAAGCATGGCCATCATCAGTCATTCTCCAGACCATGCAAACAGTACCAGGCGAGGAGATTCAGCAACTTTAGTAGTTATACTTTTTGACTAGCAGCCAGTACCCATGGGTTATGTGAGATAGGAGACTTCAGCTTGAAGACACAATAGAGAGGGCTTCCTATCAATCAAAGCTTCCGCTGTGACGTCAAAGACTTATGCTCACTCTCAGGACCTTGGCATACTCCAGGGTATCTTACATAAAGTAGATGCTCAAAATATGAGGCGTGAATGAATGAATGCATGACCAACACACTCGTTTTCTTCCTGATTTTGCTAATTCAGTCTGACAAAGACTACAGTAAGGGATATATAACCTGGCAAAGAGCTACAGTGGCAGAAACACAAAGGAGACGGGAAGTCAATGCTTCTGAATGCCTTGGTGTGCAAGAGACCAAGAACTTCCCAGCTATCATCTCTTTTGACCCTCCTTGCCATTATACTGAAAATTACATATTGCAACTCTACAATTGAAGAAAATAGGACTCAGAATACTGCAATCATCCTTCTAAGCCTTACCTGCTTTCAAATGCCATATACATTCCACTAATCCCCATTCTCGGGTGTACAGGAGGAAGACTCATTTAGATAATGGAAATATAAGAAGGCGCCAAAAGAACCATGAGAAATTTTCGCTGTTTTACTTGAAATCACTGCACAGACATGGAACCAAAAGGCTTACATTCAAAACCCTTCTTTGCCACTCACTGGTTGTGAAGCCTTAGGGAATTATTGGACTTCACTGTGCCTTGGTTTTTCTGATCTATAAAATGCGTGATTGGTTTAGTGTGTGTACTGTGAAATTGTTGCAAGATACATTTATTAATGGCATGCATGCTGTTTATGATGCTAAGGGTAAAATTCAGGAAATTTTCAAGGCAGAGATGACACTGTAAGGATGAGTGGGAGGAATATGGATTGTCACCTGGCAACTCAGAAGAGGTTCCCAGACACGGGAAGCATGACAGTGCAGGACATAACCCTTGATTCATCTCAGAGGAGGAACCACAATGATAAAGTTCAGCTGTGATATAAGTTGGCTATTCTCCATAGGATTGTGTGCATAAAGGCCATTGAAGGTGGCATGTTAAAAGATTGTCAGGACCCAAGAAACTAATTTACACTCCTCATCCCCAATCACAATGAGGCAAGGGAGGGAGATGGGTCAGGAAGGCAATTGGAGCCAAATCCTCATCTCAAAGCCCAGGTCCAGGGACTGACCCTTCTATGCCACACACACTTTCTTCTTCCAAGGAGCTGTGCTAGCTTGTGTAGCTCTCTTTACCTAGCAGTGTTCCTTTTTCTTTTTCAAGCTCTTTACTCAAAAGGGTGTAATTCTGTTGTTATAGATGATCCCACATGTGAAACGACACAGGACAGGAAGCAGTTTAGCATGAAACTCCTTTGGCTGTCATGTAGTACCTTCCACTGGAAGCAGGGAGAAAGAGAATGGGCACGGAAAGGCCACAGAAACTGCCTATATGTAACAGGAAAACGTGGTAAAGACAGTACTGGAGCATGTTCACCACACATGTGCCTCAAGGCCAGCTGTTGCTCGGAGCTTCCAGAAGATGCTGGAGTTGTTTGTTGGTTTGTTTATTGTTAGGTTTGCTTGTTTGTCTTTGACACAGTTACTTATAGCCCAGAATGGCTTTGAACTTGCTCTGTAGTTGAGGATGGCCTTAGGTTTCTGATCCTCCTGCCTTCACTGCCCGGGTACCGGAATTACAGGCATGTGCCACAAGGCCAAGATCAGGAGAAGCTTAAGCCCACTCTTTCTACTGCAACCAGGCAAAGCACTGTTCTGTTTTCCCCAAACAGAAGGCATCTCCATGCCCTGGAGAATCTAAACATCAATCATCAAGAGTCCTAGGGACTGGATATGGAGGCCATGGTCCCTCTCCACAGGTTGCATCTTAGTTGAGGGAACAGATGAGGCCCATGCTTAGAATAATAGATAGATACTACACACAACAGCACCATCAACATACACAAAGGAGTATCGCACAGAGCCTCAAAACTCATAGGAACAACCAATGATGCATTGGAAGATTGAAAGGATAACCTTGCCTCATTTAAATTGGAAACTCTAATAGGTTGCTCAAATAATAACTTTACCTGATTTTCCCACCATTCTCTGGTCTGTTCATCCCTGCATGCTTTCACTAGTAGTAATGTTCTGTTTGTTTTTTATGATATTAAGAAAAAGCTGTCTATTAATTTAGCAATCTCATTGAGATGCTTTTCCATCTCTATGACAGCATTCTGATCTAGAAAAAAAAAACAAATTCATTCTACTTCAGTCACATTCCTGAACCCGTTTCCTGCATAATAATGGGATGCATGATCAGTCATGTTTAGGTAATGATGGGCATCCTAGAGGAACATGGGATTACTACAGGAATGTTCTCCAAAGAAGGCCTATTTGTCAGAGAAAAACAAAATATGCCAGACCCAGACATTATTCTATAAATTAAAACAAATCCCTGGCCAATGTATACAACAAAAGCAGACAACTATGTATCAAACGCAAGAATCTTAGAATGTAAGGAATGAAGATAATGTACATTTGAGTGCATAGTTTTGAGAAAATAAATACAAATATTAACAACATTGTACCAGGCTTTGACTTTTAATATTTATATTATATTGGAAGCAAAGACACTTTTTGTCTTCTACAAGATATCTCCCATGCGAATAACCTCTCTCTCTCTCTCCCTCTCTCTCTCTCTCTCTCTCTCTCTCTCTCTCTCTGTGTGTGTGTGTGTGTGTGTGTGTGTGTGTGTGTGTGCGCGTATGTGTGTCATGCTGTGGTGTAGTATGGTATGTGTATGTGTATGATGTGGATATGCATATGTGGTATGTGTGTATTGTGGTATGTGTGTATGGTATATGTGTATTGTGATGTGTATGTGTTCATGATGTGGTATGTGTGTGTATATATAGTATATGTATATGTACATATGTATGGTATATGTGGTGTGATGTGTGTGTATGTGTAGGCACATAAACATGCCACAGTGTTTATGTGAAGGTCAGAGAACAATCTCAGGTTTCAGTCACTACATTGCTCTCTACCTGTTGTGAGACAGGGTCTCTTGATCATTGGTGCATGCACCTAACTCTCTGACCCAAGAGCTTCCTGCATCTGCATCCCATCTTAGCATAGGTATGCTGGTATTACAGATGTGTACTACCACACTGGCTTTTCATAATTCTGGGTTTCAAATTCAGGTCCTCACACTTGCACAGCAAGCAGTTTAATTGATTGACCTGCCTCCTCAGCCCCTCAATATGTAGGATTCTGACTCCTCCACATGGAGATACAGATGGAACAGCTATAGAAAACAGAGATGGAATTAAGTTGTAAATTAAAACTGCTTAGCCTCATAAGGTATTATATTGGTCATAAGTCACTTCAAGGAATTCTAGAAATATTCAACAGCCTCTAGTTTTTAGATAACCTAAAAGTATGATTGTTCAAATTGAAAATACAAGTGGATATGAGAAGGGCTGAGAAAATGTTCTGGGAAGATCTACAGGGTTATACGGAAAAAGGAAGAGGTTATTGGTCAGTCCACACCTTTTAGTCATGTAGGTGATGCTCCCTAGACTCTTTAGTAAGGCAGAACAAAGGTGGACTTCATACTCCTATCCCCTACTATAGACAGAACAAGGTGGACTTCACACTCCTATTACCCTGCTATATACAGAAGCTTTGGAATGTTACAGCATTGAACTAAACTTCTATCTCCCTGTTTACCAGTTGTATATCATTGGGCCAGCCCTTTCCTTTCCCCAAAATGTTTTCTCATGTGAAAAAGTAGGGCGGGATTATTCATTCACAGGGTCATTATACATGTTAGAAAGAGATGAAGGATTCACCAGTGGGCCTTCCATACTCAAGCATTATGTAGGCCAATAAATATATTTCTTGTTCACCAGTGTTAGTCAGAGAATCTAGGGACACAATGAAACTGCTGGCTGTGAAGCTAACAGACACTAGCACTAAGACAATACAGGTAGTAACATGCACACCTAGCCTGATGCTGGAAGTCATACATGCCGTATACCAAGGTCCTGCCCAAATGCTGTATAAAATCCATTGCATCTTATCCCTTTGACAAAGCAGGGCCTATCATTGTTACCATTTTACAATGAGAACACAAGCCTTTGCAAGCTTGGTTGGCTTCCCATGTGTTCCCAACTATGTGAACATAGCTGTGTATGGATAGCCAATAAGTGTTCGCAGAAGGAAGAAATACCTGGTTTGAGATCAGATGAGAGATTTACTGTGGTTAGGATTGTTTAAGAAGTTAGCTTTGCTACCACCACGGTGTGCCACAAACTTAATAAGTTCCACTAATCCTTGGAGGGTCTGCTGATTGCCTGGTAGAAACATCAGATTCTGTGATCCCTCAATTTGGAAGAACAGACTTTGAACAAGAAGCAAGGAGTGAGTCTCTGAGTTTGAGGCTTAAATGCTCTTTTCTTCTACTTGTCTCTCCTATGTCAACTTGTCAGAGCCTGAGAAACTCCACAGAAGCCAATCCCCATACTCTGTTTCCAATCCTCCCTTCCTGTTTCCATCTGGAGCCTCTTGACCTGGTTTCCTGTGACAGACAATTCCTTTAAATATCTTCCTGGTTTCTGTTCTGGTGTCTTTCCAAGGCCATTGTCATATGCTGAGCCACACCATGACATGTCCCAGACACTCAGACCTCACACCACAGCTTCCAGAGAGATGTCTAGATCAATGCACCCATGAGGGGCCATGTTCTCAAGCTTGCAAGACACATTTATGAAGAGCAACATTTTGTTTGGAGGTGACCTTTCCAGGGACCCAAAGCCCTGTGGTGCTGGGGATGATGCTTTAAAAACAGACATTGCTGTTGCCCAACCTTATACACAAAGTACAGGAGAAGCAGAGGGTGTAAGGTCCCATGAGAATGACACAAGAGGAAACAGGCTAAGGTTACAGGCACCTGCTTGTAAGTTTTTGTTTCTGAAAATTCAGTTATTCTAGTAACAGCGGTGAGAAGTCCTACCTGCCTCAGCCCACATCATCTCTGTATTAGCCCCTGCGATGTGCTGTCACACTTCAGTGGTGATTATACTCAATTTTGACTGAGATGTGACATACCAACCTACCTTCACTTGCTTGATCAGAGTAACCCCAAGATGTTTTTGAGACTATTGTAAAAGGTGTTATTACGCTAATTTTTTTCTCAGTCCATTTTTTAATTTGTATCTAGGAGGGCCACTGATTCTTGTATGTTAATTTTCTATAGTGTTTATCAGATTTAGAAATTCCCTGGTGGACTTATTAGGAACAATTACATATAAAATCATACCATCTTCAAGAAAATATACTTTGACTTCTTCCCTTCCTATTTGTTTCCCCTTGATCTCGTTCAGTTGTATTATTTCTCTAAGACTTTAAGTACTATATTAAATAGGTATGGCAAGTCTTGTACTTTTCCTGATTTTAGTGGAATTTATTTGAGTTTCTCTCCATTTAAATTGAGGTTGGCTATGGGCTTGCTGTAAATCACCTTCTTTATGTTGAGTTAAATCCATTATATCCTCAATCTCTTCAAGACTTTTATCATGAATAAGTACTAGATTTATCAAAGGCCTTTTCTGCATTTAATGGAATGATCATGGGGTGTTTTATTTTAGTATATTTATATTGATTTATGTATGTTGAACCATCCCTGTGTCTCTGGACATCTACTTGATCATGCTAGATAATTTTTGATATGTTTTTGATTCAGTTTACAAGTAATTTAATGAGAATGTTTGTATCTATATTCATAAGAAAAAGTGGTCTGTAACTGTCTTTCCTTGTCGTATCTTTATGTGATTTAGGTATGAGTAATGTGGCCTAATAAAAAGAATTGGGTAATGTTCCTTCTGTTTCTATTTTGTGAAATAATTTAAGGAGTATTGGAATTAACTTTTCTTTGAAACTGAAATCCTAATTCTTTGCTAAACCACCTGGCCCCATACTTCTTAGGCTAAGAAACTCTTAATAACTACTTCTGTTTCACCAGGGGTTGTAGGTCAACTTAAATTGCATCTATGATCTTGATTTAACTTTGGTAAGTGGTACCTATTGAGAAAATTATCCATTTCTTTTAGAATTTTCAATTTGGTGGAGTATAGGTCTTTAAAGAATGCCTTTATGATCCTCTGGAGTTTTTTGGTGGTGTCTGCTGTTGTGCCCTCCTTCATCATTAATTGTGTTAACTTGGATCTTTTGTCTCCTTGACTTTTAATTAATTTGGCAAAGGGTTTGTCAATCTTACTGATTTTCTAAAAGAATCACCTCTTTGTCTCATTGAATCCTTGTATTGGTTTTTGTTTGCTTGTTTATCTTTTATTGATTCAAACCCGCGTTTGATTATTTCTTGCCGTATACCTATTTTAGATGTGATTTCTTCTTTTTGTTTTAGCATCTTCAAGTGTGCTGTTAAGTTACTAATATGAGATTCTTCCCCCTATTTCTCTCTCTCTCTCTCCCTCTCCCTCCCCCCTCTCTCTCTCAAGAAAGCACTTAATGCTATGAATGTGTCTCTTAGACCGATCTTAATGGTGTCTTAAATAATTTGGATATGATGTGCATTCATTTTCATTGAAATCTAGAAAACTCCTTAATTTCTTTCTTAATGTTTGTCTTGAGCCATTTTTATTCAGTAGTTGAGCTGTTCAGTTTCCATCCATTTGTAAGCTTTCTGTTGTTGATATATAGCCTTAATCCATGGTAGTCAGATGGGATGCAGAGTGTTACTTCAATTTTCTTGTATGTATTGAAATTTGCTTTGTGTCCAAGTATGTCCAAATTTTGGAAAAAGTTACATGAGTTGATAAGAAGAAGGTATATTCTTTTTTGCTTGGGTAAAATATTGTGTAAATATCTAGTAGGTCCATTTGTTTTTATAATGTCAGTTATCTCCAGTATTTGTTTAGTTTTTGTTTGGATTTTTAGGTCTCCCACTATCACTATTTGAGTGTTAAGATAGATTTAAGCTATAGTAACATTTCTTTTATAAACTTGGGTGTCCTTTTGTTTGGTGCATAGAAGTTAATAATGACAATTATCCTCTTTGCAGAGTTCTCTTTTGATGAGTACATAGCATCCTTTCCTATCTATTCTGAATAGTTTCTGAAGTATATTTTGTCAGATATTAAAACAGCAACTCCAGCTTGCTTCTTAGGTCTGCTTTTCTCCTTATCCATTTTCACCATGAGATCTGTCCTTGAAGTTAAGGTGTGTTTCTTGGGCATAGAAGAAGGATGGATGCTCTTTTAAAATTCACTTTTTTAGTCTTTGTCTTTTTATTGTGGAATTGAGACTATTGATGTTAAGAATAATCAATGAGAAGTGTTTGTTACTTCATTGTTGTGGTTTGGAGTCCCCCTTCTTTAAATTTGCTGATCTGATATTATTTATTTCTTGTGTCTGGCTTGTATTATTTTCTTGCATGTTTCTAGCCTTTTCAGGTTGAATTTTTCCTTCTAGTTCTTTCTATAGAGCTGGATTTGTAGATAGAGGTTGCTTAAATTTGGTATTACCATAGAATGTCTTTCTTTCTCCATATGCGGTGATAGAAAGTTTTGCTGGGTATACCAGTTGGACTGGCATATGTAGTCTTTTAGAGTTTGAAGAACAGCTGTCCAGGCTCTCCTGACTTTTAAAGTCTCCACTGAGAAGTCAGGTGTTAGACTCACGGATCTGCCTGCCTTTGTAGATCGTTTGGTCTTTCCCCTTACTGTGTTTACTGTTCTTCCTTTGTTGTGTACATTTAGACTTTTGATTATGTGGTATGGGGAATTTCTCTTCTGGTCCGCTCTATTCTGTGTTCTGTGCTTCTTGTACTTTGATAAACATCTTCTGCTACAATTTGTTGAAAATATTTTCTGGGCCTTTGAGCTGAGATTTTTCTCCTTCCTCTATTCCTATTATTCATAGATTAGCAAAAACCACAATGCATCATATTAAATTCTTTCTAGAACAAGGTGGCTTTTAATTCATCTTTTACAAATTCAGTTACTGATACCAAATATTCCCCCACTTGTAAGCATTTCTCTGTGTAGAACTTTACAGTCTCACAAGGGCATCTTTTTCTTCATCCACCTGATTCAACAGCAAAAAGGCCGAGTTCTAAGTTATTTTGTTCAGGGTCATAGTGCCACTCAAAGGCAAATCCAGAAAGAATCATAAGAAGGGAGAAGATAGAAGAACTTAGCAAGGACATTTGTTTGATAAGACAGGTTTTCAGATCCCCCAAATTCTTCCTCAGAGCCAGAGATGGAACATCAAAGGATGACTCTGCCTTTCTGTATCTACTCCAAGAATGTGGGTATCTTTGGGTACTTTTTGCATTTTATCAAAGATCATAGTTCATGTTTCACTGTCTATCCACCATTTTCTCAGGACTCTTCCTAAACTGATGACATTATAGTCATGATACTGCTTTTTAAGTTTACTCATATTTACCCTCATAGACTTCTTTGAGGCAAAAATAGACACATTTCTATTTGAGGCATCATAATTAAATGACCCTAGGAAACCCAGCCAGTTATTCTGCATTATGAATCACTTTTGTTGCATCATGAAGCATCATTGATATTTTTTCTCACTTAGTTCTGTTAACAGCAATGCTCGCTTGCTTGTCTGACTCCCTCCCTCCCTGCTTTCCTTCCTTCCTTCCCTCCCTCTTTCCTTCCTTCCTCCCTTCCTTCCTTCCTTCCTTCCTTCCTTCCTTCCTTCCTTCCTTCCTTCCTTCTTGCCTGCCTGCCTGACTGCCTTTCTGCCTTCCTTCCTTCCTTCTTATTACTCATTTGGCCTGAAAAGTTCCTTGTGTTTTCCATGTCCTTTAAAACCAGCCCACCAGCCCACTTCTGGCTGTCAGCCCAGGAGAAATTGCTGAACCCATTAGGCTGAGAGAGCTTCACTGTGCACTGCAGTGAAAGACTGAGTGGATAGGATGACCTCATATGGAATACTGGAATAAAAACTAATGCCATTCCTGACATAGCACCTAACATGCAGCAAGGGACTAGACATGTTTGACCTAGATCATCCCCCCCTCGATGAAATGAAAAAAAATTACTCCTACCCACTCTGTACAAGAGTTCATAGGAACACCTACATTCAAATGAACTGACAAAGGCACTAGAGCTCCCCGAGTGGAAGGGTTCCCATGCAATTTGTTGGCATCGTCTAGATCAGCATCCTCTCATGGGCACCATTTTTCTTACTGAGCTAAGTCACTAGCTTGGCCTTTCTTGTCTTGTAACTGCAGTTTGGCTGACGGGTCTTCCCCTATTGCCTCCATCTGTGGAGGAGGGGCTTACCCTGCACAGTTTTTATGGGAATGGCAATCTTACTGTCAATGGAAATGCTATCAGTTTTCCTTGACCTTTACAGATCTTTATGAAACATTACAGACTTAGGCTGGTGAGATGGTTCAGTGGTGTGGTGGTTTGAATGAGACTGTTTCTCATAAACTCATGTCTCTGAATACTTGGTCCCCTCTGAGTGGAGCTGTTTGGGAAGGATTAGGTTTGTCTTTGTTGTAGATGTGTCATGAGGGGTGGGCTTTGTGGTTTCAAAAGTGCACATTGTTTCCAGTTAGCCTTCTAGTCTCCCCCATCTCCCTTTTGCCCCCTCCCACTCTCTGCCCCATTCTTGTGAATCAGATATAAGATCTCAGCTACTGCACCAGTGCTAGCCCTACCTGCCTTCTTCTATGTTCTCCAAGATGATGGTCATGATCTAACCTTCTAAAACTGTAAGCAAGCCCCCAATAAACTCTGTTAAGTTGCCTTGGTCATGGTGTCTGTTCACAGCAAAAGACAGAAAGAGAAACTGGGCCTAGTATAGGGTTTTTGAAATCTCAAAGCCCACCGCTAGTGACAGACACACCTCCTCCAACAAGACCAGGCCTCCTAATCCTTCCTAAATAGTTCCACTAACTGGATCGAACATTCAAATATATGAGACAATAGGGGCCAGGAGGCATTCTATTTGAACCACCATAAATGGTTCATTTTATTCATCTATCTGCCTAGACTATAGCCCCAGTGAGTCAATCAATCACTAATCTGGGTGTTGCAGATAATATATTTTGTGATTGAAGCATATAATAAAGTATTAAATATAATACTTTAATTGAAGTATATAATGAAATATTAAATAACATCTTGGTGGGCCTATCAATCATTCTAAAGTCTTAAGGAGCAGAACTAAGACACCCCCTAGGTAAAGAAGTCCTGTCTGTGGTACACTACTTCAACCCAGGCTGAGATCCAGCCTGCCTTACTGACAGTAGTCTGAGGACTTCTAGCTTGCCTTGCCAGTCCTCACACCTGCATATACCAATTCTTTATACAAGGCCCACGGGAAGAGAAAGAGTGTGAGAAAGGAGATATAAAGGGATGGAAGGAGGAAGGGTACGGGAATGAAGACAGAGACCTATGTTAGGTGAAACTTTGATGCTATGGTGGGTACATTTGTTACTTTTCTATGTCTGTGATAAAACATCATGACCAAAGCACTTGTAGAGGGTAGGGTTCATTTGGGCCTTGCAGTTTCCAGAGTGTTAAGGTTCATGATGTTAGGGATAGCATGACAACAGGTAGCAGGCAATGTGACTGGAGCTGAGCGCTGAGAACTGAGGGCTCACATCTTGAACCACAAACAGGAAGCAGAGAAAACAAACAGGATGGTGAGAGGTTCAACTCTTCAAAGCCCACTTCTAGTGACACACTTGATTCAGCAAAATCATGCCTCTCCAAACACTGCCAACAACTGCGGACCAAGTATTCAAATGCCTGAGACAATGAGGGACCTTTTATTCAAACTACCACAGTGGGTAAATTACTACCTGTCTTAATTTTAATTTCTTTGTCTGTAAAATGGACCTTAGTTAGAGACCCTCAAAGGCTCACTACAAGATTTGTATTTGATTATTTTAACTGAGACAAGGCACTTAAGAATGGTAACTGATATATAGTAGGCTCTTTTGCTACTATTATTATTATCAAATAAAAATTCTTTCTATACCTTTTACCACAGTTCATTCAAGATTCTGTCCTACATAGAACTTAAATCGGATTTTTAGTGTATTCTGTCTAAAGTCTACATTACAAATAAGTGCTTGATCATTGATATTCTCTCTAGGCACTCATTTTTAATGTTTTATGTTTAAAATTAAAATATAATCACATCATTTTGAGGGCAATCACTGTCTCCAGAATTCTCCAAGCCTCAGACATCCATTCTGAAAACTCTAGTTCTATTATAAATTTATGCTTTTCCCTTTCAGTTGAGTTATTTGATGCTAAAAGTTTAATAGTTTTTTTTACCATGTTTCTGAAAAACTGATATTTCATGATTTACAGATAGTCCTATATAGCACAGGATTAGTCACACCTAACTCTCTTGGCTTGAAATAACATCTATCTATTTCCAAGGTATTTGGCAATTTCTCTCCATTCTGCTGCATTGTTTGGTATGTGCTATTGATGCATGTAATAGCAACTAAAATGTCCAATTCAACTGGTTGTTGATAATAGAGGTGATTATATTTTTCATATACATCCAATCAGTGTGAGACACAGTGCAGTTTCAGATATAATAAATCATGAATCATCTTTTATAACTGGTGGAGCATGAGACAGTGATCAGCATATAAGAAACATTTGAAGGCATAAATACTTGATAATAGCTAAGTAGTAAGTGTGTATGGGATAAAGGAGTTAGAAGCCATCACTGGGACACTCAGATATTTAAAGTATGAGAATATGGGACTATTGGGCAAAGAATTACTATGAACTATTACTAGTGATGTAGGAGAACCAAGAGAAAAAGAGGAATGGTGTCACTTTGTGTCAGTAAAGAAATAGTCAAGAGTCAGGAGTGGCCAGTAGTGACGTACTATTGGCAGGTGGAGAAAGCAGAGTGACTGGGATGACGCAGTAGAAACAGAGATTGATGCAGGCTGGTGAGGGGATAACAGACATTGAAAGGGAGGAGATTGCTCAGGGGTGAAATCGGGCTCAGCCCCCACGGTAAGCAGGTGTGAAGACTGTCATCTGCTGGTAGACGCACTTCCAGGGCAGGGTGCAGTGTCTGCCATAACACTCCTCTTCCCAGTGAGACTTCCTTTTAGCCCTGTGAGCCATGCTTTGCTTTGATGCAAATAAGAGATATGGACTAGAGCCTCCAGAGATTTCTTGGTAGTATATTAAAAAATCTTCAACAAGTTTGTTGTAAAGCTCTACCTAGCTTTGGATAGCAATTTATGAATCAGGCAACATCTCATTCATAAAGTAGAGGGAACTATGAGAAGCTGTGATGGTTGACTGTCAAATTGACAGGATCTGAAGTCACCTCGGCATGGTCTCCAGGACACTGTGAGGAATTATTTAGATTAGGTTAGCCTCTGGGCATAGTTGAAGGGATTATCTTGGGTTAATTGAAATGGAAAGGCATCCTAAAGTGATATGAAAGCATAAAAAAATAAACCATTTTCTCCCCAACTTGTCTTTGGCCACAGTGTTTCATTGCAGCAATAGAAACCCTAACTAAGACGCCATCAGCAGCTGTTAATTCATATTTTCCTCTCTGGTGAGATTGGGATAAGCCATGCAATGGGGAAGCAGCACATGTAACAATCACAGATTTTCAAACTGACCAACTCTCCATGGCTACATTCCTCCTTATAAGATATTGCCAGAGAGTTCATATGGCAAACAGCCATTTGCGTGAGAGTCTCATGGTTGGTTGTTTGTTTGTTTTGTTTCGAACTGCACATTGCATTCTGAGGTTCCATTTATGAAGCAGTAAATCAATAGGCTTTTCTTAGTATTTCAGGGAAGTTTAATGAGTTCTTTATGGAATTAAAAAGCTATTAACAGATCAGAAACACACCTAAGGAAACAGACTGCTTATAGCTCTGTCATAGTCCTCGTCTAGTATGCACAAGAAGTTCCTGGGTTCAGTCCCTGGTACCAGAAAGGAAAAGTTGTGTGATTAATTGATTGATACCCAGAAAATTGTATAGAAGTCGCTACTTCATTCCAATTCAATCTTGTGCCCTGAACATACTTGGTACATTTGGTTATAGAAAACCAAATGTGTGTGTGTGTGTGTGTGTGTGTGTGTGTGTGTGTACACATATATACATATATATCATATATGAACTTATCCATTTCCCTATTTAGGGGGAGGCACAGTTCTGGTAGAAGTTTTGAGATCCCTTCTACCACCCCAATATGCACCACTGTTCCTCTTCCTACAAACAAGGTTGAAGGATTTCCCCCAAGAGTGGAGGACTACCTATGAGCATGGCAACCACTGCCCTTCATGGCCACCTGAGGGACAAGCAAAGAGCCTATTCCTAACAACCCCAACTAGCAGCTTTGAAGAAAAACAGCAGGTTCCTTGAGAGAATTCAACTATCGGCACTAATATTCCCCTTAATGTTGGGGAAGTGTCTTCCCGCTTCCTGGAAGATTAAACATTGCCATAATACTTTAGTTAAGCTCTTAATCTGTGTCATAGTTATGGTTTCTATTACTGTGATAAAACTTAGTGACCAAAAGCTTAGGGACGATAGCTCTTATTTCATCTTGTAGCCTGTAATCTATCATCCAGGGAAGTCAGAACAGGAACCTGGAGCAGGAGATGATGTAGACCCTATGGAAAAGTGCTATTTACTGGCTTGCTCTTCATGACTTACTTAGCCTGCTTTCCTATAGCCCCCAGGACCACCATCCCAGGAGTAGCACTGCCCACTGTGAGATGAGCCCTTCCACGTGGACCATCAATCAAGAATATGCTGCACAGACTTTCCCACAAGCTAATCTGGTGAGGGTGTTTTATCAGCTGAGATTTCCTCTTCTGAAAGAACTCTGGTATACCTAAAGCTAGCTTAGCCTACTGTGAAAGCACGGTCGTCTTGTTAAGTCAGATACAAAAGTTCTATTCCAAATTAAATTAAATTGTAGGCTTAACCTGGTCTTTTGCTAGGGGATTCAAGGGCATGAAAAATTTTGATGATATATGAAGTTGAAAACTCTTATCATTAACTTGTGGTTGTTATTGTTTCAATGAAGACAGAACTTCTTATAATAAATGATTGATGGTGGTGGTGATGTTTATGAAGACGATGATATTAAATAATTAAAACAATACAAAGAGTAAGATTATAAGACGACCATCTCCCTGGATGTTAGTGTTAAATTTTGAACCAGAATTGGCTTTTGCCCATGATTTTCAGGTTTTCTAATAATGATACATCTTTTTTTCTTAAAAAATTTTCTCTAAGAAAACTAATGCAAATAAGAAAGAACAAATATGTCTAGAGAGTTGGTTTATGAATTCTCATTATTTCAATTGAGCTGAGGGTAATCTATTAATTCTCACTCCATGTTGCCTCACTCACATGAAAGACTTCTCTAGAGAAGCATTGATGAACATGGGTGCAGAGCCTCACTTCACAAACAGTGTGGGAATCTTCCTGCTTTGCAATTCTCTTGAATACACAATCCTGATCTATAGATAAATGTCACTCAAGCTGAGAAAAACAGTGTATTTATCATAGTACTCAGTCAAAATATCAAGCACACCCCAAATCCTCCTTTCTGCTTTCTTTATTTTCTAGTGTTCATCTTCTGGGAAAGATAGCTGTAACCCTCTTCTAAAAACCTCTTCAGGTTGCATGCATACATACATGCCTCTAATCTATGCCTCCCTTGATGTCCTTATGGACTGTCTTAACTCGAGTAATTAGTGCTCTGTGGTGCAAAAGAATGGAAACAAGCTCATCTATGTCACATGTCAGTATGTGTTCATAGATAAGGGAGTTAGCTGTCTTTCACCACTTCTAAACCATTCCTTAAACTTGTTTCTTAAACTGTTAACTCATTATCTCAACTAGTTTCATACCAAGCCACCAAAAAACTGTTAGCACTCAAACCTGATGATTTTCTAGGCAATAAAAAGTGCAGCATATTATGTATAACATATAACATTGACAACAGTCCAGTCAATCATATAAAAGAAGGCTTCAAAATTACAAAACGTACCTAACATCAAATTTCCCATTGTAAATATTTTCTACACTAGGATCTTACAAATGCATGCATATGTGCATATATTTAGTATAATGTCTTTGTTTGTTTTGATTGTTTGAGACAGTATCTTGCTGTGTAGCGCAAGATGCCCTCAAACTCCTGTTGTTCTTGCTTCTGCTTCTGCAGTGCTGTGATTATGGGCGTATGGCACCCGCCTGACTTCAGTGTTAGTTTCCCTGATTTCATCATGAGGAGGAGACACATTTCTCCTGGCTTCCCTTTTTTCAGGTTCACCTTCACTCTTACTGAGGCCATGCATGGATATCTCAGCCACATCCAGGAAGAGTGGAAAGGTGAAGGGAACCAGGATGAGAAATGAGGGAACATTGATGTTTTTCACTGCATTACTTCTCTTTCCCTCTGAGTGGTCACTGATGTCAAGGGCAGAGGAAGCACTTTCCTTGCAGTGTTTGCTAGGACAAGAAATCCAACTCTCTATGGGGCTGTGCTGTTCTGATGTACAAGCACCATTGGTTGCTTCTAAGGGAATATATGTGAAGATACGTCTTTCTTAAGACCTGTTTGTTCTCCATTGTAGGCAACTTAGAAATTTTAAAACCAAAAATAATTGCACCCTATGATTGACTCATTCTGCATTCCCTATTGATCTCTCAGCCCACCTGTACTCCTTAACTGTGTTTTTAAACCACCAGTAGAGGTTTGTAATTTGTATATTAATTCATTCCAATAAGGTTTTTATCAGTTCACAAGGGTGCGTGATGGAGAGATTAGAAGGCCAGATCTGAAAACAGACAGTCTATTGTCTTTGTACCCCAGTTCTGATACCGATTAGCTGTGTGATCTGTAGCAAGTTGCCTAGCCACCCTGGCTCTCAATGTCTTCATCTTCAAAATCTCTGAAGCAGCAGGTGAGTCCCACAGCTAACAGAGTCACATCTTTAAGTCTTTGATCAGCTCTCATCTCCATGGCCACCCATGTCTCCATAGATTTAGTCCTTGTCCCATTTCCTTAGGACACTGGAACATTTTGGGTGCCTCACTAACTTTTGCTTATCTAGTGATGACTCTAGGCACAGATCCAAGGGTGGGGTTGTTATTGTATATCTAAAACATCCAGAGCAGATCCCAACCCACAGTTGGTATTCTATCAGTAATTTTTAAAAAGCAACCATGTGGTTCTGGGTATTGAATTTGGGACCTCAATCACGCCAGGCCAGTGCTCCACCACTGAGTCACATACCCACCTTCTGCTAGTACATTCTTTTTTTTTTCTTGGTTTTACGAGACAGGGTTTCTCTGTATTGTTTTGGAGGCTGTCGGTCCAGCCTGGCCTCGAACTCACAGAGATCCTCCTGCCTCTGCCTCCTGAGTGCTGGGATTAAAGGCGTGCGCCACCACCGCCCGGCTGCTAGTACATTCTTAAGAAAAATTATTTATCATATAAGAAGAGATGCATCAGGGATGCATTTGTTTCCTAAACACAAAATTTAGGTGCTTCACTAATAAGAGGCTCACCAAAAAGGAGAAAGAAATGTAAATCAATCATAATGAATACCTTATTAATTTAATCCTCAACATGTGGCTAGATGATGATGACAGATAATTGTCCAGATTGAAGTGTACATGAACAGGTGATATGATGATAAATAATTAGACACATAGATAAATGGTAGATAACAGAGGGTAGACAGATGATTGTGTCTATATCTTCTGGAAAGTTTTACTAACTTGCCCACGGTCATGTGACTAGGAAGTACCAGGGCCCAGGGCCTATACCTGAGTCTTCTAGTTTTTTTCCTCTTATATAATATAGACCAAAAGTAGGCAAAAAAAATCTTTGGGAGTATGTCCATATCTTTTTTTTTACTGCTATGTGAATCTCAATTTACAAATATATTACAATTGATTAAGTTGTCAAAGGAAAGGCTAAGTAAGTTTTGTTCCTAACTAGCCAAAAACAGAACTTAACTTTGGATCATATAGAACTCTAAATAGTTACCTCCATTTGAGGGAACCTGGAAAAGTTTCCTTCGCGATTTGGGAGGAGGTAATAAATAATGTGTAGCTGCTGTTCGGGAAGCCAGACTGGAAGCATCTGTCCATCTTCACTTGGTGCACATATTGTGACAGTGTTAGCCCCTTTCTTCTGCACCTCAGAGCCAATGATTTGGAAAGGACCAGTGACTGCACAGTGTTTTGTGATGGTTTTGTAAACACTTTTTTATTATATATTTAAATTAGAAACAAGCTTGCTTCCCATGTCAGTCCAAGCTCCCTCTCCCTCCCCTCCATGCACGCTTCTTCCCAACAGCACCCCCAGACCCCCACCCAGTCTCCACTTCATTCCCCCGGGAGGTTAAGGCCCTCGATGGGGTATCTCTAGAGTCTGTCATTTCTTTCCAGGGAGGGCCTAGGCCCTCCCCGAAGTGTCCAGATTTAGAGAGCATCCCTCATTGTGGGATGGGCACCCAAAGTCCATTTGTGTGCCAGGGATAAATACTGATCTACTACCCAAAGCCCCATAGATTGCCTGGGTCTCCTCACTGACACCTACCTTCAGGGGATCTGGATCAGTCCCATGCTGGCCTCTCAGCCATCAGTTTGGGGGTCCAAGATCTTGCCATTTTTCAGGTCATCTGTTTCTGTTTCTCTGGGTTTCAGCAAACCAGTCTTGACCCCTTTGCTCATCACTGTGTTCCAGGAGTTCAGTTCAGTGTTTAGCTGTGGGTGTCTGCCTCTGTTTCCCTCTGTCACTAGATGGAGATTCTAGGATGGTATATAAGATAGTCATCAAAATCATTATCAGGGAGGGGCACTTAAGGTAGTCTCTCCACTGTTACTTAGTTGGCCAGTTGGTGTCATCCTTGTAGATCTCTGGGAATCTCACTAGTGCCAGATCTCCCCTCAAACCTACAATGACTCCCTCTATTATGGTATCTCTCACCCTGCTCTCCAACTCAATCTTCCTGCTCTCCCATGTGCTCCTCTCCTCTCCTCTTCTCCTGTCTCTTTTTCCTGGCTCCCTTCCCACCCCATGCTCCCAGTCTGCTCAGATCTTGCCTCATTTCAACTATACTGGGTTACCATGCATATCTCCCTTAAAGTTCTTCCTGTTTCGCAGTCTCTCTGGCAGTGGGGTTGTAGGCTGTCATCCCCCTGATTCATGCCTAAAAACCATATATGAGTGAGTACATACCATGTTTGTCTTTTTGTGACTGGGTTACCTCACACAGAATGGTTTCATCTAGTACCACCCATTTGCCGGCAGATTTCAAGATTCCATTGTTTCTTGCCGCTGAGTAGTACTCCATTGTACAAATGTACTACATTTTCTTTATCTACACTTCAGTTGAGGGGCATCTAGGTTCCTTCCAGGTTCTGGCTATTACAAATAGTGCTGCTATGAACATAGTGGAACAGACATTCTTGTTGTATGAATGTGCACCTTTTAGGTATATGCCTAAGAGTGGAATTGCTGGGTCTTGTGGCAAACTGATTCCCATTTTCCCGAAGATTCTCCATAATGATTTCCATAGTGGCTGTACAAGTTGGCACTCACACTAGCAGTGGAGGAGTGTTCCCCTTTCTCCACATCCTCTCCAGCATAAACTGTCATTAGTGTTTTTCATTTTAGCCATTCTGACAGGAGTAAGATGGTATCCAGAGTTGTTTTGATTTGCATTTCCTTGATTGCTAGGGATGTTGAGCACTTTCTCAAGTGTCTCTCAGTCATTTTAGACTCCTCTATTGAGAATTCTCTATGTAGTTCTATAGCCCACTTTTTAATTGGATCCTTGGGTGCTTTGGAGACTTGCTTCTTGAGTTCTTGTAGATTTTGGGGATCAGCCTTCTGTCAGATGTGGGGTTAGTGAATATCTTTTCCCATTCCTTGGGCTGCCTTTTTGTTTTGTTGTTGACTGTGTCCTTTGCCTTACAGAAGCTTCTCAGCTTCAGGAGGTCCCATATTTTAATTGTCGACCTCAGTGTATGTGCTACTGGTGTTATGTTCAGGAAGTGGTCTCCAGTACCAATTTGTTCAAGGGTGCCCCCAACTTTCTCTTCTAAAAGGTTCAGTGTGAAAGGATTTATGTTGATGTCTTTAGTACATTTGGACTTAAGTTTTGTGCAAGGTGATAGACATGGATCTATCTGCAGTCTTCTACATGCCATCAGCCAGTTATGCCAGCACCATTTGTTGAAGATGCCTTCTTTTTTCCGTTGTATAATTTTAGCTTCTCTGTCAAAATCAAGTGTTCTTATGTGTGTGGGTTAATATCAGGATTTTTGATTCTATTCCATTGGTCTATCTGTCTATTTTTGTGCCAATACCAAGATGTTTTCAGGACTATAGCTGTATAATAGAGCTTGGAGTCAGGGATGGTGATGCCTCCAGACATTGCCTTGTTGATCAGGGTTGTTTTGGCTATCCTGGGTCTTTTGTTTTTCCATATATAGTTGAGAATTGTTCTTTAAAGGTCTGGGAAGAATTGTGCTGGAATTTTAATGGGGATTGCATTGAATCTGTAGGTTACTTTTTTCAAGATTGACATTTTTACTGTGTGATCCTACCTATCCAAGAGCATGGGAGATCTTTCCACATTCTGGTGTCTTCTTTAATTTCTTTCTTTAAAGGCTCAAAGTTCTTGTGATACAGGTCTTTCACTTGTTTGGTTATGGTTAACCCAATGTATTTTATGTTGTGTGTGGCAATTGTAAAGGGTGATGTTTCTCTGATTTCTTTCTCAACCCTTTTATCGTCTGTGTGTAGGAGGGCTACTGATTTCTTGAGTTGATCTTGTATACTGTCACTTTTCTGAAGATATTTATGAGCTGTAGGAGTTCCTGTGTAGAGTTTTTTGGGTCAGTAATATAAACTATCATATCATCTGCAAATAGTGAAAGCTCTTCCTATCCAATTTGTATCCCCTTGATCTCTTTTTGTTGTCTTATTGCTCTGGCTAGAACTTCAAGTACAGTATTGAAGAGGTATGGAGAGAGTGGACAGCCTTGTCTTGTTCCTGATTTTAGAGGAATTGCTTTGACTTTCTCTCCATTTAGTTTGATGTTGGCTGTTGGCTTGCCGTATATTGCTTTTTATTATGTTTAGGTATGTTCCTTTTATCCCGGATAGCTCCAAGACCTTTATCATGAAGGGGTGTTGGATTTTGTGAAAGGCTTTTTTGGCATTTAATGATATGATCATGTGATTTTTGTCTCTGAACTTGTTTATATGGTGAATTACATTGATGGATTTTTGTATGCTGAACCATCCCTGCATTCCTGGGATGAAACATACTTGATCATGGTGGATGATTTTTCTGATGTGTTCTTGAATTCGGTTTGCTAGTATTTTATTGAGTATTTTTGCATCAATGTTCATGGGGGAAACTGGTCTGTAGTTCTCTTTCTTAGTTGTGTCTTTGTGTGACTTGGGTACCAAGGTAATTGTAGCTTCATAAAACGTTTGGCAGCGAACCTCCTGATTCTATTATGTGGAACACTTTGAGGCGTATGGGAATTAGTTCTTCTTTGAATTTCTGGTAGAATTCTGCACTGAAGCCATCTGTGCCTGGGCTGTTTTTGGTTGGGAGACTTTTGATGACTGCTTCTATTTCAGTGGGGGGTTATAGGTCTATTTAGATTGCTTATCTGTTCTTGACTTAGTTTTGGCAAGTGATATCTCTTCAGAAAATTTTGCATTTCCTTTAAATTTTCAAATTTTGTGGAGTACAGGTTTTCAAAATATGACCTGATGATTCTCTGGATTTCCTCGGTGTTTGTTGTTATGTCCCTCTTTTAATTTCTGATTTTTGTTAAATAGTGTGCTCTCTCTCTGCTTTTTGGTTAGTTTGGGTAAAAGTTTGTCTATCTTGTTGATTTTCTCAAAGAACCAACTCTTTGTTTCATTAATTCTTTGTAATGTTTTCCTGGTTTCTACTTTATTGATTTCCCCCTCCTGGATGAGTTTGCTTCATTTTTGTTCTAGAGCTTTCAGTTGTGCTATTAATTCTCTAGTGTGACTGTTCTTTAGTTTCTTCGTGTGGGCACTTAGTGGTATGAATTTTCCTCTCAGCAGTGCTTTCAAAGTGTCCGATAAGTTTGGGTATGTTGTGTCTTCATTCACATTGAATTCCAGGAAGTCTTTAATTTCTTTTTTTATTTATTCCTTGACCCAGGGATGATTCAATTGGGCATTGTTCAATTTCAATGAGTTTGTAAGGTTTCTGCATTTCATATTGTTGTTGAATTCTAATTTGAATGCATGGTGGTCTGATAACATACAGGGATTTATCTCAATTTTTTTGTATCTGTAGAGGTTTGCTATGTTCTGATTATGTGGTGATTTTAGAGAAGTTTCCATGTGGAGCTGAGAAGAAGGTATATTCTTTTGTGCTTGGATGGAATGTTCTATAGATGTCTGTTAAACCCAGTTGGATCATATCTTCTGTTAGTTCTTTTGTTTCTTTGTTAAATTTCTGCCTGGAGGTCCTGTCTAGTGGTGAGAGCAGAGTGTTGAAGTCTACTACTACTGGTGTGTGAGATTTTTATATGTGATTTGAGCTTTAGTAATGTTTCTTTCACGAATATGGGTTCCTTTATATTTGAGGCATAGATGTCCAGAATTGATATTTCATCTTGATGGACTTTTCCTTTGATGAATATGAAATGTCCTTCTTCATCTCTTTTCATTGATTTTAATTTGAAGTCTAATTTGTTAGATACTAGGATTGCTACACCAGCTTGTTTCTTGGGTCCATTTGATTGGAAAATCTTTTCCCAACCCTTCACTCTGATGTAATGTCTGTCCTTGATGTTGAGATATGTTTCTTGTATGCAGCAGAAGGGTGGGTTCTGTCTTTGTATCCATTTTGTTAGTCTGTATCTTTTTATAGGCAAGTTAAGACCATTGACATTGAGGGATATTAATGACCATTGATTGTTGATTCTTATTTGTTTTGGATTTATTAGTGGTGATGTTATTGTGTATAGGTTTTCCTCCCTTTTTCTTTTGTTGTTTGATAACGTGGGACTACCTATTGCCTATGTCTTTGTGAGTGTAGTTATCTTCATTGGGTTGAAGTTTTCCTTCCAGTAATTTCTGTAGGGCTGGATTCATGGATATGTATGGTTTAAATCTGTCTTTGTCATGGAATATTTTGTTTTCTCCATCTATGGTAATTGAAAGCTTTGCTGGATACAGTAGTCTGGGCTGGCATCCTTGTTCCCTTAGTGGTTGTAGGACATCTGTCCAGGATCTTCTGGCTTTCATAGTTTCCATTGAGAAGTCAGGTGTAATTTGTATAGGTCTGCCTTTATATATTACTTGGCTTTTTCCTTTAACTGCTCTTAATATTTTCTCTTTATTATGTAGGTTTGAAGTTTTGATTATTATATAGTGTGAGGACTTCTTTTTATGATCTAGTCTATTTGGTGTTCTGTAAGATGCTTGTATTTTCATAGGCGTGTCCTTCTTTAGGTTAGGGAAGTTTTCTTCTATGATTTTGTTGAATATGTTTTGTATCTTTGAGCTGCATTTCTTCACCTTCTTCTATACCTATGTTTTCAGGTTTGATTTCTTCACGGTGTCCCATATTTTCTGGATATTTTATGTTAGGGATCTGTTGAACTTGAGGTTTTCTTTGGTGGATGACTGTATATCCTGTAATGACTCTTTAACACCTGAGATTCTCTCTTCCATCTCTTGTATTGACTCTTCAACACCTGAGATTCTCTCTTCCATCTCTTGTGTTCTATTGGTTATACTTACATCTGTAGTCTCTGATTGTTTACCCAGCTTTTCTATTTCCAGCATCCCCTCATTTTGTATGATCCTTATTGTTTCTATTTCTGCTTTTAAGCCTTCAACTGTTTGAGTTGTTTCCTTCATTTTTTTGTTGTTTTTTCTTGGTACTTTTTAGATTCTTTTAGAGATTTGTTTATTTCTTGGGTTTTTTGGTTCCTCTTTTCCTTCATTTCATGTATTTTTTTTGTTTTTTCTTCTATTTAAGGGATTTTCTCATTTCCTCTTTGAGGGTCGCTGTCATCTTCATAAAATAATTTTTTATCATTTTTTATTTTAATTTTAAATACCTTGTTTTACATGTCAATCCCAGTTCCCTGTCCCTCCCCTCCTCCCGCACTCCCCTTCCTCCCCTCCCTCCCACCCTATTGCCAAATCCTTCCACATAGGGGATATCTAGAGTCTGTCATTTTACTCTTGGTAGGGTCCAGGCACTCCCCTAAGAGTCCAGGCTGAGAGAGCATCTCTCTTTGTGCTATAGGCACACGAAGACAGTTTGTATACCAGGGATAGACACTGATCCACAGCTCAGGGCCCCATAGGTTGCCCAGGCCTTCTCGCTGACACTCACATTTGGGGGGGTCCAGATCAGTCCCATGCTGGCCTCCCCACTGTCGGTCTGGGGTCCAAGAGCACTCCCCTGTTCAGATCAGCTGTCTCTGCTGGTTTTGCCAGCCCATTCTTTGCCAATTTGCTCTCTCTCTGTCACTGGGTTCCTTGGGTTCAGTTCAGTGATTAATTGTGTGTTTGCCTCTGCTTCCATCAGTCACAGGATGAAGGCTCCGGGATGGTTATAGACATCAAGTTCATTATCAGGAATGGGCATTCGAGGTGGTCCCTCCACTATTGCTTAGCTTGCCAATTGGTGTTATCCCTTTAGATCACTGGAGGTCACTCTGGTGCCTGATCTGTCTTCGATCCTATGATTCCCTCTTCCCCCTATTCTACCCCCACCCACTCAACTTCCTGTTCCCCCATGACCTACTCTCTCTTTCTCTTCTCCCCCTCTCTTCTTCCCAGCTCCCACTCCCCCCCCACCCCTCACCATGCTCCCCATCCATTCAGAGGACCTTGTCTCCCTCCTCTTCTCTTGGGTACTATGCATATATGCATATCTTTTAGGTTCTTTCCTGTTTCCCAGACTCTCTATCAGTGGAAGTGCAGACAGGCACTATTCTGATCCATGACTAGAAACCATATATGAGTGAGTACATACCATGTTTCTCTTTTTGCGACTGGGTTACCTCACTCAGGATGGCTTCCTCCTGTGCCATCCATTTACCTGCAAATTTCAAGATTCCATTGTTTTTTTCTGCTGAGTAATACTCCATTGTGTAAATGTACCACATTTTCTCCACCCACTCTTCAGTTGAGGGGCATCTAGGTTGCTTCCAGGTTCTGGCTATTACAAATAATGCTGCTATGAACATAGTGGAGCAGATGCCCTTGTTGTATGAATTTGCCTCATTTGGATATATGCCCAAGAGTGTAATTGCTGGGTCTTGTGGTAGATTAATTCCCATTTTCCTGAGGAATCTCCACGCTGATTTCCAAAGAGGCTGTACAAGTTGGCACTCCCACCAGCAGTGGAGTAGAGTTCCCCTATCTCCACATCCTCTCCAGCATAAATTGTCTTCAGTGTTTTTGATTTTAGCCATTCTGACAGGAGTAAGATGGTATCTCAGAGTTGTTTTGATTTGCATTTCCCTGATGGTTAAGGATGTTGAGCACTTTCTTAAGTGTCTCTTGGCCATTTTAGCCTCCTCTGTTGAGAATTCTCTATTTAGATCTGTACCCCACCTCTTAATTGGATTCTTTGGTGTTTTGGAGACTTGTTTCTTGAGTTCTTTGTAAATTTTGGAGATTAACCCTCTGTCAGATGTGGGGTTAGTGAATATCTTCTCCCATTCTGTGACTGCCTTTTTGTCTTGTTGACTGTGTCCTTTGCCTTACAGAAGCTTTTTAGTTTCAGGAGGTCCCATTTGTTAATTGTCAATCTCAGTGTTTGTGCCACTGGTGTTATGTTTAGAAAGTGGTCTCCTGTACCAACTCATTGAAGAGTATCTCCCACTTTCTCTTCTAAAAGTTTCAGTGTGGCTGGATTTATATTGAGATCTTTGATCCATTTGGACTTAAGTTTTGTACAAGGCGATAAACATGGATCTATCTGCAGTCTTCTGAATACCAGTACCCAGTTATGCCAGCACCATTTGTTGAAGATGCTTTCTTTTTTTCCATTGTACACTTTTAGCTTCTTTGTCAAAAATCAAGTGTTCATAGGTGTGTGGGTTAAAATTAGGGTTTTCAATTTGGTTCCATTGGTCTACATGCCTATTTTTGTGCCAATACCAAGCTGTTTTCAGGACTATAGCTCTATAATAGAGCTTGAAGTCAGGTATGGTGATGCCTCCTGAAGTTCCTTTATTGTATAGGGTTGTTTTGGCTATCCTGGGCCTTTTGTTTTTCCATATAAAGTTGATTAATATTCTTTCCAGGTCCTTGAAGAATTGTGATGGAATTTTGATAGGGATTGCATTGAATCTGTAGACTGCTTTTGGCAAGATTGCCATTTTTTATGTTGATCCTACCAATCCAAGAGCATGGGAGATCTTTCCATTTTCTTGTATCCTCTTTGATTTCTTTCTTTAAAAACACAAAGTTCTTGATATACAGGTCTTTCACTTCCTTGGTTAACATTATCCCCAGATATTTGATGCTGTTTTTGGCTATTGTAAAGGGTGATGTTTCTCTGATTTCTTTCTTAGTCACTTCATCATCTGTATATAATAGGGCCACTGATTTTTTTGAGTTTACCTTGTATCCTTCCACATTGCTGAAGGTGTTTATCAGCTCTAGGAGTTCCCTTGCAGAGTTTTTTGGGTCACTTATGTAAACAATCATATCATCTGCAAATAGTGAAAGTTTGACTTCTTCTTTTCCTATTTGTATCCCCTTTGTCTCCTTTTGTTGTCTTATTGCTGTAGCTAGAACTTCAAGTACAATATTGAAGAGATATGGAGAGAGTGGATAGCCTTGTCTTGTTCCTGATTTTAGAGGAATTGCTTTGAGTTTCTCTCCATTTAGTTTGATGTTAGCTGTTGGTTTACTATATATTGCTTTTATTATATTCAGGTATGTTCCTGTTATCCCTGATCTCTCTAGGACCTTTATCATGAAGGGGTGCTGGATTTTGTCAAAGGCTTTTTCAGCATCTAGTGAGATGATCATGTGGTTTTTCTTTCGCAGTTTGTTTATATGGTGGATTACATTGATAGATTTTCTTTTTTTAATGTGTTTAAAGGAGGTCTTTATTGAAAATGTAGATAAAAGGTTATCTCTTGACAGGTATGTGTGGTGGTACACACCTGTAATCTCAGCAATCAGGGGTGTGGTGCTAAGGCAGGAGAACAGGATGATCATAAACAAGTTCAAGGCTAGACCAGGCTGGAAAGTGAGATGAGACACTGTTTCAAAGACAAAACACCTGAAGTATGCTTCCTATGCCCCTCCTGAATGTCTAACTTCATCAATACTCTGTCTTTTCAGAAGTCTGTGTCTGTGTCTGTGTCTGTGCCTGGTGGTCCATAGTTCCATGCCTATAACCCCAACACATATGTCAGACAGAAAGACCAGGAGCTCATTGATAAATTTTCTAATGTTGAACCATCCCTGCATTCCTGGGATGAAGCCTACTTGATCATGGTGGATGATTTTTCTGATGTAGTCTTGAATCCGGTTTGCGAGTATTTTATTGAGTATTTTTGCATCGATGTTCATGAGGGAAATTGGTCTATAGTTCTCTTTCTTAGTTGTGTCTTTGTGTGGCTTGGGTATCAAGGTAATTGTAGCCTTGTAAAAAGAGTTTGGCAGTGAGCCTCCTGCATCTATTGTGTGGAATACTTTGAGGAGTATTGGAATTAACTCTTCTTTGAATTTCTGGTAGAAGTGGCTGCACATTTTTGATAGTCCAGTAAAGCTCTGCTGTAGAGGGGAGACCACAATACAAGGGCATGGACAGTATTGTGGGCTAACCCCTACACTCTGCTATGTAACTAATTTCCTTCATTGTTTCTGTGTAACTGGAAACAATCTTCTAGTCCTTGAGAACTTCTGGTGTCTTTCTGTATCCATGGAAACAGCCCTATATAAGCAGAGTCCCCAAACTCAGTCTTTGGTAAGAGCATTATGCAATAGGCAATAATGCTCTTGGTCCATTTGAACTGGAGAAATCAAATGTCACAAACCAACCCATGAGCAGTGAAGACATATTGCTACCATGATAGAGGTAGTTACTCCAATATCAAGATGTTAGAAGACCTGGTGTCCAGTTGGGGTCCACTCTTTGGTTCATAGATGACTTCTTTTCATTGTGTCCCCACAGGGAAGGTCTAAACATGTCCTCTCAGGCATTAAGGTCACTAATCCCACACATTTAATACAGCCTTAAAGCAACAAAATAGTGTTGCTGGGAATTTCATTAGAGGATATTATTATAAATGTGCTCTTTGCTATTATTTATCAGTATTAATCTGCTACTGTGCCTAACTTAAAGTTAAACATTTGCATGTGTGCATGTGTGCATATGTGTATGCATTCACATGTGTGTGTGTGTGTGTGTGTGTGTGTGTGTGTTTAACTTGTGATGGTTAATATTGTCAGACCTTTGCATGTGTAAGTAGGTTTCTAGGTTGGATTAGCTGAGGTATGAAGGCACACTCTAAACATTAGTGACACCATGCCATGAGCTAGGATTCTGTAGAAAGTGACCTGAATGAATACCACAATTCACCTCTTTTTACTTCTTGATTATGGACACAGTGTGACCAGCTGCCTCATGCTCCTGTTGCCATGCCTTCCCTGCCATGATGGACTGTCAGCCAAAGAAATCCTTTCTTCCTTAATTAACTAGCATTACATCTATAGGAAAATAGTATTCATACCCCACACACATACACATAAACACAACATGGTTCAGTATTACCCACAGGTTCACTCACGCAAGGACCTCACCCACTCTCATGGTATCTCCCCTTTAAGATAAAAAGGCTAGCCAAAGAAACACACCCAGACCATGAAACCACCGTCAGTGGAAGAAACACACCCTGGCCCTGAAACCAGATCCAGAGAAACACATACTGGCCCTGAAACCAGAGATAGTGAAAGAAAAAACACCCAGGCCCCAAAACAGAGCCAAAAAGCTAAAAGGGGGCAGTGAAAGAAACACACTGTGCCCTAACCAACCAATCCCTGAGCATAAAATCCAGCCAATCTCTGAGCTTGTCCAAGCTCAGGGATTGAATTCTGACCAATTCCTGCCCTCAAAATCTTCACTCTGGAAAATCTCTGCCCCTAAGAAGCCCTATGTAAACCCTGTGCCTGTTCAGCTGGGAGCTGCCTTTTTTCACCCTGGCAGAGGCAGTCATTCTCCTGGATTCCCCCTCCAATAAATCTCTTGAATGAGTTTCAGGTGAAGATCTTCTCTTGCTGCAATGCAGTGGAAGAGAGAAGCAATGGACATCTCTACTGGGAAACCCCTTTAGTGGAGTGGAGTAGAGAAGTATCAACTTAAACTAAAAAAGAAGCAGACTGCTACATTTCTACAGGGTTTTCCCACAACTTTTGCCAGAGCCGTGAATCAATGGACATCTCTTCTGAGAAACTCTCTTAGCAGAGTGGAGCAGAGCTGAGCTTTAACAACTTTGTCAGAGAGTAGCAAGATTGCTTCATCCTGCAAGGAGACTATCCCCCAATGGAAAACAGCTATACATATAGCCTGATTTCTTAACATTCAGGATACCTTTTTCTACAGAGCTGTAGGCATCCAGGATACCTTTGCCTCACAACTATAGGTATAACAAGGCTTCTGACAGTCAGGATACATTTCCCTTCAGAGATGTAACACTGGAACACTCCACTGTCCCAAATCCCCCCTCCCTTTCTCATCACTGTGTCCCAGCCCCCAATATGGCTACATGGACCAGAGGACCATAGAGAAAACAGAAACTAAGGAACAAAACACCCATCTAACAAAGACAAACTTAGAAATCAGCACTGAAACCTATAATCACCCAAACCCATAAGCCTAGATGCCAGCATTAAGAACACACTCAACAACAATCAAGGTAATATGCTACCACCAAATCCCAGCTCTCCTACTACAGCAAGTTGTGGACAGAAGTTTCTATCCTGCCCAGTCCCCAGCTGTTTAGTCCCAAATAAACACACAAAGATTTTATTAATTATAAACTGTTTGACCTATTACTCACACTTCTTATTGGCCAGCTCTCTCTTAATTATTAACCCATTTCTCTTGATCTGTATATCTCAACATGCTCTTGGCTTACCAGAGGATGCCCGGACCTCTTGTTTCCTCTGCAGCTACATGGTATCTCTCTTTTTCTGTGCATACTACCTTTCTCTACCCCTGTTCAGATTTCCTCCCTGTCTAAATTCTTCCTGTCCATTGGCTGAAACAACTTTATTCATCAACCAATAAGAGAAACATATATTCACAGCATTCAGAAGGACATCCCCAGTTAGCAAGCCCTGACTATTCCAATACAACTGAAGCATAAGAAAAAGACCTCAAAACCAACTTTATTAAGATGACAAAGGTCCTTAAGGAGGAAATTAACAAATATCTTAAAGAAATTGTACACAAAAACTTACAGCAACTGTGGTTACCTGCACAAAATCAGGCCAGTTTTTTTTTAATCCCAGCATGGAGTGGGGAGGGATTCCCAAGGACCCACCCCTGGCTGAAGAGTTATTGATAGCTGATGGCTCTAGGGAAGAGAGAGACACTCCTATGTTAGGGATAGGTGCCCATCTCACACCCTCTGCAACTGGGCAATTTCTTCCTGAAAGGCAAAAGTCTCAACCTCTTCCTTCTCCATTTGTTGGTGTTGGGTCGGGATTTCCTTGGGCATCTTCGCTGAGTGACCACACACAAAACCTGACTAGCAACACCATGACATTGAAGCAACTTAACCTTGCTGTTAAAATGAGTTCCTTGGGGGCTGGAGAGATGGTTCAGCAGTTAAGACTACATGCTTCTCTCACAAAGGACCTTGGTTTGATTCCCATACCCACATGTGATGGCTCACAATCACCTGTGTCCTGGTTAGCTTTTTGTCAAGACACAAGATAGAGTAATTTGGGAAGAGGGACTCTTCAGTCGATAAAATGCCTCCTAAGATGATTAGCATATAAGAACTCTGTGGGGCATTTTCTTGATTAATGACGCAACCAGGAACACAGTCCTGAGTTGTACAAGAAAATGGGCTGAGTGAGCCATGAGGAGTAGGCTAGAAAGCAGCCCTCTGCTTCAGTTCCTGCCTTGAGTTCCTGTCCTGAACTTCCTCAGTGAGGGAGTATAACCTGAGAGTTGTAAGCTGCAATTAACCCTTTCCTCCTCTAGTTGCTTTTTCTGATGACCTATACCACATCAATAGAAACCCTAAGCCTACAACCCTAGTTCCAAGATATAGATGCCGTCTTCTGGCCTTGGCAGGAACTGGAATGCTTGTGGCATACATATATACACCCATCCCACACACACATAAAATACAATCTTTTTGCATTTTCGTTTCCTTGATGAGAAAAATATGATTTCTTTAAGTCCTGCATAAAACACTATTAGAATAAGTGTGATGAGCAGACCAAGCAAACCCTTTGCCTGAGCCAGTTACGTTACACTGGGATCTCCTTTGTTCCTTCTCAGTCTGGCTACAGCAACGCCACAAAGCATGGGAAACAACTCAGAAACATTGTACCTCCTGAAAACGTTGGCAATCTTGGATCCTTTCCACCATGAGGAAGACACCCTATCTGCTCAACTTGAGAAGTCTTTCTTTAAGTTCCCATGTCCCAGAAGGCAGCAGCAGATGACAGATTCTAATCAGATTCTCCACTGAGAGCGTTTTAGCCAACCGTTGTGACTCAGACCTCTGGCTCACCACTAAAAACTTACAGGACTGTTTGCATCCAACTAGGAAATAGTAAACAGCAGGCTCCAGGCCAGGCCCATCTGCTACATTTCCTTCTTGGTCTAACAGAACTTAGACACGAACTCATTGTTCTTACCCTTATATTACCCAGGTATAATATAAAGAGTGTTTTCACATTCTGGCATTTTGTTTCTTAACCTATATAGAGAGAAAATGGGTGGTGACAGTGAGCACAAAGGAATCTAATTTCATTTCCTTACCATGTTCTGGCATTTTAAAGATTATCAGACCACTCACCTAACCTTAAATATGTGACTACAATTAAGAGACTTTTAACAGCAAAGCTTGAGTAATCAAATGAAGGTGGGCCCTGTGGGAGGAGTCCTGCATTACTGGGCTATTACAGTATCATTTAAATATTCATTCTAAATTCTACTCTGGCACAACTCTCAGAGTCACTAGGAAATTCAATCTTCTTGGACCTGGCTCACAGTTAACAACAACAATAACAACAAAAATCTCATCTGCTTGTGTCTAGATTGATTCTGAATGTTTTATGGTAATTTTAGATACAGAAATCCTCATCATATTTCTTCCCTATGTAAGGATACTCAAAGCAATATTGCCATAACAGTTAATCCAATTGATTTCCAAATATATTTACAAATTATATTATTATCTGAACCTATGTTTAACCCTCTAATGAACATAATATTCTTTTGATGTAGGGGTTTTGTGTTTGATAAATTAGTTATGCTCCATTCTGATATTCACCATCTTATAGTTCATCAAAATGAAACATAAATTTGTAATTCATTCTTCCCATGTCACTTTGGAGTCATGGGTTACAATGGAATATTTGGGTTTGTTAATTATTAGACTTCAGGGCGATGTCCTGCTTCTCAGATGTAATAAAAGATTGAGTGGAAATCCGTGTTATTTAACCCAGTAATACCATGATGATTATTCTATAAGGTGAAGTTGCAAAGAAATGAAGAAAGACTAACAATTTCTCATTTAACATGATGTTTTTCTCACTAGAGAAAAGTTATATTGACGGTGATGAGGACATGTTACCCTCCAGTAATTATGTAGTAAATGGGCTGTGGCTGCCTATGGTGAATCCAAGATATCCATTATCTTCTTGTCACCCTACAGACCAAAGATATGCTCTCCTGCTTCACCTGCCTTGAGTCCAGCAAAGCCGCACACAAGAAACCATTCAGCATCTGGAAAATGAGGCCCTAGAATATCCAAGATGACCTTGTAGGCGAAGATATCTTCTTACTGTGGAAAAGATTTCTGGAGGAAAGTAGAGGGTCTCATGAATAGATGCTACAGGGAAAGAAAGGGAAAATAGCATAAGGAGACACATGAATTATTTTTCTCATCACTGTGACCAATGCCTGCTAAAAGCAACTTTAGGAAGGAAGGGTTTGTTCGAACACATAGTTAAGGAAAGGATGAAATTATGATGGTGATGAGGTGTGAGGCAGCTGGTCATATTACCCATGTGGTTAAGGAAACAGAGAGACAAATTTAACACAAGCACTTGGCTAACTCCCATCCTACCCTCTACCTTGTTTTGGTTTTTGGGTTTTTTTACTAGGTCTGGGTGACCAACTCACAGGATAGTACTATTCACATGTGGTTAAACCTCCCTGGAAAGATTCTCACCAATACATCCAAAGATGTTTCTTCTAGGTAATTCCAAATCCAGTTAAGTTGACTGTGAATATTAGCATCTTGAGGGATGCAGCCAAAACAACCTCTAACTTCCAAGGACTCCAACCAGCTCTCACACTTGCAACTGTCAGTTGTAAATAAGAGATACACAGAGAATAACAGTAGCAAATACAATATTTTTCATTTTAATAGGTATATAGAGAAATTTGCATACTTTATCATACATTTTCTTTAGATCTTACAGATGAGTCATCTACCTGTGACACATAGATAAGACACAGAATATTTCATTCAACTCCCAAACTCCTTTCTGCTGGCCTTATGTAATCAGACTCTTCCTCTGAAAACCACTGAGATACTCTTTGTTTCTACAGTCTTGTCTTTCCAAAATGTTGCATAAATAGGATAATGAGCCTGTCCTATTTATCCTAGGACAATACATTTCAGGATTTCTCTATTTTGCTTGATATAACAGTGGAATTTTTATCATTTTGCAGTATTTTGTAATTGTTCATATGGCAATTCAAAGAACCCAGAAAATGTAACACATGTGAATTTTTAAATAAGTAAACCAGAAATATACTCTGGCAAAAATACAGTATCTTTAGCAGATGGTGCTGGTCAAATTGAATGATTACATGGAACCAAATAGGTCCATATTTAGCATTCTACACAGAATCCAACTCCAAATGGATCAAAGACCTCAACATAATATCACATACACTAAACCAGGTAGAAGAAGAAATTGAGAACAGCCTTGAATCCATTGGAAAGCAAAAAAGACTTTCTGAATAGAACACCATTAACACAGGCACTAAGATCAATAATTAGTAATGGAACCTCATGAAACTGAAAAGCTTCTTCATAGCGAACAACACTGGTGATTTGAAAGAAAATGGCCCCCAAAGGGAGTGGCGTTATTAGGAGGTATGACCTTGCTGGAGGAAGTGTGTCACTGTGAGGTGGGCTTTGAGGTCCCCTTTGTTCAAACTTTGCTCAATGTGACAGACAGTTCATTTCCTGTTGCCTTCTGATCAACATGCAGCCAGCATTATGTCTGCCTGCACACCACCATGCTCCCTGCCATGATAATAGACTGAACCTCTTAACTATAAGTGAGCCAACCAATTAAATGTTTTCATTTATAGAAGTTACTGTGGTCATGGTGTCTCTTTATAGCAATAGAAAGAAACTCTAAGACAGACACCATCATTCAGACAAAGCAGCAGGCTATAAAATGGGAAAAGATTTTTTTAACCAATTATACATCCAATAAATGGCTAATATCCAAAATATATAAAGAACTAAAAAACAAAAACAAAAAACCTGATAGCAACAACAAACAAAACTAGGTATCAATAAATAAATAAATAAATAAATAAATAATACAATTAACAAATGGGCTACAAAGCTGAACAGAGAATTCTCAAAAGAAGAAATTCAAATGGCTGAGAAGCACTTAAAGAAATGTTCAATATCCTTAGCCACCAGAGAAAAGCAAATCAAAAATACTTTGAGATTTCATCTTATACCAGAAAGAATGGCCAAGATTAATTAAAAAAATGACAGCCAAGGCTAGCATGAAGGTGGGATAATTGGAGCTCTCATCCATTGCTAGTGGGACTGTGTCTTAGTTAGGGTTGCTGTTGCTGTGATGGAACATCCTAATCAACAGCATCATCAAAAGTAGTAAGGGCAGGAACTCAAGCAGGGCTGACACCTAGAGGCAGGAGCTGATGCAGATGCCATGGGGGGTGCTGCTTACTGGCTTGCTCTCCATTGCTAGCTCAGCCTTTTCTCTTATAGATCCCAGGACTACCCACAATGGGCAGGGCCCTACCCTGGGAGTCACTAATTAAGAAAATGCCCTACAGGCTTACCTATAGCCTGATCTTACAGAGACATTTTCTCAATTGGATCTCCCTCCCTTCTCTCTGATGACTCTAGTTTGACACAAAACTAACAGGTACAAACTGCAAACTCGTTCAGCCCTTATGGAAATCATCATGGCATTTCCTTGGGAAGCTGGGAATTGATCTACCTCCTCCCAGAATACTTGTAAAGCCTTCTTGCCTGCTACTTTGGTTTATCTCCTCCACCCTCCCACCAACCGCCTGAGCTCTGCCACAGTTGCAGTCTCCAAATAACACACAGGATGCTATATTAATTATGAAGCTGTTGGCTGTTTGCTTAGTTTCTTACTTGCTATCTCTGACTTAAGTATTTAACCCATAATTGTTAATCTAAGTATTTCTCTTACTCTTATGGAGGCTACATCGTGACTCTCTGTGTCTCTCTTTCCCAGAATCCTCCTCGACTCCTAGTCCCACCTATCTTGCTTCCCTATTGGCCAACAGTGCTTTGTTCAAACCAATCAGACACATTTTTCAGAATGACATCTCCCAACAACTCCTAGTCTGGTTCTCCTGCCTAACTTTATTCTTTTCATCTATTGGTCAGTCAACTTGTTTATTAAACCAGTCATAACAATACATATTCACAGTGTACTAAGGGATTATTCTATAATACAGGAAGGAACTCTGTACATTGCTAAAAGAGAAAATGTAAACACCAACCTAGCCACAAACCCTTTTATCTACAATGGTGTCCTGCCTGCAAGATAAGCTAGGGCGATGGTGAAACAAACCTTGTTGTAGTAACTAACCAATATCTGATTGGACTCAAGGCCCATTCCACAAGATGGAACCCAAACCCAAGATGGATCAAAACACTAAGACTAGTTTGTTCAGGGACCTAGAATAAAACTAAATACTACAGTTCTAAATCGAAAACAAAAAACAACCACAAAAACTTAGCAATAAAATGACTCCTAATAATATTCTGCTATACTCCTAGATCAAAGCTTTTCTCAACCACCATCAGAGAAGCTTCCTCTTGCAGCAGATGGGAGCAAATCCAGATACCCACAGCCAAACTTTATGCAGGGAATAAGAGACATTGGAACACTCAGCTCCAAATGGGATATCTCCATCAACCTCTCCTCTCAGGACTTAGGGAACTCTGTGGAAGAAAAGGTAGAAAGAATGTAAGAGCAGGAGTGGATGGGGGCCACAAAGAAAATAAGACCCTATGGTCGATGCACATATGAACTCACAAAGGCAGCATTCACAAGGCCTGCACAGGTCTGCACTAGATGGAGTTCTAGAGTTGAAAGAAGTGGACACATGCCGCATCCCTAACCCAGATGTTATGTCTAATTGATAGCCACTTGCAAATGAAAAATTAGTTTTCCACAAGGGTGTCTCACTGGAAAAACAAACTACTTTTGAGGGCAGGCTACATGCCTAGCAGTAGAAAAGATCAGCTGAAAACTAACTTAATGGCATCATTGGAGGTTCTTTGTCTCATAATGTCATGTCAGCACATTTTTTGTTTTTAATTTTATCTTGCTTTGTATTTTTTATGTATATATTGTTTTTTCTCTTTAACCCTACAGGTCCTCTCTGTGCATATCATGGCTTACAGTGTTGTGCTTTTATGGGATTCCTGAGTGTGGAAACGAGAGGGTCTCTGTGTCTATATCTGTTTCTTGTGCCTTTTCTTAGGTTCTTTTTCTTCTGTTTGTTTGTTCTAGCCCAATGTATTAGTTCTTGTTTTATTTCATTATTATCCCCTAGAAGCCTGATTGTTTTCTAATGAGAGAAGAAGGAGAGTAGATTCAGATGGGAAGGGGTGGGGAGGAACTGGGATGTATAGAGGGAGGGAAAACTAATGAGAATATATTTTTTATCATTTTTTATTTTAATTTTAAATAGCTTGTTTTACATGTCAATCCCAGTTCCCTCTCCCTCCCCTCCTCCCGCACTCCCCTCCCCCCCTCCCTCCCACCCTATTGCCAAATCCTTCCACATAGGGGATATCTAGAGTCTGTCATTTTACTCTTGGTAGGGTCAAGGCACTCCCCTAAGAGTCCAGGCTGAGAGAGCATCTCTCTTTGTGCTATAGGCACACGAAGACAGTTTGTATACCAGGGATAGACACTGATCCACAGCTCAGGGCCCCATAGGTTGCCCAGGCCTTCTCGCTGACACTCACATTTGGGGGGTCCAGATCAGTCCCATGCTGGCCTCCCCACTGTCGGTCTGGGGTCCAAGAGCACTCCCCTGTTCAGATCAGCTGTCTCTGCTGGTTTTGCCAGCCCATTCTTTGCCAATTTGCTCATCACTCCTCTCTCTCTGTCCCTGGGTTCCTTGGGTTCAGTTCAGTGCTTAGTTGTGTGTTTGCCTCTGCTTCCATATATTATGTGAGAGAAAAAAAAGCTATTTTCATAAGAGACTGCAAGGCCTCGGGAAAGTGAAAATGCTACGATGAAATTACATTTTAAGAAGGGTATTCTTATGACCTCAGGTTATCCATTCATCCATAAAGTGACTGAAGATTAAGACCCTCTCACACTTTAAATCCATTTAGTCATGAACCTTCCAGTCTCATTTTCTCATCATGAAATATTGCTGTAACTGTTAGAATCATTTGTCCTTTCCACTAATTTGTCCTTCATTGATTTGGTATAAGGAGACTCCAATGGGCAGAAGGGCAGTCAAACTTGAGAACAAGAAACATGTCTATTAAGAAGGAAATCAAGTGTAGCAGAGATGCCCTTCTATAGGATATTGGAACCTGTGAATTGTGCATGGTCAGCAAGTTTTGCTATCGACCAGAAGTACCATTTACCAGTAGGGAACAATTTAGGTCTCACTGAAACAAACCTTGATATATTGGTGAGTGCAGGTGCCAATTATCAATTCAATTTTGTTTTCAAATAAACATTTATACCTAGAGAGAGAGCAAAAAGTAGAAGCATGCCTAGATGGGAGGTAGAAGGGAACAAAATATATTTTGTACATGTATAAAAATGCTTTAATGAAATCATACTATGTGTAATCAATACATGCTCACAAAATCATTAAGGATAAAAGGTAACTATTTATAGACCACCCACTCTAAGCCAAGCACACTGCTGATGCTCAGATACTCAGGGGTGGGTTGGGGAGGAGAACAAGTTTGCTTTGTCAGGGACTCCACAGTCTGAACTTGGAGATGCTCCAGCATTTGTAACTTTCAACATGGAATGTTAACTGTGGGAAGGCATCTCCATTTCCAGCATGGTGGGCAGAGATCATGGTACAACTGCAGATAGTGGCAACAGGAGACTTATTGGTGATGGGGCTAAACTTGCACTTGATCTAAAGCAGTAAAGAAAGCAGGTAAAGGAGGGAAGAAACATTTCCTAGGTCAAAAGGACTTGGAAGAGAAGACACAGAGAAGGAAGTATACACAGCGCCAGGCCAGGCTATGTGGGACTCAGTGCAGAGCAGAGAAGAAAAGAGATTTAAGAAGAAACTTCACTCCATGTGACCTAATCCTCCTTTTCTGGCTTACCTGACCTGCCTAAGATGACTGTGCAGTTCCAGGGTGAGAGTGGGGGAGGGGAAACACAGTGTAGTCACGTGACAGTTAAGGAAGATGACATCCTCCTTTTCCTAGCCAAAAGCAGGATACAGACTTAAGAGCCTAGAGCCTTTCAGGTTCATAAGCTAGCACCTTGGCTCCAAGGTAGTATTTGGAGATGGGGCCTTTGGGAGGTGATTAGGTTTGTATTAGGTCACGAGAATTGATGCCCAGGTTTAACGGCAAGAATGTCTTTATAAGAGCAGACATTCTATTTCTCTTCTCCTTCCCTCTAACTCTTGAAGATGAAAAGATGCACACTAGAAGAGGACTTTTACTGAAGCAGGGGAGTAGGGCAGAGAGTGAAGTCTAGAACGTTCTACACAAAAAGCTATAAGAGAAATCTGTTGGCAAGAAGGAGAGCTGGAATCCCAGCTCCCCACCTCTCTCCAGGACTGACAAGTAGCAGCACGTGAGAAAAACCTCATATGCAAATGAGCTATAAGAGCCCCAGTCCTTTATGGACCACCACTGAGCTTCTAAGTAATTTCTCTGCTACAGCCCATTCTCTGTCCTTACAAGCAAACTGTTCCTTAATGAAAACGTCTGTTTCTGTGGTATGTGTGTGTTCCTGCTCAATTCGTTTTTTCAAGATATATGAACCTGAAAATCGTGGCAGATGCTACCAAACCCTGACACCAGTTGATACCATTACCAGTGATCAAAGTGACTGGCACCTAGATCTACACTTTCAAGTTCCCAGATTTGTGAGAAATAAATCTTGTTGCTAGACAATTCAACTTTATGGTATTTTGTTACAGCAGCTACTGTGTTGCTATACAATGGTTAATCTTCATTGTCAGCATGGCTAGACTTAGAATCAACTCTATGTCTGTCAGGATGTCTCCAGAAAGTTGTAAATGAAGAGGAAGGACCCACAGCAAATGTGGGCAGTGCCACCGATTGGGTAAGGTCTGCATTAAAGAATGAAAACAAGTAGAGTACCCAAATTTGTCTCTCTCTGCTTCTGTGGTGCCTGGGTGACCTGCTGCCTCATGCTGCTGCCTCCATGATAAACTATATCTCCTCAGACTCTAAGCCAGAATAAACTTCTTGTCTTAAATTGTTTTGGGGGGATAACCAGCTGCTTTCTGCTTTGATTAAAGGCCAACTCCACAGGAAGAAACTCTTGCCTGGTACTAGAAAGCCCCCAGGGAACCTATTACTATTATTCAGCTAAGTGGACATGATGTCAAACTGTCTTCTATGGCTGTCTCTGTATCCACAGATTAATACAGCTCTCAGTTCTCATCAAGATGAGTTTTCATTATTTCACTTGAATAGTCAAATTTATATTCCACAAAGTAAGGACTCAGTAGATTGAAGAGTTTACCTGTAGGTTAGGTTAACATTTGACAGTCCCTCTGGTGTGTCATACGGGACAAGCTTACAGACTATGTTCTAATGAGGATTCAGAGACCTGTCAGTCAGCATTAGCTCCCACAAATCAGGAAAGGTTACACAAAACAAAGAGTGAAGAAGCATTAGACACTGGCTACAGTATCAGGAAAGCACTCTAAGCAAAAACTGTTTCCAACCCCACCTTCTGTATCACAAACCATATACTACAGCCTAAAGGGGCCTCTCTGTATAAAACTTGGCTGTACTCCAGACAGTGACTACACCTGGATGAACTTTTAAATATTAAAGCTATAGGCTAACTGAAAAAGAAAAATATTAAGTGGGTACACTCAAAGTCCTCTTTCAAGTCATTTTCAGAATTTCTTTGGCCTAACTGTTGATGGTCCAGTAACTTACAAATCAGAGACAATGAAAGGCAATCATAAAACGCAGGAGGTTAGCCATGGGGCAGGACTGAGCAGCTGGACAAAGACACACAACAGAAAAGGACCCTGGTGCCCAAGAAAGATGGGGACAGGACCCTCTGAGCTTTATCATCTCTGGAGGTCAGGCAGCACAAGTGCCCTGACATGCCTTTTTGACTTTTTAGTACCCTCTTTAATCTTATTCATGTGTTTTAATGGATTTCTGTAACTTGCCTCAAAATATATGCTATGATTACATCGCAGCAATACCTCCATATTGTAGGATGATGTTATACACAGTACACATTAGACTCTGTGTAGAAATCTAGTGCTTCTATCTAACTGAATATATAGAGAGGGGGAGAAAGAGAGCAATTTATAGTTACAATTTTTCATTTCACTTAAATTTGCAAGAGTACCTAATGTATGGATTCTCAGTATATAAAATATGAATGATACAGAAATATATTAATTTTGTCATCAAGACAAAAGAAAATCAGAAAATAAAGGGCTGTTGGGGTACCCCGAATTGAGGAGGGGTCCCCAAGCTGGATTCGTCACCCCAAGAATCAAGAGTCCACGCACCAATTGATGTAACACGCAAGAGGCTTTAATTAGGCATCTGCAGATGGGCCTCTCGGTCAGCTTTTAGACAGATTGGCCCTGAGGTTCAGTTACAATCAGCTTTTAAAGACAAAAACCACAAGCCTTTGGGAGGGGTCCCTATCTTGCGATGGGGGGGGGTACGTGACTACTGACCAGGGGAAGTAGATGTCTTCCTGACCTACACGTTGTAAATTCCTCAAACCTTGGTATGAGTTAATCATCTCTCCCTAAGTAAATTGTGGTTATCATCTCCTTGTTTCCATCTTGTTTGCCCATCTCTGACGCCCTGGTCAGTTCTTCACAAGTGGTCAGCAGCCCGGAATACAGCCCTTCTGCAATTAAGGTTGCTAAACCATACATTCCATTCTGTGGTTTGGCCAGTTCCTAGGATGGGGTCTTTTGTTCACTTCCCGAGTTCTCTAGTGGAGTGCCCTCCCTGTTTAAGCTTATATTTTATTTCTATAAATTCGGGGTCTTTCAGGGCTTACTTTGGCCCCCTGTTCAGAGATACAGTCCTTTAAAGTGGGAGGTGCTGATATAGGAGCACATGGGAGTCTTAGTCAAAAAGAGAGAGACGAAGGATGGTGTCTACTCAGTCTCTACTCTCTCTTTCTTAAAATCTAGCCTACGACATCATCCCATAGGATGGTGCCACCCATGTTCAAGGTGGATCTTCCCTTCTCCAGGCCCAAACTGAAATGGAATGGGTCATCTTGAAAACATAGAGATCAGTCAAGAGATACATATGTCTGGAAGTGAAAAAATGAGGGGAAGAGAGAGCAGTGGAGATAGATGAGAGATGGCCAGAGAGTCTGGGAAACAGAAACTTTATTTAGTGGCTGATCGAAGAAGAGGCAGACTCCCTTGGTTAAGTACTGAGCTGAACTCAAGAAAGCCAGTAACAGAGAGGGAGGACTGATGATCAAAGGGATTAAGACTGGGCTGGTTTAACCCCCAGAAACAGCTGACCAGACAAAGGTTAACTCTTGAATCCCAGGCATCAGCCTGGGAAGCCAGCATGGGACTGATCAAGACCCCCCTGAATCTGGGTGTCAGTGAGGAGGCCTAGGGAATCTATTGAGCCTTGGGCAGCAGATCAGTACCCATCCCAAATATACACACGGACTTTGGACTCCCATAGAACAATGTGAGGTGCACTCTCACCCTGAACTCTTGGGGAAGGGTCTAGGCCCTGCCCTATATGAAATGACAGACTATGGACACCCCCATGGAGGGCCTCACCCTCCCTGGGGAAATGAGGGGATAACGGGGGGGGGGGCAGGGAGGGAATGGGAGAGGGACCTGGAATTGACTTGTGAAGCAACCTTGTTTCTTATCTAAATTTAAACTGGAAAATAAAATTAAAAAAAGAAAAGGAAAAGAATGGAATTGATAAATGAAGAATGTACATTTCCAAAGGCTATGCAGAGGAGTTTGATCAAGTTCCGAATTTCAGTTCTTTCCTGTATTTTGTAGGGCATTGTACAGAGAAGCTGTCCATGGGATATGCCTTTGACTGGCTTCCATTCAGCAACCTAGGTTTAATATGACCTCAGATTTCCATTTGACATTAACATTACAGGTGGCTGCTGATTGGTCCTCAAACAAGTGATCAAAGCAGTGTCTCCTGTGGAATAAAATTAACAAATACTTCTCTGAGTGGTACAGGTCACAAATGTGAAGACAGTCACCTGCAGTTATGAAAATAGTTTCCAGCAGCGTCATTCCAAAACACATTATCTTAGTGCAGGGAGGGGACTTGAAGAACATACACATCAACTAGCCCTTTGGAATACTAAGAGCAGTTGATTAGGTAATGGCTATGTGTGGCATTTGTAATTCAGCTTGAATTAGAGAGCCCAGCTTTATTACTCTCACATTTATTCTATGGTCCCCTACCCCTCAAATGCTTAGAGATGGATGAAAATGCTATCTAAGAGTTGGGGCTTCTCAGCCAGTTAGTCCTAACAAATATTTTATCTTTTAGGACATTGCAGTGAGAGAAGAAAGTGATTCTCAAAGTAAAACAACCACTCCACAGAGTGCAAATCTGTTGTTCTCAGATGCATATTATCTTTTACATGTAGACTCTATTCATGTTTCAAATTTTCTTGGATGCCCCCATAAGCTTTAAACATGCCATTAGAGAAACTCACACATCACTGTTTTCAGCTTTCATATCATAAAATTTCAGTGTCTTCCTTTTTGTTTTTACAAAGGTCAGTGAACAAAATTTTCATTTTGAAATGCAATCCCCAGGATTATAGACCTTCTAACAAATTCTACCTAATGTTCCGGTCTGCACAGGCACCATGGAAACAATTCCTGACCCATGAAGGAAAATACTATGTCACAGAGACCTTTTGTACAATTCTTTTTGTTAATGGAACCAGTGATCTTCAACTGAATTCTATCTTCACTTTCCAGGATTCTGAGGCTGGATGCCACAGAAGAATATATGCTCTTCTGCAGTGCCAGAAAACTTTAGACTGGTAGCTTTTGTCTTTTTCCAGAAAAAAATGTGAGGAATCGTGAGACTTTTCTGCTTGCATTCAGAGTTGGTCCCCTTTGCCACAGGAACCTTAGAGGGGCGGGGTTAAAGTGTTTGGGAGAAAGGATGGTTGTCCACCCACAGACACTTAGAGTTTGGACTAGAGCTAAGTGGCATGGTGGGTGGATGAGACTCAGCCGGGACAGGACTGGACTGAAGCAGGTCAGGAGGCCACCATGAACCTTCCCAGAATGCTACCACTCTGCATCTGAGAACAGAATGTTAACTGGAAACTGCAGACCTAGTGGACAGAGACAAAGGGGGGGCAGAGAGGAAATGAAAAAAAGAAAGTAGAAGGGAAGGGGATAGGGAAAGAGAGAAGGGACCGGGAAGGAAGGAGAGCCAAGGAGGGGGTAAGCGGATAGAGAGAAAGGGAGGCAGAGGGTACTCTAGTGTGGAGAGGGGGGAGAGAAAGTTTCACTGAATCCTCCTTTATTATTTTGTTCCTAAGCTAAGAATAATTTAGGGATAGTTTCATAAAGTTTTGTCCTTGTCACTACCAGAGATACAATTCTGACAGCAAATATTCTGAAAAATATCTAAACATACAACCTGTTTGTATTCAAGTCTTTCCAAGAATTAAGATTCAACAAATATATATATGTCTTCAAATGAGATCGTGTCCATATTTCACCCAGCAACTGAAGAAGACTGGGAACAGAATCCGAGACTAAATTTTAAACTTTATAGAAAGTGTTTAACATGGTCTCTGGCAATTAGCAGGAATTCAGTAAATAATAAAGTCTTATTAATTATATATTGACACAATCCAGTAAGACGCCAAAAGTGGTCAGACATAAATTACAGATAAACATAACTGTTAGCACATGAGGTAACTGTCTTAGGGTTACTATTACTGTGATGAAACACCATAACTAAAGAAACTTGGGGAGGAAAGGGTTTATTTGGCTTATACTTCCACAGCACTGTTCATCATTGAAGGGAGTCAGGACAGAAACTCAAACAGGGCAGGAACCTGGAGGCAGAAGCTGATGCAGAGGCCATGGAGCAGTGCTGCTTACTGGCTTGTTCCCCATGGCTTGCTCATCCTGCTTTCTTATAGGACCAAGAGCCCAGGCATGGCACCATAGACACTGGGCTGGGAGTGGGCTGGGTCTCCCCCATCAGTCACTTATTAAGAAAATGCCCTACAAAAGCATTTTATGAAAGCATTTTTTTCAGTTGAGGTTCCCTCCTCTCAGGTAACTCCAGCTTGTGTCAAGTTGACATAAAACTATCCAATATACTAATGATAAGTGATAATTCTCAAGAACATGTTTAATTAATGCTAGCTTTAGAGCCTAAGAACTAGTTTCTCTGACTAGAGCTCTGACACTTTAGCCCATTGTTCTGGTTTCCCTGGGTGCTATTTAATCCCCTTCCTGCATTCTTTCAAATCACCTCCCTGGGAATCAGAGAGGCCAGCTAAGACTTCCCCAAGCAGGTTCAAGCTTCCAGGCTTGCCTTGCCTAGAAAAACACCCCTGGGAGTCTCTGGGGATGGGCTGGCCTGGCCTCTGGGGCACAAAAAGGACTGTGGACAGTGACTAGTTTGGGCCAGGCAGAGTGAGATAAGTAGCCTGCCTTGGAGAAAGGACAGGTGAGAGAGGACAGATTGCAGATGAAGGTAAGAAGTGTTTGGGAGAAGGGGGAGAATGTCTTCTCAGACACTTACTGGATTTACACAGGGTGCTGAGAGGTATGGTGGGTAAATGAGATCCAGTTGGACAAAGCCTGGATTCAAGCAGGAAACTACTGTGAGCCTTTTAATATACTAGAGAACGTCTTTAACATGGTTTGAAACCAGGTCCAAATGAAATAGAAATGGAAGATTAGGTCCAGAAAACAAAGAGATAGCCCCTCCTCCTTAAAGGTGGAGAGAAAATGCAAATTATGTTTTTTGCTCCTCTGGCCCTGATGCCTTTGTTCCCTTATTAATATTCATTACAGCTGCGAAAGTATCAAAAGCTCTCTTTCAGCTAAGGTCTGGTGTACAGGTATATACAGTAGCTGGTAAGTTACCATAGGATCTGGGAGTGACAAGATGAAGAACAGTATCAGGGGCACATTGTCTTCTGTTTCTACAAACGCAGTTGAGCAGATGGGGATCACATGGAGAGAGGTGGGGCATAACTTAAACTCCGGGGCCTCCATCACCACATTTTCAGGTGTCTGTGTCCTTTCCCCAGTCTCTATCTTAAAATGTATGATTTAACCAATTAGAAGTGCATCTTGCACGAAAATAGACAGGTAGACCAATGGAATCGACGAACATCTGATCTTTGACAAAGAAGCTAAAAATATACAATGGAATAAAGAAAGCATCTTCAACAAATGGTGCTGGCATAATTGGAGACTGGCATGTAGAAGAATGCAGATCGATCCATGTCTATCGCCATGCACAAAACTTAAGTCCAAATGGATCAAAGACCTCAACATAAATCCAGCCACACTGAACCTCTTAGAAGAGAAAGTGGGTGGTACCCTCGAACGAATTGGTACAGGAGACAGCTTCCTGAACATAACACCAGTAGCACAGGCAGTAAGATTAACAATTAATAAATGGGACCTACTGAAACTGAGAAGCTTCTGTAAGGCAAAGGACACAGTCAGCAAGACAAAAAGGCAGCCCACAGAATGGGAAAAAATATTCACTAATCCCACATCTGACAGAGGGTTGATCTCCAAAATTTACAAAGAACTCAAGAAGCAAGTCTCCAAAACACCAAAGGACCCTATTAAAAAGTGGGCTGCAGAACTAAATAGACAGTTTTCAATAGAGGAGTCTAAAATGGCTGAGAGGCACTTGAGAAAGTGCTCAACATCCTTAGCCATCCGGGAAATGCAAATCAAAACAACTCTCAGATACCATCTCACCCCTGTCAGAATGGCTAAAATCAAAAACACCAATGACAATTTATGCTGGAGAGGATGTGGTGAAAGGGGGACACTCCTCCATTGCTTGTGGGAGTGCCAACTGGTTCAGCCACTTTGGAAATCAGTGTGGAGATTCCTCAGAAAAATGGGAATAAACCTACCACAAGACCCAGCAACTCCACTCTTAGGCATATATCCAAAAGATGCCCATTCATACAACAAAGATGTCTGTTCCACTATGTTCATAGCAGCTTTATTTGTAATTGCCAGAACGTGGAAGCAACCTAGATGTCCCTCACCCGAAGAGTGGATAGAGAAAATGTGGTACATTTACACAATGGAGTACTATTCAGCAGAAAAAAATAATGGAATCATGAGATTCGCAGGCAAATGGATGACACTAGAAGAAACCATCCTGAGTGAGGTAACCCAGTCACAAAAAGAGAAACATGGCATGTACTCTCTCATATATGGATTTTAGACATAGATCTGGGGAGTGCCAGCCTACAATCCTATGGCCAGAGAGTCTGGGAAATAGAAACTTTATTTAGTGGCTGATTGAAGATGAGGCAGACTCCCTTGGTTAAGTACTGAGCTGAACTCAAGAAAGCCAGTAACAGAGAGGGAGGACTGATGATCAAAGGGATTAAGACTGGGCTGGTTTAACCCCCAGAAACAGCTGACCAGACAAAGGTTAACTCTTGAATCCCAGGCATAAGCCTGGGAAGCCAGAATGGGACTGATCAAGACCCCCTGAATCTGGGTGTCAGTGAAGAGGCCTAGGGAATCTATTGAGCCTTGGGCAGCAGATCAGTACCCATCCCAAGTATACACACGGACTTTGGACTCCCATAGAACAATGTGAGGTGCACTCTCACCCTGAACTCTTGGGGAAGGGTCTAGGCCCTGCCCTATATGAAATGACAGACTATGCACACCCCCATGGATGGCCTCACCCTCCCTGGAGAAATGAGGGGATAACGGGGGGGGGGGGAGGGCACGGGAGGAAGGGAGGGAATGGGAGAGGGACCTGGAACTGACTTGTGAAGCAACCTTGTTTCTTATCTAAATTTAAACTGGAAAATAAAATAAAATAAAATAAAAAAAGAAGTGCATCTGTATTCAAATTGTGAATATAGTTTGTAAACATGGTGTTTTCCATGGTGTCTTCTTCAAATCCTTGTCGGTGCTGTCTTAAGTTTCGCATGAGGTGATACCTTTTGCAGTTTTGAGCTGCACCCTCTGATGGTTACGGATGTTGAGGGACCTCTCCTTTAGGGACTTTCCTTTTCAAGTCCTTAGGTCGTATTTAACAGTTTGTTACTGTTTTAGGTCTCCCCCATCTCTCATCCTGTGTAATTGAGGCTTTCAGCTTTGTGGTGAAATAACTACAACATACTTCCTAACCACAACACTGCCTCTTCCTCCCAATGGGCAGAAGAAAGGCCAGTACAGGACCCTAGTGACGTTTGAAAGTCTTCTAAAGAAGGAAATACTGATTTCCAAGGCAAATTTCCCTGTGTTGTCCTAGGACCCCACGCTGGCCATCATACTGAGCATGGAATCTCAGAGCAAAAGTGAGATGTGAAGAAACTGCAATTTGCTTCATTTGTTTCAATAGCCGGCACCATTTGTTTTAGCTCAAACTCCTGTGTGGGTGAAGAATTTTCCTATTGAATCCACATTTCCTTCTTTTCCATGAAGTTGCCTGTGAATTTGGCAGGAGAGCTGTACTTGAGGGAAACGCTAAGGTGGAGAATGGGCAAGATGGTGTAGAGATGGAGCCCAGTGTCAGGTCCGTGGTAATCATTCACCAAACTAGTCTCTCCTCACTTAATTGTTCTGTTTGGCTCTGGTATTCTGGCCAGTATCAGGCCCACTTTGTCACTGCTGAACTTCAAGTCTCTGCAGGTCCTCTGACTTGGATGTCATGGCCACAGTAGAAACACGCACTCTGATGCTCCATGAGCTTTACTGAAGGTCCCAGAGGCTCTGATTTCTCTTCTATCACTTCCCAGGCATGTTGAATGTTGAAAAGTTTCCAAATGTTTGACACTAGGTCTGACTTCAATCAGAAAGCAAAGAACAGATCTTTGCCAACTGTCCAAAACTTGAAAATATGTAAGGTTTAGTGCATGCAAACATCTGATGATGTTTCATATTGGACTTAGCTTCTCTCAAGAGATGATTCAATAGTGCCTGTGTTGCTTTCTTAATCGGTTTTGTGCTGCTATAGAAGGAAACAGTTGGGTAATTGATAAGGAGCAGAGATGTATTTGCTTACAGTTTAGAAGCCTTGGAATCCAATACAAAGTTGATGTGCCCGACACATTGCATTTGGGATTAAGCTCCCAACACATGACCTTTGATGGATACAGCCAAACAAAGCCTGTCCTACATCTCTCTGCCTCCCCTAACCTCAGGATCCGAAGGGGAAAACATGCTCTCCTGCTAGCATGTGTTCCTCCTAATCTACTGAGTTTTAATATGAATACTTTCATGTATTCAGTCCTTAAAATGTTTAGCTTTTGAAATCCTAGCTTCCTTTCAAACTATAAATTTCCCAGGAGAATATTTGAATCCCAACTGAGAACTGTTTTTTTTCCACCCACTCCCTCCTATCATACTCCTTCCCAAACAAAACTGATGCCTTTGGTCTAGGATGAATGTGAGGGGAGTGCCTAATTCAATAATAGAATAATCTTCAAAAAGTTAATATATTATAACATTGTAAATACTCAACTTTGAGGTTCACTTACCAAAGGTTCTTGACCCTGTATTCCTAAGCACTGTTTTGGCTCAGTAGCAATGGATGATTATATACAGCACCTTGGTTCACGTAAGTTTGCTTTCTTTCTTTCTTTCCTTTCTTTCTTCCACCCATCCTTCCTTCCTTCCTTTATTTCTTTCTTTTGGCAGTATCTATTATACCAATCTGTGTTCATGAGGGACATAATAGTTCCATCATTATTCAAGTGACTTGGATTCAGAATCACTAGATCCATAGAATATGTGAATGAAAAGGAAAGTTGGTCTATTCAGCCAATCCCACTACAAGCCAAGAAAACTGGCACCAACCAGGAAAAACAAAAATGGAAAAAAATGTGCTTAATAATTGGGTATCATTCTTTGAAGTGGGATTAGTGGCAAACTCATTGGTTCTTTTAATATCAACTGTAATGCTATGAATCCCTCCTGATTTCCAATAATGTTTTTTTCTTAACAATTGTTTCCTATTGCAATGAACTGAAATAACTCTGGAAGAGATGTCTATTATAATAACTGCAAGAATTGGAGCAGATATGTTTGAGCAGGCTTATGAGCGTGTCAATCTCTGCCACTGGCTTGTAATTCTTTTCCTAAATTACACATAACTTTGGCAAAAGTTAATATTTCTATTTTCTATCAGCCACAGTCGAATGAGATCAACATTCAAAGAAAACCAGAAGTTAGTGTTTCAGTGTTTGACAAATCATCAAAACTCTTATTATCTATGACTTAGATGCATGTCACGAAGAGAAAAGAAAAGAATAAAAACATATGTAATGATTCATAGAAACTAACAGTTCATCTGGTTCATTGACTAGATCTTGTCATGGGGAATAATAGACCATAATAATCCAAAAAATATGTGGACTCAATTACTTTCTCAGATAATCCATTCTAATAGCCTATATTCTCTTAAATTGTGCTGTTTGAAAAGGAATCTTTCCTATTTATGAAACAAGTGAATGTTTATTTTTAAATGAGCATAACACATAAAATAATAAGAAAGAACTTTTCTGGCCCATCCCTAAGAAACCATGATTAGCTTTGTGCTACTCCCTGAAATACAAGTAGTTAAGCTCTTGGAGTCTCTGAATGACAAAGATGGATTTGAGTTGTGCCTGTTCAATTTCAGAACTGCCTTCTACCTTACACTCCTATTACCCCATCTCGACCACCTCAAAGTTCATCACTGGTGAGTTCTGGAATGGGCATAGTGGGTAATACTTTTCTCACTTGGGAGGTGGAGGCAGGAGGACAGAAAGTTCATGTTCATCCTAATCTACATAGAGAGTTCAAGACCAAAAAGACAGAGATACTGATCCTACAACACTCTGGGTGGAGTGTGATTTCACACCATAGGCAGACAGTAGCTTCTAGCATACCCAAAGGCAGGAGCCTTTCTGGGTAGCAAGCCTACAAGGGTTACCTTGTGCCAAAATGTTTCGATCTGAGCAAGAACTTCCTTTTATTCCTAAAACAGAGCATTTCTCCCCAAACCCCAGGGCCTACAGTTTTTACCAGTATGAAAATTTGCTTAGATTAATAAGTCACAGCAAAGTGCTTGGCATTGAAATGACAACAAAATACTTATGCCATTTTCTGTTCAGTTGCCCATAAATTACATAATGTTTTGCAGGAAAAAAACAAAAACATAAAGCCTGAGCTTATGTTTCTTCTATGGACATAGGGAAGAGATTTGTTGGGACCTGGTGTGTTTATCACAGTGTCACTGTTTGGGAGAAATCAACAGAAAGTGGCTTTTCGTCGAGAAGCACAAACCCAGCTCTATAAATGATTGGCTCCCTGACCTTGGACAAGCTAGCTATGTAGGATGTCATCTGCTCCTTCATTAAATAAATATTTCTAAAGTTTTAACAATGTGGCTAAAATTGTGCTGAAATCCATTATAATGATAAATAAATACAATCCTTACTATCTATACCTTAATGGGGAACTAACACACCCAATTGAAAAGATAAGGGAGTCATCTGAACTTCCTAAGGCTGTGTTGTTCCCCTGGGATGATTTACCTGGAGCTTGAAAACTTAGCATAATGGCACATACTTGTATGCTCAACACTGGTAGGTTGGAGACAGGCAGGTCCTCGGGGCTCACTGACCAGCTTGCCTAGAATAGTGGGCAAGTCCCAGTCTAATGAAAGACTGTCTTAAAACATAAGGAATGACATTCTCATGGAATGACACCTGAGGTGGTCCTCTGGCTTCCACATGCGCACATACACAGATGCATGTGACCTGTACATGTGCACAAGCACACATTAGGCAGACAGACAGGCAGACAGACAGACAGACAGACAGACACACACACACACATCAACTATAGCTAATTTTTAGAGGTACTTTCACTTATATTCTGTTCCTTGTATGGGATCCTGGGTGTCTCAGCACTGGCCAAAATCACTGTCCCTCACTGGTCAGGACACCACTGTTTGGGACCCTCTACTAGACTACATCTTTACACTGCTCCAAGCCTCTTATTCCCTGTGTTCCAGTGTGACTTAAGGAAAAACTAGAGTGACTGACAACACTATGGATTGGGGCTACTCTGAGATTCTTGCTTTCATGAGTTTTACTGAATTTTAATTCAATGTATTTTCCCATGATATAGGAAAAAGGATTTGACCAATTTGGAGTTTTTTCTAACCAAACTAGCTTGATCTTTCTCTTGAGCAATGTAACCTAAGAATATAGGAAAAATAAATCTGAGGCTAAAGCATATTGCTTTGCCCTTTATTTTGAACTAATTATGTAGAAATTCTCTGTGTAAAATATTAACTGCCCATTTTAGTTTGTTTCCCTACTTCTGCTTCATTGATTATTATCAAAAGTGCAATTAATAATAATAATAATAATAATAGACTTTTGAGAGCCTTCTACCCTCTCCACCACAAAGAATATTTTTCTTTAAAAAACTATATCAAGGGGTTGACTTTCTAGACACAGCAGTGTAGAAATGACTCACGAGGCAATTAATCTGGACTTTAAAACTAAAAGCTTGTGATCCATAAAAATTTTGTCAAGAGAGTGAAAAGACAGGTCATGAACTTGGAATACATACTTTCAAAAGACACACCTCAAGTGCTTTCTGTAACCTCTTATAAAATAGTAGACATTCACAGGAGTTCACCTCATGGCCTAATTATCTTCCAAAGGTCCCATCTCCAAATACCATCACATCAGGGACTTCAACAAAAAAACTTTAGGGAACACAAACATGTAATCCACAAAGATAAGATATAATAATGAGAAAATGAACTATCCATTTAAAAATTCATACCAAAACTAAACTGTTACCTCAGCAAAGAAGACACACACACGGCACATGTGTAAGTGATCAGCATTATGCATCATTAGGGAAATGCAAATTAAAACCATGAGATACCAGCATGTATCTATGAAACCATGAGATACCATGAGATACCAGCATGTATCTATGAAACCATGAGATACCATGAGATACCAGCATGTATCTATGAAAAATACTGAGTCAAACACAGGAGATGATGTAAAGCAACAACACCACTATTTCATTGCTGTGGAATCCAGGCTGAAAGGCAGCTGGGTAGTTTCCTCGCACAACTTATCTTTACAGTTTAATTCAGCAACCGTGCTTCTTGACTAAAGCCCCCACACCAGGCACATCCCAAACAAGTTGAAAACCTATGTCCATATGAAACTGGCATATTGATGTAAGCTTTACTTGCTGTCACCAAAACTTGGAACATCCGGGATACCCTTTAGTGAGTCAATGGATAAATAAACTGTGGTATGTCCAAACAACAGATTCTTACTCAGTGGCAAAAGAACAGAGATATCAGGTCCTGAAACAAAGAAAGGATGCATATTACTAAAGGAACAAAGCCAGTCTGAATGTGATTCTAATTATATGACATTCTGAGGAGGGGGGATATTTGGGATTAGTCAGTAGTAAACCCAAGAATCAACACCCAAGTAAACTATGGGATTTGTTTGACAATAATGTTCCAGTATAGGTCCATAAAGTATAGAAAATATAGTTGTGTAAGTCAGCCTTTTGTCACCATGACAAAATACTTGACAAAATTGAATTATAAAAAAATCAAATAATAATAAAAAAAACTGTGTAGAACAAAAAGTTCTCATCTGGAAACTTAGATGGGAGAGTGTTCCTCTAGGTTACAAAATGAAATAAATGACATAATGTGTTTCTAGAGTTTCCTTTTTGTTACAATTTAATAAAAATGGACCACCCATGAAGACACTGGGGCACCAGAGTGTCTGCCCCTTCCATCACTTCAGCCTGGAGCCGGCTGCTTCCACGTGGCAGCTGGCTGTACTTGCTCCAACAGTCTCTGGACTTTTCTTCCCACAGCCAAGGAATAGGCTTTAAATATGAGAGGGATTGATAAGATTGAAGAAGCGTTTGTTTCACCTATTGTGCATACTGGCTCACTTATTTCATGAATATGTATACAGTGCCTGCCCTGTACCATCTTCATACTACATAGTCCCTACCTGGGATGTATTGACGTACATATGTAATCCTACTGTTGAGTTTGCTAACGGCAAATTACATTAATTAGAAGCAGTGATTATTTTTGTAGTTGATTCATCTAAACTTTTGGTTATTTTAGTTGCTTGGGTGATATTTGATACTTTGGGAGAGTCTGGCTAGGTTTTGGTTTGGTTTGGTTGTTGCTGTTGGGGACAGGGGGGGGCTTGTTTTAGTTTTTGTTGTTTTTTTTTTCAAGTTGACACAAATTTTGGATCACTGGGAGAGTGAACCTCAGCTGAGAAAATGCCTCCATGGGATTGGTCTGTAGGCATGCTTGTAAGAATTTTCTTGCTTAAAGATTGATGTAGAAGGGCTCTGATCACCTTGGATGGTTCAGGTTGCAGAAAAGAGCAAATTGAGCAACTCATGGGAAGTTGCATTTCTCCGTGGCCTCTTCTTGTGTTCCTGACAGGGGCTTCTCTCTGTGATAGACTGTGATCAGAACATATAAGCCAAATAAAACCCTTTCTTCTTTCTTGCCCAATTTTCTTTTGTCTGTAGTCTTTATCACAGCAATAGGAAGCAGACTGGGAATGTGTGTCAGGGACAGGTGGAGAACAAAGGAAACAAATATAACTTTATGGTCTGTGTGATGGTTTGAATGACACATCCCCATAGGTCTCCATTATTTTAATACTCTGACCCCTGATGGTAGCCCTGATTGGTAAAGATTAAGCGGTATGGCCTTGTTGTAGGAAGCATGTCACTGGGGGAGGTCTTGGAGGTTTCAAAAGACTTGCACCATTCCCAGTGTCTGCTTCCTGTTTGCAGTTTCAAGATGCAAGCTCCCAGCTGCTATCCCAGCTACCTACTGCCTGGTACCTGCTCTCGGCCATCATGGGCTATTATCCCTCTGGAACCATGAGTCAAAGAAACCCTTTCTTCTACAAGCTGCCTTGGTCATCATGTTTACTACAGCAATCAAAATGTAACTTAAAAGCATCTGTTATTTTGGCAAATTAAGAAAGATATAAAAATAGATTAATTACTTTGCATATTTAATAGGATCTCAGGCTTGGAAGAAAACCAATGTCAGAATCAAAGGCCTGGGGCAAGGCTCTTCAGGGAGGGAGGTAAACATAGAGAAATAGAGAGGCTGGTAGAATAACAGTCAGGGTGTCTGAAAATATCATAAGGAATCATGCTATTAATGCTTTATCTTAAATATATAATACACATAAGTCTGTGTATAAACCTACGTGTGAAGTTTAAATGAAATTTTCTCATCTGAGCTAATTATGCTTCCTCCAATAGCCAAAGGCCACAGCATAAGAGCAGGCCTGAGAAGCCCTCTTTTGAGTTGTTGATCAGTGTTGTTCAAGAGACTCCCAAAGCATCAGCCTATAGATATTGCTCTCGGTTGCCCCCATGAGTTGGAAGGTGAGTCCCTATTCCTGAAGACACCATGCACTTCAGACATGGGCCCAGACACTGAGATGGGACTGACCTGAAAGCCTCTTCCCTGAGGACAAGCTTTCATGGTGCCAGGTTTCCAAAGGAGGGAAGCCACCAACCGTCTTTCCCAGATATGACGCCTGTGAACTACAATGACCAACTCTCTATAGCAACAGCGGAAGCACCAAGAACGGGTTGTGTTGCTCTTACTGTTATCCCCCCACCCCAGACATAACATTTTCCAGGCCTCACCTTCCCGCACATCAACAGCGGTAGGAGCTTGTAATCAGCAACAACAATCAGCCAAGTGACAACGTAACTCCATTCATGGCATCAGAGGATGGGCAAGCAGGGACAAAGATGCCACTCTACAAGAGAAGGGCCATTCCTTGTGCCCTACCATGGTGGTGGGGACCCTGAGTGACACAGAACAAGCCCTAGTTCATTCTGCCCTAACACTAGAAACTGAGATGGGAGAATGTTCCTCTAGGTTACAAAGTGAAATGAACCACATAATGTGTTTCTAGAGTTTCTTTCTTGTTAAAATTTAATAAGAATGGACCATCCATCTCATGAAGACACTGGGGCTCCAGAATGTCTTCCTCTTCCTTCAGCACCAGCCTGGACCCTGCTACTTCTATGAAAGAATTTAAAGGCTATATTTTTTTACTTTAAAAGATTTTGCTATTTATGAAAATTACACATACACACACAGAGCACTGTCTTTTAGGTTATAGGTATGTTTAGTGGCACATAAACAACAGGGGAGCCATGGTGCTTCATAGAATATTAAAGAAAGCTAAAATCAACAAGTATAGATACTGGTATAGATACTAGTATTTTCTATCATAATTCTTTCTTCCTTCTCGAAGTTCTAAGGATGGTGTTCTAAGAGAGTATATGGTGCTGGAGAATTGGCTCGGTAATTAAGGGCACCAACTGCTCTTGCAGAGGGCCTGGATTTAATTGCCAGCACCCACGTGCTGGCTCTCAACTGCAACTCCAGTCCCATGGAGTCTGAAACCCTCTTCTCACCTTTGTAGGCATCAAGCACATATGTGCTGCACATTTGTACATGTAGGCAAGACACTCACAAACACAAAATAAAATAAATACATCTAAAAAGCTTTAAAATGTACATTTTTGTTACTAAAAAGTTCTGACTGAAGCTGGAGGGATATAAATGGCAGTGCCAAGGCCACCTTGTACTTATAAGCCAGTAGCCATTTTAGTTATTTCTTTTCTTTGTTCTTCAGTCTGAAAATCCAGATACAGGTAGGAACCTCTTGTTTTGTTTCATGCACAGGGCACTCGTAAGTATGTTTGGTTACTTATATGTATGACTTTGGCAAAGATGACCAGCACCATGGAGGTCAACAAGTGTCCACACTGGATGGCTCATGTGGCACCTATATAGCAAAAACAATGGCTATAGATGTGTGATATGTTGGTACTGATGTTTTCATTGTTTTATGCAATAAAAAGAGACATTTGGAAAAAAATGGCGCTTTCCTTCCCAGAAACCATTATCACTTACAGAACTTGAGGGAGGGGCAGGACCTTACTCCAGCACACTGCCTCCTGAGCCCTCCGTCGTCTCCAGGAGAGAATGTAGTGGGCCCAATTTTGTGACTTCAAGATAGCAATGGCCATGTTGTGACAGAGTTACACAACACTGACAAGCCCTGCCCTGGCTCCCTGCTTCAACTCACCTCTGATAACAATATTTCATGACCTTGTTTTGTATGTGTCCCTGTATAGAAGTCTTACCTCCTAGGAATGATAGTGACTGCATACAACACACCTAACCCCAGCATGAATTCATTATAACTATTGATAATTTTATTGCAGACACTCTCTTTACAAATAAGGTTAAGGTCTAGTTCCAGGTAAAATTTAGATGGGGTGGTGCCTACTTAGAGGCCTTTACAATTTTTTTATTATTATTTTCATGAAAGCAAACAGAGAAAACAATCACACTGTCTCCTTTTTCCAGTAACAACTTTGGAAGAATGGACACTAGGTTACACAGAGTGAACTAGAAAACCACTTGACACTTCCAGATAGGAAACTAGAATGAAGCAGAAATTCCTGGCTGCCCCCACCATCGTCTCTGTGGTACTGTGCTCAGATTTTACCTGCAGTCGAAGCTCCAAGATCCAAACAGTTTCTGTTGTTTCAAGAACCATCTGGATCTCCATCTGAAACAATGTGACACCGGATCAGGCAAGGGAGCTGCTGTTTATTTCCCATTTTGCTTTGCGGTTTGGCTATGTATTATTGATGCACGCATGAGTCAAACTACTGACTAATCAGGCTGCTTTCCCTCAGAGGATAAGAGCAAGGACACTGGCAGCCAAGAACTTGACAGTAGAGGGCCATTATAGACCAAGGTAATTTGTCCTCATGTGATCACTGATGGTTCCTCCTGGATGGAAGCAACAGAAACAAATAGAAGGAATCTTCTATTTGTTTCATAGCCAAATCTTGAAGACATCTCTAAGGAACTCTAGAACATTCAAGAACCTTTTAAAATAATCTCATACTGCCATGGTTGCAGCGTCAGATGGGAGAAACAAATGCTACTTGGAGACAAAAGCAGCATGGCAATGACACACTTGGAGGCATGGTTACTCCTGCATTCAGTTGTCAGTCAGAAACAGGGCTTGGATGTCATTTGTAAAAGTCAATTTTACATACTCTGCATTTCCTAGCAAGATCTGGCTACCTCAAGAATCTAATAGAATCATAATTTTTGCCAATACCTGCTGTTCCTGGGCAATAGTCATCTTCATAGCCAGATTCTAAATGACACTCCAAGTAATAATTTATTAAAATCAGCTCTTACATATAGATGAGCTCTGCGCCTATGTCTTATGCCTAAGGGTGGGGGAGTAGACAGGAACCATGGCTTCCCAGAGTCCAGTCCCAGAACTGATGACTTAAACTTGGGAGGGTGACATGGAGTCATGCCATTAAGTTTTGGAGATTGATGTGTCACGTAGTGGGACCTGGCACCCCACTTACTGCTCATTCTGTAGAAATAAACCCTGTCTTTGGCAGTCTGGGAAGAGGGCTCATTCGCATAGTTATGACACATAAGCACTACCATGAGATGTCATGGGATGCTCGAGTTGCTGGGCTGTGTCACCAGATCAACCACTACCAACGTTTCTTTTTCGACACCATGGTCTTCCCAACCATGACTCCAGGTGATCCAGACCATGAGCACATCAAAGGGTCCCAGCCAGTGAGCTGGGCATTCTCCCGGATTTCCAAAGACCTGTAGTTGGACAAGAAAGTTCTCTAGCCAACAGAAATGATATTTTAATACATAGAAAGTTAAGTACCTGAATGGAAGGGGGAAGTACTTTGTGAGAGCATATCAAATGACACCAGAACTATCAAGCACCCACACCTAAGATACAAGGAGCATGGATTTGCTTGAGTTCTGAAGTGTAACTCACACTTTAAACATACACATGCCTAAACAAACCTCTTTAATTCTTCCCCGCACGGTATCTAAGGAAAATACTATTCATAACATTGTACCAAGTCATGACTTCTATTTCTTTCATTTAAGTGAAAGAGAAACTTAAATAGCAAGCTGAATTGTAAGCAAACACAAATTTCAAAACATAATTCAGAACATGAAGTTAATGATTTCATCATTAGACCAATATTACATGTATATAAAATTTGAATGATGGGTATGTGCAGACAATTACATAGAAGAGCAGACTAGGACTCAGTAATGTATGTTGAGTTATGAAGGAAAGACTAAGTCATGATTTTCTAAATTCTAAAAAACATGGAGGGTCATAGGCACTCATTAACGATATACCACAAGAGCAAGGGCTTTGGGTTCTGGCTTACTGGTGGTTTCCAAATACATGAAAGCCATTTACTGAAATGTACAAGCTGAAATGTCCAACTGAATTAATAAAGTTAAGCTGAAGATAAATACTCAGTCTGCAGTGGAGGGAAAAAAGGGGTGTCTAGAAAGATGGGTGTCTCTGTCTTGTTTTGAAATTAGCTCTAAAATGACTTTGCTATAAATAGACAAAACCTATGTGGAATAAATGACAGGATCAGTAAAATATGATATATTTTCTTCTAAAAATAGTTTTTGTGATGCTTTATACTCCTACATAAAACATTCAAGAGCCTATTACCAATTCTTTGTATAATCTTGGACATTTGATCTAGATGAATCTGCATGAATTGCATACATATAAACAAAAGCTTAGATGGTGATTCAGGCACCCTTTGAGCCCTAGCATTCCATGTTCTTATTTTTGTATTTAAAAAATATTTGAAATTTTCTATATTTACATCATTTCCACATCCTTCATCTCCACACTCAAACATTTCTCTTAAAGTCATGGCCCATTCTTCTTTAATTATCACACACACACACACACAAACACACACATACACACACACACAGTTGAGTATCTTTAATGTTTCTTGTATGGACACATATATAGGGCTGACCACTTGAGACTGGATAAGTTATCAGGGGATTCATCCCTGGAGAAAACTCATTCTCCCTTTATCAGCATCCATTAATTGCCTTTAGCTCTTCATATATGGTTGGGTCCTTGTGAAATTTTCCCCATCCACTTTGGCATGCTGACTGGTGTATCCATTATTCTGGTCTTGTTTAGCTATATTTGTTGAGATTTAATTGGTGAAATCCCCAACCCCCAGTGTCACATTTAGAAGACAGGAGTCTCAGCAGGAGTCCTAGTCTGTGGGTTCTTGCACAACTTATTCTGTGAGTCTGGAATGTTCTCCTCTATCATCTATGGTCTCTCCAGATATGAGTAATTAGATAGATTTACAATATCAGGAATGATACCCTTCCTATCGAGTGGGTCCAATTAAATGACTGTTGGTCATCCCAAAGATATGAGTGCAATTAAAACCATTTGAAGACATCTTCCCAGGCTTGTCATTGCTGTGATTTATAGACGTTATAGCTAGATAGAACTATAAATTATTTTCCTCTCCTGGCAGCTTGCATAGAACCTTCAGATGTTATGAGGGCTAGCCCTTAGGTAAGAGTTGTCCAGGCTCGTTTCAGTTTGATTCCTCCAAGCTCCGGGTTCAATACATATGGTATCTTCAGCGAGAGAGTAATATTTCGAGTTTTAGGAGGCAACCATGGGTAACAGCAATATCCTATGTTTTGGCAATTTCTTGGACTTCCTCACAACTCCAGGAGTTTTCCATGTCAGGCACTGGGGTTTCTGTCAGATAGTCTATGGATTTTGAGAGAGCATTGTCAACCTAACGACGTAACACCATTTAAAACACATTGCTTTTCCAAACATCCTTAATTTACTTATCTCTCCTCTTTCTTCCATAGTATCACCTCCCTTCCCAGTGAAACCTCCACTTTCTCTCTTTCCCCCTTCAGAGCACCTTAACTGTGCCCCCGAATGTCCTTTTCTTCTGTCCTGGCTTTGTTAGCTTCATCTTGGAACAGGAGAGCAATTGTGGGAATTGGAATCAGAAAAACAAATAGAGGATTTACAGTCCAATTCTGTTTTTAGAAAGCTGCTTAATTTTAAGAAAGAGCTGTATTAATTGGACTCAAAATTCTCAACTTCAAAGTGACAATAACAGTAACTACTCCATGCTGGTTTTTGGAATGTGACTCTAACACATATAGTTTTCTGTTCAGTGTCTGGTACCCGATGCATGGTTGCCAAAGCCTCTGGATCATCTTGTTCCAGTCCCTCTGTCTGATTTTCTTCACATCTTTCAAACCCTGTGTAAATATTTCCTTCCCATTACACAAATACGGTGATCTTGTATTCGGCTGTTTTTCTGTTTGCCGGGCAGAATAAATTCCTAACAAATAATAAGCCCGTTTGATAATGTCAGAGATCACAGAGAAAGACTTGTGAAAGTCTCCACACAGAACTGTGGCTTTGTTGTGGCAGTGACAGACTACACTGAAAACAGATTTCACAGTTTGGAAACCATCATAGGCAAGAAAGAGCGTTACAGTTCTGGAGAAATTTCAAGACCATAGGGCAAGAAACAAATGAAAATAAAACCTGTGACAATGGAAAAACCCAAGGGTCAATTTCACACAGGAAGTGAAAGTTGAAGGAAGGACTGTATAGATGGAGAAATTGTTAGCCCAGATCAAACACCTTCCACCCTACCACAAAAGCCCCCAAATCCTACATTCTAAGCTGTAACATTCCTCGTGTCAATTTGAGTGCCTACCAACTCAGGTTTCTAATTTGAGAATAAGTTGTTAAGGACTGTTTAATTACTGCTTGGTGTGGTGGTACACTCCTACATTGGAGGTGGAAGTGTGAAGATCATGGAGTTCATTTACAGGACCTGGGCAAGTTAGTCCTGACAGTTACATAAGTGTCCCCGTTATTTTTATGGTTTTTCTCTCTAACAAAGATCCCTCCAGGATTGCAATTAGTCCAAATGCTTAATACAACCAAAATAATGGACACTTCTACAGACGCCCTCCTCTCCTCCGAAACTAGTAATGATCTCCCGTTCCTGGAACTGAACTTGAGATATTTTGACACAGTTCTCCATAATCTGCTTCCATCTACATTATTGCTGTCTGACATGTTAGCTTACTACTCAGTCAAGTGGGCTGGCTGTCACTCACTAAACAGAGTCCTTGGTCTCCTTGGTGACTTGTCACATCTTTCTAGCAAAACATCTCTGGTGCCCCTGTTCTCAACTCCCAGAGGTTTTAGATGAGCCTTTCCTGTGCAGTTATGAAGTAAGTTTGTTATATTAAACCTCAGTGTTGGGAGCAAGTCAGGCCCACAGAAGGCACAATGCGTTAGACCTCATGCTGGCATGCTGGCATCTTAGCAGCAGATCACAAAATATGTAGACCCCAAACCTACAATTTGAGAATCAAACCTACACTTTTAAGCCCCGTTGTCAATCCCAGTGCACCCCACTATCCATCCTCACCATGCCCTTTCCCCACAGAAACAGCACATGCTCTGTAATCATCAGAAAGCACATTACCAAGAAAAACAAGAGCAGTAAACCTGGCTCCTTCTCCCTGTACAGAGAGGTGGGTCCTCGGGGACTTATCCAGGTGATCTGGTGGGTGCTTGAGTGACAAACACATCTGGCAGTGCATAGTGGAAAGCCTGTATGAATAACTGACCCTGGTATCCTGATTAAAGGATTCTCAACCTTGGGGACCTTTGTCTATTATACAGGCTACAGGGAAACACAATCCAGATACACCTTGTCAGTCTCCCTGACTCTGGAAATGCAGTTGAAACTGCCTCTTCTACTTTTGAGATTTTCACACTTACCAAATGCAATTGGATCTGATAATCCCTGAGCTCATTGCTTCCCTCCCTAAGAGCCTTCCCTCACCTGCCATCCCACCACATTGAATCAACTTGGGCATTAATGTCAGTGGTTTTACCTGTTTCCACACTCAGATTCTTACTTGAAAGAGTAAGGAGCCTGTAACCTGTCCCAAGATAAACATAAGTGTGAGCCATCAACTCGAAATTAGGGTACTGAAGAGTAATCAAATCACTGGATGGCTTCAAAGCAAGAGGGAGAGTATCACACGGTGGATTTAAGATACCCTGGAGAACTCCCCACTTGAAGGCCAGCTCCCCATGGTATTTCAACCACAAGATTCCCCTCTGTCTTGCTTCCTAATTCTTTCCCCAAAGTGTGCCAATAAATAAAGTTTCAACAAACATAACATGAAACATACTAGACTCAAACCAGGACACATGAAAATAAATACCGGAGAAGAAATTTGCTCCTTTAGGCCAGGAGCAAAGGAGTTTTAGTATGATGCCAAAATCAAGTCCAGAGATTCAGAATATGAGGGGTTAGATGCTATGAAATACAGGTGAACAATTCTAATTTGGGAGCAAAGATCAAAGCCTAAGGACCTGGAAAGCAGATGAAATGTAACAGGAAGCAGGGGACCAGATTACGTATGAGGTCCTGAATCATCTGACCATAGTCTGGTTTTTAATGGATCAGGTTTCTCAAGCCAGTTCAGACCAGTGGCTTACTGAAGGACCCTCCTGGCATGAGACAGTTGTATGCAGCACAAAGAGGTGGTGCCTGCTCAGTCCAGCTGAGATGAAATGGGAGAAAGGGTTTCTTCCTCACAACTCAACTAGACTAGTGAGTAGCCCATTTCTTTCCCAAGTCACAGGCACAGTTTTGATAGGCAGATATTACAAGATAGATAGCACAAAAGTAAACTTTTGAAATGAAAGAAAATGGATTTTAAATCTCAGAGACCACATTTCTATTTCATGCCATCTGTTACAACCCAAGTTTCTAGCAAATAGATTATTCACCAGAAATAATGTGAAACAAATGAGACCAAAAGTATGTTATAGGACACAAAAATCCTCAAAAATGTTAAGACAGCTTAAAATATTGACTCTGACTCTCTTTAGCAAAAAGAAAGAATATGACATCTGGGAACTTTCTTAGAAAAATTACAGGAATGAAATGAAAGCAAACTCCATGCTGCCTGGCTTGTATCCATTCCTGCATTTCCTGGAGTGACAGTGCTGAGCTCCCAGTGACATCCTTTGGGCTTGCCTTAGCCAAGAAAAGTCAGCTCACTAAGGGTAAAAACCTTTCCAGACCAGTGTGAGTCCTGGTTGTTAGCATTCAGGCATCTGTACTGGCCTGTCCTTGGGATTCTGACAGGATACACCCTCAGCTGCAGCCACTAAGAGCACCACCTGTGCACATTCACTATGTTCCCCCTTTAAAGGGCCCTGCCTACCTCCCATCTTTTTCTCTTTCTCTCTCTCCCTCTGTCTGCTCTCTCTCCCTCTCTTACTCTCTCTGCTTCTCTGCCTGTCTCTCTGCTCCCCATACCTCTCTTTTCTCTTCTGCTGCTCCTGTCCCTAGAGGCTGGTCTCCTCCCCACCCCTCCCCAATTTTTCCATCCAGTTTCCCCTAATAAAAAACACACCACCCAACCTCCATCACATGGCATCTGTCTAAAGCCACTTAAATTACAGCAGTGGGATTTGTCTGTATATCTCTAGGGATGACTCTGAAAGCCTGTCCTGACTTCAAAGTTACTGGTAATGGCACTGAGTAGGGCCTTTGACCACAGTCCCATTCCTCTTTCTCCTGGCTGCCTTCTTGACTTCATCCACACAGCAGTGTCTGTTCAAGAACACTCCCATCGATGCTGGGCATGTTAATCTCAATCTGCTGATCTTGACCCTGGAAGCATGCATGGCTTCCTAGAGGCATCTCAGGTAGTAAGTCCTCTTCTAAGCTACCAAGTGAACCTTCTCCAGTTTCACAGTGGCTAGCAGAAGACACAACACTCCTGGATCAAGGAGGTGTGAACTACATCTCATATTGATTTCCTATGTTCTAATATAGTTCTCACCACTTCTATTTCCCACTCCCCAAAGATAACAACTTCAATTGCTCTAGCAATTTCTTTTAGTTTCTACCTTCATAGACATAAAAATTATGTCATTAAAAAAACTTTTTGTGTGTTATGTATGTGTGTTTGCAAGCATACAAATATATGTAGGCAGGCACGTGTGCCCATGAGTATGCATATGCATACGGAGACTAGTGATCAATGTTGGAAGTCTTCCCCATTCACTCTCCACCTTATTTTTGGAGACAAAGTCTCTTAAAGATGCCCAATCTTACTGTTTCATATAGACTTGTCAACAAGCGGAGACCTGGGATCCATCTGCTACCTCCGCACAAGCTCTAGAGTTGCTGCCACATACTGTCATGCCTAACTTTTACTCCAGTGGTGAGCGTTTAAACTCAGGTACTCATACTTGTTTAGCAAGCACTTTACCCACCGAGCTGTCTTTTGAGCCCCCTTATGTCATTTCTGTTTGTCTCTCCTTGATAGGATCTTTTGAGTTCTATTGAAGTCAAGATTTCACTCTTGGCAACTGTCCCACATTTTCCCTACTCTATTTTAGCATATTAAGTCACATTTCTAGTTAAAGTGATAGTTCCTCCACTCTATGATTAAGTAAATAAAGTTAACCAAAGAGTCAAGTAAAATATTACTGTCATAGTTCCTGTTCCTTCATTGTTTTCCTAGAATTAATTATCTTTTAAATTTTCCATTTTGTTTGGATGTTTATGTCTCCATTACCTGTGAACAACTTGTAATGTACTTTTCACTTCAATTTTCCACATGGTCAGAGCCGTCGGATAATCTATTGGTCTAATGTCTCTCTGGAGTCTTCCTGAAAATTCTTTACCAGGTGAGCAGGAAGCTTGGTAGGCTTCCTGTGCTGCTGGTATCCAAGGAACACCTCACTATGTTATCTAAGGGAATTGCCTCCACTTCTTATCCTCATTGGTGAGTGAAACACCTAGCCCTGATATTGCCTTTAGAAGAATACTCAGAAGGTCTACCTGAAGACCATTCCACATTATACTTGAGGGATGGGCTTGGATATACAAATTTTAAGAATTTGTAGCCCACAGAGTCTTATAAGAAATTTGTACTTTTTCTCGCTCTTAACAATTTTTATGGGGTTGGATTCAAATATCTGAAAGAATGCATCCTCTTTCCTATTTGAAAAGTATCTTAATCATCTTAGATGCTCCATGGACCCTTCTAGTCTGCAAGAGTAACTCTCCCTTCCAGGAAACTTGACAATGTTTTCTCAGTTCATTTTCTCTGCTCTCTGAACCTGGAACTCTGTGAATAGAATACTGAACTTTCTTTTTTTTTTAAAAAAATTAACTTTCATTTAAATTAAAAATGTCTTATTTTGCATACCAATCCCAGTTCCCTCTCCCTCCAGTCCTCCCATTTCCCCCACCAAACCCCCACCCCACCCCTTATCCACACCCCAGAGAGAGTGAGGCCTCCATGTGGGATCATAAAAGTCTGTCACATTATTTGTGTCAGGACCTAGGCCCTCCCCCCATGTATCCAGGCTGGGAGAGTATCCCTCCGTAGGAAATTGGCTTCCAAAGCCCATTCACGTACTAGGGATAAATACTGGTTCCACTACCTGCAGCTCCATAGACTGCCCAGGCTGTCCAACTGATACCCATGTTCAGGGAGCCTGGTTTGGTCCTATGCTGCTTCCTAAGCTGTCAGACTCAGGTCCGTGAGCTCCCACTTGCTCAGGTCAGCTGTTTCTGTGGGTTCCCCCAGCATGGTCTTGCCCCATTTGCTCATCACTCCTCCCTCTCTACAACTGGGTTCCATGAGTTTGGTTCAGTACTTAGCTGTGGGTCTCTGCTTCTGCTTCCATCAGCTACTAGATGAAGGCTCTAGGATGGCATTTAAGGTGGTCATCAATCTCATTGTAGTGGAAGGACATTTAAAGTAGCCTCTCCATTTGCTTAGATTCTTAGTTGGAGTCATCCTTGTAAATTCTTGGAGTTTTCCCTAGTGCCGGATTTCTCTTTAAACCTATAATAGTTCCCTCTATTAAGGTATCTCTTTTCTTGTTCTCCTTCTCTGCTCTTCCTCCAACTTGACCTTCCTGATCACTCATGTTCTCCTCTGCCCATTCCCTTCTCTCCTCTTTCTCCTATCTAAGCACCCTGATCTCAATTTGCTCAGGAGATCTTATCCCTTTCCCCTTCTCCCGGGGTCCATGTATGTCTCACTTTGGGTCCTCCTTGTTTCCTAGTTTCTCTGTGATTGTGGATTGCAGGCTGGTTATCCTTTGTTCTATGCCTAATATCCACTTATGAGTGAGTACACACCATGTTTGTCTTTCTGTGACTGGGTTACCTCACTCAGGATGGTTTCTTCTACTTCCATCCATTTGCCTGAGAAGTTCAAGATTTCATTTTTTTCCACTGAGTAATAGTTCTTTGTGTAAGAGGATACAAATTGGAAAGGAAAAAGTCAAGCTTTCACTATTTGCAGATGCTATGATAGTTTACATAAGTGACCTGAAAAATTCTATGAAGGAACTCCTACAGCTGATAAAAACCTTCAGTAAAGTGGCAGGATACAAGATTAACACACACAAAAAAATCAGTATTTCTCCTATATACAGATGATAAATGGACTGAGAAAGAAATCAGAGAAACATCACCCTTTACAATAGCCATAAACATCATAAAATATCTTGGGGTAACTCTAACCAAACAAACAAAAGACCTGTCTGACAAAAACTTTAAGTCTTTAAAGAAAGAAATTAAAGAAGAAAATGAAAGATCCCCCATCCTCTTGGATAGGTAGGATCAACATAGTAAAAATGGCAGTCTTACCAAAAGCAATCTACAGATTCAATCAATTCCCATCAAAATCCCAGTACAATTCTTCTCGGGCCTTGAAAGAACAATACTCAATTTTATACGGAAAAACAAAAAATCCAGGATAGCCAAAACAGCCCCATACAATAAAGAAACTTCCAGAGACATCACCATCCCTGACTTCAAGCTCTACTATAGAGCTGTAGTAAAGAAAACAGACATGCAGACCAATGGAAACAAATTGAAGACCCTGATATCAATCTACACATCTATGATCACCTGATTTTTGACAAAGAAGCTAAAACTATACATAGGAAAAAAGAATGCATCTTCAAAAATGGTTCTGGCATAACAAGATGCTGACATGTAGAAGACTGCAGATATATATATATATATATATATATATATATATATATCCCCATGCACAAAACTTAAGCCCAAAGGATCAAAAACCTCAACATAAATTCAGCCACACTGAACCTCTTAGAAAATAAAGTGAGAAGTACCCTTGAACAAATTGGAACAGGAGACCACTTCCTGAACATAACACCAGTAGCACAAACTCTAAGATCGACAATTAATAAACGGGACTTTCTGAAACTGTAAGGCAAAAGACACAGTCAACAAGACAAAACGTTAGCCCACAGAATGGGAAAAGATCTTCACCAACCCCACATCTGACAGAGGACTGATTTCCAAAATATGCAAAGAACTCAAGAAGCTAGTCATCAAAACACCAAAGAATCCAATTAAAAAGTGGGATATAGAACTAAATAGAGAATTCTCAACAGAGGAATCTAAAAAGGCTGAAATGTACTTAAGAAATTGCTCAACATCCTTAGCCATTAGGGAAATTCAAATAAAAACAACTCTGAGATAACCTCTTACACCTGTCAGAATGGCTAAAACAAAAACACCAATGACAGTTTATGCTGGAGAGGATGTGGAGAAAGGGGAACAATCCTCTATTGCTGGTGGGAGTGCAAATTTGTACAACTGCTTTGGAAAACAGTATGGCAGTTTCTCTGGAAAATGGGAATCAGTCTACCTCAAGATCCAACAATTCCACTCTTAGGCATATACCCACAGGATGCACATTCATACAGCAAGGACATCTGCTGAACCATGTTCATAGCAGCATTATTTGTAATAGACAGAACCTGGAAGCAACCTAGATGTCCCTCAACCAAAGAATGGATAAAGAAAACATGGAATGCTAAATTTTCTAAGCTTATTCTATAATTTCTTTGCCTGTTCTCAGGTTTGAACATTTTGTATCTTTTATTCTTTCTGAACATGTCATCTTTATCTTCCAATCCCTCTCCTGAAGTTTAAAATTTTCATTTTTGTATCTTTAAATGCTAGGCAGTCTCAATCGTGGACGCCACCTCATTCTGCTCATCCTCTCCAGGATCTCCTGGTCTGTGAATTGCAGCAAGCTTGATTCACCCCCAGAGGACAGAGCTACAAGGAGCCTGCTGAGAGAGCCTGCCTACTCCTGCCCCCACCCAGGACAGAGGGCAGAGGATAGAGATGAGCTCTGGGCCCCCATCCTGATCCCCACTTCCTTCTGCTTGCCCTCTCCTGAATCTCCTAGACTGGGAACTGCAGCAAGCTTGACTCACCCTCAGAGGACCAAGAGACCAGGAGTCTGCTGCTGAGAGAGCCTACCTACTCCTGCCCCCCACTCAGGGCAGAGGACAGAGGGCAGAGGGCAGAGGGAAGAGCTCCCACCCACAGAGAGAGGTAGTGCCTCAGACCCATCTGCACCCACCATGACACCCATCAGTGAATTGGACCTGCTTGTACTCATCGGAAGAGAACCTTGGACCTGTACTCACCAAGAAAGGAAGAGACCCCACATGTACCCACTGAAAGAAGGGATGAGAAGACAATAATACAAGAACAAATTCAATGACAGAAAAACCAATATGACACCACCAGAGTCTAGGTACTCCACACCAGCAAGATCTGAACATCACAACACAGATGAAACAGAAGAGAATGACCTTAAAAACAACTTCATGAAGACGCTAGAGACCCTAAAAGAAGAAGTGAGAAAATCCCTTAAAGAAATGGAAGAAAAGAGAAACCAGAATTTACAAGAAACAATTCAAACAGTGCAAGGTTTGAAAGCTGAAATAGAGACAATAAAAAAATAGTCTGAAGGAATGCTAGAATTAGAAAAGGTGAGTACATGATCAGGAACTACAGATGCAAGCATAACCAACAGAATACAGGAGTTAGAAGAGAGAATTTCAGGTGGCGAAGATATGCTTAGAGAATAGATTCATAGACCAACAAAAATCTTAAGTCCAACATATGCCTAACACAAAATATCCAGGAAATATGGGACACTGTGAAAAGGCTAAATCTAAGAATAATAGATTTATGAAATCCAGATAATCTTCAGGTCATACTTTGAAAACCTGTACCCCACAAAATTCGAAAATTTAAATGAAATGGACAATTTTCTGGATACATATTATTTACCAAAATTAAATCAAGAGCAGATAAGCAATTTAAACAGACCTATAACCCCTAATGAAATAGAAGCAATCATCAAAAGTCTCCCAATCAAAAAATCCCAGGCCCAGATGACTTCAGTGCAGAATTCTACCAGAAATTTAAAGAAGAGATAATTCCAATACTCCTCAAAGTGTTCCACACAATAGAAGCAGGAGGTTCATTGCCAAACTCTTTTTACGAGGCTACAATTACCTTGGTAGCCAAGCCACACAAAGACACAACTAAGAAAGAGAACTACAGACCAATTTCCCTCATGAACATTGATGGAAAAATACTCAATAAAATATTAGCAAATCAAATTCAAGAACACATCAGAAAAATCATCCATCATGATCAAGTAGGCTTCATCACAGGAATGCAGGGATAGTTCAACATGAGACAATCTATCAAACCTGTACAATAAAGGAACTTCCAGAAGCATCAGCATCCCTGACTTCAAGCCCTATTATAGAGCTATAGTCCTGAAAATAGCTTGGTATTGGCACAAAAATAGACAGGTAGACCAATGGAACCCGATTGAAAACCCTGATATTAACCCACACACCTATGAACACTTGTTTTTTGACAAAGAAGCTAAAATTATACATTGGAAAAAAGACAGCATCGTCAACAAATGGTGCTGGTGTAACTGGATGCTGACATGTAGAGGACAACAGATAGATCCATGTCTATTGCCATGCATAAAACTTAAGTCCAAATGGATCAAAGACCTCAACATAAATCCAGTCACACTGAACATCTTAGAAGAGAAAGTGGGCGGTACTTGAACAAATTGGTACAGGAGACCACTTCCTGAACATAACACCAGTAGCACAGTCATTAAGATTAATGGGACCTCCTGAAACTGGGAAACTTCTGTAAGGCAAAGGACACAGTCAACAAGACAAAAGGCAGCCCACAGAATGGGAAAAGATATTCACTATCGCCACATCTGGCAGAGGGCTGATCTCCAGAATTTACAAAGCACGCCAAGACAGGGTCTTTTTATGTAGCTCTGGCTGTCCTGGAACTTACTCTGTAGACCTGCCTGGCCTCAAACCCACAGGAATCTGTCTGCCTCTCTCTGCTTCCCAAGTGCTGGTATTACAATCTTGTGTCACTACGCCCAGCTGTATCTTTTTCTTGTTTCACACATGTATTATCTTTACCTTTCTGGATTTATCATCAACTGTATTCTTAATAGTTTCTTTTTCATTTACACTGTCCCTCTTTCTAGTTTGTTAATAATGACATTGTAGTTCGTTTTAGAAGGTATCTTCAACTATTGGATTGTCCTAGATAGTCTGTTAACAACTAATATTGAGGATTAAAATGTCAATAAAAAGGTTTTCATGATTAATCCAGGTATTCCAGTAGGAGATGCCATAGATTACGTTGCCAACTTGATAAACCAAGAAGGAACTTCAATTGAGGAATTACCTCCATCATTCTTGTCCATGGGCGTGTATGTCTATAGGGTGTTTTCTTGATTGATAATTGATGTTGAAGGACCCATCCCACTGTGGGTAGCCACCGCATGTGGGCTTGAGCTGTATTACAAAAGTAGCTGAGCTAGTCAGAGGAAGGACACCACCACTGAGCATATTTCCTACATAGTTTCTGCTTTAAGCTCCTGCCTTAATCTCCTACCTTAACTTCTTTTGATGTTGAACTCTAACCTGCAAGATTAGAGTTCAAACTCTTCTCTCTCTGGGTTGCTTTTGGTCATGGTGTTTACCACAGCAACAGAGAACAAACTACAACAGAACGTCCTTTTAAAGGTTCATGTTAATATCTATGGATATTATTTGTGGCTTTTGTTTCTAAGTTGTTAATTTGCATGTACAGCCACCTTCACACTTGCAACCGTAGATGGTAATGATCCAAAGGATGCTCACTGTGTGCAGAGTAGGTTAAAGGATGCTCAATATGTACAAAGTAGATTAAAGAACACATCTATGTCCACAGTAGGTCAAAGAATGTTCATTTGTGCAGAGTAGGTTAAACGATGTTCACTATGTGCAGGTACCCACATGGCACTGTGCTGAGGCATGTACTGTGGCTGCAAGGTGAACCAAAATTGAAAGCCAATCCTGCCTGCTGTCTGGCAGACCCTTGCCTAAATTCTGATTTTACAGTTTAGAAGCTTGTGACTTCACAGGGAGTGGAAAGAAGATGAGAACTGAAAGTGGGAAGTGTAGTACCCGTCTCCTGGGACTTTTATAAGGTTAATATGAAGTACTACAAGGAAAATACTTACCAGAAGGATGGCAACTCTCTCAGCAAAATCAAATATGGTCAGCTCCAACAAAAGCAGCAGCACTAACATTAGTAATAATAGCATAATATGAGTACAGGGAGTGATTTAGCTGAAAAGGAAGGGATTTGGATTATGTAGTTCTTGAAGCTACACATGTGCATTAAGGGTCATGTGTGATTACACAGTTATTTGAAATGGTTTGGCAGGGAGAAAAAAGCTCTCTTAGCTCTGCCACTTACCATTATTACTATGGCTATGTCCTTGTCATTGCTGTAAGAACTACTATTGAGGTAGCAGGGTGTTTTAGGATTATGATTGATTGCATTCAGGATGTATTGCATAAAATTTTCTGGGAAGACAAGAACAAATGTCTATTTGCTCCAGATAAGATACCAAATCAAACTTGGTGAACCAAATGGGTTTATTGGTCTTATTTCTAGGGGCACACAGAATGGATTACTTACAGGACCCTAGATGATTCAAAAAAAGCTGTGTCACCAAAAAGTTCTAGCCAGGCATGGGTATTGACCTCCTGAAGACTGTTAGCCTCCCACCTCCTTATACTCTCATCTAGCACCCACTGAATACATGTGCAGTAGAATAACAGGTGGGGCTCAGGAGAAAGCAGGCATCCACAACATCAAGTAAGAAGACGATGATCCTCCCATATCTATCTTATTCCTTCTATGAGGGGATGCCAATGAACCAGACCACAAACTGTGGAGAGACTCTCATAAGCAATAACAGCTTCTCTGATAAAGATGGTAATGACCATGATGTGCTCGGAGGAAAGTGTTCCTCAGCAGTACATTCAGAGGGCTGTGTGTGTGTGTGTGTGTGTACGTGCACGCGTGTGTGTGTGTGTGTGTGTGTGTGTGTGTGTGTGCATGCTTGTTATCCCAAAAGAGCTTACCAGTTAACATAAATTCAAATATTGGATGAAGACTTTAACATCAGTGGCTGGTTCCTTCTGCAGTAGGGAACTGCACATGAGACTGGTTGGCACATTAGGGGAGTGACAGTCTGCTGGCCACAGATTCCAAGATGAATTATGATTTCCCGATCCCCTCTCTGCTTACAGAATAAGGATATCTCATCTGCTGTCCAGACCATTTAGCTTGTGTCATTCCGTTAATGTTTGTAATCAAATCAAATAAAATGTACTCCACTGGCAGACTATGGTGTGGACCTGTAAGCCAGATAAGCTCTTTCCTCACCGAGTTGTTTTTGGTCATGGTGTTTCCACAGCAATTGTAACCCTAAGACGGTCAGCTCACGAGGATGTTTTGACAGAGAGATTTCATTTCAAAGGAAAGCAGGCTGTAAGGACCCACCAGATTCACTGAATAATTCTGTGCAGGGGACAAGTAGCAACAGGCGTTCAAGCACTGCAAGCATGGTGTGCATTTGACCCACCACACCCAGCTCATAGAGCCTTATTTTGTAAAAAGAGAGACATCTGATCTGGGCCCCCCAAATGTGAGTGCCAGTGAGAAGGCCTGGGCAACCTATGGGGCCCTGAGCAGTGGATCAGTGTCTATCCCTGGAATACAAACAGTCATCGTGTGCCCATATCACAAAGAGGGATGCTCTCTCAGCCTGAACTCTTAGGGGAGTGCCTGGACCCTACCGGGAGTGAAATGACAGACTCTACATATCCCCTATGTGGAAGGAATTGGCAATAGGGTGGAAGGCTGGGGGGGAAGGGGAGTGCGGGAGGAGGGGAGGGAGAGGGAACTGGGATTGACATGTAAACAAGCTATTTAAAATTAAAATTAAAAATGATATAAAAAAGAGAGGCATGTAAACAACGCATGGAAAAATGTTAACATAAGCCAAACCTGGCTGATGATGCCAATATATATATTATTCTATACTTTTTATTCATATTTGAAGAGCTTTATTATGTAAAACATTTTAATATGAACTTTAAAATCCGACTCATACACAGTATCTGGCACAAAAAAGAAGACTTCATGCTGATTTGTATAAAGAAATTCAATTTCAGATTCAGATCATTATAAGCAGATTGCTTTGTTTTCAAAGAGCATATTTATTTTTAAGCAATACATGTAAGCATAAAATTATACATATTAATAGGATTCTGTGTGATATTTTGAAGTGCATATTGCAAAATGATTAAATCAAGTTAAACATGTTTATCCCCTTAAATGTTTGTCATTTCTATGGTGCAATCTTCCAGCATTATTTCTCCTAGCTACTTGAAACTTATAGTACGTTATTGTTCCCCACAGTCTCCCTATTGTACAATAGCACATCAGAATTTCTTGATTCAGTGTATAAGCAGGTTTATTACCTACATGAAAATTCATCAAAAAAAGACATTTATAAGTCACAAGATACAGATGTTTTGACCATATGAGTCCCTTTCGTCTGTCATCTCTGGCTTCTGCCTATTAGAGTCAGTGGAAGTGTCACCCAGTCATTCTGTAAACATTCTCCCAAGTGCCCTCAGAAAGGGCAAGTTCTATTCTATTGAGAATCACACACTAAATATCCCCCTACACCAAATTATCATTTGCTGTGCATTTTCCCGTGTCTTCTTTGGAAAACCTTTCCTACAAATAGATGACTGGGTGCCAAAGTTCCAGAGCTATTGACCAAGTTTCCTGCTCCTGTGTCCTGTGTCCTAAGATACCTTCCTCTCCTCTATACTACCCACTCCATCACTCAGTGCTTTTCTCCTCCTCAGTTGGGTAGAGATCACAAGAGAGTCTTGCTAGCTCCTCCTCCTCTTTCCTAAGACCTTGTCCCCAAACAATGTAATGTAAAGAGAAGAACTGATACCGACATTGTGGTTTTCAAATTACTACAACAAAAGGTTCTGACACAGCTGCATATGAAGTAAAGAGAAGTTTGGCTCCAGGGTCTAGAGGTCTAATTTGAAAAACAGGGAGCCCTCACTGGTTTGGGCGTCTGGAAAGCATGACAGTGAGTGGAAACGTTCAGAAGATCCCTAACAACCACCTAATTAATTGGAGTATCAGAGCAAGTGCTGACATCACAAGACAGGAAGCAGAGGCTAAGGGGCAGGGTTAAGCTCCACAATGCCTTTGAATGGACATACCTATGATGAAGGAACTCAGAAAACTCCACCTGCAGACCTGCCAGAGGCTGAATCCTTGTCTTGAAATGGACTACCTCCCTCCATGAACAGTGCTTCCTTACCGCACCAAGGCTTCCTTCCACTGACTACACAATGAGAGTGATAGCTGCTGATACAAATTCACTCGGGAAAAGGAACTGACAATGTATGTTTTTCCCACTCATCTTTTTTTCTGGAAGGATTTTTAAACTGTCTTTAAAAGGACAGCTGGAAAGCAGTTCACTGACTGGGACACTAACCAGGTGGATGACGTTTGCTGCCCATAGAGACACCCAGGAGCAATGTGTGTAAGAGATGGCTCCTGGGTGTCTCTGCTTTATGTCAAAGGCCCACAGCCAGAAATGTGACATGGGCAAAGGAATCAAAAGAACCAGTGACTGGAAGTTGGTGCACATACAAAACACAGAGAAATCACCAAGCAGAAATCTAGGCGGGATATTTCTGTAAAATCCTGTCAAGTCTAGCGCCTTCCGACTGGAATCCTATTTAACTCTCTCAACAGCTTTCATGAAAGCACTCATAATAATATTTCAGAAAGATGGATTTTGTAAGTTCAGCACTTCTCTGATACATATTAGAGAGAGAGAGAGAGAGAGAGAGAGAGAGAGAGTGTGTGTACATGCACAAGTATGCACACATGTGAAGGCCAGAGGTTGACAGAAAACATCTTCCTCAACTACTGTTCTCTGTCTTGTTTTTGGGTAGAGTCTCTCACTGAACCTAGAGTCCATCAGTTTGGTTAGGTTGGGCTGCCAAGAAGCCCTAGGAATCTACCTTCTTCTCCCCAGTGAAAGGATTACAGATGCACACCACCATGTCACATTTTACATGGGTGTTGGGACTCCAAAACCAATTATTTTTTATCTTTTTTATTTAAATTAGAAACAAGCTTACTTCACATGTCAATCTGAGCTTCCTCACCCTCTCCTCCTCCCCTGCCCCCCATCAGCCCCTGCAACCCCCACCCACCCAATCCCTACTCCGCTCCCCAGGGAGGGTGAGACCCTCCATGGGTGAACTCCAAATGCCAGTTCTTAATGATTGCACAACCATTTGACCACCTGGGACTTTTTCCCAGCACACTTATTACAGTTTGAACCTCAGCAAGTCATATACCCACTCTCAGACTCCAGTCGTCACCTTCAATAAGAGCAATCATCTGCCTGCTCTAGAGGGATTTTTCTAGGACTAAGTGAGTCAACAAGCATAAAGCATGCAAATAGATCTTGGCCCATAGTGAAACCTATATACGCCAGGATGACCCTCATTTTGTAGATGTGCAAACTGTTTCAGTCAGATTGAGAAAAATCCTAGAAGAGCAGAATCTTAGACATGCTTGAGTCCTTATCAGGATTTAGGGGAAGACCGTGGAAGAAGTATGTATTTGGAGGGCTCTGGGGTTCATTTTGTCATAGCCACACTGTGGAACAATAAGCTCTCATTTCTCTGTATGGATCACTGATCTAGGGTGAATAAATGTAAAATATCTCACATGTCCAATCATGAATGCATTGAAGACACTTAAAATAGCCTTTATCTTATTGTTAACTTGATTTTGTTGCCTCAAATTGCATGCATTATTTAGCCTCTTTTACAAATGTTTCTTTTACAAAATTAGTTATACGAAGAGGATCAGTGAGGCTGGATTTATGTTGAGGTCTTTGACCCATTTAGACTTAAGTTTTGTGCATGGCAATAGATATGGATCTATCTGCAGTCTTCTACATGCCAGCATCCAGTTGTGCCAGCACCATTTGTTGAAGATGCTTTCTTTTTTCCATTGTATAATTTTAGTTTCTTTGTCAAAGATAAGATATTTATACTGTATGGGTTAATATCAGGGTGTTCAATTTTATTCCATTGGTCCACCTATCTATTTTTGTGCCAATACCAAACCGTTTTCACGACTGTAGCTCTATAATAGAGCTTGAAGTCAGGGATGATGATGCCTCTAGATGTTGCTTTGTTGAACAGGGTTGCTTTGGCTATCCTGAGTCTTTTGTTTTTCCATATAAAGTTGAGAATTATTCTTTCAAGGTCCATGAAGTATTGTGCTGGGATTTTAATGGGGATTGCATTGAATCTGTAGATTACTTTTGGCAAGATTGCCATTCCTATCCAAGAGCATGGGAGATCCTTCCATTTTCTGGTGTCTTCTTTAATTTCTTTCTTTAAAGAGTCAAAGTTCTTGTGATACAGGTCTTTCACTTGTTTGGTTAGTGTTACCCCAAGGTATTTTATGTTGTTTGTGGCAATTGTAAGAGGTAATGTTTCTCTGATTTCTTTCTCAGCCCTTTTTGTCTCCTGTATATAGTAGGAATGATTTTCTTGAGTTGATCTTGTATCCTGCCACTATGCTGAAGGTGTTTATCAGCTGAAGGAGTTCTCTGGTAGAGTTTTTGGGTCACTTATGTAAACTATCATATCATCTGCAAATAGTGAAAGTTTGACCACTTCCTTTCCTATTGTAACCTCTTGATCTCTTACTGCTCTAGCTAGAACTTCAAGTACAATATTGAAAAGGTATGGAAAGAGTGGAGAAGAGAAAGTGGGAATACCCTTGAATGAATTGGTACAGGAGACCACTTCCTGAACATAACCCCAGTAGCACAGACACTAAGATAAACAATTAATAAATAGGACCTCCTGAAACTAAGAAGCTTATGTAAGGCAAAGAACACAGTCAACAAGACAAAAAGACAGCCCAAAGAATGGGAAAAGATATTCACTAACCCCACATCTGACAGAGGGCTGATCTCCAACATTAACAAAAACTCAAGAAGCACGTCTCCAAAACTCCCAAGGATCCTATTAAAAAGTGGCGTACAGAACTAAATAGAGAACTCTCAATAGAGGAATCTAAAATGGCTGAAAGACACTTTAAAAAGTTCTCAACATCCTAGTCATCATGGAAATGCAAATCAAAACAACTCTGAGATACCATCTTGCTCCTGTCATGGAGAGGATGTGGAGAAAGGGGAACACTCCTCCACTGCTGCTGGGAGTGTCAACTTGTAAAGCCAGTTTGGAAATCAGTATAGAGATTCCTCAGGGAAATGAGAATCAGTCTACCACAAGACCCAGCAATTCCACTCTTAGGCATATACCCAAAAAATGCACATTCATACAACAAGGATGTCTGTTCCACTATGTTCATAGAAGCATTATTTATAATAGACAGAACCTGGAAGCAACCTAGATGCCCCTCAACTGAAGAGTGGATAGAGTAAATGTGGTACATTTACACATTGGAGTACTATTAATCGAAAAAAAACCATGGAATCTTGAAATTCGAAGGCAAATGGATGGCACTAGAAGAAACCATCCTGAGTGAGGTAACCCAGTCACAAAAAGACAAACATAGTATGTACTCAATAATATATGGATGGATTTTAAACATGATCAAGGTACTGTCAGACTATAATCCCACCACCAGAGAGTCTGAGAAACAGGTAGGACCCTAAGAGAGATATGCATGGTACCACAGAGAAGAGGAATGGGACAGGATCTCCTGAGCAGATTGGGATCATGGGGGAGGGGAGAAGGGGCCAGGAAAAAGAGAGAGGGAGAAGAGAAGAGGAGAGGAGGACATGAGGGAACAGGAAGGTTGAGTTGGAAGAAGAGCAGGATGAGAGATATCATAATATAAGGAGCCATTATAGGCTTGAAGAGAGATCTGGTACTAGTGAGATGTACAGAGACCTACAAAGATAATACCAACTGGCAATCTAAGCAATAGTGGAGAGGCTACCTTAAATGCCCTTCCATGACAACATGATAGAATATTTCCTTGTGTGCCATCTTCATCCAGTGGCTGAAGGAAGCTGAGGCAGACACCCACAACTAAACACTGAATTGAACTCCTGGAACCCAGCAACAGAGAGGGAGGACTGATTCGCAAAGGGTTCAAGACTGGGTTGGTTTAACCCACAGAAACAGTTGGCCTGAACAAGGGGGAGCTCCTGGACCCCAAACTGATAGCTGTGAGGCCAGCATGGAACTGATCCAGACCCCCTGAATGTGGGTATCAGTGAGGAGGCCTAGGTAATCTATGGGAACTTGGGTAGTAGATCAGTATTTATCCCTGGCATACAAATGGACTTTGGGTGTCCATCCCATAATGAGGAATGTTCCCTCAGCCTGGACTCTTGGGGGAGGGCCTAGGCCCTGCCCTGAATGAAATGGCAGACTCTGGAGATCCCCCATGGAGGGCCTCACCCTCCCTGGGGAACAGAGTGGGGATTGGTTAGGGGACTGGGAGGGCAGGTGGGGGTGTGGGGTAGGAGGGAAGGGAGAGGGAGCTGGGATTGACATGTGAAGCAAGCTTGTTTCTAATTTAAATAAAAATCTTTAAAAAATTAGTTATACTAGGAAGATTCCATATTGTCTGTGCCATAGAATCAAATAGAGTAGAATAGACTTCTTTGCTATTAAGATCTCTGCAGTATATTTTCCTTATATTTTCTCTCTATTTTATTTTTCTTTCTTCTAGCTCTCTCTTGGTTTTTAGCTTTGGGATTTTGGATTTTTTTTTGTTTTGTCTCTAGAGAGCTCTTTTTAATTTTGGGGGGAGGGATTTTGAATTTTTGAGAAAGGGTTTCTCTGTGTGTAGCCCTGGCTGTCTTGGAGCTCACTCTATAGACCAGGCTGGCCTCAAACTCACAGGGATCCATCTGCCTCTGCCTCCCAAGTGCTGGGTTTAAAGGCATTCACCACCAACACCCAGCTTCCACAACATATTTTTAAGTCCATCATTTAGGTGAGTTTGCAATGCCATCAACATGCATACATCAACCCAGCTTTGCACTGTGGAATAAACAAGTTCATCAGCACTATCTATAGATCATATGAGAAAGAACCAGCACTCCTTTGATGGATGGGAGGAGTCCTAGTCTTTGACACAAGGATGTTGCTTTTGTAGAATGTTATTCAGCCATGTAAAAACAAAGCACATTATTTGTTATGAGTTAGAATAGTCTCTAATTATGCTCAGTTTGATATCAATGGCATAAAAGCAATCATGGTGCAATCAAGCAAAACAGCACTGTTTGCAGTTTCCACTTATTCTTCCTAAATTACCATGCTGGCAAAGGCTGAGAATTTCCAAATACTACCAGAAGGCCAGTCGATACTCCGTTTATATGACCCCCTTCTGTGTGGCTGAAAAGTTGCTGCTTGTTCCTGGGGAGCATGACTGATTCAGTATTGCCTTCAGTATTTCCTCTCCCAGACATTTTTTGAAGGTTGAGTTTTATCTCCCCAAGGGGAAAGCCAGAGCCAAATATGGACTCAGGAAGCCTGGCTCTTTAAAGATGTGCTTTCAGCACAGAACCACCCACATGGAAAGTCCCTGGGTCTGATTCAAGTTTTACCATTTCTTTCATATCTCTCAATTTCCAGACTGACTAGTAAACTATACCATTGTGAAAATGCATTTGAATAGAGTGCTCAGGTTGTTGCTCCAGTCAAGTCTATGCATTATGGTATGGAAATGAATACTTTGTATTGGTATGGTTTTTCATTTATTGATACAAATTCAAGATCAATTTTTGTGATATGTATATCTCTCCTCTTGTTTAAGTATTGTGTTTATACTGATCTTTCAAAATATAATGCATATTAAGTACAGATTATAGATAGCTACTTATAATAGTCAGAACTTATAGTTAGGTAAGTTAGGTTTTCTAGATATACAGAGATATATTTAAGATGGATAAATAGTCTTCAAATCTTCCAAAGACCTTCAGAAAATGGCATTTAAATGGTTTAGGCTTTTTCTTGACAATGAGAAATGTCTGCTCCTGGCACATCAATTATATCTGAGAAGAAGATGGGCATCAAAGAAACTAGTTATGGAGTTTGCTTTCAACATGGCAAGATTAGCCATTTGGGCAAGAAACTGCTCTTGCCTGGACTGTTTGACTGTTGCTATATAAACTGGACATGCTGAAGCCACAGTAAAGTGACTGCTGAACTCACACATTCCTACAGGGCTCCCGCTTCATGGAAGAGTCTAGCGGACTTTCTGCAGGACACAGAAAAATGACTGACCGACTGCAGATGGACAGCTTGAAATTTCCTGCTTTGGTGAGAAGTCTTCCAGACACACTGTGGCCAATGGGCTGAAGATGGATGACCCAACGTTATAGAGGAACTTTGGGTGACTGTCCAGGTAGTGAGATGTCTTTGTCAATTCTAGTGTTTATTTATTTTCCTTCTGTGGTCTTTGATGGCATTGAAGACAGATAGTTGTAGTTATAGTTTTCCTTAGTTATAATAAAAGATAAGTTACATGTAAGACGTTAAACTCACAAAGATAGGATGATAGATGATATTTTCTTTGAATCTTACTGAATGTTAATGGACAAAATATTGTAACTATAGTTCTTGCTTGATAACTGTTCTGTTATATAGAATTTGACTATGTTACAGTTAAAACCTTTCTTTTTATTTAGACAGAAAAGAGGAGATGATGGGGGAAGTCTTGTGTATATGTCAATAAAACACTGCTGGCCAATAGGGAAGCAAGATAGGTGAGACTAGAAGTGGAGGAGTATAGGAGGATTCTGGGAAATATAGTGAATGGAGGTATCACCATGTGATCCCCGTAGAAGAGAAGTCATATATATATACATATATATATGCATATGATTATGTGTCAATAATTAAGTCAACACTAGACAATGAGAAACAATACCAAATGGCCAACTTATAATTAATACAGTGTCCTGTGTGTTATTTGGAGGTTCAGACAGCTCGGCAGGGCCCAGGCAGCTGGCGGGAAAAACTACACGTTACAGTGCATTATAAACCTTCATGCCCCTGAAAGAAATCGGTTCTCTGAAAAATCTTCCTTAACTAGGTAATGTGTTTAAAGATTTAATAAGTATGCTAAAAATAATAGTTAAACTCTATACAAAGTGCTATAAGCAACTGAAGAAATCTAGGAGCAGGGGAAGTGGTCATCTCTGGGGAAGGAGAGCATACCAGCTGGTCATCCAGTGCCAAATGGTCAATCCTGAAAACATACATTCAAGTAACATCATACAGATTGGTTTAGGACAGAGAGAGAGAGAGAAAGAGAGAGAGAGAGAGAGAGAGAGAGAGAGAGAGAGAGAGAGAGAGAGAGAGAGAATATCAACAATGCAGCTCAACATACAGTCTAAAGCCAAACTAATTTTAAGGCAGATATGGGCACTGGATTATGGGAATCATCTTCCCTTTGGTATCAATGTGGATGACACTTTATTGTTTATTTCTCTGGCCTTCATTAGCATATTTCATAAATAAACTTCCCAAAGCCTAACTATCCTTGCAGTGCTGAGACAGACTTCCTACACTTTGCTTCTGAAATTGTTTACTTATGATTTCACTAGATTTTTCAATTTCCATTTATTTGAAGATGCTCTGTTTTTTGTTTGATTATTTCCACCAGATTTCAACATTAGGTTTATACTGGCCTCATGTGAATACATGGAAAATATTACCATCTTTTCTCTCCTTGATTCCAGAATTGATAACAGAACATTGTCTGTTCTCTAGATGTTTAATAGAAGCAGTCAGTGACACAGAGGACATTGACTAGTGTATCTGAATCTACGCTCCTCAGATTAAGGTTATTCCTTTTTCCTGGGGAGTTTGATGTTACAGGAGGCCAGCTGCTTTTCTTCACTTAGTAGATACTTTTTTGTTTTAAAACAATAAACAGATATATGTGCCTAAACATTTGGATGTTAAAATATTTTCTAGTGTCTTCAGTCCCCTCCGGCCCCTGCCCTGTGCTTGAGGTGAGTGGGGGCTGTGTTCTGGGCCCCAACTCCTGACATCCCCCTGCTTCCATCTTCCTGGGCCTGCTCTGCACCTAGAGTAGACCCGTCCCACGAGAAATGACCACCCTGAGTCTGGACACACCTCAGTCTTCAGCCACCTATTGTGCCCTCCATGAGCTTGAGTCTTGAATCCCCTCCAGCCTCTTCCCTGTGCTTGAGAGTGTCTCAGACCCACCTGCATCATCATGAGACCCATCGGAGTATTGGACCTGCTTGAACACAACAGAAGAGAACCTTAGAACCATACCCACCAGGAGAAGAAGACACCCCACAAGCTTCCACTGAAAGAAAGGATGGGAAAACAGCAATACAAAAACACAGTCAACAACAGAACAACCAATATGACACCACAAGAGTCTAGAGACTCTATACCAGCAAGACCTGAACTTTCAACACAGATGAAACAGAAAAGAATGACCTTCAAAACTACCTCATGAAAATGATAGAGGTCCTCAAAGAAGATATGAGAAAATCCCTTAACATAATAAAAGCTATATACAGCAAACCAACAGCCAGCATCAAAATATAAGGAGAGAAACTAAAGGCGATTCCTCTAAAATCAGGAACAAGACAAGGATGTCCACTCTCTCCATATCTCTTCAACATCGTACTTGAAATTCTAGCTACAGCAATAAGACAACAAAAGGAGATCAAGGGGATACAAATTGGAAAGGAAGAAGTCAAACTTTCACTGTTTGCAGATGATATGATAGTCTACATAAGGGACCCAAAGAATTCTACCAGGAAATACCTACAGCTGATAATCAACTTCAGCAAAGTGGCAGGATGCAAAATTAACTCAAAAAATCAGTTGCCCTACTATATATAGACAATAAAGGGGATGAGAAAAAAATCAGAGAAGCATCACCCTTTACAATAGCCACAAACACCATAAAATATTTTGTGATAACTCTAACCAAACAGGTGAAAGACCTGTATAACAAGAACTTTGAGTCTTTAAAGAAAGAAATTAAAGAAGATATACCATAAAACGCGAAGATCTCCCATGCTCTTGGATAGGTAGGATCAACATAGTAAAAGTGGCAATCTTATCAAAGCAATCTACAGATTCAATGCAATCCCCATCAAAATACCAACACAATTTTCATCAGCCTCAAAAGGACAATCCTCAGCTTTATATGGAAAAACAAAAGACCCAGGATAATCAAGGCAACCCTGTACAATAAAGGAACTTCTGGAGGCATCACCATCCTTGACTTTAAGCTCTAGAGCTATAATCCTGAAAACAGCTTGGTATTGGCACAAAAAAAGACAAGTAGACCAATGGAATCGAATTGAAGACTCTGATATCAACCCACACACCTTTGAACACCTGATCTTTAACAAAAAAAGCTAAAACTATCAAATGAAAAAAGAAAGCATCTTCAACAAATGGTGCTGGAGTAACAGGATGCTGGCATGTAAAAGACAACAGATAAATCCATATCTATTACCATGCACAAAACTTAAGTCCAAATGGATCAAAGACCTCAACATCAATCTAGCCACACTGAATCTCTTAGAGGAGAAAGTGGTAAGTACCCTTGAAACAATTGGTATAGGAGATCACTTCCTGAACATAACACCAGTAGCATAGACACTGAGATCGACACTTAAATAATGGGACCTCCTGAAACTGAGGAGCTTCTGCAGCGCAAAGGACATAGGCAACAAGACAAAACAACAGTCCACAGAATGGGAAAAAATATTCACTAACCTCACATCTGACAGAGGGCTGATCTCCGAAATTTCCAAAGAACTCAAGAAGCAAGTCTCCAGAACACCAAAGGATCCAATGAAAAAGTGGGCTACAGAATTACATAGAGAATTATCAATAGAGGAGTCCAAAATGGCCAAGAGACACTTGAGAAAATGCTTAACATCCTTAGCCATTAGGGAAATGCAAATCAAAACAACTCTGAGAAACCATCTCACTCCTGTCAGAATGGCTAAAGTCAAAAACACTAATGACAGTTAAGCTGGAGAGGATGTGGAGAAAGGGGTACACTCCTCCACTGCTGGTGGGCATGCCAACTTGTGCAGCCACTTTGGAGATCAGTATGGAGATTCCTCAGGAAAATGGAAATCAGTCTACCACAAGATCCACTCTTAGGCATATACCCAAAAGATGTACTCTCATACAATGAGGACATCTGCTCGACTATGTTCATAGCAGCATTATTTTTCATAGCCAGAACCTGGAAAGAACCTAGATGCCCCTCAACTGAAGAGTGGATAGAGAAAATGTGGTACATTTCTACAATGGAGTACTACTCAGCAGAAAAAAATGGAATCTTGAAATTTTCAGGCAAATGGATGACACTAGAAGAAAGCATCCTGAATGAGGTAACCCAGTCACAAAAAAAGAAACATGGTATGTACTCACTCATATATCCATTTTAGACATGGAACAGGGCATTGCCAGCCCATAATACCACCACCAGAGAGTCTGGGGTACAGGGAGGACACTAAGAGAGATATGCATGGTAACCCAGAGAAGGGTTTGGGAAGGGCAGAAGGAGTTGGGAGAAAGAGAGGGAAAAAAGAGGAGGGGAGAGGAGGACATGGGAGAGCAGGAAGGTTGAGGCAGGGTATGAATAGAGGAGAAAATAGAGGGAGCCATTATAAGTTAGAGGAGATATTTGGCACTAGTTAGATCTTCACAGATCTACAAGAATGACACCAACTGGCATTAAGGCTACCTTAAATGCCCTCCCATGATAATGAGAATGATGACTACCTTATATGCCATCCTAGAATTCTCATCCAGTGGCTGATGGAGGCAGAGGCAGACACCCACATCTGTGAACTGAATTGAACTCCTGGAACCCAGCTGCAAAGAGGAGTGATGACCAAAGGAATCAAGACCAGGCTGATGAAACCCACAGAGGCAGCTGACCTAAATGCGGGGGAACACATGGGCCCCAGAATTATGGCTGAGGGGTCAGCATGGGACTAATACAGACATCCCTCCCACTAAACTTGGGTGACAGAGAGGAGTCCTTGGCAATCTGTAGGACCTTGGAGAGTAGAGAAGTATTTATTCCTGGCATACAGATGGACTCTGGGAACCCATATCACATGGAGGGATGCTCTCTCAGCCTGGACACATGGGGAAGAACCTAGGCCCTTCCTGAGATGATGTGACAAACTCTGAAAATCCCTCATGGAAGCCCTTACCCTTCCTTGGGAGTGGAGGGGGATGGAGTGGGAGTGAGGGGTTGGGAGGATTGGGGGGTGAGGGAAGAGGGGAAGGAGAGGGGACTGATAGTAACATGTGCAAAAAGTTAAATAAAAAATATGAAAAAAGAAATAGAAAAAAAGCAACAAATCTCTAAAAGAAGCCAAGAAAAAAACAATCAAACAGATGAAGGAAACAATTCACAGTTCAAGACCTGAAGACCGAAATAGAGGCAGTGAAGAAAACACGAACTGAGGGAATGCTGGAAATAGAAGCTGAATAAACGATCAGGAACTACAGATGTAAGCATAACCAACAGAATACAAGAGATTGAAGACAGAATATCAGGTGCTGAAGATAAACTAAAGGAACCAAATTCATCGACCAAAGATAATATCAAATTCAACAAATCCTTAACACAAAATATCCAGGAAATATGGAACACTGTGAAAAGATCAAACCAAAGAATACCAGGTATAGAAGAAGGTGAAGAAGCCCAACTCAAAGGTGCAGAAAACATATTCAACAAAATCATAGAAGAAAACTTTCCCAACATGAAGAAGGACATGCCTATGAAAGTACAGGAAGCATATCAAACGCCAAATAGACTGGACCAAAAAAAGAAGTCCCCATGCCACATAATAATAAAACCCCAAACATACAGAATAAAGAAAGAATATTAAGAACAGTGAAGGAAAAAGGCCAAGTAACATATAAAGGCAAACCTATCAGAATTACACCTGACTTCTTCCTGGAAACTCTAAAAGTCAGAAGGTCCTGGATAGATGTTATACAAACACTAAGAGATACCAGACTCCAGCCCAGACTACTGTACTCAGCAAAGCTTTCAGTTACCATAGATGGAGAAAACAAGATATTCCATGACTAAACCAGATTTACACAATACATATCCACAAATCCAGCCCTACAGAAAGTTCTGAAAGGAAAACTCCAACCTAAGGAAATTAACTACACTCACAAAAACTTAGGCAATAGATAATCTCACTTTACCAAAAGCCAAAAATTGGGGAAAAACTCACACACACAATACCACTACCAAAAAACAAATCCCAAACAAACAAGATTCCACAATAAATGGTCATTAATATCTCTCAATATCAATGGTCTTAACTATAAAAAGACATAGGATAACAGAATGAATACGAAGACAAACTCCATCCTTCTGATGCATATAAGAAACACATCTCACCTTCAAAGACAGGCATTACCTCAGAGTTAAGGGCTGGGAAAAGATTTTCCAATCAAATGGACCTAAGAAGCAAGCAGGTATATCTATCCTAATATCTAACAAACTAGACTTTAACCTGAAATCAATCAAAAGAGATGAAGAAGGTCATTTCATATTCATCACAGGAAATATCCATAAGGATGAAGTCTTAATTCTAAACATCTATGCCCCAAATACAAAGGTACCCACATTCGTAAAAGAAAAATTACTAAAACTCAAATCACATATTAAACACCACATACTCATAATGGGAGACTTCAACACCCCACTCTCACCACACAGTGTCCTAGGGTTCATTTTAGATAATTGATCTGTTCATGTTACTCTCCCTTGTGTGGCTGTTAAATACCTTCCAAAGGAGGTGTAGGAATGCAGTCTCTTAAGAGTCTTGCAGACAAATCTTCATGACTCTGCTATAACCTTTCTCTCCTACCTTGACACCCGCCTAAGTCTTTGCAAATCTGTATTTCTTCCTTTAGTCATTTTAAGAATTTTCAGTTATCCTTCTAAATTTAGTACAAGTGTTAGCTCTTCAGAGTCCTCCTTGTTGACTGGCCCTCTGTGGATATCCCTCATGAACATTATATTTCTTTGTACCCTCACTCTTATCCCTTCTACATTTCAACATTGTTCTCTTACACCCTCACTGTCTATTCCTTGAGAGCAAGGACTATGGTGTTTGCTGCCATCATCATCTGTTAGCATGGTGTCTGGCACATAGTATACACTCTACTAGAATATTAACAATAAATGGGCCGAGCGTTGGTGGCGCATGCCTTTAATCCCAGCACTCGGGAGGCAGAGGCAGGCGGATCTCTGTGAGTTCGAGGCCAGCCTGGTCTACAATAGCTAGTTCTAGGACAGCCTCCAAAGCCACAGAGAAACCCTGTCTCAAAAAAAACAATAAATGAACCTCTGGTCCCACACTGAATTCTCAAGTGTTCCTAGAACAGGTATAATGGGAGCTGCAGAGAGGGATGATTTCTCAAGATTAAATTTTTTCGCAAGAGGAAAAAAAACAAGATACCTTTGCCATAAACAGGAAGAAGACATTCCAAATATGTATATTTCTCATGTTTAAGAAACCTGAAGAAGCCAAGAAAATAGAGAAGAAATATGTTTCATAATCACAAAACTCATAAAATGTACAACATGACGTTGATCACTAACTTAATGTCAATGATTCAATTATCAATTCAGTAGAATTTGACTATTCAGACCAAGAATTTAAGGACTTTTCATGATTCCCCACCTTTTGGGAGTTTTGTTTGTTTGGGTTTTGTTTTCTCTCTCTCTCTCCTTCTCCCTAGATGCAATGGGTTTAGCTGGAGGAAAAAGATCTGTAGTCACAAGCCATCCTCCAGCCTAGTGTCCTCTTGCAGAGAGACACGATCCACCTGCTCTTGGGTATTGATTCTACGCTATGTTGAATCTGAAGAAGCTATATCTTATCATGTCTCTTCCTCCTGAGTCCATGTGCCTAAACTCTCTATAAAATTATCATTGCTTTGCTAATATAAAGTAGTTCCTTACCTCTAGTCAACTATTAATCTCCTCTCATAGAAAACATGGAAACATGGCCTTTCTCAAAGCAGTCTTGAGTCCCCAGGAGCTTGGAGTATGGAGGCATTGGAAACTAGCTTAGGCTGCCTCTTTGCCTACAGCTGCCGCTTCTGTGTTCCCCTCAGGTAGCTGCCTGACTTTTACCTCCTGGAATTCTAATAAGGAAGAAGGAAATACATCTGCTCAGCTCAAGGTTCCTCAAATCTATCAGAGTCCCTGTTATTCCTAATCTAAAATGGAATAGGTGGGAGGCCCCTTGTCAGCCAGCTTCCCTAATGATCCTATGTCTTAATTATCTGTCCAAGCTCTCTACAACTCTCCCCTTAATCAAAATCTGACTTAACTTTTCTCTCTGTCTTGGGAAGTAAGAACTCTTCCCCTCTCTACTGCCCATGTTAGAAATTCTGGGCTCTGGGTTTATTTCACATCTTATACCAGAAACCCTTCCCGCTCTCAAAGTCACTTACCTCCCATCAGGTTTCCTACATGAGCCTTTACTTCCTGCTGGTTCTTTTATGTTTTCTCTTACCTAGTCAAAAAGTTTTAGCCTTGGCCATTAGTGATGCTGGGCAGTCAGCAGAGTCAGCATGAAATTCATTTCTCTCACATTCTAACTCCAATTTTGAAAACTAAACATCAATTTCCTAACTAAAAAAATAAAGGAATTTCACCTTGTTCATAGGTTTATTGTGAACACTTATGGGCTTGATATATTGAAATACCTTAAAAATAATGCCAATATCAAATTACCTACCTGTTTGCTGGAAATGGGCTCCTTCTCTATAACATTCCTCATGCCCTTGATGAATGGTTTAGAAAAGTATAAACATTGCTAGAAAACTACTATTGCATTACTTGTAAATATGGTATAGAATAAAGATGGGAAGGTATGAAAGAATCACATTGTCTCATGGTAAATTCAAGAAAACATGTCTTTATATTGTTGCTCATGTCTTTCATAAAATAAGGCATTGAAGGGGCTGGAGAGATGCTGCGGTGATTAAAAGCCCTGGGCACTCTTAACAAGGACCCCAGTTCCATCTCCTGCACTCCTACGGTGACTTGTAACCAGCTATAACTCCAGGTCCAGAGACTCCAGTGCCCTCTTCTGGCCTCTGTGAACACTGTGTGCACATGATGCACAGATGTAGATGCAGAAAATAAAATACTTTAAAAGACATTTTAAATGTGATGTATAGAATATTGACCAAAGTTCTTTTGCATAAAATAATGAAGAAATTCAAAGTTACAGTGGTTAAAGCTAGCAATAACAGGTTATTCTTTATATAATGATCTGAAAGATGGATACAGCTTAAATTTGCTTGTCATGTGTTATAAAATAAAACTTGATATAGTTTAAAGTTATCTTTGTAGAAAAACTGATTCAGAAAAATCAATTCATGGAAAAATATAGTTTAGGATGAAAAAGAATGGGACAGAGTGGCATTTAATCTTCTCAGAATGATGTTTGAATACAAAAATCTTGTTTTGTAAATGTTTTACTATGAGAATACTAGCCTTTAAAAATAACTAAGGGATTAATGTCAGAAATAAATGAGAAGCAAATAGATGAGTGAAACCACAAAATTTGAAGCCAAGATGCTCCATAAAAACAATAATGAACCAGACGAGTTGACGTGTAAAAATGAGAAGCAGAAGCCATCAACACAAGACCAATTAAATATTCTACATGAATAATCAGTCTTTGCAAACAATAACATCATTGACACCATATTTACAATATTTAAGAAGGTAATAAACATGCAAAAATCATCATTTCCTAATTTTATCCCAATGTGGTATTATCTCCATGCACTGATGTCTCTTTATGGTAAAAATGCTATGTGATGCCAGCTACCCTGTCTGCCTTCTAACCTGTTCAGTGACATCACATTGGTAGCTTAACATTATCCATGATGAAAAGGACCCTCACCACAGAAATTGCCAGCATGTACATTCACCGGGGCTTTCTTTTTGTTTGGGGATCTGTGATTAAACATTTACCAGCATAGTTTGACAAAACTCTTCCAAAAGGTAAAAATGTGAGAAGTGTCTCCATTAAGTCAATGAATATGACAGGTGATGAGTGTGGAGGCTGGCTTTAATCATCAACTCTATACAACCCAGAATCACCTGACAAAAAAATCTCAGTGAGGGATTGTCTACACCGTGTTGGCCTGTGGGTGTATTGTGTTAATGAATATGGGAAGACCAAGCCCCCTATTTAGTAGGTAGGGGAGCCCTGAACTGTGTAAGAATGGAGAAAGCAGTGTAAACAAGCAAGTAAGCAAGTGGTCGTGTATGCATTTATTTCTCTTTGCACTTTACTATGGATGTGATGCAATTAGCTGAAGTTCTATTTGGCTTTCTCATCATGATGAAATGAAGTCTGGAATTGAGAGCTAAAATAAACCCATCCTCCCCTGTGTTGCTTTTGGGGGGGTATTTTATGACAAACACAGAAATAACACTAGAACAATAGCCAAACTCATGGCAACAGCATTTGTCTGCTCTTCCATGACCCCTTGAGCCCAACACTGCATTGTTATCTTCATGGAAAGCTTTGTTCTGATTGACAAGAAGCAGTTTTGTTTACATCCTCCCTGAGCTATCATGTTTTTCTCCTTGTGTGTGTGTGTGTGTGTGTGTGGTTTTTTTTTTTTTTTGGTTTTTCGAGACAGGGTTTCTCTGTATTGTTTTCGAGGCTGTAGGTCCAGCCTGGCCTTGAACTCACAGAGATCCGCCTGCCTCTGCCTCCCGAGTGCTGGGATTAAAGGCGTGCGCCACCACCGCCTGGCTCTCCTTGTGTTTTTACTCAGACAGTGTAATATTATTACAACACAAGAAGCAGAGGGATAGATTGTTTTAAAAAGCCTTTCGTTTTACAGCACTTCATCTTCTAGGAAAGGACAAAGATAGGATGGGCACTGGGTACTTCAACCACTTTCTTCTTCTCTTGCAATAGTTGAGGAGAGTCTGCAATTACTATCTTCTTGATTATTCTAATCTTATATGCATTAATTAGGGAGGGCTAGGGTTAGGATTAGGACCAAGAAGAGAACTACCAGAGTATGGGACTTGCTTGCACCCACCGGAAGGAAATCCTGGTTTCCTATCCACCAGGCCAGGAAGAGGCTCTTTCTTCACCCACTAGAAGAAGGGATGGGAAGGAGACAATACAAAAACACACTCAGCAACAGAAAAACAGAGACTCTACACCAGCAAGACACGAACATTCCAATGCATATGAAGCAGAAGAGAATGACTTTAAAAACAACTTCTTGAAAATGATAAAGGCCCTCAAAGAGGATATGAGAAAATCCCTTAAAGAGATAGAGGAAAAAACAAACCAAAAAATGCAAGAAATAGAAAAAAAACTAAAAAAATCCAAAAAATGCAAGAAATGGAGGAAAAGACAAGCAAAAATTGCAAGAAACAATTCAAACATTGTAAGGGTTGAAAGCTGAAATAGAGACAATAAAAAACAGAGTCTGAAGGAATGCAGGAAATAGAAAAGCTGGCAAATGGTCAGGTACTACAGATGTAAGCATAACCAACAGAATACAAGATATGGAAGAGACAATCTCAAGTGTTGAAGATACACCATGAGAAATAGATTCATCGACCAAAGAAAATCTTAAGTCCAACAAACCCCTAACACAAAATATCCAGGAAATATGGTACACTGTGAAAAGACCAAATCTAAAAATAATACGTATAGAAGAAGGTGAAGAAAACCTCAAAGGGGGTAGAAAATATATTCAACAAAATAACAGAAGAAAACTTTCCCAACTTAAAGAAAGACATGCCAATGAAGGTACAGGAAGCTTACAGAACACCAAATAGAGTGGACCACAAAAAAAATCCCCTCACCACAAAATAATCAAGACCCCAAAAATAAAGAATAAAGAAAGACTATTAAGAACAGCTAAGGAAAAAGGTCAAGTAAAATATAAAGGCAAACCTATCAGAATTACACTTGACTTCTCCATGGAAACTCTGAAACACAAAAGAATATACCTTCTTCTTAGCACCACATGGAACCTTCTCAAAAAATCGACCACAGACGGGGCAACATAGCAAACCTCAACAGGTACAAAAAAAAATTGGAATAGCTCCATGTATCTTATCAGACCACAATGCATTAAAATTAGAATTCAACAACAAAACAAACTGAAGAAACCCTACAAGCTCATGGAAATTGAATAATGTTCAATTGCACCACTCCTGGGTCAAAGAAGAAATAAAAAAGAAATTAAAGACTTCCTAGAATTCAAACCAATGAAGACACAACATACCCAAACTTATGGGACACTTTGAAAGCAGTGCTAAGAGGAACGTTCATAGCACTAAGTGCTCACATGAAGAAATTGCAGAATAGTTACACTAGGGAATTAACATCACAACTGAAAGAACACAAAGAAGCAAACTCACCCCAGAGGAGTAGATGCCAGAAAATAATCAAATTTAGGGCTGAATCAATAAGGTAGAAACTATGAAAACAATACAAAGAATCAATGTAACAAAGAGTTGCTTCTTTGAGAAAATTAACAAGATAGACAAACTTTTATCCAAACTTATGAAACAGCAGAGTGTGTACATGCAAATTAACAAAATCAGGAATGAAAAGGGGGACATGACAACATACACTGAGGAAATCCAGAGAATCATCAGGTCATACTTTGAAATCCTGTACTCCAAAAAATTAAAAAATTTAAAGGAAATGGACAATTTTCTGGATAGACATCACTTGCCAAAATTAACTCAAGAACAGATAAGCAATTTAAACATACCTGTAAACACTAAGGAAATTGAAGCAATCATCAAAAGGCTCCCAAGCAAAAAAAGTCCAGTTCCAGATGGCCTCAGTGCAGAATTCTACCAGAAATTCAAAGAACAGCTTATACCAATTCTTCTCAAAGTATTCCATGCAATAGAAGCAGAAGGGACTTTGTCAAACTCTTTTTATGAGGTTTCAATAACCTTGATACCCAAGCCACACAGAGACACAACTAAGAAAGAGACTTTCAGAACAATATCGCTCATAAACATTGATGCAAAAATACTCAATAAAATACTGGCAACTCCAAGAACACAGCAGAAAAAAAATCATCCACCATGATCAAATAAGTTTCATGCCAGAGATGCAGGGATGGTTCAGCATACAAAAATCCACCAGTGTAATCCACGATATAAACAAGCTGAGAAACAAAAAAAAAATCACACGATCATCTCACTAGATGCTGTAGGCCTTTGACAAAATCCAACATCCTTTCATGATAAAGGCCTTGCAGAGATCCAGAATAACAGGAACATATCTGAACATACAGCAAACCAACAGCCAACATCAAACTAAAAGGAGAGAAACTCAAAGTAATTCCTCTAAAACAGGATCAAGAGAAGGCTGTCCACTCTCTGCATACCTCTTCAATATTGTACTTGAAGTTCTAGCCAGAGAGATAAGACAACAAAAGTAGATAAAAGGGATAAAAATTGGAAAGGAAGAAGTCAAACTTTCAGTATTTGCAGATGATATGATTGTTTACAGAAATTACCCAAAAAAAACCTACCAGGGAACTCCTACAACTGATAAATACCTTCAACAAAGTAGCAGGATACAGGATCAACTCAAGAAAATCAATAGCCCTACTATATACAGATGATAAAAGAGCTGAGAAAGAAATCAGAGAAACATCATGCTTTACAATTGCCACAAACAACATAAAATAACTTGGGGCAATGGCAACCAAACAAGTAAAAGACCTGTATCACAAGAACTTTGAGTCTTTAAAGAAATTAAAGAAGACACAGGAAAATGGAAAGATCTTCCATGCTCTTGGATAGGTAGGATCAATATAGTAAAAATGGCAATCTTGCCAAAAGCAATCTACAGATTCAAAGCAATCTCCATCAAAATACTAGCAAAATCCTTCACAGACCTTGAAAGAATAACAATCAATTTTATATGGAAAAACGAAAGACCCAGAATAGCCAAAACAACACTGTACAATAAAGGAAATTCTGGAGGCATCAGCATCCCTAACTTCAAGATCTATTATAGAGCTATAGTCCTGAAAACAACTTGGTATTGGCACAAAAACAGACAGGTAAACCAATGGAATCAAATTGAACATCCTGATATTAACCCATACAGTATGAATAACTGATCTTTAACAAAGAAGCTAAAATTATACAATAGAAAAAAGAAAGCATCTTAAACAAATGGTGCTGGCGTAACTGGATGCTGGCATGTAAAAAACAACAGATAGATCCATGTCTATTGCCATGCACAAAACTTAAGTCCAAATGAATCAAAGACCTCAACATCAATCCAGTCACACTGAACCTCATAGAAGAGAAACTGGGAGGTACCTTTTAATGAATTGGTACAGGCGACTGCTCCCTGAACAAGACACCAGTAGCAGACAATGAGGTCAACAATTAATACATGGGACATCCTGAAACTGAGAAGCTTCTTCTGTAAGGCAAAGGTCACAGTCAACAAGACAAAAAGGCAGCCCACAGAATGAGAAAAGATATACACTAACCCCACATCTGACAGAGAACTGATCTCTAAAATTTACAAAGAACTCAAGAAGCAAGCCTCCAAAAGGCCAAAGGATCCAATTAAAAAGTGGACTGCAGAACTAAGCAAAGAATTTCAATAGAGGAGTCTAAAATGACTGAGAGACACTTAAGAAAGTGCTCAATATCCCTAGCCCTCAGGGAAATGCAAATCAAAACAACTCTGAGATACCATCTTACTCCTGTCAGAATGGCTAAAATAAAAAAACACCAATGACAGTTTATGTTGGAGAGGATGTGGAGAAAGGTGAACACTCCTCCACTGCTGGTGGGAGTGTCAACTTGTACAACCTCTTTGGAAATCAGTATGGAGATTCCTCAGGAAAATGGGAATCAGTCTACCACAAGATCCAGCAATCCCACTCCTAGATATACACCCAAAAGATGCAATTCATACAACATGGACATCTGTTCCATTGTATTCATAGCAGCATTATTTGTAATAGCCAGAACCTGGAAGCAACCTAGATGCCCCTAAACTGAAGAGTGGTTAGAGAAAATATGGTACATTTACACAATTGAGTACTATTATGGAATCTTGAAATTTGCAGGCAAAGGGACAGCACTAGAAGAAACCATCCTGAGTGAGGTAACCCAGTCACAAAAAGACAAACATAGCAAACATAGTATTTACTCACTCATATATGAATTTCAGACATGGATCAGGAGAATGCCAGCCTACAACCCCACTGACAGAGAGACTGGGAAACAGGAAGGACCCTAAGAGAGTTATGCATGGTAACCCAGTGCAGGTGGAATGAGGCAAGATCTCCTGAGCAGATTGAGAGCATTCGGGGGAGGATAGAGGGAGCCAGGAAAAAGAGAGGGGAGAGTGGAGGGGAGAGGAGGACATGGGGGAGCAGGAAAGTTGAGTCATGGGAAGAATAGAGGAGAGCAGGAAGGGAGATACCATAATAGAGGGAGTCATTATAGGTGTGAGGAGAGATCTGGCACTCGTGAGATTTCCAGAGATCTACAAGGATGACACTAACTGCCAAACTAAGCAATAGTGAAGAAACTACTTTAAATGCCCCTTCCTGACATTACCTTATATGTCATCCTAGAGCCTCCATCCAGTGACAGAAGCAGAGGCAGACACCCAGAGCTAAATACTGAACTGAACTCCTGGAACCCAGTGACAGCGAGGGAGGAGTGATGAGCGTAAGGGTCAAGACTGGACTGGTGAAACCCAGAGAAACAGCTGACCTGAACAAGGGGGAGATCTTGGACTGAGAGGCCAGCATGGAACTGATCCAGACTCCCTGAATGTGGGTGTTAGTGAGGAGGCCTAGACAACCTAGGAGGCTTTGGGTAGTAGATCAGTATTTATCCCTGGCACACAAGTGGAATTTGCATGCCCATCACACACAATGATGGATGCTCTCTCAGCCTGTACTCTTGGGGGAGGGCCTACGCCCTACCCTGAATGAAATGACAGACTCTGGATATTCCCCATGGAGGACCTTGGGTTGGCGGTTAGGGTAGTTGATGGGAGGGTTGGGGAGAGGGGAGGGAGAGGAGCTGGGATTGACATGTGAAGCAACCTTATTTCTAATTTAAATTAAAAAATCTAAAAAACAAAATCATTGGCTATTTAGAAACCAATTAGATGAAATTTACTTATAGAGCCAATATAAATTAAATTCAAGGTTCAAACAGCATTTTCTTACATAGATTAACAGACTGAATCTATAATTATTTTAAACTGTAAAAGTCAGAAAGTAGTCAAAATAATTTTGAAATTCAAGTTAAAGACTGAAGAGTACCTGACTTAAAACTTACTATTAATCAGTAGTAATAAAGACAGCAAAATTGTTGTGGGTACAAATTTGTAAACCAACACAGAAACACAGAGAACTCACAAAAGACTCATGCATACATCATCAACTGACTTTATTAAATGAAAGAAAGGATGGTCTTCTAGTCCATAGTGCAGCAACAGCTGGCTAGTTTATGGTACAGGAACAACTCACTAGTCCATGGTGCAGGAAAAGTTGGCTAGTACATGGTGCAGCAACCACTGGATAGTGCATGGTGCAGGACCAGCTGGATACCACAGCTAGTATTTCAATCTTTACCTTACATCATATTCAAAAATTAACTCATTTAAAACCAAAGTCTAAAACTGTAAAGTACTGAGAAGAAAGCATAGTTAAGACAACAACAAAAAGTCATAGAAGTTAGAAGGGAGGCCTGACTTTCAGAAGATACTAGTATGAAAGTAAAAAGGCCAGACCCAGACTGAAAGAATATGTATCTGACAAAGGGCTTATGAGCAGGATATATACAGACTCTGACATAAGAAGGCATAATGTAAACCACATAAAGAAGGCAGAAGAGTTAAGCAGGTCCATCACAAAGATATAAAAGACCAGCATGATGTAGAATGATACTCTTGTTCACTGTAAAGAGTTATCACTCATAATGGTTTAATAAAACACTGATTTGCCAGTATCCAGGAAGAAAGTATAGGCCAAGCTACAAGACTAGGAGAATTCTGGGAAGAGGAGAGGCAGAGATGCAGTTTCTAGCCAGACTCAGAGGAAGCAAGATGAAAATGCCTTACTGAGGACAGGTACCAAGCTATGGGGCTAAACATAGATAAGAAGTATTGGTTAATTTAAGTTGTAAGAGCTAGTTAGTAATAAGCCTGAGCAACAGACCAAACAATTTATAATTAATATAAGTCTCTATGAGGTTATTTGGGATTGAATGGCTAAATGAACAGGCAGGACAGAAACTTCTGTCTACACCAGCACACATGTGAAAGGATGTGATCAAGGAAATGCACATCTTTATAAAACACAGTGAAATAGTTAGATAGATTCTCTGTACAAGTAAATGAAAACATGCAAAAAAACACTTAAGCAACCATCTTATTTCATAGGTGTCTACCTGAAAGAAATGAAAACACTTGTTCAAAAAATTATTTGCACATAAATGTTTCCAGCAGCTATCTACTGGATTCTTTTATGTTGCCATGACCAAAACACCTGACATGAGAAGGAAAGCATTGTTTTGACTCATGGTCTCAAAGGATCCCAGTCCATCATGGTGCGTAAGGAGTGGCTGAGCATCTCTATGGTGATGGGACTATGAGATGGTGGCTTGTTCACATAAGCACAGGCAGTAATCAGGGAAAATAGGCAAGGGACCACACGTTTCCTGTAGTTGTTTTTTTTCTCTCTCTTTGCTCTTTGGGGACCAGGCACCCAGCTCCTAAATATATACATGGAGACTTATTCTTACTTAAGGATGTCTGGCTTTAGCTTGGCTTGTTTCTAGCCAGATTTTTTTATTTAAATTATCCCATCTACCTTTCTCTGTTCTCTGTCCCTTTCTTTCCTTCTTACTCAATGACTGGTTTTGTGACTGGATGGTTGGCCCTAGAGTCCCCCCCCTCCTCCTTTTTTCTCTGCTTGCTCTCTTAAACCTATTTATTCTCTGCCTGACAGCCCTAACTATCCCTCCCCTACCTGGCTATTGGCAATTCAGCTCTTTATTAGACCAATCAAGTGTTTTAGGCAGGCAAAGTAACACAACTTCACACGTGCAATAAAAAAGAATACAACACATTTTGCATCATGAAATAAGAATTCCACAACATAAAAGAACATAACACATCTTTAACTAATATTCCACATTTTCTTCAGCAGAGTTGATTGTTTTCTATTCTTGATTTTACAAATGGGCACTTTTACTCATCTTTCCATAATTTTATTATTCATTATTGTATCCTTTCATAACATTTTATCTCTGCCTCTTTGTTTTATCTCTAGGTGATCTATTTATCTCTAACTTACTACAAGCTATTTTAAAGTCTCTTCATTTATAGTATAAAGAGCTACAAGAGGGTGACAATAATCTTGATTGTCGACTTGTTAGGAATTGCCCAGGAAAGCCTATATGGGACTGCCACCACTGCCCAACCACATGCATTTCTTCAACTAAACAGCCCACATGTGCTGCACAGCTGTATGAGTGACAAATTCATTCACTTTTAACATTTCTGGAAACCTCTTTATTATCCTTACATTTGAAGGATATTTTAACAAAAGGGAACTTTTAGCACTCCATATCTTTTATCTTGCATTAATTCCTATGAGATGGATCATAATTTTGTCTGCACATATCTTTCTTCCCCTTCTTGTTGCCTATAGAACATCTTAATATGGCTTTTTTCATTTTCACTTTGATGCTATGAGGACACTGCTCTGTGTTTTCCACTGGGGTAAGATGACCTTCCCTTCCTGGCTTCTTTGCCAATGCTCCTCCGAGAATGTGTCAAGGCCTTTCACTTATCTTTCTCTTCCTACTACCTATATCCAACAATTAAATTCTGACCAGTGTCAGGTTGTCATAGCAACAAATTGGTCATGTTGTTCTCAGAAATGAAAAGTGATGGCCCACTCAAACAGCTAATTTCATATTCCTGGTTAGAAGGAAAATATAAAGAAGAAACTGCAGTTTCTTAGCTTATCTTTAAAAACCTAATTAAAAATGTAAGTATTTTGTGATTAGTAACATGAGTGCTTTATAGCGCAAGGAGTTTTTTCTGTCAACTTTGTAACATGATTGACAGAGAAAGCAACTTGCTTCAGTAATGGAAAGCTCAGTCCCCAGTCACTGGACTGACGTGTATTTGTTTGACATATATTTTAAGTCAGAAACGATGCTGCATAGAAGCAAGCATGGATAATCATTTGTGGTTTGGTTTATAACATCCAATTTTATTTTCTAAATCTGCTTCATAAAATCTACAGTAAGGAAACATTAAAGATTAGGCTGAGAATACTCATCTTTGAAACTCTAATTTCGCTTCATTTAGGCCGGGCTTGACATCCCATGAAGACATGTTATTGAGAACCTACTGCATGCCAGACTCCATTAGGAACTGGGGATACACTGGTTAAGAATTTTAAGGCTTCTATCTTAGATAATCTCTAACATCCCAAGACAAACACAGAAACAAAACATTACAGAAGGGATGAGCACTACAAAGAAGGAGGTGATATTGTCATATACTAGGCTGGCCTGATCTAGAGCATCCTCTCTGGGAAATTAAATTTAATCTGAGGCCTGAGGACAACTGGAAGTTAACAAATAGGGCTGCTTTCATGCAACAGAAATCATAAGAAGGATGGAGTTGCCCCCCTTGGTTCATGTCTTGGTCACTGCTCTGTTGCTGTGATGAAACACCGTGACCAAGGCAGCTAACCTGAGAAGCATTTAATTGGGAGCTTGCCTACAGATTTAGCGGGCTAGCCTGTGAGTGTCATGTTAGGAAGCAGGCACAAATGGCATGGAGCAGTATCTAAGAACTTTACATCCTGATCCAGGGGCAGCAGGCAGAGGGAGAGACTCAGGCTGCTGTGGGCTTTTGGAAGCCCAAAGCCCACTCCCAGTGACGTAATTCCGTCAGCAAAGGCACACCAACTCCTTCCTAAACAGTTCCCAACGCTCAGTCACTTCTAGATGACTAAAAATCCAAATATATGAGTCTGTGGAGGTCATGCTTATTCAAAATACACAGTTAGATTCTTTCTTATTTTTAGAAATTCCAGAAATTTTTTTATCTTTCTCACATATATGGTATCCCAACCGCAGTTCCTCCTCCCTCCCCTCCCTACGCTTCTCCCCACACCTCCCTTCTCCCCCGCAGATTCAGCCTATCTCAATCTCCCCTCAGGAAAGAGCAGGCTTCTCAGGGATAGCAACCAACATGGTATAATATGCTATAATAATACCAGGCACATATCATCACATCACAGCTGGGCAAAGCAACCTATTAGGAGGGAAAGGGTCCCATAAGCAGGCGAAAGAGTCAGAGACAACCTTCACTCCCACTGATAGGAGTCCCACAAGAACACCAAGTGATTCAGCCATAGCATATATGTAAAGGACATAGGTCAGACCCCTATAGGCTCCCTGATCTCTGTGAGCCCCCATGAGCCTTGGTCAGTTAATTCTGTGGTCTTGTTCTCATAGTGTCCATGTCCCTTCTCATTCCTCTCATCCTTCCTCCTCCTCCTTCATAGGACTTCCTGAGCTTCACCTAATATTTGTTGTGAGACTCTGCATCTGCTCCCATCAGTTGCTGGATGAGTCTCTCTGGTCTCTAATGATGATTCTGGAGGCTATGATCCCAGAACACTCTGCAGGCAGGACAAACTGTAGCTCAACGATTTTGTGGCTGAGTTGGTGTCCCAGTCTGTGTCCCCCATTACTAGAAGTCTTTCTAGGGTTACTCTTGTAGATTCCATGAAGTTTCTATTGCACTAGGTTTCCACCTTAGCCCAAAATGCCTCCTAATTCCAGTTGTTTCTCCCAGTATTTTCCACCCTTCTCCCCATGTGATCACTCCTGTTCCCAACTTCACCTACCCCCAGATCATGCTCAAAATTCATTTTATTACCTTTTCTCAGAGAGATTCTTGTATATGCCCCATAATCCCTCCTTGTTACTTAGCCTCTCTGAGTCTGGGGATGGTGGAATGATTATCTTTTACTTTACAGCTAATATTTACATACTATGTTTGTCTTTCTGAGTTACCTTACTCAGGATGAGTTTTTTTCAAGTTCCATCCATTTGCCTGCAAATTTCATGATGTCATTGTTTTTAACAGCTGAGTAATACTCCATTGTGTAAATGTATCACATTTTCTTTATCCATTCTTTGGTTGATGGATATCTAGCTTTATTGTGTTAGTATTCTAAAGAGGATTGCATTGACTCTGTCTATTGTTTTTGGTAGGATGGTCAATTTGACTATGTTCATCCTATCTATCCATGAGGATGGGAGATCTTTTCATCTTCTGGCATCTTCTTCAATTTCCTTCTTCAAAGACTTGAAGTTTTTATCATAACAGTCTTTCACTTGCTTGCTTAGAGCTACCCAAGGATATTTTATATTATTCGTGGCTATTATGAAGGATGTCATTTTCCCGTTTTTCTTCCTTAGCCAGTTTGCCATTTGTATATAAGAGGGATACTGATTTTTTGGAGTTATTCTTGATCCTTGTATCCAGCCACTTGAATTATAAATGGTCTAAAATTATTGCACTCAACTGTTTCATAACTCACCCTGTGTCTCATTTCTTTCCCACCTAAAACTGTAGCACCTGAATGATGAGTGCCAATCAAGGCATGGTCCACATATCAGCAATACTGTTAACATAAAATGCAAACTTTCAGTCCCAAACTATATTAGCTTTCTGGGGCAAAACTGGATAGTTTATGACAAATTAAATTTACTCTCTTACAATTTTGAAGGTCTGAAGTCTTAAATTTGAGTATTGGAAGAACTGTGGTCCTCCAAAAGTCTTGGGGGTTGTGGGTGAACTCTTTCATTGTTCCTTCCAGCTGTCAGGACTCCAATCATTTCTGAGCTTGTGGCTGTGACATAGTCTCCATGCACAAATGGTCTTTTCCACATGTCTTTGTCCCTTACATATGTTTCTTCTGACTCCTATGTAATCCAGGATCATTTGACCTTGGCATCCTTCAATTATATCTACAAAGATTCTGTTTATTCCAAAGAAGGTCATACTCACAGGTTTCATGGGTATATAAACATATCTTTTGGGGGCCACCATTTGACATACCATACTGTACTGTACACTAATTCAAAATCCTTGGTTTAGGACCTAGAGATCTGTGGCTGACCAAATCTTCTGATGATTTTTGTGATTTGGAGTTTAAAGCTATGTAGAATAACCCTTTGCTGTTCAGTGGATTTTGTTGTTGACTTTCCTGCTCAACCTTTACATGCTGCTGGTCTTAGGGAGAGGTCTTTATAGGAAACATGAAACACTTTTTCAGAAATACCAAATGGAAGCATTTCCATGGTCTTGAAATGAGCATATATTTATTTTTATAATTATCTGTATGTTATTTGATTCTTTGTTTTGGGTTTTGTACAGATTTAGTGGGGGGTGGGGGGTATGGGGGTGTGGGGGTGGGTGTGGTTGTACACAGAGGCCAGAGAAAGACATTATATGAAGCTAAGGTTATACATAGTTGTGAGGTGCCCTGAAGTTGTGGTGAGCAAGCCACCTCACTAGCCACCTATTAACAGGGTTTTTAAGGCAGTCTCTCACTATACAGGCTGGCTCACCACTCTCCTTTCTCTGCCTACTCAGGGTTTGATTACAAACTTGTGCTACCATGTCTGGCAATCTATCAGTTATTTTTAAAAGAACTTAAGAACTAACCTTTCTTTTTTTCCTTTATTTTATTTTATTTTATTTTCCAGTTTAAATTTAGATAAGAAACAAGGTTGCTTCACAAGTCAGTTCCAGGTCCCTCTCCCATTCCCTCCCCTCCTCCCGAGCCCTCCCCCCAACCCCCCCATTATCCCCTCATTCCCCCTGGGAGAGTGAGGCCCTCCATGGGGGTGTCCATAGTCTGTCACTTCATATAGGGCAGGGCCTAGACCCTTCCCCAAGAGTTCAGGGTGAGAGTGCACCTCACATTGTTCTATGGGAGTCCAAAATCCGTGTGTATACTTGGGATGGGTACTGATCTGCTGGCCAAGGCTCAATAGATTCCCTAGGCCTCCTCACTGACACCCAGATTCAGGGGGTCTTGATCAGTCCCATGCTGGATTCCCAGGCTGATGCCTGGGATTCAAGCGTTAACCTTTGTCTGGTCAGCTGTTTCTGGGGGTTAAACCAGCCCAGTCTTAATCCCTTTGATCATCAGTCCTCCCTCTCTGTTACTGGCTTTCTTGAGTTCAGCTCAGTACTTAACCTAGGGAGTCTGCCTCATCTTCAATCAGCCACTAAATGAAGTTTCTGTTTCCCAGACTCTCTGGCCATAGGATTGTAGGCTGGCACTCCCCAGATCTATGTCTAAAATCCATATATGAGAGAGTACATGCCATGTTTCTCTTTTTGTGACTGGGTTACCTCACTCAGGATGGTTTCTTCTAGTGTCATCCATTTGCCTGCGAATCTCATGATTCCATTATTTTTTTATGCTGAATAGTACTCCATTGTGTAGATGTACCACATTTTCTCTATCCACTCTTCAGGTGAGGGACATCTAGGTTGCTTCCAAGTTCTGGCTATTACAAATAAAGCTGCTATGAACATAGTGGAACAGACATCCTTGTTGTATGAATGGGCATCTTTTGGATATATGCCTAAGAGTGGAGTTGCTGGGTCTTGTGGTAGGTTTATTCCCATTTTTCTGAGGACTCTCCATACTGATTTCCAAAGTGGCTGAAATAGTTGGCAATCCCACCAGCAATAGTGATTGATAGCTTTGCCGGGTATAGTAGTCTGGGCTGGCATCCATGGTCTCTTAGTGTAGGTAGAATATCTATCCAGAACCTTCTGGCTTTCAGAGTTTCCATGGAGAAATCAGGTGTAATTCTGATAGGTCTGCCTTTATATGTTACTTGACCTTTTTCCTTAGCTGCTCTTAATATTCTTTCTTTATTCTGTATGTTTGGGGTCTTGATTATTATGTGGCGAGGGGATGTTTTTGTGGTCCACTCTATTTGGTGTTCTGTAGGCTTCTCGTACCTTCATTGGCATGTCTTTCTTAAGGTTGGGAAAGTTTTCTTCTATGATTTTGTTGAATATGCCTTCTGCCCCTTTGAGGTGGATTTCTTCTCCTTCTTTTATACCTATTATTCTTAGGTTTGGTCTTTTCATGGTGTCCCATATTTCCTGGATGTTTTGTGTTAAGGATTTGTTGGATTTAAGGTTTTCTTTGGTTGATAAATCCATTTCTCCTAGTGTATCTTCAACACTTGAGATTCTCTCTTCCATCTCTTCTATTCTGTTGGTAATGCTTGTATCAGTAGTGCCTGACTGTTTGTCCAACTTTTCTATTTTCTGCCTTTCTTCAGATTGTGTTTTTTAATGTCTCTATTTCAGTTTTCAACCCTTGCAGCGTTTGCATTGCTTCTTGCAATTTTCTGTTTATCTTTTTGTACATTTGTTGCCTTTTATGAATTTTTTGGTTTGTTCTTTCTTCCATTCCTTGCATTTTTTGGTTTGCTTTTTGTTCCATTTCTTGCATTTTGTGCTTTGTTTCTTCTTCCATTTCCTGTCTTTTTTGGTTTGTTTCTTCTTCCATTTTTTTCATTTTTTGCTTTTTTTTCTACCATTTCTTGCATTTTTTTGCTTTGTTTCTTCTTTCCTGCCTTTTTTGGTATGTTTCTTCTTCCAATTCTTGCATTCTTGGTTTGTTTTTTCTTCCATTTCTTTGAGGGATTTTCCTATATCCACTTTTAGGGCCTCTATCATTTTCATGAAAGTGCTTTTAAGGTCGTTCTCTTCTGCTTCGTTCGCATTGGAATGTTGGGGTCTTGCTGGTGTGGAGTCTCTAGAATCTGGCGGTGTCATATTTGTTTTTCTTTTGCTGAGTGTGTTTTTGTATTGTCTCTTTCCCATCTCTTCTTCTGGGTGCAGAAAGAGCCCCTTACTGGTCTGGGGACCAGAGTTCCCTTTTGGTGGGTGCTAGCAAGTCCAATAATCTGGTGGTTCTTCTATTCCTTGTCCAAGTGCTGGTCCCATGGGTGGAGAAGAAGAACAGGAATCTGGGGCGCTTAGCCTCCTACCTGGTCCCCTGGACCCTATGCTGGGTCCTGTTGTACCTGATCCGGAACAGCTGCTTCCCTGGACTCTCAGCCTCCTCTGGTTTCCTGGTCTCCTTGGTGGGAGAGAAGACCTGGAGTCTGGGGTCCTTGGCTCCTGCCGGGATTGGGAGCTCTGTGCGGTTCCCAGGCAATCTGCAGGCACTGGAACACAGGCCGGGAAGCCGGCCTGTTTACCTGATGCTGCAGGAGGAACAGCTGCTTCTCTGGACTCCCAGCCTCCTCTCCTAACCTTTCTTTTTATCATTAATACATACATGTTTTTATACCTTATGAATAATGCCAAAATATTAGGATACATAGAGCATTCTTTTATATGCTAACTAGTGTGAAGATTAAAAATGAGAATTTTAAAGAAAACCAGAACTGAACAGTATCATTTACCATGTCAAGGGTGTGAAAACTTATGACTAGCCTTCTCTTCAAAGGACAATTAGCCCTCACTTCCAGCATTTACAATTGAAAGTAATGAGAACTTAAACACTGGAAAGTTAGTGCTTGGTTTTTTGGTTTTTTTGTTTGTTTTTGTTTTTGTTTTTTTTTTTTGTTTTGTTTTGGTTTGGTTTTACTTTAAAAATACAGGAGGAAAGAAGAAGGGTGTGTTGGCTATGTTTCCTATTTCTGTGACCAAATACCTGACAGGAAGCAACCTGAGGGTGACAAGCTTTTGACTCCCACCCTGAGGGTGCGGTCTATCACGCTAGACACAGTGTGGCAGTGGGAGCTTATGTCAGTCGGTCACAACTTGTCTGCAACCAGGAAGTAAAGCTATTAGGAAGTGGGACCCAGCTCTAGAACTTCAATCCCAGCCCCAGTGGCCTCGTTTCTCTAGTGAGACTTCACCTCCTCAAGGTGTCACAACTGAAAATAGGTTCACTAGAAGTGACCACCTGTCCAAATTCATGAGCCCATGGAAACATTTTGCACTCAAACCATGACAGCATGCGGTATCCTAGTCAAAATAGCCTTTAAGAGTTCTTATTCCAAAACAAAGCCTTTCACCCATCTTACACATGAGCCAATCTAGTGATGAATTGCATCCTGAAGACCAACTGTGGCCTTGAAATGTCAAATGAAAATCTTTTTAACTTTAATCCGTTCTGATAGGCTCTGAACGTTTAATAAATCACCAATACTAACCTTATGATGTACTTAAATGCTATTTACATTTTTCATATAGAAAACTCAGTTTGCATGTGGTGAGTGAGTAGCAGATGACATCAGACAAAGAGAAGGAGGGTAGGGATTTGCTCACGTTTTAAAATATAAACCAAGCACTTTATACACATACAGAACTACACACTAGAAGTTCACAGGATGTGTGTGATTGTGTTGTTTTCCTTACTCAGATCAACACCTGCCCACTGACACCTTTGTCATCATATGCCTTTCCATTCACCCCACTAAGGCCTCATTTTCACCTTCTGCTTGAGATTTACTCTGAGTGGAAACTGTGCTAATGGCAGCTACCCATGGGCAACTTGAAAATGTACAGCGATTAATAATTTGCGATAGACATTAAATTCTGGTGTTTAACAATTTCCTTTTCCAAGCCAGTGCCTGAGCAGATGACAACCGAAACAAGTGAAGCATGTGCTGTATGCCAGCATAGATCCCATGTTTCCTTAAACAGCAGTGCAGACGTTTGGTCAACAGCAAGCAGAATCAGGAGTAGTAGCCATGAGTAACATTTACATGGTGAAACTTTTGACACACCAACTTACCTGTGTCGATACTGGTGGTGTCTGAATTAATTTAGAATCATGCTGAACCTAAGAGAGTTGTGATGACTGGAGACTGGCGTGTAGAAGACTGCAGATAGATCCATGTCTATCACCATGCACAAAATCTAAATCCAAATGGATCAAACCTCAACATAAATACAGTCACACTGAACCTTGTAGAAGAGGAAGTGGGAGGCACCCTGGAATGAATTCGTACAGGAGACCGCTTCCTGAACATAACTCCAGTAGCACAGACACTAAGATAAACAATTAATAAATGGGACCTCCTGAAACTGAGAAGCTTCTGTAAGGCAAAGGACACAGTCAGCAAGACAAAAAGGCAACTCACAGATTAGGACAAGACATTCACTAACCCCACATTTGACAGAGGGCTGATCTCCAAAATTTACAAAGAACTCAAGAAGCAAGTCTCCAAAACACCAAAGGATCCAATCAAAAAGTGGGGTACAGAACTAAATAGAGAATTCTCAGTAGAGGAGTCTAAAATGGCTGAGAGACGCTTAAGAACATGCTCAATATCCCTAGCCCTCAGGGAAATACAAATCAAAACAACTCTGAGAAACCATCTCACTCCTGTCAGAATGGCTAAAATCAAAAACACCAGTGACAGTTTATGCTGGAGAGGATGTGGAGAAAGGGGAACACTCCTCCGCTGCTGCTGGGAGTGCAAACTGGTACAACCACTTTGGAAATCAGTATGGAGATTCCTCAGGAAAATGGAAATCAGTCTACCACAAGATCCAGCAACTCCACTCCTAAGCATATACCCAAAAGATGCACATTCATACAACAAGGATGTCTGTTCCACTATTTTCATAACAGCATTATGTGTAATAGCCAGAACCTGTAAGCAACCTAGATTCCCCTCAACTGAACAGTGGATAGAGAAAATGTGGTATATTTACACAATGGAGTACTATTCAGTGGGAAAAAACAATGGAATCTTGAAATTTGCAGGCAAACGGATGGCACTAGAAGAAACCATCCTGATTGAATTCACAAAAAGAGAAAAATGGTATGTACTCACTCATATTTGGGTTTTAGACATGGATCAGGGGAGTGCCAGCATACAATCCCATTGCCAGAGAGTCTGGGAAACAGAACCTTCATCCAGCGACTGATGAAAGCAGAGGCAGACACCCACAGACAAACACTGAACTGAATTCCTGGAATCCAGTGTCAGAAAGAGAGAAATGATGGGCAAAGGAGTTAAGATTGGGCTGGTTTAACCCACAGAAACAGCTGACCTGAACAAGGGGGAGCTCTTGGACCCCAGATTGATGGTTGTATGGAAAGCATGGGACTGACCCAGACCCCCTGAATGTGGGTGTCAGTGAGGAGGCCTAGGTAATCTAGGGGCCCTTGGGTAGTATTTATCCCTGGCGTACAAATAGACTTTGAGTGCCCATCCCACAATGAGGGATGCTCTCTCAGCCTGGACTCTTGAAGGAGGGCCTAGACCCTACCCTGGATGACATGACAGACTCTGGAGATCCGTCATGGAAGGCTTCATCCTCCCTGGGGATCAGAGTCGAGATTGGGTGAGGGACTGGGGGACCTGGGGGGGAAGAATGGGGAAGAGGGGAGGGAGAGGGAGCTGGGATTGACATGGGAAACAAACTTGTTTCTAACTTATATTTTAAAAAAGGAAGAAAAAAAAAGAACTACAGTTCCCAGAGGAAAAAAAAGAGATTTGTGATTATTCACAAGTCTCTAGCCTCAACTCCAAATCTGGGTGGGAGCAGAGTAAATAGAGATACAGAAATACAGTAGAAGAATGGCAAAGTACAGCTAGTAACTTGGAAGCCTCACTGTGTTCAAAACCAACAACCATAGCAAAGGTGGTTCACCTCAACAGAATTTAAAAGGCAAATAACTTGAAATCAAAAGCGTAGAGAGATTTGCTGGGCTGCTTAGAGATCAGTCCAATGCAAATCTGTGGGATCAATGTTTCCCTGGCAGAGAAGCAATTACATTTAAGAAAGTTTTAAAAGGGTGGTTACCAAGCAACCACTCTCAGCCTACGCACATTGTTCATACTCTCTGATAAATTATAGAAAATGACAGCCTGTCATTAGAGAACAGAATCGTACAAAATTAGGGCATTGTTATTCTGTGCTCCTCCTCCAGGAGAAAGATCAATTATATCTTTGGTACAGTGATTAGGTTAAATAACTACAATAGGTACTAAATGTGAGTGTGTCGTGGTATCAATGTGTAAAAAGCTCAGGAGTTTTCAGAGAGTGACCTTTGTAAGCAGATACAGCCCTCCCCTGACCTGACTTCACAGCGAGAGCAGATCAAAGCACTCTATTGGAATCGCTTTAACTGACTGTTTGGTAGAAATTTCCTATAAGGAAAACACACGTGTAAGTATAATTACATTATGGAATTCTTTATTCTCTCTAATAAAATGATGATATTCTTGGCACCAACCTGTGTTTGATAGTGGTATTTTAATGTCTGCCTACTACTCCTTTAACTGAGGGGATTAACATGAAGGAGTGGGCAGAATCAAAGTGCCTTTATTTAAGAATGCTCAGAAAACACCTAGTTTCCGGGGCAATGAAGTACTTCTTTGGAAGGGGTATGACCGATACGTATGAGCTGATGTCCTCAAGCTCAGGGTAAACATTCTGACCAAATGTTACTGACACCTCATTACCCCATTTATGAAGATATCCTACAGTCATATAAAATCAGATCTTTATGAATATGTTTCCATTACTTTACGCATTTATAAAACATGCTTATCATTGGAAGTGATGGAGTTGTTGCTTTTTTTGTTTTTTTGTTTTGTTTTGCTTGCCTCTTTCCCCCATATGTCTTCCCAGCCTATAATGGTCAAGCTCAGATACTCAGATAGCTATAAATAATGAGTACTGGTGTGATGGCTCTTTCTTCATACCCAGCAACAGCCATTTCACAGTTATTTCTCTCAATACAACTTTCATCACCAGTCATTCAAAATTGTCAAGAAGGTGCTGGGAACATGGATCAGTTGTTAAAACACCTGCCAAGCAAGGTTTAGGACTTGAGTTCAGTTCTCCCTGCCCATGCAAAAGCCAGTTATGGTGGCATATGTATATGGTCATACCAATGATGGAGAAATCTAGAGCTCATTGGCCAGCTAAAGTAGTGAAATTGATGAGCTCTAAGTTCACTGAGAGAACCTCTCCCAAAACATAAGAAAGAGGGGTTAGAGAGATGACTCAAGAGTTAAGAGCACTTAACTCTCTTGCAGGTAACCCAGGTCAGTTTCCAGAACCTACAGAATGACTCACAACCATCCACAACTCCAGTTCTTGGGGATCCAATGCCTCTACTGACCTCCATTAACTTTGACATGCACACAGGTGTGCACATAAAAAACAACCTAAGAGAAAAAGTTTGTTGACTGGTCCTATTACATTTGGGCTGTTGATAGCACAGATAGGTCACTTTTGTTCATTATGACCTAGAAAGCTAGGAGAAACTGGTAAAAACAATGCTACAGCAGCACTTTGAAGTAAACAGAAGCTGGTAGAAAGGAGGGGCCATTTGAGAGACCCTCTGCCTTTTAGTGCCTTGCTGTGGTTCTCTTTCTCCCTTCTATTACTAAATCTTGACTCAAGAGACATGCTGCTTTCCCATGGCTTCTGACTCTTTGTAACTTTGGCTTACCATGGCCCTATTATAATTCATAGTATTTTTTTTTCATTTCTACCTTCCATTGCTAACTGAACCATGCCTTCATATTCCCCAGTTCAAAATTCTTTGAAAAAGGGAAAATAACCCAGTTTATCTTCTTGGTCCCTTCTACAAGGTGGAGAGCTATTGTGTCCATGTCTTTGGCAATTATGTTTGTGAAACAGTCTTATCCCCAATAAGTTGGATTTCCCACAGGACTCTCATGCTGAAAGTAGGAAAAGCATGGTTGCAGACATTGGAGGGATTTGTCTCCTGGAAAGAGATGTCACAGTTCTGACAAATTGTCAGACCACTTTGTAGAAGGGACCAGACATAAAAGAATGATGAGTCAGTCTTGAGCAGGACCACACCCTGACATGAACTGTTTTGTTTTGCATACCTCTTGTCTTCTATTTAAAATTGAACAGTGGGGTAGAACCACAAAGATGGAATTGGGGGTGTCACTGGACAACTTTGTCCCTCTTCCTGGCCTGGCAATATTGACTAGGTCTCCTTTTTCTACTTTTCACTATTATGTGTTTAACTGATCTCTTGAGGGTGGGTGCTTGTCAGGATTCCCTGGGTTCTGAAGGAAGTGTCTCTTATGATGGCTGAGCAAGGCACTAATCTATGAGTATAGCAGAATGTTGTTAAGAGCCATTTTTGCTATGTCCCTTTAGCGGAACAGTAGTATCTGGTTTTTCCATAGGTCCTGGCCTATCTGGCTTCAGATTCAGATTCTGAGTGGTATCAGATATAGGTTCCATCTCATGGAGTGGGTCTTAAAGTTAATCACGTAGTGGTTGGATACTCCTATAAGCTTTGTCGCCATCAAATCCTTCCCAGATGTGATACCAACATTGGGAAGAGTGGGCACAAACACCCATCTCTTACCCAGAAGCTATCTCCAATTGATAATCATTGCAAATGAAACATTATTATCTCCAACAGAGTCTCACTGGGGATACAAACCACTCTTAAAGTCAGGTCCTATGTCCAGAAGTAGATGGCCAACACAAAAGTAACTCAATGGCACCTTTGAAGGTTCTTTGTCTCATAATGTTTTTTCAGCATTTTTAAACGTTAAATGTCCTTTGTGTATCTATTACAGCTTCCATTTTGTGGTTTTATGGGGTCCCTGTACATTCGTATATCTCTATGTCTATTTGTGATTCTTGTGCTTTTTCTTTGGCTCTTTTCCTTCTTGTTATATTGCTTCAAAGAAACCCTGTGACCAAAGCAACTCTTATTTAAAATAAAAATCATTTAACTGGGGGCTTGCTTACAGTTTTAGAGGTTAAGTTCATTATTATGGCAAAGAGCATGGTGGCAGGCAGGCGTGGTGTTGGAGAAGCAGCTGAGAGCTACATCTTGATCAACAGACAAAAAGAGAAAACCTAGGTCTGACATGGGCTTTTTGAACCTAAAAGCCCACTCCCAGTGAGACACCTCCTCCAACAAGGCTATATCTACACCAACAAGGCCATATCTCCTAATTCTTCTAATCCTTTTAAATTCTGACACTTACTGGTGACTAACATTCAGATATATGAGACTATGGGAGTCATTCTTATGCAAACCACCACACTTGTTTCTTTACTTGTTTAGCTCTATTCGGGTTTGTTTTTATTTAATCTTATTCATTATTATTCTTTACATACCTGCTTGTTTTCTAACAAGAGAAAGGGTGTGGATTCAGATAGGAGGGTCAGTGGGAAAGACATCAGAGGTGTTGGGGGAGAGGAAATTGTAATCAGAATATATTTTATTAAAAAACTATTTTCAATAAAATTAAAATAGAGTAAATATATATACACTAACAATTTTAAACCATAAAACTTGTATTTAAAACTAGAATACCATGTGACATTCAATATGCATGTATATGTCAAGATGTTTAAATAAGGCTAAGCACCTTTATCTCCTCAAACACTCATCATTTTTTTTTATGGAAAAGACCTTCTAAACCCTTTCTCTTACCTTTTTGAGATGTACATCAATTGCTATTATCTATTTACAATAGCTAGAATTTCTTGTTCCTATTTATCATCCACTGATCAATACCTTCCCATCACTCCTCCCCTACTCTCCCTACATCTGGTCATCAGCATTCTACTATTGACTGTTCAATTTCCCATATGAATGAGATGACACCGTGTCTATCTTTCTGTACCTGATACATTTCACTTCACAAAATCACCTCTACTTATCCAAATCATTTTATCTTTTAAAGTTTAAGTAAAGGAACAAGTAAATTTGCTTAATATAACTGTACTACTCATGTCCTTGAATTTCAAGGGACATTTTGTTTCTGAAATGAAGTTGCACTGTGTTGCCAAGGCTAGCCTCAAAATACCAGGTTTCAACAAACCTTTCACCTCAGCCTCTTAGGTAGCTAAAATTTATATACATGAACCATTATGTCCTGAAAGGGTTTTTTTCCTTAATTTAAAATGGAAAGCATAAATTTGTATGTAAAATCAGTGGATTTAACATAATTGCTTCTCCTTGACCTCTGAAATCCCACTAAAATAAGAGGAAATAATTTAAAACTAAAAATCCACAAAAAAGAGAAATGATACAGCATATGGAAGATATCAACAAAATCTAGAAGCTGAGAAGCAGTAAATGAGGAATCATATAACAGACCAGAGAAAAATGAAGCTTGAATCCATAATGGGAAATCCAATAATAAGTAAGCTAATTATGTGTCAAAAATTTGATAAGTCCCAGAACCTTGGAAATTCTTAAGAGCTGAATAAACCAGACATCACCCAAGTCCATTTAAGTTGAGCTGAAAGCAAGAACCTTGGCACAAAGTCCTTATATCCCCAATTAATGTCACCCATCTACTCAGATAAGACATGAAGCACAAAAGACCAGAGACAACACAATAAATACAGAGATAAGGTGACATTGAAAGGCTGGTATACAACTAGAACCTTAGTCCCAGCTAGGCTTCCTGGACAGTGATCTTAGTCCCATCATCCTGGCAGGAGAGTCAAGAATTACTCTTTGAAGAATGAGCCTGCCGGGAAAGGCTAAAAATATTGATATTTAAAGATTCTCTTAGAGGAAGTCACAGACTATTTATCAAAGCATTCAATTTGGACATTCAATGCAAAAAGCATTTAGAATTTCCACTCATAGTGTAGAGCTTCTATTCAACATTTGAAGACCTTATTCATAAAAATGAGTGGTGCTACTGATTCCAACTAATGTGAGACACACACACACACATACACACACACACACATACACACACACCACACGTGCATGCACACATGCATGTGTGTGCAAATGCACGCATGTCTGCATGCGCGCACACCAACAAGACCATGAGAAAACAACCAAGAAAAGGAACTTGGAGGAGAGAAACAAAGCGAAAGGGAGAAATAAGGAAAGCCCCCATGTTTACTGTGGCATTGTCAATCTCAGCATCCGCCAGCGTGGGAACTGCAAATGATACAGACACACTCAATGAGGAATTATTCAGCCACTCAGAACAAATCACATCATTTGTATGAAATGGATGGAAAGAGAACCAGAGAGATGAACATAGCATGTTCTGTAGGTGCCAACAGAGAGCTAGGGGAGGAAAGAGTATCATTCAGGCTCTCAAAGGAAGAAAAGTCCTGTCATTTGTAACAACATAGATAAGCTTCAGATGATAATATTCTAAGTGAAATAACCAAGACACAGAAGGACAAAAACCATAGCATATCACTTATATTTATATTAAAATACAATAAAATTATTAAATTATTAAATATGTACAAATTAAACAGACATAATTCTTTTTGAAATGTTAGTCAGTATACAAAATAGTTGGTTTCACTATAACATTTTAATACATGGATATCATTGAATCTGATTTATATCCACACTTTCATTAAGGTCTTGTTTTCCCTTTGATCCACTTCCCTTCTTTGGGTATCCACTTCTGCTTTCATTTCATCTGTCTATCCACCCAGCCATCATCTCCCTACAAATCTAGAGTCTGCAATGAAAAGAAGTGTGGTGTTTTCTTTCTGACTCCCCCATTGCTCTCTCTTACTCTTTGTCCCCCTCCCCAACTGAACTCTTTGTCCCCACATAGTCCTCTTATTTTCAGGTCATTTTATACATAGTCTAGTTTCTGCATATGAGAGAAAACATACATAATTTGTATTTCAGAATCTGTGTCATTTTCCTTAACATGATGCTCTCCCATTCTATCCCTTTTACTGCAAATAACAGTTTTATTTTTCTTTATGGAAGAATAAATTTCCATTGGGTACATATGACACATCTTTGTCTATTCATCTGTAGACAGGCATGTAGGCCAATTTCATTCCCTTGCTAATAAGAATAGAACAACAATAAACATGGATGTGTAGTTTTCTCCCCTTGGTATGCTTGCTTAGATTATTTCAGGCATCTACTCAAGTGTGGTATAGGTGGGTCATGTTGTAGATTTATTTTTATTTTTGTAAGGTACTGCCATACTGAATTCTATACTGGCCACACCAGATTAAACCCCCCTCTAGCAGTGTATAAGCATTCATTTTCTCTATATCCTGTCCAGCATTTCCTGCCTTTCTTGAGGGGGAGCCAGTCTGGCTGAAATGAGATAAAATCTTAATGTAGCTTTCATTTGCATTTTCCTAGTGACAAGGAATGTTGAACATGTCTTCATTTACTTACTAGGCGGTTTGTATTTCTCCTTTTAAAAACTGTCTTTGCCCATTTACATATAGGATTGTGGGATCTTGTAGATTCTAGTTATTAATCTCCTGTCCGATACACAGTAGGCTGTTTCTTACTCGGCTAGACATTGCCTTTGTTGTGAAGAAATTTTTTTAATTTCATGCAATCCATTTTTGCCAATTCTTGGAATTATTTCCAAAGCTACTACAGTAAATTCCAGAAAGTCTCTGCCTATGTTTTCCAGATGTTTTTAAATTGTTTAATTTAATATAAAACATACAATTTTCTAATGCATTTCTTTCATGGATCCTACAAGATTAATTTAACCTTTGTTTTTCTGAAAGCATAAAATTCCCAGACAAAGCATTATGAGACTAAAACCCCTCCTAAAGTACCATTGTGTTTGTTTTGTGTTGGCCATCTCCTGCTGGGCATGGGGTCCGCTCTTCAGTGTGATTTGCATACTCAGTGAGACTCTGTTGGACAAAACTAATTCTTCCTTTGCAAGCATTTATCAGATAGATAATACGGTAGATTCTGGGCTACAAAGGGGGACTTATGTTCACTTCCCTTCTCAGTGCTGGGAAACCATCTGGCTTGGACCTATGCAGGCCCTGTGCATGCTGCACCAGTCTCTGTGAGTTAATATATTCAAAAGTCCTGTTGTGTTTAGAAGGCCTTATTTCTGAGGTGTCTTATATCCCCTCCGACTCCCACAGAGCCCCGAGGGAATGGATTTGATGCAGACATCCCATTTAGGACTGAGTTTTACAAGGTCTCTCATTCTCTACACATTTCCAGTTGTGTTTCTCTGTATTTTTCCCATATACTTCAGGAGGAAGTTTCTCATGATGGCTGACCAAGACACTGACCTACAAGTATGGCAGAATGTCATTAGCAGTCATTTTATTGCTGTGCTTCTTTAGTAAAGCAGCAGTATTATTTTTCACCTGGGTCCCTGGCCTGTCTGGTCTGAAGTTCTTGGCCACCTGAGCAATGTCAGGTATGGATTCCTACAGGTTTTATGCTGTTATTTCACCAGTGTATTTTGCAGATATGCCACCATTGTAGAACACATGGTTTATAGCTGGGTTGATGTTTACCTTTCTTCTCTGGTAGTGTGCAGAGCACCTTTCAATACCATGAACTAGTATTAGAGGTGAAGTTACCTCTAGTCAGTAGAGGTGAAGGCTCTGGGTAGGCACCAGCTAGACTTCTCTATGTCCAACAAGTTGTACAGGTGCTTTCTTTATCAAAAAGGCCTTGACATCAGTTTGTGGAGAGCAATCAATCACCTTGGCAATAGCCTGCATTGTTTGGGGTTTTTCCTGCTGTGTCTTTTACCAGCAGCAATCTCTAGATAACTAGAGATTTCATTTGGTAGCAAGAGATATCTACCTGGGACTTTGTCTCCTCTGTTACTTGGTGATTCTATTTAGATGTCTTTCATATATTTATATGAAACAGCTGACCAGACAAAGGTTAACTCTTGAATCCCAGGCATCAGCCTTGGAATCCAGCATGGGACTGATCAAGACCCCCTGAATCTGGGTGTCAGTGAGGAGACCTAGGGAATCTATTGAGCCTTGGGCAGCAGATCAGTACCCATCCCAAGTATACACACGGACTTTGGACTCCAATAGAACAATGTGAGGTGCACTCTCACCCTGAACTCTTGGGGAAGGGTCTAGGCCCTGCCCCATATGAAATGACAGACTATGGACACCCCCATGGAGGGCCTCACCCTCCCTGGGGGAATGAGGGGATAACGGGGGGGGGTTGGGGGAGGGCACGGGAGGAGGGGAGGGAATGGGAGAGGGACCTGGAACTGACTTGTGAAGCAACCTCGTTTCTTATCTAAATTTAAACTGGAAAATAAAATATGAAAAAAAGAATATTTCTCTTGCAGCAGATGGTAACAAATACAGAGAACCACAGCCAGATATTACACAGAGCGAGACCTTGAAGCACAAGGCTCTAAATAGGATGTCTCCATAAAATCCATCCTCAAGAGCTCAGAGAACCCTACAGAAGAGGAGGTGAAAAGAGTGTAAGAACACCAGGAGAACAAGTCCTTCTAAATCGACTGAGCAACATGCGTATGAACTTACAGACCTCAGACGGTCCTTTTTTCTAGCTATCCCTCCCCTATTTTCCCCCCTTACCCCTTTCCTCACTCCTACATTCCATTTTATCCTGCCATTCTAGTCCTCCCTTCTCCTATCCATTCATAACTGTATACTTTATTTCCCCTTCCTTGGGGGGTCCTTCCCTCCTCCTAATCCATTATTCTACACCTAACCTCTGTGGTTATAAGGATTACAGCCTGCTTAATAGAGACTTAACAGCTAGCATCCACATATATGCCAATACATACCATATTTGGTTTTTTGCATCATTCTGACCTTCAAATTTCATTATTTTTTAAGCTGAGTAATATTCCATTGTGTAAATGTACCACAGTTTATTTATCCATTTATCCTAACTTCCACATAGGCTGTTTCCATTTGCTGGCTGTTATTAATAGAACATCAAGAATATGGATGAGCAAGTGTCTCTGTGGTAGGATGTAGAGTCCTTTGGGCATATACCCAAAAGTGGTATAGCTGAATCTTGAGGTAAATACTTTCCCGTCCTCCTGAGAAACAGCCACAGTGATTTCCATAATGTCTGTATAAATGTTCACTCCCAACAGCAATGGATGAGTGTTCCCCATATTCCACGTCCTTGCCAGCATGAGCTGTCATTTGCTTTATTGATTTCAACCATTCTGGCTGGAATAAGATGAAATCTCAAAATAGGTTTGATTTGTATTTCCCTAATGACTAAGGATATTGAACATTTCTTTTAAGTGCTTATCAGCCATTTGTGTTTCCTCATTTGAGAATTCTTTGCTCTGATCTGTAGCCCATTTTTAAATTGGATTATTTGTTTCCTTAATGCTCAGTCTTTAGAGTATACTATATATTTTTAACCCTCTAGCAGATGAGCAGTTGGGGAAAAAAACATTTCTCATTCTGTAGGCTACTGCATCATCTGAACAGTGGTCTTCTTAGCTGTGCAAAAGCTTTTTAGTTTAATGGAGTTCCATTTTTTTAATTGTTGATCTTGCCTATGCCATTGGTGTTCTGTTCAAAAGTCTTTTCCTGTATCAATGAGTTCAAAACTATTCCCAAGTTTCCCAATTTCTCCTCTATCAGATCCAGTGTATCTTATCTATTTTGAGGTCTTTGATCCATTTGGAGTTGAGTTTTGTACAGGGTGATAAGTATGGGTCTATTTGGTGACTTGTACATGTAGCCAGCCATTCAGTTTGAAGAGCACCATTTGTTGAAGATGCTATTTTTTTCAAGCATGTGTTTATTGCTTCTTTGTAAAAGTCATGTGTCCACAAATGTGTGGACCTAGGTCTTGGTTTTCAATTACACTGATCAATATGTCTGTTTTTATGCCAACACCATGCTGTTTTTATTTCTATAGTTCTGTATTATAATTTGAGATGAGGGGTGGTGAGACCTCCAGCAGTTCTTCTATTATTCAGGATTGTTTTAACTCTCCCAGGTTTTTGTGTTTCCACATGATTCTGAAGATTATCTTTCATTTGTGTTGAAATTTTGATGGAGATTCCCCTGAATCTGTAGATGACTGTTTTTACTATATTAATCCTAACAACATAAAAGCATGGGAGATTTTTTTATTCTCTAATATCATTTTCAATTTGTTTCTTCAATATCTTAAAGTTTTTATTATAAAAGTCTTTCACTTGCTCGGTTAAAGTTATCCATAAGACATTTTTTGAGACTACTGTGAAAGGTGTTGTTTCCCTGATTTCTTTCACAGTCCATTTTTCATTTGTATATAGAAGGGCTACTAGATTTTGTGTGTCAATTTTATATCCTGCTACTTTGTCATAAGTACCAGCTATAGAAGTTGTCCAGTAGAGTTTTTAGCATCACTTATATATAAAATCATATCATCTGCAATAAAAGATACTTTGACTTTGTCCCTTCCAATTTGTATTGCCTTGATCTCCTTCAATTGTCTCATTGCTCTGGCTAAGATTTCAACTACTAAATTGAATAGATATGGCAGTAGTGGACAACCTTGTCTTGTTCCTGACTTTAGTGAAAATATTTTGAGTTTCTACCCATTTAGGTTGAACTGGCTTTGGGCTTGTTGTTAATCACCTTTATTATGTTAGAGTAGGTGTCTTGTATCCCCAACCTCTCCAGGACTGTTATCATGAAGAGGTGTTGGATTTTGTCTAAGACCGTTCCTGCTCTGAATGAGAAGATCATGTGGGTTTTGACCTTCGATCTGTTTGTATGGTGGATTATATTTGTTGATTTATGTATGTTGAACCATCTCTGAATCTCTGAGGTGGAGCCTATTTGATCTTGATGGATGATTTATTTTATGTGTCCTGGATTCAGGTTGTAAGTAATTTTATAAGAATTTTTGCATCCCATGGTAATAATGGAAATTGGTCCATAATTCTCTTTCTTGTTGCATCTTTATGTGATTTAAGTATCAGAGTAATTATGGCCTCTTACAAAGAGTTATAAATTTTTCCTTCAGTTTCTATTTTATAGAATAATTTGGAAAGTATTGGCATTAATTATCTTTTGAAAGTCTGATAGAATTCTGTGCTGAATTCATCTGGCCCTGAACTTTTCTTTTTTGGAGTCAGACACACTATCGTTGTGCTACGAGGTTCTGGACTTTTGTTGTTGTTGTTGTTGTTGTTGTTGGAAGAATTTTAATTACTGCTTTTATTTCACTAGGTGCTATAGGTCTGTTAAAATTGCTTATCTCATCTTGATTTAACTTTGGCAGTTGGTAACTTATCGTTTTTTTTTTTTTCCAGCTTGGTGGAGGACTGGTTCTTAAAGTATGTCATTATGATTCTCTGAATTTCCTTGGTATCTGTTACTATGTCCCCCTTTTAATCTCTAAACTTGTTCTCTCTCCATCTTTTAATTTGGCTAAGGGCTTATCCAACGCTTCATTTCTTTTATTCTTTGTATTGTTTTTGGCTGTTGTTATTTGTTTCTATTTTATTGACTTCTGCACTAAGTTGACTATTTGTGGCAATCTACTTTTGAGGGGGTCTTATTTCTTCCTTTTGTTATAGAGCTTTCATGTATGCCCTTAGGTCGTAATATGAAATATCTCTAATTTTTGGTGTAGGCATTTATGACTATGAACTTGCACTTGGAATCACCTTCATTGTGTCCTGTAGTTTGGGGTATTTTTTTTCATTTTCATTCAGTTCTGGAAAGATTTTAATTTCTTTCTTAACGGATGTCTTGACTAATTTTTCATTCAGTAATGAGTTCTTAAATGTCTGTGAATTTATAAATGTTCTTTTGTTTCTGTCACTAATATCCAGTATCTCAGTGGTGGTGAGATAAGATGCAGGGTATAATTTCAACTTTCTTGCATCTGTTAAGACTTGCTTTGTGTCCAAGTATGAGGTCAATTTTGGAGAAAGTTACATGAGCTTCTGAGAAGAAGGTATATTCTTTTGGGTGAAATAGTCTGTAAATATCTGTTAGGTCAATTTGACCTCATCATTTTTTCTGTTTAGGTTTAGGTCTGGATAATCTCTCTGTCTATTGGTGAGAGTGGGATTTTTTTTTACAAGACAGGGTTTCTCTGTATTGTTTCAGAGGCTATCGGTCCAGCCCGGCCTCGAACTCACAGAGATCCGCCTGCCTCTGCCTCCCGAGTGCTGGGATTAAAGGCGTGCGCCACCATCGCCCGGCTGAGAGTGGGATTTTTAAGTAACCTACTATCACCTTGTGAGGGTCAATATGTGATTCTCAGCTGCAGTGTGTTTTTTAGGAGCTCAGGTTCCCTTGTGTTTAATATACAAATGTTTAGAATTGCAATATCCTTTTGGTGAATTTTTTTCCTTTTGATGAGTATCCTTCTCCATCTCTTCTGGTTAGTTTTTGTTTGAAGTATATTTTGTCAGGTATTAAAATGGCTATATTAGCTTGCTTCTTAGGTCCATTTGCTTGAAATATCTTTTTTCCATCCTTTCACCCTGAGGTAATATCTATCCTTGATGATAAGTTATGCTTCTTGGATGCAGCAGAAGAATGGATGCTGTTTTCACATTTTATTAGTCTGTGTCTTTTTACTGTGGCATTGAGACCTTTGATGTTGTGAGTTATTAATAAGCAGTGTTTGTCAGTTCTTATTATTTATGATGTGGGTCTTGTCCTATCTTTTGATTTAATAGCCTGATATTTTTGTTTTGTTTTGTTTTTCGAGATAGTGTTTCTCTGTATTGTTTTGGAGTCTGTCCTGGAACTCGCTCTGTAGACCAGGCTGGTCTCAAACTCACTAAAGATCCGTCTGCCTCTGCCTCCCGAGTGTTGGGTTTAAAGACGTGCACCACCAATGCTCAGCTACTGATATTTTTATGTGTTTTCTTGGGCTGATTAAATTTTTCAGGTTCAAGTTTTCCATTTAACACCTTCTATAGAGACAGATTAATAGGTATACTATTTTCAAAGTTGTTCTTATCATGAAATGTTCTCTATCATTGTGAGCAGAAGTTTATAAGGGTATAGTAGTAATGGACTGACATCTGTGATATCTTAAAATTTGTAGAATATCCACCCAGGTCCTTCTGGCTTTTAGAATCTCCATTGAGAAGTCAAGTGTAATTCTAACAGATATGTCTTTATATGTTACTTGGTCTATTTCCCTTATAGCTTTTAATATTCTTTCTTTATTCTGTATATTTAGTGTTTTGATTATTATGTGTCATGGGATTTCTTTCCTGGAATTTCAATCTAAATGGTGTTGCATATACTTCCTGTTCCTTGGTAGACATTTTCTTGTTTAGGTTAGAGAAATTTTCTTCTGTGATTTTGTTTTGTTGAAAATATTTTCTGTGCCTTTGATCTGGGTGCATTCTACTTCTTCTATTCCTATTATTCTTTGGTCTTTTCATAGTATTCCACATTTCCTGGATGCTTTGTAGATTTTCTTTTAGGTTTAATCTTTTCTTTGACTGAGATATCCATTTCTTCTATCTTGCCTTTGGGGTTTGAGATTCTATTTTACTTTCATGTCTTGAACTGTTTTCATCACTTCATTCCACTGTTTGTTTGCATTTTCACAGACTCCATTAAGGAATTTATTTATATCCTCCTTAAGGTCCTTGAACATATTCATAACAGCTATTTGGAGTTTGTCATCCAATTATTTCACATTTCTCAGAGTCAACTGTAGTAGGGTTGTCAGGCTTTGAAGAAGACATGTTGTCTCAGTTGTTAATAATTATGCTTTGCACTGGTGTCTAGACATATGGATTTGGGGTGATTTGTAGGTGCTGATATCTGGTCTTGTCTTTGTTGGGTAGGTGTTCCAATCCTTGGTTTCTGTTGTCCTCTCTAGATCTTAGGAAATGTGGCTGTTGTGAGATGCTTGGTAGGGAATATTTTTTTAATCTCTGCCAGGAGTGTCTACTAGGGGTTGGGATAGAATATCTTCTAGGTTTTTGGGGGTGATACCAAGGAATGGAGATGGGCTAGAAGGGAGTTGGAAAGGTTCACAGGGAAGAGGAAAGCTGGGTCTCAAGGGAGTTCCGCAGAGACCTCAGGGAAGGCAGGGAGAGGGAAGACTGGATCTTACGAGTTGTCAGACACAGGGCTGGGGGTGAGACTGACACACTGGAAATGGGGACAAGAAAGAGAGTGAATGTCACCTACCTGATGGCCAGGCAGATGTGACCAGCAGGTTCCCATGTAGAGACTGGTTCCAGAAATTGGCAGCTGACACAAAAGGGCAGGTTGGGGAGGAGGTCTTTGTGAGGATCTGAAGAGTTCCCAGGGAATTTGTTTTCTAGATTTGCTCTGTGTTTCCTCTAGCAGTTTCGGAATTTAAAGCCTTACACTAAGGTCTTTGATATTGTTTATAATGAATTTTGTGCAGGTTAAGTGATAGGAATGTAGTTCATTCACCTACATCCAGTCATTCTGTTCTCCCAACACCATTTGTTAAAGAGGCTGTCTTCTACAGTATATATTTTGGCACCCTTGTCAGAAATCAAGTGATTATAGTTCTAAGGTTTATTTCTGGGCACTTTATGCTCTTCCATTAGCTGTTTCATTTGTTTGTGTGCCACTACTGTGCTGGTTTTGTTACTATGGCTCTATTGTGTAATTTGAAATAAAATATTGTGATACCTCTAGCATTGCTTTATACCCATAATTACTTTGGCTACTCAGAGGCTTTCCTGATTCCATATAAATTTTAAGATAATTTTTCTTAACTATGTAAAAAATATCCCTGGAATTTTTATGGGGATTGCATTGATTACTCTTTCATAGCAGACTCATTTTCACAGTATTGATTCTTCTAACATGTGAGTACAAGAGGTCTATCCATCTTTTAGGGTCCATTTAAAGTTTACTCTTAATTATTTAAAAGTTTTCTTTGTCAAACTCTTTCCCTGCTTTGGTGGGGTTTGTTTCTAGGTATTTTAAGGCTGTTGGGAGTGAAATCTTTTCCCTGCTCCATTCTCAGTAGGTTATTGGTGTGTAGAAAAGCTGCTGACTTTTCTTTGTTTTAGTTACTTTTTTATTTTTTCCAGAACATTTTATTGTTAATTTGGAAATTTTACAATATGAACCCCCAGTAACATCACTTCCCAGTCCTCCATCCTCCCATCTCTCACCCTTGGGACCTCCCTGCTAAATCAAAGGAAGAAAAATAAAGCAACAATAACAAAAACAGCAAAAGGTTTAATGTATGTTGCCATATACTCATTGGAGCACGATCAAACTCCCTGTGGCCAGTTCCCTAAAGAAAACTGTGTCCTTCCCCACCCCACACCCCCGTCAGAGCCATCAATTGTGGAGAGCTACACTTCAGCATCCTTATCACAGTTTTAAGAGATCGCTTTGATGGCTTTCTGCCATGACTGCTACTGCTTTGAGGGTGGGTTGTCACAGAAGCCTTCTGTGCCTTTCTCTCTCAACTGTGAGTCTATAGTCATTAATACCATGGTAAAGGTAGCTAGCTTCCTTGCCCTTTACAGCCAGTGGGAACATGGGTCTTGTACTTGCCATGATTTCTGGCAACAGCACAGACCATGGACATCCACATGCTCTCAGGAATCAGCATGTGCCAAAGACCTCAGCATGATCTCCAGGCCAAGATACCATCACAGCTCTCAGCAGCAGCACAGGCCCTAGACTGTGACATGGCCTCAAGTGGCAGTACAGGTCTCTCAGATGGTATGGCCCCCAGACATCAACATAGCTTTAGGAGTCTCAGACCATGGACATTCACATGGCCTACGATGGCAAAAATGGGTCATGAATATCCAACACAGACCCTGGCTGGAGTAGGATCACCATGGACCCTGACACGGCCTTCAGAAGCAGCATGAACCTGGACATCACCATGGCCTTAGGTGGCACTGTAGACCACTCACATCAAAAAGCATCTGACTTTTGAATGTTGAATTTTGAACCATGCTACTTTGGTAATAATATTTATCAGATCTAAATACATTTCTGTTAAAGTCTTTTAGGTCTCAAGTTTAGGATCACACGATCTGCACGTAAGGATTGAAACAAACACACAAACATGGGTCCAAGAAGAAATCATTAAGAAAGTTTAAGGAGATTTCAAAGTGGATATTATTTTTTTCCGCTGAATAGTACTACGTTGTGTAAATGGACCACATTTTCTCTATCCATTCTTTGGTTTAGGGGCATCTAGGTTGCTTCCAGGTTCTGGCTATTACAAATAATGCTGCTATGAACATAGTGGAACATATGTCCTTGTTGTATGACTTTGCAACATTTGGGTATGTGCCTAAGAATGGAATTGCTGGATCTTGTGGTAGACTGATTCCCATTTTCCTAAGGAATCTCCATACTGCTTTCTAAAGTGGCTGTACAAGTTTGCACTCCCACCAACAATGGAGAAGCATTCCCCTTTCTTCGCATCTTCTCCAGCATAAACTGTTATTGATATTTTTTATTTTAGCCATACTGACAGGTATAAGATGATATCTCAGAGTTGTTTTGATTTGCATTTCCCTAATGACTAAGGATATTGAGCACTTTCTCAAGTGTCAATCAGCCATTTCAGATTCCTTTATTGAGAATTATCTATTTAGTTCTGTACCCCACTTTTTTTTGGTCGTTTAGATTTTTTCTTTTTTTATTATTTATTTTTAAATTTAAATTTAACTTAGAAACAAGTTTGCTTCACAAGACATTCCCAGGTCACTCTCTATTTCCCTCCCCTCCTCCCATGCCCTCCCCCCAATATCCCCTCATTTCCCCAGGGAGGTTGAGGCCCTCCTTGGGGGTGTCCATAGTCTGTCATTTCATCCAGGGCAGGGCCTAGACTCTCCCCCAAAAGTTCAGGATGAGAGTGCATCTCACATTGTTGGATGGAAGTCCAAAGTCCGTTTTTATACCTGGAATAAATACTGATCTACTCCCAAGGCTCAATAGATTACCTAGGCCCCTCACTGACACATACATTCAGGGGTTCTTGATCAGTCCCATGCTGGATTCCCAGGCATCAGCCTGGGATTCAAGAGCTAACCTTTGTCAGGTCAGCTGTTTCTGGGAGTTAAACCAGCCCAGTCTTAATCCCTTTGGTCATCAGTCCTCCCTCTCTGTTACTGGCTTTCTTGAGTTCAACTCAGTGCTTAGCCGTGGGAGTCTGCCTCTTCTTCCATCAGCCACTGAATGAAGATTCTGTTTCCCAGACTCTCTGGCCATGGGATTATAGGCTGGCACTCCCCATATCTATGTCTATAGATGGAGAAAACAAGATATTCCATGACAAACCTAGATTCAAGCAATGTGTATCCACTAACCCAGCCCTACAGAAAGTTTTGGAAGGAAAACACCACCCCAAGGTCTACACATAATTCCACCAACAACAACCATTCCAAATCAAAGAAGAATGAGCAATCAATGGTCATCAATATCCCTCAACATTAATGGCCTTAACTCACCCATAAAAAAACCACAGGCTAGCAGAATGGATTCGAAGACAGAACCCATCCTTCTGCTGCATACAAGAAACACACCTCACCCTCAAAGACAGACATTACCTGAGAGTTAAAGGTTGGGAAAAAATTTTCCAATCAAATGTACCCAAGAAACAAGCAGGGGTAGCAATCCTAATATCTAACAAATTAGACTTTAAAATAAAATCAATCAAAAGAGATGAAGGAGGTCATTACATACTCATCACAGCCTAAATCCACCAAGATGAAGTGTCTATCCTGAACATCTATGCCCCAAATACAAAGGCATCCACATTTATAAAAGAAACATTACTAAAACTTAAATCACATATAAAGCCCCACACAGTTATAGTGGGAGATTTCAACACACCACTCTCACCACTAGACAGGAATACCAGACAGAAACTCAACAAAGAAGCAAAAGGTCTAATAGAAGTTATGACCCAACTGGGATTAACAGACATATTTAGAACATTTCATCCACATAAAAATGAATATACCTTCTTCTCACCACCACATGGAACCTTCTCAAAAATCGACCACATACTTGGCAGCATATCAAACATCAGCAGCTACAAAAAATTGGAATAACTCCATGCATCTTATCAGACCACCATGCTTTAAAATAAGAATTCAACAACAACACAAATTGCAGAAAACCTACAAGCTCATGGAAATTGAATCATGCACAACTGCACCATTCCTGAGTCAAAGAAGAAATAAAAAATAGAAATTAAAGACTTCCTAGAATTCAATGAGAATGAAGACACAAAATACCCAAATCTATGGGACACTCTGAAAGCAGTGCTACAGGGGAAGTTCATAGCACTAAGTGCCCACATGAAGAAACTGGAGAATAGTAGTTATACTAGAGAAATAACAGCACAGCTGAAAGCTCTAGAACACAAAGACGCAAACTCCCCCAGGAGGAGTAAACGCCATAAAATAATCAAATTGAGGGCTGAAATCAATAAAGTAGAAACTAGGAAAACAATATAAAGAATCAATGCAAGGAAGAGTTGGTTCTTTGAGAAAATCAACAAGATAGACACACCTTTGTCCAAACGTACCAAACAGCAGAGTGTGAACATGCAAATTAACAAAATCAGAAATGAAAAGGGGGACATAACAACAGACTCTGAGGAAATTCAGAGAATCATCAGGTCATATTTTGAAAACCTGTACTCGACAAAATTCGAAAAATTAAAGGAAATGGACGATTTCCTGGATAGCTATCACTTGCCAAAATTAAATCAAGAACAGATAAGCAACTTAAATAGACCTATAACCCCTATGGATATAGAAGCAGTCATCAAAAGTCTCCCAACCAAAAAAAAAGGCCCAGGTTCAGATGGCCTCAGTGCAGAATTCTACCAGAAATTCAAAGAACAGCTTATACCAATTCTTCTCAAAGTATTCCATGCAATAGAAGCAGAAGGGTGTTTGCCAAACTCTTTCTACGAGACTTCAATAATCTTGATCCCCAAGCCACACAAAGACACAACTAAGAAAGATAACTTCAGACCAATATCCCTCATGAACATTGATGCAAAAATACTCAATAAAATACTGGCAAATCGGATCCAAGAACACACCAAAACAATCATTCACCACGATCAAGTAGGTTACATCCCAGGGATGCAGGGATGGTTCAACATATGAAAATCTATCAATGTAATCCTCCATATAAACAAGCTGAAAAACAAAAATCACATGATCATCTCCCTAGATGCTGAAAAAGTCTTTGACAAAATCCAGCACCCCTTCATGATAAAGGTCTTGGAGAGATCTGGGATAACAGTAAATTACATAAACATAATAAACGCTATATACAGTAAACAAGGAGCCAACATCAAACTAAATGGACAGAAACTCAACGCAATTCCTCTAAAATCAGGAACAAGACAAGGCTGTCCCCTCTCTCCATACCTTTTCAACATTGTACTTGATGTTCTAGCCAGAGCCATACGACAACAAAAGGGGGTCAAAGGGATACAAATTGGGAAGGAAGAGGTCAAACTTTCACTATTTGCAGATGATATGATAGTTTACATAAATGACCCCAAGAACTCTACCAGCTGATTAACACCTTCAACAAAGTGGCAGGCTACAAGATCAACTCAAGAAAATCAGTAGCCCTACTATATACAGATGGTAAAAGGGCTGAGAAAGAAATCAGAGAAACATCACCCTTTACAATTGCCACAAACAACATAAAATACCTTGGGGTAATGCTAAACATACAAGTGAAAGACTTGTATCGCAAGAACTTTGAATCTTTAAAGAAAGAAATAAAGAAGACACCAGAAAATGGAAAGATCTCCCATGCTCTTGGATAGGTAGGATCAATGTAGTAAAAATGGTAATCCTGCCAAAAAGCAATCTACAGATTCATTGCAATCCCCATTAAAATCCCAGCACAATTCTTCACAGACCTTGAAAGAATAATAATCAATTTTGCATGGAAAAACAAAAGACCCAGGCAACCCTGTTCAACAAGGCAATGTCTGGAGGCATCACCATCCCTGACTTCAAGCTCTATTATAGAGCTATAGTCCTGAAAACAGCTTGGTATTGGCACAAAAAATAGACAGGTAGACCAATGGAATCGAATTGAAAACCCGGATATTAACTCACACATGTATGAACATCTGATCTTTGACAAAGAAGCTAAAAAATATACAATGGAAAAAAGAAAGCATCTTCAACAAATGGTACTGGCATAACTGGAGGCTGGCATGTAGAAGAATGTGGATCGATCCATGTTTATCGCCATGCACAAAACTTAGGTCCAAATGGATCAAAGACCTCAACATAAATCCAGCCACACTGAACCTCTTAGAAGACAAAGTGGGTGGTACCCTTGAACGAATTGGTACAGGAGACAGCTTCCTGAACATAACACCAGTAGCACAGACAGTGATATCAACAATTAATAAATGGGGCCTCCTGAAACTGAGAAGCTTCTGTAAGGCAAAGGACACAGTCAGCAAGACAAAAAGGCAGCCCACAGAATGGGAAAAAATATTCACTAACCCCACATCTGACAGAGGGCTGATCTCCAAAATTTACAAAGAACTCAAGAAGCAAGTCTCCAAACACCAACGGATCCAATTAAAAAGTGGGCTGCAGAACTAAGTACAGAATTTTCAATAGAGGGGTCTAAAATGGCTGAGAGGCACTTAAGAAAGTGCTCAACATCCTTAGCCATCCGGGAAATGCAAATCAAAACAACTCTGAGATACCAACTCACTCCTGTCAGAATGGCTAAAATCAAAAACACCAAGGACAATTTATGCAGGAGAGGATGTGGTGAAAGGGGGACACTCCTCCATTGCTGGTGGGAGTGCCAACTGGTTCAGCCACTTTGGAAATCAGTATGGAGATTCCTCAGAAAAATGGGAATAAACCTACCACAAGACCCAGCAACTCCACTCTTAGGCATATATCCAAAAGATGCCCATTCATACAACAAGGATGTCTGTTTCACTGTGTTCATAGCAGCATTATTTGTAATACCCAGAACTTGGAAGCAACCTAGATGCCCCTCAACAGAAGAGTGGATAGAGAAAATGTGGTACATTTACACAATGGAGTACTATTCAGCAGAAAAAAACAATGGAATCCTGAGATTTTCAGGCAAATGGATGGCACTAGAAGAAACCATCCTGAGTGAGGTAACGCAGTCACAAAAAGAGAAACATGGCATGTACTCTCTCATATATGGATTGTACTCCACTTTTTAATTGGATTATTTGGTGTTTTGGTGACTAACTTCTTGAGTTCTTTGTATATTTTGGAAATCAGCCCTCTGTCAAATGTGGGGTTGGGGAATATCTTTTGCCATTCTTGTTGACTGTGTCATTTGCCTTACAGGAGATTCTTAGATTCAGGAGGCCTGTTTATTAATTGTGGATCTCAGTGTCTGTGCTACTGGTGTTATATTCAGGAAGCTGTCTCCTGTGCCAATTTGTTCAAGGGTATTTCCCACTTTCTCTTCTAAGTGGTTCAGTGTAACTGTATTTATGTTGAGTTCTTTGATCCATTTGGATTTAAGTTTTGTGCATGGTTATAGGTATGGATCTATCTGCAGTCTTCTACATGCCAGCATCCAGTTATGCCAGCACCACTTCTTGAAGATGCTTTCTTTTTCCTGTGTATAGTTTTAGCTTCTTTGTTAAAAATCAAGTGTTCATAGGTGTTTGGATTAATATCAGCGTCTTCAATTCTATTCCATTGGTCTACCTGCCTATTTTTGTGCCAATACCAAGCTGTTTTCAGGACTATAGCTCTATAATAGCTTGAAGTCAGGGATGGTGATACCTCCAAAAGTTCCTTTATTGTACAGGGTTGTTGTGGCTATCCTGGGTCTTTTGTTTTTCCATATAAAGTTGATTATTGTTCTTTCAAGGTCTGTGAAGAACTGTGCTGGTATTGTGATGGGGCTTGCACTAACTCTGTAGATTGCGTCTATTAATGATACCATTAGAACATCAAAGCATGTGGCATAAAGCTACAGCAGGGCCTAAAGGAAATCTCTAGCTTTGAGTCTGCACTATGAAAAATCAAAACATACAGGAAAAATTCTATCATTTCCTATAAGAAAATATAAATGTAGCCCTTTGCATTTTAAAAAACATTATTTTGATAATATAATATTTTATGAATCCTTGGAGAATTTCATGTGTTTGATCAGATTCATCGAATTCTCCTCCCAGATCCATATCCACCCCTTTCTCCCTCCCTACCCTCTCCACCACCTCACTTTTTTAAGAGACTATTTCATAGCAGATGTGCTGGTCCTCTGGATTTTCAAATGTTTTCTACCCTTTTCTGCAATGTTCCCTGAGCCTTAGGTTTTTTTGTAAAGGTTGTGCTGTAAATCTATTAACAGAAGTTGGGACCCGCAATCAGTTGCTCTCTGTGTTTTGACCAATTGTGACTTTCTGTGGTAATCTCCATCTACTGCAGAAAGAGGTTTTCATGATGAGGGATAAGACTTATTTTGTGGGTATAAAATACGTTTTTAGGTTGTGAAATTTTACTAGTTTTGGAACGTGGCAGTATTATGGGCTTCTTTAAGTTCCATGACCTCACCAGCTATAGGTCGTAAGCTGAGCATACCATTCCAGGCATGAATTCCCTCCCATTGGACAAAGCTGAAGTCCAATTGGGTAACTTTCAGCTACCCCCAAGATACAAGTGCCACTGCTGCAATTCTCAGAATATCTTGCCATGCTGGTCATTGCTGTGGTTTTAGCATTCCGGCTGCATAGGACGCTTGATAGCTTCCCTACCTTGGCAGCTTGCATGGCTCCTTCCAGTACTAGGATGGCTAGTCTTCATGGAACAGGCTTCCTGTTCAAATGCAGGAAGAGACCTCTAAGTTTTATATCCAAAGTATGGTGTCTTCATCAATATGGTCTTACCTTCTTTTTCTGAAAGGCAACTAAGGTCAACAGCAATACCCTATAGTATTTAAGGGTATCAGACTCCCCTCTACCATTGTAAAAAGCAGAAGTCCTTAGGAAAGAAAAGACATGAACAATGAATAAAAAATCAAAACAGCCTATATGTTAGTCAAAGTCTTTAATACCTGCTTCTCTAAAGACTCTACCAGTAAGAAAGTAAAATAATAGCCCACAGACGGATAGGAAAAGTTTGCCATGCACATACCTGACAAAGTCTTTCAATGCAGAAGACATAAAGAACCTTAAGTTCAGTTACAATGAAGCAAACATCCCAACCAAAACGAATATTCATTCACAGCTGGGTTGAAATGGTACTTCACAGTAGAACATGTACCAACTATTGCCAATAAGCATGTGAAAATATACCTAACACTGTTCAAGGTAAAAATACACTGGAATTTATTTCCACAAGAACCACTATAATTTTAAAATATTGAATATTCCAAATGTTGAAGAGAATGTGAAGCAGATGAAATTCTACTCACTGTTGTTGCAAAGCAATTATGTAGCTACTTTAGCAAACCCTGAGTTACACTACTGAATCACATGGTTACATCTGCTCTTACTAGAAGACTCAGCAATCTCATTCCCAGGTATTTGCTCAGTTCTTTGTTCACAAAAATAATTGTGTAATAATGTCCAACTGTGGCATCAGTAGCTCACATCTAAAATCCCAACATTCAGGAAGCCGTAGCAGGAGGATTAAGTATGAAACCAAGCTGGATTATGTGGTGATGTCTAAACCAAACTGGGACACAGAGACTTTCCTAAAAAAATACTTAACTATTCATAGACTCTTCATTCGTAATAGCCCCAACCTGGAAATAATTCAGTGTCTACCAGTATGTGAATGGATCAAAAAGTGTTTGTACTCTACCTCTAGTGCTGCCAGGTTTGGGCAACTAAACTATATATGTTCTAATGTCTTGTCTGACTCGTTTTCATTCCTTACAATTTTTTCGAAATATTCTGGTAAATTGAGGCATAATTTTATTAGAAATTAACCAGGGGACTCTATTTCAAGCCTTTCCACCCTCTATAAATGCTTACAAAATTTTTAAACAGAAAATTTTATACAAACTCAAACCATTCTTTCCAAAGATACGTCAGGTCCTTTCCCCAGGTGTGTCCCGGGATATGGAACCACTTTCACTGGTGATCTTGTTTTTACCATAACCTCAATCTCCACATCCCACCTAAGAAACTTTAATTTTCTCCTTGAAGAATTGAAGATTAAGGGATTTTCTGTAAGCACATCCATTTGTATGTGTGCAGTACTAGTGCTCCAGGGCACGGTTAGGATTTCAAGGTGTAATCTTTGCTATCCTAACAAACTCTGTTTGACTTGTACATTTACAGTGTGCTATCCAAGGCAAAGATCTCTGTGAGGCAGCAAGGATGGAGTCAGACGCCTCAGTGCCAAGGACATCATGTTCTACAGTGGTGGTAACAACATAAACCAAATTCTCGTGGACATCAAAATGTGTAAGGACATGGAGAGGATGCCTGGGCATAAGGAAAGAGCCCTATCTTCTAGGTCACTTCTCTATCTTCTTTCTAGCAAACTCTAAAACATGAGGATTTGCAGAGCTTAGTGGTGGGTGACCAAGTCTCTGTAGCCAATACTGCTCTTCCACTGCAAGACCCATGTGGAGCAATCCCAAGCTTGCCATTTGTTTTCCAAACGTATTTCTCAAGTTATCTGTTTAGGTGGTAATTCTCTTTTAAGTATGAATAGAACTTGACAGAGACATTGAATGAAAAACTAATGCAGGAATGAGTGGAGCAACTCTCAGTTCAACATTTTATTGTTAATCATAAATTTGCCGCATAATTTCAGTTCCCAAGAAATCTTAAATTTTATTCTAATTAGAAGAGGCAAGTGGTGTGCATCAGAAGCAGCTGCTCTAGAGAGTATTTTTGCTAACAATCATTTCCAAACTACCTAGTAATTTAATCTTCTCAATCCTAAGAATATCCATGCGGGATGACTGAGCCAGAAATCACTTTCTGAAAATGCATAAAGATGGAAGGTATATACTATACAAGGATGGAAGAAAGGAGAGAGAAGATGGCTAAAAATGAAAGAAAGGGAACTGAAAATAAGAAAAGATGTATAGAATGTTTAGATAGCACTTACAGAGGGAAGACACCTGGAATACAGAATGAGGGGGCCAATTCCCTGCTTGCTTCTGCATCTTAATAAAACATCTGGACTCCCAGTGAAGCATACGTTAGCATGTTGATGCAAGGTAATAAATGGCCTGGGCTTGAGGATAAAATTGCTTCAGGTTTATTCTTGTTTGCCTGTCTGTAACAAACTATAAAGCCTTGAACAGCTCATTTTCCTAAGCCTTAGATTCCCCATCTCTCAAACTGGGTTAAAAATGATACCTCCACATAATCTTGGCATAGGAGCTATAATGTGGTACCATAAATATTAGAACCTAATAGTAAGCATCCCTGAGAAAACCAAGGAATTAAATTCTCATATACAATTGATGGTACTAGAAGGTCATAACGAACATAACAATAAAGAAAATTAGAAATGTCCACACCGGACTCACTTAGTGTTAGGGATAGGCCCAAGGAAACCTAACGTGTGTAGGTGACTAGATAAATGGTTCCACTGGTTAAGAGCCTGTACACAAGCAAAGGATCTGAGTTCAGATCTCCAGCACCCATGGAAAGGGGCTAAATGAAGCAGTGATCCTCTGGAAGCCCATGATTGAAGCCAGGGAGAGACAGATGGCTCCCCAGAGCTCACTAGCTAGCCAGATCAGCCGATCAATAAGTTCAATGAGAGATACTGTTTCTAAAGATAAAGTGGGGTCCCTGAGGAAGACATTCAACATTGACATCTGGTCTTCACATGCATGTACATAAACACATACAAACATATATGCACATTTCAAAAAGATAAGACCTTACATGTACGAACAGAAACACGTGTAAATGTCTTTGCTACTGAGTTTTTTAATAGCCAAAGTTCAAAAATAAAATGAAAGAGCAAATAACATTCATCAAAGAATGTTCACATCACAGTGAGAATGATTGATTTGAGTAATGTGTATTAGTAGCAATGACTCTTTTGCGCATATGAGAATTTTGAATTTTGAAAAGGAGAACAAGTTTTAGGGGTCAAGGTTATTAGGACAGAATCACAGTAGAACTGGATGAAGACTCAGATTCACCCAGAGAACCCAAACTTGAATCTGGAAAAGAACAAAAAGGTGGCAAGTGATACCCATGTCTCCAAAGAGCCCCCAGAGAGAAGGCTGTTGCAAATGTGTCTGTGATAGGACACTGATCACGCTGGGTCTCCTTCCTGAGAGAGGCAGAAATTTAAATCACTGTGGTTGACCTTGCTGGATTAAATATGCAGTTCCCAGCTGCTATGGTGACACCAACAAAGCCACTTGTGGGCCCAGTGCCCCATAGCATATGGCTTCTGGCAAATAAGACCTACATATGAGGAGGAGACAACAGACCTCAGTTATTTTACATAATATCATTTATATAACATGTATGGTGTGGGTAACATCACACTACGTACGGTGAGTGAATTACAGAGCACTGATGTGAGTTGTACCAACTGGCTGGAGGTGGATTTGGAAATGAAACTGAATGTGCGGGAACCTAAGCCATCTACAACTGGGAAAAGACAAGAAATAGCTTTTGTCTTTTCTCTCCTTTTTTCAAAAGTGTGTGGAGTAAGGTGTGCTTTGAAATTGGGCAGCCAATAGACTAGAGTGTGATGTGTCAGTATTTTTGGTTCCCTACTGCTCCCCATCCCCTTCCCAAATGTGTGGGAAGTACATTATCTTAGAGCAGTGTTCTCAATAATGTTGTGACACTTTAATATAGCACCTCATGTTGTGGTGACACCCAACCATAAAATTATTTTTGTTGCTACTTCATAACTAATTTTACTACTGTTAGAAATCGTAATGGAAATATGTTTTCTGATGGCCTCAGGCAATCCCTGTGAAAGGGTGATTTAACCTCCAAAAGAGTTGCCATTCACAGGTTGAGAACCACCATCCTAGAACATACTTTTTAACATTTCAATTTAACATTTCTCAATTTAATTTTTATTTATTTGAATTGTCACAAATAATTCCATTTTCAGTGAAAGCAGAATGTTTCAGACCAGTTTGTTTTCACTAGAATTATACTTTTGCCTCTATTTAAAGAGTTTCAAAAATGATTTTTTTATTCAAAAACTTATTGGATAAAGTTGTCTTCATGAATGTCTACACACACAACTCTTTTTTTCATTTTTTAATTTAAATTAGAAACAAGCTTACTTCACATGTCAATCCCAACTCCTTTTTCCTCCCCTCCTCTCCCGCTCCCCACAAGGCCCCTCAGCTCCCCACCCAATCCCAACTCACCCAACAGTCCAGGCTGAGAGAGCATCCCTCATTGTGGGATGGTCACCCAAAGTCCTTTTGTATGCCAGGGATAAATACTACCCAAGGCCCCATAGATTGCCTAGGCCTCCTCACTAACACCCACATTCAGGGAGTCTGGATCAGTCCCATGCTGGCCTCCCAGCCATCAGTCTGGGATTCAAGAGCTACCCCTTGTCAGGTCAGCTGTTTCTGTGGGTTAAACCAGCCCAGTCTTGACCCCTTTGCTCATCAGTCCTCCTTTCTGTCACTGGATTCCAGGAGTTCAGCTCAGTGTTTGTCTGTAGGTATCTGCCTCTGCTTCCATCAGTCAATGGATGAAGGTTCTGTTTCCCAGACTCTCTAGCAGTGGGATTGTAGGCTGGCACTCCCCTGATCCATGTCTAAAATCCATATATGAGTGAGTACACACCACATTTGTCTCTCTTACACACACAACTCTTGAGATAGGATCTTACTATGTATATCAAGTTGGCTTCAAACTCAAAGACATCCTCCTGCCTATGCCCCTACCCCTCTTCCACATACTGAGTGCTGGGATCAATGGCATGCACCACCATGCTTGACACCACAGATCTTTTAAATGGTTTTACCAAATGTAGATGTTCCTAACCTAACAACTTCTGATTTCTTTCCATTCAGGCACAGAGTATACATTTGTCCATTTGAAATGGGAATGTCACGAAGAGATATGCCTAGGAGCTGGGATGTTCCAAAGCACAGTTACGTCCTTTCCAGTCACACCTGTGGCCCACACTAGGCCTTTTAGGATGGGTTTCTTTCCCCTCTGCTTCCTTAGAGCCTTTCCCTAGTTGTCAGCTTTGTTACCAATAACAGCAACTTCATCAAAGTTTCAAAAATGGAAGTATCTGGCACTCCACTCAACAAATACTTTGAGTATTTCTAACTACTTTGAAGTAAAATGCAATCCAAATTTAGAAGACCCGTCTTTAAAAAGGCACACCGGATATCTGACGTGGGTGTGCTGGGAACATCTGTAGATCTAGGATGTGGGAAGCAGAGGTGACAAGATATCACGTTTGAGTTCAGAGCCACTTTGGACTTTGTAGCAAGACCAAGTCTCAAAACACAAACAACGGCAGCCCTCCACAGGCACAGGCATTTCTAAAATCCTGTAACTACCACGCAGGGAGGGGAGAGTGCATATTGCTGGTATTTGGTAATTCAGTAACATATTTGCTATCAAATAAGACTTCTCTATATTTTGTCTAAATTACAGTGTCTTTGTTATAGCTTGTTCTGATATAATGAATTATTTGACCACTACATCAGTTCTTTATTTAACTTTTTTTAAAACAGAGTCTCACACAGCACAAGCTAAGCATCAAAGTTAGTAAACAGATGGCATTGGCCCTGCTCTTCTGATCCTCCTCCAAGTACCTCTCAAGTGCTGGGATTTCAGCAACGAGCCACCAGACCTGCTGCCTCAGCTGCTTTTAGCCCAATTTTGCTCCAAGGCTGGCGAACACTGCATTTTTTGGTTTGTTTGGCATACTGGTTTCTTCTTTCTTTCTTTCTTTCTTTCTTTCTTTTTTTCTTTCTTTCTGTCTGTCTGTCTGTCTGTCTTCCCTCCCTCCCTCCCTCCCTCCCTCTCTCTCTCTCTCTTTCTTTCTTTCTTTCTAGGATTGTGGAACCTTAGTTAAGAAAATTATCCATCAGATTGGCCTGGAGCGAACCTGTGGAGTATTTTCTTGACTAATAAATGGTATGGGAGTGTCCAGCCCACTCGTCCTAGAACATTCAACATAAGGGACATTACCCAGATACAGAAGCTGAACTATTAGCCCTGTGGCTGGAGGTGTGAAGAAATGGAGCTATGTAAATGTTTTTCTGGTATCCACACAACACATGCTCTGCCATCCAGGACCAGGTAAAGTTGGATGCACCACTTATCCCATACTTTGTTGTGAAAGACAAACTGATTTCCTCTAAAATGATACAGCCCCAAACTAGCCACTAACTGCATCCTGTTTTGAAAACCAAAATGTGGCTGGAGAGAATGCTCAGTGGCAAAGTGCTTGTTGTACACTCACAGGCCTGGGTTGGATTCCCGGCACCCAGGTAAACACTGAGTGTGGCAGCTCCCGCCTGTAATCCCAGCACAGAGAGGCTAAAGAATGGTGACTTCTGGAACTCCCTGGCAGCCAGCCTCATGGAAGTGATGAGCTCAGACTCAGTGTCTCTATCTCAAAAAGATATGGGGTGGCTAGCAATAGAGGAAAACACTCGATATCTACTTCTGACTTCCACACAGGAACACACAGGGGACCACACCCACACATATGCATAAATAAGTAAATAAATAGAGGGTGAAACAGCAATAAAATTTGATTAAATAATAAAAGTTAAGCAACTTAAGACTATTTCCACTTAGGTCAAATTCTGTGTTGACTATGCACGTATATGCTGGGCCCAGGGTTTAAATTATAAAGCCTATGACAGTCTCCCAGTCATGAACACTGGCTGCAGCTTAACTCCTATGAAGCCCACTCCCTCAGTTCTTCACTTAAACAGGAAGTTCTCAAGTCTTTCAGCTTTAATGGACACAGTCTGTGACTAGTTCTCGGGAGGAGTCAATGAAAAAACTGTAACAGTACTGGGATAGGACCAAAGACTCATTATTTCCTAGGAAAAACAGATTTTGCTCCCCACCTCGAGCTGATCCCAGGTTAAGATTGGCTGAGCCGTGAGTAAGGGGTGAGGCACCTACTATGCACGTTATTGCATAATGAAGGACAACTTATTCAGTGTCTCACTAGGCCATTTTGATTTTGTGTTTCTAAGTGATTGTGTCATAACAGCTTTATCAAATACCCATCCTGAAGTACAGAGGTGGAAATAGCCGTGTCTCTTCCACGGTTTTTTGTTTGTTTGTTTTTTGTGATGCCAGCAGTTGCAGGAATGCAACTTCTCAGAGAGAGGCACTTCCCTACTAAGGTGGGTCTTCCTTATTAGGAATTCTTCAGTGTCATTTAAAGACAATAGCGTCAGAATATTGGCCTTCTCTTTCCCTCCTGGGTTGTCACCTGAAGGTTCTGATGGCCCTTGCTGTCCAGTACCCATGACAGACATGTGACTGCAGACACTTGTTGACAACTAGGATATGGTTGAGTGGTAACTGGGTGACTCCTGTGTCTAATCTCGGCTAGCTCCCATAGGGAGAAGGCCCTTGCAGATGGGTCTGAGGGTGGGAGGAGGGGTACTAGGAAGGTGTGTATCCATCCCACCCTACCCCACGCCCCACCCTACCCCACGCCCCACCGCCGTCCCCACCCACACCCACACCATCCCTCTTCCTCCCACAGGCATTTTTTATCCCAGTCCTCTCCAGATATTCTAACATACACACCCACAGCTCAGTGACCATCTTTGTTGGTTATATACCACAACTTCCCAGAGAAATAAACAAGTTTCAGCCACCACTGTTTCCCTCAGACTCACAGACTCCAGCCTAGGAGTTCCACACCACAAGATCTCTATGTCTTCTACTCATTTCCCTTTGCTTGGGCCAAGGATGGGTTCTGCCGATTCTGGACTGGGCGAGGGTGCCCTGAGAAGCAGAAAGCAGTTTCAGCACTGGGATCTAGCTTATTCTATTAAAAGAACTAAATTACTAAACATACTTTATAACTACAAGTATTAATCCTTATTTCATACCATGTGGTAATCTGTAAGATCCAGGGCTCTGGTTTTATTTTACACAAATGAGTATTGTGATCTTATTATGCCAAGACTACTAAATCTGTCTTGCCATAAGTTTCAAGGGGCAAAACCATCACACATGAAGGAATCATGAAATTTGCAATACCCAAATTCTCTCAGGTGAATATTCTCAGCCTTAACTATGGTGGGTGAGTCTAATTTGTTCCACTGCACCTATTATAGCAGTCTGACTGACCTTGGCTTTGTTTGTTTTGAGCCATTATAAATACCAATTTAGGGGTGGGACTGGAAGGATTCTCAGTGGTTAAGAGCACAGGCTGTTCTTCCACAAGACCTGGGTTCAATTCCCAGCACCCACATGGCAGCTCACAACTGTCTGTTACTCCAGTTCCAGGAGATCTGATACCTTCACACCAATACACATAAAATAAAGTTAAAGAAATTAATTTTTGATAAAATAAATAAATAAATACCAATTTTGTCAAAATATGCTATTTAAAAATTGCATGTGACTTGACATCCACAGTTTTGTCGTGGGTTATCAGTTAAGAAATCATCTGAATGTCTTGCTATCTCTTCCCTAGGATTTTCACATTTTCTGGTAGAATTTGGTATTCTCTGCCATTTCATGTGACATCCTAAGAGTCCTATTGTTTTCAATCCCCAAGAAGCCCATATATCTTGAATCTGATGATTTCAGCTTTATAATCTTTTTGTTCATCAAATAATAGTCAGATCTGAATGAAGAGTAAGCTAGGGCTGGCTCTGCTGATGACACCAGCATCGTACTGTTCACAAAGAACCATCGTGAAATGATAGTGTCGTCTTATTCAAGAGATGCTGAAGCCAAGGCATAGAGAAGAGTGGAGAGGCTGAGGTATTTGGGAAAGGATCAGTGCATCATATGGGTGACAGTTACTGCAAATGTTCTACATGGCATTTGCAAAGGTTCCCTGTGCCCTGGTTATCTTGTGTGCTTTGTATGTAAAAAATACCAGTCTGTATTCTTTCAACATAAAATAAAGACCCTGCTCTTTCAACACAAAACAAAGACTATATAACAGAAGATTTGTAGGCCGCTATTGAGTCCTTGACACTTTTGATTGTAGTTATGAAATGGAAACAGGATAAAGAGAAGTCTCCGTGCAAAGAAGGCCAGCACACCTGGCATCTTCTTAAGGTTTATGCTTTCATCTCACAGAATAGCAGGAGCAGGCCTCTATTGTGATTGCTTAAAATAAACTAAACCTGCAAACCGCACACAAAGGCAGACTTAGACACTTTAACTTGCTGCCTAGAATGCCATTTGGTGTCCATGCAGTATTATTTGCAGGTAGGGAATCTATTAAGTTACTTATTGAGGTGGTTAATCCTCATTGTCAACTGGATAGAGTCACCTAGGAGACCAGTTCTGTCTGTGAATGCAGAGATTGGGTGATGGGGGAAGAGCACTCTGAATGCAAGCAGCACTGTCTCCTTGGCTAGGGGTCCCGATAGAACAAAAGAAAGAAATGGAGAAAGCCATTTGGTTCTGCTCTTCTGCTTTCTCTGTTTCTTGACCCTCAGTAATGTAGACTCAGCAACATTATTACACCCTCCCAGCCAAGACAGACTGGATCCTGTGAGGGTGTGAGACAAAACAAACCCTTAGTCCCTACAGTTATTTCATGCTTTGTCACAGTGACAACAGTAAATAATATATTCACTGTACTTGGCCTATACTCTCCACATTCAGGAGGCTGAAGCAGGAGATCATGAGTTTAAGCCCAGCTTTGACTTCCTAATGAAGCATTGTCTCAAAATATAAATAACTAAATTATTAATATGCAAGAGTAGATTAGCCTTGCTGGTTCTTTCTAAATGCTTCAAATTTAATTAAACTAAACATATATTTTGTTGGGAAACAATTTTTTTTCCAAAAAGCAAACCATCCCTTACTGTTTTTAAATTGCCAGCAAAATGAGAAGGCAGTGACCCTATGAACTGTTTCCTTAATGTTTCACTCAGTGTCCTTTTTCTGTCCTTGGGTCCCATTCAGGAATCCTACTATTGACAAGGCATATCATAGGCTTCTGCCTTGTCTAGTGTTTTTCTCTTAGCTATGCTGGAGGAGAAATATTGCAGAGGTGAGGCCTGACTCTTCTCACATCAAATCAAGGATGCTTGCCACCAACATGATTTATGACCATTGATGTTGACCATAATCCCTAGATGAAGCAGCGTTTATCAGGGATCTCACCGTAGCTGCTCCTTCTCCCTCCCCTCTCTATAGTGTACATTTTGGAAGGGCACTGCTATGTACAGAAAACACTGAAGTTGTGTGTTGGAGGGCTCCCTCTTCTAGGGCAAAGTAGCTACATAAAATAGTATTTTGAATTATTCTTTGGAGGATACACTTAATTCTTTAATAAATTTCTATTTAAATTAAAAACAATCTTATTTTTTACATACCAATCCCAGTTCCCTCTCCCTCCCATTCTCCCATGCCCCCTACCAACCCCTCATCCCACCCCCCCATCTGCTCCCCAGAGAGGGTGAGGCTTCCCATATGGGATCTTCAAAGTCTGTCACATAATTTGGGGCAGGGCCTAGGCCCTCCCCATGTAACTAGGTTAAGAGAGTATCCCTCCATGTGGAATGGGCTCCCAAAGTCTATTCGTGCACTAGGGATAAATACTGGTTCTACTGCCAGAGGCTCCATAGACTGTCCAGGCCTCCCAACTGACACCCACATTCAGGGGGCCTGGTTCGGTCCTATGCTAGTTCCCCAGTTGTCAGACTTGGGGTCCCTGAGCTTCCCCTTGCTCAGGTCAGCTGTTTCTGTGGGTTTCCTCAGTGTGGTCTTGACCTCTTTGCTCATCTCTCCTCCTGGAGGATACACTTAATTGTTCAAATACAGTATAAGTGTGCGACAACATCTGGATAGCTAATCTCTACACCAAAGAAACAGCTTTTCACTTAGTGTCATATTTATGTCTGCTCTTGCTTTTAATCTTACAGGTGTCTCTTGTTACTAAGTTACCTGGTCTGAACTTTCTCCCTGTGCCCTAGAGTAAACTAATTTCAAGAATTTGCAATCCATTTAGATTCTCTTGTCACATCTCTTATTCTCATTCTGTACTGGTTCTCAACATCTTGTTGGGGAAGTCCTGTGTATTTGTCAATAAAGCACTGTTTGGCCAATAGCAAACTAAGAAAGGTGGGACTAGGAGTCTAGAGGACTCTGGGAAGGAGAAACACAGAGAGTCAAGATGTAACGCCATGGCATAGGAAGCCCAGAACTATTCTCCAGTAAGAGAAATACTTAGATTAACAATTATGGGGTAATTACTTAAGTCAGAGCTAGCCAGTAAGAAACAAGCAAGGCTAACAGCTTCATAATTAATATAGCCTCCTGTGTGTTTATTTGGGACTGATGCAGCTCTAGAACCAGGCTGGTGGGAAGGCTTCTCTCAAGGAAAAAGCTTCTCTTTACATAACATCTGAGCTTTTTTTCAACTTAAATATATTGAGTTTTACTCTTTATTCTGTGAAGTTCTGTGGTTTCAATAAATGCATGACATCCACTATTACAGTATCATGTACATCCTAAAATCTCTTGTACCTACTCACCATTCCCATGCCCTCTCCAATCCCTGGAAACCACTTATTTTTTATTATTTGTATAATTTTGGCTTTCCAGATTGTCAAAGAGTTGGAATCATGGCGAGTACAGCCTTTTAATACTGACTTCTTTCATTTGCATATTCTTTAAGTTTCTTTCATGCCTTTTTGTGGCTTGAAAGTTCATTTCACAAGAGAATTATATTCCACTCTATAAATATACGTTTTATTTGTCCATTCTGTTGAAATGTATCTTAGCTATGCCCAGTTCTTTAGATAGTAGAAAGTTGCCATGAGTAGTCACATAAAGGTTTTAGTGTGAATGTATTTTCATTTTATTTGATAAGTTCCTAGGAATATTATTGCTGAATCCCATGATAAGGCTGTGTTTATCTTTGCATAAATTGCCTACACACCTTCCAAAGTGGCTATGCCACTTTGTCTCCCTACAAGCAATAAGGAGGATCCCCAGTAATGATTTCTTAAACTATTGGAGCAGCAAGCCTTCATGCACTTAGAATTTCATTGCTACACAACAGATCTGCTGTGGGGATTAGGGAAACACTCAGTTTCCAAGGCTCATGCCTTCTTGGGAAGGTACAAGGAACTTCTGTACCTATCTGGAAATGACATTTGTGTTTGAAAGACCATGACAGTGTTATTCTTGTCCCGTTCTATGCAGCAATCACTCTATGGCCATGTATCGTATCCTTACCAGATCTTATCTATAAAAGATTTCTGGCAATGCTTTGCAAATAAACTTGTAAGTAATCCCAAACATACCCCCAAAAGAAAGAAAAGCGCCTAATGGTACTGGACTTGACCAGACAACACAGAGTTGAACTTGTACTTCTAGTGTGTATTGTTAAGAGTTCGGTGACCTCCTTTCTTTGTGGTTGGAGGGCAAATGCTTCCATACAATAATTTACAGAATAAATAGATATTCTATGTGTACAATTATACATAATGGGCCATGTTTCCTTTGAAAACACTCATGGTTAATATTAATTCTCTAAACCTAGAATCACCTAGGAAATGGACCTGTGGACATGCCTCGGAAGAGTTACTTTGATTATGTCTCTGGCTGGGATCCTGAACTAGACTCATGAAGAAAGGGAGCTGGGCAGCAGTAAGCTTTACTACTTTCTGTCTGCTTCTTGGTTTCAGATGCAGTGCAAGCAGCTGCTTCAAGTTCCTGTTGCCTTAGCTTCCCTGCCATGATAAACAGTACCTTGAACATTGTGAGTAACAATGAACCATTCTCCCTTATGTTGCTTTTGTTGGAGTATTTTATCCAAGCAACAAGAAAAGATGCAAAGGCAAGCATTAATACATATGTCTAGTAAGCATACCCACAGCCATTCTGTTTAGGCCATCTCCCCCCATACCAAGTGTCCATCCTTGGTTAAATGTGGTCTTTATGAACAATAGACAGTCAACCAGTCAATAATGCCTTTGTTTTAAACCTTGAATGACATTTTTTCCTACAGGCAACAGCTACAATAATTTACCTTTATCTCAAGACTACAGTTTCCATTATTGCTCTAAGCAGTTTTCTGCAGTGCTGGCTTTGAGAGTACAAATAGTAGTAAGGACTATGAAAACTGAACCTACAAGGAATAAATTTCCCAACTAATAGAACATTCTCTCATTAAAAACTTTCAACTCTGTAGCTCATTATATAACACACTTTAGTCACTTCCAAACAAAAATAATGTGCAAAAGTACAAAGCAGAGGAAAGGTTCATTCGAGCCAACTCTGCTACGCTTGAATTCTCAGAGACAGGAAAATAGCCTCTCTCAGATAATCCATGCACTAAAACCCTAGCTCATAAAGTGTGTCTTCCCTTCAAATGATCCAAATATATTTCTGCCAAGTTCAAGTTTTCTCTGTAAAGACCAAGAGAGAGCACAGCCAAAGATAATCCAGAGTTCATTTGCTGAACTTCTCCACATCAAAAATATGCAAAGAGGTCCTGTTACCTTGAAGGTCTTTAGGACAGACGGATGAGGAGACAACAGTGCTGCAGTTGAGACTACCCAGAGCACAGTCAGGACAATGGATACCTTAAGTGGAAACGAGCTTCTGATTTGACTTGATGTGACCCAAATTAGGAGGAAGATGATAAAAACAGAGTACTACACCATATTTTATGCTCAACATATAAAAGCCAACCAACAGAGATAATAAATATTAATGTACTTGTTTTCAGCTTTAAAAGAAAAACAGCTTAAAACCTTTATTTCTCTAACACCTTTCTCTGATGAGTTCAGAAAATTAACGCTCACACCTAATTAGTCTTCACAGTTTGAAGTTTCTCATAATGGAGAAGACTTTCCAGGGATGCTATTCATGATTCATGCAAGAGACTCTGAGGGGATATTTTTAAAGGACAGAAAACATTCTGAATCTATTCATGTCACTTCAGTCCACAATTTAGAGTGGAAATATTGTCCACCTGGAGCTGTCATGATTGTCCTCGGTACCAGTAAGATGTTCAGAGTGGGAAAAAAAACAATCATGAGTCAAATCCCTCACTTGGTAATAGCCTTTGGGGTTCTGAATTTAGGAGCATTCAGAGACTGAGATCCACCCTTTTGAGGAAGGAAAATAATGACTAGAGTATCATCAACCCCACCCATCTGTGACCTCTGAGAGCTACAGTGGTAACAAATATAATGAGATATGCCCATTAGTGCAATAGTGGCATTAAGGGCATGTAATCAACCACATTCTGAATGGATTTAAGGTCTATTGTACAAGATGAAACCCATCTCTGGCACCATCATTGGGGTTAAGAACCTGCAGCTACATAGGTGATAAGCCCTAGTGGGAGTGACAGCTATTATTCTTCTAAATGACCAGTGTTAAACTGATTCCTAATGACTTATCATTATGTCCATATATTAATGTATCTCTCTCTCTCATCCCACATCAGAGATGCTTCTATTTGCAATAGATGGCAATTATATAAGGATTCTCAGCTGATCAAGATATAGAGAATAAGAAACTGTGGAATGTTCTTCCCTATGGGACATCTCTATCACATACTACCTCTCACTATTGAGAGATTATTGCAAACGAAGGAGTAGAAAGATTGTAAGAGCCAAGATAATGAGCAACTATAAGGAATCTTTTTTAGATGAGATTGGGCGCGTTCAGGGTGGTATGGCCGTAGACTAGGAAACTTTTTTAGACATAGAAAGGCAGCTGCACAAATAAACTCACAGCACTTGTGAAAGCATGCACAAGACCACTGCAAGCTCAATCCAGAAAATAATCCCAACATGGATGAGGAGAGGGGGCACAAAGTCCTACCCCTGACTGAGGAACTATTGGCAACTGATAGCTGATGAGAAAGAGTCAGTTTTCTTTAATAGTATAGTCCCGTAAGTTGATCATGCTCCAGTGAAGGCCATTATTTCCAAGAGTATATTAGACAGTGCAAGTTGGACTCAATGGTAGGTTCTAGAGAAGTTGGGAAGAGTGGTGAATATGATCAAAAGGTTTTCAAGGAACAAATTTTAAAATTGCAAAATAATAATAATAATTTTCTCAAATAGAGTCTCCAAGAGTACAAATAGCAGGTCCCTGGGGAAAGTGATCTTCCAATTTACGTCTCATATAGACAGAAAAGTATAAAAAGTTTGACAAGAAATGCGACCTAAGGCGTTCTAGAGAAGGTTGCCCAGGCTTAGTCTCCTTAGCAGAGTGGACTGTTACATATTCCCTAAACCTTGCTGGAAGACACTGTGGCAAGACCAACATCAACACACAAAGAAGAGGCATGAGGTGCTAGGGTCCCAGACTCCTGGGCAAGGTGAAGTTCTCAGTGTCTTCCAGCTCTCGTATTCCTTCCCGCGTAGTTAGAAGTGTTGGTCCTTCTATGAAATTTGAACCTTGCTAGCAAATGAAAGGTGTTCCTACTGCACTGGAGAGGTTAGAGAAGTTGGTGGCCTCATGAGCCTGACCCTGGATTGGGCTTGTATCTCAGTGGCACAAAGTTCTCCTGCAATTTGTAAAGCCCAGGGTGCTATCACATGCATTACAACAACAGAAAAGATAATCCCCAGGGATGCATATTCAGTATATGACCTGTGTAAAGCTGTCTCTTGGAATCCTTGAAGTGTTGACTCCAGCACCTTTCTCAGACACCAAAACTCACGAGTGTTCCAGAGCCTTTGCTAAAGTGGGTTAGTACTTAGGTCTGACCTACACACAGCGTATAGTACTTAGGTCTGACCTACACACATTGTATAGTACTTAGGTCTGACCTACACACATCGTATAGTACTTAGGTCTGACCTACACACATCGTATAGTACTTAGGTCTGACCTACACACAGCGTATAGTACTTAGGTCTGACCTACACACATCGTATGGTACTTAGGTCTGACATACACACATCGTATATTTCAAGCAGCTCTAGATTATTGATAGCACATAAAGCAATGGAAAAGTTGTTTATACATTCTGCTTATAGGATGGTGACAAGAAAAATGTCTACACATAATCTATACAGTTTTTACTTGACTATTTTTGATTTTCAGGGATGTGGGAACTGTGGATTGATAATGAGTTCTGAACACCTGCTGTGACACTTCACTCCTTAAAGCAACATGCATTTATTTTTTTATAGTTTACAGTACTGATGATTAGAAACCCAAAATCAATTCCATTGAACAGAAACTGGTGCACTGGGAGGGCTGTAGTCCCTTCAGAGGCTGCCTTTTCCAACTTCTGGAGCTATGGTTCCTTGGTTTGTGACTTCTTGGGTCCATCATCAAGGCAAGCATGGTATCATCTTGCTTCTGTCTTAGTGCTGTATTCTTCCACAGTCAAATCTCTCTCTACCTCATTTTCACTCATTCATTCATTTTGCAGCAACGGGAGTCAAAATTAGGCATCTATGCATGTTAGCTGGGAGCTCTACCATTGAGTTTCACCCTCACCTTCTGCCTTCTTCTCATAATAACACTTGCGATTATGTTTAGACCTGACCTCAAAAATCAAAGATTACCATCTCCATTTTAAGATCTTAACCACACATGCAAGGTCTCAGTCACATGCACAGGCTTCAGGAGTTGGGACTGGGACACCTTTATAGGCTGTTATTGAACCTATATCAGCCATAAGCCATGAGTCTGCATATTAGCAAAGCAATGGGCATGTGGGCAAGAGGGCAATATGGGGAAGAAAGAGAAGGGTATCAAGTCAGGGAGGTAGTCGGTGTAAAAGCGAGCCTATAGAGGTAGGAAAGCAAACAATGGTAGACTCTGTGCTTATGATTATCCCCTGTAATGCAGGACACACTCATGTTCATCTAGGCATAGTGATGTTCAATGATAAGGCTTGGATCCATTTTCTTTCCTATATTACATTTATTATTTTTGCTAATTATAATATCAAACTACTCACAGAAGAAATTTGGGAAACTATGGAAAATAAGAATCAACTTTGTTATTTACCACTGTTAATAAATTGATACATGGTCAGCCTCTCTGAGCCTGAATTTATTTATTTCAGTGTGGTTTCTTGTTATGTCCAGGTTGGCCTTGAATATGCAATCAGCCTGCATTAGCCTCTGAAGGCTGAGATTAGAGACCTATATCCTTATGCTAGGTCATTTTTCTTTAACTAAGTCCTTGGAACATTTCAAATTCTGCTCTTCTATGACACACCTACTCAGCTGTCAGCCTTCACAGTTGCGTTGTCTTGACTAAAAGGCAGAGATATAAAAAGAGGTTAATGTTTCATGTAGTATTCATTAGAGCCAAGAGTAAGCTGAGGCACCAGCCTCCTCCCTCTTCTGTTGCCTAACAGTTATCATCAATTTCTCAGTATTCAACATCTAATTAAACACATCTGCACATCTGAATTCCTAGTCAGGCTCACAATGATTCATTTGTTTTAACTGGCCATTTTTGGTTTTGACCATTTTTATCCAGGTCATAAATCAGTATCTGCCTGTCCCAAATCAGAAGCTATGCTGCTACTATAAATCACAATGGAATACAGACATGAGCTATTAGTTTGCCTGTCAAACACCCAAAGAAGCGGGTGGGGTGGGAAGATAAACTCAATGCTATTATTTTGTGGTTGTTGAGCATATTCTTAATGGGCAAAGAAAAATACATATAACAGGAATAAAAGCTGACCTAGATGTTAGTCCACCTGAATTTCACCCCAAAATAAAGCTAACTTAGTTACAAGTCAGCAAGTCAGTAATGAGACACTATTGCCCTTCAGGGTGGATTAAAGAAGACTCAAAAGAGTGGAGAGGTGCTACTGAACTTGACAATGGCACCTTTGATGTGATGTGGAGAGCACCATGCTCTTATTCATTCCACATGCATTCATTATTTGTGTTGTGAGAAAATGAAAGATATTCAAAATGCATAGATGCCAGACACACACACACACTTAGTACAAGGTATGATTTCAATGCAGAAACCCTCTGAATTACCATTTCATTCTACTCTAGTTCTCTGAATGCAGGTCTGCTCACATTATTAGGACTTGGCTATCCCAAAACTGGAGTAAGGGGGAGGTTACCAAGTAACAGTCAGCTGTAATGGCCATTTAAAATATTCTGGAGTCAGTCAGAAATATAATGTTGTTATCCCAGTCTTCCGGAAACAATCCCCTATGTAATTGACAAAATGTAATTTGATCCCATTTCCTCTGAAGCAGAATGTAGTCTTGTGCAAAGTACAAACAATACTTCCTGCTAGTAGCAAAACACACTTTTTTGTGACATCAAATTTATGCCCAAGAATCTGGCACCAAAGACACTGAAAGCAGCCAATCTAACAGAAGCCTAAAAGCCAATGCAATTCCAGAGCCAAAGGACATTCAGTACACCCCTTCACTGAGAAGAACAAAAGACTCTTGAAGATGAACCTGACTACCTTCAGACATGAGGGTAACAAGTTCAAGGCCACCTAGACTACACCTTTAGTTCAAGCTCAATCTATACAAATTAGTTAGACCTTGTCTCAAAATTAAAAATCAAAACAAAAGAGGGAGAGAGAAATAGCTCATTGACAGAACACTAACCTAGTACATGTAAGGCACTGGGTTCAGTCCCCAAGACCAAAGCCAAATAATAAAAACATTGGACATATTTAAGGTGTATAGTTAAAGAATATTTAACATGTATCACACCCCAAATCTACCAGCCCAATTAGGATAGTGAACATGGTCACCGTTCCCAAATATTTCATGTGTTCCCTATTCAATGGCCCTACTATACTCCCTTCCTCCACTAGTATCGACAGAAACTATTTTGTTTTCTATCACTTGAATTAGTTTATATTTCTATGAAAGCATCGTATAAATGCAATGATAGAATGTATACTCATTTTTGTCTAGTTGGATCCATATTGTCACAGATACACACACACACACATTCCTTTTAATTGTTGAGTGCTATTTCATCACATGGGTCCATCATAATTGTTGATAGTAATTTAGGTTGTTTCTAGGTTTCAGCCATTACATATATAACAGCTACGAGCATTTGTCTTCAAGTCATTACAGAGGCATACTGATTTCACCTGAGTAAATACCTGAATGGGGATGGCTAGAGCACATGGTGCACATTCAGTTGCCATCTTAAGGTCCTTCTAAACTGTTCTCCGGAGCGTTTGTTCCGCTTTACACTCCCTTCGGTGGTGCATGAGGTATTCAGCGTCTCCATCCTCCAACAATGTCTCGTATGGCTAGTCTGTTTTAACCTTGACTGCTCTGCAAGGTGTGTCACTGCTTCTTACTGTAGAAATGTGGACAGAAAGGGGACGGGGACCATGTGGACTTTTATTTGTAGTGACAGAATGGTCTTATATCCCAGTTGTGGTCATGGTTAATCTAATCTAGACATGCAGTAAAATACCATATGTCAGAAAAAGAAGAAAGTTGCACAGAAAGTGGTGGTGTTTAAATACAGTCTTTATCTGTTGTAAATCAGCATCAATTTCTATGTCATTACAATTTGCAATGCACATGTAAGATATTTTCATCTGGCAATGCTGAGTAAGGACTACAAAGAAAATCTCTTCTATTTTTGCAAAAACTATTAAAAAAATAAAGAATGACAAGCTATGCTGGACCTTGGGGAGCTTAGGAGAAAATGAAAGAGAAAAGAAGCTAAGCATTTAGTACAGTTGGCTAACACAGCTGCCATTTTACAGAGACTATTAAATATCTATAAATTTCTCAGAATCCATGGCAACCAAAAATATGGCCACTTGACAGGATACTGGCCAAGAAATATATAATAATAAGTCTGCCTGTTTGGTGATTGGCTTTCATCACATGGTCTGTTTAAAGGCACTTTTTATTTGTCAGAAGAAATCCTCCTGTATTATTTATATAAATGTATTATCACTCTTGCTTGATCAGTGAACTAGATGACAGCTCAATTTGAGGCATGGAAAAATAAATCCTTTAGGAAAATCTGTGGTTTAGGAAAAAGATTATATAGACTTTCAGAACAGATATCATGTGATATTGAATAAGAAAAACATAGGAAAGTGGATAATGCTATGAATATAATGTGCATGCTCCTGATATGAGATTTTTAAAAGCAAAACATACAAGGGGAAATAAGAACAACTGCACTGTTGTCTTATTTTAAGAAATTTCCCCAGATGCCCCAATCTTTTAAAAAACACCCTTTAGTCAGTAGTCATGAACAATCAAGGCAATACCCCCACTAGTTTAAAAAAAATAGGACTTGCTAAAGGCTTGGGTATTTGTTAGCATTTTTAGTAATTAAAGTATTTTAAATTATGTGCATTTTAGACAATGCTATTGCATACTAAATAGCACATTTTAGCTGTATATACTGAAAAGCCTAAACCTCCGTATGATCTCACAGTATTTCTGGGGTATCCTTGTAATTATGCTAAGACAACACGGTAGATTCATTGGCATGATTACCATGTAAGTGGAGTGTTTACTATAGGCATTACTACCATATCACTAGGCTCCATTGCAATCTTAAGGGGCCAGCATTGTACATGCATTCAATCACATACAGTACATGGCCACAGTCTGTATGTTCTAGACACCATTGGAAAGGGGCTATTTCTTTAACCAGGTACTCAGAACATTTCCACAGTTGCTTGCCACCAAGAGTTACTTTATGCAGCTAAAACTGAGAAGAAAATGTCTTTGGGGGAATGTTAACACATTTTTGGTTTCGTTTTCTTAATAGAAAGGGTAGAATGGGAATATATACATCTTTTTTCTGGAGACCTTGCTGAATAATATCTTCAGTTTCCGCAGGTCCTGTTCCTTTAATTTGGTTATGATTGGTTTGGTTAGTTCATCTGTTGTGGTAGCCATTCTAATTTGTAAGATACCCCCAGAAGGGGAGTAGAAAAAGGTATATGAAAAGTTTCCATACTGTTTTTGTAACTCATCTCTGTAATATAAAATTAGCTTTTTTTCTTTTTTCTTTTTAAATTTAAATTTAAATTAGAAACAAGGTTACTTCACATGTCAATCCCAGGTCCCTCTCCCTTTCCTTTCCCTCCTCTCATGCCCTCCCACCCCCTCAATACCTCCTCATTTCCCAGGGAGGGTGAGGTCCTCCATGGGGGTGTCTATAGTCTGTCTTTCATCCTGGGCAGGACCTAGACCCTCCCCTAAGAGTCCAGGGTGAGAGTGCATCTCTCATTGTGGGATGGGCACCCAAAGTCCATTTGTATGGCAGGGATAAATACTGATCTACTACCCAAGGCCCCATAGATTGCTTAGGCCTCCTCACTGACACCCACATTCAGGGGCTCTTAATCAGTCCTATACTGGATTTCCCAGCCATCAGTCTGGGATTCAAGAGCTACCCCTTGTTAGGTCAGCTGTTTCTGGGGGTTATACCAGCCCAGTCTTAACCCCTTTGCTCATCAGTCCTCCTCTATCACTGGGTTCCTTGAGTTCAGCTCAGCATTTAGCTGTGGGAGTCTGACTCTGCTTCCATCAGCCATTGGATGAAGGTTCTGTTTCCCAGACTCTCTGGATTGTAGGCTGACACTCCCCAGATCTATGTCTAAAATCCATATATGAGAGAGTACATACCATGTTTGTCTTTTGTGACTGGGTTACCTCACTCAGGATAGTTTCTTCTAGTGCCATCCATTTGCCTGCAAATTTCAGAATTCCATTGTTTTTTCTGCTGACTAGTACTCCATTGTGTAAATGTATCACATTTTCTCTATCCACTCTTCAGCTGAGGGGCATCTAGGTTGCTTCCAAGTTCTGGCTATTACAAATAATGCTGCTATGAACATAGTAGAACCTTATTGTATGAATGTGCATCTTTTGGATAGATGACTAAGAGTGGAATTGCTGGGTCTTGTGGTGGCTTGATTCCCATTTTTCTGAGGAATCTCCTTATTGATTTCCAAAGTGGCTGTATGAGTTGGCACTCCCACCAGCAGTGGAGGAGTGTTCCCCTTTCTCCACAACCTCTCCAGCATAAACTGTTGTTGGTGTATTTGATTTTAGCCATTCTGACAGGAGTAAGATGAGATTTTTAGTAATAAAAAATAAATACAGAAGAGATGATCTATCAAAGTATATTCTCCCCCTCCACTCTCTGCCTATAGGACATACTATATGTAGTCATGCACTTTGTATTAATATATTAGAAATATACAGATCTGTTTTGTACTCTTAAGACCAGAAGGCAACAGAAAATAAAACAAGAAGATTGCTTGGCCAGCAGCTGTGGCGGTCTAGTGGGAGCATTACTCCTCTTCTCTGGGTTTCTTTTTGTGTTTAAATGCAAATCCTTCTTTGTTTGAGCCAACTGTAGAAGTAAGAGGTTTGGTCATTTGCAACTATCCGTAAATTCCCATTCAATTCAAGAGACCAACACACTGACTTTATTAAAGAATACTGGGATAATTAAAAATGAGGAAAGGAGGAATTGAGAGATGGTGAAGCTGGTAGTACATCTGGCTGTGGACAGATAGCTAGATCAGAATCCATGCTCTGCTACCCTGACTCAACTCACTTACTCATTCAGCAACTATTGCATGCATACTGTGTGCCAGGCACTGAAGGGCTCAGAAATAAAGTTACTCAGCCTGTTAGCATCTCAGTATCCTCATCCATTATGTAGAAAGACTGATAGCACCTACCTAAAAATGTTATTGCTGTGATTAAATATGATCTACTATCTGTAAATAAGTAGATCAGTATATGGCATTAAGCAATAAATCAACCCCCACTGACATTATTAATAACAATTTTGTGAAAATATTAGCATATGAAAAATTACTTATACTACCCAGTAAAATAGCAGGTCATAAAATGGCATCATCTCATTTTTCTCTTTGCAAGGGGAGCTATGATAATCTTGTACCTTCTTCTTGTCTTTTTATATTATACAAATTTATACATATATAAAATGTTCCTAATATAGTGAACCTGCTTTCCTCTTACAAAAAGACCAATAAGGGTAAGCCTAAGAAGTAATCACAGCCTTCATATCCTAGTTAGGATTGCTATTGCTATAGCAAAACACTATGACCAAAGCAACTTGGAGAGGAAAGGGTTTGCTTTGGTTTACACTTTCAGGTAACTGTCCATTACTCAGAGAAGTCAGGATAGGAACTCAAGGAGTACAGGAACATAGAGACAGGAACTGATGGAAGAATGCTGCTTGCTAACTAGCTCCCCATGTCTTGATCAGACTGATTTCTTATGGATCCTAGGACCACTTTCCCAGAGGCTGTCCCACCCACAATGGGCTGATCCCTCTAACATCAATCAAAAATTAAGAATATGTTCTACAGGCTTGCCTACATCCCAGTCTTACGGAGGCATTTTCTCAGTCAATGTTCTCTTCTGTCAGATGACACTAGCCTGTGTCAGGCTGACATAAAATTAAACAGCATACCTCATCAACAATATTGCTTACAAGGTCGTGGAGCCTGAGTACACTTGTGCAGTTTTGACTTCCTCCTAAAGGGAGTATATGAGTTCTCCTTGTCAGTCATGGAAAGGAAGTTACCCATTCACCCTCCTTAAATTAGGGGACTGTTACTGAAGAAGGGGGGATGGATATTGAAAAATACTACATTCTCTTCTGCAGAAAATAAGTCAGAAGGAATTCACTGAGATTCCTAAATTTTATATAGATACATAAAATCATGTATGTATGTATGAGAAGGAAGTAGAAGTGTGACTGTCTCGGGAACAAACAGGACATAGGGAGGAGAAGAGCCTGAGAAAGGAGAGAACAAAGGGAAGAGGGGGGGTATGCTCAGTGTACAGTATGTCTGTTGTGTTACTGAAACACAATACCACCATGTATGATGAATATATTATACATAAGAAAACCACATGATAGCTGGGAAAATTAAAGACCTAACGAGAACTACTCTCAAAAGCTTGAACAGGGCCAAAAGAAACACAACAATGAATCAATTCATAAAAAAATAAGTGTGGAGGAAAAAAAAGATAGAACTGAACAAAGTGTGAAAAATTAGATACACAATAAAGTCCAAGAGGAAATATGTCCCGAGAAGTGGAACAAATTTCCTGACTAATCGTCCCTGTCTTTGAATTCTCCACAGGTGGAAATTGAAGAAAATTGTTAAATCTATGTCTTGAAAGGTGATAAAGGGCAATAAGACTCCATTCTTAAATGACATTGCAAGAAAATGACATTAGAGAAAAAATCAGGAGTGAAAACAACAGCATTAAGAACCAAGCCATTGGCTAAATATAGAGAGGAACATGAGCAAAATGGCAGAAACCCAAGTCAGTGATCTGTGATGCAGCCTTGGAAAAAGCTCAGAAACGAAAAGATGACGGACAAAGAGACATTGAAAATCAGAGGACAAAGTCAAGGAAACTGCACTCCCCAAATACTAGTTAATAAATCCTGGAAGCAGAACAGGATCCTAACCCTGACAAATACAGAGGAAAGGGGGTATTTCTTAAAGCCCAGGACTTCCTTCTGACTTAAAGGCAGGGTGGGGGTGGGGGTATGAAACAAACTCTTAGTGGAATACGTATAATTATAATCATCAAGATCACAGTTTATGGTAGAAGAATAGAAACTTCCCCAGAAAAGTCAAGAATAATGAAGATGTCCAGTGAAGATATTAATACTGTTAAATATTATGTTATTAGATAGTTTGAAAACCCAAAAGCATCAAATGTTCTGTGTAGTGAAGAATGGCCTTGAACTACTGATTTTTGCCCCCATCTCCCAAAGCCTAGGCAGGCATACTAGTCTCATGCCCCTCCTATCACCATGGCAATCTCTAAGACAAAAGAAAAGTCAGAAGGAAATTCTTACCCCATCTTATCAGAAGCCCATTTGTCCCTTTGACAGTGACACTCAGCAGTTCTCGATCTATATTCTATTTCAGAAAAGCCTACAAATTGTCTAAGGTGAAGAGTCAGAAGAGAGTAAGAAAAAGCACACAGCAAAACTTACCACATAATTGTTCCGCCACTCAAAATCTGGCAGCCCTGAAGAGGAAATATGAGATACAAGAGAGAGGACACATCCAAAAGGTTTTTCCCCTGGGCTTTAATATTAGTACTCTCTGTGATTGGTTCATAATTTCATATCCCTTAAGGAGACTACAGATCAGGGCATCAAATCAAACCCGTGAAGCCTGGTTCTCCAATAAAAGAACAAATTGACCCATCTGGCATCACTGTAGTGATTGCACTTTAAACTGTTCCTCTAAAGATGACTTGACAATGGACAGTAGCAGGACCATTAACAACATTTCTTAGAGACAAATTGAACCCCAAAGAAGAAGACAGCTCTCCTTGGCTGGCCCCTCTGAGTACTAACAGGTTCCCTGTTATCCACAGCTACGCAAATGCAATTTGCTGCCAGCTCATAAGCTAATGGAATTGGAGGTGGTGCAGTAGTGAACTGAGTGTGCGACTCTGTCCCTCTCAACTGTTACTTTCAACAATGTTCTGAAATTGGTCATCTCAGACACCTGGTACACCAGTGAACTGCTTTGTTTGCTAAAAGCCTTGCTTCAAGACCCTGTTTGCTTCCACTATTCCCCAACCCAATACTGGAATAATCAAGAATTGACTTGTCAGTTCCAGTAGTAAATGGGCTAAGAGCCATAAATAAGCAATTAGTTAATGACACATGAGAGTTAAGGTGGAAAGCTGAGTGACACTGATTATTCAAATAAGCATGCCCTGTGTTGTGAAAAAACACACCCCACACATTATGAACTGGAAACTGGAACATGCAAATGCTATTCCTGGCCTTGGGCAGCATTTCCTGATACATAAAATACACTGGTGACAATGTTGTTCCTCTAAAATTCCGGGTGTTGCAAAATGAAAATATAGTGGACTCCCTGTCATCTGGAATAGAAGGACCTGACAGCCCCATCTGCACCCGTCTGAATCAGTCACATTACCAAACCCATGCTTCCTGCTGATGAGACTTCAGGTTCTGACTGCATAGCTATGGTCTGTTCTTGCAGGATATCCTCAAGTTGGAGATCTGGGCTGCAGAACTCTGTTGACCATTTGTCCAACTGCAATGCTGCTTGAGACACTTCCTAGCATCCCCTCCTCCCTCTCCTCTTTTGATTCACCTGTGTCAGAACTGTAACATGGTCTCAGGACCCCCATCCTCACGCTCTCCCGCCCCCCCCCCGTCTCTAACTTTTACAAACATTTGCTCCAACAAGTCTACAAATGTAACACAATATTGAAAATTGTTCTAAGAGGACTCTAATCGACACACAGTTTACATTAAACAGTTAACATTTGAATACAGATATCTATGTCCTTCTTTTTTTCACATATGTAGTCTTATTTGATACATGCAATCATTTACAAGGCTTTCTTGATTATGTTTCCATAACATGCATGTTTTTTCTTCCTTAAATGGATAATTAGTATTTTCAAGTAGCTGTGATCACATGCTGCTAAATAAAAATAAGCTGTAGGGGACAGCAAGATGTCTCAGCATGTAAGAACACTCGCTGCCAACTGTGACAACACGAGTTCAACCCCCGGGACCTGCATGGTAGAAAGGAAGAGCTGATTCTCAAATGTTATCCTCTGACCACACACACACTAGGCATATTCTTCCCATGCACTAAGTGAATAAGCCTTAAAAGTTGTAATAAAATAAATAATGTATATCAATTTTCATCCCTTCAACAAATACTAAATTGCTTTTATGCATTTTATGCATACATCTCTGTGCTTGGCTTCCTTGAAGATATAGGAGTAAACAAGATAGAGTCAGCCCTCACCCTGATGCAGTTCACTGTAGAAATATTTTTAATTTAATTTAGACAAGAAAAACACAAAATTTGTCTATATTCATTTCAGATTGCTCACGTTCTTGTTCACTGTAAAGATTTGTCACTCATATTGGTTTAATAAAATCCTTATTGGCCAGGAAGTATAGGTGGGGCCACCAGACTAGGAGAATTCTGGGAAGAGGAAAGTCAGAGACACAGTTGCCAGCCAGACACAGAGGAAGCAAGATGAGAATGTCTAACTGAGAAAAGGTACCAAGCCATGTGGCTAAACATAGATAAGAATTATGGGTTAATTTAAGTTATAAGAGTTTGTCAGCCTGAGCAATAGGTCAAACAGTTTATAATTAGTATAAGCCTCTGTGTGTTTGTTTCCAACTGAATGGCTGCAGGACCAGGCTGGACAGAAACTTCTATCTACAGATTGCTATGATAAAATACCTTGACAAAGACAACTTGGGGAGAAATGATTTATTTTATCTTACAATTCAAGATTTCAACCCACCATTGTATGCGTGGTAAGGCATCAGGAACTTAAAGCATCTAGCCGTCTCCACAGTCAAGAGTGGAAAGAAAATGAGTACAAACACGCTTCCTAGTCACTTTTTCCTGCTTTATGTAATCCAGAACCCAAATCCAGGAATGGCCTTGCACACTTTTACACGGAGTCTTGCCGAAGTGATTAACCCCCCTACAGACACACCCACAGACCAACCTAATCTGGAAGATTCTTCATCAAGGCTCTCTTCTCCAGTGACTTGAGACTGCTCAAGTTGATAATTGAAACTAACTGTCGTAATCTTGTCCATCTTTTCAAAGTACCAACTCTGTTCTGTTGACTTTTTATTTCATTTTGTGGTTGCTGTTTCTTTGTTTTTCTTTACTTATTTTACATCCCAACCACAGTTTCCCCTCCCTCCTCCCCCTCCCATTCTCTTTCCCCACCTCCTCTCTGCCCCAGTCCATTCCTCTTTTGTTTCTGTTCATAAAAGGGTCGGCCTCCTCCCATGCATATCAGCAAAAGACGACATGTGCAACTGCAGAAAGACTAAGCACCTCCTCCTGTACTAAGGCTGGGGAAGAGAATCCAGTATGAGGAGCAGGGTCCCAAAAGCTAGCAAAAGATCTAAAGGCAACCCCTGCTCCAACTGTCAGGAGTCCCACAAGAAGACCAAGCTACATAGCTGTCCCATATATGCAGAGTGCCTAGGTCAGTCCCACGCAGGTTCCCTAGTTGTCAGTTCAGACTCTGTGAGCTCCTTTGATCCCAGGTTAGTTGATTCTGTGAACTTTCTCGTGATGCCTTTGACCCCTCTGGCTTCTACAATCCTTCCTCCCTCTCTTCAGCAGGATTTACCAAGCTTGGTCTGATGTTTGGCTGTGGGTCTCTGCATCTATTTCCATCTGATGCTGGAGGAAACCTCTCTGATGACAATCAGGGTCAGGGTAGGAACCAATTTGTGAGTATAACAGAATATCATTACATATCATTACATTGACATTTTTTTCTCAAGTCATGTTTGGTTCTATACTAGGTCTCTGGGGCATCCAGCCTCGGATCCTAGGGCTCCAGAAAGTGTTGGGGATAGGATAATTCTCCAGGCGGGGGTCTCAGACTGGATCAGTCATTGGTTGGCCACTCCCTCAATCTCTGCACCACTCTTATCCCAGCACCTCTCATAGGCAGGACAGACTGTAGGTCAAAGGTTATGTGACTGTATTAGTGTACCAGTCCCTCCACTGGAAGTCTTGCCTGGTCACAAGAGATAACCAGTTAAGGTTATGTATCCACTATTGCTATGAGTCTCAGCTGGGGTCATCCTTGTAGATTCCTGGGAATTTCTCTTGTGCCGGGTTTCTATCTGACTGTGAAATGACCCCATTTCCAGTCATCTTTTGGTACTCTCTGCCTCTGTCCCCCACATGATCACTCATGTTCCCATCCCCACCACACCCCAGTCCCCAAACAAGATCTCTTCTATTTCTCCTTCCCAGAGAGATGCAAGTGTCTCCCCTTGAATCCTCCTTGTTACCTAGCCTCTCTGGGTTTGTGAATTATAGCATTGTTATCCATTATTTTACAGCTAATATACACTTATGAGTGAGTACACACAATGTGTGTCTTTCTAGGTCTGGGTTGTCTCACTCCAGATGATTTTTTCTAGTTCTATTCACTTGCCTGCAAATTTCAATATGCTATTTCTTAAACGTCTGAGTAATACTCCATTATGTAAATGTATCACATTTTCTTTATCCATTCTTCTGTTGAGGGACATCTTGGTTATTTCCAGGTTCTGGCTATTATGAATAAAACTGCTATGAATAGTTGAGAAAGTGTCTTTGTGGTATATTTGAGCATCTTTTGGGTATATGCTCAAGAGTAACATAAATGGGTCTTGAAGCAATCAATTCCCAGTTTTCTGAGAAACCACTGACTTCCAAAGTGGCTGTGCAAGTTTGCATTCCCACCAGCAGTAGAGGAATAGTCCCCTTGCTCCACATCCTCTCCAGCATAAACTGTCATTTGGGTTTTGATCTTAGCCATTCTGACAGGTGTAAAATGGTATCACAGAATCATTTTGATTTGCATTTCCCTGATTTCTAAGGATGGGAACATTTCTTTAAGTGTTTCTTGGTCATTTGAGATTACTCTTTTTTTATTTTATTTTCCAGTTTAAATTTAGATAAGAAACAACCTTGCATCACAACTCAGTTCCAGGTCCCTCTCCCTTTCCCTCCCCTCCTCCCGTGCCGTCCCCCCAACCCCCCTGTTGTCCCCTCATTCCCCCAGGGAGGGTGAGGCCATCCATGGGGGTGTCCATAGTCTGTCATTTCATATAGGGCAGGGCCTAGAACCTTCCCCAAGAGTTCAGGGTGAGAGTGCATCTCACATTGTTCTATGGGAGTCCGAAGTCCGTGTGTATACTTGGGATGGGTACTGATCTGCTGGCCAAGGCTCAATAGATTCCCTAGGCCTCCTCACTGACACCCAGATTCAGGGGGTCTTGATCAGTCCCATGCTGGATTCCCAGGCTGATGCCTGAGATTCAAGAGTTAACCTTTGTATGGTCAGCTGTTTCTGGGGGTTAAACCAGCCCAGTCTTAATCCCTTTGATCATCAGTCCTCCCTCTCTGTTACTGGCTTTCTTGAGTTCAGCTCAGTACTTAACCGAGGGAGTCTGCCTCTTCTTCGATCAGCCACTAAATGAAGTTTCTGTTTCCCAGACTCTCTGGCCATAGGATTGTAGGCTGACACTCCCCAGATCTATGTCTAAAATCCATATATGAGAGAGTACATGCCCTGTTTCTCTTTTTGTGACTGGGTTACCTCACTCAGGATGGTTTCTTCTAGTGTCATCCATTTGCCTGCGAATCTCATGATTCCATTGTTTTTTTTCTGCTGAATAGTACTCCATTGTGTAGATGTACCACATTTTCTCTATCCATTCTTCGGTTGAGGGACATCTAGGTTGCTTCCAAGTTCTGGCTATTACAAATAAAGCTGCTATGAACATAGTGGAACACACATCTTTGTTGTATGAATGGGCATCTTTTGGATATATGCCTAAGAGTGGAGTTGCTGAGTCTTGTGGTGGGTTTATTCCCATTTTTCTGAGGAATCTCCATACTGATTTCCAAAGTGGCTGAACCAGTTGGCACTCCCACCAGCAATGGAGGAGTGTCCCCCTTTCACCACATCCTCTCCAGCATAAATTGTCATTGGTGTTTTTGATTTTAGCCATTCTGACAGGAGTGAGATGGTATCTCAGAGTTGTTTTGATTTGCATTTTCCGGATGGCTAAGGATGTTGAGCACTTTCTCAAGTGCCTCTCAGCCATTTTAGTTCTGCAGCCCACTTTTTAATTGGGTCCTTTGATGTTTTGGAAACTTGCTTCTTGAGTTCTTTGTAAATTTTGGAGATCAACCTTCTGTCAGATGTGGGATTAGTGAATATTTTTCCCATTCTGTGGGCAGCCTTTTTGTCTTGCTGACTGTGTCCTTTGCCTTACAGAAGCTTCTCAGTTTCAGTAGGTCCCATTTATTAATTGTTGATCTCACTGTCTGTGCTACTGGTGTTATGTTCAGGAAGCTGTCTCCTGTACCAATTCGTTCAAGGGTACCACCCACTTTCTCTTCTAAGAGGTTCAGTATGGCTGGATTTATGTTGAGGTCTTTGATCCATTTGGACTTAAGTTTTGTGCATGGTGATAAACGTGGAACGATCCTCATTCTTCTACATGCCAGTCTCCAGTTATGCCAGCACCATTTGTTGAAGATGCTTTCTTTATTCCATTGTATATTTTTAGCTTCTTTGTCAAAGATCAGATGTTCATACGTGTGTGGGTTAATACCCGGGTTTTCAATTCGATTCCATTGGTCTACCTGTCTATTTTTGTGCCAATACCAAGCTGTTTTCAGGACTATAGCTCTATAATAGAGCTTGAGGTCAGGGATGGTGATGCCTCCGGACGTTGCCTTGTTGAACAGGGTTGCTTTTGCTATCCTGCGTCTTTTGTTTTTCCATACAAAATTGATTATTGTTCTTTCAAGGTCTGTGAAGAATTGTGCTGGGATTTTAATGGGGATTGCATTGAATCTGTAGATTCCTTTTTGGCAGGATTACCATTTTTACTACATTGATCCTACCTATCCAAGAGCATGGGAGATCTTTCCATTTTCTGAGGGCTTCTTTAATTTCTTTCTTTAAAGATTCAAAGTTCTTACGATACAGGTCTTTCACTTGTTTGCTTAGCGTTACCCCAAGGTATTTTATGTTGTTTGTGGCAATTGTAAAGGGTGATGTTTCTCTGATTTCTCTTTCAGCCCTTTTATCATCTGTATATAGTAGGGCTACAGATTTTCTTGAGTTGATCTTGTAGCCTGCCACTTTTGCTGAAGGTGTTAATCAGCTGTAAGAGTTCCCTGGTAGAGTTCTTTGGGTCATTGATGTAAACTATCATATCGTCTGCAAACAGTGAAAGTTTGACCTCTTCCTTCCCAATTTGTATCCCCTTGATCCCCCTTTGTTGTCGTATGGCAATAGCTAGAACTTCAAGTACCATGTTGAAAAGGTATGGAGAGAGTGGACAGCCTTGTTTTGTTCCTGATTTTAGAGGAATTGCGTTGAGTTTCTGTCCATTTAGTTTGATGTTGGCTGTTGGTTTACTGTATATAGCTTTTTTTATGTTTAAGTATGTCCCTGTTATCCCAGATCTCTCCAAGACCTTTATCATGAAGGGGTGTTGCATTTTGTCAAAGGCTTTTTCAGCATCTAGTGAGATGATCATGTGATTTTTGTTTTTCAGCTTGTTTATATGGTGGATTACGTTGATGGATTTTCGTATGTTGAACCATCCCTGCATCCCTGGGATGAAATCTACTTGATCGTGGTGAATGATTGTTTTGATGTGTTCTTGGATCCGATTTGCCAGTATTTTATTGAGTATTTTTGCATCAATGTTCATGAGGGATACTGGTCTGAAGTTCTCTTTCTTAGTTGTATCTTTGTGTGGCTTGGGGATCAAGGTTATTGAAGCCTCATAGAAAGAGTTTGGCAAAGACCCTTCTGCTTCTACTGTGTGGAACACTTTGAGAAGAATTGGTATAAGCTGTTCTTTGAATTTCTGGTAGAATTCTGCACTGAGGCCATCTGGACCTGGACTTTTTTTGGTTGGGAGACTTTTGATGACTGCTTCTATTTCCATAGGGGTTATAGGTCTATTTAAATTGCTTATCTGTTCTTGATTTAGTTTTGGCAAGTGATAGCTATCCAGGAAGTTGTCCATTTCCTTTAAATTTCCGAATTTTGTGGAGTACAGGTTTTCAAAGTATGACCTAATGATTCTCTGGATTTCCTCAGAGTCTGTTGTTATGTCCCCCTTTTCATTTCTGATTGTGTTAATTTGCGTGTTCACTCTCTGCTGTTTGGTACGTTTGGACACAGGTTTGTCTATCTTGTTGATTTTCTCAAAGAACCAACTCTTCGTTGCATTGATTCTTTGTATTGTTTTCCTGGTTTCTACTTCATTGATTTCAGCCCTCAATTTGATTATTTCCTGGCATCTACTCCTCCTGGGGGAGTTTGCTTCTTTGTGTTCTAGAGCTTTCAGATGTGATGTTAATTCTCTGGTATAACTGTTCTCCTGTTTCTTCATGTGAGCACTTAGTGCTATGAACTTCCCCCGTAGCACTGCTTTCAAAGTGTCCCATAGGTTTGGGTATGTTGTCTCTTCATTCTCATTGAATTCGAGGAAGTCTTTAATTTCTTTTTTATTTCCTCTTTGACCCAGGGATGGTGCAGTTGAGCATTATTCAATTTCCATGAGTTTGTAGGTTTTCTTCAATTTGTGTTGTTGTTGAATTCTAATTTTAAAGCATGGTGGTCTGATAAGATGCATGGAGTTATTCCAATTTTTTTGTATCTGCTGAGGTTTGATATGTTGCCAAGTATGTGGTCGATTTTTGAGAAGGTTCCATGTGGGGGTGAGAAGAAGGTATATTCTTTTTTATGTGGATGAAATGTTCTATAGATATCTGTTAATCCCAGTTGGGTCATTACCTCTATTAGACCCTTTGCTTCTTTGTTGAGTTTCTGTCTGGTATTCCTGTCTAGTGGTGAGAGTGGTGTGTTGAAATCTTCCACTATAACTGTGTGGGGCTTTAGATGAGATTTAAGTTCTAATAATGTTTCTTTAATGAATGTGGATGCCTTTGTATTTGGGGCATAGATGTTCAGGATAGACACTTCATCTTGGTGGGTTTCACCTGTGATGAGTATGTAATGACCTCCTTCATCTCTTTTGATTGATTTTATTTTAAAGTCTAGTTTGTTCGATATTTGGATTGCTACCCCTGCTTGTTTCTTGGGTCCATTTGATTGAAAAAATTTTTCCCAACCTTAACTCTCAGGTAATGTCTGTCTTTGAGGGTGAGGTGTGTTTCTTGTATGCAACAGAAGGAAGGGTTCTGTCTTCGAATCCATTCTGCTAGTCTGTGTCTTTTTATGGGTGAGTTAAGGCCATTAATATTGAGGGATATTAATGACCATTGATTGCTCATCCTTCTTCGATTTGCAATGGTTGTTGGTGGTGGAATTATGTGTGGAATTTCACCCCTTTGTTCTTTTGGCTGTTGGTAGAGAGGGATTCTCTAATGCCTATGTTTTTCTGTTTGTAGTTAGCTTCCTTGGGTTGGAGTTTTCCTTCCAAAATTTTCTGTAGGGCTGGGTTAGTGGACACATATTGCTTGAATCTAGTTTTGTCATGGAATATCTTGTTTTCTCCGTCTATAGTGATTGATAGCTTTGCCGGGTATAGTAGTCTGGGCTGGCATCCATGGTCTCTTAGTGTAGGTAGAATATCTATCCAGAACCTTCTGGCTTTCAGAGTTTCCATGGAGAAATCAGGTGTAATTCTGATAGGTCTGCCTTTATATGTTACTTGACCTTTTTCCTTAGCTGCTCTTAATATTCTTTCTTTATTCTGTATGTTTGGGTCTTGATTATTATGTGGCGAGGGGATTTTTTGTGGTCCACTCTATTTGGTGTTCTGTAGGCTTCTTGTACCTTCATTGGCATGTCTTTCTTAAGGTTGGGAAAGTTTTCTTCTATGATTTTGTTGAATATGCCTTCTGCCCCTTTGAGGTGGATTTTTTCTCCTTCTTCTATACCTATTATTCTTAGGTTTGGTCGTTTCATGGTGTCCCATATTTCCTGGATGTTTTGTGTTAAGGATTTGTTGGATTTAAGGTTTTCTTTGGTTGATAAATCCATTTCTCCTAGTGTATCTTCAACACTTGAGATTCTCTCTTCCATCTCTTCTATTCTGTTGGTAATGCTTGTATCGGTAGTGCCTGACTGTTTGTCCAGCCTTCCTATTTTCTGCCTTTCTTCAGATTGTGTTTTTTTTTAATGTCTCTATTTCAGTTTTCAACCCTTGCAGTGTTTGCATTGCTTCTTGCAATTTTCTGTTTATCTTTTTGTCCATTTGTTGCCTTTTATGAATTTTTTGGTTTGTTCTTTCTTCCATTTCTTGCATTTTTTGGTTTGCTTTTTGTTCCATTTCTCACATTTTGTGCTTTGTTTCTTCTTCCATTTCCTGCCTTTTTTGGTTTGTTTCTTCTTCCATTTTTTTCATTTTTGCTTTGTTTTTTCTACCATTTCTTGCATTTTTTGCTTTGCTTCTTCTTCCATTTCCTGCCTTTTTTGGTATGTTTCTTCTACCAATTCTTGCATTTTTTGGTTTGTTTTTTCTTCCATTTCTTGCATTTTTTGGTTTGTTTTTTCTTCCATTTCTTTGAGAGATTTTCCTATATCCTCTTTTAGGGCCTCTATCATTTTCATGAAAGTGCTTTTAAGGTCGTTCTCTTCTGCTTCGTTCGCATTGGAATGTTGGGGTCTTGCTGGTGTGGAGTCTCTAGAATCTGGCGGTGTCATATTTGTTTTTCTGTTGTTGTATTCTCTCTTTCCCATCTCTTCTTCTAGTGGGTGCAGAAAGAGCCCCTTACTGGTCTGGGGACCAGAGTTCCCTTTTTGGTGGGTGCTAGCAAGTCCAATAATCTGGTGGTTCTTCTATTCCTTGTCCAAGTGCTGGTCCCGTGGGTGGAGAAAAAGAACAGGAATCTGGGGCGCTTAGCCTCCTACCTGGTCCCCTGGACCCTATGCTGGGTCCTGTTGTACCTGATCCGGAACAGCTACTTCCCTGGTCTCCCTGGCTCCTCTGGTTTCCTGGTCTCATTGGCGGGAGAGAAGACCTGGAGTCTGGGGTGCTTGGCTCCCGCCGGGATTGGGAGCTCTGTGCAGTTCCCAGGCGATCTGCAGGTACTGGAACACAGGCCAGGAAGCCGGCCTGTTTACCTGATGCTGCTGTAGGAACAGCTGCTTCCCTGGACTCCCAGCCTCCTCTGGTTTCCTGGTCTCGTTGGTGGGAGAGAAGATCTGGAGTCTGGGGTGCTTGGCTCCCGTCGGGATTGGGAGCTCTGTGCAGTTCCCAGGCAATCTGCAGGCACTGGAGCACAGGCCAGGAAGCCGGCCTGTTTACCTGATGCTGCCGGAGGAACAGCTCTTGAGATTACTCTTTTATGAATTATGTTTAGATCCACAACCCATTTTTATTACTTTATTTTAAATAGCTTGCTTCACATGCCAATCCCAGTTCCCTCTCTCCCCTCATCTTCCACTCCCCCACCATCCCCCCCCAGCCTTCCACCCTATCCCCACTTCCTTCCACATAGGAGATATCTAGAGTCTGTCACTTCACTCAGAGCAGGGTCCAGGCACTCCCCTACGAGTTCAGGCTGAGAGAGCATCCCTCTTTGTGTTATGGACACACGAAGTCCGTTTGTATGCCAGGGATAAACACTGATCTACTGCCCAGGGCCCCATAGGTTGCCTCCTCACTGATTCTCACACTCAGGGGGTCTGGATCAGTCCCATGCTGGCCTCCTAGCTGTCGGTCTGGGGTCCAAGAGCTCCCCTTCTTCAGATCAGCTGTCTCTGCTGGCTTTGCCAGCCCATTCTTTGCCAATGTGCTCATCGCTCCTTTCTCTGTGTCTCTGTGTATCCCATTTTTTAAATTGGGTTATTTGATTTATTAATGTCTAGTTTCTTGAGTTCTTTATATATTTTGGAGATCAGCCCTCTGTCAGATGTGAGGTTGGTGAAGATCTTTTCCCATTCTGTGGGCTGCTGTTTTGTCCTACTAACAGTGTCTTTGCCTTACAGAAGCTTTTAAATTTCATAAGATCCCATTTACTAATTGTTGATTTTTGTGTCTGTGCTGTATTCAGGAAGTCATCACCTGTGTAAATGCATTCAAAGATATTCTCCATTTTCTCTTCTGTCAGGTTCAGTGTATCTGAACTTACATTGAGGTGTTTGATCCACTTGGATTTGATTTTGTGCAGGGTAATAGACATAGATCTCTTTGTATTCTTCTACAAGCCGACATCTAGTTATGCCAGCACCATTTATTACAGGGTTAAGTGCTTTCTTTTTTCCATAGTATAATTTTGGCTTCTTTATCAAAAAATCAGGTGTACATAGGTGTGTGAATTTAAATCTGGGTCTTCAATTCAATGTCAATGATCCACCTGTCTGATTTTATGCCAACACCATGGATTATTTATTATTATAGCTCTGTAGTAGAGCTTGAAATTAGAGATGGTGATAACTCTGGAAGTTCTTTTATTGTGCAGGATTGCTTTAGCTATCCAGGGCTTTTTCTTTTACCTCATGAAGTTGAGTGTTGTTTTTTCGTTGTCTTTAAAGGATTGTATTAAGATTTTAATGGGAATGAGTTGAATCTGTAAATTGTTTTTGGTGGGATGGCCATTTTTACTTGGGAGGTCTTTCTGTCTTCTGATGTCTTCTCCAATTTCTTTCTTCAAAGACTTGAAGCTCTTATCGCACAGCATTTCACTTGCTTAATTAGTGTAACCCCAAGACATTTTCTATTATTTGTGGCTATTGTGAAGGGTATTGATTCCCTGATTTCTTTCTCAACCCATTTATCTTTTGTATATAAGAGGGCTACTGATTTTTTTCTAGTTAATCTTGTATGTAGTCACTTCACTAAAGGTGTTTATCAGCTGTAGGAGTTCCCTGGTAGAATTTTTTATTTTTTTAATTCTTAAACGTAAATTAGAAACAAGGTTGTTTGACTTGTCAATCCCAACTCCCTCTCCCTTCCCTGCTCCCATGCCCTCCCATGAACCCTTCCATCCCTCTCCCCCAATCCCCACTCCTTTCCATAGTCTGTCATTTCATCCAGGACAGGGTCCAGGCCCTCCCCCAAGAGTTCAAGCTGAGAGAGGATCTTTCATTGTGGGATGGGCACTCAAAGTCCATTTGTATGTCAGAGATAAATACTTATCTACTACCCAAGGCCCCATAGATTGCCTACACCTCTTCACTAACACCCATAATCAGAGGGTATGGATAATTCTCATGCTGGATCCCAGCCATCAGTCTGGGGTTCAAGAACTTCCCCTTGTTCAGATCAGCTGTTTCTGTAGGTTAAACAAACCCAGTCTTGACCCCTATGCTCATCAGTCCTCCCTCTCTGTCACTGGGTTCCTTGAGTTCAGCTCAGTGTATAGCTGTGGGTGTCTGCCTCTGTTTCCATCAGTTGTTGGTTGAAGGTTCTGTTTCCCAGACTCTCTGGCAGTGGGATTGTAGGCTGGCACTCCCCTGATCCATCTCTAAAATCCATATATGAGTGAGTACATAACATGTTTCTCTTTTTGTAACAGGGTTACCTCACTAGTGCTATCCATTTGCCTACAAATTTCAAGATTCCAATGTTTTTTCCCCCTGAATAGTACTCCAGTGTGTAAATGTACCACATTTTCTCTATGCACTCTTCAGTTGAGGGGCATCTAGGTTGCTTCTAGATTCTGGCTATTACAAACAATGCTGCTATGAATACAGTGGAACAGATGTCCTTGTTGCATGAATATACATCTTTTGGGTATATGCCTAAGAGTGGAATTTTTGGATCTTGTGGTAGATCTATTCCCATTTTTCTGAGGAATCTCCATACTGATTTCCAAAGTGAGTGTATGAGTTGGCACTCCCACCAGCAGTGGAGGAGTGTTCCCCTTTCTCCACATCCTCTCCAGCATAAATTGTCATTGGTGTTTTTGATTTTAGCCATTCTGACAGGAATAAAATGGTTTCTCAGAGTTTTTGATTTGCATTTTCCTGATAGTTAGGGATGTTGAGCACCTTCTTAAGTGTCTCTCGGCCATTTTAGACTCCTCTATTGAGAATTCTCTATTTAGTTCTGTAGCCCACTTTATAATTAGATCCTTTGGTGTTTTAGAGACTTGCTACTTGAGTTCTTTGCAAATTTTAGAGATCAGCCCTCTGTCAGATATGGAGTTGGTGAATATCTTTTCCCATTCTGTGGGCTGCGTTTTTTCTCTTGTTGACTGTGACCTTTGCCTTACAGAAGATTCTCAGTTTCAGGAGGTCCCATGTATTAATTGTTGACCTCAGTGTATTTGCTACTGATGTTATGTTCAGGAATTAGTCTCCTGTACCAATTCATTCAAGGATACTTCCCACTTTCTCTTCTAAGATGTTCAGTGTGGCTGGATTTATGTTGAGGTCTTTGATCCATTTGGACTTAAGTTTTGTGCATGGTGATAGACATGGGCCTATCCTCATTCTTCTACATGCCAGCATATTTGTTGAATATGCTTTCTTTTTTCCATTGTATATTTTTAGCTTTTGTCAAAGATGAGATGTTCATATGTTATAGGTTAATATCGGGGTATTCAATTGGATTCCATTGGTCTGCCTGTCTATTTTTGTGCCAATACCAAGCTGTTTTCAAAATTATAGCTCTATAATAGAGCTCGAAATCAGGGACGGTGGTGCTTCCAGACATTGCCTTGTTGAATAGGATTGTTTTGGCTATCCTGGGTCTTCTGTTTTTCCATGTAAAGTTAATTTTGTTCTTTTAAAGTCTGTGAAGAATTGTGCTGGAATTTTAACGGGGATTGTGTTAAATCTGTAGATTGCTTTTGGCAAAATTGCCATTTTTACTACATTGATCCTACCTATCCAAGAGCATGGGAGATCTTTCCATTTTCTGGTGTCTTCTTTATTTCTTTCTTTAAAGACTCAAAGTTCTTGTGATACAGGTCTTTCACTTGTTTTGTTAGCGTTACTCCAAGGTATTGTATGTTGTTTGTGGCTATTGTAAAGGGTGATGTTTCTCTGACTTCTTTCTCAGCCCTTTGGTCATCTGTATATAGTAGGGCTACTGATTTTCTTGAGTTGACCTTGCATCCTGCCACTTAGTTGAAAGTATTTATCAGCTGTTGAAGTTCCCTGGTAGAGTTTTTTGGGTCACTTATGTAAACTATCATCTCATCTGCAAATAGTGAAAACTTGACCTCTTCCTTTCCAATTTGTATTACCTTGATATCCTTTTGATGTCATACTGCTCTAGCTAGAACTTCGAGTACAATACTGAAAAGATATGGAGAGAGTGGACAGCCTTGTCTTGTTCCTGATTTTAGAGGAAAGGCTTTGAGTTTCTCTCCATTTAGTTTTATATTGACTGTTAGTTTGCTGTATATAGCTTTTATTATGTTCAGATATGTTCCTGTTATTCCAGATCTCTCCACGACCTTTATGATGAAGGGGTGTTGGATTTTGTCAAAGGCACTGTTCCTCCTATTTCTATTTTGCAGAATAATTTGAGGAATATTGGTATTAGCTTTTCTTTGAAAGTGTGGTAGAATTTTGTGCTAAAACCTTCTTGAAAGGTTCAGGCATCATACTGGCCTGCCTTTGTACCTGGCAGAATGCACTCAGGCAGTACTCTGGCCAGCCCAGAGTTCCATGAGAACTATTCTGCTGAATGCAGGTATGAAGGACCCCTTAAAAGGACATACCCCCACCCACTTACTCTCTCACACTCTTCTTTCTCTCACTCTCTCACACTCCTTCACTAGTCTCTTACCTCTTCTCTCTCTCTTCTTGTTTCTCATGTCTCCCCCCCCCCTTGGCTCTCCTGCTGCTATAATAAACTATGATTAATGTGCTCTCCATGGCTTGTGCTCCATCGCACCAGTCCCTGCTACATCGTGCGACCTTTTCACCTTTTGCCTTTTTCTGATTTTTAAACTTTTACAAAATAACACTTCTGGTCCTGGGGTGTTTTTTTGGTGGGGGGTGTAAGAAGACTTTCAATAACTGTTCTATTTTCTCAAGGATTATAGGTCTATTTTAATTGTTCATTTGATTTTGATTTAATTTTGGTGAGTGGTATCTATCAAGAATTTTGTTGAAAAATCAGAAATGAAAAGGGGGACATAACAACAGACTCTGAGGAAATCCAGAGAATCATTAGTTCATACTTTGAAAACCTGTACTCCACAAAATTCGAAAATTTAAAGGAAATGGATGACTTCCTGGACAGCTATCATTTACCAAAACTAAATCAAAAACAGATAAGCAATTTAAATAGACCTATAAACCCTATGGAAATAGAAGCAGTCATCAAAAGTCTCCCAACCAAAAAAAGTCCAGGTCCAGATGGCCTCAGTGCAGAATTCTACCAGAAATTCAAAGAACAGCTTATACCAATTCTTCTCAAAGTGTTCCACACAGTAGAAGCAGAAGGGTCTTTGCCAAACTCTTTCTATGAGGCCTCAATAACCTTGATCCCCAAGCCACACAAAGATACAACTAAGAAAGAGAACTTCAGACCAGTATCCCTCATGAACATTGATGCAAAAATACTCAATAAAATACTGGCAAATCGGATCCAAGAACACATCAAAACAATCATTCACCACGATCAAGTAGATTTCATCCCAGGGATGCAGGGATGGTTCAACATACGAAAATCCATTAACGTAATCCACCATATAAACAAGCTGAAAAACAAAAATCACATGATAATCTCACTAGATGCTGAAAAAGCCTTTGACAAAATGCAACACCCCTTCATGATAAAGGTCTTGGAGAGATCTGGGATAACAGGGACATACTTAAACATAAAAAAAGCTATATACAGTAAACCAACAGCCAACATCAAACTAAATGGACAGAAACTCAACGCAATTCCTCTAAAATCAGGAACAAAACAAGGCTGTCCACTCTCTCCATACCTTTTCAACATGGTACTTGAAGTTCTAGCTATTGCCATACGACAACAAAGGGGGATCAAGGGGATACAAATTGGGAAGGAAGAGGTCAAACTTTCACTGTTTGCAGACGATATGATAGTTTACATCAATGACCCAAAGAACTCTACCAGGGAACTCTTACAGCTGATTAACACCTTCAGCAAAGTGGCAGGCTACAAGATCAACTCAAGAAAATCAGTAGCACTACTGTATACAGATGATAAAAGGGCTGAAAGAGAAATCAGAGAAACATCACCCTTTACAATTGCCACAAACAACATAAAATACCTTGGGGTAACGCTAAGCAAACAAGTGAAAGACCTGTATCGTAAGAACTTTGAATCTTTAAAGAAAGAAATTAAAGAAGCCCTCAGAAAATGGAAAGATCTCCCATGCTCTTGGATAGGTAGGATCAATGTAGTAAAAATGGTAATCCTGCCAAAAAGGAATCTACAGATTCAATGCAATCCCCATTAAAATCCCAGCACAATTCTTCACAGACCTTGAAAGAACAATAATCAATTTTGTATGGAAAAACAAAAGACCCAGGGTAGCCAAAACAACCCTGTTCAACAAGGCAACGTCCGGAGGCATCACCATCCCTGACCTCAAGCTCTATCATAGAGCTATAGTCCTGAAAACAGCTTGGTATTGGCACAAAAATAGACAGGTAGACCAATGGAATCGAATTGAAAACCTGGGTATTAACCCACACACGTACGAACATCTGATCTTTGACAAAGAAGCTAAAAATATACAATGGAATAAAGAAAGCATCTTCAACAAATGGTGCTGGCATAACTGGAGACTGGCATGTAGAAGAATGTGGATCGATCCATGTTTATCGCCATGCACAAAACTTAAGTCCAAATGGATCAAAGACCTCAACATAAATCCAGCCATACTGAACCTCTTAGAAGAGAAAGTGGGTGGTACCCTTGAACGAATTAGTACAGGAGACAGCTTCCTGAACATAACACCAGTAGCACAGACAGTGAGATCAACAATTAATAAATGGGACCTACTGAAACTGAGAAGCTTCTGTAAGGCAAAGGACACAGTCAGCAAGACAAAAAGGCAGCCCACAGAATGGGAAAAATATTCACTAATCCCACATCTGACAGAGGGTTGATCTCCAAAATTTACAAAGAACTCAAGAAGCAAGTCTCCAAAAAACCAAAGGACCCTATTAAAAAGTGGGCTGAAGAACTAAATAGAGAGTTTTCAATAGAGGAGTCTAAAATGGCTGAGAGGCACTTGAGAAAGTGCTCAACATCCTTAGCCATCCGGGAAATGCAAATCAAAACAACTCTGAGATACCATCTCACTCCTGTCAGAATGGCTAAAATCAAAAACACCAATGACAATTTATGCTGGAGAGGATGTGGTGAAAGGGGGACACTCCTCCATTGCTGGTGGGAGTGCCAACTGGTTCAGCCACTTTGGAAATCAGTATGGAGATTCCTCAGAAAAATGGGAATAAACCTACCACAAGACCCAGCAACTCCACTCTTAGGCATATATCCAAAAGATGCCCATTCATACAACAAAGATGTGTGTTCCACTATGTTCATAGCAACTTTATTTGTAATAGCCAGAACTTGGAAGCAACCTAGATGTCCCTCACCCGAAGAGTGGATAGAGAAAATGTGGTACATCTACACAATGGAGTACTATTCAGCAGAAAAAAATAATGGAATCATGAGATTCGCAGGCAAATGGATGACACTAGAAGAAACCATCCTGAGTGAGGTAACCCAGTCACAAAAAGAGAAACAGGGCATGTACTCTCTCATATATGGATTTTAGACATAGATCTGGGGAGTGCCAGCCTACAATCCTATGGCCAGAGAGTCTGGGAAACAGAAACTTCATTTAGTGGCTGATCGAAGAAGAGGCAGACTCCCTCGGTTAAGTACTGAGCTGAACTCAAGAAAGCCAGTAACAGAGAGGGAGGACTGATGATCAAAGGGATTAAGACTGGGCTGGTTTAACCCCCAGAAACAGCTGACCAGACAAAGGTTAACTCTTGAATCCCAGGCATCAGCCTGGGAATCCAGCATGGGACTGATCAAGACCCCCTGAATCTGGGTGTCAGTGAGGAGGCCTAGGGAATCTATTGAGCCTTGGGCAGCAGATCAGTACCCATCCCAAGTATACACACGGACTTTGGACTCCCATAGAACAATGTGAGGTGCACTCTCACCCTGAACTCTTGGGGAAGGGTCTAGGCCCTGCCCTATATGAAATGACAGACTATGGACACCCCCATGGAGGGCCTCACCCTCCCTGGGGGAATGAGGGGATAACGGGGGGGGGAGGGGGTTGGGGGTAGGGTACGGGAGGAGGGGAGGGAATGGGAGAGGGACCTGGAACTGACTTGTGAAGCAACCTCGTTTCTTATATAAATTTAAACTGGAAAATAAAATATATATATAAAAAAGAATTTTGTTGATTTCTTTTAGATTTTCCAAGTTTTGGGAATACAGATTTTTGAAGTATGACCTAATGATTCTCTGGATTTCCTCAGAGTCTTTAGTTTGGATAAGGGTTTATCTATTTTGTTGATTTTTCTCAAAGAACCAATCCTTTGTTTCATTGATCCTTTTTATTGTTCTCTTTGTTTCTGTTAGCTGATTTCAGCACTCAGTTTGATTATTTCCTGCCTTCTACTCCTCTTGGGTTTGTTTGCTTCTTTTTGTTCTAGAGATTTCAGGTGTGCTGTTAAGTCACTAGTATGAGATTTCTCCAAATTCTTCAGAAAGGCATTTAGTGCTATAAACTTTCCTCTTAGCACCTCGTTCATTGTGTCCCATAAGTTTAGGTATGTTGTGCATTCATTTTTTTCTTTTTTCCCTCAATATATGTTTTTTTTTTAATTAGAAACATGAATGTTTCACATGTCAGTCCCAGCTCCCTCTCCCACCCCTCCTCCCTTGTCCCTCCACCACCCCTCCCAGCCCCTCACCCAATCCCCACATCATTCCCCAGGGAGGGTGAGGCCCTCCTTGGGGGGGGGGGATCTCTAAAGTCTGTCATTTCCTCCAGGGCAGGACCTAGGCCCTTCCCCATGTGTCCAGGCTGAGAGAGCATCCTTCTATTTGGAATGGGCTCCGAAAGATCATTCATACACCATGGTAAACACTGATCTACTACCCAAGGCCCCAGTGATTTATGTGGCCTCCTCATTGGCACTACATTCATGGAGTCTGGATCAGTCCCCTGTTGGCCTCTCAGCCATCAGTCTCCACAGCTGTAGTCCCAGCTACTCGGGAGGCTGAGGCAGGAGGATCTCTTGAGTCCAGGAGTTCTGAGCTGTAGTGTGCTATACTGATTGGGTGTCCACACTAAATTTGGCATCAATATGGTGACCTCCCGGGAGTGGGGGACCTCCAGGTTGCCTAAGGAGGGGTGAACCAGCCCAGGTCGGAATCGGAGCAGGTCAAAACTCCCATGCTGATCAGTAGTGCATTCATTTTTTATTGGATTCTAGGAATTCTTAAATTTCTTTTTTCTTCCTTGACCCAGTGATAATTCAGTTGAGAGTTTTTCAGTTTCCACGAGTTTGTAATTTTTCTGCTGTTTCTGTTGTTGTTGAAATCCAGCCTTAATAAATAATTGTCTGAAAAGATACAGGGGGTCATTTCAAGTTTTTTGTATCTGTTGAAACTTGCTTTGTAGCCAAGTATATGGTTAATTTTGGCGAAGGTTCCATGTGGTGCTAAAAAAAAAAGGGTATATTCTTTTGTGTTTGTGTGAAACGTTCTGTAGATATCTGTTACATCCATTTGAGTCATAAAGTCAGTTATTTTCATTATTTCTGTTTAGTTTCTGTCTGGTGATAGGTGTTAAATTTTCTGACTATTATTGTGTGGGATTCTATGTGTTATTTAAGCTTTAGTAATGTTTCTTTTACAAATGCTTACATTTGGGGCATAGATGTTCAGAATTGAGACATCATCTTGGAGAATTTTTCGTTTGATGAGTATAGAATGCCCTTCTCCATTTCTTTTGATCAATTTTGGTTTGAAGTCTATTTTGTTAGATATTGGAGAGCTATAGGAGCTTGCTTTTTAGGTCCATTGATTATATCCATTCCCAACCCTTTACTCTGATGTGATATCTATCTGTCTTTGATGTTGAAGTATGTTTGTTGTATGTAACAGAATTATCAATCCTGTTTTTACATCTGTTCTGTTAGCCTGTCTTTTTATTGGTGATTTGAGCCCATTTGTATTGGGGGATGGATATTAATGACCAATAATCGTTAATTCCTGTTATTTTAGTGGTGATAGTGTGTGTGTGTGTGTGTGTGTGTGTGTGTGTGTGTGTGTGTTTCCCTTCTTTTGGTTTTGCTGGTGTGAGATTATCTATTGCCTTGCTTTTGTGGGTTTAGTTAACTTCCTGGGCTTGGAGTTTTCCTTCTAGTATCTTCTGTAGGGTGAATTTGTGGATATTACTTGAAATTGACTTTGTCATGAAATCATTTGTTTTCTCCATCTATGGTGATTAACAGTTTTGCTGGGTATAGTAGTCTGAGCTGGCATCCATGGTCTTAGAGTCTGCAAGACATCAGATCAGGCCCTTCTGAATTTTAGAGTCTCCACTAAGAAGTCAGGTGTGGTTCTAATAGGTCTGCCTGTATGTGTCACTTGGCTTTTTCCCTTGTCACATTTAATATTCTTTCTTTGTTCAGTATGTTTAATTTTTTATTACTATGTGGTAAAAGGAGTTTATCTTCTGATCCAATCTATTTGGTGTTCTGTAAGCTTCTTGTACCTTTATAGGCATGTCCTTCTTTAGGCTGGGAAAATTTTCTCCTAAGAAGATATTGTTAAATATATTCTCTGGGTTAAGATTTATTTTTATGTATACAGTGTTCTGCCTACATGTATGCCTGCAGGCCATAAGAGGGCGCTAGATCTCATTACAGATGGTTGTGAGCCACCATGTGGTTGCTGGGAATCGAACTCAAGACCTCTGGAAGAGCAGCCAATGCTCTTAAACTCTGAGCCATCTCTCCAGCCCCATTCTCTGGGTTTTTAAGCTGGGTTTCTTCTTCTTCTCTTCCTATTTTATTCTTATGTTTGATCTTTTCAGTGTCCCAGTTTTCCTGGATGTTTTGTGTTAGGAATTTTTTTTTTAGATTTAGCATTTTCTCTGACTGATGAATCTATTGCCTCTAATGTATTTTGTTGGTGATGCTTTTTAGATTTAACATTTTCTTTGATTGGTGAATCTATTTCCTCTATTGTATTTTGTTGTTGATGCTTTTTAGATTTAACATTTCCTTTGATTGGTGAATCTATTTCCTCTATTGTATCTTGTTGATGATGCTTGCATCAGTAGTTCCTGTTCACATAGCCATTCCCAGAGCCATGCTCGAGTGGGCTAGTGTCCCTTCACTATCAACAACAGAAACAACAGAAAGCCTACAAACTCACAGAAACTGAATAGCTCTCTACTGAATTACCACTGGGCCAAGGAAGATATAAGAAAGAAATTAAATACTTCCTAGAATCCAATAAGAATGAATGCACAAGATACTCAAACTTATGGGACACAATGAAAGCTGTGCTAAGAGGAACGTACCTTCTAAGTACCTTCATGAAGTTTGAGTAAGTATCATCAGTTATAATAAACAACAAAGTGGACCTTGTGTGGTGACCAAGAGCAGGGGTATGACTTTTCTCCACTACACTTCAATTCAATTCATCCTTAAAATAGCTAGTACTCACACTGCAGTGCCATGCCACCAATACAAACAAATGCAAAAGAGCCTGAGCCCAAGTCCTACCAGCACTTATTTTTTTTCACTGAAGAAAAAAATACATAATAAACCTAAAATGTATTACTTATACTTTTGGATATTTAAAAGCTAAAACATGATACAAAATTTCAATCCTTCAAAAGTCAAAAACAGTGACCCACACATCAGTAATGTCAGAACAGACTTCAATAATCCTGACATGAACCTTGAAAGACAGACTGAAAGGAACTGTGGTATTTGAAGAAAAGGAGAGACATAGTGATGCTGTAGGGGTCACTGATGCATCAGCATTGAATCCATGAACAGGGTTCAGAAAACATACGGATTACAGGGCGCTTTAAATGAACCTATAATGACAGTTTGATTTCGTTTCATTGGGAATGGGGTCTCAGAAGGTATATATGAAGAGTGCAAAGTAGCCTATGTTCTGCAAGTGGGTAAGCATAAGAGGAGATATCAGAGGCTCCTGGGAGGCTTCACATAAGCCAGCTGTCTGATTGGGGCAGCAGAGGAGATGGTGAGCTTGTATATGGTGCCAAAGAAGCTCTGGCACTGTGCTAAATGACTTCGTGATCCTGAGCAAGTCATTAGCGCTCTTTGGATTTTTTGTTTATTCTGTCTCTAATATGTCTTAGAAGTGACATAGTGCATCTTTGGAGATGACAGGAAGCCAGCAAAAGCATCAATAGATGGAGCTGTTTCCCATCACTCTAGCCTGAACCAAACCACGTTGAGTTTGATCTACTTTATGCTCTCTCTCTCTCTCTCTCTCTCTCTCTCTCTCTCTCTCTCTCTCTCTCTCTCTCTCTCTCTCTCTCTCTCTCTCTCTCTCTCTCTCTCTCTCTCCCTCCCTCCCTCCCTCTCTGTGTGTGTGTATTTGTCTGTGTCTCACTCTGTGTGTGAATATGTTTGTGTATGTGTACATGCACACACACACACACACACGGAGGTCAGAAGTCAATGTCCAATGTTCTCTGAAGTTCATTCTCTAACTTATTTTTTTGAGGCTGGGTATCTCATTGATCTTTGAGCTCACAGATTTGGCTAGACTAGGTAGCCAGACACCCAGGAAATCCACCTACCTGAGCTCTGCCCTTCCCCTTATCGAGTACTGGAGTTGCAGTCATGCTAGTCACCATGTCTGGCTTTTATATGGGTTCTAGTTATCTTAACCCTTGCTTACATGTTACGCTCTTACTGGCTTACACCATCTCTTCAGCTCCTTGCTTATTTTGAGACAGGGCCTCATGTAGACCAGGCTGGCCACAGAGTCAGGGGAAAATGGCTTTCAGCTGCTGACTCTCTTGCCTCACATAGGGTTTTCTTGTGCCAGACAAGCATCCATAAGCTAAGCTACATAACAAGCCCTGCTTTGTTATTTTTTTATTAAGCAGGGGATTCTGGATATGAAGTGTGTGTTATCTTTTCATTGTTTTGTTGCCTGTATAGGTATACTGTATAGGTATAAGGACCGGAATTCAGTCCTAAGCCCCATGTAAAGTCCAGGCCTGGCAGCCCAAACCTGTACTTCCAGTGCTGTGAGGCAGAGACAACAAAATCCCTAAGCTTTACTGGCTATGCACTCTAGTCAAATTACTCAACTCCAGATTTAGTGAGATTCTGTTTCAAAAAATAAGCTAAGTGGGAAGTCAACTGAGGGAGACATTTGACTTTGAGTTCTGGCTTCCCTAGACTTGCAACACACGGGCGCACACGTGTGTGCACTGACATACATGCATGAACATGTACACACATATACACCACATACATCGCAAAATTAAAATTTAAAACAATTTAATGTGGATATTTTCAGACAGGATCTCCCTGGATAGCCCAAGATTGCCTGCAATTTACAGTAATTCTCCTGCTTCAGTCTCCTGCATGCCAAGATTGCATGTGTGAACCACTACATCAAGCATTTAAACAAAATTTAACTGTACTTAAGCAAAATGGTTTTGTTCCATGGATGTAGGTATTTTAAGTAAGCCTATAATCCTTCAATTACCAGCTTGCATTTTCTACTTTCCCGTGCAAACCAAATCTTAAAGAGCGTGTTTTTTTCCTAAGGTACTTGTTTCAATAGAAAAGTAATATTAATTTAATGTATCCTTTTTGAAATATTGCCTTTGCTCTGGATTACTCAGCTACATTCTAATGGCATTTCCAAGGATGTTTTGAATGAGTACAACTAAAACCCCACCCTGTGCAAGGCCAGGGTCTATTTTAAATTTTCTTCCACAATTATAGTATCACAAGCAACTGGGAACAAAAGCTAAAAGGAACAGAGTGTAATGGATCATGATGACTGTTTCAGAACAGCTTGAACCTCCTTGGAGCCTACGAGAGGGCTATGTGAGCTGAATTCAGAAGCAGTGAAGATAAGATTTTACTGCAGTGTGTACAGTTAAGCAGGGCAAATATGCTGTGTGTGTGTTACTCTGTGTGTGTGTGTGTGTGTGTGTGTGTGTGTAACTGTGTGTAACTTACAACTATAGAAATTATTTACCCCAGTGAAAAAGCATGTCTGTTTTTGTGTATTTCTTACTACAAAACACACATATAAATGCACAGGGAATGGATTCTAAATCACTGACACATTTGGTTCCCATCGTTGACCACTAATGAAACAAATTGCATTTCTCTATCATCTTCCCAATGTCACAGTTCTTGTCCCTTGTGAGTGAAATTATCACTGCTAGAGCAGGTCAATTGAATTTTAATGTTTGGAGCAAAAGAGAGGTGAAAATGTGCACTTATAACCCATTGTCTCCATGTTCTAAATGTACCGTACTTGAGATGGAGAGAAGTGAGAAAAATCTACCACTTTTTATCCTATTCTGGATTTTAATACCTTTGAGAGGCAAACTTCCCTTGTCCTATCTCCATGGCAGGAATTCTCATCGAATACAGTACTGATTTGGTTCAAATTAAATTTTTCAAGCTATGCTCAGCATCGATGACCTCTTAATGAACAGAAACCTCCCACATCCTGGAAAATCACATCCTGTCACTTGGACCAGGATAGTAGCCTTCAAGTCCTTGCCCAGGGATAATAAGTTAATGGATTTGGGTGAGGGGAAGGGGGTGATACAAAACCATTTGGTGATGGTTTTTTGCCACTTGGTGATCCCACCGATTCTCGATGCCTGCACAGGAACCCAGGCATGTGCAGAAGAAATCCTTCCTCGGGAGACAACGCCATTCTTGAACTGCCCCTTGGTTGCTTAAGAACCATGAGAGACAGATTTAGCTGCTTAGCAAGCATATTAGTCTACCTTTTTCCTGTGAAAACAAAACAGAAACCTTTTCATTAATCCCTTTCTTTGTTGAATGTCTCTTCCCAGGCAGAACCCTCTCTCTCCTTTTTTTCTTTTTCTTTTTCTTTTTCTGTGCTGTGACTTGCCGAACCATTTCTGATTGAAAGACACAAGCAAGAATTTAATGGTGTGGAACAAGAGAGGCAGCCTTCTCTGCAGTATGCCACATGAGAATGTCTCCTTATGGCTCAGAGTGAATCAGATGGAAAAGACAGCAGCTTAAGGAATGAACGGCGACGTGTGTCACGTTAGGAAGCAGGATACAGTGATGGCCATGCTACCGAGACCTGGCCATGCTGCCTGCTGCATTCTCCAAGAAATGGTCGGAATGGGCAGCAGACTTTTCTTCCAGAAGAAATCAGAGCATAGCTGTTTAGGAATACTTGGGCCAAAAAAAATTTTTCCTTTGTTTTCCCAAGTCACATATGGTGGTAAAACCATTGTTGTTTGTCAAAACGTGCTATTTGCATTTTGATTTGGGTTTTGGTTTGGTTTGGTTTTTGTCTGCATGTTCATTCATTTGTTATGGAAATTCATTCTGCTAATAGCTTTGGGATACTGGCCTTAGGGTGTGGCCTTGGCTGCTAAATCACAACTGCTAAGCCAAAGCAAGAGAGCTAGCTTTGTTCCTTCATTTGTTTGTTGAGATAAGGTCCCACTCTGTGGCTCTGAATGTCCTGGAACTCACTGTGTAGACCAGGCTGACCTCAAATTCACAGAGATCCACCTGCTTTTGCCTCTGCCTCCCAAATGCTGAAATAAAAGGCCACAGTACCCTACTTGTATTTTAACTGCTCTTTTTTTATTTTAGAAACACTCTTATTTACATATCCATCCCCCTATTCCCTCACCTTCCCATCCTCCCATGCTTCCCACCGGCCCCCCAATCCACCCCCACCTACTCCCCAGTGATAGTGAGGCCCTCCATGGAGGATCATCAAAGTCCATCACATCATTTGGGGGAGGGCCCAGGCCCTCCTTCCCGTATCTGGTCTGCAATAGTATCCCTCCATAGGGAATGGGCTCCCAAAGTCCATTTGTGGCCGAGGGATAAACACTGGCTCCACTGTTAGAGGTTCCATAGACTGCCCAGGCCTTCTAGCTGGTACCCACATTCAGAGGGCTTGGTTCCCCCACTTTACAACTAGGGTCTGTGTGCTCTCATTAGGTCAGGTCAACTGTTTCTGCGGGTATCTCCAGTTCCGTCTTGGTTCATTTGCTCATCTCTCCTCCCTCTTGGCAACTGAATTCTGGGAATATGGCTCAATGTTTAGCTATGAGTGCCTGTCTCTGTTTTGATCAGCTACTGACTCAAGGCTCTAGGAATGATATCCAAGGTAGCCATCAATCTCATTATAGGGGAAGGGCATCAAAGGCAGCCTCTCCAGCACTGCCTAGATTCTTAATTTGGGTCATACCTGTGGATCCCCTACCATTTCCTCTGTGCCCAACCTCTCTCCAAACCTATACTGGTTCTGTTTATCAAAGCATCTCCTTTCTTGCCCTCCTCTATTCCTCCCCTGTCTCAGTCCTCCTGTTCTCCCTTCTCCCCCTCACCTCTTTCCATCTCCCTCCTCCCCCCCCGTGCTTCCAATTTGCTTAGGGGTTCTTTTCCCCCTTCCCTTCTTTAGGGGACCATTTGTTCTTCTCTTGAGATCCTCCTTGTTTCCTAGCTCCTCTGGCAGTGTGGATTGTAGACTGGTAATCCCTTGCTCTATGTCTAAAAAACATGTATGAGTGAGTACATACCATGTTTGTCTTTTTGTGACTGGGTTACCTCACTCAGGATGGTTTCTTCTAGTTCCATCCATTTGCCTGTGAATTTCAAGATTCCATTTTTTTCTGCTGACTAGTACTCCATTGTGTAAATGTAGCACACTTTCTCTATCCATTCTTCATTAACTGCTCTTTTTATGAAAGAAATGAATAGAGACAGCTATCACACAAGAAGGCTCAAATACAAATTATACATTATATTTTAAATATAATTTTGCGTATAGTATATTTAAAGAGATAGCAAAAGGAGGAATTCTTTGCATTATATTGGGTTCCTCCTTTTTCCTGATTTCCAATGGAAAACCAGGTTATCCCTTACTAGGAATAACCTAGCAAGTCTACCTGTTAGCCTGTCGGCTTATGCTAACCTACCCCTTCTATTGGTCACTGAGACTTTGCTTCCTTTCATCCATTTCCCTCCTCTCATTTCTGTTCCCCACTGCCACCTGAATCTTCAGCCCTACCACTACATATCCTACACCCTTGTTTAACTACACAGTTAGTGAGAGTCGTGGACCTGATAGTAGAGGACCAGCTGTGGGAGGACGAGGGAGGAGTATCAGGGGAAGGAGAACATGGGTAAACATCTATGCTTCTTACAGCTCCGCCAGGCAATCTGGGAGGGAGGGAGGAGGACAGCTACTCCCATCTTTGATGCTTTTCCTATTAGCCTCACTCTTTGTCTCACTACAGACTGTCTCAGCCACAACTGGGAAGAGGGAGAAATGGGGAAATAAGTGGATCCCGGGTCAGATGACCACTCTATTCCAATGCCTCGGTACAGTGTGAAGCCTGGAGAAAAAGAGGGGAGAGATCCTACCTAGGATCAGGCTCTTGCTGTCTGATAGAATAGAGGCTTGAAATACAAACTACCTAACCCTAACAACTGAGAAATGGGATTACCAAAATATAAAGACCAAAGCACACCAAAGGAGTTGACAGCAGAGTGAAATGACAGCCTGCAGAATGGAAGAAAAAGCTTGGCCAGCTATGCTTGAGACAAGTAGTTAACATTATCAAATACATAAACTGCTACAAAAGTAAAAAGCACATAAAACCCCCCAAAACTTCCTGTCAACAAATGGGCTAAAGAACCAAACAGACAAGTCCTAAAAGAGGAAACACAAATGACCATAAGTATCACAAGTGATCAACATCATTAGATTAGAGAAATGCAAACTAAGAATAGTTTGAGACTTCACCTCACCCCATTTATAATGACTATCATCAAGAAAACAAGTGACAACAAATGCTGATGATAGTGTGAGGGAGCCAGAAGCATTTATTCAGTGCTAGTGTGGCTGTACACTGGTGCAACCTCTATGGAATCACTGTAGAAGTTTCTCAAAAACCTAAAGATAAAACACTTATATGGCCCAGCTCTAATAGTCCTGGGTACATACACAAAAGGCTCTATGTCCTACCACAGATACTTGCACACCCTATTTATTGCTGTCCTATTTACAGATGTGAATTAATTAATTAATTAATTAATAAAATCAACCTAGACGTCCACCAACAGATGGATGGATAATGAAAATGGGGCACATATATGGAATGAATTTTATTCAGCTATAGGTAAAAATGATACAATGAAAATGAATGGATCTGGGAAATATATTAAGTGAAATAACCAGACTCAGAAAGACAAATACCACATGTTCTCTTATATATATACATATATATGTATACATATATATATATGGTGATCCTTATTTTTAATTTAATGTATATGTGTGTGGTAAATTTCCTGAAAATATAAAGTAGACCACAGAACGGGAAAATGAATTAAGTAACTCGGGAAGAGGGTAACAGAATCCATGTTGACATGAAGACACAAAGGGGATTACCTCAGTATGAAAGGATTGGAAAGGGAGAGAAGAGTGAAGAAGGGACCCATGAAAAATGTATGAAATGCCACAGTTCATATGTTATCTTACAAACCAAATTAATAATATTTTTAAAGAGAGAATAAGAACAAGAGGCTTTTTTCTACAAAGTATTGTGTTGGCCCATACTCACTATGAAGGTGTGGGCTTGGAGCTGTTCACAGACATTAGAGTATTTAATTCCAGAGACACTTTCTCCCACATGTGGATGCAAAGCCCAATCTTAGATGTGAATATGTAACCTGTACCAAACTGCAGATACAAGGAAAGTGAAAAAGGGCCATGCTAGTGTGTGGGGAGCAGAAGCCCTAGAGAGGGGTAATTATAGGATGCAGTTGCTATGAAGGGAGAAATGGAAAGAACAATTGGAGGAGACTTACCTGGGAAGGGAAGAAAGAAGGCAATAGAGGAGAGAGGGACCGGGAGGGGAACAATAACACTGAGAATGTTTGAGAAAGACTTGAGAAATTAAGTTATGGCTATTTAAAACTACACATACTAAATAATATAAGCGTGTGTGTGTGTGTGTGTGTGTGTGTGTGTGTGTGTATTATACAGAAAGAGTTTAATTGAAATTGTGCCATTTGGAGTAGCAATGCTCCTCAAAGAAAAAAATCATCAACTATCTAGTTTCTGGACATGGAAAACCTCCTTTAGAGTTGTTGGCCAGAGGAGAACCAGAGACCTCTAAAACAGTATACACTATTACTGCTGCTATTGCACTTGGTACCTTCCAGAAAAGAAGGTAAGTTCCTATGTCTGAAGACACCATACACTTCAGACACAGGATTTGGAGGGATCTACTAGATCTGTTCTGGAAGCCTTCTCACTGGTTTCAGAAAGAGCTGTGCAAGCTCCCAGTGGAAAAAAGCAGTCAACAGTCTTATCTGGCTGTAACACCAATGAACCACAACAATGACCGGATGGCGACGATATTCTGAAAGGCACAATAGACATGTATAGCCTACTGGCAACTAACAATCACCTAATCGGACTTTGCAGTAGATGGAGATCATTACAAAAAGCTACTAGACAAAATGCAGAGATTAACTATGGATGCCTGCCCCAAATTAAATATATTTACAACACAACCCCTACGTTTAAGACTCAAGGAACATCACATAAGAGAGACTGTAAGAACCATGGGACAAAAACAGATACTATAAGTAATATTTTTTAATTTATATACATTTTTAATTAAAATAAAATTAGCATTATTTATCCTTTTCCTTTCATCCTTCTAGTCCTTCCCAGGTCCTCTTTCTTCCCATGGTACCCCAAGCTGACAGTCTCTTTATTATTATTATTATTATTATTATTATTATTATTATTATTATTATATGTATATGTGTACTATGTGTACATATACACAAATATATACATATAACTGATGAGTGCATTTTTGTTGTTTGTGTGTATATGGTCTCAGAGCTGACCACTTTGTATTGGATAACCAACTAGTGGGCTCATCCCTGGAGAGGCCAATTATCCCTCCCTTAGCAGTAGTTAGTAGCCTGTAGTTATTTGTCTACAGGTGGGATGCCTATTCATTTCCCTTCCACATTAGCATGTTTATCAATATTACCATTTTCCAGTCTTGTTTATGTAGAAATTTCTAGGAAAGACTTTTACAGCAGAATTTCTACCATTTGGGCTCTTGTAATGTTACCACCCCTCTTCTGAGAGATGTTCCCTGAGCCATAGATGCAGGAGCTATGATTTAGATGTATAGGATGGGGCTGGGCTCCTTGTGATCCGTTGATGTCTTCGTTGTGTCCAGTGTGATTTTCTGTGATGGTCTCCACTTGCTGTAAGAAAGGCCTCTTTGGCGAGAGGCAGTAGCTACAATTATCTGTGGGTATAAGGATAAGATTTAGAATTATTTGGCTTTCCTTGCTTTCTTTAAGAGATTTGTTGATTTCACAGGGGAGGACCTAGCCCCTGCACTAAATGAAGTGACAGACTTTGATGATCCCCCATGGGAGGCCTCACTCTCCCTGGGGAATGGATGATGAGTGGGAGGGGCGTTCAGTGGGGGTCATGGGAGAGAACTGGGATTGATATGTAAAATAAGACTGTTTCTAATTTAAAATTAAAAAGATTTAGAATTAGTGAGGATTATACTCATCTAGCCATCCATGAAAGGTCCATGATCTCACTAACCCTAGGGAGTTGGTTAGGTTCTTAGGTTAGGATTTCCTCTTGTTGAGTGGGCCTTAAATTCTATAGTGAGCCACTGTGAATGTCACTTACTGAACCTTGACAGACATCTTGCCACACTGATCATTGTTGTGTTTCATGGGTACTGCTTTTCTCCCTTTACAGCTTACATAGTACTTTTTGGTACCATAGAAGTTAAACCACAGGAAGGAAGCTTTCACATTAGATCCTCTGAGTCCTGTGTCCTAAGAGTGAAGTGTGTTCAGCAATGAGGGCTTGCCTTCAACTTCCAAGAGACAACCAAGGGCAGCACAATAACCTATATTGTTTTGAGAGTGACTTGGACTACCCTTCCCAATCCTTTGGAAGGAGTATTCATGTGCTGGATTTGTTAGTGTGTGGTTCTTGTGGCGTACTGTCAACCTAAGTGGCAAAACTTCCTTTAAGATACAGTTTGTATAATTTTAGGTAGTGTGATCGATCCCTTGACGCTTGATTTCTGGTACCTCCTCCTCCATCTGCATTGTTCTCCCTTCTCCTTCTCCCTCCCAAGTTGGAACCCCTGCCCTGATTTTCTGTCATCACCTGTGCCCTGCTATTCCCCTCTCAAGCACTCTCCCCTGCCCCCACCCCGCCACCTATTGTCCCTTTATATTTTCCTGTCTTTTTGTTTTTATTTTTGTTTTCATTCCATGTTGTATACTCATGTCTGAAGATTGAGAGCTAAGAATTATAGATGAGACAGAAATGCAGCATTTATCTTTCTGGATTACTTCACTCAATACAATGTTTATTAGGTTCACCCATTTATCTGAAATTTTCATGATTTCATTTTTCTTTACAGCTGAAAAGTATTCCACAGTGTATATGTACATTTTCATTATCCATTCTTCTGTTGAAGGGCATTTAGTTTGTTTCCATTTCCTGGCTATCATGAATAGGATGGCAATGAGCATTGCTGCTCAGTATCTGTGCAGTAGGATTTCATGTCAAGGAGTACTATAGCTGGGTTATATTGTATATTTAATTTTAGTTTCCTAAAGATTCTACATACTGATTTCCAGAGTGGAAATTCCAACAGTGAACAAGTGTTCCTCTTTTGCTATACCTCACCAACATTTGTTAACAATTTTTTTGTTGATCTTAGTCATTCTGACTAGAGATCTTAGATATTCTGACTAGAGTAAGATGAAATCTCAAAATTGCTTTGATTTACATTTCCCTAATTGCTAAGAATGATGAACTTTTTCTAAGTTTTTCTATTGAGAATTCTCTGTTTAGATCCCTCATCAATTTTTTAAAACTTATTTATTTAATTTAGTTTGGGAATGACCCTCCTGTTTCTGCTTTTATTATTTTACTTTATTTGAAGAATTTATGAAGGCTTGATCACAGTTCTTTGAAAGTCTAGAATTCTGTGAAGCTATCTTGGTCTGGACATTTTTTAGTTGGGGGGTCTTTATTACTGTTTCAAACTCCCTTATTACATGTGTTTAGGTTGTTGGTTCTTGGTTTAACTTAGGGAATTTGGATGAATTAAGAATCCATTCATTTATTTTAGGTTTTCCAACTGAATGGAATACAAGATTTAAAAGTATTCCCTTAGAATATTCTGTATTTCTTTAACATCTGTTGTAATGTTTCCCTGTTCATTTTTGATTTTGTTAACTTAGCCATCTCTTTCATTTGGTTACATGGACCAAGGATCTGTCAATCTTGTTTATCTTTTCTTAGATTCATTGGTTCTTTGCATTATTTTGTTTCTAATTCATTGATTCCTGCTTTGACTTTTATTATTTTATATACTGGGTTTGGTTTGGTTTTGGTTTTCCAAATTCTTGAGTTGCATCATTAGGTCATTTTTTGTGCTCTTTCTGATTTTTAAACATAGCAATAGTGCTGTAACTCTCCTCTTAGAATTGCCTTTAATGTGTCCTGGGAGTTTTTATTACATTGTATTTTTATTTTCATTTAATTCCAGAAATATTTTTTACTTCTTTTCTTCTTTGACCTATTCATCATTTAATAAAGAGTTGACTGAGCTCTATGAGTTTATACAGTTACTGGAAGTTTTGTTGGTTTTTTTATTGTTTTGGTTTGGTTTTTTTCATTTTTTACTTACTGGAGTTTTATATGCGGTAGACCTTAAGTTTTATTGCACAATTATTTCAAGTTTTCTGTATTTGTTAAAGTTGGTTTTGTGTCCCAGCTCATGTCCTATTTCAGGGACATTTCCATGTGCTGCTAAGGGGAATTATGTTCTTTGGCATTCAGAAGGAATTTGTAGATATCTGTTAGGTTCATTTGATGTAAAATGTCATTCAATTATGAAGTTTCTCTGTGTACTTTTTGTCCAGATGACCTATCTACTGAAGAAAGTGGGGAGTGTGTTGAAATCATCAAAATCATTGGGTTTGTATCTGTCTGTGCCTTTAATTCCATTAATAGCTTTTTATGAAACTAGGTTCACCAGAGTTTTGTGCATATATGCTTAGTATTTTAATATTTTTGATCCTTTGACTAAAACAAAATGTCCTTTTTTGTTTCTTCTATTTAGTTTTTGACAGATAATAGATGGCAACGCCTGGTTGCTTCCTGATCCCATTGGCTTAGAATACTTTTTGCTATCCCTTCACTTTAAAATGGTACTGTCTTCAAAGCTGAGTTTCCTGTAGACAAAAGACAAATAGATTTTATTTCTTACTTTATTCAGTTAATCATGTCTCTTGACTGGAAAGTTGGCCATTAACATTTAAAGTTATTTTGTTGTTGTCTACTTGTGTTCTCAGTTGTGCTGTGCATTTCATTGAGTTACAGCTTTGTGTATTTTTTTTCTAGAGTTCCTTAGCTGCGCTTTCTCTTCTTGTCATTTCAAAGTAATTGCTTTAAGTATCCTGTTTAGCCTGTTGTTGTTGTACATGAATTATTTTAGGCTGTTTCTTTCTCCTTCAGCTATGTCAGATAGTTTTTCTGGGCACAGTAGTCTAGCTTGGCAGTCATAGTCTTTTGGAACTTGGAACGCATTGCTCCAGGCTCTGGTTTTCAGAGTTTCCATTAAGAAATCAAGTGTTATGATGATGGATTTTCTTTTTTATGTGACTTGTTTGTTTCTGTTTGTTTTTCAATATTTTTTCTTTGTTTTGTTTATTTAGTGTTTTAACTATGGTATGCTGTGGGGTGTTTTTTATCTTGTCTAGTTGAGGTTCTGTGTGCATCTCCTATCTGTATGAGTATGCAGTTGGTACAAAGAGTGGGTAGGATTGCGGAAGGACTTAGAGACTCCAAGCTAGAAAATCATTGAATGTGGGATGTTCTTGAGGGGCTTGAAAGATAAGAATGTTGAGAGCTGTGCAGAAGATGTGGGCCTGGCTTGTGAAGTTTCAGAGGGAAATTTAAAGACCCTATCAGGGTCACTTGTTATTTTGAATTAAGATTTTGCCATTCCTGCCAGCTGGGGCAGAAGAATCAGCCACAACTGACAAGAAGCCAGCACCAATGAAGTGAAACCTTTGTGTTACTGGGACAATTGGTGTTGGTTAACTAGAGCTAATAAATTAGGGGTGATTAAGAAGAGGCCAGCATCACTGAGGTGAAATCATCTGAGAAGTGTTTCCTGATAGTACAAAGAAGCTGTGTTCCAGGGACAGCCAAGGTTGTGCCTCGCATTGACATTGACAGTCAGATTTAGAAACCCAGCGTGTAATGGTTTTGAAGGCATGAAGGGGTCATAGAGAGCAGCTGAGGCTTGGAATTTGACTGAAATGATAAAGTACAGAAGAAATGACAAATCCACAACAAAGAGAGAAGTTCACATCTACTGGTAAGTCTGTCTACTTTTTGGAATAGAAATACACAAATACACACACACGCGCGCGCGCACACATGCACACACACGCACACGCACACGCACATACACACACACAAGAGAAACAGCAATAAACAGGAACAGAGCCAGCATCTTCCCATTCTTCATTCTGTTCTCCCATGCTATATCCTGGTGGAGTGTCCTGGGGATCAGCTCTTGCTCTTTCCCCCATGTCAACATTACTGGCTTTGATGACTGTATCCTGTTTTATGACTTGCAATTTTGTCTCCCTCGCCTCATGTCCATATTATTCTCCCAAACTTCAAACTCACATGCGTAATAGACATCTCAAATACAGAATTCCCCAAACCAACCTCACCTTCTCCTCTAAAAATTCTTAAATTTCTGTGCCTGTAGCCATAATGTATTGAACTATTCCATTGCTCCAAAGAAAGACCCTCATGCCCTCTCCCTTGCAACTCTCACCCCTAGAGACCATCTGTTCCACATCTCTATAATTGTGTCATATCAAAAACATGATGTGAATAGAATCATTCCACCTTTGTTTCAGGGTGACACGTATCTCAGTGTGCATTCCTTATTTTTTTCATCTAAACAATACTCACTCATATAGAAACACACAAATTTGTTTATTCATTTACTTGTTGAAGAACATGTGGGGTTTTTCCAGTTTTTATTATTATAAACAAAGCTGCTATGAATATTTTATGCCTGTTTTTATTGAACAAAATAAATATCCTGGAGTATGACTGCTGGGTTATATGTAAGTGTGTTGGAGGCTGAAGAGATTTCTCAGTGGTTAAGAATATATACTGCTCTTGCAGAGGACCTGGGTTCTATTCCTAGTGCCCACATCAGACAGTTAACAACTGCCTGAATTCCAGGGGATCTGATGCCCTGATTCCTCTGGCCTCCACAGGCACCTAAACACTTATGTGCATACCTCTACACACACACACACACACACACACACACACACACACACACACACACCTAAAAATGCATGGGATCCTTGAAATCAAAATCTCTGAGCAGCAATGGTAAAAACAACTTGTATAACCATTGTTTGGCACTCCTCACTCTTCACATCCATGGTCGGCATGTCTGCATCACCATCTCCAGCCACAGCAAATGCAGCCTGGCCAGCCCACAGTCCCTCACCATCATCTGTCTCGGTTCATGTTGCTCAGCGTCTGCCTTAGCAGTGCCTGTGCTGATTTACCCAAGGACTTTTCTTGGGTGTTTCCTTCATCTCCCAAAAGGGTGCTTTCACAGGTCTTTTGGGCTGTTTCTAAAGAAAACATTTAAGTGAGATTCTAAAGGGACTATTCATGCTTTTTCTGTACTGTGAATAACCCTGTACCCTATGTCCAGGAGTCATTTTTCTGATTGACTTGCATGTGTGTGTGAGGTATGGACACATTGTGTAGGCAGGTGCATACGTGTGTACCAGTGTGCATGTACATGTGTCTTCATGTATGTGGAAGCCAGAAGTCAACACGGGCCACCATCCTCAATTTCTAGCCACCTTGTATTTTGAGACTTGTCTCTCACTGAAGCTCACTGATTCTGTTAGGCTAGTTGACTTACATGTGCCAGAGATTTCCTGTCTCTGCATCACCAGCCAGGGAATTATAGACACACGCTGCTGTGCCTAGCTTTTCTGTGGGTGCTAGGGATCTGAACTCAGGTTCTTATGCTTGCACAGCAGGTACTTTAGCAATTGAGCTATCTCTAATCTACCTGGCTATCTTTAATAAATTGTAAGGACTGGGGGGATTAAAAATAAATGAAAAAGGGGCCAGTAAACATGTACACCTGACTTCTGCATGAGAACATTTAGAGTCAGCATCACCTTCTGCCAAAAGAAATGTCAAAAGCAATGGAAAGATGAAGGTTATGAGGGAATGACCAAAGCCATGTATGTCCTTTAGTCAAACTTCGGTCTACGGAGTTTAAATGAACAGATTAGGTATAAATGTGGGTGAATGGCTGAGTGGGAGGAAAGAGACTAGGAAGGGTGGGGAGGCAGACGGTTAATAGGTGGCTCCAAACTGCTTCATGGCTTCATTTTGATGCCTTCTCTTTTATGTCTGTGTCGATTTAAACATCTCAAGGATAGCATCCCTCAGTGACCTGACATTCAGAGTTGTCACCTGCAGAATCCACAGAGCATGTCCTATATGCCCTGCTTAAGTTAGCATACAATTGAACAATACCACTTGGAAAACACTGTTCCATTGATTAAAAGATTGAAAGCATAAGGTCTAGGCCTTCAGAAAGCTTGTTCTAACAGCTCTTTCCCAGCCAAGAGTTATAAACACTACTCATATTGTGAGTCATGCTGTGTTCTAGGATACATTTGCCTCCATTTTTTCTCTGTGTGTGTGATAGAGTATGTGTGTGTGTACAGGTGTGTGTTTGCAAGTGTGTGAGTGTCTTATAACTAGAGTTACTATTGCTGTGATGAAACAAACAACACGACCCAATTGGGTGGAATGATCCCATTTTGACTTACATACCCTGTGTCACGAAGTCCATTGAGGAAAACTAAGACAGGAACTTAAACTGGGCAGGAACCTGGAGGCAGGAGCTAAAGCAGAGACCATGGAAGAGTGCTGCTTGCTGGCTTGCTCCTCATGGCTTACTCAGCCTGCTTTCTTATAGTACCCAGCACCACCAGTCCAGGGGTGTTCCCACCCACAATGGACTGGGCCCTCCCCTGCAAATGGAGGTTTTTCTCCTGCCTGCCAGTTCCCAAATAAATACTCAGAGGCTTAATATTAATTATAATTGTTTGGCCAATGGCTCAGGCAAATTACTGACTAGCCTCTCACAATTAAATTAACCCATTTGGTGTATATTTTACCATGATGCTTGTTAATGTTACCTCACACCTTGCTTCTCCAGCATCTACATAGCATCTCCCTGACTCCAGCTTCTTTCTCTCTGTATTTTTGTTTGGAAATCCTGCCTGACTCTATTCTGCATGGCCATTGGCCAAATCAGCTTTAATTATCAACCAATAAAAGCAATACATATTTGCAGCATACAGAAGGACATCCCACAGCGCTCCCCTATCAATCACTAATCAGCAAACTGCCCTACAGGCTTGCCTGATGTTCTATGGACATTTTCTCAATTGAGGTTCCCTCCTCTCAGATGACTCTAGCTTGCACCAGGTTGCCTTAAAGCTAGCCAACACCATAGGTGAACATGAGTTTGGGTGTACATGCACACGTATGCAATGCAAGAAGAGGACCAAAGCTGGAACTGGTGTCTTCCTCCATCTCTTTCCACTTTAGTTACTGTGGCAGGGATTGTCCCTGAACTTGGAGCTCACCAACTACAGTAAGTCTAGATGGCCAGCTTATCCCTGGGACCCCATCTCTGCCTCCTTAGTGCTGAGAGTACAAGCATCCTCCCCCCACCACCAAGCTTTTACATGAGTTCAGGGGGTCCAAAGTCTAGGGGTCCTCACACTTGCAGTGCTTTACCAGCTGAGCCATTTCCCCAGCCCCTCGTTTCCTAATTAAATATTTTAAAGCATGTAATAAAGCACTTGTGTTTTGCCTACAGTTAATATTTATTTAAGTGATGTTTGATGAGTGCTATGTTAAATGAACAATTTACAGACGGGAGGTATTTTACTTATATTGTCCATAGATATTTAGCACAAATATAAGTATCCAAGCAAATGCCTACAAATACTGTACTCTTGCCACAATCACAAACTTTTAAAAAAATATATCAATTTACTTTAAGAGCCCAAACAGTTCCTGAAAATGCATTGCCAGGGAAGAGCTGACAGCCAGGGGAACAATGTGTACTTTCCCTTCTACTTCAATTATCTTTACATAATTCCTAATTTTGTGATGAGACATTTTGGAATATTGATTGCTTTTTTAACTACAACGGGTTGCCTCAGTGAATGCCAGAGGCTGTGTCAGGTTCTTAAAAATTAAGTGAAAAGAAAGTTCCAATAAATTGGTTACAAATCTTAATTTTCAAATTGAACTGTTTGCTAAGGAGTATGTAATTGTTCCCTTTGGGTAAATTTGACAGTCTTTAAAGCGATGGTACCTATTGTGCTACTGTTTTCTCCAAACTGAAACATTCCCTCCTGGAGGAAAGAGAATCTCCTAGGATTCAAAAAGATAGCAAGACTCAGGAAGCTCAAGGGACCAGGAAGCTGAAGAAGCTAAAGAAGTTAACAGATTTTCCAGGCCCCTCCTAAAGCTATAAAATCAGAAAACAGACGGGCGGTGGTGGTGCTCGCCTTTAATCCCAGCACTTGGGAGGCAGAGGCAGGCGGATCTCTGTGAGTTCGAGGCCAGGCTGGACCGACAGCCTCCAAAACCATACAGAGAAACCCTGTCTCGTAAAACCAAAAAAAAAAAAATCAGAAAACAGCTGTAGGGAAGAGGAAACTCCTGTGGAGTCAACAGGTTGGGGGTACCAAAGTGTGCTGGGGTGGGCCCTGCTGTGATGTAGCAGCCTGTGTGTTATCCCCTGCAAGTGACCCCAGGGAGCTAGACTTGGGAGAGTCGTTTCATTTGTCTTGTCATTGATGTCCCATCTGAGGTAAATAGGCATCTGTTCACTTCTCTCCAGGAGAAGCTACACAACAATACTTCAGAGATACTTCACACTTACAAAAGAGGACATTCCATCCAGGTGTCTAGAGATTGAGCTTGAAGGGTCCAGGGAGGAGAGACTGTGCTTCTCTCTGGACCACCTTTGTGGGTAGTGTCTTAGCAGTTATTTATCACAACAAGAAAGTCATCTCCCTATAGAAACACTTAAATTTTTACTCTTATTGTCTTGGGTAAGGTTTCTATTGCTGTGGAGAGACACCATGACCACAGCAACTTTTACCAAGAAAATATTTAATTGGGATGGCTTGCTTACAGTTTCAGACGTTCGGCCCATTATCACCATGACACGGAGCATGGTGTGCAGGCAGACGTGGTGCTGGAGAAATAGCTGAGAGTCCTGAATCTTGCAGGCAACAAGAAGTCAAGTGAAAGTCACCCTGAGGGAAGCTAGAGTAAAATAACTGCAAAGCCTGTCCCCACAGTGACACAATTCCTCCAACAAGGCCACTTCTCTTAATAGTGCCACTCCCCTTGGAGGCTATTTTCTTCAAACCACCAGGTTATCTTCCAAAACACAGCAAGAATTGGTAGTCCAAGAGAATGCATAAACAGGCCCTCAAAGCAGAGGGCTCAGGGCAAGTCTACTCCTCGTGCTATTCCAGAGAGCAGAGTATTGAGGACCGTTATCCACTCTGGTGCCTTTCTTCCTGCAATGGATGCTTCCATCTGAGTACCCATTGCTGTTCTCTTTACCATTGTTTATTGGACCAAGAAACTGTTGCTCTCATGCCTCCAACAGAAACAAAGAAGAGTCGCAGGGTTAGTGTCCCCTTAGACTCTCAGCAAAGCGGTTAACGCTTCATTCTTTGAATGGTAGTTACAGTGATTTCCCTGGATGACTTTTAAGATGTCTTAGAATCAAACATAATAATATTATGAAAAGATCAAAATAAATAATAACAATGACTATCATCATAGGAATTTACTGAAGAGAATGCACACTAAAGGATTCGTACATTGGGCAGGGTATGCTGATGCACAGCTATGATCCCAGTACTCAGAAGGCTGAGACAGAAACATCAAAAGTTAAAGGTAAGCCTGGTCTACACAACGAGACTGTTTCTCAAAAACAAAGAAAAAGAGTTCCATATAAATGTTAGTAACAACAGAAACTGGAAGTCTCTGCCCATCCACAGGTGAACAGATACAGTTCTAAATTTCTGTAAATGGAATACCACTCAGAATAAAAAGGGAACAAAGTTGGAATATACACAATAACATTATGCTAGTCAAAAGTAGCTGGGCTGACAGAGAGGGAGGACTGATGACCAAAGGGGTTAAGACTGGGATGGTTTAACCCCCAGAAACAGCTGACCTGACATGGGTTACCTCTTGAATCCCAGACTGATGCCTGGGAATCCAGCATGGGACTGATCAAGACCCCCTGACTGGGGGTGTCAGTGAGGAGGCCTAGGTAATCTATTGAACCTTGGGTAGTAGATCAGTATTTATCCCTCGCATACAAATGGACTTTGGGCTCCCATCCAACAATGAGAGATACACTCTCACCCTGAACTCTTGTGGGAGGGTCTAGGCCCTGCCCTGGGTGAAATGACAGACTATGGACACCCCATGGAGGGCCTCACCCTCCCTGGGGAAATGAGGGGATATTGGGGGGGGTGGGAGGGCACGGGAGGAGGGGAGGGAAAGGGAGAGGGACCTGGAATTGACTTGTGAAGCAACCTTGTTTCTAATTTAAATTTAAATTTAAAAATATATAAAAAAGTAGCTGGGCATAGAAATAGTACATACTATATAATTTCATTTCTATGAAATGAAATGCTGAAATAATTTAAACTCATATATATATATATGAGTTTATATATATATATAGTCACTTTTAAAGAACAGACCAATGTTTTGTTGGAATGGGGGCAGGAATACTGACTGCAAAGCAATACAAGGAACTTAGATAATTGTAGGCAGATATTTCTTTTGGAGCCACCAGATCACAAAAAATGACATGGGGACCTATTATTAATTATGAAAGCTCAGCCTTAGCCTATACTTGTTTCTAACTAGGTCTTATAGCTTAACCCATATTTTTTAATCCGTGTTCTTCCACACACTCGTTACCTCATCTCCATTATGCCCATCCTGGTTATCCTTTGTCTGGCTGGCAACTCTATCTTTCTTCTTCCCAGAGTTCTCTCTGTCCAGAAGTCCCTACTATATCTCCTGCCTAGGTATTGCCCATTCCGCTTTTTATTAAACTAATCAGAGTGGCACATCTTCACATTGTACAAAAAGCTTATTCCACAGTTGGGAAGTCATTGGTCCCAATGAAAAAGGCTGACTACAAATGGCATGCAATGTGGGGACACGTATTTCCATATAAGCCCAGGAAAGCTTTTTTTTAAAGGTTCCAAACACACAAAAATGGGGATAAACACAGCTTCCTAGTCCTGCAGAGTCTCATGAGGGCCATGGTACAGAGATGCATCTCCTAGCCACTGCCTGCAGATTTGAGCCACCAGCACACCATCAGTTAAGCTTTGTGGTGGCTTAAGGTTTTGCTCATGCAGACAGAAAAGGTTACAGATACACGATTAAAGCAGGTTCCGACAGAAAAAAAAACCTCTAATCGGTTTTAAAAATGTGAATAGGCTTTAAAAAGAAAAGAAAATGGGTATAGGCAGTCACAGAAAGAATAGTTTATAAATAACAAGATAAAGTACTTAAAGAAAGTATAAACTAATATAAAAAGGATAAGCCACATAAAGTGGAAAATATAGAGTCTGGATCCTACATGGCCTCTTATTGACTTTGAATTTTTAATTGCTAATGAGAAAATGATAGCTGCTGAGAGACATTGGATTATGGAAACTCTTAAACCAACCAATGTCTTAACTTTAAAATGGAAATCAAAAGTTGTACTACACTGAGGAAAAGGTTATGCTTTTGTTTCCATGGAAAAATAAAGGCTGTGGGTACCTTCCAGGCAATAGAAATCAGATTTGAAGGGAGAGACCTCCTGAGTATCTTGACTACAGATGTGAAAGAGGAAGTCAAGAGACACCACAGGACAGGTGACATGTAAACTGATCCCTCTGCATGAGAACAACAGAGACGAGATGAAGCATGATAAATCTTGTTGACTACAGAGTCCTCATGACGTACTATTATATGCCATACTTTCATATGGAATGGATAGAGATTTATATTACAGTTTGGTTTTACAGTCAACAGACTTATAAAGTTGACACATGCCTTTTTCCTACTCAAACAGAACAAAAAAAAAGGATCTTTAACTGACTAGTGCAACACACAGTCCATACTTGTGTTAATGCAAATATGTGTGTTACCTTTAAAAGTTTGAGTGTTTTCAGAGTAAGGGGACCAGACACCAATGAAAATGGGTGGTCAGGTAATCCAGCCTCTCGGAGATCCTCTATTCTCAAAGTTCTGCATCCCAAACAGCTTCAAGGCTACTGGCTGAGATGGCCCAGCCTCATAGACTATTCTAGCCAGAACTGCAGATAAGCCTTGTGCTTTCCCATTGCCCAGAGACTGAACAACAAATGGCCTAGCTCTCCCAGGACTTGACCATTATCTTAACTTTCTCAGGATCTCCAAAAACTCCACTGACCCAAGACAACAGGAAACAAGTCTAGAGAACACAGCACTACATTCCCAAGAGGTGGGGTGACTGGTTTTTGGTCATTTGGTGGGTAATGGATGTTTGTCATCACTTAGGGGGTTGTTTACAAATTGTTACTGATCATGTCAGGGAAAGAGCTAAACAAAGGAGATTAGATTCAGGTATTTCTTTCTGAAGGAAAAAAAACAGGGATATAGTGTAGAAATGATGTGATAAGCAAGATGGTGGTTGACCATGCCTTTAATCCCAGCACTCGGGAGGCAGATGCAGGTGGATCTCTGAGTTCAAGGCCATCCTGCTCTACAAAGGGAGTTCCAGGATAGGCTCAACAGTTACACAGAGAAAACCTGTCTTGAAAAGCCAAATCAAAATAAGAAAGAAACAAAAAAGAAATAACGAAATAAAAGGGTGGATTGTTAAATCTACTTTTAAACAACCACTAGCCTCAAATATTTTACAATGGTATTGATTTATGCATATTGATACAAATTTAAGGTTATTTTTGTTATACTGCATATATGTTTCTACTCTTGTTTAAGGTACTTTTGTATCTTGATGCAAATTTAAGATTACTTTTGTTATGGTTGATATATGTTTTTATTCTTGTTTAAAGTATTGTACTATGCAACTCATTTAAAATGTAAAGTTTTAGTCATGGAAAGCTATTTAAGGTAATAAAGAAATACAGGTTAATAGTTCATCTTTAACTACCAAACTTATAGTCAAGCTAGGTATATTTTCAAGGTCACACAGAGATATATAATCTTGAAGTTTCGTGTTGTTGTTTGTTTGTTGTTTGGTTATTTGGTTGATTGGTTTTTAAGACAGTCTCACAATATGGCCTAGCCTATACAGTCACTAGCTCATGATTCTCCTGTCTCTGCCTCTCAGGTGCTAGGATTACAGGCATGCACTCCCATGCCCAGGCTCCCTACACTATAGTTGAATAAACAATAGCTCAGGTTAAATTGCCCCAACTACCATTGCCTAATCTTCTGACTGTATTGTACAAAACCATTGAGTCAGGATAACTAGGCTAATTTCATGTTCATGACCACTAGCCTTTGGTGGATCCTAAGGATACCAACATTGTTCTGTTAGCCTCTGTCCCTCCTCTCTACAATTATCCAAATCTTCCATTCAAATATCTGTTTCCTCATTCTCAGCTGATGATTTTGCTGCCTGTTACATTCAAAAAGAGAAGGAAATAAAGAAGTTTAAAGATGCTATTAATGTAAAAATCAACCTGCATTTTTACATTCACATTCTTGTTACAACCAACAAGCCGCCTATGTTCCTAGCAAGTCACAAACCTTCATGTACTCACTGAAGTATGCACCAGGTATTAAGGACCATCCCTATTCTTCATATAAGCTTCTCTGCCTCCTGTGGACATTTCCAACATTATAAAAATACACTTTCATATCGTACATTGTTTTAAGAAGCTTCCCCTGACATGGAATCCCACTCCATTTCCTTGCTTCCCTTCATGAAGACATTCCTCCAAATGATTTTCTGTAATTGCTCCTCTATTTCCTTTCAACCCTTTCTCTCGCCATACTCCAATCATTGTACTAAAATTGTTCTTGTCCTGAACACAGAGTCCCTCATACATCAAAACCTATAGCTTCCTCTCTTAGCTTCCAGAGTTTTTATCTCCTGGTTTTTCTCCATATAGAGCCAGCACTTTCCAGTTTCCTTTGCTCCTTTTCCTTCACTTCTCAGTCTCCAAGTTTAAGAGTGATTACCAATCAACTTGGCAGCTCTCATCTTCCCTTTCTTTAATAGTTCACTGGGATCTCCAGCCCTGTAACCTAATAGACTGCCTGTGTCTCGGTGGCCATAATATTCCTCTCTAGACCATAAATACCATATTCCATATATGGGTGCATAATGAACACCATGGCCTCTTGAACAAATCTTAGACACACTAACATATCTAAAAGAATATCCTGAAGTCCTTCCGCAAACTCACTTCTCTCCCTATTGTTCCCAGATGAAGAAGAAAGAAGTCCAGGGTACAAGAGTCTTAGTAAAAGGCCTTGATGTTAGTTGTGTCTTAGTTGTAAACTGAGTTCAGCTGAAGTCAGGAAACATTAATTGCTTAAACAATTACTTTTTTATCTTTAGAAACAAGAGGTCCAGAACTGAACAGTTCTCAGGTCTTTGTTGGTAGCTCAAGAACATTAGCACTAGTGACTCCAACTCCTGTGGCTGTTCCCTAATAGCTTCCAGACATCTAATTAGCAGAAGATGACAAAGAAAACGTGTACAGCCACTTTGGAAATCAGTATGGAGATTCCTAAGAAAAATGGGAATAAGCCTACCACAAGACCCAGCAATTCTACTCTTAGGCATATATCCAAAAGATGCACATTCATACAACAAGGACATCTGTTCCACTATGTTCATAGCAGCATTATTTGTAATAGCCAGAACTTGGAAGCAACCTAGATGCCCCTCAACTGAAGAGTGCATAGAGAAAATGTGGTACGTTTACACAATGGAGTACTATTCAGCAGAAAAAAACAATGGAATCCTGAAATTTGCAGGCAAATGGATGGCACTAGAAGAAACCATCCTGAGTGAGGTAACCCAGTCACAAAAAGAGAAACATGATATGTGCTCACTCATACATGGATTTTAGACATAGATCTGGGGAGTGTCAGTCTACAATCTTACTGCCAGAGAGTCTGGGAAGCAAAACCTTCATTCAAAGGCTGATGGAAGCAGAGGCAGACTCAAGGAACCCAGTGACAGAGAGGGAGGACTGATGAGCAAAGGGGTTAGGACTGGGATGGTTTAACCCCCAGAAAGAGCTGACCTGACAAGGGTTACCTCTCGAATCCCAGACTGATGGCTGGGAATCCAGCATGGGACTGATCAAGACCTCCTGAATGTGGGTGTCAGTGAGGAGGCCTAGGCAATCTATTGGGCCTTGGGTAGTAGATCAGTATTTATCCCTCACATACAAATGGACTTTGGGTGCCCATCCCACAATGAGAGATGCACTCTCATCCTGGACTTTTGGGGGAGGATCTAGGCCTTGCCCTGGATGAAATAACAGATTATGGACACCCGATGGAGGGCTTCACCCTCCCTGGGAAATGAGGGAGTACTAGGGGGGTTGGTGGGAAGGATTGGGAGGAGGGCAGGGAAAGGGAGAGGGACATGGGATTGACATGTGAAGCAACCTTGTTTCTAATTTAAATTTAAAAATAAAAACAAATTTTTAAAAATTTTAAAAAGAAAAAGAAAAGAAACAGAAGGAGCAGAGAAGAGAAATGAGGGGAAAGGTATTAGTCCTGACAATGTTCTTCCAAGGACTGTCCCAATGGCTGCATCTTATACAGTACTGTAAAGGTCACTCCTACCTTTATGGAAACTGGGAAATGTCAGGATTCTAAAAGAAAAGAGCATACCATGCCTCTACAGGAATCTGCCATTGCCTTGACTCCTTGTTTTTACTGTTGTTTGTTTGTTTGTATTTCATGCTTCTCACTTTTGAGTTTAGAACCAAGACTCTGTCTCAAAAACCAACTGCACAAAGAGCAAAGCACCCCTCCTCTCCATGGAAGCAAAGAAAACCTCTCCATATGTGCTTAGTCCATTCGCTCCCATACCTTCCTCTGGACTCATGGCTACAGCCCACCAGAGCCACTAAGAACTCCAAACTGTCAGCAATGGCATGGTTTTAGGGGAATATAGCTTTTTCTCCAAATTCTCTCCACTCAGCAAAGGACCAAGTAGTCACAGTCTTGGAGTATGTATGTACAGAACAGAGATGTGCTCAACTGCTGCTGACAGCAAGTCCTGGAGTTATGGTGTGCTAGAGAGTGTGGATCCAGAGGTAGCAGTCTTGTTAAAATTCTACTGATATGAAGAAACACCATGACCACAGCAACTCTTAAAAAGGAAAACATTTAATTTGGATTTGCTTACCGTTTCAGAGGTTTAGTCCATTATTTTCATGGCAGGAAGCATAGTGGCACACAGGTATGCATGGTGCTAGAGAGGTATCTGAGAATCTACAATTGGACTGGCAGGAAGCAGGAAGAGAGGATGAGTCACTGAGCCTGACTTGGGCTTCTGAAACCTCACAACCCACCACAAGTGGCACACTTCCTCCAACAAGGCCACACCTACTCAACAAGACCACATGTCCTAATTCTTTCAACTAACACACTCCCTATGAGCCTACAGGGCCATTTTCATCCAAAGTCTAATTTATTCTATATTTGTTCAAATATCATACCACACACATATGATGCACATACATGCATACATTCATATCACCTTTTAAAAATTTAGTTTCCATTTCCCTGATGGCTAAAGATGTTGAACATTTCTTTAAGCAATTCATGGTCATTAGAAATTCCAGGACTCAGAGGCAAGATAGCCCAAATAAGTTAGAACCAAACATGACTGGGAAAATAAAAGTCAATGAAGTGATTCCTAATGATATTCTGGTGCCTAGTCCAATGGTCATCAGAAAGACTTCACCCAGCAACTGATGAAAACACATGCATAGACCAACAGTCAAACATTAGGCAGAGCTTGAGGAAGCCTGCGGAATAGAGGGAGGAAGGATTGTAGGAACCAGAAGAGTCATAGACACCAAAAAAAAAATACACAGAATCAATTAACCTGAGCTCATAGATGCTCACAGAGACTAAACTGCCAACCAGGAAGCCTGCATGGGACTAAATTGGTCCTCTGCATATATGTTGAAGTTGTGTAGCTTGTTCTTCTTGTGGGACTCCTAACAGTGGGAGCAGGGATGTCTCTGACTCTGTTACCTGCTTTGGGGACTCTATTCCCCATACTGGATTGCCTTGCCTAAACTTAATAGGAGAGGAGGTGTCTAATCTCATTGCAACTTGGTATACCTTGTCTAGCTGATATCCATAGGATGCCTGTCTTTTTCTGAAGAGACACAGAGGATGAGTGGATAGGGTGGGTGAAAAGAGGGGAGGCAGGGGTGGGGTATAGCGACTGGGAGGAGAGGAGGGTGGGGAAACTGTGGTTGGGATGTAAAAACAAATAAATTAATTAATTAATACAAAAAATGGGGCTCACTATATTACTCATGCTGACCTTGAACTTTTAGAATCAAGTGATCCTCCTGCCTTAGCCTCCAGTTCAGAGTTATCCTAGTGGCTTTGGTGAGTTACAGTCAAGAACACAGGGGAAGTTGAAAATGTGGGTTGATTCAGAATGTATGGTACAGCAGATGAATGTGGCATCTACCTTTAACCTTGGATAGTGTCATGATTTGTCAACTTGACATAAACCTATACATGCCTGGGTAGAAGGAATCTCTGTAGAGAAAATGCCTCCATGAAATTGGCCTGTGGGCATGTCTAGGAAGCATTTTTATTGTCACTTTATATAGTAGTGGTCCACATTCTATAGGTAGTACCATCCCTGGTCAGGGATGTCTGGACAGTATAAGAAAGATAGCTGAACATGAGCCTGAGATAGCTGAACATGAGCCTAAGAGGAACCAGTATGCCACGCAACCCTGAGATTTCCACTTTAGTTCTTGCCTCAACATTCCTGCTTTGAGTTTCTGCCTTGGTTTCCCTGGATCATTAATTGCAACCTGTAATCCCAATAGACACTTCTTTCTCCCAAGTTGCTTTTGGGTAGTGTTCATGACAGAATAGAGAAGCAAACTAGGAGGACAGACAGATACTAAGGACGGGCATCAGTATCCTCACAGGGCATATCAATTTCCTGTTTCCACAGAAGTCTTAGGAACACTGAGCCCATGTTTTCTAAGCCTTTGGTACCTAAACTGTGATTTCTACGCCCACACCAGTCTCATTCTATCACATCTGCTCCATCACATAATTTCCGAGTGCCTGCTTGGTATCCTGGAATCAAGTTCATGGAAACTTGGCGCAACACTGTCTTCCAAAACACACTTTGTTCAACCGAAGGATGTATTTCATGAATTAGCATCAGTAATACTGAGTGATAAGAGTGATTTATGTAAATCTGCTTTTGCATCTCACTAGGAAACGTCTAGCACATACTATCCTGGCACTTGTCAATTAACCATTTTCAAATACTCTTCAAAATGACTTAATGACTTAATTATGCAATAGAAAAAGATTAATAGCATGTACAAAATGTTCACAGTGTATTATTAAATGAAGAGAGAGCTTTGTAACATTTTTTAGGTTTACAACTGTTCAAACACGAAACTTTGGGATTAAGTAATTTTTGTATAGGAGGTAGGCTTATGGCTGACTTGTTTAACATTTCTCAGGAATGCTCATGCTTTTAATATTTTCCAGTTTTTCCATATTAGACATTTATTACTTTGAAATTCAAAGAAAAATACATGTAGGGTTTTTTTTGTCCTTAGTTTTACTGAACGCACAATGCAGGAAAGATAGAGCGAAAAATGATACATGACTACTGGAGTTTTACCAGGAACATTTACCAAGAGTTGTGATTATGAATGCTAGGAGACAAATCAGAAAGTATGGTTGGACCAGAGTCTCAACAACTCTCAGCGCCTCCATCTCTCATGCCCACTCACTCTCGTTCTGTTTGTCTCCTCATCTCTTACCATAAACAACTGCCTCCAAGTGACGGGAAAGAGCAACCGTCTTTAGAGCTTGCCATCATGATGGACAATCTCACTGCCAGAGTTCATGTATCAAGTCTCAGAGAAGGCCAATTTGTCCTGCTGAGATCATGCTCCACATCTAAACAGGAGACAGACAGGGCAGCATTCTCATCAGCCAGGGACAGGACTTCCCTGTCTCCCAGGAGAGTGGAGAAAAGAGGCAGAGTGGAGTAGCCTGGTGCTAGTCCCATGCTAAGGGTTCCCCTCAGGAAAGAAGGATTCTGGAGCTAGAAGGGAGATGGGGAACCAACCGAACTAAACAACAGTCTATTCTGCTTTTCAATAATAGTTAAATGTTGAATTAAAAGAAACTGTTTCACTAAAAGGTACTCTTCAGTGTTTGCTGTTTCCGAGCACAGCTCTGGTTTTGAAGATTGTACAGAGCACCCTACTCACAGGCAACCATCATGAAGTGACTTTACCTTTCCTCGTTTGCCGACGATTTAACTCATTGTTTTGAACCACTGATGAACTCAAAATGACAATGATCATATTTTTTCCTTTCATGTTTTCATAGGACCATTTCCCTAGATTTATAACACAGATATAATTTGACAAGTTACCCATAAGTCTGTGTTTCCTCCTAGTCCCCTATTCACATATGGGCAACAAGCAGGGCAAAGCAGAGTCTTCTCTGAAGATGGAGTGTGGACTCCAGCATGGGGAGTCTTTCATTCACCAGAACTGTAAGCTCTGAGCATGGTGCAACCTTAGAAGCTGATTACAGGAGAAGAAAACTATACAACAGGACATGTGCATTTATTCCCAACTCAATCAGAACTTCTAGTGGCAAAAAACAAAATCAACTTTGGTTGACTTAAACAATAAAAAGTACTCACTGAAGTCTAGCAGGAGCTCATAGAGCCTCTGAAAAGACTTGAGAACAAGACATGGATGCTGATCAGTCAGGAACAATCTCTAATCACTCTTCAGGATGCAGTACAGTTAAAGGACCCTGCTGACACACCCACCATCTAAACCAGGACTTGCACAAATACTGCAGCTCACACAGAGATGCTGGGACAAGATGCCAACGACTATCTCTGATACTCTGACAGAGCCCAGCATGCCAGATAACAAACTGTCAGTCTTCTTTTCTCCATTGCCCACCTTTGAATCAAAAGCACATACAAGTATCCCATGGCCCTGCTGCAAGGAAAGCCAGGAAAGCAGGTTTCCTCCTGCAAGCTGGGGAAGCGCCATGCATGAATGGAGCTTCTCTAAGCACTAGACTCTTAAAGGATGCTGGGCATCAGAAATATCCACAGTAAAAATGCCCACAATAAGTCCTACAAGAGAGAGTTTTCTCTACTAATGCTTTCTCTGTCTTTCACTTCCAACAGACACTCAGAAGACCAACTGCAGTGTGGGAGTGATGGTGCCTGCTAAACACTGCTGCACACACTACTGCATGGAGAAATATGCCAGTGCCAGAACAGTGCAACTCGGGAATTGCTCTTATTTCTTCCCATCTCTAGTTTAGTAATACCTAAGCTAGAATTCCAATTTTAGACAATAAGGGCATCATATGAAAAACAGTATTACACAAAGCGTTCTCCTGGACCAAAATCAAGCATTTTAAAATTCCAAAAACATTGTATCTTGAATATCAGATTAATATCTTGATATTTTTAGGGGGGACAATCTGGTTATTTTTATTTCATAGAATAATTCTGTCTTCTGCAACTACTCCTATATATACAAACATAATCATAAGAACTTTCAATATGATCACATCTATTCTTTTATATAAATACTAAGATTTTACTGTAGTCTTCCAGGATATTTCCATGTACATGTTGACAGTTGGAATAATAAACAGTCTTTCCTCACTCTACCCTGAAAGTAGCAGCAAATCATATGCATCTTTGAGGCCTGATTTAAATTCACGAAACTGCACTAATATGACCCTTTTGTGTTAAATTATTTTCAAATATTTTCTTTGTAGGATTGCTGCATTGTTTTCCTCACATACCTGTTCAGTGTCCTTACAGGCTCAAGTCACACTGCCACCTGGTGTGGTTGAGGCAAACTTTCTCCTCCTCTGAAATATCCAAGCAGTGACAACTTACTGACCACCCCATGTCGCTGAGTCATTGTAGAGGAATTCACAGGCCTACTTAAAAAAGAAGAGAGGGGTTTTGATCACCTGCAAGCACAAATAATTTTGTAAGGAAGGGAAAACATTTAAAATCCAACATGTTTAATTCAGTAAATGTTTAGGGCTCACCCACCAGTGATGCTACAGGTGACAAAATAGGGAGTTGAGGGAATCATGCCATGAAGAATATAAACTAAGCTAAGCTCGTGGGTGCTCTAGGGGAAAGAAATCACCAGAAATAATGATAAAACAAACAAAAATAGAGCTCTTGGGGAAAGTGTTATTTGAAAGAGGCATGAAAAAAGACTTTGAAAGTTATGGGTACTAAGAGGGAAACTAAGGAGGAAAGTGGGAAATATATATTGTGGTAGCTAAAGAAAGGCCCTTTTTGTGATAAGCACCCATTTTAATAACTGTTTGTCTCTCACCTAAATTCCTCAAATGATTAACCAGGCAACCCTGACTCCTTGCCCCCTCCACAGAACTATGTGACTCCTGTAAAGTTATTACCTGCTTGCTCTGGCTTCTGTAAACTTGCTTATCACTGTGTACAAGGGAAATGAGGTAGTTCCTCACATAGCTATAAATGCTGCAGAAATTATTTATGACTTTTGCCCTTAAAAAACCCTAATTGTGTTCTAACTTCATAACAATATCAAAAATGATAAACAAAAACTTAAACAACTAGTTTGCAAGTTCAAGTGGATCAAAAACCTCAACATAATCCAGTTATACTGGACCTGGAAAAAAGAGAAAGTGGTAAATAGCCTTGAATGCTTTGGCACAGGAGGCTTCCTGAATAGAACACCAGTAGCACAGACACTAAGGTCAACAATTAAACAATGGGGCCTCATGAAACTAAGAAGCTTCTGTAAGGCAAAGGACACTGTCAATAAGACAAATGGATAAATTGAAAAGGTTTTCACCATCCCCACATCTGACAGAGGGCTGGTCTCCAAAACATATAAAGGACTCAAGAAACTAGACAGCAACAAACTGAAAAATCCAATTAAAAAAAAGGGTACAGACCTAAACAGAGAATTATCAACAAAAGAATCTCAAATGGCAGAGCAACAAAGAAATGTTCACCATCCTTATCCATAAGTGAAATGTGAATCAAAATGACTCTGAGATTCCTTCTCATAACTGTCAGAATGGCTAAGATCAAAAACACACATGACAGCTTATGCTGGAGAAGATGTGGAGCAAGGGAACATTCCTTCATTGCTAGTTGGAATGCAAACTTATACAGCTACTTTGGAAATCAATATAGTGGTTTGTCAGAAAATTGAGAATCAATCTACCTCAAAACTCAATGATACCACTCTTGGACATGTACTCAAACGATGCTCAATCATACCATAAAGACACTTGCTCAGCTGTGTTCAAGGCAGCTTTATTTGTAACAGAACCTGGAAACAACCTAGATGCCACTCAATTGAAGAATGGATAAAGAAAATGTGGTATATTTACACAATGAAGTATTACTCATCTGTTAAAAACAGCAACATTAGGAAATTTGAAGGCAAATGCATGGAACTAGAAAAAAAATCATCCTTGGTGAGGTAACTGAGACCCGGGAAGACAAACATGGTATGTACTGACTCATAAGTGGATATTAGTTGTAAAGTAAAGGATAACCATGTTACAATCTACAGACCTAGAGAGGCCAGGTAACACGGAGGGCCCAAGGGGGACACATGAACCTCCCTGGGAAGCAGAAATAGAAGAGATCTCCTGGGTGGACTGGGGACAGGTGGGGATGGGAACTTGAGGGATCCAGTTGGGGTATGGAAGGAGGGAGAGAGTATTGAAAGAGATGATTGGAAGGGGGACCATTTCAGAGACAGGTAGAAACCTGATGCAAGGGAAATTCCCACAGGTCTACACGGATAACCCCAGCTAAGACTCCTAGCAATAGCAGATATGTAGCCTAAACTGGCCATCTCCTGTGATCAGATTGGTGACTACCTCAATCATCATCAGAGAGCTTTCATCCAGTAACTGATGGAAACACATGCAGATTCACATAGCCAAACATTAGGGCAAGTTTGGGGAATCCTGCTGAAGAGAGGAAGGAAGGGTTGTAGGAGACAGAAAGGTCAAGGATATCACAAGAAAACCCAAAGAAACAACTCACCTGGCTCACAGGAACTCAGAGAGTCTAAACTAACAACCAGGGAACCGGCATGGGGCCAACCTAGACCCTCCACATACATGTGACAGTTGTATATCTTGTGGGACTTCTAACAACGGGAACAGGCGCTGTCCCTAATGCTTGACCTGGCTCTTAGGAACGTATTCTTCATAATGGGTTGCCTTGCCCTACCTTAATATAAGAGGAGGCTCTTAGTCTTGCTGCCACTTGATCTGCCATGGCTTTGTTGATGCCCATAGAAGACCTGCCCCTTTCTGAATAGAGAAAAAGGAGAATGGAAGGAGAGGAGAGAGAGGAAACTTCAGTCAGGATGTAAAATAAATAAAATTTTAAAACATCCAGCTTGAGCCTATCTGCAATCTTCTACATGTCAGCATCCAGTTTTCTTTTTTCCATTTAATAATTTTAGTTTCTTTGTCAAAAATCAGGTATTCATAGGTGTTTGGATTAATATCAGGGTTTTCAATTCAATTCCATTGGTCTACCTGTCTATTTTTGTGCCAATACCAATATCTTTATTACTATAGCTCTATAGTAGAGCTTGAAGTCAGGGATGGTGATGCTTCCAGAAGTTCCTTTATTGTACAGGGTTGTTTTGGATATCCTGAGGTTTTTTTTTTTTTTTGCTTTTCCATATAAGTTGAGTATTGTTATTTCAGAATCTGTGAGGAACTTTTCTGGGATTTTGATGGGGATTGCATTGAATCTGTAGATTGCTTTTGGTAAGATTGCCATTTTTACTATGTTGATCCTACCTATCCAAGAGCATGGGAGATCTTTCCATTTTCTGGTATCTTCTTTAATTTCATTTCTTTAAAGACTTAAAGTTCTTGTCATACAGGTTTTTCACTTGTTTGGTTAAAGTTACCCCAAGATATTTTATGATTTTTTGTGAAGGGTGATGTTTCTCTGATTTCTTTCTCAGTCCATTTATAATTTATATTTGGGAGGGCTGCTGATTTTTTAGTTAATCTTGTATCCTGCCACTTTACTGAAGGTATTTATCATCTATAGGAGTTCCCTGATCAAATGTTTTGGGTCACTTATGTAAACTATCATATCATCTGAAAATAGTGAAAGTTTGACTTCCTCCTTACCAATTTGTATCCCCTTGATCTCCTGAATACAGGACCAGTATGACCAACCAGTGTCCTGCTCTTGTCACTATACCTTCCTTCCTCTGCCATGGACTGAATCACTCTGAAACTGTTAACCAAAATAAACCCTTTGGCCCTTAAGTTGCTTTTGTAGAGGTATACTCTCATAGCCACAGAATAGTAGCTAAGACAGCAACTTTAACTACTAATACATCTATATCATTACAGGAACATTAAGACAGCGTAGGCATAAAAAAAAACTTGCCAAGGACAAAGAGACAGTGAAAAAAAGAAGATTCTTTTTTAGTGTTCTATCATTCTCTATGTGACTTTTATCAAGGCACTGAAAGGTGAAGACCTAAACAACAACAAATTCAGGGAGCTGAAGAGTGATTCAGGTAATGCTATAGGCCTTCCAACAGTGGTGACTTTAGAAGCTATTTAAGAGAGCAGAAGTACATTGGTGTTTGTGGAAGGTGGCAGCCTTTGAATAGGCACCAGCAGTGTTCTAGGAGTATCTGGGTGCGGAAGGAGACTGTATGAGGGGCGGGGGAAATGTCAGACTTTCCACGGCGCCTGAGAAGATGTCCTTTGTGATTATATCTGAGTTATCCATTGAGTTCAGAAACAATGGAGAATAGGCTGTGAGGATTGACCATATGTTATCAATGTGGCTGAGACACAATGTGCCCAGACATTGGGTTACATGGTTTTAGAGTGTTTATAAGTGTATTTCTGTATGAAGTTGACATTTGAACTGGTGGCCAAGTAAAACATATTCCCTCCCATTGTGGACTACATCCCATTGATGGATGTCCTAAACAGAACACAAAACAAAGTGAAGAGCCCATTCTCTCAACCTGTTCAAGCTGAGATATCCATCCTTTCTGGCATTCGTACCACCGGCTTCCATTGTCTATAACTTGTAGATAAAAGATTGTGAGAGGTCTCCAACTCCATAACTGAGTGAGCCAGTTCTTTGTTATAACAACACATGTGTATACATACATGTTCTGTTTTCCTAGAAGAACAATGGTCTTGTTCTCAGACTTTTGGGAACCAAAGAAAAGAAACACAAATTGAAGTGAGATATTATATTAGCATTAGTACAGAGCTACCATCAGCTTCAAACTGCAATCTACAAACCATTTTACTGGGAAAAAGTTCAATATTTTAATTTTGAGATAGTAAATGCGAGGTATCTGAAGTTACAGATCTGGGAGGCAAAGTTGTGACTGTAGCCAGAGGCTTTTCTGTCCTGCGCAGCCCCGCAGCCATTTCTAAATAATCACTCAGAGACTTAGTATTAATTTTAAATGTTTGGCCAATGGCTCAGGCTTGCTACCAGCTAGCTCTTACTTTAAATTAACCCATTTCTATTAATCTGTGCATCTACATGTGGCCTGTAGCTTACCAGTGGTGCTCTGGCATGTTGCTCCTTGAACGGCTGCTGGCATCTCGGCCAGACTCTGCCCTTCTCCTGCATCTCTGCTTGGATTTCCTGCCCGGCTCTGTTCTGCCTTGCCATAGGCTAAAGCAACTTTATTTACCAACCAATGAGAGCAACACACACAGCATACAGAAGACATCCCACATGAGGTGGCACTGGGGCCCTAGAGGTGACTCACCTCCCAGTTTCAGTTATGACTTTGAGGCAGGCAACAGACATCTGCTAGAGGTGATTAAAAGGAAAACAGTAAAAATAGGTTCTCACACCGAAATGCACAGAGAGAATTAAGATGAAGCCTTACTTACAGGAATAGCTGAAAGGCTGAGAGTCTGAAGGATAGATTCAGGAGGGAATGGGGTTGCAGCTGACTAAAAATAGAAGCTAAATGGTCTGAACCCTAGACATTTCCAAGGTGGCCAGAAATCACGCCTTGGTTTGAAGTCTGGAAAAGCACCCTTGTAACTTAGCTAAGACGTTGGCTTCAACCTTTGGGGGATCAGCTATGAAGTTTGAATGCCTGGGAGAATATTTCACCATGACAGGGTAGACAAGGCTGAAGCTCAGAGACAGGATCTCAGATCTGGGCCAATCTAAAGCAAATGGTAAAGCCACAGACAAAAGTATTATATGAAAGTCTGTTTGAAATGCAGATTCTTCTTGGACTGTACCCTGAATCTACCTCATAAGAAACTCTGACAAGAGAGCTCAGGAACCCACGCTTGAGTCAGCCATCCAGGTGATCTCCATGTACACCAGAGGCCTAAGAGGCCAGAGGATGGCAGGGGTGCTGGCGTGTGCTGTGGGAGCCACATGAGTCACGTGAAGGTCACGAAAACCCATGCCAAGACAGCAGCTCTGGTTGCTGTTCTCAAACAACCACTAAGACCTACCCAAAGAACTAAACCACATCAAGTCCAGTCTGTGACCAGACTAGTGTTGCCTCCCACATGTACTAGCTACCTTTCCATTGTTACATTAGAATACCTCAGGCTTTAAAACTTCTTTAAATAACTTTAGGGCTGGAGAGGTGACTCTGTGATTAAGAACACCAGTTCTTGGAGAGGACCCAGCTTCCGTTGTAGCTCACAACCCTCTGTAACTCCAGTTCCAAAGAACATGACTCCCCTGACCTCTGAGGGTACATGGTATGCATACATACAGGAAAAATATTTATAAATAAAAAAATAAAATTTAAAAAACTAGGTTTATTTAGCTGGCACTAAGCGTGACACCAGCTTCTGATCAAGTCTGATGGGGGCTGCATTACAATGGGGGGGAGCATGTGCAGAAGAGATCACATGGTAAAAAGGAAAGCCAAAGGGCAACTGCTGTGGTTGGAACCACCGTGATAAACGCTGCGACCAAAGCAACTAGAGATTTAAGGGCTTGTTTCGCTTACAATTTAGAGTCCATCATGGAGGGAAGTCAAGGCAAGAACACACAGCAGGAGGTAAAGCAGAAGTCATGGAAGAGTGCTGCCTGCAGGGCTGGACAGATGGCTCGGAGGTCAAGAGCACTGGCTGTGCTTCCAGAGGTCCTGAGTTCAATTCCCAGCAACCACATGGCTGCTCACCACCATCTGTAATGAGATCTGGTGCCCTCTTCTGGCCTGCAGATGTATACATGCAGCCAAAACACTGTACATGTAATAAATAAATAAATAGGACTTTAAAAAAAAAAAAGAATGCTGCTTGCTGGCTTTCTTCTCATTGCCTGCTCAGACTGCTTGATTATACGACTAAGGACTACCACCATACACACTCATGGGCTAGACCCGCCCACATTTATCATTAATTGAGAAAATGTCCTACAGCCTTGCCTACAGGCAATCTGGAAAGAGATATGTTTTCAGTTGAGGTTTCTCTTCCAAGACATATCTAGGTCTTTGACAAAAAAAAAAAAAACAACAACCTGCACTACCTCAAAGGTCAAGCTAAGTCATTTATAATCACTTGTTCTCTGGAGAACCAAAGCCAGCATTAAACCTTTCCTGGGGAGCCTTGCCCCCAGAGGAGTCTCCCGTGACAAAATTACCTTGTTCTCAGCCCCGCCTCCCAACACTGCCATACGGAGGTTCATTCTAACACATGACCTTTGGGGGAACATTTTCAAATCAAATCCAAACCATAGCAGCACCTAAACCAGACAAAACATAACAGGCTAATCCTAAAAATATGAACTGGAATGAGTCAGTACTCCCTACTGCAGATATTTCAGGAAGTTGAGTATAGTAATTACTACCAGATTTTTAAGCATTTCAGAAGCTTTTGTTGTAATGTACACCCATAGCTTACTTTTTATACTTCAATCTATTTATAATGTTTTAAATCTCAAAATGAAAAGAAGGCCTGTTGTTCTTTATGGAGGCGATGAGAGGGAGAATATCATAGCATATAATAGATTTCATGGAAAGGGACTTTCTCCTAGGCAACTAAGGTCTGTGGCCCTAGAATGCAGTAGCATGTTTCTTTTTTGGAGTTGAACTTAGGAACTTACTTAATAAAAGTGATGGTACTTTAATCTGATTCTATTAAATTTCTAACTTCTATATAATTCTTGATCAAAATTCTTATATCAGAATATAATTTGTCTAAACCTTAGTATCTTAGAAATTAAAGTTCTGCATAACTTACTCATGACTCTCAGCCACCGTGTCACTAGTGTCACTAGTCTAATTGAGGAAATTGGGGAAATTAAGGCAGTGCTCTGATTGGACATGATGGCATGTACCAAAGGGCTTTCCCGCCAAGCTTTCCAACGAAAGGGTGATCAAATGTTCAGTCAGACATTTGTTTCAGGGGCAGCATTTCTTCCCTACTTTGAAAGATACTGTGAAATTTTACTATCACTTCTTTTGTTTTACACATCTGAGTGCTTTGCCTACGCAGGTCTGTGACTGCCTGCAGGTGTCGTACTTGAGGAAGTGGTGAGCCTCCGCGTGAGTTCTGGGAATTGAACCTGGGTCCTTCACAACGACAAGTGCTCTTAACCATTGAGGCAACGCTCCAGCCCTATCACTTCTTATAAATACATCAACAAATGTTATATTGTTGGCAGCTGGGTCCTTCACAACGACAAGTGCTCTTAACCACTGAGGCAACGCTCCAGCCCTTACTATCACTTCTTATAAATACATCAACAAATGTTATATTGCTGGCAGCTAGAGAGATGGCTCAGAGGCTGAGAGCACTGACTGCTTTCCCAGAGGACCTGGGTTCAATTCTCGGCATCCCACACAGCATCTCACAACTGTCTATAACTCCAGAATCCAACACCCTCGCACGGACATACATGTGGGCAAAACATCAACGCATACAAAATAAAAATAAGTAAATTATTTTTTAAAGTTACACTACCATGTTTTTAATCTGAAAGTGTTCCCAACTAAATTGAGGGTTTTATATTGTTTTATAAGCAACCATGTTTAAAGTATATACTAAAGACCTCCTCTAGTTGTTGTTTTATTCCAAGTGTTGAAGATTACAATAATGAGTTACTCTGCCCTGCGAATGTGAATATTTGTAATGTACAGTGACTTGGAAGGGTTTTGTTAGCAGAAATAACTAAGTTTGTGAATTTGGACTCTAGTCTGCCTTCCTCTGTGCCTCCTCGACTGAATGTTATGGTATATAGGTCTTCCCTTTGGGGCTATCTATGATTGGCCCAGGGATTCACAGATGATGACCACACTTTCTATTATTGAGCTGTCTCAACAGCCCTCTTTTTACTTTTTATTTTGATACAGGGTCTCACTAAATTGGCCAAGCTGGCCTTGAATTCACTCAGTAGCTCACCCTTAGACTAACTTCTGGTTTTGTTTTTGTTTTTTGTTTGTTTGGTTGTAAAAGACCTCGGCATCAAAGCGCCAGGCACTGAACCGAACCCTCTGTCCAAGAACCGGGGCCAGACCACTGGCTGCAAATGCAAGAGGTGATTTATTGAGTACACAGGCGCCTGCAGATGCTACTGCAACTCGGGTGCAGAGCATACCGGGCTTGTAGGGAGTACAATATTTATAGAGTTTTAATGGTTACATAAGTAACAGGCAAAAAAAAAAAAAAGCAACAGGCATTTCATTGGCTCATCTTGGGGGCAGGGGTAGTTCCCACGGACTAAGTTTCCTGGTATTACTTTATGAAAGACCCCGGCACGATTCAGCAATTATTATCCGGGTCCCATGATTGCTATAGTGATCAGACACAATTGGGGGCCAGGGTAGTTGCCAAGGACTAGGTTTTCTAGTATTGTCATATGAAAGTTCCCAGCACGCTTCAGCAATTATTATCCGGGTCCCATGACTGCTATCACAGACATCCTGTTTTGAGGGTGAGACACCTGGTCTGGGTTTCTTTCATTAGGCAACGGCCTGGCCTTGCTTTTCTTTTCCTAGGGGGTTCTGGGTAGGGGTCTTTCAGTTGGTTTTGGTTTTTCAAGACAAGGTTTCTCTGTGGCTTTGGAGGCTGTCCTGGAACTCGCTCTGTAGAACCAGGCTGGCCTTGAACTCACGGAAATCCGCTGGCCTCTGCCTCCCGAGAGCTGGCCACCACCCCCTGCCAGTCTTGCCATTTAAGGCATTTAGGTCATTTAACGAAACCTAGGCTGGCAGTTTTTAAAACCCTGGTCCTCATTATTACTTACATGCTAACACTCAAGACTCCCTAGCCCAAACCTGAAGAAATCAACAGAGGCTGTACTCTTTGTACTTTCAAGAGAGCAGTTGCCGAGCCAGTGAACCGCTATTTGCGTGTGGAACCTTAAACGGAGGCCTCTCAACTGGATCGTTCGTGTCCCCACCCCACCCCACCCCACCCTACCCCACCCTCGCTTGTTGAAAACAAGCAGCACGCAGCGTCCACAGCATCAACAAAATATGTCTGCAGCGCCGCCCCGTAGTTCTGGGCCCCAGAGCTGCACTGAGCATGCGCTTTGTACGGGGACCTCTAGGCTGGCCTCCCTAAGACCCCGCCCCTCTTCGGCTAGTAAATCTACTTCCGTCTTCTCCGCCCGAGGCCCCGCCCACGGCCCGCAGACCTATCAAATGTAGGATTGCTGAGGCTCTGGACCAATGGCCAGGCCTTTCTTTCATCACTGCCCGCAGTTTAAAACTGTCAAGTGGATGCTAGGGTAGCCGGTAGCTTGCGTGGTTGCGGCGGCGACGCTGGGGACGCCGCAAGTGAGGAGTCGGGTCTGGCGAAGACGGTGGGTACCGGCGGCGGGGGCGGCGGCGGCGGCGGCGGCCCGGCCGGTTCCTCCCAGACAAGACCAGGGCGTCATTCCTGGAGGTGCCCAGAAGAGAGGACACAAGTGACGCGAACTGAGCTTCGTGGTTACCAGCCCAGTAGGTCCTGTCCTTTAGGATGTGGGGAGCCAGTCAAACATGAGGTTGTGTTTTACTAAGAGGGAGTTAGATTTAATGGGCCTGGATTGGAGGATCATGAAAGAAACTTGGAAGGGACTGGCGCACCCCCTCTCTTTGCATGCAGTTAGGATGGGGATGTCACCTTCCTGCCAGTGACAACGTTGGTCCGTCCTCTGTCTGCATTTGAATTCCTGGAGCCCACTTTTCAGCTAAGTTGTACCCGTGGCAAAGAGGAGCATTCAGACCATCTTGTGGTTTCTTCTTAGTTTAGAGAATATTGAGACTGTGATGAAACAATGTGTGTCACCCACTAAAGCAAGTGTCTTTCTTCTGCTTTCGTTTCTGAACCCGGAGACTGTGAGGAAATACTACTATTGTCCAGTCTCAAGTTAATTGTCATGCCTGTTTGCAAAGATCAGGGTAAATGGAAGATAACGTATTTTCCAAAATACATTTTGTGTCTGTAGTATAATTTTAAGAAACAAGTTTTGATGTCTGACCATACCACCTCATTTGTTACTGAAATAATCCACAACTCCCGACTCTGGTTTCCTATCAGTTCTGCAAAGAAATCATAAAGGAAAATGAAATGAAAACTAGAACGATTATCTCGATGGTTGGTTTGAAATAAGTGAAGCATTCACACCTTGATGCAGATCCGTGCTTACTTTATCTTCCCTAAATGGAAGACAGTCACAGCTGAGATTTAGTTTATTATCCTTTGTAGACACAGTAATACTGAACAAAACAGAAATTCCCCTTCCACAGTCTGGCTGCAACCTGGTCTTCTGTTTTGTGTCTTCCCTGTATCTGTCCCTTCTACTTCAGTGTCTTTCTCTCTTGTTTATTTTGTTAGCAAGCTGTAATTAAGGCCGATTCTGGTAGCAACTGAAACTCAGCAAATGGCACAGCAACTTACTGCTTGGCAAGTTGAGGGCCATCCGTACCCCTTTTTGGTCTATGACCCTCATGGTGCTGCCCACACAATTCCAGTGTTCTTGCTTTCTTTCTAATCATTTGATCAAGTCTTCTTTGCACCTTAAAAGTTAGCAGTTGTAGATTTAACTCTCTCCTCACGGTAGTAGTCCTTAACTTTATTAGGATTGTGATCTCTGAAATTATAGGGGAAGCTAAAAATCTTTCTAGGAAATACATGTGTTTATATTCTAAAAGTGTGTGCAATGTGTGTGTGTGCGTGCTCTCTCTCACTCAGGATAATAATTCTTTACCACACCACAATGGGTGGTCCCATTCGTTCCCCTTTGTTGAGTAAACCCCAATAAGTCAGTGCTTCCTCAATGTAAATCTTCAGCCTGCACTTGTAATGCAGGTCTCCCACCTTTAGGTTCTGTTTAGGAACCATTATTACACTCTAGCCATTGTGAATTGCAGCTCTAGGAGCTGTGTACTGAGTAGCCAGTATACCACATAACAGCCATCCCTATGCAGATTGATTCCCAGACACCTCAATCTGCAGTGCTTAAGAGACATGTGTGATACGTCATAGTGTTTGCCTATAACCTGTTACACATACCATCCTTTACACTTTAAACCACCTCCACTTACATAAATGCTGGGTAAGCAGCTGTTGCACAGTATTGTTGAGGGGATGATGATAAATAAGTCTGCATGTTCAATGCAGATGCAATTTTAAGAAATATTTTTGACCCACAGTTGACTGGACCCATGGATGTGGAACCCAGGGACACTGAAGGCTGAATGAACTGTATGCCCACTGCTTTTCCCAGTGCTTCCAAAGTGACCTCATGCCAATACACCTGGTACTGAACTCATTGCCCATTCTCCAAGTATCATCTTCCTCCATTGCTCGATTTGGTGAGTAGTAGTATGATCCATACTGGACACCTTCACTAGTCTGCACTTTCTCCTTTTAGGTGGTCGTTGATCGTGACCCCTTGTTTCCATCACTACAACGCAGCTGTCTCAGAGCCACACCTCACTTCCCCTTGCCAGTGCTGCATTCTAGTTTAGGGACCTCATGTGTCTCCTAGGTTGTGTGTGGAGATGTAGCCCTGCAGTAGAGCTCTTGCACTGACATGCATAGTTGCATATATGGGTTCAATCCTCAGCATACAAAAGTGAATAAAACAAGATTGGTCACGTCCATTGTTTAAAGCACTTAGTAAGTATCTTCAGGAATGATTCAGCCTTTTAATATGAAACATCATGATCTTAACTGTTCCTTTTTACTTCATCTTTACTCCTTTGCTTCAGCCTAGCCAAATGCCCTGGTTATTTTAGCATATACGCCACACCTCTATCTTGGCATATGCTCTGTTTTCATCTTTAGTCTGTCTTCCAGAATGGACCTGCTCATCTTTCAGATGTCAATACCTGGGCCATCTTGTCTACCTTACTGGTGTCCTGAGAGCTTGAATAATTACTATTTGTCTTTTATAGTTTTCTTTAGTTAAGACCTTTAATTTCTATGTGTATATCTTAGTAGGTTGTAATGTATAAACTTAGTTTTCTTAAAATAATATTCCCGAAATGTAAGTGTCTAAGGAAGGAGGTTTACACAAATTGTTTGACTGTCTTAGTTCATTATCTCACAGGAAAGTATGCCATCCCTGGGATAGCCCATAAGCCTGAAGAATGGTGACCACAGCTCTTCTGTCTAACAGATCCTGCAGGAGACTCTCCTGAAGTATTTTTCTTTAACCTTTTATGCATTTGGCTCATCTCTTTGAATGTATTATAAATGCACTGTTTGGAGAAAGGTGGTTTTTGGGGGGCTGATGATTCTTGTCTGTAAGATTGCTTGCAAGTTAAAGCATTGCTCACTTCTGTGTATTTAAAAGCTTTGGCTTAAGCATTACAGGAGACAGCCAAAGTTAACATGTGCTGTTTGATAGCTTCTGTGCAAGATGTCATCTGATGAGGACAGATTCTCACTTCACATTGCTCACAATGGCTCTGATCATGACAGCTGTGTCTCCACAGACCTTCAGGTAGGAAGACATCTAAATTTATTACGATTTTTTTTTTAAGCATAAAGCCCTGTGTAATGGTGCATGCCTTTAATCTCAGCACTCAGGAGGCAGAAGCAGAAGGATCTCTGTGAGTTTAAGGCAACCTGGTCCACATAGAGAGTTCCAGGACAGTCAGGGCTGCAAAGAGATACCACTACCACCACCCCAAAAATAAAGTGTTAATTTGTGACAAAACCAGACATACATTTTTACTTACTTACAATGAAATATTGCATTTATGATATTATCAAACTTAGAGAACTCTCTACTAATTTGGGGAGTATATTGTTTTAAGTTTTCAGAAAATAGCCATGAACTGTTCAAAAGCTTTTCTAAAAAGGCTTTAACACAGCAAAAAATGAAAAACTGTGAAATTTTCCCATTTAACTGTCTCTGCTGAATGTCCTCATTCTTAATGTAAAGTAACAGAACATCAGCCCATCTGAAGTTCTAGAGCTCAGGATTCTCCCATGTTCTGTGCAGTGAGGTTCTAGATCCTGTTGCCACAACATTTGGCATAATCTGCCACCTTGATTGGATACTGACAGACAAGTTAGGAGGTGAACTAGGTAAGGTGTCTTATTTACATGAGTCAAATCCCAAAGACTGTGTTTTCTAACTACCTTAGCTTCAAGGGAGGTAAGAGAAATAAGAGACCATTTGCCCAGGTCAAACCCTGGGGCTTATTAATGTACAGGAATAAAGGAGAAATGGGTACTCACGGTCCATTAGCAAGTCAACTTGGAATTCTGTATATTATTTTATTAGGGTCAACTCACATTTAGTTTTATAGAAACCAATGAATGCCTTGTATCTTATCCACATTTATTGAGTTAGGGTTTTCTTTTATTTCTTTTTAATAACTGAAAAACTTGGGATTTCCTTTTATTTTAACAACCAGGTATAACTATAGTTCTTTTAATTTAAGAATATCAGCAAAATTAAGCAAGCTACCCCTGTGAGTATGGATTTGAAACTAGGGAAAGCAAATCCCTGTGTAGTTTCTTAAGCGTGAGGATCCAGTTTGCTTCTTTTGAGTTACATAATAACAAGAGAATTCTGGTGCCTTGTGTGCTGGTACATGCCTGTGACGCAAGCACTCAGGCTTAGCCAGGAAAACGGCAGGCATAATAGAAACCTGGGCTACAAAGCAAGTTCTAGCCTGGGGAATATAGGGAAATCCTGCCTCAAAACAAGAACGGAAGGAAGGGTGAAAGTTAAGAAGTGGAGAGAGAAAATATAATCTGGGTCTCAATGTAAGTACTTGAAATTGAAAGTGATAGTGTTTTAGCAGCATGTCTTATCTTCAGTTAAATTGATATGAAACATAAGAAAAAAGAGGTAGAAATATATTGAATTGCTAATATCCATTATATCTTTTAACTTTTAACTGTAAATATAAAAGTCATACCAGAAGTACTCAAAGGTCTCAAGCTTAGCATAAGAGATAAATTTTTCTGTGTTGTGATAAGAACATGACTATTATGTGGTTAAGTAGATTTCTCTTTTTTTTTTTTTTTTTTTTTTTTGGTTTTTCGAGACAGGGTTTCTCTGTGGCTTTGGAGGCTGTCCTGGAACTCACTCTGTAGACCAGGCTGGTCTCGAACTCACAGAGATCCGCCTGCCTCTGCCTCCCGAGTGCTGGAATTAAAGGCGTGTGCCACCGACGCCCGGCTAAGTAGATTTCTTAACACAACAAAAAGTTGAGTGTTTGGATGCAGCATTGTGGCTGTCATAATACATCACTGTTATTGACTTCTCATAGGAAGAATATGAAGAACTGCTTCGCTATGCTATTGTAAATCCAAATGTTGAGTCCAGTGCTTCACAGCCGTCTCATCCGAAGGGAGAAGTGGTGCCAGATAGATTTACTACGCTAGCAGGTACGCTTTGCTGACCAGGTTAGGTACAGTTGTCAGAATAGCACGTAGGATCCCAAGTTTGGCGGTGATGGTGATGGTGATGGGGCCTGCCTTACATTTACTGTGTTGTTCGTGGCACTTTTGACAACTAGATTTTTATTTAAACTTCAGTTGACTTTTAACTTTATGAAAATTACTAACATCAAAGCAACCCAGTAGTGATTATCTCTTAGTGGAATTTACTATACCCCAGTTCTTGATCCAAGAGTTTTATGCAGAATTACTTTGAAAACTAAATGCCCAAGCCCATCTTTAAAGATGAAGTTACTCTGTGAACGACATATTGTCAGCAGTATTTATGATTTGGATTATAGCCCAAAGGTGGACCTTTGTGACTGTCAGCAGTAGATCTGATATCTGATACAAGCCAAGTTATGCTTAATAGAGGGGTTAAAGTAGAAACAGAAGGAAGTTCCTTTTACCTCTTCACTCCTTATTTAGTAAATTACAGTCTCAAACAGCTCATTCTGAATAAGTGCTCTTGTTTTTCATGTATTTATTCATTACATGTGTATGCCAGCAGGGGTCTGTTCTTTCCTTCCACTGTTTGGGTTCTAGGGATTGAATTCACATCTTCAGGATTAGCAAAAAGCTTCTTACCCACTGAGCCATCTCATGGGCCCTGAATAAACATTCTTTGAGAGGGCTGAGACAGCATTGTGGGCAGTCATCATACAGTTGGCTTGCCTCAAAGCATAACTGTCCTTGAGGGTGCATTTCACAACCCACACAGAGGCAAAGGGCTCCTGGGTTTCCGCTGAGTCACAGCTTTAGTGTCTGGTCCTCATTCCCTGTTTGTAGATCCCCGACCCCACAGCGTGTTCCTATCTTTAGACTACTACACTGGAGCAATAGATAGAACTGTAGGACCATGACTTCAAATAAATAATTTACTGTGGTAGAATCTTTTTCTACCCAAATTTCAATTCCTTTACTTGGGTTTACTCATTATACATCAGACTGTCAGTCATATTTTGGTTACACTGAGTACCTTAACATACAGTTCCTACTGACCAAACTAAAGTACTGCAGACAATTAATATAAACAGGCAAGGGCTGGGAAGAGAGCTCACAGGTCAAGTGTTTGCCATGTAAGCTCGAGGATTCCCAGAGCACATGTAAAGCCAGTACAGTAGTATAAGTCTGTAATCATCGTGTTCCTACTGGCGGGGGGAAAGGCAGAGACAGGAGAATCCCCAGAAGTTCACAGGCCAGATAGCTGGCCTTCACGGCAGTGAACAACAAAGAGACCCTGCCTCCTACACCGTGTAAAGAGGTAAAGAGAGCATCTCCACAAATGTGCCATGGCACGTGCGTGCTCCTCACATAGGTACACTGACTCTGTCTCTGTCTGTGTGTGTGTGTGTGTGTGCGCCCACGCTCTATAGAGATTATATCTATATATTAAATAGATACACAGAAAGTAAATAGTGTCCTCAAACAAAGGAGTACAATTGGGCAATAAATACATGAAAAATAATGGGTCTCTGTTTTAATCAGGGAAAATGCAAATCAAAACCATATTGCGATTCCCATCTCACCCCACAGAAAAGCTATCATCCAGAATCCAAAAACAACAAATGCTGGTGGAAATACTGGTAAAAGATAGATCCTTACACGCTGCTGATTGGGAGTGTGAACTCTGCAGCCACTAGGAGAGTCACTGTGGAGATTGCTTTCAAATCTAAATGGACACAAGTTATGAAAAATGATTTAAAGTTAGTTGTTTTTCTAGTTCTAAGTCTGCCATGGATTTTTTTTTATTTTGATGGTAGATAAGTGCATAAAATATATTCAATACTGAAAGTATAAATTTTAATGTGGAGCTTCACAGCTTCCATTCTGAATGCCAATTCTAAGTGTATTGTGTTGTATAGTGTTTGAGCCTAGTTAATTTTAGTGTGTGATTTTATTTGCAAGGTTTTTTTTTTTAAATAAAAAGTTTATGGAATGTAAAAGATAAGCTAAAACTAACCATGTGACCCAGCTATATGCCCCTGGGTATACACTTAAGGAAATCCAAGCTATAAAAACAGAGGACAATGGAAGACTGTTCAGTCATGAAAAAATAATCATGTTGTTTGCAGAAAAATTAATGGAACCTTAGAATCATCCAGTTAAGCAAAACAAACCAGGCTTCGTGTTTTTTCACATGTGTAGAATATGGATTTTTTAAATTTATTTAAGGCATAAAAGTAGAAGGAGTGCTATTTAAAGGGAGAGGACCAGAGGAGCAGGAGGAGCAGCAGAGTAAGGAAAGGATGTGTATGTTATCTGCATGCCTGAGAATGTCACAATGAAGCCGATGTCTTGTACAGCGCGTACGCGTGTTCTATTTTAAGAAGTTCAGTTTTATTTTTAAAAACCTTTTTTTTTCTTTTTTTTGGGGGGGGCAGGAAATAACCCTTTAAAAGAAAGTACAGTCGATGCTGCAAAAGGATGTGATATTTCCAGCCATTCAAAATCAGGTGGGATGACATTTCGTGCGTTTGTTTCATTAATTATAGTATACTATCAGGAATAATGTCAGCATATTACTTAATAACCAGACTTTTAAAATGCTGTTGTTGCTAGTTTATGTGATAATATTTAAATCTTGGGCAATATCATTACAGATGGTCTTTCAAGCTCTTAGGTTACATGATTCTATTTTGTAAATGGTGAATATATATATATATTTTCCTCAACAATAAAAGCACAGAGCCTATTGCACATGGTGATGGAATATGTTTATAATCCTGCTACGTAAAATATTGAGACAAGAAGATAACCAGTTTAAGGCCAACTTGGGCTACATAGCCCCTATCTCATAAAAGCAAACAAAAGGAAGAAAGCAAATATATATATTACATAGCAAATATTACAACTTAGGGAATAATTTTCCTTCTTAAAAGGAGTTCTGGAAAGATTTGCTTTTAAATAACAAGTCATTCTGCAAAAAAGAGAGGAAAGCCCTTCAGTCCTGGTTACTAGAATCTTTATAGTTAGTGTGGAATACATGAAAAATGGTGATGGATGATGTCTAATTCTAGTAAATCTGTGATAGAATATTGACTTTTATATCTTTTGCTTTTTAGAGATAGAGGCCAGTTGTCTATCTGGTTCTGGCTCTCTCCCACTCACTGGGTAATGGCAAGCGATGGGAGATATATATGTAGATTGTTGTTGTACATATTTCTCATCCATAGTGTCTGATAAACTAAATGACTAGGCCCTTTATATTGTCAGATCTTAGTAATGTTAAGGCCTGTACCAGCGCTGAATATAAAGCAATAGTGATCTGTATACAACCACCCTCCTGTAGTTGGTTAATTCTCTGAACCTTGGTTTTTTTCCTTAAGGTTGAGAACATACCTACCTCTTAGGATGACAGGTGTGAGCTAACCCTTAAACATTTTATCACAGAAACATACAAACACTTTGTTAACATTAATGTGATGGTGTGTCTTTCAGTCCATACTGGACTAGATATGACACATGCTTGTTTGTGAAGGGTGGAAGAGGGTTGGGGGCATCTCATGCCCGTCAAACCTCAGTCAATGACAGTACTAATACCACAATTAGCCATACTGAGGTATACATCAAGGGTAATGTCTCTGTGTTTTCCTCAGCCTCCAGAGTTGAGACATCTTATAGCCTTCTAATATTATTTTGCACGTTGAAGCATTTTCCATTTGACCTGGCCGCTACTTTCCTTTCTTCTAGGGTCATCACCAGCTTTGTCACCCAGGAAGCCCTCTCACCCAGTCATGGAGTTTTTCAGTTCACATCTTTTAGGTGACTCTTCCTCACCAGCCTCTACCTGTACTCGTACAGATGCCCATGAAATAATTGTGGGCGATCATCTTGTTTCTGATGAAAATCTTCAGAAGGTGGAGAATGTCCTTGACCTCTGGAGTTCAGGTCTTAAGGTATTGCCCTTGCTCTATGGCAGTGTACGCTGTAGTCTGATACCTGAGCCTACTAGTCTGATCCATCCAGGGTCTTATATTTATGCTTCTAAGTCTTTAGTGCATATGTGAACTGCGTCTTGTTAAACTGTGGGTTGGTAGTCAGTGTGTTTTAGGTCAGGCCTAAGATTACGTGTTACTGTTAAGCTCCCAGCTATTTGGGAGGCTGAGATTGGATGATCTTTTGTGTTTAAAAAATATATACTTTACCAATGTGTATTAATTTTATAGAAGCCACATATGTCTGAAGAATCTGTGAAAATATTTTTGTTTGGTGATGTTAATAACCTGCCAATAAAACATTATTACAGAATTGAGCTCAGGTCTTATAGAAGAGCAGCCAGTACTCATAACTGCTGAGCCATCTCTCCAGCCCCACCTAATCTATTTTAGTATGGACATTTAAGTCTATAACTACACAAAGGAATTTAGTGAATGAATCCTGAATTTTTTTAAATGTCATAAGATTTCATACAAAGTAACATAAAATGGGAGAAAAAGTAATTTCCTTGATATGGTGAGTGAACTGTGAAGAGCCAGAGCTGTTGAACTTACAGACATCATTTATTAGTGTGTTGTGAGTTTTTTTTAATAGCTCTTGTGTTGACCTGATCTTTTTTAATGCTTATTTTCAATTTAATTTTAAGAGTGGTTTGAAAGAACAAATGACTTATGTTCAGTATGTTTTCTTTCCAGACAAATATTATATCTGAATTAAGTAAATGGAGACTTAATTTTATTGACTGGCACCGAATAGAGATGAAAAAGGAGAAGGAAAAGCATGCGGCGCTTGTAAAGCAACTGTCGAACCAGATCAATGACTTGAAGGAACTGCAGAAAGCCTTTGAGATCTCCCTCGGGAGAAAGGATGAGGTTCTCTTTTCTATGCCTCCCTTTAAGTGAGACTCAGCAGACTGTCAGTAGACATACAATTCTGAGAACTGTGCTTGTCCTGCTCCCATAAGACAGAAAGAGAAGCTAAGCACACAGCCATGGGGTTTATTCTTATTAGACACGAGTGTAGTGGGGTTCTGTCCTGAGCTCTGGCTTTGGTGTTTCTTGATGATTTAAGAGCCTGCTCAGTGTAGATGTAGACATACATACTAGGCTTTCCTACATGACCATTAACATCAAGGAGCCAGCATTACCTACATTCTTCATCCTTGCAGATGACAGTATAATAAGCATCTCAGATTCTATCAGTGAAATTTATTTGTTCATTGATGAAGATAAACACAGAAAGTGTTCTTCACTTCCTCTTGGCTTCTTAAAAACCTGAGGGTAGAGTTCAAACTGGTCTGAGTTTTTTTGCCTCTTGATCCCTTCTTAAGCAATAGTGGGCAGTGAGTCTGTACTCTGCTGACTCACATCTGTTTATGGATGAGAATGTGTTCGCTGTCACCCAGGTACTTGGGGCAGATGCCTCAGCAGCTTGCCCCAGTCAGATAAAAAGTGACAGGTTTATTATTTCTTGACTTTTTGAGACAAGGTCTCACTGTGTGGCCTAGGCTAGCCTCGAACTCAGTGTGTAGCCCAGGCTGCCCTCTCAACTGGAAGTCCTTCTGGCTATCTCCCAGCTTTGGGGATTATAGACATAATGCACACAGCAGGCAAGAAGATGGTTTTCAGATGTACATTGTTACTGGTATATACTGGTACAATATAAAATCAAACATTTTTGTGTAGTTTGCTTTGTTTGAAACATTGTCAGGCATTTTATCTGTTATCTTCAAAACTTCTAATTTTTCTGACCTTGAAGTATTGTACAAAATGAGTATGCTTACTTTCTGTTTATGAAAATGGATAAAATGGACAGCCGTGTATTCATTTAAGACATAGAATGTAGTGGACACTTAGACTGCCCTTCCCTATTTAGAAAGGGAAAGCAAAGCTGGGCGTGTTATGCGTGTGACCTCTGTATAAGAGGTAGAGGCAAGGAGGGTCACAGGTTCAAAGCCAGCTGGGAACCAGCAAGACTCTTGTCTAAAAGGGAAAACATAAACTAGGACTCAGGGTCTTACAAGTGTGGTTTACGGGGCCATTTCAATGTGTCTCATTTCAGATACATCTCAGTAATATAATTCTCTGAAAAGAGTTTATTTCAGGGTTACATGCTTTTTTAAGGATAGTAATAACAGCATTCAAGAAAACCATTAAAACAGCTATTACTTTTATAAATTTGTTGAAACCACAAAATAATTAAATACTGAGAAACTTCTATATCCAAGGTAGTTGCAAGGACTAGGAAGACATTTCAAACCAGGCTCTTTCATAAGTCAAGTAAAGACTTTCTAAATATGTAAACAAAACTTTCAAATGCACAATTATCTTCATGAGGCAAATGTTATAAGTGTGTTGATCCTTATGCATGTGAACTTTACTTGGGAATAACAAGATATTTGCACAATGAGGATTTCTTTCCCTCTTTCCCATCATTAATTGATGCTATATTCACGTGGGAAACATGGTCTTTGTAGTAATAGTCTATGCTGAGCATGCTGGCATATGCCTGCAATTCCAGCTCTCAGGACTCTAAGGTAAGAGGAGGAATACAAGTCTGAGTCACAAGCCTAAGCTACATAGTGAGACAGTGCCAAAAACCAGAAAGGAAGATGAGCTAATTAATGAACAGAGTCGATACCCATAACTGTTCTCTATAGCATGTTTACATGAGAACATCACTTTATGAAAATGAATAAACTGAGCAGCCAGGCACCACCTAGCTTGAGACACAATAAAATACATAAGGATGGATGTGTGTCCTTTGCACAAGTTGTTGCTGCTGTCATAGTATCACAGTAACTGGGTTACTATTGTTTGCAGGTGATTTCCAGCTTGTCTCATGCTATCGGCAAGCAAAAGGAACGGATAGAGTTAATGAAAACTTTCTTCCACTGGCGAATTGGCCATGTCAAATCAAGACAAGAAGTAAGTATAAAAAAGATGACTACTGCCAGGTATTAGACTTCCAATTAGAGAGACTTTAAGGTGAACTACTAGAACTCTTGCTAAAATCAAGATTTGATTTCTAATGAGTCAGTATAAATTAGGTTGTAACATTGCTCTGATTTCAAAGAATTTTGATTTTGATGCATTTAGAACAATACATCTCAGATTGTATTGACGTAGGACATACATATTATGACAGATGAGCCATGTGCTGCTTCATTGTAGTCTAATAAGGATTGTACCTAACATTAGTACCTTGGTAATGAAACTGTAAGACACCTAGTCTCGGAAGTGGTTATTTGGAAAAAATTTATAGCCTTAAACAGGTCATCTGCTTCCTCTATTGTTTTTGTTTCTGATATACCTAACAACATGTAACAACATGTATGTGTAGTCCCACCTACTCAAGAGACTGACACAGAGGAATCACTTTATCCCAATGTGTAAGCCCAGCCTGGACAACATAGCAAGACACTGGCTTTAAAAGAAATGTTAATAATAATAAATACCTAAGTACAACCTCATCATAGACAGACATTACTATAATGGTACATAAAATGATGCAAAGTAAATACTGAAACAGTATATATCAAAAATAGTGATATTTGTTCTTTATTAAGTTAATACAGAACAGCACATTACTAAGGCCAGACATATTTGTATGCGCTGTGATCACAGCAATTGAGAGGCTGAGGCAGAAGGATTGTGAATTGTCAGCTTAGCATGCATAGCAAGACTGTTTGAAAGGACAAAACACTGTTAAAAGAGCTCAAGAGGGGCTGGAGAGAAAGCTCAACAGTGGAGTGCATGCAAAGGGCCTCAGTTCCCAGCAGCCACATCGGGTGGCTCATAACCAACTAACTCCAGGGATCCACCACCTTCTGGCTTCTGGGTACCTGCACTCAAGCACACAGACACACATATACACAACACTCAAAATAAATACTTCGTTTAAAACATAGAAAAATATGAGTATGTATATGCCACAAAAAGAAAGGATGTAGAAATCTCTGATTATAGAAAATGAGTAAAGAGATAAAGGAAATGAATATAGAGAACATAAGCTACATTTACATAGCTGTGCAGTAGTCCTAAGAGATTAATGCTTAAGGAGAAAATTATCCTGCATCTCCTTTAAGAGTACCTTGTATTAATCCAGATGGATCAAATACACATTCACCACATTGAAACAAGCTATCAAGGGGTTGGGGACATGGCTCAGTCAGTACAGTGAAAGCACGAGGGTCTGGGCTCACATCCCTAGCACCCAAATCAAAGCCAGGCATAGCAACACTGAGGCGCTGGGGAGGATGGAGGATCCCTCCAACTCACTGGCTGCCCTAGCAGAATGGGTCTCTAAAAATAAGGTGGAGAAATCGAGGAAGATAACCTACATGGACCTCTGATCTACACACATACACATGTATACATGCCCATGTGAGCATGCACACATCACACAAAGGTGACGGACGAACCGATGGATGGATGATGGATAGGACTCTAAAATGAGTGTGTCATAATTTAAAAATGTATTAAGTGACACATGATAAGAATATGTATTTTTAAATGTGGTTAGAATTGTCAAGTTGCCATCACTTTTGAATAGTATTTTAATTTTAAGAAAATTAGGAAGTGAACTACTTGACAAGCATTCACTGATAGAAGGAGAATAGTTTGTTTCTTTGTTCAGCTTGGGTGACAATGTGAGTTAAGTAACTGTCTCCAGCAAACGAAAAGGAAAGTAGTACCGCCTGAGCCATGGCCACCACCCTTTTACCTTCCAGCAGTTCTGTCCCTGCTTTCAGCTAATGGTCATGCAGAGTTTCAACTGAGGTGGCAAGTTTCCTGTTTTTCCTTTGAGAAGCTATGTTCAGCTGTGATGTCATGGCTAGAGCACAGGTTCTAGAACCAGGCGAGCCTGACTACTTCTTCCTGCCTGTGTGGCCAAGCTGGTTACTGAACCTCTCTGAGCCAGTTTCCCATGTGCAACAGTGTAATTGTACAGGATTAGTAATAACCACTGTGTACTTCCCACTGTTCCATTTTTTTGTTACACTCCCCATATATTTACCAGTTCTCTGTGGTTCTGAGGTTGGTGTTGCTTTTGTTCAGGTCTATGAAGGTAAGCTGGCTGACCAGTACTTCCAGAGAACTTTGCTGAAGAAAGTCTGGAAGGGCTGGCGTTCTGTGGTACAGAGGCAGTGGAAAGAGGTGTTAGAACGGGCCTGCCAAGCGAGGGCTGAAGAAGTCTGTGTGCAGATCTCCAATGACTATGAAGCCAAACTTGCTATGGTAAGCTGCTCTTTAAGCAAAAACACGGCCCACAGAATCAACAGGGCTCATAGGGGCTCACAGAAACTGAAGTGACAATCACCAAACCTGGGTGGGTCTGAACTGGGTCCTCTGCATCATGTTATGGTTGTGTAGCTTGATGTTCTTCTGGGACTCCTAACAGTGAGAGTAGGAAGTACCTCTGACTCTTTTGCCTGCTCTCGGGACTCTCTTCCTCCTACGGGATTGCCTCATCCAGCCTTGCTATAAGGGTTAGTGCCTAGTCTTATAACTTGTACTGTGTTTTGTTGATATCCCTGGGAGACCTGCTCTTTTATGAAGGGGATTGGATCTGGGGTAGAGGAGGATTGGTGAGGGACTGGAGGGAGTGGAAGGAAGGGAAACTGATCAGGGTGTGATATATGAGAGAAGAACAAATAAAAAAATAAGACTTCTACTTTGTATAGCAGAATTATATAGACTTACTATAAGTTAGGCTACGATTTTTTAGTGTCCAAGAACAAAAATTTAAAGATGTTTATCTTTCTTAATTTAAATAAACTCTTATCCTATGTAACTTTGATATAAAGCAAATGTATATGCACTGAATTATTTTTCCTTTGACATTCAATAATAGAATTCACATTGTAAAGGGAAGAGAAAACTATAGACATATGGAATACAGAGGGCCTTTTGAAATCATACTAAAAGGAAAAAGAAAGTTTTTCTTATAACACTAAGTAGTATTAAAAAATTAATTTTACAGAGCTAGAGAGACGTCTCAGTCAGTAAACTGCTTACCTTGTGAACAGGAGAAACCGAGTTCAATTCTCAGAGTCTACTTTGTTAAAGAGATAGGCTCAGTGCTGTGTTCTTGTAATCCCAGCACTGCAGAGACCAAGACAGGAGGCTCCCTGCCTAGGCAAATCAGTGAGTCCCATACCTGTGAGAGATCCGCCTCAGAAAACAGGGTGGACAGGAACCAAAGAAAACACCTGAGGTTGATCTCTGACCTCACATGCACACACACATACATACACATGCATCCTCACATACATGCGTACAAACACATGCAAAAATAAATAAATTTTATAATATGATTTCTACAGTTCATAGTAGCATGCGGAAAAGATGTAGTCTTTAGATTTGGTCTATGGGAAAGTGTGTTTTACCAAAATTCACTGTGAACTTTATATTCTGTAATTAAAATTTTCTTTTCAAAAATTCTGTTAATATTATAAGAATTTTAGTTCGTTTTTCCTCTCAGAGGAATATGTGTCATGTATGGCTTATATGAATTTATTTTATTTGCTATCTTGCATAAAAGTTGTATAGTTTAAAAAGGAACAAAAGAGCCACATTTTTGCTGGACATGGTAGCATATACATGTAATGTGAGCACTTGGGAGGTAGAGATAGAAGGATGGTTTCAAGGTCATCCTTGACCAGTTAGAGACCAGCCTGGGCTACATAGGACCCGTCTCAAAACATTAAATACGTAGATAAATAGCAAAGAATAACATAAGTCTGTTTTTTGACAATAATATTCTGGCTTGTATTTCAACTCTCTCCCTCTGTGTAATTCTTTAGTTATCTGGAGCTTTGGAAAATGCAAAAGCTGAGATTCAAAGAATGCAACAAGAAAAAGAGCACTTTGAAGACTCCATGAAGAAAGCGTTCATGAGGGGGGTGTGTGCATTAAACCTGGAAGCCATGACCATATTTCAGAACAAAAACGATGCAGGTGAGTAGTTTCTGGAGTTTTCTCTGCTTAGTTTCAGAAGGAACTTGAGGGGAATGAATGACAGTTTCTGTTCTTCAGTGAGTGTGCCTTGTCTCTACATTTCTCAGTTGTACTTTCATAGGCTCTTGCCCCACTGGAAATCCACCATAATAGTTAGTTTATTCATTGTCCTGGTGCTTGAGAGCTGATGAATGGAATTCCCAATCCTTACTTAAGCTCACTGTCATATTGATTCCTTCCTTCCTTTTACTTATTCATCCATTTATTTGAGACGGCATCTAACTATATAACCCAAGTTGACCTCAAATTCATGTCCTGCTTCAGCCTTCTGAGAACTGGAATTTTAGACATGCATCACCAAGCACAATCAAAATAATGCTAATTTTTAATTTTAACAGTTACCATCTTGAGGTCGTCTTAACTAATAATTTTAATGACTCTAAACATGAAATTTCTATTTTCTTTTTTGCACACATTTCATGGACAAGTTCATTGATTAAATGTTCCTAACCTAGTCATAGTTTCCTAAAATCTGTTTTATCAGTAAAATAATTTTTTTAAGTCTATGTAATACCTGGAGTCTCTTTGTAATAGTTTTGTCTGCATGGATTAGAACACATAACCACAACCATTTGCTACCAGATTATGATGGGATCAGTTCCTTCATTGAGTTTTAGACCCCCTTATCCAAGCAAAGCCCATGTCATACCTGCTTCAGAGGACTCTTTTTTTTTTTTTTTTTTTTTCCTTTGGTTTTACGAGACAGGGTTTCTCTGTATTGTTTTGGAGGCTGTCGGTCCAGCCCGGCCTCGAACTCACAGAGATCCGCCTGCGTCTGCCTCCCGAGTGCTGGGATTAAAGGCGTGCACCATCACCGCCCGGCGCTTCAGAGGACTCTTATAGAAAGGCAGTGAAGGAACAGAAGGTACTCTCTAAGACGAGAGGGTTGTGTAAGACACTGTTTTCATCTTAAGTCGTCTCCCAAGCTCATACAAGTACCCAGGCTCTTCTTCAGTTATCCTAATATTACATCCAACTGGGGCACTCTGCTAGTAAATCAGAGATGGCTTCGTGTTACACTGTGATTTGATTACACTCGTGAAAAATGTATCTGTGCTTGGCTTGCCTTCATCTTAAAGTGTCACCAAACATTTATTGTTTAAGGTACAAAGGTGCTGGGTGGTAGTGTTTGTGTACATCTTTCTATCAGAATTAACCATGGCCTGTGTCCATATACAGGTAGACAGCAGCAACTTAGAATGACGAAATCTCAAGCATGACTAGTGTATCTCACTAATACCCAAATAGTTTGGTCACCACACTAACCAGTTATTTCTTGCTTTTTTCGTCATATTTATGTATTTATCTGTTTGGGGAAATGAGGGCATGTGTAGGCCATGGCACACATGTGGAGGTCCGGGACAGTCCTGCAGTTGAACTCAGGCCATCATGTTTAGTGACAAGCACCTTTGCTGAAGGAGCCATCTTACCCGCTCCCATAAATCTTATGGGAGCTTTTGTGACAAAGGCAGAGCATGATAATAAAACTAAAACTCTATTTGGGAGTTAGTTTATTTATGAGAGTTTGATTTCATTAAAATAATTTCAGTCCATAAAAACTTATCTAGTTTTTGTGCCTTCATTTTAAAACATCCTTAAAATGATGAATATATTGTTTTCAAGCAGTTTTAGATACAGTTTTAGTGAGAAAGATGCCCCCTGTGAATAAAACTTCATAAATGACCCTTCATCAGTAAGAGCTGGTCACCTGCCTGTTCACACCTGACCTTTTCTCTGATTTTAAGTCATGGATATCTGCCATACAAAGTTACTTTCTGCCAAAGACACGTTAAACCTTTGTGGGAGGGTTGGGGGATGCATGCGTGCATGTATGTATGTGTGCAGTTTTCAATTTATAAGTGGTATTTTATGTGAAATAGTTGCTTTCACCAGAGTTGGAAGGATCTTTGAACTTCAACCATTGTTAAGCTTTAACAAGGTCACTATTACTATGTATAATGTGCATATCACTGAAGGCCAGGCATCTGGATGGAAAGAAGGCATGTAGAAACTCGGTAATACAGTGTCTTTCTCAGTGTCTACAGCATTTCCATACCTTTTCAAATCCAAAGATAGTTCAGGTTAAAAATAGCCAAATTCTAAGTCTAAGGGGAAAATGCCAGAAACTGGGTGAAGGCCCCTGTCCTACCTTCTGAATGTTGACTCCATTCGCTCCTTGATCAGGGATGGGTCCCTTTGTGAGAGAGCCAGAGTCCCTACGGCTAGTTCAGCAGGCAGGTGCTTTTTGCTCATAATTTGTCTCATTTATTTATGACTTGCTAAAATAATCAAGAGGGAAAAAACACCTTGTTTTATATGTATGCATGTATATGTATATATATTTTGGTTGTAAGCCTAGCCTTTAACGGCTGAGCCATCTCTCCAGCCCATATGTGTATGTATGTATGTATGTATATATATATATTTATTTATTTATTTATTTATTTATTTAAATTAGAAACAAGGTTGCTTCACATGTCAATCCCAGGTCCCTCTCTGTTTCCCTCCCCTCCTCCCATGCCCTCCCACCAACCCCCCAATATCCCCTCATTTCCCCAGGGAGGGTGAGGCCCTCCATGGGGGTGTCCATAATCTGTCATTTCATCCAGGGCAGGGCCTAGACCCTCCCCCAAGAGTTCAGGGTGAGAGTGCATCTCACATTGTTGGATGGGAGTCCAAAGTCCATTTGTATACCTGGGATAAATACTGATCTACTACCCAAGGCTCAACAGATTACCTAGGCCTCCTCACTGACACCCACATTCAGGGGGTCTTAATCAGTCCCATGCTGGATTCCCAGGCATCAGTCTGGGATTCAAGAGCTAACCCTTGTCAGGTCAGCTGTTTCTGGGGGTTAAACCAGCCCAGTCTTAATGCCTTTGCTCATCAGTCCTCCCTCTCTGTCACTGGAGTTCGGCTCAGTACTTAGCCGTGGGAATCTGCTTCTTCTTCCATCAGCCACTGAACGAAGGTTCTGTTTCCCAGACTCTCTGGCCATGGGATTGTAGGCTGGCACTCCCCAGATCTATGTCTAAAATCCATATATGAGAGAGTACATGCCATGTTTCTCTTTTTGTGACTGGGTTACCTCACTCAGGATGGTTTCTTCTAGTGCCATCCATTTGCCTGCAAATCTCAGGATTCCATTTTTTTTTCTGCTGAATAGTACTCCATTGTGTAAATGTATCACATTTTCTCTATCCACTCTTCGGTTGAGGGGCATCTAAGTTGCTTCCAAGTTCTGGCCATTACAAATAATGCTGCTATGAACATAGTAGAACAGATGTCCTTGTTGTATGAATGGGCATCTTTTGGATATATGCCTAAGAGTGGAGTTGCTGGGTCTTGTGGTAGGTTTATCCCCATTTTTCTGAGGAATCTCCATACTGATTTCCAAAGTGGCTGAAAAGTTGGCACTCACACCAGCAGTGAAAGAGTGTTCCCTTTCTCCACATCCTCTCCAGCATAAATTGTCATTGGTGTTTGTGATTTCAGCCATTCTGACAGGAGTGAGATGGTATCTCAGAGTTGTTCTGATTTGCATTTCCCGGATGGCTAAGGACGTTGAGCACTTTCTCAAGTGCCTCTCAACCATTTTAGACTCCTCTATTGAAAATTCTCTATTTAGTTCTGTACTCCACATTTTAATAGGGTCCTTTGGTGTTTTGGAGACTTTTTTCTTGAGTTCTTTGTAAATTTTGGAGATCAGCCCTCTGTCAGATGTGGGGTTAGTGAATATTTTTTCCCATTCTGTGGGCTGCCTTTTTGTCTTACTGACTGTGTCCTTTGCCTTACAGAAGCTTCTCAGTTTCAGGAAGTCCCATTTATTAATTGTTGATGTCACTGTCTGTGCTACTGGTGTTATGTTCAGGAATCTGTCTCCTGTACCAATTCGTTCAAGGGTACCACCCACTTTCTCTTCTAAGAGGTTCAGTGTGGTTGAGGTCTTTGATCCATTTGGACTTAAGTTTTGTGCATGGCGATAGACATGGATCAATCCGCATTCTTCTACATGCCAGTATCCAGTTATGCCAGCACCATTTATTGAAGATGCTTTCTTTTTTCCATTGTATATTTTTAGCTTCTTTGTCAAAGATCAGATATTCATATGTGTGTGGGTTAATATCAGGGTTTTCAGTTTGATTCCTTGTTTTTGTCAGAACAGAAGTAGTAGTTGAAATGCTCTAAAGCAGGCCCTTTGTCAGGATGGCTGTTTGGAGTGGGAGCGGCTGGAGACCCTCCCACCCTGTGTGCCCACAGATGTTACTACAGTGCTATGTTTCGGTAGCAGTACACCTTGCCAGGCTCCGGCGGAGCACGTAGTTGATTCTTATCTTGTATGTAAGAGCTGGTCATTTGTTAGCTTTCACATCCTGAAGCTTCCACCTCATCTGAAGTTGACATTAGCCACTTAATGCTGACACTATATTAAGTGACCAGTAAACCCCCAAGATGACAAATACCTGCATTTTCGTTAGAGCTCTATTTTAGCCATTAGTCTTTTCCTTTTTTGGAGGGTTTTAATCTTAGTTCGGGCTACTGTTAATAGAATGGATTTGTAATTTGTAGGGATAGACTTCACAAATAATAAGAAGGAGGACAGTGGCCCTGGTGGTCCAGGAAGAGAGCTTTGTGCTCATTTGGATACTTCTTCATCTACGATGCCTTCAGCAGTTCCGTCGCAGCTACTGCCATCTGCAACAGCAGCAGCAGGAATAGCCAGCGTCACGGCCATTCCCTCTGCCACTTCCATGACCTCTGCGGGAGCCACATCTGCCTCTTCGATTCATGTTCCTGTCTCTGTCCTTGGTGCAGGATCTGCAGCTGCTGCTGCCCCGGAAGAAATGGTGAGTACCGTTTGTGCAAGCACTGCCCTGGGAAAGGCTTCACAAGCGTGTGTGTCTTGTTATAGTGTTTGTAGTCCTTCATTTTTCATATTATGTAGTGCTAAGGAGCTAACCCAGTCAAGCTCTCATCCCCAGAGCTGTAAATGGAGTGTGGAGAACACAGAGAAAAAGGTTAGTGTGATACTTGACCAACTCACAAAAAGTATGTAAGACAGACGGTGGCTAAAGTTAATTTGTAGTGAAGGTAATCCAAAAGTACTATTGTAGAAAAACAGGTTTTGTTTGAGAAAGCAAACTAGTGGGTATTTCCAAGGGCTTAGGAGGCCCCGAGGTATTTTCTACCCTTTTCTCCTAAGTGACCCATCATGCACAAGTGATTGCATATTTGTTGTTCTTTTGTAACCTGCTGAGACGAGAAGAGGGACAGTCTTTCCTCCAGTCATTAGAGATGGGGACTGAGCAGGACGGAGAGTTTGTGTGCAGTGTGTGTTTGAGGTAGTTAATGAAGCTATTGACGAGCCCATTGAGAGGGAACAGCGTACTAACAGACAGCCACAAACCTGTCAGACTCAGCTCTGCAGCCCTCTTCCTGTCCAGTGTCACTTCCACTCCAAGGGATGTGACATATAGAGCGCCCGAGACCGTTCTTCCCTTCTCTCCTCGAGCCTAGCCACTGACAGAAAGGAGTTTAGGTCTTTTTTCTCCCTTACTGTTTATCATGTTGAGGATGGGAGCAAGAGAGGCAGAGACAGACAGACAGACAGACAGACAGACTTTCCCACCTCAAATTGGCTTCAAATGGGTAAGTCCCTGCCTCGGCCTCACTAGTGTTGAGATTACAGATGTGAGCAGCCACACTAAGCTCTGTTGTGCTGAATCCTTCCTGGAGGGCCATGACCAGGCACCATCGCACAAGAGCGCTCTCTGTAAATGAAGACGATAAATTTGGCCAGACAACTGGTCGTATTTTGTCTTTTATCTCTTTTGAATTTCTTCCTTTTAGAGCTACTAATTTTGGAGGAAAATATGTTGAGATCTGCTATTTGCCATGCTTGCTCTTGCCTGAAGTTAAAGTGCATAGCACATGTGTATAGTAAGAGAATGTGAGTGTGTGGAGGAGTTTTGACTTAGAAATAAGACTAAAATTCAACCTTGACATGTTCAGCTGTGTTTATTTTCCATGCATCCTGGAGTACAATCCTATGTAGATGATCTCATTTAAATAAACACAGTAGGAGTTTATTTAAATTTCTAATTTGCCATTCTTGTTGCATATGCAGATAACACAGAGCTAGATTTTTCAAAATCTCCTCCTTACTAGGACTATATCAGAGTCTGCATTTAGACCTGACCCTGGCCCTGCATGTAAGTGTTTGTATGAGGGAGTCTGCTCACTGCTCTCACTTACTTCCTCAGATAATTCTGAAGTCTTTGAAACATGAAAAACATAGTAATTATGTAGACAGCCCTTCTCATCTCTCTCTCTCTCTCTCTCTCTCTCTCTCTCTCTCTCTCTCTCTCTCCCCCTCACACACACACACACACACACAATGCCAATTGTTACAGTGTTTGTGGGGATCTGACTTTGTATTCATTCACATGTGTATATGTAGTACTAAGGATCAAATGCAGTCAAGTTCTCATCCCCCAGCACTATAAATATGATATGGAGAACATAGAGAAAAAAGTCAAGACAAACGTGGTCAAAGCTCATATGAACTCACAGTGTGCACATGGCCTGCACCAGTCTGCACTGGGTTGTTTGCATACATATTGTGGCTTCCAGTTTAGTGTTTTATGGGACTCCTGAGTATGTGAATGAGTAGATCTCTTAATTCCTGTTCCTTTTCTTTGGCTCTTTTCCTTCTGTTTGTTTTGTCCAATTCTGATGTATTGGTTTTTTTTTTTAATCTTACTATATTTCATTATTATCTCTTAGAAGCCTGTTTGTTTTCTAGTGAGAGGCAGAAAGGGAATAGATTCAGAAGGGAGAAGTAGAGGGGAAGCCATAATGAGGATATATTATGTGAGGAAAAATCTATTTTCAATAAAAGGGAGCAAAGAATAAGATGTATTAAAAAAGAAAAAGTCAACGTGCTACTTGGGTCAGCCCACATAAAGTGCTCAGGACAGAAAGTGGCAAAAACATTAATCTGTAGTGAAAATTGACCCACAAGTGCTGTCCCAGGAGTGATAGTTACAGCACACTTGCACACTCAGTACCTAGAGCGGAGCGTCTCCCAGGTCAGGAGACAGGACAGGGTAAAGGTTTCTCCTTTGTGTAATTCAGTACTCAGGTTCACCCAAGCTGTCTTCTTGTTTTAAAAAGAAGCATAAGGCCAGCCTGTCTCAACTGCACCCCGGTCCTACCAAGCATCCCCACAAAAGAACTGGAGGCAGTTACAGCAAGTTATGTTTCAATCACAGAGCTGGACAGTAGATGGCGCTATGCTCCTCTGGTTCTAGGAGTGTAATTGAAGTCACTGAGGGAAATGCTCCTAGTTGGGTTTCCAAACTGTTTACTGAAGTTTTTCATCTAACTTCTCCATCCATCAGAATGGAAATGAGAAGTATTGTAAAGGAATTGCTACTGTTTTCCCATTTTATAAATGAGGAAATTGAAGTTCATAGAGGGTGACCCCTTGTGGATGTAATTAGCACTCAAAAGAGCCCGTTTTCAGCAGACAGCCAGGCTAGATGTGGTTACGGGTTGTAACCTTACTCGGTATGCTTTCTATTTTCCAATGTCAGTTTCTGTAGAGTATGCTGTGAACTAGTAAAATGTTCAACACTACCTGCTAATAGTTTTGTTTTCTCCCTGCCACCTAATTTAACAAAAGTCTTTTCTAATAATTATTCATATAAATTCTTTCTAAAACATCTGTATGTATTTTTAAAAACAACTCTTTTTTCACCAGTTTAAACTGTTTGAATTACATAAGTATTATTTTGTAAATTTGTATAGTATGAGGAAATGCCCATATTGGTCAAAAAAGGGCGTCAGAGCCCCTGGAGCTGGAGTTACAGGTGGTTGTGAGCAGCCATTATGGTGCTAAGAACAAAACCCAGGCCCTGGAAAAGCAGGAAGTGCTGTTGACAACCTAGCCATCTCCCCAGCCTCTACTTCCTGTATATACAATACAGTTAGCAAGTGACAAACCACTGGAAACCAACAACTCTACAAATGTGCAGGTCACTGTAGGTGACTCCTTTTAAACTTGTAACTGCAGATGGAATCTTGGCATGTCCTCTCTTCATTAATGGGGCAGTCTAAAGCAGCTCTTAGCTGGGGTGGAGTAACTGCTCATCTGCATTTCCTGGCTACTCTGGTGTTTCATTCCAAACTTTCCTGGGTTGTCATGCATTCTGTCCTTCTCCAAGTAAGATGAGTGACTGTGGAGGGCATGTGTATCACCTTCGGTGTTAGAAGCTCAGTTCTACCTCTGTCTTCAGGAGTGGGCAAGGATTTGCTTGGGGTAGGGATCCCACTGCTAAGGATCACACCCAGGACTCAAAACATAGAAGTGCTCTAGCACTGAGATGCTTCTCAGTTCTAGTGGATTTTCTTGTCAACTATTAATTTATCTTCTAAAATATCATTTACAAATCTTCGTTAGCAGTTGGGGTCCAGCTTACTGGCAGAATAAATTCTTGGCATCTATGGATCATAGGTTCAGTCCCTAGTTGCCACTCTCCCCTCAAAACAATCTCATTCATTCACAAAAATATTCTCTACCTTATGTTTGATATATATATATATATATATATATATATCCTGAAGATAGAAACATGAATTTAGTCTGCAAAAACATTTGTGAACATCTTTTCTTAATTTGGTTTTATTGTGCCCACAGAGGCTAAAAGTGTCAGATCCCCTGGAGCTAGATTACAGGTGGTATGTGCCACCTCGTTTGGTTGCTGGGATTTAAACTGAGTCCCTCTGAAGAGCAATCCATGCACTTAACTGCTGAGCCCTGTTTGCAGCCCTGTGAACATCTTAAAATCTGGGATTTGTTTGCACAAATACATATGATCCATAAAGTTCACTAATTAAAAAAGCAGCCCTTACATTTTCAACAACAGTCTTCCAAATCCCCTTCCCCGAGCTGTTAGCTGTTTCTTTCTGTTGATTTTCTGAACAGTATGTTCCTGTCATTATCATGTTGGTAATCCCAATCATTATCTGTTGACTTCCTCCTGTGGATGAAGGGTTTGGCCTTGTGGCACCATCTTAACCTTCTGCCGTCCCCCTTCCTGTGTATTAATGTTTAGACATGGTGGTTCCAGTTTTAAATTAAATCAGTACTTAAGATTCCTGTGTAAATATAGCTGAGCCTTGACTATATATAATGACATTTCCTTCCAGCATATTTTTTGTTCCTAGAATTAATTGCTTCATTTTTGCCTTTGCTTGGGTTTTTCTGGAGCTGTAACGAATTCTTTCCAGGAATTACACGGCCCTGTTAAATGTTGTTTTCCTCTGGGTTGTTTTAATCTCCCCAGAGCCAAGTCTCCTGATTATCCTCTCCATGGTTGGTAGACAGCTCTGATCAGCTGCAGCTGCGCGCCGATAGAGAAGCTTGGATGGGAAGAGCAGTGCTGACCCAGTGCTTCTGGGGAAGCTATTGAGGAGAAAGCATGCATTTAGATTGATACTTCACACTGCATGTTCAGTTACACCAAAATGGGTACATGTTAGAAGAGCGTAATTATGGCAGCAGTTGTCATTGATAAGATTAAAGACTATGAACACTGAAGAGTGAAAGAAACATGGGCCTGGGCAGGTGGCTCAGCTGGAAAAGTACTTAAGGACCTAATTCCGAATCCCAGCACTTATTTTCAAAAAAGCCGGGCATGGTTGCACGTGACTATAGCCCCAGTGTTGAGGGGAGGGGGACTGTGAGTTGGCAAGGGGGATGGATAAGTGGGTCCTGGGAGCTCTGTGGCCAGCCAGCAAGCCTAATGAAATAGTGAGCTTCTGTTCAGTGAGGCCCTTTGTCAAGGCAATAGGTCTGAAAGCAATAGAGACACACCCAGCCTCTCTCTGGCTTCTGCATGTACATGTGCAAACATACACACCCATAGATTGAATACCCAAGGAAAGAAATACATAAGGAAAATGTTGGTGTTAATAGAGAAGTACCTACAGTCCTTAAATGAAATTACTGTCCACCAGGAACTATTAAAATTTCTGGTTGTGGAGCTAGGAATCAAACCCATAGGTCTATTCATGGCATGCCAAAACCACTCCGTAATACTCCTAGCCCAGCTGATGCTTGGGGGGGGGATGAGAGGAATGGAGGGAGAGAGGGAGAGAGAATCTTATTGTATATCTCAGGCTGGCCACAAACTCGTGGTTCTCCTGCCTTAGTCCCCCAGGTGCTAGATTCATACATTCACACCAGCCTGGCCATAGTTTTGGAGCTATTCTATTGTTTTTGTCTTTTCTATTTCTGACCATCAGTTAAAGAGCTGACCAGTTATAGTGTAAATATAAAACATTAATGAAGCATTATAAGTTAAAGAGTTAGTGCTCAACTTACACTGCGTTGAGCATTTTGCATTATTTTTACAAAAATAACTTTTTTTTTGAGACAGGCTTTCTATGTGTTGTTTTGGAGCCTGTCCTGGAACTCACTCTGTAGACCAGGCTGGTCTCCAACTCACAGAGATTTGCCTGCCTCTGCCTCCCGAGTGCTGGGATTAAAGGCGTGCACCACCAACGCCTGGCTCAAAAATAACTTTTAAAGATGTTTTTACAAAAAATTGTTTACTAAATGTAATAGGAAGAGAACAAAGAAAAAGAAACCAGTCTGTCATATGAAATCGTTCTTTATCAATTATTTTAGGTTTCTGTATTCATGAAAAACATTGTTAAAAGTTTTTTAAAAGCCGGGCGTTGGTGGCGCACGCCTTTAATCCCAGCACTCGGGAGGCAGAGGCAGGCGGATCTCTGTGAGTTCGAGACCAGCCTGGACTACCAAGCAAGTTCCAGGACAGCCTCCAAAGCCACAGAGAAACCCTGTCTCGAAAAACCAAAAAAAAAAAAAAAGTTTTTTAAAGCAGGACAAAAATATATGTGAACATACATGTAATGATGATAGTTCTACATGAGGAGTAAAGTCAGTTACTGGTGCCACGGAGGATGAGTGGGAGGCAGGGAAGCGGGCGAGGGTGTGTTTTTGATGAGTAAAGCACATGACTGGGTGGCGGTGGTAAGGAATCTGCATGTAATAAAATGGCTCAGGTGTGTACACAGGCTCCTGCAGCACCGACGGGCTGGTGTCGATGTGGTTTACCTAAGAGAACACACAAGAAGACTTCCTGGGAGCCTTTCGTTTCAAAATAAGGGTTTTACATCTCAAACGGTTTTAAATAGTTGATATGCCAAGGTTAGAGGAATATTTTAGAGTTTGGGAAATTGGGGTTTTGTTTTGCCTTTTTTTCCTCATTAGGTTTTAAGTGCTGTGTATTTTCTTTGAAAATTACACAAGCAAGTAATATAATTGTGCAATGGCTCTTACCCCAGCTCGGTATTTGGTTTTGTTTTATAGTACATACCAAGAGTTGTGACTTCAGCCCAGCAGAAAGCCGGGAAGATGATTACAGCTCGGATCACGGGTCGGTGTGATTTTGCTTCCAAAACTAGAATCAACAGCAGTTTGGCCATCATGGGAGTTTCTCCCCCCATGAGCTCGGTAGTCGTGGAGAAGCATCATCCAGTCACAGTGGTGAGTCCTGTCAGGAAGCCTTTTTTCATGAGTTTGTTCCCTTATCAACCCTGACATTCATGGTTGGTCATTGGTGCCATTTACTCTTAGTCTGTAAAGCTGCCGTTACAAATTTCTCCTGTTATGACATATATGTCTCTACTTGTAGAGAGTAGAGGGACTGAGGAACTAGAATCTTTTTATTTAAGATCTTTAGCGAATTAAAATAAAGTCACATCATTTCCCAATCCTTCCTACCCACCCCCCATATCTGACTCTCCTCCTCCCTCCCAAATTCAACTTGTTTTTCATTGGTTTCTTGTTGTAATGGAGTAGAATTTTATCTGCTTTCATCAATTATTTTTCTCCCAGAATTATATCATCCTTTCCTGTTTTCCTTAATTTCCGTGACTGAGTTCAGGTTAAGCCTCCATCAACTAGTTTATTCAAACCTACACTTCGGGAAACTAGAATCTTAGAACCACTTTCTTTAATGTTCCCTCCTGGGCTACCTGCTGCTGTTCAGCATGTATGCAGTGCTTGTCTGGTAGTAAGTGGCTATGAGACAGAGGTCCAGAGACCCTTCTGTTCTTGCTTAGTTTTTGTCACGTGGCAGGTGTGGTCCTCTGTTTGGATTGCTTTTTGGGAATCAAGAGCTAAACTAGCAAAACCATTATTGCCAATAAAGCTCAGATCTGTTTGTAGCACCTTTCCTCCTCTGCTGGGTGTTTACTTGCTTCTGGGCTGATTTTGTGTTCTGCCATATTTTATAGATTATAATACCCATGGGAACTCTAAACTCTTTCTACAGTTCCTCTTACCTGTCTCAAGGGGAAACAGCTTTGATAAATCGTGTCATATTTGGTACTTGTCAACTAAAATTTCATACCAACTGCAAGAATCTCCCATTTGTAATGGTTATCCAGATAATTATAGTTGGAGAAACATCTGTATAAGATACCTTAAAAAGCTGTGCATTGGTGGTACGCGCCTTTAATCCCAGCTCTTGGGAGGCAGAGACAGGTGGGTCTCTGTGAGTTCAAGACCAGCCTGGTCTACAGACACTGAGTTCCAGGACAAGCTCCAAAGCAATACAAAGAAACCCTGTCTTGAAAAACCCTGTCTTGAAAAATCTTAAGAAGGTTACTTTTCCATTTCTCCGTAGATGAGTTCTCACTTTTAAGACAGAATTTGGACATGAGGATTCTGTTTTTATTATGTAGTCTTTGAAATTCATGGTAAATATATTAGCTAAATGCATTTTTTATAAATTTTATGTTTGTGAATGTTTTGCCTATATATATGTTTGTGCACCATGTGTATGCCTGGTGTCCACAGAGGCCATTCTTGTGAGCCACTATGTGAGTGCCAGGAACCAAACCCGGGTCCTCTATCTGCTGAGCCATCACTCCTGCCCCTAATGCATAAAATTTTTTTCTAAATGGAAGATCCTGTAATAGAAATCTTTGTGACATGACTAAGAACTTAACTTGATACAAATACCCTGCCAGCTACTAAGACATGTAGCAGGTACAATAAAGTCTTAACTGATTTTCATATATATGTATGTATGTATGTATGTAACATGTACACACATACATAGTGCATATTTTTCATGTCATATGTACACTGGGTCTGCTCTGCCCTGACTAATTCTTTAGCGCTCATGTCTCAGTGCTCTCCTAAGCTCTGAACTGATGTGCAGATCACCTGCTCCTCAGTGTCTTTATTTGTTCTCCACATCCAGTCTTTTCTTGTTTAGGAAATGGTGGTCCAACCGGGTATGGTGACATGCTCCTTATTCCCAACATTCCGGGTGCTGGGCAGGTGGATCACAAGTAGAGTCCAGCCTAGGCTACATAGCAAGACCACCTTGAAGGAAAGAGACATGAAGGGAGCCCCGTATCTTCTGGGAAGCCTTCTCTTGTGTGACTATAAAATATTGGGTCTGCTCCTAGGTGAAATCTGAGGTCTATTTCACCATGGCTTGAAGCCAGGCCAGAGCTGGATAGAAGAGGGGGTGAATGGTTTAGAGCTGACCCTCCTCCAGACAGACACCATGAAGTCCTTTTCTGTAATTAGCCTCTGTAGATCTTTTCCTCTCAGACCTCTTAGAGCAATGATTCTCAAGGCTCTGTATTAAATGTGGCTGTTGACCGATGGGTTTCTTTCATAGAGGGCTTCACTGTGTTTGTTTGAATGGCTACTCCATCCAGTGCACTGCTGGTGTCTACAGGGTGCCAGATGTTGGTTTGGGTTATGGATGATGAAATGATGCTTCACATCTGATTACTAAAGCAGCCCCTTATCTTTACAGCAAACCATTCCTCAGGCAGCTGCTGCCAAGTACCCACGGACCATCCATCCGGAAGGCGCCATCCCACATTCTAGGTCTCTCGGAGCCAAGCCAACCCACACCCAGTCTCTCTCGAGCTTTCAGTCCATAAAAGTGGTTGACTAGAGTGACCGTGTTCACACTCAGGTCTTCTCAGTCCTCTCAGAGGATCTGACTAGGAGCAGGAAGTTTTTTTGCTTTTGACTTTTCTGTACTGTGAGAACATCATGGACACATCATGTTCGTCTTTTCAGAATTTCAAGAGACTTTCCCATCCTTTGTAACTGTATGTAGAGATTATTTTAATGTTGTAATTTTTATTTAAACAATTAAGTAGAACTTTTTAATTAAAAAAAGTGGTTCTAGACATGTCCAGTCTGACACTGATTGCATCATTGAAGGGTATAAATCTTTTTTTTTCTGTACATTATTTCTAGGAAATCATTTCCACTGTTAATGAGCCATAATTTACACAGAATTTTGAAAGAGAACTTTACTGTTATTACTAAAACAATTAGAAACTATTATAATTTTTAAATAAAGACCAAGAGTAGCAGTGATATTTCTAAACACAGCTTTTTCTGCCTTCAGTGTATTGGCCTTCATCTCTAGGACTTGGCAGTTAAACACCAAGGGAAGTAGGCAACATCTGTGAATATTAGCACCAGAACAGGAAGAAACTCCCTGCTGGGATGACCCTGTTTCCATTGTTCTTTCTCACCTTACTGGGGCCTGCAGCATGGAGCCTAGTAGTTCTCCCTACACATTCTCGTGAGCTGCAGAGGGCTGCCCTGATCTCTTAGCTGGGTATAAGCTTTCAGTGGCTGGCCAGTGTGAATAAGCCATCTGGCCCAGGCATGGTGGTACATGCAGTCAGTCCCATCACTGGGGAGGCAGAGGTAGATGGATCTCTGTGAGTTGTCAAGGCCAGCCTGATCTACATAGTGAGTTCCAGGACAGCCAGGGCTGTGTAGAAAAACCCTGTCCAAAAAAAAAAAAAAAAAAAAAAAGGAAGGGAAAGAAACTCTTATTCATGTCTATGTTCTCTTGGGCCAAACATTAATTAAGTAGATCTCAGGATATAAGTAGATTTCTGGGATATAAGTAGAATGTACTTCCCTTCCCTGAATGACACTGTACTTATGGAATATATAAGCAGGTGCTAAAGAGTGTCTGGGCCTCCACTTCCAAATGGGTGGGTTTGAGCATCTGAAGCCTCTGCCAGTTTGAGCATGATCTACTTCTGTGCTGTCTCATTTTGTTATAAAAAGTCACTTTTCTTGCTGCCTCACAATTCAGAGACTAAATGTGATATAGGCAAACATGATTCCATTTTATAACAAGTGCTTAAGGCTTTTTTGAATTATAGGCACATCAAGCAGTGGTCTAGCTACTACTATAGCAAAAGCTCACTCCCTGGGCTTGTAGCTTTGTGAGCAGCAAGCCGCAGCACCTCCTCTCACCATCCCTGCATGCTCCCCAGAACTGCCCTGTCTGTCCAGTAAAGCCAGGAGGAGTGGTAGGCTGCCCTAAGGGACCACTCATGTGACCCAGATAAGAGTCCCACTGTGTGCAGCTCGAGAAATGACTCAACCACAGAACACTTGCTGCTCCTGCAGAGGACCCTAGTTCAGTTCCCAGCACCCACTTGGCTGCTTCAAAGCATCCACAACTCCAGTTCCAAAAAATTCAACACCTTCCTCTGTTCTGCACAGGCATCAGGAATGCATGTGTACATACTTGCATGCATTCAAAACACAGTGACAAATGGATCAATTCTTCCTCCTCCCTCCCCCTGTGAACTGCCCTGAGATGCATTCATCCATCCCTTCTTGGAGCAGAACATCCTTAGGGTCTATAGCTGAGCTCGACACCATGTGGAGCCAATCTGGTAACATCCTCACCTTGCTCCTCCTCAGCATCATGTCCATGTTCTACAGAAAGCTTGGTCTTAGGCTGGACCTTTGAGGAGCCCAGGCTTTAGCTAGGTTTTCAGTGTGCAAGCCAAGTCATATGGACATACTATGGAAGATGCCTATTATAGGCATTGTTTAACTCTAAAAGTGCTGCACGTTGTCCAAATTACCAAATAATGCATATTGGCCTAAGTTAAATAACACAAGTTTGATGGTGAAGCACTCTATTGTAAGTATGTATTGGTACTTATTTTACATACAGAGGTTAAGTTGGGGGAAGAATGCTAGCAAGGTCATTGGTATGACAAACTGAAGAACAGACTGAGATTGAACTTTTAATTTAATACTTATTTAAAATTCTGGAATCTTGTGAATATATTGCCTGTTTTAAACACTCCTAGCATTACATGGATCATTTACAATCAATGTAAGAAAAATACTTGAAACTGTAAGTTAATGGTAGAATAATTGCCTGTGATTGTCTTACCAGCTTTTCCAGACTGATATTCAGGATTGGACTCTAGGTAGGTATACAGTGATAAAAACTGATACCTCTTGTAGCTTTCTCAGATTACAGAAGGCAGAGCATGTTCATTGTGAACAAAATAGAATGTACCAGAAAAGTACAAAGAATTAAAATGACCCATATTTAAATTACAAAAGGTTCAAAAATCACTGGTGGATGTCTGGTGGTTTTTTTTTTTTTTCTGAATAATGGCTTACACTTATATGGTATAAAGTCAACAGTGACTGAATTTCCAAATGCAGTTTCTTTACAAAGATAAGAGTTTGTGACTTGCATCCCACTGGCTTGAGGTTAGGTGTTTCCCCTTCATCTTCACCCCAGTCTCCGGAGGAAACATTCTGTCTATCAGGAAAGGAAGCAAAGGTCTGAGAGTGTCTATAATATTAGCATGCCCACTGCTCACAGCCAAGAATCAAATCTCCTAACCCTTGCTTTCTCACGAGCCACCATGCTGCTCCCGCCATCTGTCTGGGTTTTGAACTTGTAAAGAACCCTTCCAGCTATGCTGTTACTCCTGTACATCAAATGACAGAAATGGGAAAGTCGCACGGTTTGCCTCAAGGAAAAGGTGAAGCCAGTGTGAGGCTGGAGCAGCAGGAAGGTGGTGTGTTCACTTCCATCCGTGGAAGAGCAGCGTCTTTGTACCAGAAAATCAGCCTGCTGAGAGATGGTTGTGGCCCTCAGGGAGCAACGTTTAACTGAATGAGGAGTGGGAAACCATTCACTTCAGCTTAGGAGACTGCACATTTCTTGGATCTTGGGTCAGTTTTACCTTTGAACTGACGAATCTTTTCTGAAAAAAAAAAAAACCAGGATAACATCTTAGTTAGGGTTACTATTGCTGTAATGAAACACCATAACTAAAAGCAACTTGGGGAGGAAAAGGCTTATTTGGTTTACATATCCTGAATCAGAGTCCATTGAGAGATGCCAAGGCAAGAACTTCAAACCCAGCAGGAACCTGGAGGCAGGAGTTAATGGCCATGGAGGAGTGCTGCTTACTGACTTGCTCCCCATAGCTTGCTCAGCCTGCTTTCCTATAGAACCCAGGAGCACCAGCCTTGGGGTGGCACCACCCGCAATAGGTTGAGCCCTCCCATATCTCTAATTAAGAAAATGCCCTACAGGTTTGCCCACAAGCAGATCTTCTGGTGGTATTTTCTCAGTTGAGATTCCCTTCTCTCAGATGACTCCAGCTTGTGTCAGATTGACATAAAAATTAGCCAGCACACTCACTCAAGAACAGCTGATGTTGTTAAATGTGGTTTACTGTGTTCCTTCCAGGCACCATCCACACCAGCCTTTAGAAATGGGTGTCATTTTCTTCCCTAATTTAGAATGGGCACACCGGTGCCATGAGGTTATAGAACCTGCTGAGGACCACAGAGCTGCAGCCGAGGCGAGCCCTCACAACGTAGCCCTAACCATTCCTCACACTGCCTTTGTCTTCCCTCAGAGTTTGCATAGATACACTTGCACTGGGAAGAATATGTTTAAAGTTGCAGGATTTGGTGTTAGGAGGCTACTCTGGTATCCTGCAATGTAGGTATCTGCAGTATTCGTCATTCCTATCCCTGCTTGAAGCACTGCTGGGCTAGCTGCCAGAATGACACAGGCATGTGCTCAGCTCTGAGGGAACTGCATCCATGAAAGCAATGGCAGATGCCTCTACTGTCTTGTACAGCGACTGTTGTTACATGAGAGTTACAAAGCTACTAACTTCTTCCAGGGGTCCTGAATTCAATTCCCAGCAACCACATGGTGACTCACAACCATCTGTAATGGGATCTGGTGCCCTCTTCTGGCCTGTAGGCAGAACACTGTATATATAATAAATAAATATGTTTCCTGACAACACACTGGACAGTTTGGGGTGGCGACTTTCAATACCCTCAGAGGGCAAAGCAACAGCCTATGTACTGCCCTTCTTTCTGCCCTGAGAACATTTTCACTAGAACATACCACTAAATTGATGGAATTTGCCAGTAGGAGCGAGTAACTTTGAAAACAAAATAGTTCTTGCTCAGTTGTGAGGAAGATTCTGGGTTGCAGAAGGTGGTAGGGCGTTCATGCCCCATCCTACCTGTCCACAGGCACATAGAAACACCTGGTTCAGATGCTGTGGTGGGTACTGACTGGTTGACCTAACCAAGGCAGAAGCCTCGGAGTGCACACAAGCCCATTCCACAGCTCCATGTTCTGTCCACACCCAACCTCCATCAGATCGCTGTTGAATTCAGGAATTCCCTCCACCCTGCCATTGAAGGGAGAAGGGATTTGGGTGGGATTGTGGCAGACTAACTCACCAGCTGATTCTAGGAACCCTGCACACACCAGGTCCTCATACAGCAGCTTGGTAGGGTCAGGCTGTGTCATCAGAGCACCATGCAGCCAGATAAGCAGAGCCCTATAGCCTTGCTCACAGAAGCTCTTGTTACCTGTGTCCAGATAAGAGGTCCAGAGTGAAGCATTGTACACCGATGCCTCTTGCTGACACATTTTTAAATGACTGCTATTGTCCATTCATTCATTCCTCCTCTCGGATCTCTCAGGCCAAAAACTCAGTGATGGGAAGAGGCTCTTGCCATCCCTCACTGGTGTTGTACTGTAGTGACCACCCTTTGGAGACAAGGCAGCCTGGCCTGTTCCTTCTGTTCTGGGACACACCTAAGCACACACAGGGTAAGGGTGGGGAATTATAAGGGACTGAATGGCTTTGATGCCTGCCTGGAGGTGACAGACAATGCCCATAAGATATGAGGTCTTCTAGTAGGTCAGGCTCAAAGTACATGTTTTCCCTGGACATCCTGTGCAAATGTAGATTTTTTTTTGAGTTACAGTAGTATGACAAGTTCCCTGCTGCTCTGTAAATCACTGGGCAGTAAGCATGTGCCATAGAGCCGCTCCAATTCAGCAGGTCTGTAACTCAGGTCAAGATTATTCTTCCTGAAAATACCTGAGACCTAACCCCTCAGGTTATTGGAATAAGATGACTACCTGCTGTCACTTTGGACAGTTAACAGTTGCAAATACACCATAGGCACCATGGGGCAGATGCTACAAAAGGAGCCTGGGATCTTGGCAGGAATAATGTGCTCCTCAACAAACTCATTTTTCTTTGATACCAAAAACATATATTATTGCCATACTGTCAAAGAATTGAAGAACAAAATGTATTATTGGTTGTTCTTCAGTACCAACAACATGCACCAACATTCTTCACTCAAAATTCCACAAAGTTTCCGGTGCCATTTGCCACAAGAATTAAAGTAAGATTGGATTGCAAATGTTAATGCCATGCTAGTGAGATTGTCTGCATGTGTGCCTACAAATGATGTCCTCCCAGAAACCCATCCCCCAACCTGGTGGGAGGACTCTTCCTGGGCAGAGAGCTTCAACAGTGAGCTTTTCTATAGCAGAGTAAGGCCTTCCATCTAGGACAAGCTGCAGATCTTGGTGGAAAGCCAGACTGGCATCCGCAGGCATGCCCAGGGATTGTATTGTTGCTTCTTTAGTTCCTAATTCAATTGTGAAGCCTTCGTTTCTTTTTTGGGCCTGAATAGTCAACCTTTGCAAGAGCATCTGACTGCAGATTCTCCAGAGTTTAGCTTTCTGCTGGATTCCCAGTCACCTTTGTAGATTTAGCCAACTTCTCTTATTACCATGATACTTGGGCTCAGCCTGTTGTGTGCACTGGGCACTTACTTCAAAATGAAGAAACAGCCGCTGTCACTAACTCCAAATGTCTTTCTGTTTATGTCCTCTGGCCCCCACTCACCTGACCACTGTTCCTCGATGGCTCTGATCTGGTCCTCCGTAAAGCCCCACAAACGGGCCAGCCTCTGCCAGTCCTTCTCCTTGAGCTGTTGGTAGGCCAGGTTCCAGAGGAGGGTGCGGATGTGCCTGGTCTCCAGACTGTGGTCCTGTTTGAATGTCAGTGTAGACCTTCCTGCTGAGTCCTGGATGCCCTCATGGTGCTCCTACATGGAAACCCACTGTTATGTACAGCACATGCTCACTTGCTAGCTTATGTCATGAGTGATTGGTGAAGCAGTAGCTAAGACTTTTTAATCTGTCCTAGGTCATTTTTGCCATCCAAACTGGACAGAACTGTCTGGAATAAGAAGCATGAGTACTGTGTCTGGAGCAGGAAATATGAGGGATTCTGCAGTGTTGTGTCTGTGTTGTTGACTGGTGTCTGCCCACTTCCAAACAACAGAGGGAACACGTTGGCAAGTGGATCATCAAAACTAGCAGCTCTAACGGCCTTACTCTCAACACTAAACCGTCTTTATTCTTTGGTGTGTATGATTTTCTCATTGACACCTCAGTGGAGTTCAGATTGGATACATACTTAATAAAACCTCATAGCTGTTCATTCTGCTCTCTCCTGAGTATGAGGAGAAACCGGAAGCCTAACTCAGGGTAGGGTAGGATAGGGTAGAATAGGGTAAGGTAGGGTAGGGTAGGTTAAGGCAGGGCAGGATGGGGCAGGGAAGAGTAGGGTAGAGTAGAGTAGGGTAGGGTAGGGTAGGGTAGAGTAGAGTAGGGTAAGGTAGAGTAGAGTAGAGTAGGGTAGGGTAGAGTAGGGTAGAGTAGAGTAGGGTAGGGTAGAGTAGAGTAAGGCAGGGGGTAGGGGGACAAGGTAGTGAACAGAATGAAGTGGCTGTCATTTCATTTTAAGTCACTACAGTCATGCTAAGCCCAACAGCCCTGCACCTAGACTTGTCTCTTGTTTTTTTGTTTTGTTTTGTTTTGTTTTGCCTTTCTACACTGCTTTCTGCCTCCTTGGTGGGATCTGCCACAGACTTTCCTGATCAATCCCTCAAAAACATTAGTGGAAAGAGTCTCGGAGGAGAAAGCAATTGCCAGGGCTTCCTAGAACGGCATACCACATATGCCATTAGGACTGCAGAGGACCACGGCTCTGTTAACGGAATGGAAGACATGACTCACCCAAAGGTTTAGTTGGGGCGCCCTATCTCATCTCCTTTTTCCTGTATAATGACTTCTATTTTAGTCTTCCAGTTAAATAAAAGGGAATCTTACTAAAAGGTACTCTAAAAACAAGATGGGAGTTAATGCCAAGGGAGGAAAGGGGCAAAGAGGATGGGGCCCTGCCTTTTGAGAGTTTGGAGAACTTAGTGGGCCTGCACTCAGCCTCACTGCCTCCTCCATAATGCTATGCACACCCTGGGGATCTCAGCCAAGGAGCAGGGCAGGGCCTTCTGCTGGTGTTGGACCGGGGCGGGAACAGGAGGTGTGAAGCATCCACGCTGTCCACAAGACTTTAAATTGTAGTCTTCTCCAGTTACCCTAGCTTCACTGTCACAATGCCTTGTTTCCAGGAATGCTCGTTCCTTCTCAGAAAACAACACACCCAGTGAGATCAAAACCTCAAACAGCATGAGTAGAGAAGAGCGCAGACCGATTCTGCATTCACCTTCGCTCTGTGCATTTTTATTTCCTGGAGAATTTTGTGCTCTTCGCATCCTAGCTTTTGGGGCAGGGTGGACATTCCAGCTTCTACAGGCAGGAGCAGGGGGCTTGGAAAGCCCCGGTCTTTTCTAGCAGTGAAAGCATTGGGACTGACGTAGTTGCTGAAGTGCCAGAAGTGGTAGAGAGTGAAAAGCATAAAACAGGACTGCAAAGATGCCATAGCCACCAAAAGTGATTGCTGCACAACTTGAGTTTGACCCTTGAGGCCACTTTAAAAAGCTGCATGCACTGGTGTGCATCTGCAATCCCAGGACTTCCACGGTGAGGTGAGAGGAAGAGAAGGTGTTAGCCTGTAGTCCCCGAGCTCCACGGAAACAACAGCAGAGACCACGCCTCAAAGTGGACAGCCAGCACTGACTCTCAAAAGTCATGTTCTCTCTCTCTCTCTCTCTCTCTCTCTCTCTCTCTCTCTCTCTCTCTCTCTCTCTCTGTCCATCTCTCTGTCTCTCTCCTCTATCTCTCTCTTCTCTCGCTCTGTCCCTCTCTCTGTCTCTTCTCTCTCCCTCTGTCCTTCCCTCTCCCCACCACAATAATAATAAATATATAAAATAAAATCTTAATAGTATAAGGCAGATTTAAGAAGTATCCTTTGCCTCTGAACCACTGAATTTAATGATGTATACTGGTTAAATGTGTAGTATACATGTACAAACAACATATAGATCATTTAAATGAGATGTGGATAAACATAACATATATAAGTAGTTATAAAAGTTCAAATGATCTCTTTAAACTTGTTATTGGTAATGATTTTGCACAAAACCAGGATAAAAGTTTGTTGATTAATGAAAAATTATTTAAAATAATAAATGCCTTTGGTAAACTTTAAAAATGGAAAAAGAAATTAATGCTGTTTATTTAAAAGCAAGTTTTCCCAGCACCACCACAGACCTCAGGACTCACGCTACCACCTTAGTTCTCAATGGACAATTTCTGAGGTCTTCCTTCAGCTGTGTTTGTGCATTATACAAGGTTCTCAAAGTTTAACATCACTATCTCTCAAGGACTTTTTTTTTTAGAAAAGAGGGGTTGGTACAAAAGTTATTTATTCTCATGTAGCCGAAAGAATATGAGACTGCTAAGGGGCATTAAAAATAGATGGATTGAACAGCTTGATTTTTCAAAGCAAGTGTAGAAAAGGGCGTGAAGAACAAGAGAAAGGTAATCTGAGTCCTTAGCAACAGAAAGATGATGAAGAAAATGAACAGAAGGATGAAGAAGGAAGAAGACAAAAAGGGACAATAAAATAAGTCAGACAAGGAGGAAGACTGAACAGAATTCTACTTGTATACAAGGATCTGTTGTTTTATAGGCAAAGCAGACTTTATTGTTCACATGCAAGAACAGTTGCAAGGAAACTATGTCACCATTGAAAGACTCCATACCTGGCCACGAGTTGCATAGCTATGTGGATAATCATGGACCACATATGACAGTGGCTAAACTGACCTAGGTGTGTGGCTGTGCAAGAGTGCTCAGTGGTGTTGACACAGTGATCACAATGCCTAATGACATGTCTCAAGTTTCCTTGTCATTGATTCACATATACATCCAGATGACCAAGCAGGCTCATGAGGGGGAAGTAAACAATAAACATTCTTGCTTTGCATATTAAAAAAAAAGAGTATCACAGGATTGGCAATGACAGCAATCCAGCTTTGTAGCCTCTCTGCAGTGGACACCCGAGCCATGTGGGAGTGTATGGTATGCTAGCATGACACATTGGCCCAGAAGAAGCCATGCATGCACCCAGGACGGAGACTGAGAAGCAAAACAGGTCTAGAAGTTGGGGCAGGTGTCCTGTGTCTGAGCATCTTGCCTGAGGACACAGACCTGAATCTTGGGGGAAAGGACAGTCTACCAAGATGTGTGACTGGAAGACAGTCAGAGGAAAGAAAGATAGAGACAAAAAGTGGCTTAGAGATAAGATCTGTGTGTTCAAAGGCATGTAAATTTGCGGTTGCCCCAGAAAACTTGAGTAATCGAAAGCCAGCATGGGACTACAGCAAAACCAGCAGAGTCAGGAGAGCTCAAAATGCTTCCCGTGTGTGCCACTCATTGGAGCTTCTGTGACAGGTCATGGCTGGAGACCATGGGACAGAGGTCACAGTGGAGCCAGCCATCAGGGGCTGGAATGCTAGGCCAGCAATGCTGTCGTGGATCAGGCTGCCTGGCCCACATTCCCAGGTCTGACTGCCGACACCCACAAATGAAGAGGAGGAATAGAAGAGGTGAGGTTTCATCCCATGAATAGAGACAGCACTGGGATAGTTGTCATTGTACCGAGTAAGGTTCACTATAGGGGGGGAGGGGGACTGTGTAGATCCCACATCCCACATTTCCCATTGCAAGATGGGGGTTTGCCAAAAGAGCCCCTGCTTTGGCTGGAAGTGACTTGCTTACCTCTCTCCAGGCATAGTACCTCTCAGCTTTAATGAGCATATCCACGACGAGGCTGTGATGGCTCCGGGCAGCCACAGCCAGGGCAGTCTTTCCTTGCTAAATTAAAAAGAGGGGGTGGGGTGATGTTGCTCCAGCTTCTCAGCATAGGCCCGCACCCGGATCCCGACTCTGCCACCCGTCCTTAGTCACTGTTGGTCTCTACAGTTCTACCCAGGTGTCCTGATGAGCAGTGAACGTGATGGCACTTGCAGAGCTCTCGGGATGGGTGCCACCCATAACATTTCCCAGTCACACCCTCGTGATCAGGAATGAGACCTGCATTCTGGCCAGTGGTATGTACATGCAAAGGCACATTCTTTTCCTGGGAAAGATTTTTTCAAAGAGAGGAAAGATGACATTCTCCTTTCATTCCTCCGCTTCCCAAGGGGAATGCTGTCACGACAGCAGAAATCTAGGCAGCCACTTTAGATCAGGAATTGGAAGCCTCGTTTTGAGGAGGATGATGTAATGAGACAGAAAAGGGGCTGGATCCAAAAGCAATATCAATAATGGCAACACATAGTACAGGATTCAGCTCACCGGCTCCCAGCTAGAAGTTTTGTCTTTTATAGCATACTGCCTCTAACCACGGTTGAAGTATTCCAATTTTAACCCAATTGGATGAGTAAGAAAGGGCTGATCTGGACATAACTTGGAATGGATGCCGCCTGAAGCCTGTGTCACATCTTACACAAATTACAGAAGGTGAACCCTGCTCATGATGGCTGTCTCGCCAGCCAAGGAGCACATCTCGGCAGGCTGTGCCCCTCGATTTTAGGCAGCACAGTTTCCGTTTCTGCATCTATGCATGTTTTCCTGACAAAGGAGGATGGTTTGTATTTGCTTTTTTTTCTTAAGTGCATGTGTGTGTGCCCATGTACATGTATGAGCGTTCATGCAGAAGCCAGAAGACAACCTTAGTATTATCTTTAGAAACTAGAAACACATAGCACCTCCTTTGAGACAGGGTGTCTCATTGGCCTGAGGTTTACCCATTAGACTAGACTGGTTGGTCAGCAAGCCCCAGGGATGTCTCTACCTCACCATCCTGGGCTTTTATGTGCATGGTACCATACCCAGCATTGTATTTTTACATGGATACTAGGGATGAGGCTCAGATCCTCAAGCTTTCAAGACAAGCACTCTAACTTACCAAACTATCTCCCCAGGCCTCCTATGTGCATTTCAAGTGCCCTATGGCATATTCACCCAGGAACTCTAAAGATAATTAAAATCAATGGTCAGAAATAACTCCAGGGGGAAAAATTGCAATGTTAGAAGCCTGTGTTTCTAACCCTAAAGACCCAGAAACTTCTCTCAATAAGTCTTCTATGTCTGGATAGCGGCAACAAGTAGCATTCCCACCAACACAAATTGCAGGCACTAAGACCCAGAGGAGCTGGAAGTCGGGGCTGAACTGAACATAATCAGCCTGTGAGCAGGAGAGCTGGTAATGAAATTAGGAAGAATTGCATTTTGCAAGCATTTAGCAAGCCTCTAATTGCATACTGTCTGCATTCTGCCTTGTAAAGCCATTTGAATCACCATAATTAGCCTATTTTGGGAAGGCAGTATTCTAAAAGTCAGAATTTTCAAGCTGGAGAAACTTTCCTTAAGAAACAACACACTAACATGGAGGGGCCATCTGTCCTTGATGGAGGCCAAGAGCTTTGTGACCCCCTAGTTAGACTTTTTCAGTCTCTCTCTCTCTCTCTCTCTCTCTCTCTCCTCTTTCCCTCCCTCCCTCCCCCTTCCTCCCTCTCTCCCCCTCACTCCCTCTCCCTTCCTCCTTCTTTCCCCCTCCCTCCCTTCTTCCCTGTCTCTCCCTCCCTCCTCCCTCTCTGTTTCTCTCTGTAGCTCCCTTCCTCCCTCTCTCTCTCTTTCTATGTCTCTTCCTTCCTTTCTCTCTGTCTGTCTCTGTTTCTCTCTGTCTCTCCCTTTCTCCCTGTCTCCCTTCCTCTCTCTCCCCCTCCCTCCCTTCTTCCCTCCCTCTCTGTCTCTCCCTCCCTCTCTCTGTTTCTCTGTCTCTTCCTTCGTCCCTCTCTCCCTCCCTCCCTCCCTCCCTCCCTTTTTCTCTGTCTCTCTGTCTCTCCCTTTATCCCTCTCTCCCTCCCCCCTCTCTTTCTGTCTCTGTCTCTCTCTTATCTCACTATGCAACAAGTAAAGCTAGCTTCGAATTCTGAAATTTGCTATGTAGACCAGGTTGGTCACAAACTCCCAGAGACCCATCCAGAGTACTGAAATCAAAGGCCTGTATCACCATGCCCAGTTACCCATCCAGACCTTAATGCAAGTGGAGAAACATCTACTGTTGGGAGCAAGTAGAAAGGGGAGTGTTAGTTAAATGTGCACTGGCTATCTGTCATGGGCCAGACCCTCAGAAGAAAGGAGCAAAGGAGAAGGGGAAAGGGGGAAGGTGTGTCCTGAGGGCTAGCAACCCTAGGCTTTTGGTTAAAAACAACGTAAAATGGTAGTGTTGATCTATCTTGACAACTGAACTGGTACCAGGGGTCACCCAAGAATTCCTATAGAGCCTCTACCCACCACACTGCCTTGGAGGAATTAAGTATGAATGGAAACACAGAATAAGTTACTCTGAAAATAATGAATGGGAAAATACCAAGGCTTAATGTTAATGAAGTTAGCCAGCCGAATCTGGGGACTATGTGGCATTCCCCCCAAGTTTAGGCCCTAGGGTAAGTGGTCATGTTTCCTATACTTTTTCATGTTTGCCACATTGCCCACAGCTTGTGTTACTTTTGTGATTAAAAAAATCCTGACAGAGAAAAGGAAAATAACACCATGACCTGAGATCAGACATATGTAGAACTTGTGATGCTGAGCTAGAGTCAGTGAGATCAGGAAGGTAGATACCAGAGAAGAAAATGGCAGGGTTTGGCCTGGGGACATAGCTCAGAGATGGAATAATTGCCCAACAAGGGCAAGGCCCTGGATTCTATTCCTAGGACTGGAAGGGGCATATTGTGTTTGATAAAGACACTTTGGTTCCTTGTGCTATAAAAAGGAAGGAATCGGTGTGCACATGTTACTAGTTTAACAAGCACACACTGCTAACAGTTTGTTTGTTCTGAACCAACTCTCTCCCAGGCCAGATGCTCCAGATTCAGGCTTTTTAGAAGTGCCTGAGCCCTCATGTCCACAGAATGATGGGAGAACACAAAGGATACAAGAGAAGCAGACGTCATATGCTTAGCACCATGGTTGACACCTGACCAAACCACACACACACACACACACACACACACACACACACACACACACACACACACACCACGTAGGCAGGCACACAGTAAATGTAAAAAGCATGAAAAATGAAAGCATTTAAGCTGCAGAAATGAGTTTAGATGTGTGAGTTATCCACCAAAGCTCAAGCACACATGTAGGATAGCTCGTGGAATGGAGACTAAATGAATTGTAATATGTCCATGCTGTTGTGAAAATAATGAAGAAATTCTTCATACACTGATCTGTAAAGACTCCTCCCATGCAAGAGAGCTCCGTGCAGAAGGGTATGCACATAGGTGTGTCACTGTTGTCTTCAAAAGACAAGAACGGCCAGGTGTGTGGTAAATACATGTAACCTGGCAACTGAAACAGGAGAATCTTCAATTCAAGCCAACCTAGGCTACACAGTAAGAACAGGATGGGACTTGGAAAATGGCTCAGTGGTTGTGAAAGAAAGAAGACCAAAGATCCCCAGAACCCAAGTAAATGCTGGGTGGCATGGCAATTCACATGTAAAACTCACATGGCAACTCCTCAGAAAGCAGAAATGGAGGATCCCCGGAGCAAAGTGGCTAGAAAGACTAGCAGTAACGGGGATCCTGGTCTCTGGATTTGATCGACAGGCCTGGCCTCAAAGAATAAGGAAGAACTATATAGAAAGATTCCCCAATCATCTCAGGCCAACACACATATACACACACAGACCCAACCCTCCACACACACACATACACACATACTCAAACACATGCAGAAACATACACACATATCACACACAGAGGAAATGTTTAAGAACGAGATGGGAGAACAGAATAAAGATAAAATATATTTTAAATGTGCAAGTAACAGAGTTATTATTGCAAACACGTGGCATAGTAGTATGAAAACCAGGTAAGTTAGAGACAAGTGTGGATAGGAAATTATTTTTATAAACCTTTACATGCAAACATGATATGTGGACCATGAGAATCCCTAATCTTGAAAAACACAACTGAATTTTTTAATCATAAAGACAGATATTGTTGTCATTTGAATAATAATTCTTAGAGACAAATCTCAACCAAGATTGAGATGTAGGCCTTTTTCTCCCTCGAAACTCTCCCATGTACCCCTGTTACCGTCTTTCAAACTTATAGCCTCTTTTTCTTTGTGTGCATGTGTGTGTGCATGCGTGCGTGCGTGCGCGTGTGTGTGTGTGTGTGTGTGTGTGTGTGATAAAATATATACTTTTTATATTTTCTTCAAGTCAGGATTTCTCTATGTAGTCCTGACAATCCTGGAACTCACTCTGTAGACCAGGCTGGCCTCAACTCAAAGATTGTCTCTGCCTCTCAAGTACTGGGATTAAAGATGTGTTGCTACCACTGCCTGACTATAATATTGGGGAGAAGGAGGAGGAAGAAGAGGAAATCTAGAAATTGGATGGGCAAGGATGGGAGGTTGGAAGTGGTGATAAGGAGAGCAGTTGGGAGAATAAAAAAAAATCTTTTCAAAAGACATTGTATGACATTCTCAAAGAATAAAGTATTGCAAAAACAGTGTTTGAAAATAAAGCGATATCATTTTAAAAGATTGAGATGTAGGGCTGGGGAGATGGCTCAATTAGTGAAGCGCTTACCATGCAAGCACCAGTGTACAAAGGCTTGCCCCTGCAGCTCCAGGGCCAGGGAGATGGAGACAGTGGATCCCTGGGGCTTGCTGGCCAGCCAGTCTAGCTAAATTGCAAGCTCCAATTTCAATGAGAGATCCTGTCTCAAAAATAAATAAATAAGTAAATAAATAAATAAATGGTAGAGAGCAGTTCTATCATTGACCACTGGCCCCCAGGCCTCCATGTGCTACACAGAGAGAGAGAAAGAGAGAGAGAGAGAGAGAGAGAGAGAGAGAGAGAGAGAGAGAGAGGGAGGGAGGGAGGGAGGGAGGGAGGGAGGGAGGGAGGGAGGGAGGGAGGGAGGGAGGGAGGGAGGGAGAGAGAGAGAGAGAGCAGTCCTGACACTGACCACTGGTACCCAGGCTTCCATGTGCTACATACAAACACACACACACACACACACACACACACACACACACACACACACACACACACACACACACACACAGCAGTCCTGACATTGACCACTGGCCTCCAGGCCTCCAGGCCTCCATGTGCTACATACAATCACACACACAACTAAGCAAATAATCTAGGTGTTTTCCTGTCTATGGAGATGCAGTTCAAGCCCATCTCTCAGAAGGAGGTCTGATGTCCCTATTTACATGGCAGCCATTGGGGAGGTCTCCGCTGCCATTTCAGGAAACAGTGTACACAGAGCAGTTACCTTGTCAGTGATTTTCAGGTCACAGCCGGCCTTCAGCAGTGTCTCCACCAACTCTACATTCCCAAGATCAGCAGCTACGTGCAGAGGGGTCTGCTGCCTCTGCCGCGAGAGACCAAGAGACGTCAGCCTGTTATGGAAGCGGGAGAGCGCGCTCCACACATGCTTACAGGGGAAAATGGGTAACAACGTATCCTGTATCCTTACGTGGGCACCGGGGGACACACTGCAGCAGCATTTTAAAGTACTGAAAGACTAGAGGAGGTTATGGTGAGGACACAGGCAGTCCAAATATCCAGAAATTAGCTCAAGCTGGACTATTTCCAGAAGGGTTTCTGGAGGTCAGATAAAAGCCAGCATTCCTTAGGAACTGGTGAAGCAGGTTCCCGTCTGTCTAAAGGAGTCATTTCCCTTATCTCTGGCAGAAGGGACACATAGCTGCCTGCGGGGCCTATCAGCTTGTGGAAGCCCAGGCTGGCCTCCAGGCTCCCTCAGTATCACACGTACCTTACCTGGCCCTTCCCACCACCACCCATTTGTCCACACGGTTTGCCCACCCCGCACTCTTCCTCTCTGTTCCTGTCCTCCCTTGCTATCCCTGTGTTCTCTCAACGCTCCGCTCCGTTCTCTCTCGCTGTTCTCTCTGACTATCTATTCTCCCCCCATATGCTCTCTCTCTCTAGCAGATAGCCCCGGCCGTGTCCAGTCTGCTTTCTTTGCTCTCTGCTCTGGACTCTTCCAGGTGCCTCTGGATGTCCTCTCTCCAATCACAATAGAAAGCTTCCCCCAGTAACGGAGTGGTCACATCAGCAGTTCCCATACTGCAGCACCTCTCCTCAGCTGCATGTGCTTGGTAATTAGCCATTATATAAGCCTTATATAAACATACAGGATATCGGCAACTATTAGATCAACCCCAGAGCTTGCTGTGTGGTCCTGGAACCGTAGTCCCAGCTGTGTGGGAGGCTGGGCAGGAGGAGTCCTTAAGCCCGGGAGTTTGTGGTCTATCTGAGAAGTGTAACAAAACCTCATTTCAAAAAACTTTTTTTCAGTGCAAGGTACATAGAATTGGCAAATTCCAAAAGACAGGAAGGATGGTGGTTTCCAGGGGCTGGGGAGTGGGAAAGGGGAAGTTCTGGTACTTAAAAATTATTCAAATGGTTACTAATGTCATGCATTTTACCGTAATAAAACGACTTCCAAGGCTTACAAAGGAAAATCTATTTATTTATGACATAATATTAAAAAGTATTAGGAGGAGCCTGGAGAGATGGCTCAGAGGTTAAGAGCACTGGTTGTTTTTCCAGAGGACCAGGGTTCAAATCCCAGCACTCACATGGCAGCTCACAACTGTAACTCCAGCTTCAGGAGTTCCAACACCCTCACACAGACACACATGCAGGCAAAACACCAATGCACACAAAAACAAGTAAATCTTAAAAAAAAAAGCGTTAGGAGACAAGGCATTATATCTGGCTAAGTTTAATCTACAAATGCACAGAAAAAGAAGAAAAATTCATTGGTAATGCTAAAAATGGCGATGTTTAGATAGAGACTAAAGGCTATTTTATCACTTTCTTGATGCTTCCCCCTGTCTACATTATTGTGAAAGACTTCTGATTTCTTAGTGGAATCATCGCCACCCTGACCTCCTACAGAAAGGGGCAGTGTGAAGACATCTAGACAGACAGGGACTCCGGATATGATCCAGCCCCACTCCCGCACCAGGATGAGGAAGCCACTTCCACGGGGAAGGGCTGCACAGCCGCCTGAAGCAGAAGTTCTCTTCCTACCAAAAAAGGCAAAGGCAATGGCTTAACTAGTAAGGGCCACCAGCAGGTGGCAGTGTGCCCCTCTGGGGACTCATCACCCAACACGCACACTGGTAAACCCATCGAAGGCCTGTCTGTGCTGTTTCAACAGGTGTGCTTGACACTACTGCTGTAAGTCCAGGACACAGGGAGCACCAAAACAAGAGTTAGCTTTCTTCAGAAGAATGGCCTTCTTAGACATATTTATACATTCTGATTCTACAGCCTTTAAGTGAAAAATATAAACTTTTAATTTTGTCTGTCTATTACTAACATAACAAAAAGTTTGACCTGATAAGTTCTAGTTGTGTAACTGATCGGCAGGCATGACAAGCCCTCCTTCCCTAGAGTGGGATCCAGCCAGTTCTGTAGGAGCCAAAAATCACACATGAACACAAGGCACTGCCTATTTAGCAAAAGGTTTTCACTTTAGGAAAGATTTGAGACATTAACAATTTTGAACAAGCAAATATATTTAATAACCATGGCATGGAATTCTGGCCCCAACTTGTGGGCTATTGAAGCACAGAAGAGGGAGGCACCCCAAAGGAGGGAGGGAGGGAGTGCAGGCAAGTCTCCCTTCTGCACAGGTCACAAATTAACCAAAGGGCTGGAGCTGGAGGAGACCCAAAAAGGATCAAGTCACCAGCAGGGGAAGAAACGGGGACAGGGTAGATTGGGACAGGTGAGCCCCTCTTCCTGCCCTCCCCCCAACCTAGAGGACGCAGGTAAAGATTACCTGAAAAGAGGCTGCACGTGGCTCAGGCCCCCAGAAACGCTTCCCCCTGGAAGGGGGCAGCTCACAGAGGCTACAGGAGTCCATTGTTTGCTGCTCCACGGGGTCTATCTTCAGCTGGGATGTTTGATTCTGTCCCAGCTCATTGAATATCTGGTGATCTTTTTATTTGTTGTTTGTTTTAATTCCCAGTCTCTTTTGCCTTCTGGCATAGAAGATACTCAACATGGAAACTAAGCTTCCTTCGTATGGGAACCGGGTTCAGGCCAAGGAAAACATTTCACACTGTGGAGCGACTTTTGATTTAAAGAGCCTCTGGCAACTTGCCTTGGCACTGTTTATCCAAAGCCCTGGCTATGCCTCTTAAAAATGAACGACTTGATTACATACCCACAGAATCCCAGTTTGCCCATGCAGAAAACAGAAGTGTGGGGACAGAATGCGGGTTACAGAAGAAACGTGACGGAAAAAGGATGCACACGCTGCCTCCCAGAAATTTTTTTTAGGCACCTTGAACCTAAGCAGAGTTCCCCGCTCATACCTGGTGTTGAAACACCAAGAACAGAGCAGAGCGTCCAGGCCCACCGCCACTTACCTGATCTAAGATGTCAACATCATGCTGAGCGCTTAATAAGCTGTTCACAACCGTAGGGTGGTTGTTGATGACTGCTAAGTGAAGAGGGGACTCCCTAGACTGCAGAAAGAAAGAAAAATTGCAAATCCGGAAGCATCTAGTTTCAACATTCAAATCCCGAAGCAACTCATCTCAGCCATCACTCTCTGGTGATCTCTGAGAATTAAAACAGTCCACCTCAGTAGGGGACCACAGGAAGCCTCCAGCAATCAGTGTCATGCCCAGGCTGCCGGTCGTTCTGGGCATATATGACAAGCTCCTGCTATGGGCCCATCTGTTCAGGGGTTAGAGATTTATCTTTTAATGAAGTCACTGTTAGGTTTCAAACCTGGGACAAACAGCTGAGATGCCTATTTAACATATCAAAGCAGACACTGGCCTCCAGGTTGTCCCAGCATCCCTCAGTCCATACCTGGCTGGCATACTCCACCCCCTACCCTGAACTCTGCAGCCCAGGGGTCTGGGTTGCCCTTTCCTATATAATCCAAAAATTTTGGTTACCTGCCCCTTTTGCTCCTTTGGGCCTCCTGACTGCTGCACCTGGTTCTCCTCTCTCCCGTCTCCCTCCCCCACCTCCTCAGATGGCCCAGCCCAGTCTGGCCATGTCCACTGTGGACTCTCCCAGATGTCCCTGCCTCTGGCTACACTCTCCCACATATCTATAATAACCCTCCTCCTCCACCTTACCTAGAAACCTTCCCCTTCCTTTTTATTTTTTTTAATTCAGCCACACAGCTATTTAGTTTCAAAGTTTAAGTGATTTAGAGGAAGCGTCAAATGTGCTGAGAAGGCATGAGGAGCGGGGGAGGGCTGGCCCTCCTGGAAGCTAGAAAAGGCTTCCTTGAAGAACTGGACAAGGAAGTCTTAAGGCTCAGCTGAGGACTTCTCCAGGCCAGCCCTGGAGAGCCAAAGGACAAAAGGAGTGGCCACAAAGGAGGAAATGCACACACAGTCAGCACTTCCTGGTCAGAAGCAAGCCACACTCAGTTCCCCAGGGCTGGTGGTCCTGTCTACTCAGGGCTCAGTGCTCCTCCACAGAGGCCACCCGTGCTCCTTCAGTGTCCTCCTTTAACAAACAACCTGTCTTCTTTACCTCACCCCACCTGGGTCTCCCGACCCTGCTCACTCCTTCCTCCATCCCCTCTCTTACTCAACCCACCAGACGCCAAGCCACACACGGTCTCAAACGCCCCTGCTACCTCACCTCCACCCAGCCACGCTGGCCTGCTGAGCTTTCTGGGAGGAGAGAAGGCAGCTAAGGACTGAGGAAGGAGCAAGGAACAAAGGGGCAAAAGCAGTTAAGGCATGAACTAGATGAGTGAGATGAGGGGCTTGAACAGTGGAGGAAGAAGGGGGCAGGGGCAATCAGTGAGACTGCAGCCCAGTGGTGGCCCCAGGGCTGCTGGGAACAGAATAGAGAAGGGGTGGTTAGGGTAACCTGCAGCATCACTCAAGTGTGGAGACAACGTTGGTGTCAGGCACACTCAGCGCATCCTCTCCTGGTTCTTACTACACACTCACTACCCGCAACGTTCATCCTGTTTTAAACACTAGGTTAAGCAGGTGTGGTCCAGGCCTCTAATCTCAGCACTCAAGAGGCAGGCAGGCAGTTTAACTAGGCTACATAGGGAGTTTCGGGCTACCTTAGACTACACAGTAAGAACCTGGCTCAAAAAACATAGGACAAAACAAGACTAGTTTAAATAACTGCTCTTAAAAGCTGTGGAATCCACGGTAACCCTAGGAGTTGGACCCTATATGCCCTACCTTACACATAGCAGATTGGTAACTCTAAAATAACAAGGAAGAGACAGACAGGCCTTGAGCGCAGACCTTCCAGAGTTCTCCATCTGCATGATGGGGATAGGCTGATGGACCAGACATGAGAAACAGGGAGGGCTGAGTGAGAGGCTGTCTGGGGGTGAGCCACGGAGACAAGATGGCACTGGGGTACCCATGGGGGTCACCTGAGAGGGAGACTGTGAGGGTCTCCTCTGCTTGGAAATAAGCCCCCCGCCCCAGAAGCATGAAGCAAGAACAAAGAGACAGCAACCTTTGCCTCAAAAACGTGGTCCTTATTATGGCCAGGGCCACCCACCTTGCTGGAAGTCCACTTCTCCTGAGAATGAGGAAGCCTCCTTGGCCTGAGCTAGGTAAATTAGAGCCAAACCCTCTAACTCCATGCTCTAAAAATTATCGGACATGGTTCAGATCACATCCTTCCTTTCAAGTCAGTGCCATGAATAGGAACGGCTCAGCACAAACAGAGAAAATAATATTCACGGGACAGAGAAAAATACAGTGGGGCATAGAGGAATGCTTCTTGTCAGATTCCAGCACAGAGGGCCTCTGTTTGTTCTGCCAAAGCCAATCCAAACTTCAGAGAAACCTCAATCAGTAATAAAGGATTGATTTTGAAAAACCACAAGATCATTTGGAGATGGAGAAACGGTTTATTTTCTCCACACCCACAGCAAGGGCGGCCGTGGCATTTTCCAGGCTGGTGAGATCCCTACGGGAGTAGAGGCACCTCTAGACACCTGAGACTTACTATAGCAAACACATCTTAAACACAAAGATTTTGTTTTGTTCAGGGACTTCAATGACTTTCTAAATTTCACCACTTGGATCTTATTTCTCATGACTAAGACTCAAAAACAAAACAAAACAAAGCCAGCGTTCCCTTAAAAGAATCCTTCCCTCATGAAATATCTCATCCAGGGCATTCGCAGCACCGGCACCCAAACCTGGTTGACTGGTATGGACTCACTTCCTTCTGCTGTTGCAGATCAGCGTTCTCACTGAGAAGAAAGTTGACAAGGGATGTGTGGCCGTTCCGGGTGGCTGTCTGCAAAGCACTGACGTTGAGCTGCAAGGAACAGATGGAGAGGGCAAGAGGGATTCCGTTACTATCGGCACGCAGTCTGGTGCTCAGTACATGGTAATTAATTTATGCATGAAATAGTACAACTATTTAAAAAAGGAACCCCAACGTGTTTCTGATTATTCTGGGGTCTGTCACTTCAATGCGTCTCTTATTTATCATGTCATATAACCCCGTGGCCTGACTGGGTCTCCAAAATTCATAATCGTGGTGAGATGAGGTATAGGGGAGGAGACATCAGGAAGTGGTAATGTGGGAGTGGAGCCCTCATGATGGTGTCCCTGCTCCTGTAAGAGGGTCCAGAGGGCTAGCTGCTCCTCCCGCAGCCATGGGAGGACATAACAAGTGGCTGCCAGTGAAGTCGGAAGAACATCGTCATTGGAACCCCACCCTGTTAGTGCCCGGGCCCGGGGTTTCCAATATCCAACTAGGAGAAACAAATGCTGGCTGCTTAAGTCACCAGCTTTGTTATTATTGTTATCATCATCATCATCATCATTACTATTGCTATTTTTATTACTATTTTAGCAACCTGACCTAAGACATTGAGAAGCTATGACTGAGGCACATATGAGTTAAATCCCTATTTCCTTAATCACGTTTACTGCTATGGTCTGAGCAAGTCTTTTCCTTGAGTTAAAATAGGTGGTTGACATTGACTTCAAAAAGGACCTCAATGGCTTCTGGCTCCCTGCCTCTGTTTATTCCCAGCTCTCCTCTTTGCCAGGAATGGCTTCAAAGCTTAGCAAGGTTTCCACCTTTGTGAAGTGTTGCTTCTTGACCCTTCTACCCGTTTCCTTTCACAACTCTCATCCACCCACTTCTACTACCCCATGCCACTTTCCAGTGCCTAAATAGCTCCGCTTAGTGCCTGAGCTAAATGGTACTCAGATCAAAATCGTGGCCTACTCTTGATGAGGCTTCAGTCAATCTCCAAGCAGCCTAGAGTGAGAACGGGCAACAATGAAAGCCAATGAATTAGTTATGGTTGATTAAAGGATTGCCATGAAACATATTCAGGCCCTCCATATAAGAGCATTGTAGAGAACTGCTTTCCCCAACTGTGTTGATATCCCCCGACCTACTTGCCACTCCCCTATCAACAGCTAGGATTCATTTCTTTACTCCCTTGACTCTTGGTGGACGTGTAACTTCTTTAACCAGTGGTTATAACAGAAGTGACAGAGGAACCGGTTCTAGGCAGGGCCCCTAACTAGCCTGGCAGCTTCCTCCCCCTTCCTTTTGTACTGATCATTCTTTAGCACTTCCTCTTGGGACCAGCTGACAAGCTATCCAGGGGAACACCCTACATAGAGGTGCGGCAGTTGACCTCCCAGCTAACAGCTGGCAACATCTTCCAGGTAAGTTAGTGAGCCATCTTGGATATCTAGCTCAGAGAAAACTTTATATGACTAAAATCCTGACCACCCTCTGACTATAATCATGTAAATAGACTCAAAGTAGGATTATCACAGATGAGCCCAGTTAACCCCCTGTGAAAGTTTTCAAAATCAGAACGCATTTCCTTTTGTTCAGTCAAAATAAACAATACCAGGAGGTTATAAAAGAGGGATCTGACATACATATACTTAGTGGTGAGAGCAATCCTAATTACTTTTCTGTTTTTCCACTGTGACAAAAAAGCAAAACACTATTACCAAGGTAACTCATAGTTTAGAAGGTGAAGGTGAGCCCATGACCTTAACAGCAGGTAGGCAGGCAGGGCACTAAGGCAGTAGCTGAGAACTTACATTTACATATTGAGTCAACAACCAGAGAGAGTGCTAACTAGGAATGGTATGGGCTTTTGAAACCTGAAAGCTCACCCTTAATTACATACTACCCACAATAAGACCACATCTCCTAATCCTTCCTAAACATTTCCACCAACCGGGACTGAGTATTCAAACACGAACCTATGGGGCACTTTTATTCAAAACACCACAAGAAGTATTCTCAAAAGACTTCACAAAAGGCTCTGAGTCTCTGGAGTAAAAATACTCCTGGAGGTTGGAAAAATGACTTAGCACTTAAGAGCATGTACTGTTCTTGCAGAGGACTTGAGTTTGGTTCCCAGCACCCATGCAGGTGGCTCACAACCACCTTCAATCCTAGCTCCAGAGATATGACATCCTCTTTTAGCATCCTCCAGCAACTGCACGCACATGCACATACCTTGCCAAACATATAAACATACACATGCATTCAAAAGTTAAAAATAAATCTTTAAAGTAATATTCCTGCCAGGATGTCTACCTAGTAACCTCCTGCTTGACTTGGACCTAAGACTTTTGCTATTGATTCAGACAGTCAACAATTTTTATTTCAAACATCTAAAGAAATCCTCCTTAAATTAGACCTTAAGAATGTCCCTTGGCGGATATACCTTCTTCTCGGCACCACATGGAACCTTCTCTAAAATTGACCACATAATAGGAAACATAGCAAATCTCCACAGATACAAAAAAATTGGAATAACCCCCTGCATCTTATCAGACCACCATGCATTAACATTAGAATTCAACAATAACACAAATCGCAGAAACCCTACAAACTCATGGAGATTGAACAATGCACAATTGCACCATCCCTGGGTAAAGGAACAAATAAAAAAAGAAATTAAAGACTTCCTCGATTTCAATGAGAATGAAGACACAACATACACAAACTTATTGGACACTTTGAAAGCAGTGCTGAGAGGAAAGTTTATAGCACTAAGTGCCCACATGAAAAAACTGGAGAACAGTCATACTAGAGAATTAATAGCACAGCTGAATGTTCTAGAACAAAAAGAAGCAAACTCCCCAGGAGGAGCAGACGCCAGGAAATAATCAAATTGAGGGCTGAAATCAATCAAGTAGAAACCAGGAAAACATTGAGAAGAATCAATGAAACAAAGAGTTGGTTCTTTGAGAAAATCAACAAAATAGACAAACCTCTGTCCAAACTAACCAAAAGACAGAGAGAGAACATGCTAATTAACAAAATCAGGGATGAGAAAGGGGACATAACAACAGACTCTGAGGAAATCAAGAGAATCATCAGGGCATACTTTGAAAATCTGTACTCCACAAAATTTGAAAATTTAAAGGAAATGGACAATTTCCTGGATAGATATCACTTGCCAAAACTAAATCAAGAACAGATAAATAATCTAAACAGACCTATAACCCCTAATGAAATAGAAGCAGTCATCAAAAGTCTCCCAAACAAAAAAAGCCCAGGCCCAGATGGCTTCAGTGCAGAATTCTACCAGAAATTCAAAGAAGAGCTCATTCCAATACTCGTCAAAGTATTCCACACTATAGAAGCAGGAGGCTCACTGCCAAACTCTTTCTACGAGGCTACAATTACCTTGATACCCAAGCCACACAAAGACACAACTAAGAAAGAGAACTATAGACCAATTTCCCTCATGAACATTGATGCAAAAATACTCAATAAAATACTTGCAAACCGGATTCAAGAACACATCAGAAAAATCATCCATCATGATCAAGTAGGCTTCATTCCAGGAATGCAGGGATGGTTCAACATTAGAAAATCTATCAATGTAATCCACCATATTAACAATCTGCGAAAGAAAAACCACATGATCATCTCACTAGATGCTGAAAAAGCCTTTGACAAAATCCAGCACCCCTTCATGATAAAGGTCCTAGAGAGATCAGGGATAACAGGAACGTACCTGAATATAATAAAAGCAATATACAGTAAACCAACAGCTAACATCAAACTAAATGGAGAGAAACTCAAAGCAATTCCTCTAAAATCAGGAACAAGACAAGGCTGTCCACTCTCTCCATATCTCTTCAATATTGTACTTGAAGTTCTAGCTACAGCAATAAGACAACAAAAGGAGATAAAGGGGATACAAATAGGAAAAGAAGAAGTCAAACTTTCATTATTTGCAGATGATATGATAGTTTACATAAGTGACCCAAAAAACTCCGCAAGGTTACTCCTAGAGCTGATAAACACCTTCAGCAATGTGGCAGGATACAAGGTAAACTCAAAAAATCAGTGGCCCTATTATATACAGATGATGAAGTGACTGAGAAAGAAATCAGAGAAACATCACCTTTTACAATAGCCAAAAACAGCATCAAATATCTGGGGATAATGTTAACCAAGGAAGTGAAAGACCTGTATATCAAGAACTTTGTGTCTTTGAAGAAAGAAATCAAAGAAGATACCAGAAAATGGAAAGATCTCCCATGCTCTTGGATTGGTAGGATCAACATAATAAAAATGGCAATCTTGCCAAAAGCAGTCTATAGATTCAATGCAATCCCTATCAAAATTCCATCACAATTCTTCAAGGACCTGGAAAGAACATTAATCAACTTTATATGGAAAAACAAAAGGCCCAGGATAGCCAAAACATCCCTATACAATAAAGGAACTTCAGGAGGCATCACCATACCTGACTTCAAGCTCTATTATAGAGCTATAGTCCTGAAAACAGCTTGGTATTGGCACAAAAATAGGCAGGTAGACCAATGGAACCGAATCGAAAGCCCTAATTTTAACCCACACACCTATGAACACCTGATTTTTGACAAAGAAGCTAAAACTGTACAGTGGAAAAAAGAAAGCATCTTCAACAAATGGTGCTGGCATAACTGGGTAGTGGTATGCAGAAGACTGCAGATAGATCCATGTTTATCGCCTTGTACAAAACTTAAGTCCAAATGGATCAAAGATCTCAACATACATCCAGCCACACTGAAACTTTTAAAAGAGAAAGTGGGAGATACTCTTCAACGAGTTGGTACAGGAAGCCACTTCCTAAACATAACACCAGTGGCACAGGCACTGAGATCAACAATTAACAAATGGGACCTTCTGAAACTAAAAAGCTTCTGTAAGGCAAAGGACACAATCAAAAAGACAAAAAGGCAGGCCACAGAATGGGAAAAGATATTCACTAACCCTACATCTGACAGAGGGCTAATCTCCAAAATTTACAAAGAACTCAAGAAACAAGTCTCCAAAACACCAAAGGATCCACTTGAAAGGTGGGGTACAGAGCTAAATAGAGAATTCTCAGTAGAGGAGGCTAAAATGGCCAAGAGACACTTAAGAAAGTGCTCAACATCCTTAGCCATCAGGGAAATGCAAATCAAAACAACTCTGAGATACCATCTTACTCCTGTCAGAATGGCTAGAATCAAAAACACCGAAGACAATTTATGCTGGAGAGGATGTGGAGAGAGAGGAACACTCCTCCACTGCTGGTGGGAATGCCAACTCATACAGCCTCTTTGGAAATCAGTATGGAGATTCCTCAGGAAAATGGGAATTAATCTACCACTAGACCCAGCAATTCCACTCTTAGGCATTTATCCAAATGAGGCAGGTTCATACAACAAGGGCATCTGCTCCACTATGTTCATAGCAGCATTGTTTGTAATAGCCAGAACCTGGAAGCAACCTAGATGCCCCTCAACTGAAGAGTGGATAGAGAAAATGTGGTACATTTACACAATGGAGTATTACTCAGCAGAAAAAAACAATGGAATCTTGAAATTCGCAGGGAAATGGATAGCACTGGAAGAAGCCATCCTGAGTGAGGTAACCCAGTCGCAAAAAGACAAACATGGTATGTACTCACTCATATATGGATTTTAGATATGGATCAGGATAGTGCCAGTCTGCACTTCCACAGATAGAGAGTCTGGGAAACAGGAAAGAACCTAAAAGATATGCATATATGCATAGTACCCAAGAGAAGAGGATGGAGACAAGATCCTCTGAATGGATGGGGAACAGGGCGAGGGGGGGTAGTGGGACCTGGGAAGAATAGAGGGGGTAAAGAGGAAGGGAGTTGGTCACGGGGGAACAGGAAGTTGAGGGGGCGGGGGTAGAATAGGGGGAAGAGGGAATCATAGGATCGAAGACAGATCAGGCACCAGAGTGACCTCGAGTGATCTAAAGGTATAACATCAATTGGCAAGCTAAGCAATAGTGGAAGGACCACCTCGAATGCCCATTCCTGATAATGAACTTGATGTCTATAACTATCCGGGAGCCTTCATCCTGGGACTGATGGAAGCAGAGGCAAACACACAACTAAGCACTGAACTGAACCCAAGGAACCCAGTGACAGAGAGAGAGGAATGATGAGCAAATTGGCAAAGAATGGGCTGGCAAAACCAGCAGAGACGGCTGATCTGAACAGGGGAGTGCGCTTGGACCCCAGACCGACAGTGGGGAGGCCAGAATGGGACTGATCTGGACCCCCCAAATGTGAGTGCCAGTGAGAAGGCCTGGACAACCTATGGGGCTCTGAGCTGTGGATCAGTGTCTATTCCTGGTATACAATCTGTCTTCATGTGCCTATAGCACAAAGAGAGATGCTCTCTCAGCCTGGACTCTTAGGGGAGTGCCTTGACCCTACCAAGAGTAAAATGATAGACTCTAGACATCCCCTATGTGGAAGGATTTGGCAATAGGGTGGGAGGGAGGGTGGAAGGGGAGTGCGGGAGGACGGGAGGGAGAGGGAACTGGGATTGACATGTAAAACAAGCTATTTAAAATTAAAATAAAAAAATAAAAAATAAAATAAAAAAAAAGAATGTCCCTTGGCCACAGTGTCCTTGAACAAACTTACAGGCTGCATCCATATCCTACTATAACATTACACAGTCCATAAACTTAATCTTTAGAGATGCTTTTGTGTGTTGAGATTGACACACCATGAGAGATAATACCACACTGTTTTAAGCCACAGAGCTTCACTGGTTTGTTGTGAAGCAGTAGATAGCTGACCAGCCAACTGAAAACTAGTTTGAGCTAGTGTTAAACACTTGTATGGCCTGGCTTAGAAGGCTTCTGAGTACAGGGCTCTCTGTCTCCATCTGTAAAAACAGTATAATAGCCTATTATTGTTTACTTTTCCACTACAGGTTGCTGCCTCAAACTTAGCATTTTAATAAAAAAAATGTATCATCATCAGGCAGTTCTAGAGGTCAAGAAGTATGATGTAGGTCTCAGTGAGCCAAATTCTACTCTGGAGACTGCTGGAAGAACTGGTTTTCAGAAGCTTATATATTTTGGCTTATGACCCCCCCTCTCTGTCTTTAAAACTCAGTAGTATTTAGTTGGTCCTTCCTGCCTCCCTCTTCACTTTAACAGACACTTATGATCATATAATCCAGGATAATCTCATATGACTATTTGATGATTTTGCTATATAATCACATAGTCATGAGTTTATTAGACTAAGATATGGATATCTCTAGGCATGAGGGGGGTTTCCTTCTTCTTGTAATAACCTCCTGCCTCTTTATTTTAAGCCACAATAACACTGGAGAATAAATATGATTTTGTTCATTTTACAAACATAGCTGAGTACTCATTATGTGACAAATTGTATTAGAAGCCTATGTTTGTTAAGCATATCTATTAGATGCCTGATATTAGATTCCGGTAGGATAGACAATAAATTGATCCATGGTTTGGTGGACTGGTAGATTGGTGTATCAGTGTCTTTAGAGTAAAATATAATCAACAGATTCTAGATTCTAGATGCTATTAGAAGAATAACACTGGCCGGTTATTGTCAGCTACAACATGAACTAAAAGAGGTAACTTGATAGCTATGTTGTAAGGAATGACCAAGAATGCCTTTTTGGGTAATGTGACATTTAGACTGAGATCAGAACAATGGAGGCACCCATGGGAAGATCTGAGGCCACCCAAATCAGAAATAAATGTCCGAAGAAGTCAAAGCCGGCATCCTATGGTAAAAGCTGTGGTGCTATGGAACCTTCTATGTAACCCTATAGACACAATGTACACGGCCTATAGGTTTTATAGGAGACAAAGGGACATGTGCAACTTATTTTGTATGTATGAATGCTTTGTCTGCATGTATGTCTGTCTGTACAGTATGTGTATGCCTGGTCCCCATGAAGACCAGATCAGGGTGTCAGATCCCTTGGAGCTGGAGTTATAGTTATAAGCCACCATGTGGGTACTGGGGATTGAACCCCAGTCCTCTGGAAGCCAGTGCTCTTAAATACTGAGCCATCTTTCTAACCCCAGAAATATGTGAAACTTAAGAAAAATAATAATTACTGGTTCCAAGATACCAAGAGAAAGCCACAAAATTGAAGTGAATAAATATTTAATTGTCACATTCCTACTTCATTGATTGTTAAATGTAATTTCATAAAATATTCATTATATTTGTAAACGACTTACAGTTTTCATTTTTTAACCTCTTGGAAATTCCCAAGTATATATACAGTATTCTTAGAAATCAATCACATATAAATTAGATGAAGTTCACTGCAGCCAAATAATTATAAAAATAAAACAAATCTGTTTAGAGTAACAGTGGCAATATATATTAGAGATGTAGGTGCATTTAAATAAATTTGATAACATATGACAAAAGGCTTCCAGAAGCTTGAGTTTTTAAGGCCTACAAAAGTCATCCCAGAGCCATAGTAGTTGATAAAATGCTGAAGAGAGCCTATTGCCCAAACTGGGCAGTCTCTCCGTCCAGCAAAAATGGAGGAAGTCTGCTAACAACCAAATCCATGCTCTTACTCCAAGTATCTCCTTGAAAATGACACAATTGTGTGTTTCGCTCACTAGTGACAGAGAGGCAAAAGAGAACACAAAAGCTATCTCCTAGAGGCCAACCAAAGTTGGTATCAGCAAGGTAAAGCATCTCCATTACTGAACCCATCCCTGCAGATGTAAAAGTAAAATGAAGTCCAAAACACCTTTGATCGTGTGTGCTACTGCAGCTGGCTTCTTACTCCATACTGCTTATTTCCTAGGAGTCTTCTCTAGGGCAGTTGGGAACAGTTCTGAACTATAACGGGTGCTGGGATTATTTACCTATGTTAATTAAAAAAGGCAAGCAAGAGTAACTCCAGAAATTGTGTTAAGTTTTCATTACTATCATGAAGTACTTGAGGTAGGCTAGTTTATAAGGAAGTGAGGTTTATTTTGCTCAGTTGTTACACAAGAAGTACAAATCTCATGGAGTGGTCTCTGGAACGGGACTTTCTAGGTTATATCTTATCACAATTCTATGGTGTATATCTCCATCCATATGAACTGTCTCCCTCTCCTTATAAACTTACCAGGACACAACCAATCATGGGACTCCACCCTAACGAACCAAACACTTTCAAAAGATTGCACCCCTAAATACGATGGATGGCTTAAGTTTCTGCCCTTGCTATCATGAGGCTTTGGAGATTAAACTCCTTAGTGACTGGAAAACACAAACCTATTCAAGAAATGGCTCTGGTAAGAGCTGGATGTGGACTTCTGGCAATAGCTGAGGCTATTGCTGGACGATGGGAGTGTACTGTCCTAAGGCAGAGAATGTGAGCTCGTGCATGTGAAAATCATGGCATAGCCAAATCCTGGTGAAGGCAGAATAGGCAAATATAGAAGCTATGGGGGTTCAGCTGAGGCAGTGAGCCTCAGAGCCCTGCTAACCAGGGAGGCCATCCCAAGGACTTGGAGTCCCAGAATCTTTTATTTTGAAGATGTACTTTTATTATTTTTAATAGGGTATAGGTGTGTGTGTGTGTGTGTGTGTGTGTGTGTAGCATAAATTACATAGTGTGCTACTATGCGGATGAATGTCCAATCCAGTCACACTTTTCCTTGTGAATTCATGGAAACTTCCCGGGAGACTAAGTATACTTCAGAGACATGAGTTCTGAGGAGCAGAACTGAAATGGAGAGCTGGAGAAAGTCACTTTTTAAATCATATACTCTTTAAGGTACCATTTGAATTTTCTGTCCTGAGTTATTTTCATTGTAAGTTAATATTAATCAGAAAAATCACAGTAAACTGTCTGAAGACACAGCCACCAACATGAGCTTGAATGTTTACAATGCCATTGTGGTTTGATCCTGAATTAGTTTCTTGCTCATTCTAGGTTATAGTTTTATCTTGTTTTTAATCTTAAAAAAGTAAAGCTAGTAATAGAGTTGTGGTGTTTTGAATAAGAATGACCCTCATAAGCCAATTGGTGGACTGTTTAGGAAGGATTAGTATTGGAGGAAGTGTGTCACTGGGGGTGGGCTCTGAGGGTTCAAAAGTCATGCCAGGCTGGTTCTTACTCTTTGTCTGCTGCCTGTGGATCAGATGTAAACTCTTAGCTACTGCTCCTGCGCCATGCCTGCCTCCATGCAAGCACCCAGTTAAATGCTTCCCTTTATAAGCTGCCTGGTTCATGGTGTCTCTTCACAGCAATAGGATGGTAATTAAGACACTAGTCTTGAAAGCTTCAAAGTCTATTAGTGCCATGACTCAATAAAAGTATTTTATATTTAGAGGCAGACAGCATCCTGCATTCTTCGGGCCCAGGGTAGCCCATGGAGCTTTCACACAGCAAACTTTTTTCTTTAGTGTCTGCTATCCACAAAGTGGAGTGGAGTGTCTGTCATCTCACGGTGACAGGTCCTTGCTCCTTCTGTCTCTTCATTCATCCCCCACATAAATTGGAGAAATAGCATTGCTTTTGAAGAGACTATCTGTAGTAAATCATTTTTTATGCAAAACTGGACATACTAAAAATTTTATGCAAAACTGAACATACTATAAAAAGCCTCATAAACCATCAATTAAGGACCAAAGTTCCAAAGAGTATTCGAAGTCATTCTCCTACTGCATGGCTGATCACAGCCAGACTGCATACTTTGTTTGGAATGTTGATGTCACTTCCTCCTTCCAGGAGCACTCGACTGCATTCTTCATGACCTCCTTCAACGGCCAACATGAATGGAGTTTCTCCATTCTGGTAAAAAGAAAAAGAAGTTAAAATCCATTTCTCCTTGGAATACAGTAAAAATACTTTGAAAATCAGCATGCTTCCAATATTTTTATGCATGATTCTTTTGTTGTTGTTGTTGTTGTTAGCATTACTTGGCATTTATATGCCAACATATACTGACTGTACACTTTGGTACAGTCAAACCAGATGACTACCCTAGGAGGACAGAATTCACTTTATCCTCATTTCATAGACACCAAAACCAAACATCTGGTGATCAGAGCATTTGTCATCTAGTTATTTTAGCTTATTCAGTCAACTATCCTCAATTCTGTCCTCCTGACCAAGTCGGTCCCAGGACACAGCAGGTCCTTTATGCACATACATGTGCGCAAACTGGAGGAAACACAAACATGCCAGAAAAATAAGAAGCAACAACAAGAGCCAACCCTCTCTGCCAGAGACCACTGGAAAGGCAAAAGAGATAACATGTTGCCTCCTATGTGAAGGCTGTGGTTTGTGAAATAGATTCTCATGGTCTATTGTGTATACAGCTATAATCATGTTTTCCCTATGTCTTTCTTGTCCTGCAGGACTCCAGTGTAAAAACACATACTTATTCTGAAAACAAATGTCATTGTCCTCTTCTTCTTGGAAAGATTTTTTTATGCAATATACTCTGATCACGGGTTCTCTTCCCTCAACTCCTCCCCATCTCCCCACTCACCCAACTCCATGCCCTTTCTTTCTCTCTTTCTCTTAAGGAAAAGAGAAATAAACAAAGCAGAATTAAACACACACACACACAAATAAAACCACAAAATCCAAAACCATAATATACATGCAAACACTAGTCAAACAAAAAATATCCAAACACAGCAACATGAGACAAAAATTCTACAAAAACACCATTGAATTCATTTTGTGTCAGCATCTACTGCTGGGCATAGAGACTCCCTTGAGTGCGGTTTGTATATCCAACGTGACTCCATTGGAGAAAACTCAGTTTTCCTTTGCAAGCAGCTGTCAATTGGGGACAGTTCCTTAGAGCAGGAAGCACGTGTCCACTTCTGCCTCTCAATGCTGGGCCTGCTTGAACTGGTGCAGGCTTTGTGCATGCTGCCCCAGTCTCTGCTGTACCTGGAAGACTGTTCTCTGGTATCATCCCTCCTCCCCTACTCTTACAAATGGCTTCTGAGTGAATTAACAAATTCCCAGCAGAGGATACTTGAAGAAAACAGCAGGACTCTTCAGCGCTCCATTTTATACTTGGTGGCGCTAATGTCTTCGATTTCCTTTTCTTTTTCTAGAAAGTGCCACCGACCTGCCCTTTAAGTCCCGTGGCCAGCTGGAATTTGTGTGTCCACATACCTCGTTGGTCTCATTTACTTCCAGCCTGTGAGTTAGTAGCGCCTGCACCGCTGGGCTGTGACCGCGCATGGCAGCCAGGTGCAGGGCAGTGTTTCCCTCCTGAAAGAGAAAGGCACTCCAGGTGAAACTGCCTGTGCCGAGGAACACAGCCTCCAACACCAGGGCACGTTGTGACTTCTGGAAGCTTCTTCTTTGGTTACAGCAAGGTGTAGACACTATCCAGTTTTAAATAAAACTTATCAATTTAAAGTTTTAAATGAGAAGCCTTGGCTATTTGAACCAGAAGGAGAAAGAAAAAAAAAAGTTCTTGCTTGAATTTGGCACCAATTTTCTAGGGGAAAAAAACAATAAAAATAACTGGACCTAGCCTGTGTTAGGGTCCCCCTGATAAAATCAACCTGAGTAGTAAGTGATATTAGTAACAAATATCAAAAAATATATGGTGCAAACCTTGTAGACCCACATCTTGAAATTTACCCTAAGAAAGCCATCAGAGATGTCCATATGGATGGCTACCTTGTGAGGGTTCCCTTCACAGTTAATGTGGGACCATGTTGGAAGTAGTCCTCAAGGAAGGATAGGGGAGGGTTGGGACTTTCCAGGAATGGGTCCTCCATCTAGGAAGCAATGCATCACAAGCCACTTTGGGGCCAAGTTCATCAAGCTTCTGATTTAGAAGAGCCAAACTCAACACAAAGTAGAAAAATTCAAGAAGTAAACTAATTTCAAAACATTTATGGCTGAGCAGTGGTGGTACACACCTTTAATCCCAGCACTTGGGAGGCAGAGGCAGGTGAATCTCTGTGAGTTCAAAACCAGCTTGGTCTACAGAGTAAGCTCCAGAAAAGTCAGGGCTACACAGAGAAATCCTGACTTGAAAGAATGTTTAAATTTTCTTTTATGAAGTAAAAACTACCAGTCATTGCCAGGCCTGGTGGTACATGCCTTTAATTTCAGCACTCAAGTGGCAGAAGCCGGCAGATCTCTGTGAATTCAAATCCAGGCTGGTCTACACATGAAACACCAGGACAGCCAGGATTAGGTAAAGATCTTGTCTCAAACAAACAAAACAAACAAAAAACTCCACCTACAAAGCATGACAACCTACAGAGAAGGTGGGTTGATTTTACCTGCATGGTCCATGATTCTCTCAGTAATTAGTAACTATTTAAGAACTTGGCTGTCGACCAGAAAAAACCTTCCAGCAATCTGCACACTGATTGTTAATCCCCACATCAACTGTTACTCCTTTGTTGTCAGTAAAAACAAAGTCCAACTCACCTTATCCTTTTCTGAAGAGTGCAGGTTAAGGAAGACAAGCTTTTCAATCATTTCAACATGGCCCCTCTCAGCTGCCAAGAGAAATGGCTTTCTTCCTCTCTGAAATCAATCACATATTTTACGATTATTTCACATTTAGCAAACAATTGGGATAACTGAAAAGGTGTGAGTAACATTTTATTTATTTATCTATTATTTATTTATTTCTGGTTTTTTGAGACAGGGTTTCTCTGTGGCTTTGGTGGCTGTCCTGGAACTAACTCTTGTAGACCAGGCTGGTCTCAAACTCACAGAGATCTGCCTTCTTCTGCCTCCCGAGTGCTGGGAATAAAGGTGTGTGTCACCACTGCTCAGCGTGGGTAGCATTTTAAAGGTAAAGAAGCAGCTATGACAGTCCTTCTGGTTGTATCAATTCCAGCCCCTTCTCATGGGAAGGGGGATGATCATGTCTCTAAACCTAAGCCGGATCCAGTTCTGGGCTGTCATCAGAGCTGTGGAGAACCCCATATCAACAGTGAATCAACTTCATGGAGACAGTGACATGTTCACAAGAGGTCCTCTGAAGCATCAGAGAAGCAGTATTTCAGTCTAACCATCAGCATTCATTTCCCATGCAGCAAGGATTCCTGACTGGACCAACACTTCTTCCACTTAGCTACCTCCTCATACGCTAGCTAGCGCCAGGTCCTCTTTGAAGCAACTGAGCATCACACTAAGACTTACTGATAAAACCATACGAGACAGACCCTTTCTGTAACCAAATCCCACAGAGGGACCTGGAGGCAGAACAAAACATCCAGCTTCATCGGCCACCATTCCGGGCTTGCCCCTCCACCCTCCGGTAGAGAGAGAGAGGTGAGTCCCAGGGCCTCTTCTAGCCCACCTCCCCCTCTTTGAGTCCCCTGACCACAACGACTACCAGACCCTTCCTGCCACCGAACCTCGCAGAGGGACCTATAGGCAGAGCAAAGCTGCCAGCCTCATCTGCAGCCATTCCGGGCTTGCCCCTCCACCCTCCGGTAGAGAGGAGAGTGAGGGACCCCATCTATACCCACTGGAAGAAGAGATGGTATGACAACAGTATAAGAACACATCCAACAACAGAAAGACTTATATGACACCACCAAAGTCTAGGGACTCTACACTATCAAGAAGACCTGAACATCCCAAAGCAGATGATACAGAAGAGAATGGCCTTTAAAAAAAAACCTCATGAAAATGATAGAGGCCCTCAAAGAAGACATGAGAAAATCCTTTAAAGAAATGGAAGAAAAAACAAACTAAAAAATGCAAGAAATCAACAAATCTCTTTAAGAAAGCAAGGAAAGCCAAGAAAAAAAAATCAGATGAAGGAAACAGTTCAAGACCTTAAAACTGAAATAGAGACAATAAAAAACCACAAACTGAGGGAATGCTGGAAATAGAAAAGCTGGGTAAATGGTCAGAAACTACAGATACAAGCATAACCAACAGAATACAAGGGATAGCAGACATAATCTCAAGTACTGAAGATAAATCAGAGGAAATAGATTCATTGACCAAAGAAAATCTTAAATCCAACAAATCCTTAACACAAAATATCCAGGAAATATGGGATACCATGAAAAGACCAATCTTAATAATAATAGGTATAGAAGAAAGCAATCAAGCCCAGCTCAAAGGTGCAGAAAACATACTCAACAAAACTATAGAAGAAAACTTTCCCAACATGAAGAAGGACATGCCTATGAAAGTACAAGAAGCTTAAAGAACACCAAATAGACTGAACCAAAAAAAAGTCCCCTCACCACATAATAATCAAAACACCAAACATACAGAATAAAAAATGATATTAAGAGCAGTAAAGGAAAAAGACCAAGTAATATATAAAGGCAGACCTATCAGAATTACACCTGACTTCTCCATGGGATCTCTGAAAGCCAGAAGGTCCTGGATAGATATTCTAAAAATACTAAGAGACCACAGATTCCAGTCCAGACTACTATACCCAGCAAAACTCTCAATCACTATAGATGGGGAAAACAAGATATTCCATGACAAAATTAGATTTACACAATACATATCCACAAATCCAGCCACACAGAAGGTTCCATAAGGAAAACTCCAACCCAAGGAAGTTAACTACACTCAGAAAAACATGGGCAATAGATAATCTCACTTTACCAAAAGCCAGAAATAGGTGGAAAACTCACACACAATACCACCACCAAAATCGAATCCAAAACAAACAAGAATCAACAATCAATGGTCATTAATATCCCTCAATATTGATGGTCTTAACTCACTTATAAAAAGACACAGTCTAACACAATGAATACACAGATAGAATCCGTACTTCTGCTGCATACAAGAAGCACACCTCAACTTCAAAGACAGATATTACCTCAGAGTTAAGGGTTGGGAATAGATTTTCCAATCAAATGAATCTAAGAAGCAAGCAGGTGTAGCTATCCTAATATCTAACAAATTAAACTTCAAACTAAAATTAATCAAAACAGAGATGAAGAAGGACATTTCATATTCATCACAGGAAAAAACCAACAGGATGAAGTCTCAGTTCTGAACATCTATGCCCCAAATACAAGGCACCCACATTCATAAAAGGAACATTACTAGAACTCAAATCACACATTAAACCCCACACACTTATAGGAGGAGATTTCAACACCCCACTCTCACCACTAGACAGGACCACCAGACAGAAACTTAACAAAGAAAAAAAGAAATTAAAAGAAGTTATGACCCAATTGGGTTTAACAGACATCTATAGAACATTCCGTCCAAATACAAAAAAATATACCTTCTTCTCAGCACCACAAAGGACCTTCTCTATAATCGACCACATATTTGGCAATAAAGTAAACCTTAACAGATACAAAGAAAATTGGAATACCCTTGTATCTTATCGGACATTCATGTCTTAAAATTAGAATTCAACAACACAAATTTCAGAAAACCCACAAACTCATGGAAATTGAACAATGCTCAATTGCATCACCCTGGGTAAAGGAATAAATAAAGAAGTCAAAGACTTGCTAGAATTCAATAAAAATGAAGGCACGACACAACCAAATATATGAGACACTCTGAAAGCAGTTCTAAGAGGAAAGCTCACAGCACTAAGTGCCCACATGAAGAAACTAGAGAATAGCCACACTAGAGAATTAGCAGAACACCTGAAAACACTAGAACAAAAACAAACAAATTCACCCAGGAGGAGTAGATGCCAGGAAATAATCAAATTGAGGGCTGAAATCAATAAAGTAGAAACTAAGAAAACAATACAAATAATCAATGAAACAAAGAGTTGGTTCTTTGAGAAATTCAACAAGATAGACAAACCTTTACAAAACGTAACCAAAAGGCAGAGAGAGAACATGCAAATTAATAAAATCAGAAATGAAAAGGGGGACATAAGAACAGACAGTGGGGAAATCAAGAGAATCATCAGGTAGTACTTTGAAAACCTGTACTCCACAAAATTGGAAATTTTAAAGGAAATGGACAATTTTCTGGATAGATATCACTTATGGAAATTAAATCAAGAACAGATAAACAATTTATACAGACCTATAACCTCTAATGAAATAGAAACAGCAATCAAAAGTCTTCCAATCAAAAAAAGCCCAGGGCCAGATTGTTTCAGTACAGAATTCTACCAGAAATTCAAAGAAGAACTGATACCAATACCCTTCAAATTGTTCCACACAATAGAAGCAGAAGGCTCACTGCCAAACTCTTTTTACAAGGCTACAATTACCTTAGTAGCCAAACCACACAAAAACACAAGGAAGATAGGTAAAAACAGAACAATCTCCTTCATGAACATTAATGAGAAAATACTCTATAAAATACTGGCAAATAGAATCCAAGAACAGATCATAGAAAATCATACACCATGATCAAGTAGGCTTCATCCCAGGGATACAGGGATGGTTCAACATACAAAAATCCATCAATGTAATCTATCATATAAACAATCTGAAAAAGAAAAACCACATGATCATCTCACTAGATGCTGAAAAAGCCTTTGACAAAATTCAACACCCCTTCATGATAAAGGTCTTGGAGAGATCAAGGATAATAGGAACATACCTAAACATAACAAGGGCAATATACAACAAATCGACAGTCAACATCAAACTAAATGGAGTGAAACTCAAAGCAATTCCTCTAAAATCAGGAACAAGACAAGGTTGTCCACTCTCTCCATATCTCTTCAACATTGTACTTGAAGTTCTTGCTAGAGCAATAAGACAACAAAAGGAGATCAAGGGGATACAAATTGGAAAGGAAGAAGTCAAACTTTCACTATTTGAAGATGATATGATAGTCTATGTAAGTGGCCCGAAGAATTCTACCAGGGAACTCCTACAGCTGATAAACACTTTCAGCAAAGTGGCAGGATACAATATTAATTTTAAAAAATCAGTAGCCCTATTATATACAGATGATAAATGTGCTGAGAAAGAAATCAGAGAAACATCACCCTTTACCATAGCCACAAACAACATAAAATATCTTGGGATAACTCTAACCAAACAGGTGAACAACCTGTACGACAAGAATTTTGAGTCCTTAAAGAAAGAAATTGAAAAAGATGCCAGAAAATGGAAAGATCTCCCATGCTCTTGGATAGGTGGGATCAGCATAGTTTAAATGGCAATCTTACCAAATAAAACCTACAGATTCAATACAATCCCTATCAAAATCCCAGCACAATTCTTCACAAACCTTGAAAGGACAATAATAAACTTTATATGGAAAAACAAAAGACGCAGGATAGCCAAAACAACCCTGTACAATAAAGGAACTTCAGGAGGCATCACCATCCCTGACTTCAAGCTCTACTATAGAGCTATAGTTCTGAAAACAGCTTGGTAATGGCACAAAAATAGACAGGTAGACCAATGGAATTGAATTGAAGAGCCTGATATTAACCCACACACCTATGAACACCTGATCTTTGACAAAGAAGCTAAAACTATACAATGGAAAAAAGAAAGCATCTTCAACAAATGGTGCTGGCATAACTGAATGCTGGCATGTAGAAGACTGCAGATAGGTCCATATCTATTACCATGCACAAAACTTAGGTCCAAATGAATCAAAGACCTCAACATAAATCCAGCCATACTGAACCTCTTAGAAGAGAAGGTGGTAACACCCTTGAATAAACTGGTACAGGAGACCACTTCCTGAACATAACACCAGTAGCACAGACACTGACATCGACAATTAACAAATGGGACCTCTTAAAACTAAGAAGCTTCTGTAAGACAAAGGACACAGTCAGCAAGACAAAATGACAACCCACAGAATGGGAAAAGATATTCACCAATGCCATATCTGACAGAGGGCTGGTCTCAAAAATTTACAAAGAACTCAAGAAGGAAGTCTCCAAAACACCAAAGGATGCAATTTAAAAGTGGGGTACAGAACTAAATAGAGAATCCTCAATAGAGGAGTCTAAAATGACTGATAGACACTTAAGAAAGTGCTTTAACATCCTTAGCCACCAGGGAAATGCAAATCAAAATAACTCTGAGACACCATCTTGCTCCTGTCAGAATGGCTAAAGTCATAAACACCAATGAAAGTTTATGCTGGACAGAATGTGGTAAAAGAGAACACTCTTCCACTGCTGGTGGGAGTGCCAACTTGTACAGCCATTTTGGAAATCAGTATGGAGATTCCTCAGGAAAATGGAAATCAGTCTACCACAAAATCCAGCAATTCCACTCTTAGGCATATACCCAAAAGATGCACATTCATACAAGAAGGACATCTGTTCAACTATGTTCATAGCAGCATTATTTGTAGTAGTCAGAACCTGGAATGCCCCTCAATGGAAGAGTGGATAGAGAAAATGTGGTACTCAGTGGAAAAAAAAACATGGAATCTTGAAATTTGCAGGCAAATGGATGGCACTAGAAATAAACATCCTGAGTGAGGTAACCCAGTCACAAAAAGACAAACATGATATATACTCACTCGTATATGGATTTTAGACATGGAGCAAGGGGTTGACAGCCTACAACCCCACCGCCAGAGAGTCTGGAACGTAAGAAGGACTCTAGAGAGATATGCATGGTACCCCAGAGAAGGGGAATGGGACAGGATCTCCTGAGGGGATTGGGAGTGTGGGGGGAGGGGAGTGTAGAGGGATCTGGGAGAAAGTTGGGGGAGAGGAGGACATGGTGGAGCAGGAAGGTTGAGTCAGGGGAAGAATAGAGAGCAGAATGAGAGCTACTATAATAGAGGGAATCATTACAGATTTGAGGAGAGATCTGGCACTAGTGAGGTTTTCAGAGATCTACAAGGATGACACCAACTGGCAATCTAAGCAATAGTAGAGAGACTACGTAATTGGCCTCCCCCGATAATAAGATTGATGACTACCTTTTATGCCACCCTAGAGCCTTCATCCTGTGGCTGATGGAAGCAGAGGCAGACACCCACAGCTAAACACTGAATTGAATTCCTGGAACCAGTTGTAGAGAGGGAGGAGTGATGAGCAAATGGGGTCAAGACCAGGCTGGTAAAACCCACAGAAACAGCTGACCTGAACAAGGGGGACCTCACGGACCCCAGACTGACGACTAAGAGGCCAGCATGGGACTGATCCAGCCCCCTTGAACATGGGTGTTAGTGAGGCAGCCTTGGCAATCTATGGGGCCTCAGGTAGTAGATCAGTATTTATCCCTGGCGTACAAATGGACTTTCGGAGCCCATTCCACATGGAGGGATGTTCTCTCACTCTGGACACATGGGGGAGAGCCGAGGCCCTGCCTTGGATGATATGACAGACTTTGGAGATCCTCCAATAAAGGGCCTCACCCTCCCTGGGGAGTGGAGGGTGGATGAGGTGGGAAGTTGGGGGGCTTGTGAGGAACAGGGGAGGAGAGGAGGGAGAGGAAGCTGGGATTGATGTGTGAAGCAAGCTTGTTTCTGATTTAAATCAAAACATACACACAAGACAGAAATTCTTTAGTGTTTAACACACATGCACCTCATTCAGATACAACATTAGGTCAACAGAATTTTGCTTTATTTTTAAAGATGTATTTACTTTTATTTAATGTATATATGTAAACCTTCAGTGTATATATGTGTATCATATGCATGCACGGTGCCCTCAGAGGCCAGAAGAGAACATGGATCTGTAAGGGGAAAACTCCCCTTGGAGTTGTTACAGGACACACCGACACTAAATCCTCAGCTCAAAGTAGATTTATTACCCAGAAGGGGCAGGGGAGTAGACAGGGTGTGGGGAAGATCTGCAAAGACAGATAGCAAGAAGAAGCAGCAAATAACAGGCAGGTATTTTTTTCAGGAGTGGGTTTTTAAAGGGGAAAATAGAGGAGAGTCTGTGCTTGGGTGAGTTGGTAAGTCCTGATTGGACATGTTAACCAAATGACGAATGTTGATTGTTGGACCTTGGTGTTTAGTCTCAGGAATGAGTCAGTGGTCAAATAAGGGACTGAATCTTCAGAGCTAGCTTTAGGAATGTAGTTAATGGTTTTTAGTAAGGGGGGGAAGGGGAAAAGGCAAACTTTCGGTGCCATGTTTGCCATGGGCGGACATGTGTTTGCCATGGGCGGGCATGTGTTTGCCATGCTCAGGCCTGCTGGAGTCTTTCAGGATCACCTAGAACTAGAGTTGAAAACAGTTGTGAGCCTCCATGCTGGGGCTAAGGACTGAATCCAAGCCCTCTGCAAGAGGAGCAACTGCTCTTACCCACTGAACCATCTCTCCTGCCCCAGCTTAATCAAATTTGAGGCCATATTCACTGGCTACATTTCTAAGAATCAACCAGAAAACTCTTGAGTGTGGGTTTATTTGAAATGGAAAGAAAAAATGGAGCAGAGTCATCCAGAAACTCCAGTAAAGGGAGGTGGTGTTTACATCTGGTTCTTCCTATATAGAATTTTTGAATAATGATAATTTCTCCATATTTGGAGACTGCATTTGCAAAAGTCAAAATGTCATCAAGCTAAGTGAAAGATGCACAAAAAACTTAATTTTTCAACTTGAACTATTTAAAAAAAGAAAGAAAGAAGAAACTGGATGATAAAACAGTCAGAGATGAATTTTCTTCAACTAAAAGGAAACTCAGCTTGGCTTACTGTGTTAACTGAGAGATTACCACGATACCTTTAATGTAAAGAGGGTAACAGATTCTTTAAATAGGGTTCTGAATTTGTCCGCTAATCACTTGCTAACGATGTTTAACAAAAAGATCATGACCACTCTTTGCTTACAAGGGAGGAAAAAGGAAGAGAAACAGGCTAAAATAGTCCAGTGCCTATTGGACAAAATGAAAAACATCTGCTGAGATCAACCTTGTGGAGCTCTTAGTCTATGAATGTGCAGAAGCCAGAGAAACAAATGAGCACCAAAAAGTTTGTGTAATTCACTGTTCTTAGGCTGCATATATTGCCTTCCTTATTCCCAGGAAATCACCAAAGGGGTAAAGGGAAGGAACAGACAGGTAGGAGCCGCAGTTTCCTGCCTGCAAGTTGGGCTATGGTTGAAGGACAAAATCTAGTCCATTTGAAAATGACAGACTGATGGTTACTATATGTGAGTTTACACAAAATCCACAAATGACAACCACAGATGAAGAGTCATATAAACAACTTGTGGTAATTAATCTTATTTAGTGGCCTGATTGAATTATGAGATGACTAGTACATTAGTAAAGAACACACCTCTGGGAACGCCTGGGAGGGTGTCTCCAGGCAGGATTTGAGGTTGAGAGCCTTGCCCTAATGAGTGGTTGAATCCACTGGTGGATTCCAATTTTGAACAGATTCTGGAGGTGACAGAATTGTAGAAGATGGGCCTGGTTGAATGATGCATGTCACTGAGGACCTGTCCTTGGAGCCTGTCTGCTATGCTCAGCTCTGCTTCCTGCCCACCATGGTGAAAGCTACTGTGCTCTGCCACACATTTCCTGACATGATAAATAAAATCTCTGTAATCGGGAGCTGTGATAAATCTGTGCTTGTTTTAAACTGTTCTCTTGGGTAAGTGTGCGGTGACACTTTGTTTATGTGTGTCCTAGTGAGGACAAATCTGAGTAACACATAAATCATGAAAGGGGGAACAAAGAGGCGCTGACTACAGAATAGATGAAAATAATGTCATGCCAGGTCCTCTGGCAGTCAGGACTATGGGGAAGGGCCAGTCCAGCCGGTCACTTCCTGGGGCTGAGCCGGATGGTGAGTGTCAACGACCCAGACCTAGTCACCAGAGAGAACCACACTGAGTCATGGAGACCTGTCAAAGCAGAGTCTCACTTTATTGTAACAGGCATGCACTTATATGGGGTTGAGAAAGAGGATGGGGACCTCAGGATGGAGTGCTGTGTAAGGGCCAATAATATTCCACCACATTAGTAGTAGCTGGGCAGAGGCAGTTTTGCTGAGTCAGGTTGCCAAACTCTAGCCAGGCTCAGGAAGTTCCACTAGGCCTTGTGTCCAGGCCTTTTTAGGCCCAACAATGTCATCTTAGTGTTCTGTTGCTGTGAAGAGACACCATACCCACTGCAACTCGTAAAAAGAAAAACATTTAATTGGGGCTGGCTTACAGCTTCAGAGGTTTTGTTATCATGAGGGGACAGGCAGGCAATGGGAAGAGCCAGACACTGAACCTGGCTGGTGTATGCGAAACCCCAAAGCCCACTGCCAGGGACCACGTCAGAGGAGCAGCAGGTGGCAACTGACTTCAGCACCAGCTTGCAAGGCACTGATGTGTGAATCTCAGATAGGCAAGGCCTAAGAGCCCCAGAATGACTCTTGATACTGCTGTGTCTTTACATATTTGCTACTGCCATTTTTCTCTGATATCTGGCAGGGTGTGAATGGGTATGGAGAAATTCCCACTGCCTCTAATATGGTATGATTATCTGATGGAAATATCTCATGTTACTGGCCATTTTTATCTGTGGGTTATTGTGAAGATGATTTCCTACTAAGCTGTATTGTTTAACTGAAGCAATTATTTTAATACAATAACAGTGTTAGTTTAAATAGGATTTTGATGATTGAGGGTCTTTAATAAATCTAGTGAGGAATTGTGATAGAGGTCAGCTTAGAGGAAAAGCTAATATAGGTAAAAGCAAAATATGGTATTGCCTGCACCCCAGATAAAGCAGGGGCTACAGAGGATAGAAATAAGAACAAGGAAATATCACACAGCTAGTTTCGCTTGAGGAGCCGTATAGACTGTGGCATAGGTTAATGATTAAGGGGAAAAATGTGTTTCAGAAGCTAAGTTAACCCAAGTTCTTTTAGGTTTAACGTTGAGAGATGTGTCCACAGATTTTGGTGTGCATCACAGCTAAAACAAAGCTTTAAGTATGACTTAATGTTAGGTTAAGATGTTTTTGTTAGTGGCTTTGAGGTTAAAAAAATTCTGGGAAAGGTTAGAAAGGCGCATAATTGAGTGAGGGGCCAGTAAGGTCAGGAAACAAGAACAAGGCCGCCCAATTATCATTCGCTGACATGCCTTTCTTCCTAGGATTGGTTGGTAATCAAAGATGATTAATTCCTTGAACCCATTTCTGCCCTCAGCTTCCTGATACTGAAAAAAAAATGACAAAAGTGTATGCACCCTGAGGATTTAAGGTAGAGATGACTGATTGTTTTTTCATATATAAAAGTTTAGGTTTCACAGCTAAACACTGAATTGAACCCCTGGAACCCAGTTGCAGAAAGGGAGGAGTGATGAGCAAAGGGGTTATGACTTGGCGGGTGAAACCCACAGAATCAGCTGACCTGAACAAGGAGGAGCTCATGGACTCCAGACTGATAGCTGAGAGGCCAGCATGGGACTGATCCAGACCCCCTGAATGTGAGTGTCAGTGCGGAGGCCTCAGCATCCTTTGGGGCCTCAGATCATATGACAGACTTTCGAGATCCCCCAAGAAGGGCCTCACCCTCCTTGGAGAGTGGAGTGGAGATTGGGGAAGGGGTTTGGGAAGGGTTGAAGGGGGATGGGAGAGGAGGGGAGGGAGAGGGACCTAGGTTTGGCATGTGAAGCAAACTTGTTTCTAATTTAAATTAAATTTTAAAAAAAGTTTAGGTTTATGATTCTTTTCAGATTCCTTATAGAGTACCTTTTGAGATAATCAATGAAGTGATTGATTCTTTCTTCATACCTGCAAAATACGGCCTGCTGGTAAAAGAATTAGCTGAGAAAAATGCCTTGCTTGCTTACATTCTTGCTTAACAAGTTGCTTGGGCATGAATGTAAGTGGGTTCTTGGAATAATTTATTTTTCATCTATAATACATAGGATGTTTAGTCATGTAAAGGAAATGAGAAACATGTCTTTTACCGGTATTCATTATAATCATTCACATGAAAAAATAGAATATAACCACAATATAATTTTTATACTGCTTGAAAGAGTTTTCTGGGCTATATAAGCTATAAGGAAAAAATAAAATTAGTTAGAAGGAAGACATCAAGAGAGATAGAATGGATACATCTGGATAGAGGTAAGAAAAGAAATAAAGAACAGAGCAGAGAGAACAAAGAGAGAGAGAGAGAGAGAGAGAGAGAGAGAGAGAGAGAGAGAGAGAGAGAGAGTGTGTGTGTATCTTTTCACTGGCCCCAGAGAGTTAAGTTTTACTCCCTCAGAAAAGTCAAGTTGAGTGATTGTCCTTGAGCTGCTGGAGGATAGCCCTCAAGGCAGCAGAAGCCCACCACTGACACACTTCCTCCAGGAAGGCCACACCTACTCCAGCAAGGCCACACCTCCTGATGGCCACTCCCTGGTGATGAAACATTCAAATCTATGAGCCTATGGGGCCATTCTTATTCAAACCACCACATATATCATACATTCTACATAATTTGTGTATTAAACAATTTTATTGAATATGTATATATGCAGATATTGTGCTAAGCACTAGAATAGCCAAGAGGAACAGCAGAGAGAGGTCCTCCAGAGAAGAGAGACGCATGAGCAAAGTTCAGATGGTAATGTAGTAACCAAGTGCTGGTGACTGGGTGGGAGTACGACTTAGAGTGACTGTGTGTGGCCAGAGCAGAAAGCAGCAAGAGGAGACAGAGAGCTGCCTATGAAGGTGGCTAATGTACTGTACCAAGAGATAAAAGCACCTATTACTCAGTCTCTGCCCATCATCTCTTCCTCTGGAACATGCCCCTTAGCCCATTTTGATGCAACTCTTAACTCTAAGACTCCCACTGCCTCCACCAAGGACTACTTGACTGAGTTGATCACACATCACACCAGACCAGTCAGAGTCAGCCATGGGACTTTCTTTACTGACACATTCTATATTTATCATAGCGTCATCAGCTAAGATGTCATTAGCCCTCCTTGCCGCTTGATAAGTAGACTGTGACTAAGAACGAAGCCCGAACAGTGAAAAGTAGAATTGAAAAGTAAAAAGGGACAGAGTACTAATGGTAGTACTTGAACTCCTGGATTCAGACATAACTGAAGCCGCTTGTACCTGCATGAGACAAGTAAATCCCCCTCTTAAAAAATACTGTGATAAATATTTAACAGAAATTTTTAACAAGGAAAGGTTTATTTTGGCCATATGTGCAGAAGTTTCAGTCCACGATTGGCTAACTCTGTGACCTTTGGGCTGTGACAAGACAGAAGCATCCGGGAAGAAGGGTATGATAAGGAAGGAAACTATGGCACTCAGGAAGCAAAGACCAGGAAGGAGCAAGGGCCAAGACATACCCTTCGAAGGAGCATCCCAACCGACCCACTTTCCCTAACTAGTCCCCACTGCCCACAGTTCCACCATCTTCCAACTGTCTATTCAAATGCCTATCCATAATTAACAGATCAAACCACTGAGCAAGCCAGAGCCTTCACAGCCTATTCATTCCTAGACACATCATCTCAGACAGGACTAGACATGCACCCGTTTGGTTGCCGAGGCATCTCTCAATCTGATCAGGTTGACGATGAAGGTCACAATTTCCTGTGCCTTTGGTTAGTGGCCTTTATTTGTCCAGTGCTGGAGACTGAACAGAGAGCTTCATGCATGTTAGAAGGTCTCTACCAACAATAACTTTATTCCTAGGCTCAGGGGGTCCTTTAAAGCAAATGACGCTATGTCACAGAATTATGCAATTGACTTCAGTGCCCACTATGGGATCTTCTTAGGTTCCTGACCCATAACATTATAGTAGGTCACATTTGGTACCAGTAAACTTAAATGTAGCTTGCTGGTGGCCATGCTTTTTCATATGATACCATTTACTACATTCAGCACTGTCAACTGCTAGGCTTTACCTGTCTTCCTCCTGTTATGGGAAGTGATCATATAACTCATGCTGGTCATGATGATTGGTTCAGAACTGAGCATGTGATTCAAACAGGACCAAACAGAATTACTTGTGACACTCATATATGAACCTTCATAGGAAAGGTCTTTTGTCTTTGACTCAAATCCATAAGGCTTTAAACTGGAAGCTGTGAACAGACATCCTCCCACCATACCAAGGGCATACAAAGGACTAGCAGTAGTGAAATGACAGCCAATGGTTAAGGAAAAAAATATGCTGGATCCACTATGCCTGAAATCAGCAAGACACTCCCTCAAAGACCTCATTTATAAGTCAGCAAATTATCTTTATTTCTCAGTACAGATCAAGATAAGTTTCATTACTTAGAAAGAATTCTAATGTATATTTCTCAGTGTGGGAACTATAATTCTAATATATGTATATACTATGTGAAATATATGTATCAATCTGTGTTCTTTTTTCATTACTATGATACCAAAGGCAGGCTACTTTATGAAGTTAAAGAAGTTTATTTGGTTTATGGTCCTAGAAGGGTGAGGTCTAGGCCCACATCTGGGAAAGGCCTTCTTGCTGGCTGACACCAAAAATATCACAATTTACAAAGCAAGAGACAGAGGGAGTGTGTCTCCCTTTCATTATAAAGCCATCAGGTTTCAATCACAGAGTTTCCACCCTGGTGATCGCATCTAATCCTGATCCTTTCCCAGAGGTACCACCTCCTAACATCAGAGTTGGCTTAATGTCATTAACATATGACTCTGGGGATTAAACTCCTCATATGAGTTTGAAGCAGCTAATCACCTGTAAAACACAGCTAGGACAAATATTTCCCTAGAAGGATTAGAGGTCTATTCAATTTTAAAATAGCCTGTCTCTTTTTACCCTGGGTTGCTACAAAGCCTTACATTTTTATGTGGCTACACAGAGTGACAGAGGACCCACACCCAAAGAAAGCTTAAGAAAGACCGAGTTATCACAGACAATAAATCTTGCTTTCCAACAGAAGAGCTAAGTCTTCGAACTTTGGATGCCCTTTATAGAGGTCACCAAGAAAAAGAAATGTAAAAGCCAATTATGCAGAATAGGATGTTTAACATAATCTTGATGTTTTAAATACTTCAGAAGTACCTTAAAGAAAGATGAAGCAACAATAAGATGTAAATAATAAGATATAAATCTTTTTTCCTTTGTCTAGGTACATATAATTAGGCAAAAATACTGAGAGAAATTTCAAAGCCATATGTGTCTTTGAAAATAGTTTCTTACCATGTCGTTTCATTTTTTTTTTATAGAAACAACACAACCCATTTGAATTATATTCTAGTGGGCGTCTTTCCAATGTAGTCTCAAGGGATTCCCTATATTTGGAAGGCAGGAAAACTTCCCATCCAAGTCCAAGAAGAGTGTCTCAGCCCTGGGCTTCAAGCCTAGAGAAGATCACCATGCCTCCTGGCCCAGTGTCCAGGGTTCTTGTTCCTTTTTGTTTTTCCTTTGTTAGCTCATACTTTTAACCATCTAGGTTTTAACTTGATGCATTTAAAATGTTTGCTTGTAAACAAGTTTGAGGAATTAAAATGATCCATTATAAATTATTTTATGTTTCAAGTTTAATATGTCACCAAATGCAACAAAAAGTCAAAAAGAGCCATTAAGTGGGTACCCAAAGTCCCACTTGACCCACTCTTTATCACAGGGATCCTTGGGACACCGCTCCATGGTCTTTTGTGTCCATCATCCACACTCCACAGCATCTCCCCTTATGGAAAGCAGAATCCAGCATAAGGAGAAAACTAAGAGTAACTAAAACAGGACAGGAAAGTGTGCTGGAAGGTCATGAGTGTTTGGAGCTGGAGATGCAGCCAGGGGCAGGGAGGTGGGGCGCAGAAACAGTGAGAGTCCTCCTTTTACAGTGCAGTAGATAGCTTTGGCTAAATGCCACCTCAGATACATTTGGCCCTTGCATCCATGAGTGAATAAAACTGCTCACAATCCAAAATATTCAGGGGAAAAAAAGCCCTGCATCTACTGAACATGTGGGCATTTTCTTTGTCATTCACCCCACTGCATGTTTTAATAAACACATAGAATTACCACTGAAGTAGATATCAACAGCAATCTGGGGATTTTTAGAAGACTCAGGGGGCTGTGTGCAGGTTATATAAAGTACTATACCATTTTATATAAGGACTTGAACTTCTGCCTATGTTAGCATCCAAGAGGAGTCCTGAAATCAGTCCCCTGTGGATACCAAGGATGCCTGAATGAGAAAACAGATGTCTTCTCAATTCCCATTACAGCTTTACTACTACCCCCACCCCCAAAAAGCTGCATGGATCGTACAAGGACTCCCAGCTCAGATTCTGTTAGACCAGTAGATGTCCCCAACATGCACGGCTGACAAAAGCAAAACCAAACACGTGTATATTTTTCACCAATATTCAAACGGCCTTTGCAGCTTCCCTTCTCCCCCTCTCCGTATTGTCTTTTCTTTAGCTCTGATCACAGATGGAGGTTGACATATAGATCCAAACATTTAGACTCCGTAGTCTCTCTCCTCTGGTAATATCACAGCCCAGATTTCCCAGTGTTGGGCATATTCTGAACTCCACCCAAATTCACTGAGGCGTGGTTAAATTCATTTTGTCTTAAAGGTCTCTTCTGTGTAAAGCTTCTCTTGCCAGAGCTTAGAATTCCCTTCAAGCCAAAGAAAAGGATTTCACTAACCCTGTTAGATCTGCAGCTCTATTTCACTAACCCTATTAGATGGGCAGCTCCCTCTGATAAGAAGAGTCTGGGCCACAGGGTAACACCGTGAGGCAGAGTAATCCTTCTTGCACAATGGTTTTGTGAAATCTGCAATACCTTTATACAGATGGTGAGTCAATAGCCATTACTTCCTGGTCCTAGCTCCAAATAGGCTTCTTTTTCCACTTTTTAAAAATCATGATAAAATAGTCATAACATAAAATTTACCACCCTAATGATTGTTAAATTCAATGGCATCATTTTGGTTGTTCATTATTTTGTGTATGGGAGTATTCGGGTCACCAAGAGTGGGTGGAGGTCAGAGGATTGTGGGAAGGAGTTGGTTCCCTGCTTCCACCATATGGGTTCCAAGGGTCAAGTTCAAGTTATCAGGTTTGATGGCAAGTGCCCCTTTACCTGCTGCATCCTCTCACCAGCCCTGGACAACGTATGTTTATATCATTATGTCTTTTGAAATCGAAATTCTTTAACCAGTGAACAACAACTACCTGTCCCGTCCCCCCACCCCCACCCCTCTGCCCATAGCAAGCTCTGCTCCTACTGGATTTCTGAGACATTCCTTTCAAATATCTTAGAAAAGCAGTCTATTTTATTTGTCTGTTCCACTAGTCCAGGTTTATTCTAGAAATAAAAATCAACTTTGAGAGGCTTCCCCTACACACCCCAGTGAAGGCCCCGAGTTCACTCTGGTAGTCTCTGAGCCTGTGTTAACCTATGGTCTCTCGTGAATGCATAGCTCTACACACCAGGGAGCTCCTCAGCCTTTTCCTCAGCATATTGCCAGAGGAGGAGGAGGTAGGGAAACATGGTGCATGCCCAATCCCAGCACTCTAGCAGGGGTATCCCGTGGGGCTGGTGGGACTATACAGCAAGCTCCTGTCTAAGTAAAAAAAAAAAAAAAAAAGGAAGAGGCGTTGGTGGCTCTCATTAAACCTGCTTCTGTCCCTGAAGCCAGCGGCCTGCCTGCCCCTTCCTACACACCACTGTCTCCACAAAATGAGTCAAGCCCTATGGTGGTGACATACACTCTAGGCCTCAGGCATGTCTCTGAAACAATGCACATAGTTGGTTTCCTCCGTGCCTGGCACATTAAGACACAGTCATGAGGTAAATCTGGTCTTATTAATCTCAAGGCACCCAGGGAAATACAGTAAGAGCATTGCAGTCCATGGCTGATTTCTACATAACCTTGGGTCTGAAAAGGTCAGGTACTGTAGAACAAAGCTTGAGCACACATTTCGAATACTAATGGAGGTGGATAGTGTTCTGACCCCGGCCCAGCAGGGATGAGGGAGTGAGTGTAAAAGGAAGGTGTAGTCTGGGTTTCTTTATGCTTCCTGTTCTCGCCATATGCAGAAGTCTGGGCCCCGGCCACCAGCAACACTTCCCTCCTGCTCTGTGGTCTACCAGAGAGGCCAGGGGACTGTCTGCGGGGGCCAAGCCTGTGTGTGTTCCCTGCTTCAGCAGCCCCGCCCAAGCAGGAAGAAGCAGAACTAAGAGTGCAGGCACACCTCATTGGGCTGGTTCAGGTCCTGCAGGTGCAAGTCTTGAATGAGGTAATCCACAATGTGCAGGTTGTTGTTCTGAGCTGCGAAGTGGAGAGCAGTCATTCCTTCCTGGAAAAAGTCCGGGTGACGGAGTGCTTACCTCAGAACCTCAGAACTTCCGTCCCAACACCAGTGACATGAGCGCTCATGCTCTCCCCTCAATCCCGTGGGAACCCCCAGAACGCCTGTCCCAGTACCAGGTGAACGCTCATGCACCTCCCCACTCCCACCCCGCCCCCGTGGGATTCCAGAACTATGGCTCCAGGACCGGTGAGGTGAGTCAGAGCACTCATGGACCGTGGGGCCTGAATACCTACCTGGCTCTTGGCTCTCTGGTCTGCTCCAGCTTTAACTAGCATGAGCATGATCTCGAAACTTCCAGACCAAGCTGCAAGGTGAATTACTGTCAAGCCATGCTTCCCCAAGAAGAGAGAAGAGAAGTCGTTACACAACGAATTGCCACATTCTGCCTCAGCCAACAAAAGCCTAGGTGATACTAGATTATTGGAAAAATAAGAAATAAGTAACCTAATATGTAACAAAAGTGATATTGTAATTCTATAGGGGACATATAAGTAATTCAGTGGGTCTCAACTGCTGTACTACATTATACTAAAAATTATAAATACACACAATAACTATTTTTAACTAGGCTATAATGTGCACTCCCTTGATTTAGAGTTATAAAAGGAAAAATAGAACATAAACCTTAAATGACACTTCCAAAACCCTATAGTTAGTGAAGATAAATGGATCTCTAATATATGGGATGTTTTTACAAAGTGTCATCAACAACAAAAGACAAACCATAGAAAAACATTCTATCTCTCGTAGGGTATTAGAAAAAAATGCAAAATGTTACTGTCTAAACTAGCTGGCAGTTCTGTTTAAAATCAAATGGTGGCACATGCCTTTAACCCCAGCACTCAGGAGGCAGATCTCTGTGAGTTCGAAGCCAGCCTGGTCTACAGGGCAGTTACAGCAAGAAACACTGTCTCCAAGAACAAAGCAAAACAAACAAACAAACAGAAAACAAAGGAACCGGGCTCGAGATGGATGAAAAGATGGCATGAATTGTGCATATGTGTGCATAACGTAGTCAGATCGAGAGATTCACTTCAGAACTTCCTGACTGGTGAGCAACTGTGTGCTGAATTGTTAAATCATGCCCTGAACTAGCAGAGAGAAAAATGGAGGGAAACACAGCCAGCAGTTAACACTGGTTTTTTCAAGGAGGTGCCTCAGGAGGAGGGGAACGGATGCAAGATCGCAGCCCGTGCTGTAGAAGCAGAGGCGAGCGGGGGAGCGGACGCTCTGGGGTGGTCAGCGCTGACTGAGAGTGCTCACTCCCACCGCTGGCAGGTGCCCTCACAGTGCTCAGCTTAGTTAGGTTCAGCTGCAGCTTCACTTCCGTGTGGTTCTTTTGTTCTCTTTCTGAGACAGAGAGTCTCACTGTGAACAGCAGGCTGCCGTCAAGCTCTCCACACTCCTGCCTCAGCCTCCCAAATCCTGGGACTGAAGATATCCTTCAGCCATGCCCAGCAATTTTGTTCCTTATAGTTAAGGTCACGTGTATCCTTTCCTGTTTCCTTTATTCCTGTCAAAAAGCAACCCAAGTACTCTGCTTAGCCTTCCCACTGTATCATCTATGTTTCAAATAACAATGGTTTTGATCCGCTACATAGGCGTGTTAGATGCACAAATCCGAGTAAATAACCAAGAAATATGGATCTGTAGACCTCTCCTGTTTGTGGCATGGAGAAACCCCGTGGTATTCCTTTGGCTGCTCCAGACACTGTATTTATGTGTTCTCTTATTCCTATTCTAAAAAGAGTTCGGGTTGGGAGCAAACTAGTGAGTCCCAGCATATTACTGTGTAGTTCTAAACCAGTGCCTCCTGATGAAGGGCAATTTGTCTCCAGGGGAGAGGTAGAAATGTCTTGGGATATTCCTGATAATCATGACTCAGGGGTGATGCCGGTGCATAAAGCGCAGGACTGGGTATGTTGTTGAACACTCCCCAACACACAAGGCTGCTCCACAGCGAGAGACTGCAGGGTCACAGATGTTGCTGTGCCAGCAAACACTTGTTTCTGCTGAGAAGCCCTGCTGTGAATGAACGTGCTCTCACAGACTTGAGCAGCTCAGCTCTCACTCTGCACAGAGACTTAGTGCACTTCCTACTTCCAGTCTCAGTACACAGACAGCTCAGCTCTCACTCTGCACAGAGACTTAGTGCACTTCCTACTTCCAGTCTCAGTACACAGACAGCTCAGCTCTCACTCTGCACAGAGACTTAGTGCACTTCCTACTTCCAGTCTCAGTACACAGACAGCTCAGCGGTCTCTGCACACTTCCCTTTACAAGGATCAATGGACTATCATGATTAGCTGGGTTCTTATAGGTGCACTAGCCACGATTCTCCCTCTTCATTTAGGCTTCCACACTATCACTGCTCCATATCCGGTAGTCTAAATCTGGCCTCACATACGGTGCTGTTTGGGACGAGTGACAAATCACGTAGTAATAGGGCCTCTCTTTCCCCCTAAGAGATGATTCCTAATTTTGAAGAGAACAGTCTTTAAAAACTCCTAGCACTGATTACAAAAATCTAAACTCTGGGAATCCACAGAGCAAACAACTTGAGTTTCTGCAACCACAAATTCCTACTGGAGCCATCATTCTTAGAGGTGATGAATCACCATGTACAGACGAACATTTCCCCAGAGCACCCTCCACGCCACAAACATTGCTATAGAATGGGCAAACTTGAGCCCATGACATGGGTGAAATTTGGCTCTCGTGCTTTTTAAAGTGTAAAATGCTGGAACATCCCCATAACCAGCCAGGTCATAGGTGAGGAACAATACACCCAAGGACATTCCAGAAAGGCAGAAGGATCTTTGAGCGTCACAGCTGGGAGCTTTGTTCACCCGGGATAAAGAACTTCTTTTATTTAGCTTATATCAAATCTCATGCATGCCACCCACCTTTGTCCTCAGTGACTGAGTCAGGCATCTGACTCTGAGCCTCAATGCCCTGAATAGTACTAGTAGATTACATTTACCTTTGCTCCCCAGTTTGACTGCAGAGTCCTTAAGACCAGGACTATGTCTCATGCCATTATGCTCATATCAAATATAATCACCTGGGATGTTTTTTACATCATGAGTTGGTTTGTTTGGTGTGTGTGTGTGTGTCTGTGTGTGTGTGTGTGTGCGCGCGTATGCGTAGTATGTGTATGGTGTATGGTGGTGTATGTGTGTATGGAGTGGTGTGTGTATGGTATGTTTGGTGTGTGTGTGTGTGTGTGTGTGTGTGTGTGTGTGTGTGTTACATGTAGAGACCAGAAGTGAATGCCAGGTATTTTCCTCAGTTGTTCTCCACCTTAGTTTTGTTATTTATTGGCAGAGCCTAACCATGTAGTCCTGTTATACAGGGACCATTAACAACTAAGTGTCTTCCCCTGTTTCTCTCACCAAAAGCAACTAAACTCTCCAGATAAAATCCAGATATCAGAAGACTCCAGAAAATGAATGGGTGTAGGCAGATTGGGGAGGTGGCCCAAACTCGGGGTGCTGAGGATGCTGAAGGAAGCTTCCTGTTGCTTTCATTGCTTTCCTAGAGACTCAAGGCAGTTTTAGTTCTAGAACTAGACATGGACGAAGAGGGACAGAGGGAAGCCCCTTAGGAAGAGAAGGTGACAGAATCCGTGCCTAGCTGCTCTCTTTGGCCCTGACAGCTTAGGGGACATGGGAAATGTTGTGAGCAGGAGGACCTAATTGTGGACACAAAGGAGCTCATGTGTACATACACTCCTGGGCTGTGCCCTGAGCTGCACCTGCACAGAATCTTAACCCGGTGACAAACAGTTTGGGGAACTGAACTCAGGTGAAGACTATTGTCCCAGACTGACTCTGGGGACAGATCTTAGCTGCACTGCAAAACTTTTGGAAACTGGAGTGACATTTAAAAAACCCTGGTCATCCTTGTGCAACACATGCCACCACAACCTGTTTCGCTCTGAACTAAAATCAACTCAAGATGGACCACCACCTTAATCTGTTTTAAGTTTCTGTAACAAGCTGGAATAACAGCCTGATAATTAATGAGAAGAAAGAGGTTTGGCTCATGACTCTAGAGGCTTAGCAGTCCAAGCTGAAGAGGCTTCCTTATGACATGTATCATAAGATGGATGGGGACTCACCTTATTAGGAGACCTCTCCTGAACAAACAGCATTAATCTATTCATGAGGGCACAATGCTATGAGCTATTTATCTCTTACAGGTCTCATCACTCAGCACAGTGGCCCCATGCATTATTTCTGTCGCATGAATTACAGGGGACATGCTGAAACCATAGCAACACCAGAACTAAATGGAAACATAAGACTTTACAATGCTTAGAAGAAAAATATGAGGAAATTGCCATGGTTCGGCAAATTGTTCCTACATATATGCAATACTGCTATCAGGACTCATTTTTAAAAAGAGGAATGTTAAGTCAGGCACTAAAAAAATACAGTACTCAAGAATCAGGGATAGGGGGATATCTGAGTAAAGGCCTGGATGGTCTACATAGTGACTGACATGTCCTCCAGTGTCATATAATGAGACCCTGTCTAAAAAAAATAAAGCCAGAATTCTTATTTCATCAAAATTAAAGCCATCTGCTCTGTGAACACTGTGAAGACAGTCTACAGATATGAGAAAATAACACAAAGCATGACCTCTCATAGGGTCTGTTCACAGGGTAGGTAGTAAACTTCACAATGAAAGAATAACTTAAAAGAAAATAAAAGAATAATCAAATCAAGTTTTTAGAAACATTCAAAAGATCTGGTTGGAGATTTATCTTAATGATAGAAGGCTCAGTTGATTTGTGGAAAGCCCTGGTTCCTATCTCCAGCACACACACACACACACACACACACACACACACACACACACACACACACACACACACCCTATGGGCTCAGCTATCTCTTATACCAAAGAGAGGAAAATTTGTGCCTGCAAAGACATGCAAAATGTCTACAGTGCCTTTTCTTTGCCTGTGTACATAAATAAACATGTATGTGTGGAGGTCCAGCTGAACTGATAATATTTTCCTTTATTGATCTACACATTAGTTTTTAAACAATTTTTTAAACATGGAACTCACTATTTTGGCAATGCTTGGAGGACAGGGAGGCACCAGAATCCACCCATCTTTGTGAGCTCTGTGCCCAGCACTGTTGTTAGAGGTGTGTGCAGCTATGTCTGGCTTCTTGAGTGGGTGCTAGGCATTAAAATTCAGGTTCCCATGATTGTGCAACAGAGATTTTATCCACTGAGCCATCTCCCCAGCACCAGTAACTTTACTATAACACAAACTGGAAACCATTTTCATGTTCTTCACGTGGTAAATAGATAAACTAGGTTACATTCATAAATAAAAGTGCTATTCAGTTAAAAAGGAGAAGGGAAACATTTAGAAAAGATGTGGGTGAACGTCATCAGTGTTTCACTGAGTGAAATAAACCAGCCTCAAAGATTATATGTCATGTGTTATCACATAGGTGACAGTCTCAAGGCAAAACCACAGAGATCAGTGGTTGCTGGGGTGTGACAGCTTAGAATGCAGAAACAACGCAACAGAAGTTTTTGGGTGATACATCTGTTCTGCTTGTTAAGCTTTGTTAGTGTTTGTTTGTTTGTTTGTGGGTTTTTCTTTCTTTTTGATGCTGGAGATTGAACACAGAGCTTATGCATCCTAAACACATCACCACTAAGCTATACCCCAAGAATTTGCTCTACATTTTAAAGTAGTGGTGGCTCTATAAACCTGTATACCTGTCAAAAATCAGCACTATATTTTAAAAAAAGAAAGTTAACTGGACAATATGTGGGGATTAAAGTAAAACAGAGATATTGTAAGAAGTTTTCTATGACAAAATGTAAATATATCTGGGTAATTGTGTCTTGTCAGTTTATCTTTTAAGGCTAACTAACAGGCAAAATAACCAGATCAGAGTTTGAATACCTGAGGAACATGCCGCTTAATTACCACAACCATGTTAAGGATATGGCAGGCTAGTAAAACCAGCTATCTGGATGTCTGAGATTTATAAGTGCAAGGCCTGCCTGGATTACATAGTGAGTTTGAGGCCAGTCCGAGCCACTTAAAGAGACCTTGTCTCAAAATAAAGTTGTTGTTTTTTTTCTTGGTTTTTGTTGTTGTTGCTGTTCTTGTTTTGTTTTAGGTTGGGATAGTTCAGTGATGGCATGCTTACCTAACAATGCAAAGTCCTGGGTTCAACTAGTAGCCACACCCTTTGCCCCCAAACCATGGCTGTTATACAATTAATTACACCCAGAGAGTGAGCAGGCAGTCGGTGGTAATTTTTTTCTGGATTATTAAGTAGCAATCCACTTGCTCACCAATGCACGGAAATAATCAAAAGAGCTCTGTGCCCCACTGGTGACACAAAGGAAAATCCAGGATTATCAAATCTACGCTTTCTCTATGATTGCCAACCAAGCCAGGAAGATGACTAGCAGGTGTGAACAGATGCCTCTCACCATCCAAGTATGTACTCCCAGGCCCTGGGAGAGGTGAAGAGAAAACAGTATTGCACCTTCCCCCCCAAAAGGTCCAGACCAGAGAGAACTCTTTGAGTGATTCTACATGGTATAAAGTTGGGAACCATGGAGCAGTGTTCCACGGCAGAAATGACTCGTTCCTCTGGCCTCCACACGTGTGCTGTGGCACACATGCATGCACTCACACACCACACATGTACACTGATTATGAATAAAAATAATATGGAGTATTATCACTGCTTCCTGTGACAAGAGGTGATAAGCATGATTTGGGGTCATTTTGGCTAGCTTCCTTGTGCCGTGAAGTACTAAATGGACATTGGAAAGTAGGTGGAAAACCCTCGGGGTGGGTTTTGCTGTCTTGGCAGACAGACAGGGAAGTTGGCTTGTGACTAACAGCACAGTATCTGAAACCAGAAAAGCTCAGTTCAAAGCTGCCTCCCATCGTTCTTCCTAAATGTAGCTTTGAGGGACAGGGTCTTTAATCTCCCTATCAGACTCTCTTCATCTCTAAATTGGGTATTTTACTAATACTTTCCCCATGGGGTTAGAAGGGAGATGGCATTAAATACCTACCTGACACCTGTGCCTGACACAGAACATGCATTTGATAAGTTTTATTTAGAATCAGAGTCCACAAGGCCAAGTCAGGACATGACGTCCCTGGAGCTGATTAGTGTCTGTCTTTCATGAATCTGACCCCAATGTGGCAATGTGGACAATCATGCTACCTTTGTACAATGTGAACGATCATACCACCTTTATACAAAATGGATAATCATACTACCTTTTTGCATGAGATCTAGGGCCCTAAGGTCAACCCAAGTCTTAATGAGTGAACAATGTAGTTACCAAGTACAGAAGCCTTTCTGAAAACGCACACTGCCGATGGAAGTGTGCCCATGAGAGGAAGACATCTGCAGTGGTAAATTCTCCTCCATGCAGATTATACAACAATTCAGTCTACCCACTGAAGGTGAGCTTACCTTGTCAGCAACATCCACCCTGGCTTTGTGGCTCAGTAAGAAATCCACCGCGGATAAATTATTCCTCGCCACTGCAAAGTGCAGAGCTGTGCGGTTCATCTGAGGAAACAGAATTTGTATCTTTGCTTATGTGATCGTCACTTAACCCTCTTACCACCCCTGTCTCCTTTGTTTGGTTTTCGGTTTTGTTTAGGAGACTGAGTCTCGCAGTGTAGCCCAGGTTGGCCTCTTGTCGTCCTCCTGTGTGAGCCTCCTGAGTGCTGGGATTACAGGCTTGAGCCACCTTGTTCAGCTGGGTCTCCTGTCTCTCAAATGGCCAGTACCTTCCTATCGACTATTTGCATTCTGATTATTTCTGCTTTTTCCTTTGAAAGGACTAAGAACTATGTGCAGCTGAATCATGCCTTCCCTGTTGTCAGACCACACCTGTGAATCCAGCAATCTACTGAAGGCTCTCCCAGACTAAAGCCCCGCATGACCTGCCACACAGTGAAAAGACATTCACACGGTAAAGTTGTATTTTCTCGAATGTAATCACTAATAATGGCATATTTTTCTGCATTTTATATGTTAGTCGATATCCTGTTTCTGTGTCAAAGTAACTAAGACAAGCAATTCATAAAGAAGAAACTTTATGTTGGCTCGCAGCGTTGGGGTCTCAGTTGTAACTGGCAGGAAGGAAGTCAGAGAGCAAAGCTACTCGCCTCGAGTTAGCCAGGAGGAAAGAGAGGGAGAGGCTGGGGTACCAGGGACCCCTTCAAGAGCAGACTCCCAGGGATCTGGCCTCGTCTGCTAGGCCCGTCTCTTAAAGGTCTCACCAGCTTTCACTGTGCCTTCAAGGTGGCTTTTGGAGATACTTAGGATTTATATCATAACAGAATACATTGATAACCCATGGCAAAACTTCCTAAATGTCTCAGTTTGTTCCTTTTCTCTCTCCTATATATTTTCTGAAGAGTGTAAATTTCATGTGTCTGAGTGTTTTGCCTGCAGGTTTACATAAGCAACATGTGTGAGCAAAGAGGTCAAAAGAGGACATCAGATCCCCCAGAACTGGAGTTACAGTGGTTATGAGCCACCACGCAGGGGCTGGGAAATGAATCGAGTCCTTTGCAAGGGCAACAAATCCTCTCAATCATTGTGCTGTCTCTCCAGCCTCCCTCTTCTATAATTAGAAAACCCTGTAGTTTGCAAAGAAACAAATAAATTGGTTTGGAAGGAAGTGAAGAAGGAAGGAGAGAAGCAGACCAGAAGAAAATGAGGGGAGGGAAGGAAGGAAGGAGGAAGAGAAATAAGGATGAAGAAAAGGAAGAAGAGAAGCAAGGCTAGAAGAGAGGAAGGAAGGAGGGAATGAGAGGGAGGGGAGTCAGAGAACAGGGAAGGGGAGGGAAAGAAAGCTATTGAAATCTGCTGCTTCAAAGGAAACCCACACTTTGCTCCCAGCATGCCCACATAACAGTTTGCCTCATTCCCACAGCATATGTTTTGTTTATCAGAAATATTTGTGCCACATTTGCCATATTTTAAGCACTGTTTTACTTCCCCCAGAAGATGCCTGGGCATGAACACACTACTCTCGCTTCACACAAGTAATTACAGTAACAAGAGAATGGTTTAAAGTTTAAGATGATTATTTTCTTTTCTTGCTTGCTAAACTGGTGGTGTTTACAAAACACAAGTCATCTTGACATTGTCTGCAATGTAGAGTTTATTCTATTGTGTCAGCTTGGGGCTATCAGCTTCCCCATAAACTTTATTTGTATAAGAATGAAATAAAACCACTTACACTTAAAATATGCATCATCACAGATTTTAGGGAACCCTGCAACTAACCACGACAAGTTGCTATAAACAAGATTAAATCGCTATTATTAGAAAGAATATCATAAAAAAGATGGTAGCTCAGTGGTAGGGCATTTATCTAGTATGTGTGAGGCCCTAGGCTTGGTCCCCAGTCTACAATCCAGGACCAAGTTCAGGCCCATAACTGTGATGATGGGTTTTCCAGCCTACCCACAAGCTTTGGGATGTGCTAAGGATCCAGTGTACTTTCTTCTGTAGAATGAAGGAAAGAGAGAGAGCGAGAGTGAAAGCCAGAGACAGAGAGAGAGAGAAAGAGAGAGGGGGGGGTGGGAGGGAGACAGAGACAGAGACAAAGAAAGACAGAGAGAGAGAGAGAGAAGACAGAGAAGGGATGGCATCAAAGGATGTCCTCTGGCTTCCATACGCATGCCCACCCATGTGAACGCCTACTCACACACAGATGTGAATGCATATTCATCAACACACACACACACACACACACACACACACACACACAATATGTCTGAGGAAATAGATCAGTGGTAGGTTGCCTAGCATGTGTGAGGCTGTAGTTCAAAAACCAATACTACAAAGCTGCCTTGTTCAGAAAATTGAAATTGTTTTAAATGTGCAGAGGCTGTACTTCCTGCTTGTTACTCAAAAATGAATCTCCATGCTCAGAATAATTTAAAAATACAAATACCTGTGTTTTAGCAAATAATTGTTTTCAAAGGTTTTTTTTAATACCTGCCTGCTTCTTTTCTTTAGTTTTCTTCTCCTTTTTAAAGCCCTCACTATCCTGAAATTCACTATGCAGACTAGGCTGGCCTCAAACTCACAGAGATCCCTCTGCCTCTGCCTCCATGCATGTTCACAGAATCCAGAAGAGGGCTTTGAATCTCCTGAAACTGGAGTTACAGATGGTTGTGAGCTGACGTGTGGGTTCTAGGAATCGAACCCTCATCCTCTGCAAAAGCAGCCAGTGCTCTAGACAGCCGAGCCATCTCTACAGCTCCAACCAACTATTGCCTTTTCTTTCCTCCTCCTATTTTCTTTTCTTTCTTTCCCCTTCCCCATTTTTTGTTCCTAGAATTGTTATGCTATGAATTTTTTTCTGGTTTTCTCTCTATATATGTATATGAATATATATATATATATATATGTGTGTGTGTGCGTGCAGAATATATATGTGTATGTATGGATCACATATGCATATGTGAATATATTATATGTATGTAATATTTAAACATATGTCTAATAATATGTGTATAGTATATATGCTGTACATATATGTAAATATGTGTACATATATGTGTATACATGTATGCAATATATATGATATACATATATCTATACATACATACATCAAAAATGCCCATAAATACAAGTTGCGTGTATGGGTATATAAATTCCCATAAGTGCTTGCATGAGCACATACCCCATCACATACACTCATGCACACATACGCAACTGCTAAAGATTATTGTGATGCATGTTCTGCATGACATTGACAGTGCAGTTTTGTTCCTATTACCTTCCTGCCTGGAATATCTTCATATTTTGTGAGGCCTGAGTTTAGACTATTTAGGGAGCCCTTTTGTGGGTGGGGTAGGGCTACAGATGTGAGAGCACGTGTGGAGGCTAGAACTCAATCCAGATGTTGTTTCTCAGGAGCCATCCACCTTGATTTTTGCGATCTCAGTGAGACCTGAGGCTTGTCAATTGCTGCAGTGACAACCATGGGACTCTAGTCTCCACCTCCTCAGTACTGGGTTACAAGCATGTGCCACCAGGCCTGGCTTGTTCTTGGGGTGCTAGGATTGGAACTCTGGTCTTCATGCTGTGTGACTGGCACTTTAATGACAGAGCTATTTCCCCAGACGTAGGGAGCTCTCTTCGAAGCCAAAATCAGAGATGCAAAATTTATTGCAGCTACAGTGCCTTCATTTTAGGTCTTAGGAAGATCACATAATTGTGGGCAACATTGCCAGAGCTCTCCCAGTGCCTTGGAAGGGGCCCAAGCAAGCAGGGCCCCGAGGCTTGGTCTTCATTTAGCATTAAATCCACCTCTGCATTCTGACTTCAGAGCGCTCTACAGTTCACCCGAAGAAAGTCTCACCTACCAGCCCATTCATGCTGATAAACCCTGCCTTGAAGGAACTTCCTACAAGCCAAACAATAGGAAAGCCACGTTTCTGGCAGTAGACTTCTCCCCTAAAGCCTAGGTTCTTGAAGAACAAAAGCCAGATGACATTGCCCAACATGCGAATGCTATTTCAAAAGCAGAAAAATGAAAATTCACATTCTTTGGATTGTACATCTGGATTATAAATCTATCCCAACCATAGAAGGTATCATGAGAGAAAAGGATCCCAGATGTTATAGCAAATCATGCCCTGACTTTCCATAATGGGCAGGACTGAGCTTATCCACAGGATCCAATCTAGGGCCAAGTCCAGACCCACAGTCCCAACGCTGGACATGCTTGTCTACTCACAAACTTTGCACGGATGTGCATAAGACCATGCATGCTTCCCTTCCCTAAGTAAAACACCCTGAGCCTGCTCTGCTATGGAATGCCATCTTTAGCTTTAACACCCGCATTACAGCCCCCACATCTCAGTCGGTCCAGTCTCTTCAATTATTGTCATTATTTTAGCTGACCTATGTACTCCCAGCCGCCACATGGAATAGCCACTTGTCATGTTTGTGACTTCTACTCACATTGTTCACAGCATTAATGTTAACCTTCTTTTCAAACAGCTTCTCCATAAGAGCCAAAGCGTTGCTTTTAGCAGCATTCTGAAAGCTTCTCTCAATTGGCAGCACTGAAAGAAAGAGAGAGCATGACCCAGAGGAGGAGAGGAGCCACACAGTTCCCTGTCACCTTTCGTGTGACAGCCTCGTAGACTGAAAAAGCTGGAGTGGTAACCTTGAGACTTCCCCGCTCCGCTGTGAGGACACAGTGTATTTGCTTAAATATTTTACAAGGTCAGAACATCATGATTCCACCTTCTCCTCACATTGCAAGTGTTTCCCCACCCTCAAAATGTCCCTGACCTCAGACAGCGTTGCTCAAGAAGGCCACCTCCAAGCTCCACGACCTGCAGGTTAGAGGGCCACTGCAGACTGACCTCCCAGGGGACCTTGCTTATGAGCAGTTAGGGGCAACGCACATCTTACAAAGATAAAACTTCTATCTGCAGAATTCAGATTCAGTGCCAAACCTGTAGCAGCAAAACCTTAAAGTGAGCCCACTGTGGACACCCAGACAGGCCAAGAGGAATGAATAGGTTTTATTCTCATTTATAAGAAAGGACATAAAATTGGATTCACACCTACTGTGACCATGACACTCCCCACCACATCCCCCATACATTCACTCATACATATATGTGGCAGGCTTTATTAACTAGTATCAAGAAGATTCAAGAGAGCTGAGTTCTCAAGAGACAGTCCCAATCATGGGGATAAAATAAACATTGACATTAAGAATTGAAAGCAGGTGTGTGACAAAATATTTTGAACTGAATGAAAAGGAAAACAGCATGTCTGGAGAGATGACTCAGCAGTTAAGAGCACTGACTGCTCTTGCAGAGGGCCTGGGTTTGGTACCCAGCATTAACATGGTGGCTCACAACCATTGGCAACTCCATTTCTAGGAGATTGGACACCCTCTTCTGACCTTCACAGGCACCATGCACACACACACACACACACACACACACACACACACACACACACACACACACTAATACATTTATAAAAGAAATAAAATCAAAGAACAAACAGCCTTCTTCCCCTTTCTCAAAAGAGAAAAAAGTCACCTCTATTTGGTAACTGGAAATAGATGAGAATTCCCTCATTTTTGAAAGGGCATCTAAAAAAACCTGACAACCAACATCATACTTAATTTTAAAAATCTGAGCTTCTTTTGTTCTTAAGATCAGGAATAAAAAGAGATTTCTACTCTTACATCCCTGTTTACATATTGTGCTGAAAGTTATAGCTAGAAAAATAGATTGGTACAGTAAGTGAAAAGACAAACAGACAGAAGGAAAAACTTCTAGTTTGGCTTTAGACAACTTGGTTGTTTATGTATAAAATCGCAAGGAATGTACAAAGCATCTCTAGAACCAGCAAGTGAGTTTAGCACTCAAGATTAACACCTGAGCCCTTGCAGACCCCACCCTCCAGTGTGCCCAGCTTCAGGTGAGCTTGGGTCCTCCTGGCATCCCTCCCCTGCCCATCACCCACTCCCTCAATCTTCTGGGGGCTGCTCCTGGCATCGAGAGGACCTGCCCACACAGGAAAGATAAGCCCTTCCAGACCCCACTCTCTGGCATGCCCAGCTTCAGCTTCAGGAAAGAAGGAGTCCAATGGAGACAGAAAGAACCCAACTACACCCACTGGAAGAAGAGATGGGAAGAAGACAGAATAAGAACTCACTCAGCAAAAGAAAGACCAACATGACTACACCAGAATCTAGAGACCCCATGCCAGGAAGACCTGAAAAAGTACAGCAGAGATGAAGCAGAAGAGACAGACCTTAAAAATTATTTTATGAAGATGATAGAGACCCTCAAAGATGAAACAAGGAAATCCCTTAAAGAAATAGAAGAAAAAACAAACAAAAAATATATGAAATGGAGGAAAAGACGAACCAAAAAATTCAAGAAATAAACAAATTTCTTAAAAACTCTAAAGAGTACCAAGGAAAAACAACCAAGCAAATGAAGGAAACAACTCAAACAGTTGAAGGATTGAAAGCTGAAATAGAAACAATGAAGAAAACACAGAATGAGGGGATGCTGGAAATAGAAAAGCTGGGTAAACAATCAGGAACTACAGATGCAAGTATCACCCATAGAATACAAGAGATAGAAGAGAGAATCTCAGGTGTTGAAGACTCATTAGAGAATATACAGTCATCGACCAAAGAAAATCTCAAAACCAATAAATCCCTAACACAAAATATCCAGGAAATATGGGACACCGTGAAGAAGCCAAACCTGAGAATAATAGGTATAGAAGAAGGTGAAGAAATACAGCTCGAAAGTACAGAGAATATATTCACCAAAATCATAGAAGAAAACTTCCCTAACCTAAAGAAGGATATGCCCATGAAAAGACAAGAATCTTACAGAACACCAAATAGGCTGGACCAGAAAAAGAAGTCCCCTCGCCACATAATAATCAAAACATGAAACCTACAGAATAAAGAAAAAATATTAAGAGCAGCTAAAGAAAAAGGCCAAGTAACATATAAAGGCAGGCCTATCCTAATTACACCCGACTTCTCAATGGAAATTATGAAAGCCAGAAGATCCTGGACAGATGTCCTACAAACGCTAAGGGAACAAGGATGCCAGCCCAGACTACTGTATCCAGCAAAGCTTTCGATTACCATAGATGGAGAAAACAAAATATTCTGCGATAAAGCCAGATTTGAACAATACATATCCACGAATTCAGCCCTACAGAAAGTGCTGGAAGGAAAACTTAGAGCCAATAAAGATAACTACACTCACAAAGACATAGGCAATAGATAATCCTGCTTTACCAAACACCAAAAGAAAAAGGGAGGAGAACCTACGCACAATAGCACCACTACCAATAAATCAAAAACAAACAAAAATCATCAATCAATGGTCATTAATATCCCTCAACATCAATGGTCTCAACTTGCCTATAAAAAGACACAGATTAGCAGAATGGATACGAAGACAGAACCCATCCTTCTTCTGCATACAAGAAACACATCTCAACGTCAAAGACAGACATTGCCTCAGAGTAAAGGGTTGGGAAAAGATTTTCCAATCAAACAGACCCAAGAAACAAGCTGGTGTAGCAATCCTAATATCTAACAAATTAGACTTCAAATTAAAATTAATCAAAAAAGAGATGAAGAAGGACATTTCATATTCATCAAAGGAAAAGTCCATCAAGATGAAGTCTCAATTCTGAACATCTATGCCCCAAATACAAAGGCACCCACATTCATAAAAGAAACATTACTAAAGCTCAAATCGCACATAAAATCTCACACACTAGTAGCAGGAGACTTCAACACTCTGCTCTCACCACTAGACAGGACCTCCCAGACAGAAACTAATAGAAGTTATGACCCAACTGGGTTTAACAGACATCTGTAGAACCTTCCACCCAAACACAAAGGGATATACTTTCTTCTGGACGCCACATGGAACCTTTTCTAAAATTGACCACATAATCAGAAACATAGCAAACCTCCACAGATACAAAAAATTGGAATAAAGCCCTGTATCTTATCAGACCACCATGCACTAAAATTAGAATTCAACAATAACACAAATCGCCGAAACCCTACAAACACATGGAAATTGAACAATTTACAATTGCACCATCCCTGGGTCAAAGAAGAAATTAAAGACTTCCTGGAATTCAATGAGAATGAAGACGAAACATTCCCAAACTTATGGAACACTCTGAAAGCAGTGCAGAGAGGAAAGTTTATAGCACTAAGTGCCCACATGAAGAAACTGGAGAACAGTCACACTAGAGAATTAATAGCACAACTGAATGATCTAGAACAAAAAGAAGCAAACTCACCCAGGAGGAGTAGATGCCAGGAAATAAGCAAATTGAGGGCTGAAATCAATAGTGTAGAAACCAGGAAAACATTGCAAAGAATGAAACAAAGAGTTGGTTCTTTGAGAAAATCAACAAGATAGACAAACCATTGTCCAAACTAACCAAAAGGCAAAGAGAGAACACTCTAATTAACAAAATCAGGAATGAAAAAGGAGACATAACAACGGATACTGAGGAAATCCAGAAAATCATCGGGGCATACTTTGAAAACCTGTACTCCACAAAATTAAATTAGAGGAAATGGAGAATTTCCTAGATAGATACCATTTGCCAAATTAAATCAAGAACAGATAAGCAATCTATACAGACCTATAACCCTTAATGAAATAGAAGCAGTCATCAAAAGTCTCCCCCCCCCAAAAAAAGCCCAGGCCTAAATGGCTTCAGTGCAGAATTCTACCAGAAACTCAAAGAAGAGCTAATTCCAATAATCCTCAAAGTGTTCCACACAATAGAAGCAGGAGGTTCACTGCCAAACTCTTTTTATGAGACTACAATTACCTTGGTACCCAAGTCACACAAAGACACAACTAAGAAAGAGAACTATAGACCAATTTTCCTCATGAACATCGATGCAAAAATACTCAATAAAATACTAGCAAAACAGATCCAAGAACACACAATTATACACCATGATTAAGTAGGCTTCATCCCAGGGATGAGGGATGGTTCAACGTATGAAAATCTATCAATGTAATCCACCATATAAACAAACTGCGAAAGAAAAACCACATGATCATCTCACTAAATGCTGAAAAAGCCTTGACAAAATCCAGCACCCCTTCATGATAAAGATTCTAGAGAGATCAGGAATAACAGGAACATACCTGAACATAATAAAAGCAATATACAGTAAACCAACTGCTAACATCAAACTAAATAGAGAGAAACTCAACGCAATTTCTCTAAAATCAGGAACAAGACAAGGCTGTCCACTCTCTCCATATCTCTTCAATATTGTACTTGAAGTTCTTGCTAGAGCAATAAAACAACAAAAGGAGATAAAGGGGATACAAATAGGAAAAGAAGAGGTCAAACTTTCACTATTTACAGATGATATGATAGTTTACATAAGTGACCCAAAAAACTCCGCAAGGGAATTCCAACAGCTGATAAACACCTTCAGCAAAGTTGCAGGATACAAGGTTAACTAAAAAAAAAATCAGTAGCCCTATTATATACATATGATAAAGTGGCTGAGAAAGAAATCAGAGAAATATCACCCTTTACAATAGCCATAAACAGCATCAAATATCTGGGGATAATGTTAACCAAAGAAGTGAAAGACCTCTATATCAAGAATGAGTCTTTAAAGAAAGAAATTAAAGAAGATACCAGAAAATAGAAAGATCTCCCATGCTCTTGGATTGGTAGGATCAACATAATAAAAATGGCAAACTTGCCAAAAGCAATCTACAGATTCAATGCAATCCCTATCAAAATTCCACCACAATTCTTCACAGACCTTGAAAGAACAATAATCAACTTTATATGGAAAAACAAAAGACCCAGGACAGCTAAAACAACCCTATACAATTAAGGAACTTCAGGAGGCATCACCATCCCTGACTTCAAGCTCTATTACAGAGTTATAGTCCTGAAAACAGCTTGGTATTAGCACAAAAATAGACAGGTAGACCAATGGAATCGAATTGAAAATCCTGATTTTAACCCACACACCTATGAACACTTGATTTTTGACAAAGAAGCTAAATTTATACAATGGAAAAAAGAAAGCATCTTCAACAAATTGTGATGGCGTAACTGCATATTGGCATTCAGAAGATTGTAGATAGATTCATGTCTATCACCTTACATAAAACTTAAGTCCAAATGGATTAAAGACCTCAACATAAATCCAGTCACACTGAAACTCTTAGAACAGAAAGTGGGAGATATTCTTCAACGAATTGGTTCAGGAGAACACTTCCAGTAGCACAGACAGTGAGATGGACAATTAACAAATGGGACCTCCTGAAACTAAGAAGCTTCTGTAAGGCAAAGGACACAGTCAACAAGACAAAAAGGCAGTCCACAGAATGGGAAAAGATATTCACCAACCCCACATCTGACAGAGGGCTGATCTCCAAAATTTACAAAGAACTCAAGAAGGAAGTCTCCAAAACACCAAAGGATGCAATTTAAAAGTGGGGTACAGAACTAAATAGCGAATTCTCAATAGTGGAGTCTAAAATGGCTGAGAGGCACTTGAGAAAGTGCTCAACATCCTTAGCCACCAGGAAAATGCAAATCAAAACAACTCTGAGCTACCATCTCACCCCTGTCTGAATGGCTAAAATCAAAAACACCAATGACAATATATACTGGAAAGGATGTGGAGAGAGGGGAACACTCCTCCACTGCTGGTGGGAGTGCCAACTCGTACACCCTCTTTGGAAATCAGTATGGAAATTCCTCAGGAAAATGGAAATCAGTCTACCACAAAATCCAGCAATTCCACTCTTAGGCATATACCCAAAAGATGCACATTTATACAAGGATGTCTGTTCCACTCTGTTCATAGCAGCATTATTTGTAATAGCCAGAACCTGGAAGCAACCTGGATGCCCCTCAAATGAAGAGTGGATGGAGAAAATATTGGACATTTACACAATGGAGTACTATTCAGCGGGGGAAAAAACAATGGAATCTTGAAATTTGCAGGGAAATGGATGGCACTAGAAGAAACCATCCTGAGTGAGGTAACCGAGTCACAAAAACACAAACATGGTATGTATTCACTCATACATGGATTTTAGACATGGATCAGGGGAGTGCCAGTCTGCACTTCCACTTACAGAGTGTCTGGGAAACAGGAAAGAACAAAGAGAGATATGCATGGTACACAAGAGAAGAGGAATGAGGCAAGATGTCCTGAACAGATTCGGAGCATTGTGGGGTGTGGGGAGGAGTGGGAGCTGGGAAGAAGAGAGGGGAAGAAGAGGAGGAGAGAGTAGGTCATGGGGGAGCAGGAAGGTTGAGTTGGGGGAAGAATAGGGTGAGAACCGGATGTGTGAATTGGGTGGGGGCTGGGAGGCTGGTGGAGGAGCAAGGGAGGAGGGGAGGGAGAGGGAGCTGGGATTGACATGTGAAGCAAGCATGTTTCTAGTTTAAATAAAAATATATTATTAATATTAATATATTAATAAAACAAGAAAAACACAAAACTATAAACTATTACAAGAAAATGCATGAGAAAAATTTCATAGTCTGTGATTCAGCAAGATTTCTTACATGTAACAATGACAGTATGACTGTGAATGAAAAAAATTGATAAACTGTACTTCCTCAAAAATGTACATTTCGCCGGGCGTTGGTGGCACACGCCTTTAATCCCAGCACTCGGGAGGCAGAGGCAGGCGGATCTCTGTGAGTTCGAGGCCAGCCTGGTCTATAGAGCGAGTTCCAGGACAGCCTCCAAAGCCACAGAGAAACCCTGTCTCGAAAAACCAAAAAAAAAAAAAAAGTACAATTCACTTTATGCCATTAAAGGTTATTACATTTGCAAATAATATTTCTGATAAATAAAATACAACCAGAATATTTAATCTCTCAGTGTCCAGTGACCCAATTTAAATAGAAAAAAAGACTTCAAAAGAACAGAGAGAACAAAGAGACGAAATATGCTACCACTATATTGAGGGACACACAAATTAAGACCACCAATGAGACACCAGTGTACACCTATTTGAATGTCTAAAACTGAGGAAAAACACAATATCAAGTTTCTTTCTTAAGTGAATGAACTTGTTCTACCTACTGTCTTGTGTTAGCAAAATGCCTGAGACAGTCTGCAGGGAAGGAGAAAAGGTTCATTTTGGCTCAGAGTTTCATAGGTTTCATTTCATGGCCACTTGGGGTTGTTTTGGACTTTGGCTGTGCAACAGAGCTCAGTGGAGAAACAGTAGAACAAGGTTAGTGGCTGTCTTGGTATTCCCTGGCGGGAGGGAGGAGTGATAGCCTCCTTCCACCAAGCCCCGCCTACTAAAAGGCGCACTGGTTTTAACTAAGACAGAGCTCTCAACCCCGAGGAGCCGTTCAGAATCCAGTCTAACCCTCTCCAGGCTCAGCGGCTCTCATCCTCATTCACCATTCTCCTCCACACAGGCCGGGCATCTTCCTCATTTTAAACAGCGATTCCACGTCTGGTTCTGCTTCTCTCTTGCTTGCAGTGCTTTCTGCCTGAACTTTCCGTGGCTGGTTGTTTGCTCTCATTTGGGTATCTGACCTACAGTCCTCCTGTGCCCTGGTCCCACCCACGTCACGTTGTTTCATGGCCTCCACGGCGTTCTCAGAACTTCCTTTTAAATTGTCACACCTGCTTGCTACAGCGGACTGCGAGCTCCCCCGGAACAGGAGCTACCTTGGCCTGGGCATCCCCAGTCTGAATCATGTCTAACAAATATTAAGTCCTGGAAAATATTTCTGGAATTAGCTGACCAACTAGCTCCACATTATATTAAGGAAATGATGTACAGTTGCCAAGGCTGCGCTTCAGGAAAGAGCCCATCCTCGTGAGTCCATGGTGTGCGGTTAAGAGACTGAGTCCTCGGTTTTCAACTCCTAAGACCTCCTCGGTGCAGCCTCAGTTTATGTTATCATTCCCAAGGCATAGCTTATCTATTCCCCATGCTTTAGAAACCTAACAATAACATTACACGACTTACAGTCACACAAGAAATCTGCACGTAAATCATGATTTAACACAACCGCACAAGGAATTCTGTTTGCAAAAGGGCTTACTCATTTCTTAAACAGTCTCCTCCTTAGATTGGAGAAGTGTTCCCCCATCCACAGAACAGGGTACAGGTCTGAATCAACCCCTGGTGGAGAGAATTTCAAAGCTGAAAAGCAGCCGGGGACGGGTGGGGAGGGGGTGGGAGGGTGGACGGCAGCGGGGTGGAGGGGAGGCAGTGTAGGAGGACATCCTGAGGGTCGCCAGGGCAGACTGCTGGCTCCTGTTTCCTTCTAGCCTGCGGTGAGAGAACTCCTCTAGTTCCTGGGCCTGAGCCCACCCTCTGCCCACCAGGACACCTGTCTCAGGACTCACGGCTCTCATGTCCTGAAGCTGCAGCCTCCAGTTCCATCCTCTCAGGCTTTGGCATCCGGGCCAGGCTCCTCCAGGGCCCGGTGGCCTCACCCCGCAGGTCAGCCCTCAACCTCCTGGTTACCTGGAGCATCAGAGCCCTTGCCCCGTGGCCCTGGCTACTCTCAGAGTTCATGGCCACTGGCGCTGTGAAGACCCTCTAGGGTGCAGGGCTGGACTGCAAATGCACCCTGCAGGAACACAGGGTCGAGCCTGCTCCCTTGGGGCAGGTGGCTAGGCACAGGCCTTGGTTCTCCAACACTGCCCTGGCTTGAACTGGTCTGTGGAGCCCGCCTTTAGGCGTGGCATGTCAGGTACTAGGGTTTGGCTCTACACAAAAGGAAACGTTTCTAGAAATCTAAAAGCCCTCAGAAATTCCTAGTTCATGCTCCATCGAGTCTTCGTATGATTTTAAAATGCCTGGATTTGATTTATACTCAATACTCACTACTGGAAATTCAATATTAAATATTTCCTAACTGGGCTTCCAGAATTTCTTCCTGAAGAAAAAAAAAATGACTCGATTTCTCATTTGATAGTCATGAAATTATGTACTTTCCGGACTGACTCTGTTAAAAACTGAAATAACACAGAAACAGGACCAACAAATTCCGACTCACCAAATAAACTTCAAGTAAAAGAGTAAAATGACTTTAGTTTTCTGTTATGAACTTATGAGACATTCCTTTTTAATGTAAATTATATAATATTGGGGGTGGAAGATGATGTGGCGGTTAAAAGCACTCACTGCTCTTCAGTGAAGTAGAGTTTGGGTTCTAGCACCAGCTCTGGATACTTCACAACCATGTTCTCTATTAATGCTCTCAACAAGAAAAAAAAGCCACTTGGCAGCCTTTGATCCCAGCACTGGGGAGTCAGAGGCAGGTGGATCTCTGTGAGTTTGAGGCCAGCCTGGTCTACACAGCAAGTTCCAGGACAGCCGGAACTACACAGAAAAACCCTGTCTCGAAAAACAAACAACACAGCGATTTTATGCTCTACACCCTTGTAAAACTGTAGTGAGGCTAGCCCTCCTCCAGCACAGAACAAAAGACCCCACGCAGTACATGGCGGCAACTTTACTTCATGATTCTCCCAAGAGCTTGGACAAGAGGGAAGCATAATGTGATGTTTTCTTTGTCAACTAGCAAATGAATATCTCGGTGTGCTGATGGAAGGGCTGCCTTGTCGAAGGGCTCTTCCCTGTTCCTGTTGCTCCTTTGGTATCTCCTGCTGTAGGGCATCCAATTTCCAATTCTCTCTTCCCAGAACCATCTTTTCCCATCCCCGTTTTCAATGCTTTTTTTTTTCTCAGTGATTTCATCTGTCATATAGTTAGAGTTTGGACTGTCAGTTCCTCAAGGAATCTACTCTGATCACTCTATTCTAAAATATTATGAACACCCTCTCTGAATTCTCTCATTGCTGCTTTTTCCTCTATGGTAGTTGTGGGATGTAACAGGTATTGTTTACTTAGTATATATCTAACATTAAACATCACAAAGACAGGTTTCTCAGACTTTGCCCCTGCTATATATCCAATGCCTTATAGTAGAGTAGTACCAGGCTTGAGGCCAATTTATCAAATAAACATGGAACATAGCTCAGTCAGGTAACAGTTGCCAGTATTCAGTCCTAAAATCTTGCATTTCTCTTCTAATAGAAGGTTGACCAGCCAGGCCAATGAAGAACAGCTATGAATGAATGTGTCCTAGCCCCAAACTACAAACATACTTAAGATGTTTTGAAATTTACAACAATTTTTACTGGTTTCTTTTTTTTCCATCTGAAATGTGTGGTATGTATTCATATGCTTATGCAAGTTTTTCACATGTTATGTGCTTGTGGAGGCAGAAGTTGATGCTGAGAAATATCCTGGATTGCTTTCCCACCTTATTCATTGAGGCAACTCTGGCAGATCCTGGGCTTCCTGGACATGGCTAGAGTTGCTAGTCAGTTTGCTCAGGGGAGCTCCTGTGTTGTTGCAGATATTGCTATAAACCTCTGGGGTTGTGATCTATTACAGCAATGGAATACGCATATTAACATTCCTCCTGTATCAGCTAGGAATTATAGACAAGCTCTTGGTGGTAGAAAGAATATAGTAAGACAGTACAGAAAACAGATGCCAAATGTACAGGCTGTACAGAAGCAAGATGCTAGTGCCAAACCTACAGAGCAACCAAAAGCTCTACCATTAAAATGGCTGACAGATGAACCCGTCTGGGTGGGTCAATGGCCTATGACATCTGAGAAGTTAGAGGCTTTGGAGAAGTTAGTTCAGGAACAGCTAGATGCTGGACATATTGAGGAATCAACTAGTGCATGGAATTCACCTGTTTTTGTTGTCAAGAAGAAGTCTGGTAAGTGGAGAATGGTTACTGATCTTAGAGCCATCAACAAGGTAATTCAGCCTATGGGGTCTCTACAACCTGGGATGCCATTACCTTCTCTAATTCCTAAGGATTGGCCAATTATAGTTATAGACTTAAAAGATTGCTTCTTCACCATACCGTTACAAGAAAACGACAGAGAAAAGTTCGCCTTCACGGTACCTACCTATAATAATTCCCATCCGGTATAGAGACTCCAGTGGAAGGTACTACCTCAAGGTATGTTAAACAGCCCAACTTTGTGTCAATATTTTGTGAATAAACCTCTAGAAATAATTCGTAAAAAATTTCCACATTCGTTAATATACCATTATATGGATGACATATTACTGTCTGATTCAAATAAGGATACTTTGGAAAAGATGTTTGAAGCAGTAAAGGAAATTTACCTCGCTGGGGATTACAAATTGCCTCAGAAAAAATACAAAGAGGAGATTCTATTAACTATTTAGGTTATAAAATAGATGCTCAGAAAATTAGACCGCAGAAAGTAAAGATCAGAAGAGATCGTTACCGGACTCTTAATGATCTTCAAAAACTATTAGGAGAAATCTCTCAATTACAGACAATTATCGGTGTAGAAGGGCATGATTTAAAACACCTGAAAATGGCTTTAAAGGAGATAAAGACCTAAACAGCCCACTAGTACTATCAGCTGAGGCTGAAAAAGAATTAGAATTGGTAGAAAAGAGAATATTAGAAGCACACGTGGACCGTGTGGATCCAAAGCTGGACTGTATTCTGATTATTTTACCATATAGAGAATACCCCTCAGGAATATTAATGCAGAGGGAAGACATCATACTAGAATGGGTATTTCTGCCACATAAACAGAATAAAAATTTGAAAACATATATAGAAAAGGTCTCCAATTTGATATTAAAAGGTAAGTTAAGGCTTTGTCAACTGACTGGGAAAGACCCAGATGAAATTATTGTACCTTTAACGAATGAGGAAATTTCCTCCTTATGGAAGGATAATGAGTATTGGCAAATAGCTTGCAGTGACTTTTTGGGAACTATTAGTAATAACTATCCCAAAACAGAGAGAATCAAATTCATAAAGAAAACAATTTGGATTCTTCCACGTATCGTGAGGCAGACACCTATTTCTGGAGTTGTTACCTTCTACACGGATGCAAACAAATCAGGTAAGGCAGGGTATAAATCAGGAAATATAAGTAAAGTAGTTCAAAGCCCTTACAACTCCGTACAAAAGGCAGAATTATATGCCATTCTCATGGTACTTAAAGACTTTACAGAGCCTCTCAATATAGTCACGGATTCTCAGTATGCAGAAAGAGTTGTCTCGCACACTGAGACTGCAGAATTTGTTCCTGATAGTACAGAATTAACCCCATTGTTTTTACAATTACAGGAAACCATCAGAAACAGGACTCATCCTATATATATAACACACATCAGATCCCATACAGGTCTGCCAGGTCCTCTGGCACAAGGCAATGATGAAATTGATCGTTTATTAGTAGGTAATGTGTTAGAAGCTTCAGAATTTCATAAGAAACACCATGTTAACAGCAAAGGCTTAAAGAAGGATTTTTCTATCACCTGGCAACAAGCCAAAGAAATAGTAAGAAATCGCCCCAGTTGCTCATTCTACAATCAAACTCCATTACCAGCAGGTTGTAATCCTAAAGGTACTCACAGAAATGAACTTTTGCAAATGGATGTATTTCACTTCCCAGAATTTGGCAGTTTGAAATATGTACGCCATACCATAGACACGTTCTCAGGCTTCTAATGGGCTACTGTCCTCAGCTCTGAAAAAGCTGATTCTGTTATTACACACCTCTTAGAGGTGATGGCTGTTAGGGGTATACCTAAAACAATAAAAACTGACAATGCTCCAGCATATGTCTCCAGTAAATTGGAACAATTTTTCAAATATTATAATATAAAACATGTAACTGGTATACCTCACAATCCCACAGGACAAGCAGTGATTGAAAGGTCTAACCAAACCTTAAAAGAGATGCTTCATAAACAGCCAGGGAGAACAAAGACCCCTAAATACAGGTTACATAATGCTTTACTAATGTTGAATTTTCTTAATGCTGATGAAAAAGAACAAACTGCAGCAGAAAGACACTGGACTACAGAGAAGACTTCTGAACTGAACTAACCAGTGTATTTTAAGGATGTTATGACCTCAGTCTGGAAACCAGGATATGTGTTACGTTGGGGAAGGGGTTATGCTTTTGTTTCCACAGGAGAAGAAAAGCTTTGGGTTCCATCAAAATTAATTAAGATTCTATCTGAACAGAAGACATCTCAGGAGGAGGAAGATAACAGCTCATCTACAAATTCATATTCTACCATGGGTAAAGTGACCTCCTAAAAGGAAAGAGAAGTGTTTTGTTTTTTGTCTTCACAGGTAAACTCAGCAAAGAGTACTGGACATATAGATTCCTGAAGAAGAATGAATAGCTACCTTGAGGACCATCAAACAAACAGTAACTCACTGTGTGGTATCAAAGTCTAAATCTCTCTATATTGTTTTTCATAGTACCCTTTTATCTTTGTTTCTTCATATACTTCAGTCCCCATTCATTTAACTGAAGCTGGCTTTGGAGTTGGATTGGCTCTCCTACTCTAAATTCAAGCATATTATTTAAATAAAATTCAGAATTTCTGTATTATATCAAAGAGCCATTGATATAAGACAGAAGAAAATAAAATTAGGGACTGTTATCTGTGGATTTTTTTTCTGAAAAGTCTAATTTCCTTCATGTTTACCATCTTCCCTATTGTCACCTCTTCCAGTATGCATACATATAAAAGTTAAAATATTTCTTTGTTAACATTAATGTTTGAGTTTTCCAGAGAACAAGGGATTTCCTGACAGCAGTCTTCAACTGCTTCAGAAAGAGAATGAGGATCCACTTCCTTGACTTCACCTGATTCGACTGGAAGCATCTGAACTGCCCCACATCATTGACTCCACCTGACAAGCACTATATTGGCTTGAAACTACATCACTCGACACAACTCCGGACCAAGGAACTGAAACAGCCCATCTTCTACAATCTGGCCAGAGCTTCAGATGAGAGCTTCAATCAACACTAGAACCCCAGTCAGGAACTTCAATCAAGCATCTCCTGCCATACAGAGACTGTCTGATCTACTGAGATTTTGTTATACTAACATTTTTCTTCTCACATGTCCCCATGAGATTATCATCGTCCCATCTCAGCAGGAAGTAGTTTTGAGAATTCCACGCCCCCTCTCCCTACTATTGATATTATAGGATAGTTTACACCTGTTAGTGTTAGTTTCAATTATTTTAGAGTTGGGATTGGAAGGAGGTGTTCAGATTTGGGTGTTTCTTTCAGATAAGTTTAAGTTTAGATGGGATACATGTTTGATACATTTTGATCATTGACACAAGTTAGTTGTTTTAAGTTTAAATATCCTTTTTAGACTAAAAGGGGACTGGTGGTGGTGGTGCACTCCTTTATTCCCAGCACTGGGGAGGCAGAGGCAGGCAGATCTCTGTGAGTTCGAGACCAGCCTGGTCTACAAGAGCTGTCCAGGACAGGCTCCAAAGCCACAAAGAAACCCTGGATCGAAAAAATAAATAAATACAAATAAACAAACTAGTCAGATATAGACTAAAAGGGGAATTGTAGGAGGAAAACAATGCTGCCATTAACCACATGACTTACTAGATGCGCATACAGATGAGGTAATAAAAGAGCTGTTTACCACACCGCTAATCACACCCACTTTAGGCATGACTAAAGACGTATATGGACGGACGTAAAGACATATACCTATGTAGGTGGTGAACTACGTCACTAGCCAGGCCCACTTTTGGGCATGGCTAAGGGGCTTTACGGGGGAAGGTATAAAAGATTAAACAACAGAAGTCTTGCTCTCTTTTTTTCCGGCTTTCGGCTTCCAGTTCGGCGGCGGAAAACTACTCAGATCATCTGGGTTACCTGTTTGGTATCTTGTGAGTAATTTCTACAATAAATACTTAGTTTTACTTTCAGTAAGTGTGCCGTTTATCGTTAGAGCATCACTGTGTCTGACTTCTGAGGCTGGAATTATAGGCTACCAGGCCTACCTGGCATCGACATGCATTCTGAGGCCCAAACTCTGCCTCACACTTTCCTTGCAGACACATTAACTGGTAAAACATCTTCTCAGTCCTGACTGCGACTGCATGATTCTTGGGTGTGCACTCTGAAACTCACCTCGTGTTTCAATCTCAAAAGATCTGGGCATGCCTGGGTGTGTTCAAATACAGTAAGCTTTAAGTTCAGGTCTTCAAGGATTCTTTATCAAGAAAAGGAGGAGGAGGAGGAGTGGAGAAGGGGGAGGGGCAGGAGGGGGAGAGATGTAGCAGCATTACTTATCGATTCCTTTATTCTCCGGTCAGATGCTGTCTCCCCTAGAGTTCCACTTCACATATTTATCTCTTAAGAGTCCTTCCCTCACTGAGTAGAAACTGTCACCTGAGGCTGATTCTCCATTCCTGTGAGCAAAAATGTCTTAAGAAATTCAGGAAGCATGTAGGACAGAACTGCCATGATGACTCTATTCTACAAAGTTCTCTGGAGCCACCCCCTCCAGCTTGTTACTCCCCTGTTCTCAGATGTCCCCCCCCCAACTCAGGTGCAAGGTAGTTGTGTGTGTTTCCAGGAAGTGGGGCAGAGGGGAGAAACAGGAAGCCAAAGAGGATGCTAAAGCTTCCAAAAGAGGAAGGTTCTAGCACACTGCACAACGCTTCCTCACATAGCCACTGGCTACCCTTCAGTCATACATCTATACCTTGCTGCAAGGGTGTGTGTTGCAAGACTAAGAATGTGAGATGCTCTGCTGGACTCAAGTGGGTTCCTCTTGAGGTGCTGTGCGTTTGTGTCTGCTCAGTTACAATGATCACGGACACTGTGCCAGGCCATCACACTTGGGAATCAAAGATTCACGAGAAATAGCCCCACATTTCTACCAGCCTACAATCACACAGTGACAGATTAGCATCCACCTTAGGGATGAAGAGTTCTTCTGGTTTGTGCTCTGTTGCTACACAGCATGTGCTTCCTAAGGCCCACTGACCCTCCCCCACCATGTGAAAGCACTTTTCAATAGGCCCAAAGGCCCCTTCAGGAAAGGATGCCCTTCCTTCTGGGACTGGCCACTGTTTTGCGTTCCTCTTTCTTCATGAAGACCCTGAAGTATTATTTGCTGTGGTTTTCTGTGTGACTCTCTTATTTACCAGATTGTAAGCCAGTGTTAAGAGTGCCTTATCAACATTGCTACAAGGCAGGTGCCTTACATTTGTTATCAAGAGTTAGGACATTTCCAGGAAGTTTGATTGGTTAACATTACATAGCTTGTGCCAAGGTGAGAATATTTGCACCATAGATTTCATACACAGGAAGTCACTAGCCCCTCCTTTACCATTCCTCTCAAAATTGGAGTGTTAACAGCTTTTGAAAAAAAGCAACTCAACTTGTTATTCTGAAAACACGGCTTATGGTCAGTCTTTGAAAAGGCATTCAAGTTGACAGGAGAAGCTGAGGGAGCAGTTGGAATGCTAACATGTAGGCAACCAGTAAAGCTTCATAGAAGGAAAGAAATGGATCTTTACAAAAGGGCAAATGGAATTCGATAACATATTTGGGGTTGGCAGAGATAGAGTCAGAAATAAGGGGGGTGAGCTCACACATAACCATGATGAATAACAACATTTATGATGAGAACAGTTGGTGTCAATTGCTATCTTTCTCTTGCCTTTTATTTCCTATGTCTTTCATTGGGTATTACCTACATTCTCTTAACATGAAGTTCCTTCTTTAACCCAGCAACAGGGCTAGTACCATGTCTGTGTGGAAACTTCTGCCTCTTAAATAAGCTCTTGGACTGTACAATTCAATGCTAGCATTGAAAACAAAGCATTTCTGAGAGAATGGTCTGCATTTACAATTAACTTCCCATATGCTGCTTTTTGTATTGTTACAGAGGACTGAAATAAGATGTATATCCATAATGTATCTGAACAATAGAACAAAGTAAGAGAGACATCTTTGTCTTTCGTTAAAGAGACATGTAGGCGGAGTTTCTCTGTCTCCATAGCCACTCCCTTGTTCTCCCAGCATCCTCTGTGTCTTGCCGTCCCATCTATACCTCCTGCTTAGACTGGCCAGTCAGCCAATCAGAGGCGTCTTGACAAGTATACATCTTCACAGTATACAAAAAGATTACTTCATAACAGAGATGGTCGCAATGATATGCAATCACTAGGCCTGTTTGTGCTACTTGCAGTGCATTCTAATAATGACATGCCACAAACGAACAGGCCAGGCTCCTTGTCTGAGACTCCTTCAACATGTTAAAAATTTGAGATATTTTTTCTGTATTAAAAATAAAAGACAGAAAAAACTACCCTAAAATCCTTATCTTTTTATTCTTTATTCAAATACAGTTCTGATTGACATTTATTTTGCAAGCCAACTGTAAGGGTTACCTTGGCAGGTTCAGGTTGCTCAACTCCTAGATTTTGCAAAGAAAGACGTCTCTCTTCAGGACTGGCCTCAGAGCCCTTGGCCTTTAGCCACTTGATAAGAATGTTTCATATCCATGCCTTTGAGTCACACTGTATTCATTTGAAGAGATAGCTTATGTTGCCAACTAGCTCATGCTGGATGCATGCGTTCTGGAGACTGAGACTTTGGACCAGTAAGCTTTGGACAGTTTAAAGCTAAGGTCGCTTGGGATGACAGGAATGCCAGTCACAGACTTCAAGGAAAAATTCTGGGTTGGGCACAGGGTCTTGGTTGGCAATATTTTGTATGTGCTGACATACAGTACTTGTGGGAGAATTGTGTATACTTCCTATGTCTCCCATGGGAGCATGAGGCTTTACTGATGCCACCATGCTGTCTATCAGACCAAAGGTTGTGCATATACAGAAAAGCATCCTACTTCTAAGCCACATCTAGCTTCTTTGCTTTTTTTGCTTTTTTATCTTTTTACTTTTACAAACTGTAATCTTGAACTCTTCAGTTTTCTGTTGTGTTAGTCCTTCTAGCAAATAATCAGACTTACGGGCACCTAGGGACTCCCAGCACAGCTAGTTTGTGATCAAATTTAATTTTTCTCTGAAAGTTATTAACTATAAAAGGGCCATTTATTTAACAGCCAATACTTTTCATGCTAGGTTATTTAAAACATGCTACTGTTTTACTTTATTAATTGCTGCATAAAATTTAGCATCTACTTATCTCTCTTTCTCTTCTTGAGACAGGGTCTCAGAATGCAAACCAGGCTGTCTTTGAACTTGGGATTGTCTTGCCTTTGCCTCCTTAATGTTGGTAATAAAAGTGTGTGCCACCAAGCCTGTTTACCAATTTCTAAGGGGTTTTGAATATATTGTACTTAAGAGTATAACATGTAGGGGCGGAGGTTAGCTTTAAATAGTCATTCTTCCTGTTCATGAATAAGATTGTTTCATTTATTTACTTGTACTATTCATCTAGTTCCTAAATCCTTGAACATTTTTCCTTCTGAGGTACCTCACAGATCCCCGTGATAAACAAGATCAGTTTGAGCCGGGCGGTGGTGGTGCACGCCTTTAATCCCAGCACTCGGGAGGCAGAGGCAGGTGGATCTCTGTGAGTTTGAGGCTGGGCTGGACCGACAGCCTCCAAAACAATACAGAGAAACCCTGTCTCGTAAAAACCAAAAAAAAAAAAAAAAAAAAGAGATCAGTTTGGTTCTATTTTCTAATTGGTTATCACTGATTTATAGAAATAGTATTGATTTTACAGACAGAACTTTATTGAACTCTGAAAAATTGTAGATTATTTAAAAGTAGGCAAGTAAGCTAAAAATAAGCTTTCTCTTAAAAAATAATGTAGGTAAACACACTGACCATATAAAGTTTCATTTTCATTGTTCCTACTTTTTACTCACTTCATTTCTTAAACTGACTAAAAATCAACTTGTTTTCAAAAGTGATTATTCTCAAAGTGAATAATAATACCTCTTTGTAGTCTAAAGTTCCCTGACCAGGTGACATTATGGCTAAGACCATGTGTATAGTTTTTTGTCATTCAGGATTTCTTTCCAGTGAAATGCCATTTAAAGACCCCTGTATCACTTTATACTGACTAATGTTCTTCTTGAGTCTCAATTAAGAATCGATTTAACATTCCAGATGTTAGCTCCCACCCCACACCAATACTAGATTCATGTGTTGCAAACATGTTCTTCCATGATTTGATTCTCTAGGGTCCTCATTTATTATGTCTTCTAAGTTTCATTATGTTCCTAAAAATGCTTCAAAAACTTAAAAAATGCAAGATAAAAACATTATAAAGGATATGGGAGAAGTCCAGACCGAGAAAACAAAGATTCGATTATCAGAGAAGATTAGGTATGCAGAGAAATCTGGGCGTGCAGCAAGCAGAAGCAAGTCAACAACAGTGTTCCTCTATAGTGCTGCCTCCAGGCTTGACCTGGAAGTGCTGAGCAGCCAGTCTATGGACAACCAGGTGGCAGATGGCCTGTGGAAGAGGATGGTCTAAATAATGAAACTAATTCAAGGCATGATTCGAAGTTAAGAAGACACACAAAGGAGTGTGGTGGCTGTGGAAATTGCATGGGGCTGGAGAGGTCAAGATAAAACTTTCTGGCTTAGGAGTCTTCTGGTGAGGAAGCAGTCATTTCTCTAAGAAGCCCTCATTTCTCCTGCTGACAAGGGAATATACCACCCTGACTGATGCTCATACACCACCACTCTTGCACCTAAGGCTCAGAGAACACTGTGGAAGATGGGGTGGTAAGACTGTAAGAGCCAGAGGACCAGGATGTCTTCCATACATGACAGGGAAGCTATATCCACACAATCTCAACAATATAGTCATCTAAGACCCACACAATGACAATGCGTGGGGGAAATGTGGATGGGGAAAATCTCACAAGGCTCCGTCCTAGATAAAGAGCTACAAGTAACTAATGGCTGCTAAAAGAGGATCAGTCTTCTCTAGGGCCAATCCTTGTTAAGTAGTCAGCCCTACACATAGACATATGAGCTGTACTAGATGGACTCAGCAGGTTCTATACATGTAACAGTGTGTGTACACACATGCGATAATAATGATCCTTAAAGCATTGGTAGTGGAACCAGGATGTATCCCTAGTGCACGAACTTCAGGAGCCCATTCCTCATGGAGGGATACTCTCTTAGCCTAGATACAGGGGGAGACTTAACAGGCTTTGATGATCCCTCATGGAAGGCTTCACCCTCCCTGGAGAGTAAATGGAGGAGGGGATGGGGAGGTTAGTGGTGGGGCATGGCAGGATGGGAGAGGGAACTGGGATTGATATGTAAAACAAGACTGTTTCTAATTTTAATACAATTCATAAAGAAATAATAATTTTAAAAGAGGTCATGAATTTGAGAGTGATTGAGAGGGACACAGGAGAAATTGGAAGAGTAAGAGAAGAAAGCGATGTAAACACATTACACATGTAAGAAACTCTTTAAGGTTTTAAATTTTTATTTAAAATATATTTATTTATTAAATATATATGATGGCATTCAATTAAATGGCAAGCCTAACTGAAAATAATTTATTATTTAATGTGGAAAATAATAAAAATAAACTTCAGATCGGAGAAAACAATAAATACAGTAATATTTATTTTTAATACATTAAATCAGTTTCACTGAATTTAATTTTATAAATAATTTACATAAGTAAATCACAATCAATAACGAAAACACCACAACTTTGGAACTGTCATAGTGTGGACAATCAGGTAAGGGACTGGCATGTGAGCAAGCTTCCAGCCCATCCTTGAACAGGCTGGAAATTATAAGTCAGGCCACGACTGTGGCAAAGGCTTTGCAGAGCCCTAAGGAAGCTATCCCTCAAATATTTGTGCACTCTGAATGCACTAATATGTTCAAAGACCAAACTATAAGAAAAAAGATTCAGTTCTCTTTTTCCTTTTTTTTTTGCTTTTCTGACACACAGTTTCTGTGTAGCCCTGGCTTTCCTAGACCAGGTTGGCCTCAAACTCAGAGATCTGCCTGCCTCTTACTGCTGAGTCCTGGGATTAAAGGTACCACCACTGCCTGGCAAGATTCAGTTCTTAAAGCAGTAGCAAAAGGGGCTTTTGATAAGAACTTGTGGGTGGCACCATGTTCAGAGTAACTCTTTAACTGCTGCAAATCTTTCTTCTTTCACAAGTCTTAACAAAGATGCGACAGACATGTCACTGAGGTCAGTGCTATGTTTTCTCAGGCACGCATCTTCTGAGTCGCACATTTTCTCTTGAAGAGTAGAATGAAAATCAAATGACTATACAACTTATCTTGTCTACTACAGATTTGTAGCAAGATGAACATATTTACCAAGAGATGAAATACTGCTATTTAAAGTACTGAGTTAAAAAAACAAACTATTTTGAATTGTACACTAAAGATTTCTTGATGTGAACCAAGTGCTTATTTATAAGATAAAAGAATTGTAAATAAGGAAAAACAACTAACAATAGTTTGAACAAGTCCTTCAAACACAGACAATACTGTGCATTGCTTTCGTGAAGGTAACATGTGTACCCGTGCTATTTCTGTTAGACAAATGTTCTTCGTAGACCTCCTGGTTAAATCTAACTACAAATGCTCACAGAATACTTAATTAGACACAAGAGCAAGTACAGCAGCATCCAATGGCACCACGGTGGCGAAGCACTAAGATGTTCATGCTGAAACCAGTGCACATGACTCAGTCCTCTTAAGTATTTTATGCTCATTATAGATTAACACATCATCTTCTGACCTCCCGCTTACTTTTATTTTAAAGTGGTCTTTAACATGACTGGTTTCCAATTGATATATATTGAAAATGAAATCGTATGGTTATTAAGGGAAATATAAAGAAATAAGTTAATATGCAGTCTACATTCCTTTAAAAGGTCATATGGGGAGATATTATTGCACTTGTCTTCCCTAGATGAATCTTAAAATGAGGAAGAATAAATACACTGGTTATAAAACTAAAAATTCCAATAAGAATGTTGATAAAATGTTCAAAGTTCATTTAAAAAATATATCAAGGGTGTGTCTGGGACTTCGGGGTTTTGCTTTCTTCGATGTAGAACACTTTGTCCTCTGTCTCACCCTGGAATGAGAAAGAATACATAATTTCTATGTAGAAGGAAATACTTGAAAATAATTTTGCAAAAATAGTTCTTACAATGTTACTTGGTTAGTTATTAAAGCAAAGTTAAGCCCCTTAAACTCAGACTAAATATGAGTTTGTGGTTTTCTTTACTGAAGTTCAAGATAGTCATACCTTTTTGTCCTTCTTGCAGCCTTCTGAAGTCTGTCTATAAGGCAAAGAAAGCCAAGAAATTCCATGAGGAAAAAGGTAAAATCATTGAAAAGCTTCACAAAAATTAAAGAGACAAAACTGACAGATTAAAGATAATATTATACATATCCCAAACAAATTTTCAGAATATTGTATTACATTAATGAAATTAGTGCTTCAGTGTCAGTTCTTTCCTCCCAACATGTGGTCCAGAGACCAAAATCAGGTTGAAAGGCACCTGCCCCCCCCCCCCCCATACTCCAGTCTCATAGGGTTAATCTCATATTATCGTTTCCTTAGAATTCATTAATTCCACTGGCATTAAACTTAATTTCTGCAATCCTGCTACAGTCAGCAATACAAAGAAACAAGTGGAAGGCTTCCTGTCTCTGTAAACAGCCAGTTTGTCATTGTGCACTAGCAGATGTTCCCGGAGGGACTTTCTTTTGTTTAGATCACTTTGATCCTTCAACTTTTAACTTCATTCTACACTAAATCAAAACTAAACTGGGGTTTCCTCTAAATTCAAAAGCTCAGTTTGAGATATTTCTAGACATAGGAAGGCAGAACTAATATTTTCCTCAATGAGAGCAAATCCAAGCTACCCTTTTAATAGTATTTTAAAATTAGGTTTCAGTAAATTTTTTTTTGGGGGGGGCGTTGAGACAGGGTTTCTCTGTGGCTTTGGAGGCTGTCCTGGAACTCGCTCTTGTAGACCAGGCTGGCCTCCAACTCACAGAGATCCACCTGCCTCTACCTCCCGAGTGCTGGGATTAAAGGTGTGAGCCACCACCGCCCAGCAAGTTTCAGTAATTTTAATAAGACATATACGTAGAAAATCACATTCCTCTTATTTTTTTAAATTTAAGTGCACTGGTGTTTTGCCTACATGTATGTCTGTGTACCGTGTGTGCCTGGTGCCTGCACTGAATCCCCTGGAACTGGAGTTACAGATGGTGTGAGCACCATGTGGGTTCTGGGGAAGACCAGCAAGAACTACTTACTCCCCCCCCCCACCACATTCCTCTTAATAACTGCAAACTCACCAGCACTTCTGGAGCTTTCTTTGGGTTGGCTAATTGAATTAACTTCATTATTCCTCAGTTCTTGGATAATGCCTTTATTTAAGCAAATATCCACATGCACATTGAATAGGGTAAGGTCAGAAGTCTTCTGTTCTAGGTTACAAACAGGACAAACTAGAGCTTGTCCTATTACTACCTCATCTGTACAGGGCCGGATGGATTCTTGCTCACTTAATACTCTGACGGCTTCAGCTTCATTTGTCAACGAAATAGGACAAGACTGGTTTGGCGAATCAGAATGTTCCTCTTTGCTGTGATTAGTTCCTAAAGTGTCCATACTTGCTGCTTTCAATGAGTTGTCTCCAGTCTCTACCAGATCTACACCATCTACTGATGTGACTGCTCCACCTTCATAATCCCGTTGCTCATGTAGTGGGATAGAATGGTGATGGTGTGCGTCTTCCTTCTGACCTGCAACTGCTGAGGAAACATATGAGTAAGAGGGCATTTTCGAGTTCTCACTGGTGGATGGTCCATCAAGACATGCATCTACATGTTCGTTAAAGGCTTCCAGACTGACACCTTCCTGATCCCTAAAGCAAACGGGACACGTGAATGTCTGACAGTTACTTGAATTCTTTGATGTTTCCAGACTCTCACTCATCTTCTTTAAAACTTGGAATGACTGTGAGGTCTGCAAAGCTCGCTGATCCACAGCTTCACATCTGGATCCATCTTGATGGTTCGAGATCCTCTCTGATCGCTTTTTATCAAAGAAACTCTTCTTATGAGATATTTCTAAAGGCTTTACAAACTCAATTTTGTCGGTTCTGTCCATAGTACACCCAGGAGATGACAAAGCATGCTGTCCAGCTTGTAAGAAGCCAATAATGCCCCTTTGTTGGTGCTTCTTGGCATCTTTGTTGGAAAAAGTAGACATCCGAACACCTAAACAAAATCAAAACTGTATAAAGACATTCACTCCCAACACAAATAAAACAAAACATTTCACATAGTATTATTATGACACATAGGAAAAGGTAGCTAGAGAGAAATAAACACCTCTGTAGATGTACAGACACAGACACATATACATTTTTTTTTAATGTTAAGGTTTGGACCCATACATAAATAAGTCTTTGGCATGTTAGGCATATAATTTACTGTTTAGTCACATTCCCAGACCAATATTTTCCAAATTAAAAGATACTTTTCAAAGATGATTTGAAGAACTCACTTTGCTTTACAAAATTTGGTATCAGTAAATGTTAAGAATCTATTGGGGGCTGGGTAGTGGTGGTGCACACCTTTAATTCCAGCACTCAGGAGGCAGAGGTAGGCAGATATCTGTGAGTTTGAGTTCAGCCTGGTCTGTAGAGCTAGTTCCAAGATAGCCAGGGCTAAACAAAGAAACCCTGTCTCAACCCCCCCACTCCCCAAAAAAAGAAAAATGGAAAAAAATCTATTGGAGTTGGTATGATTATGTAGAACTTTCAATAATGTTCACATGGGATGCCATTAAATAGAGAATAATTAACTGGAGTCAACAACAGAGACTTTTCAGCTCTGATTTCTTTCAAAAGACTTCACTTTTTAAGGAGTGTTTTATTTTTACAACATTGAACACAGAATTCTCATATGCCCTCTGCTGTCATTCACACACAACTTCTGGTACTGTACTGACACAGCACTATCGCCCAGAGTCTATAGTTTACTTTAGAATTTACTCATGGTAGTGTTCATGCTATGAGTTTAGGTGTAGTTATAAAGACATGAATTCACCATTATAGAATCATACACAGTTGTTTCACTGGCCTAAAACTTCTCTGCTTTCTCTATTCGTCTTTCTTGTCTTTTTACTATCTCCAAAGTTTTGCCACATAGCTGGAATCATGCAATAGTGGCTTCTTTCACTTAGCAATATTTACTTTTCCTCTGTGTCCTTTTGTAGCTAATTATACCAAACATTATCCCATTGTCTGGTCATACACAGTTTATCAATCCACTTAAGTATACCTTGCTTGCTTCTAGGTTTTGCAATTATGAATAAAGTTTCTATAGATACTTGCTTTTTGGCTCTTTTTACATTATTATTATTATTATTATTATTATTATTATTATTATTATTGCTTCTGCTTTTCAAGACAGGACTTTTTGTGTAGCAATTGCTCTCCTGGAACTCACTCTATAAAACAGGCTGGGCTCAAACTTACAGAGGTCTCTGCCTGCCTCTGCTTCCCAAGTGCTGGGATTAAAGGCATGCACCACCATTGCCCGACTATTTGGTTATTTTTTAACATACTTGATTCAGTGGTTTCATTGCATGCCATCTCTCAAGTGTGAAAGTAAGACTAATGACCCACTCTTAGCAATCTTATAGTTCATTTGGAAACATGGCTTTCTAGTTTCTTTCCAATAGGTGGTAACTGGTAGTGTCGTTTCACAGTATCATAATTTTGATCTGTAATTGTGAAATCCAAAATTTCTGAAAATTGCAGCACAAAGTGATTAAAAAAAAGACTAAACTGACATGATGTTATCTAGTATCCCCACAACGTAAAGAACAAGTTTGTTATTGTTTAGTGACAGGACTATCCATGTGTTTCATCATGTTATGGTGTACTCAATACCCAATAGAGTATTACAGAATAAAATGAAAATGCCCTGGATTTGTTTCCCAACTCTGTTAAATTTTGAATTTGGAAATACTTTGCCTGAGGACTTCAGAAAAAAGGATGAGAACAACTCTCATTGGTCCAGACAGAATTACAGTCATACTCTGACTATACATCTGGGTCTAGGAATTATAATCTACAGCAGCAGAGTAAGAAGTTCTTTAACAGTTTTAAGAAACAAATGGAGGGAAAACAATCTCCCAAGTTGACTTTTTTTTTGGTTAGGGAGAGGATATTAAACATACAAGGGAAAAAACAAGAAAGAGAGAGGAGGCCTACCCATCAACCTTAGCCTCAGGGGATGTGGGGAAGCCACGTTCACTTCTGTCCTCAGCAGTTCCTTAGCAACCGCAAATATTTCTTTTGCAGTAGATAGAGTGAATGGAACTGTTGACGCGCGAGTTTTCACTTCAAAATTCACGTTCTTCAGCTTAATAGTGACAGTTCTCCCCTACAACACATGCAGCACATTAACATGGCAGGATTCGGAACTTGTAGAAAAAAGTTTATTACAGGTTAGAAAAGTTACAAAACTTGGTCATGTAAACTGTCATAATTAAGATCCCTGTCTGAAAAATAATTACTAGTCCCTTCCTCAACCAACTGAAAATACTTTTCTATGAAGGGGAAAGCTAACTAATCACCTTTACATTTACTGTATGTCTCCCTAAGGCTAATTCAGCATTGGAAGCCAGGGAAAATGCATAGCTCACACTTACTGCACGGCTACCACATGACAGAGTGCTTGCTCCTCTAGAAGTTTGTACGGGTCATCTTTACAGCGAGTGTCTCGAGGCCATGAGGTTCCAGTTGGGGGAGGACTGATGACATTTTAGTATTTCCTGGGGGGTTACGGTAACTGGCAGCTGTTCCCTGTGAGGCGGGGTCAGCTTTCTGACTCATTTCCTGACTCATTTCAGAACCAGTAACTTGAGGCTGGAGAAGCCTGTCAAACATTCCCTTAACCAGGTGAAGGCTGCAACAGGAAATGATGGGAAGGCTACTTCACATTTGTGGCATTCTTTCTAACCACCTAAAACCTACAACACAGGACAGCAGCATTCTGTAGGGTATGTGTCCCATGGTTCTCCAGACTGGGTTTTATAAATAAGAGGGAAAGGCTACCAAACTCAAGACAAACGAGGGAGATAGGACACTAATCACCATGTGGTTCTCTGGAGAGGAGTTAGTAGAAAGACAAGAGCAATCCAGATGCAGTCTGAAGCTTGGTTAACAGCAAGTGCTAATGTCACTTTTCTAGTATGACACAGATCTAGGAATTGTTTAGCTCTCAAATGAGGAAAACTTCCCCAATTAAGAAAAATGGGTAAGAGGTAATGACGGAAATCGCTATGTTCTTTTGGAAACAGTCCTATAAATCTGAAATGATTCTAAAATTAAAAGTGTATTTCAAAAACTTCTCAAAAAGAACTATTTTACACCCATGGTAGAGAAGAGCTAGAAGTAAAAACGCTCCTCAAATATGTGAATTTTTTGCAGTAACTTTTTAATACTATTTATTTATTATACTTTTTAATAACTAATCCTGGTTTGAGAAGATTGAGAAAATACTAAATGTGGAGTGTTCTGAAGGAAGATTACACAACCAACAGTTCAGGACATTCTAGGCTTCTGTTCTCAAGGTGTTAGCCAGGATCAGAGCCCTGAAACACCATGCAGGTCATTGTGGGCAAACCCTCCCAGGATGGCTGGAGAAGGATTTATGATAGGAGGATACAGCCGTGAAAAAATCCTTTCCTTTGCCATTCAAGTTTGATCTGGCACCTAACTCAAATAGAGTGTTAAGGGCACAAAGCTGCCCTATCACCCTGGAACCATCCCAGGGTTACAAGGTGTCCTTCATAGAGTGATCTTATCACAGACCTCACTCAGAGGTCAGACTCAACTCTGTTTATGATTGCTGGGGATAGGGATATTCTATTTTATTTGTATCCCACTTTAATAAATGTGTGGTCTCTTGACTTTGAGTAGTATCCTATAATGAAAGAAGCTAAAAACTAAAATCATTCCATAAAAACGCAGTACCTTCAGTCCTTCCTTCTGGAGATCATGAGCAAGTTCAGTGCATAGTTCCTGGCATAAGCTGTACTGTTCTTCTGTGTTACTTATTTCGCTGAACGTCCTAGAGAGACAAGAAGGAGTTTGGTGCATAATATAAACTACAGCTGAATAGTCTGGTGATGATAAAGCATATTCAAGTAGCCCAGCATTTTATTTTCTTCAGTAAAATTGAAGTTTTCACATCACCTAACACATAACTAAGTAAAAATATCTGTAATCTATATAAATGATCAAAACCACTTAGACAGGTACACATATCAGCAAAAAAATCCCACAATTTTATGCTTTCTCTTTTTCTAGACATGATCTCACTTTGTAGCCCTGGTTGGACTAGAACTTTCTGTATAGACCAGGGTGCCCTTAAATTTACAGAGCAAGGATTAAAGGCATGTATACCACAATGCTCAGTTCTTCATTCATTTTTTTTAAAATGGCATATTGGTGCTTTCTTATTATGAGTTCTTTACATATTAGAGAAGCTAACACTTTATATGTGATTGTGAACTGGGACATTCCTCCCTAGTTCCATACCAAATTCCATACCCTAATGTGTTTTTGAAAATCCAAGGAGTTTTCAAAAAGAAAAGAACCAGTTAGTGGTTCTTAAATGTCTCAAAAGTGCTGATAATTTTAAGAAATAATTGAGGGACTTTTAAAACTGAAACATTTTCCCTAAACAAAGCTCCATTAAGATTTCACGTGGCTTCAAACAAGATTCTAAGCTCCATAAAACTAGACAATCTCTAAATTCTCCCTTACCAATATTACCTCAGGCTCGCTTCTTTATGTGAAACACTTTTATTTTACTTTAATTTTGTAATATCTGTTTGTGCAGTGAGCTGTCCTCAGATGGGGCCCAGGTTTAAAAACAAAATTCATTTGTTTTATATATACCTTATACACAGAGCCTGAAGGTACTTATACATGGTGTTCTAATAATCTGTGTTTTGACTGTAACTTATCACATAAAATGAGGGGTAAAGTTTTCCATGTGTGATAGCATCTGATACTCAGGAAGTCTTGGATTTGAACCATACAGAAATTCATATCAGAAATGCTAAACATGTAACTTGAAACCTCTGTTCATTTGGCCAATATCTGAAGTTCTTAGAACTCCCACTAATGTATTTTATGACTCTCAGGCAAACATTTGATTGCTCTTATAAAGAAGATTAGAGATCCTAAAATGCTTAGTTTTCCCTGAATAGGAGTAACATCTGTATCAAAAAATATAAATGCCAACCGTGTGGTTCTTCTGCTAGTACAACAGCCAAAGACACTGCATTGAGCTTAGGTGTTTACTTCAGGGGAATAAGCTGCCCAAGCTGTGAGGCTGTTTTATTGTAGTGATGCTTTATTAAAAATGAACTTGAAATGCTTTAACATCCATTGAATAATGAGTCATTAACTTTATTTTTATTTAATATAAAAGAATAAGCATTACCTTTCAACGCTCATACTTTTCCTGTCTCCATCCCTGAAATGACAAAAAGGTCTTTATTTCTCAAAGAAAATTGAGTTTCTTTTGATCATTAAGTGAATTTAATGTATTCCTTTTAATCAATTACTTTTATGGGTATGGGTGTTTTGCTGGTATATCAGTCTGTGCACCATGTACGTTAATTACTCACAGAGGTCGCAAGAGAGTGCTCCTGAAAAGGGAGCCAGCACATGGGTGCTAGGAATCAAGACTGGGTCCAATGGAACAGCAGCCATAGATTTTAACTCCTGAGCCATCTCTATAGCCCCCAACATCCTCTTTAAATACTTAGTTTACAAATTTATATCTTACAAAAACCACTGAGGCTTTCTTTTAAATCTAAAAATGAAACTGTCACTAAGACATAAATAGGTAAGATACTTTGATTTCATGTATCAATGATCACAACTATAACTATTGCAGAAAAATATTTGGAAATAGGTATCTAACCTGCTTCTATAAAAAGTCTGAATACTAAACTTATGAAAATCAATAGAATGCTGCATACAAGAAACACACCTCAATTTCAAAGACAGACATTACCTCAAGGTTAAGGGTTAGGAAAAGATTTTCAGGTCAAATGAACCTAAGAAGCAAGTGAGTATAGCTATTCCAATATCTAACAAAATAGACTTTAAGCTAAAATTAATCAAAAGAGATGAAGAAGGTCATTTCATATTCATCATGGGAAAAATCCATCAGGATGAAGTCTCAATCTGAACATATATGCCCCAAATACAAAGACACCCACATTCAAAAAGAAATGTTACTAGAACTCAAATCACACATTAAACCCCACACACTTATAGTGGGAGACTTCAACACCCCACTCTCACCACTGGACAGGACCACCAGATAGAAACTTAATAAAGAAACAATGGAACTAATAAGTTATATCTATAGAACATTCCATCCAAGCAAAAAAGAATATACTTTCTTCTCAGTACCATATGGAACCTACTCTATAATTGACTACATATTTGGCAATAAAGCAAACCTCAACAGATATAAAAAAAATTGGAATAATCCCCTGTATTTTGTGGAACCACCACGGCTTAAAATTAGAATTCAACGTCAACACAAATGTCAGAAAACCCACAAACGCATGGAAATTGAAAAATGCTCAATTGCATCACCCCTGGGTAAAAAAAGAAATAAAGAAATCAAAGACTTCCTAAAATTCAATGAAAATGAAGGCACAACATACCCAAACCTATGTGATACTCTGAAAGCAGTTCTAAGAGGAAAGTTCATAGTAAGTGCCCACATGAAGAAACTAGAGAATAGCCACACTAGAGAATTAACAGAACACTGAAAGTGCTAGAACAAAAAGAAGCAAATTTACCCAGGAGGAATAGACGCCAGGAAATAATCAAATTGAGAGCTGAAATCAATAAAGTAGAAACAAAGAAAACAATACAAATAATCAATGAAACAAAGAGTTGGTTCTCTAAGAAAATCAACACGATGGACAAACCTTTATTCAAACTAACCAAAAGATAGGGAGAGAACATGTTAATTAACAAAACCAGAAATGTAAAGGGGGACATAACAACAGGCACTGGGGAAATCCAAAGAATCATCAGGTCATACTTTGAAAACCTGTACTCCAATAAATTGGAAAATTTAAAGGAAATGGATTATTTTCTGGATAGACATCACTTACCAAAATTAAATCAAGAACAGATAAACAATTTAAACAAGTCTATAACCCCTAAAGATATAGAAGCAGCCATAAAAAGCCTTCCAATAAAAAAAAGTCTAGGGCCATATGGCGTCAGTGCAGAATTCTACCAAAAATTTAAGGAAGAGCTAATACCAATACTCTTCAAATTGTTCCACAAAATAGAAGCAGAAGGATCACTGCCAAACTCTTTTTACAAGGCTAAAATTACCTTTGTACCCAAACAACACAAAAACATAACCAAGATAGGGAATTACAGACCAATCTCTCTTGTGAACATTGATGCAAACATATTCAATAAAATACTGGCAAATCGAATCCAAGAACACATCGGAAATATCATACACCATGATCAAGTAGGCTTCATGCCAGGGATGCATTGATGGGTACACGAAAATCCATCAATGTAATCTACCATATAAACTATCTGAAAAAGAAAAACCACATGATCATTTCACTAGATGCTGAAAAAGCCTTTGACAAAATCCAACACCCCTTCATGATAAAGGTCTTGGAGAGATCAGGGATACCAGGAACACACCTAAACATAATAAAAGCAATATACGCAAACTGACAGCCAACATCAAACTAAATGGAGAGAAACTCAACACAATTCCTCTAAAATCAGGAACAAGACAAGATGTCTTTCCATATCTCTTCAATATTGTACTTGAAGTTCTTGCTAGAGCAATAAGGCCACAAAAGGAGACCAAGGGGATACAAATTGGAAAGGAAGAAGTCAAACTTTCACTATTTGCAGATGATATGATAGTCTATGTAAGTGACCCAAAGAATTCTACCAGGGAACTCCTAAAGCTGATATACAAAATTAACTAAAAAAAAATCAGTAACCCTACTATTTATAAAGTGGCTGAGAAAGAAATCAGAGAAACATCACACTTTACAATAGCCACAAACAACATGAAATACCTTGGGGTAACTCTAACACAAGTGAAAGACCTGTATAACAAGAACTTTGAGTTTTTAAAGAAAGAAATTAAAGAAGATGCCGGAAAATGGAAAGATCTCACATGCTCTTTGATAGGTAGGATCAACATAGTAAAAATGGCAATCTTGCCAAAAGCAATCTACAGAATCAATGTAATCCCTATCAAAATATTAGCACATTTTTTCACAGACATCAAAAGGACAATCCTCAAATTTATATGGAAAAACAAAAGACCCAGCCAGGATAGCCAAAACAACCCTGTACAATAAAGGAACTTCAGGAGGCATCACCATCTCTGACTTCAAGCTCTACTGTAGAGGTAAAGTCCTGAAAACAGCTTGGTATTCACACAAAAACAGACAGGTAGACCAATGGAATTGAATCAAAGACCCTGAGTCAACCCACACACCTTTGAACTCCGATCTTTGACAAAGAAGCTAAACCTATACAATGGAAAAAAGAAAGCATCTTCAACAAATGGTGCTGGAGTAACTAGATGCTGGCATGTAAAAGACAGCAGATAGATCCATATCTATCACCATGCACAAAACTTAAGTCCAAATGGATCAAAGACCTCAACATCAACTCAGCAACATTGAGCCTCTTAGAACAGAAAGTGGGAAATTCCCTTGAATGAATTTGTAAAGAGAAGCTTTTTCCTTGTTAGCCGCTTTGGTTTATCACCCGCCAGTCGCCTGGGCTCTGCCGTGTTGTAGTCCCCAAATAACACACAAGATGCTGTATTAATTATGAAGCTGTTGGCCTTGCTTGTTTCTTACTGGCTAGCTCTGACTTAAGTAATTACCCCATAATTGTTAATCTAAGTACGTCTCTTACCAGAGAAGTTTCTGGGCATCCTACCCCGTGGCGTTACATCTTGACTCTCTGTGTTTCTCCTTCCCAGAGTCCTCCTGGACTCCTAGTCCCACCTACCTAGATTCCCTATTGGCCAAGAGTGCTTTATTGACATATACACAGGAATTCCCCAACATATTGTTAAAATGCAATTCAGACTTTCTGTATTATATCAAAGAGCCATTGATATAAGACAAAAAAAATAGGGACTGTCATCTGTGTATATTTGATTTTTTTCTAAAACTCTAATCTCCTTCATGTGTATTATCTTCCTTAGGGTCGCCTTTCCCAGTATTCATACACATAAAAGTTAAAAATTTCTGTGCTAACATTAATATTTCAGTTTTCCAGAGAAAAACGGATTTCTTGACAGCGATCTTCAACTGCTTCAGAAAGAGAATGTGGATTCACTTCCCCGACTCCACCTGATTTGACTGGATACATCTAAACTGCCCCACATCATCGACCCCACCTGACAAGCACCATCTTTAAACCAGCTTGGAACTACATCACTCGACACATCTTCAGGCCAAGGAACTGATACAGTGCATCTTCTACAATCTGATCAGAGCTTCAGACAAGAGCTTCAATCAAAATTAGAACTCTAATCCAGAACTTCAGTCAAGTCTCTCCTGCAAAACAGAGACTAATTGACCTATGGACTCTTGTTGGTGGCTGGAGAGATGGCTCGGAGGTTAAGAGCACTGACTACTCTTCCAGAGGTCTTGAGTTTAATTCCCAGCAACCACATGGTGGCTGACAACCATCTACAACTCAGTATGGTGTATATGTAATAAATAAATAAATCTTTAAAAAAAAAAGACTCTTGTTACTCTAATAATTTCTTCCCACGGGTCCGCATGACTGTCATTGTCCCACTTCAGCAGGAAGTAAAATTTGAGAATTCCACATCCCTTCTCTCTACTATTGATATTAGGGGGTAGTTTACACCTGTTAGTGTTAATTTACAATTATTTTAGGGTTGGGATTGGAAGGAGGTGTTCAGACTTAGGCATCCTTTTCAGGTAAGTTCAGAATTTAGGTGGAATGGATATATTTAGCTTAGGATAAGTAGATTATAACTTAATTATCACCCTCTATTTATATATGTTGTATATGTTTGAGTTTGTATCAAATTTAAATCTTTTATTTAGACTAAAAGGGGAATTGTAGAAGTGAACCCCACAAAGCTATCCGCCCATGAGGGCGGGGACATGTAAACTGACACAGGTAGATATAAAAGGAAGTGAAAGGAAAAGGAACCTCCCTTTTCTCCTGGAAGCCAGCCATGCTTCTAACTCCCGGTTTGTGCGACTCTCTCTCTCTTTGGTAAATAAATATATTGTTTTCCTTATAGCATCGAATATCCTCTTTATGAATTGGTACAGGAGATTGCTTCCTGAACATAACACCAGTAGCAGACACTGACATCGACAATTAAAAAATGGGACTTCCTGAAACTGAGAAGCTTCTGTAAGGCAAAGGACACAGTAAACAAGACATAATGACAGCCCACAGAATGGGAAAAGATATTCACCAACCCCATATCTGACAGAGGGCTGATCTACAAAATTTACAAAGAACTCAAGAAGCAAGTCTCCAAAACACCAAAGGATCCTATTAAAAAGTGGGGCACAGAACTAAATAGAGAATTCTCAATAGAGGAGGCTAAAATGGCCAAGAGACACTTAAGAAAGTGCTCAACATCCTTAGCCATCAGGGAAATTCAAATTAAAACAACTCTGAGATACCATCTCACTCTCATCAGAATGGTTAAAACCAAAAACACTAATGACAGTTTATGTTGGAGAGGATGCGGAGAAAGGGGAACACTCCTGCACTGCTGGTGGGAGTGCCAACTTGTACAGCCACTTTGGAGATCGGTATGGGGATTCCTCAGGAAAATGAAAATCAGCCTACCACAAGATTCAGCAATTCCACTCTTAGGCATATACCCAAAAGATGCACATTTATACAACAAGGATGTCTGTTCCACTATGTTCATAGCAGCATTATTTGTAATATCCAGAACCTGGAAGCAACCTAGATGCCCCTCTGAAGAGTGGATAGAGAAAATGTGGTACATCTACACAATGGAGTACTACTCAGCAGAAAAAAAAAAGGAATCTTGAAATTTTCAGGCAAATGGATGGCACTAGAAGAAACCATCCTGAGTGAGGTAACCCAGTCATAAAAAGACAAACATGGTATGTACTCACTCATATACGTATTTTAGACATGGAGCTAGGGGTTGACAGCCTACAATCACACCACCAGAGAATCTGGAAAGCAGGGAGGACCCTAAGGGAGATATGCATGGTAACCTGGAGAAGGGTTATGGGAGGAGATCTCCTATTTGCATTGGGAGCAGGGGGGAGGTGAGGGGCAAGGGAGATGGGAGAAAGAGAAGTGGAAAAGAGGACGGGAGAGGAGGACACAGGGGAGCAGGAAGGTTGAGCCAGGGTAAGAATAGAGAGAAGGATGAAAGATACCATAATAGAGGGAGCCATTATAAGTTGGAGGAGCGATCTGACACTAGTGAAATCTTCACAGATCTACAAAAATGACACCAACAGGCATTAAAGCTACCTTAAATGCCCTCACCTGATAATGAGATTGATGACTACCTTATATGGCATCCTAGAAACCTCATCCAGTGGCTGATGGAAGCAGAGGCAGATACTCACAGCTAAAAACTTAACTGGACTCCTGGAGCCCAGTTGCAAAGAGGAGTGATGAGCAAAGGAATCAAGACAGGCAGGCGAAACCCACAGAGGCAGCTGACCTAAACAAGGGAGAACGAATGGACCCCAGACTGATGACTGAGAGGCCAGCATGGGACTGATCCAGAAATACTCCTCCCCCAACCTGGGTGTCAGAGAAGAGGCCTCAGCAATTTATGGGACATTGGAGAGTAGATCAGTATTTATTCCTGGCATACAAATGTACTCTGGGAGCCCATTCCACACGGGGGGGGGGGGTGCTCTCTCAGCCTGGACACATGGGGGAGGACCTAGGCCCTGCCAGGGATTGTAATGCAGACTCTGAAAATCCCTCATGGAAGGCCTTACCCTCCCTGGGGAGCAGAAGGAAGATGGAGTAGGATGGGGTGTTGGGAGGAATGGGGTGCCTGGGGAGGAGGGGAGGAAGAGGGAACTGAGAGTAATGTGTAAAAAGTTAAATAAAAAAATTATTATACACACACACACATATATATAAAAGAAAATCCAAAGGAGGTGCAGCATAACAGTTGCCAGCCTCAGGATCCATGTACATTTCACAAAATTTTATTGCTGTTTCATTTGGGGGCTGGTACACCAATTCCTCCCCTACATTCCACTCATTACTCATGTCTCAGTCAGAATTTGGGATAGGATGAAGACTGAGGATCTAAACCACCTCCTTTGACTGGACTCTAGCTACTCTAATAGGGCAACTGAACTAAAGAAGCTGAAGTAACACCTGTTTTATGCATTTTCCAAATACTTAATGGATGTAATATACCTAAGAGTTGCTCAAGAATGTAGAGAAAAATGAATAAAATATACCAAGCGCTTGTCTTAAGAATAGAAAATACACATAGGGCCTGTGAAGGTAACTCAGTCATACAGAGTTTATGTCATATGACCAAGGGCTTGGATTTGAGTCCCAATACTGGAAAAAAAATAAGATAGGCCCTATGACACAACCCTGCAACAATAATCCCAGCTATTTGGAAAGCAGAGGCTAGAGGACCACAAGATGAAGGACAGCCTGGGATGTCAGGTAAGTTCAAAGACACCTAGTTAACCTAAGTGAGAGCCTATTTCAAACTAGGAGGGAGAGGATGCTGTTCAGTGGTAGAGCAGACACTTAACATGTATGAAGTTCAATCAATCAGAAGCAAAAACAAACAAAAATCCAACGAAGAAAAAACTAAACAAACAACAAAGAGCAGTATGTTCAAAAGGGAGAAGTGCCCAGACTACAGATCAAAGCAGCACAGAGTGACAGCAAACACAGGTTGAGGGGAGGAAGGTCAGCTGTGGTATACTCTAAACAACTGTCAATCTTTCATCTAGAGGTCTACTGGCTCTGTACACTACAGAGTAACACTTGCATTATATTAAACTGCAAAGTGGGGAAAAGATGACAATATTTGGATTAATAAGCAATCTAGATCACTTATAGTTGTGATTTCACCTTCCATTATGTACACTCAAGATCAAAGTCTTTTAACAGTGACCTCAAGGGAACAAAGTCTGAGTAGACTTGAGAATAATATTGCCAGCTCTGCATGCTCTGTCCCTTCTCTGATGGACAGGGTCTTATTATGTTTTTAGCCTAGGCTAGCTCTAGCTTATTATCAGATTTTGCATTTTTTGTAATTAATTCTATCCATACTCTCTTTGATTTTATTGCTGTCCTTTAAGTACAAGACTATAGGAAGCCAGGCAGGATAGTCTATATGTATAACTAATTCCAACATTTAGGTAGGAGTATTGTATCCCTGTCTCACTGCACTCCCCCCAGACAAGCCAACATCTTAAAGTGTTTTGAAGGTTTGCTAACAAGACAGATCATGATAAAGACAGTGCCTAGGGTTGACTTTGAAGATTTCCATCTTTTCTCCTCCCCCTTCTCTTCAGCCCTCCAGAACAGTTCAAAGTTCAGATGAAAAGCTGGCAGAAGAAAGTGCAGGACTTCTATTTAGGTGTCCTACCTTCTAAGACTTCGCATGGTCAGCTTCTTCCAGTCTCCACCTTTGGACAGCTGTCAACCCTACACTAACCTCTGCAGTCACTATGTCCTCACTCTGCCTTACTTTCTTCGTTGCTTCTTTACTTATTTTCTATTTCTTATACTGGTGTGTAAAGTCCATGAAGGCAGAACTTTGTCCAACCCTTTGGTATTGTCTCTAGTGTTTACAACAGAGTCCAATGGGAGATAAGTATTCAGTATTCATTAACACATCTGAAACTCTTGCTTAAAGAATAAACTGTGGAACAGAAGCCACCTTTCTTTCCCCAACAACCTGACCACCAAGCTTCCTGTTACAATCTGAAAACAGAACAAGATAGGTAGGGGACGGAAGCAATCACCATTCCTTTCTCCCACATTCCTCACCACTGATGCTAATACCTAGAAGTGAGTCATTATCCCTCTTTTTTTCCATAGCAAAACTGATAACTTTAACCAAGATAGAGCCTAAGTTAAATCAGTCAAAATGCATTTAAAAATGTTTTGAAATAGCTTTCATCGCAAAGGTTCAAACTGATACTGATAAATGATAGCGAAAAGGATAAAAATCGGAATAACTATATATATGGCTACCTTGCCAGGTCTGTTGAACCTAGACCCAGGGCGATGTGAAGGAAATAATGCCATGATGTTTCGGAGAAAAGGAGAGAAAGCAATGCTCTCTGCTGGTAGAGTTCTGTGCAAGTAACAATTCCAAGAGCCATCAACATTTTCTCTGTAACTTTGCCTATTCCAGAAACCTAGAAAAGAAGTTATATTTAGATGAAATTGGATGTGTTCAGGGTGGTATAGCCACAGATAAACCAAGATTTATAGCTTAGGATTTAAAATGAGATTACAGTTGTGCGTGTGTGTAGGTGTGTGTGACGAAGGTTGTCAGTGTTGAGGCTTGAACACAGAACCTTGAATGTTCTAAATAGTTTGCCACTGAGTGACATTCCCAGTTGAAGATCAGAATCTTCTGTCACCAACACAAGGTATGAATAATATTATTTTCACATGTCATGCATATACATGGTCACATAGTTCAATTCAATGGAATTTTTAAAGGCACTTAAAAGTAGTTCTGTGGTTATACAAATTTTGGAAATGGTAGCAAAATCAATTGAAACGTTTTAGTATGATATTTATGATCCTTTAATATACTAATACCTACACTCCAAAGGAATTTAGAATTTTGTTTTTTACAAATTAAACCAAAGTACCTCACCATCTTTAAAATAATATATGTTTTCCACAAGGTTCCAGAAATGACATATTTTATTATTTATAGCTTCTGGATTTTTGTACTCTATGTCTTCATTTCTTTTTATAACTAAGGATTTTTAAATAATTTTATAATTAAAGACTAGAACTTTAAAAAATGGAATGCTTATTCATACCTTATATAAGAATCACTAACACTGTGGCCTTTGCTACAGCCTCTTCCTTGAACACTGAGTGGCACCTTATTTAAATTCAACCCATTATTCTGAGGAGGCTCTAGACTGTCATATAGTATGGGGCTCATTTGTTAAAAAAAAAAATAGACTGCATGAAACACAAAAACCCAGAACCTACAAATAATAAAATATGCAGTTTCTGCATCATTGTGGGATTTTTTTTTTTATCATTTTAGAGATGGTGAAGTACTTTGATTTAATTTTGTCAAAAACAAAATTTGCAATCCCTTTGGAGTGTCATACCTATTCATCTAGCAGCTGCCTGGACTGGAGAATTATGACAGCATGCAGGTACAGCTGAAAGCACTGCTCCAAGTCTCCTCTTACGTCCTCTCTCCTTTGTAGGTATGTATTAAAAGTCTACTGTGTCTTATTTACTTTAAACTCTCCTGTAGATAAGGGTTCTAAGTGAACATTCAGTCACCCAGCAAAGTTCTCACCTGCCATCCATTATCTTAAAACCATTCAGCAAAGAACAGTTACTATCCATCTCGCACCTCTCTAGAATTCAGAATATATGCACAAATGATAATTTCATATAAGATCTTACCTTTCTAATAGGCAAGTCCTTGATGAAGTCCATCACTGCTTTTCTGCTGGGGAGAATTTGGTATTGTCCGTTTGGCTTATTCTTATCACTGCACACTTTTGCTAACATTGTATTGGGGGCAATACCTTCAAAAGAAGAGCACTCAATTATTCAAAGAAGTTGTTATGTGTAAGTTAATTATGTGATAAGAAAATGAAAGTTAAATGCAAATAATTTAAAACGATACATAATGCTACTTTAAAAATGACATTTGGCTGCTGACAATCTCCCCAGGGCTTTCTGTGGTTTTAGGGAAAGGGAATATATTAGCTATGGCAGCAGGAAAAATTTGAGTCTCCATATTTTAAAATCCAAGTGTAACTTTTGACCTGAATAATATTAAGTGTCAGTACTTTACTTATAACTGTACTGGGAATACAGGGTTGTTTTGTGGTGAACCATTACTTATTTCTCAGAAAAGATCTAGAATATAGTTTATGACAGATGCTTACTTTATGAATGTAAATTTTCACATTCAAAATATAAATATTCTGACTTTTATTAACAGCAACAATAAAAACGTTTAATCTTTATTGTTACTGACAAAGCAAACCACCACACACTATGATTTACAATTTCCAGGAGTCTTAAGACAATTTATAGTAGGTATATCTAAATATATTTGCTAATAGTTCATTTTCGTTTTTACAGATATTTCCCTAAAGCTGATTATGCATGCTTATCCTGTGGAATAGAAAACTTTACCCTCATCACAACACTATGTGACAACTTATTTATCACAAGACATTGTGATAAGTGGTTGTAACGATTACTCGTTCCCATGCTGAGACCCTGTGATGCTCTTAGGAGCCGATGATATAGGTAAAGTGGTGGGACTTTGTTGCCTTTGCTTTCTCACCAGATACTCTGAAGCTGCCATGCTACAAGTTGATCTTTTTCTTGGTGGGAGTGTGGGGGAGTTCTCCAACCTTCGTGTATTCTAGGTTCTGAACTATAATGTAATCTAGGACAAGTGCCAATCAAATATTCTGTACAAATCCAACTAAAATATATTTTTCAATTAAAGGATCACTAGCCTAGATTTATGATTTTTGTTGTTGTTGTTGTTGCCTTGGGCCATAGGCTTTTTTGCTTAATTACAGCTTACTTGTAGGCTTTACTAGCCTCAGTAGATAAAAATTGCTAGCAGTAAAATAAAATATTATACCATCTACTTTACAATAAGGAACTATTACTAGTAATGTAGAATTAGCCAGTATGGCTTAACTACCAGAGGCCATGAATAACCCTTAAATACCTGCACTGGCTGTCAGCGTTGTTTTTTGTTCAATTCTGAAACGAATTTCCTTTACCACTTCCTCTGCTGATGTTCCAAAAACAACCGAATTGTGGAGTATTTGAGGACTGTTTTGTTCTTCAGAGTTCAGCTGGAAAGGATTTCCTTGGGGTTGCAAATCAGGAGGACTATCTTCAAAAAGCAGTGGGGAGATGGACCGTTCATCCTCACTCAATCTCTTAGCTTCCTCGCCCAGTTTATCTGAATGTCAAACAGGAACAGCAAGTCACCTTCATTTTAAGGGGTGCGCACTTCCTAAGTTAGATTTCTTCTCCATTCTTTCATTTTTCAATGCCTTCCCCCTTCCCAATCCCTTCTGTTTATTTTTCTCTTTCTTCCTGCCTGCCCACCCCTTTCTCTGTGAGTGTCTGCTTGAAACAGGCTAGGAGTCCACGCTGGCCTCACTTGACCTCACTTGACGTCGGAGCTCATGTTAGTCTTGAGCTCCTGATGGTTGGTGCCCAAGTCTTCTAAGAGTGGGATTACAGGCATCGGTGCCCACCTCTCTCCTACGCTGCTGAAAACAAACCAAATTCACCTTTGTTTCTAGGAACCAAGATAAGGAAGCTACCATTTCTCTCTGTAACTATTTAATAAAGAAAATGCTGTCAGGCTGCTCTTAAAGGAACACTATCCATTCCTTTAGCGAGTATTTTAAAGGAAATAGTTTAACTTCAGAAGTCCATTACTTTTTCTTTAAGAAAAGAACTGTTTTTCACTGTATTCTTCTCTAAGGGGAAAAAGATCCTTCTTAATTTAAAATTAGGAATGAGGAGAAAAAAAAACATTAAACAATAAGAGTAATTGCAACCAAAATTAAATACAAATTAAATTTTGTTTTAGAGGAGGAAAAACATAATTTTTCTTTATTCATGGAAGAAACTTTAAAAGTGTTAAAATACTCTCAAATGTCTCTTTTCAAATAATCCAGACAAGGCTTCTCTGTGTAGCCCTGGCTGTCCCAGAACTCACTTTGTAGACCAAGCTGGCCTAGAACTCACTGAGATCCAACTATCTCTGCCTCCTAAGCGTTGGGATTAAAAATGTGCACTACCATCATGCAGTATGCTTTTAACTTGCTTATTAATAAAACATTATTTGCTCTAAATGGAAATTACTCCTGAGAGTTGATCTTCTTTATACAAATTCTCAGAGTCTGATCCAATATTTGAAGGTTCAAATTTAAAGAAAAAAAGTGTAATTATCAATACACTGGAAAATGTTATTATTAAAAAGGAAAGTAGCTGGGCATAGTGGTGCTTGCCTGTCACCCTGGTATCCAGAGACTTAGGAGGATGACAAGTTTGTGCTTATCCTGGGGTACATAGTGAGATCCCATCTTAAACAAAGAAATACATCTCAAACAAACAAACAAACAAAATCACAAAATAACCAACTAGTTATTAGTTTATACCCAAATATAGTGTAAAATACTCTATCCTGGTACCATTACTAAAAATATTCACATGAACAATTCCATAAAATCTATTCTCTAAGCTTAAAATAGATGAAACAGTTTAAATGTATTTATAAGATTAGTAACAGAGCTTTCTGATTCCATTTTATAACGTGTATTTCCCAAATGCAAAAGCAACAATTAAATTCTTGTTTTGTATTTTTTCTCAGCCCAGGTTAGCCTTAAATCAACTACATACCTTGCCCAGGCTGGTTTTGAACTTCTAATTTTATTGCCTCAGCCTTAAGAATGCTGGGATTATAGGTATGAAAACATACTGAGCTTAATTAAATTAAATTTCAAGACATAGTTGAAGGCATTTTACTCAAAAAATGAAGTTGGTCTTTGGAAAATATCTAAAGACATGTAAATAATGTAACAGACACTTGATTAGCTGTAAACTTTAATTACAGCATATGAATTAATGTATAGGTAGAAGTTAACCAAATATAATTTACAGGTCACATACACAACCCAACTTATTTTTACTACATCTGTGCCTCAGATAATTTCCATTTTTACATTCTGATTTTTAGACTTTAGAGCAACTTGGAGAGGAGCAAGAGGATTGGGCAGCTGAATGAGGGTCACCCAGAAGCCCTTTCTTCCAATTGCTGAATAGAAGTCATGAAGAAAGAGTTGTAGAATGCAGGGCAGGTATGTCCCAGTTCAAGTCTCAAGTCCTTTCTGCAGTGACTCATACTATTGTCCTCACAGCAGTCTCTCTACAGTGACTCACAGTGGCGTCCTCACAGGGAACTCACAGTAACACCTCTGCAGTGACTCACCCTGGCGTCCTCACAGGGAACTCACTCTGCAGTGACTCACCCTGGCATCCTCACAGGGAACTCACAGTAATGCCTCTGCAGTGACTCACCCTGGCTGCCTCACAGGGAACTCACTGCAGCCTCTCTGCAGTGATCACTGGCGTCCTCACAGGAAACTCACTCTGCAGTGACTCACCCTGGCATCCTCACAGGGAACTCACAGTAATGCCTCTGCAGTGACTCACCCTGGCATCCTCACAGGGAACTCACTCTGCAGTAACTCACCCTGGCATCCTCACAGGGAACTCACTCTGCAGTAACTCACCCTGGCATCCTCACAGGGAACTCACAGTAATGCCTCTGCAGTGACTCACCCTGGCATCCTCACAGGGAACTCACAGTAACGCCTCTGCAGTGACTCACCCTGGCGTCCTCACAGGGAACCCACTGCAGCCTCTCTGCAGTGACTCACCCTGGCTGCCTCACAGGGAACTCACAGTAATGCCTCTGCAGTGACTCACCCTGGCATCCTCACAGGGAACTCACAGTAATGCCTCTGCAGTGACTCACACTGGCTGCCTCACAGGGAACCCACTGCAGCCTCTCTGCAGTGACTCACCCTGGCTGCCTCACAGGGAACTCACTGCAGCCTCTCTGCAGTGACTCACTGGCGTCCTCACAGGGAACTCACAGTAATGCCTCTGCAGTGACTCACACTGGTGTCCTCTGCTCCAGGAAGCAAAGCATGCTGCCTCTGGAACACTGACAGAGCGACACAGACATCTTTTTCACCCCAGCTGTGTTTTACTTCCCTGTGGCCTGGCTGCATAACTACTCCAGTGGTTTCTTCCACACCATCTCCATGACTGAAGCAATGATAACACAAAGCTACATTAGAGCACTCATCTGGATTGCAGGCACTGAAGCATGCAGCATTTGGGTTTCTTACACAGCCTGACACTTACCAGCTAGATTCGTATGGCAAAGCAAACATAAAACAATGGTTATTATTTTATTTGTAAGTAAAGATAATAGTTCACATATTTCTAGAGACAAAGAATCTTTCATAGAAGGCAAATAGAAAAACGTCTGATTTTAAAGAAAGATCCATTAGTTGCTTGCCACTTTTCCAATACCCTGCAAATACACAGTCTAGGGAGGCTTAGAATTTGATGCTGCCAAGGCAAGATGTTGTACGCCTTTAATCCCAGCGCTGGGGAGGCAGAGGAAGGAGGATCTCTGTGAGTTTCAGACCAGTCTGGTCTACAGAGTGAGTTCCAGGACAGCCAGGGCTCAGGACTATATAGAAAAACCCTGTTTCAAAAGAATAACAACAACAAAATTTCAAAAGAACAACAACAACTACAAAAACAAACCAAGCAAACCCCAAAACAATAACAACAAAAAAAAAAAAAAAAAGAGAGGGAAAGGAAAGAATTCAATGCCACTGTACACCCACCATTTTTGTTTAAGGAACATTACTAATGTTTCCCCACACTGCCTAGCCCCTTTGATGCTACGAATAAGTTACATACAAGAAATGTGGCTGTGACTGGTGAGTGAATCCCTTTAGGTCACCTTTTCAACTGTGTTTAAGAATTCAAGCCAGGTCAGACACTTGGAGAAACAGCACTTTCGGCAAAGGAACTGGAAGAAGAATGAATGTGTAGCCTCTGAATGCTCTGGATAAATGACACAAGAAAGGGCTGCTTGAGAGATGTGTGGAGCCATGAAACCTTGAATTGTACAGGAGAGTCAGGGAGGTCTGGGCAATGCCTTAGTGGACAAAAGGCTTGCCAAGCAGCAAGCTTGAGGACCTGTGCTCAGATCTACAATAGCTGCATAAAAGCTAGAACACGGGACTCAGAGGCCAGGGGCAATAGTACAGACAATGACAACAAATCCCCAGAGCTTACCTGAAAGTCAGTCAGCTCTAGATTCTGAAAGAGACCATGACTCAGAGAATAAAAAGAAGAATAAAAAAGATAAGGGCTCCACCTTAAAGTGGTAGAGCAGACACTGAGGGTCACTGCTGCCTCCATCCCCTAGGAATTACAGTAAGGTCTATGATGAAGAAGGGAGAGAGAGGTCATAAATTTTCGCAGGGTTGGAAACAGTCACATTGTTGTATTAGAACTAGATTATAGAAAGTCTGAGAAACAAAGAAAAATAAAATCACCAAAGGTTTTAGTGTGTTTGGGGCTAAGCTTTTTTGAAAATCTGATTTCTATCAACAGTAACAGTAACAAAGCCACTTTCAACAGGAACTTCCTCCACTTCAATGTAATCTAAGCCCTTTGATATTAAGAAAATAATTGTTCTGCAACTACTCTGAAGACCTGTGCAGATTCTTGAAGCCTGGAGAGTCAGGATTCTCATCTGATTTTAAAGAGGCTGTACATACTTAATTGTAAAAATCCCACTGGTATATTTTAGGTTTCTGATTTTTTGTTTTTACAAAGACAAATCTAATCCTATCCTATATATACAAATGAATTAATTGGGTTGATTTAAAGAGTCGATTGCTGTTAGTATTTGGTTGGTAGTTCTAATAAATTGCTTACCAATTTTTACAGAGTTTCCCGATTTGTTGAAATATCTTCTTTTGTCCTCAGGCCAATTTTGCCTTTCCTCTAAGTGCTGTGTTATATTCAAGTAGGCTTCATCCAGACTCACGGCCATAAAATTGGGATCATATTCAGCAAGAATTTCCTTAACCTTCAAAAAGAACAACAACAAAAGTTTAAATTTTCCTACCACAGCAAAAACCTCCTGTCTTATGTATCTGATAACAAGCACTAATATTCTTACTTTGCAACTATAGTAATGATCCTGCAATCAATAGCTCACGGATTTAAGGAATAAATAATTTAATACCAGTGGATATTTGTCAAATTCTCTTTTGCACTAAAATAGATCATGAAGGCAGAAGACCATGAAATAGCCTCACTGGATGCAATCTGAATCCAGCATCCTATATCTAGAAACACTAAGCAAGTCAAATAAATCTCATACAATATTCTGGTAGGAACAGAAAAAAAAGTGATCAAGGTTTATTGTAGCTATTCAAAGGAGGAGTGGCATGACAGCATTCTCTCTCATCTCTTTTGTAAAGATTTTTGTTCATTTCAAAAAGGGATGTAAAGTATATTTCCATTAATTATAACATGAACAATATTTATATAAAATAAGGCTCTACCATTCACAGGAATCTGGACTGGAAAAGATGATACATCTATAGAATAACTGCATGCTTGTATTAAGCTAAAGATGAAAATTTGGAGTTGCTTTATGACATGAAAGAAATACACAAATTAGAATTACAGTTAATATAATTCAGCAATGCCTTTTATATGGGCTAGCTTTATTTTATTTGTTTGTTTTTTAACTATCAAAGAATTAGCTGAAATAAGAGGGAATGATTGCCAACATAGCTTATCTAATAGAAAATATCTTGGCTGAATTGTTATTCTTTATCTAACATTTAAAAGCTTTGTATCATATCATTAGAAAACCTTTTGTTTTATAAAAAAGAAACTGTTCTTTCTTAACATAATCATGAACAACTGAGGGGAATTTTGGAAAGTAAAACTTGCCATACTTTTATTCAGAGTGCTTTAAATAACTGTGTTCTTGTAGAAGAAAGTGTTCTGTAACAGATGCGACTGTTATCTTTCTAGTGAAAACTTTGGAAGTCTGTGCCTGGCAGCCCACTAAGACTCTGAATGAGAAGTGCTCCCTAGAGGCATGGCTGGGTACTTCTTACTTCCTTCCCATAGGATACTGCCACAGGAATGAAAATAGACTGTTCTCATAAACATCCAGCACTTAGATCTAAGAACGGTAAAGTTATTCATATATCTGGACAAAACAGAAATGCATTCTCCTTAAACTTATTAGTCAGGCCAGAAACATTAATGCATTGACACTGCAATTACATGTAAAACTCATTTGCTATATTAACTAGCGAGACCTTGCTCAAATTTGAAGATTTTTCCAATTTATGTAAATAATCAGGTTATAGATAACTAAAAATAATTTAGCTCTCATGTCATACTGTCAGAAGTTTTACTGAGCTACAACAGAATTCAAGATCTTATAAAGTCTTCTTAAGATTTTTTTCAATTATCAAAGCCTGTATTTATGGTTCTATTTACTTATTTTTAACTATGAACATAGAAAAAAATTATTGACGGTATGTTCTCTTTGCCTACCACTTTTTCAAAAGTAGGCACAAAGCAATTGATTTAATAGACTGTTTTTGAATGAATAAAAGTTTTAAAATGGGGGTACTATTTCTAGGGAAAATGAGGTAGAATAAAAATAAGTGAATTTAAGTTGGGCGGTGGTGGGGCACGCCTTTAATTCCAGCACTTGGGAGGCAGAGGCAGGTGGATATCTGTGAATTCAAGACCAGCCTGGTCTATAAGAGCTAGTTCCAGGACAGCCAAAAGCTACAGAGAAACCCTGTCTTGAAAAACAAAGACAAAAACAAAAACAAAAAAAACCCAAAAAACAAAAAACAACAACAAAAAAAACCCAAAAAACAAACAAACAAAAAAAAACCAAAACCACCACCACCACCAAAAAGTGAATTTAAAGCTCACTTGCATACTAAATGATAGTAAGTATTGTGCCAGGGCTAGACAGATGGCTCAGCAATTAAGAGCACATGCTGCTCTTCCAGAGGACCAGAGTTCGGCTACCAGCACCCAAGTCAGGTGTCTTACAACTACCTGTAGGTCTAGCTCCAGGAAACCTACTGTCATAGTTTTAGTATTTATATTTAGACTGCTGCCTTCTTCTTCTCTTTCTTTTTTGAGATGGGTCTCATATAACTCATCAGGCTGGCCTCAAAATTACTGAGTGGTCGAGATTGACCTTGAATTCCTGATGCTCCTGTCTCCACAGTGAAGGAATTACAAGTCATGCTCACACAGTATTCTATGACATACTTCATTTTATAATAGCAGTCTAAAAGTGATGCACATGCAGCACTCTAGATTTTAACCAAGGAATTAAGTCCCCATACTGTGTGATAGATGGATCACTCTTAATGAAAATCAAAGAAATGATACTTTTTCACCCAGGACAGTTCAGAATTTTAGTATGTAAACAAATCAATATATTCTTTTCAAAGCAAGAATATTCCCCCACACATTTTTTAAAGTATCTTGGGCGAAACATGGTCAACCAGCTCTATAAAATTATGATGTAAGCAAAGTAACTAGCCACACTAACTGGATTTTGTTTCTGTTTCAAAGTACAGAGACAGGCTTGGTGACCCAGGCCAGCCTGAGCTCCATAGTGACATAGTGACTTCCAGGCCAGCCTGGAACAAAACAAATAACAACAAACTAATTATATAAATTTAATTTAGAACAGATTGAAATTAATGATGAGGAGGTTCTATAAATTAGGAATATTAGGTTGTTCTAAAATTTATTTTATATATCAAGAAAAATGCTGAAAATAAACTTTATGCTATAATTATTAAGGCTTTACAAAATTCTGAGAAACTGTAGAGAATTGAGAAATTGAGAGCAGATGAAAAATACATGGAAGGCAATGAGTTGGGAAACAGAATGATATATTCTGGATAAACAGCTCACTAGTCACTATAGCAGAGACCAAATCTTGACAGTGCAAGGCATGTGGAATTGAGTCTGGGTGACAGAAAGCCAGTAAAAGGGTTTGGGGTGAGACATTCACTTACCTCCTTACTCACAGCTCTATATTTGTCAAAGTTTGGGGGCACTATAATAAGTTGTGGGCAGAGTCTCTTAGCAATAAATCCTGGCATGGCTGCACGGACACCAAACCTCCTAGCATGGTAATTTGAAGTAGACTGAAAGAAAATGGACCACATAGGGAAAATAAATAACCCTAAATGGACATATTGATCAGTGCATTCATAAGAAACACATTACTGATGTGCATTTTCAATTCAAGGGCATTTGTTTTATAAGCCACCGCCTTGAACCACATCTTGACTTTCTTCAAAAACCATGACCCTGTCTGATTGTTATTTCTAAATTTATAACATGGCACCAGGTAATAAGTAGGCTTGAACAACTAATGAAAAAAACGTTTTTTTACAATAGGTGTGGTGGTGGATCTGTATTTCCAGCCATCAGGAGGCTAAGGCAGGAGAACTACTGGTTTGGGGTTCAAGGTCAACCTGTTCTACACAACAAATAATGGCTTTAAATAATTAAAAAACATTTATAGTAATTAAACATCAATGGCTCTAAGTTATTCTGTAATATATATCTAAGTCTGGATGATAGTGATACTCTATGAAACTAATATTAAATAATATGGAATAGTTACAAAGTAATAAGAAAATATTTACAACACGTTACACAAAGCAACAGTATAGAAAGTATTAGTATATTTGCATATAAAGCATATTTATAAATAGAATCTAGGAAAAGGATCTTGTCCAAAATGCTTGGGACCAGAGGTATTTCAGACTTGAGTTTTAAGATTTGGGAATATTTACATTGATTTTTACCAGTTAGCCATCCTTGATCAGAAGTCTGAAATCCAAAATCTCCAGAATCCAAAATCTTTTTGTATATGTGTACATGTGTACAAGTATGTGCTTGCAGGCGAAGGCCCCAAATCCAAAAATTTTATTGACATATTTCATGTCTAGGATTAGAGGTGCTCAAGTAGTAGTATGCATCAAGAATTTGCTTTATCTAGAACAAAAAATTATAGGTCTGCCTCTAAAATGAAGTGCTTAAAAATTAAAAAGAACTTCAAATTTGAATTTTATTTCTTAAAGTCTGTAGTTTTTGGCAAAAAACATTTTGGCTAGGAAATGAGACTAAAAAGTATGAGAATAAAAAAATGATAATATTTAATAAATTCTGTTCATGATGGTATTTGCCAGTGCTCCTAGTCAAAGTGGAAAACCATAATATCATTTATAGCCAAGTTTAATAATGAATGGAACCTTTACTTGGAATGTAAGTGAGTGCTCAGAAAAATGCAAACCAGATGTATCAAATGAAAGAATTATTTCAGGGGGAAAACACACACACACACACATCAAATTTCCCTTAATCATTTTGAAAAGATTTAAAAAAGAATCTTGATAGCACTCCCAGCTATCCTAATCCTTGCGCAGTGCTCTACAAGCAAAGTAAAGATAGCACTATAAAGGCAAAGCAATGCTTTAAAGTAAAATCAGTAAATGGCTCAGTGCTTAAGAGTAAGTATTGGTTGCTCTTGCAGGAACCTGGGTTCACTTCCCAGGACCCATACCACGGCCCATAACCATCTGCTACTCCATTTCCAGGGGATCTAATGCTCTCTTTCAGCCTCTGCAGGCACCAGGTGCATTTAGTGGTGCAGACATACATGCAGGAAAAAATTCATATATGTATATATATATAAAATATCAATTTATTAATTTTAAATAAATCCTACAAAACTGATAGGAAAGCTAGATCTATTGAAGTTTTATGAGGCATGAGTTTCTCAGATTTTGGTTTTGTAGTACATTGTAAATAGTAGCCACTGTCTAGACAGACACTGTCTGTCCGTCTGTCTAGTTTGTTTGTTGGATTATTTTTCGAGACAGAATTGGTTTCTCTGTGAAGCCCTGGTTGTCCTAGAACTTGTTCTGTGGATCAGGAGGGCCTCAAACTCAAGAGATCCTCCTGACTCTGCCTCCTGAGTGCTGGGATTAAAGGCATATACCACCACAGCCAAGCTCAGCTACAATATTTTACAATTACTTAAAAAAATCTATTTATCTTTGTGTGCACTGGTGATTGGGCCTACATGTATGCCTGTGTGAGGGTGTTGGATTCCCTAGAACTGGAGTTACAGACAGTTGTGAGCTGCCATGCAGGGCTGGGAATTGAACCCAGATTCCCTAGAAGAGCAGCCAGTACTCCTAATCACTGAACCATCCCTTCTACCCCATACACTGACTCTTATCAGAAGGTAGAGTCTAGTTCCTCATGCCAAGTAATTTGCCTGATGAGTTACTTAAACTAAAAGAACTTGAAGGAAATGACACCATTAGTCCTGAAGCCTTAGTCTTAAGAACTTGCAGCTTCCACTTTTGGTTTTTATGGTCTGCAACCACTAAAAAGCATTTAGAGCACATTAAAAGGGTATACTATAACAGTAAGTGACAAGACATCACATGAAAATAAGGGAGTTTGATGCAGAAGTCATTTTAATCACCACAGTAGAAGTGCTAGACCTGAATGAATCCATCTTGAGTTTCCCATGTTAGATAGGGCTAACCCATCCCAGAAAAATAGCCAACTCATCCATACTGAACTTTGTGTAAACTTAAGTCAGCAACAGGGAGGAACTCTCCTTGTTTCTCTAGGGTTTTTCTAATACAAACACATATCTATTCAAGCTGCTACTTTTAGACAAGATGTGATGCATTTGGGTAGTATGGCTATAAACGGGCTGCTACTGTTCTATTTTATTGAATTTGTAACTTTGGTCAAATTAATAATTATCTCTCTCTGTTTGTTCTCCCTTTTCTCAAGTGGAAATAAAAATCAGTATGATCAGTTATATTGAAAGGATTCAGTAACTGAGCATGTGTAAGCAAACTGCCAAGACTCAGGAAGCTGACCTGACTAGCTTTGAAATTACCTTTCTGTATTGCTCTTCGCCTACTTACCAACATACTCATTGATCCCACAGCAATCGGTTTATCCTTCAGTTCCGGTTTGTCTCTCATTTCTACAGCTGCATAGAAAGCATCCATGTCCACATGAACTATGGTATTGTTCAAATTCCGGCTCCGTTCTAAGTCCATTGCTAATCTGTCAACCTTTATTTTTAAAAAGTTAACATACTTTTAGACATCAAATCATCATTAATCATAGATCATAGAAGGTATCTTTCTATCTGCCAATCTACTCATCTATCCATCCATCCACCTATTTACCTACTGGAAATATATTTTCTTAGATTTATGGATGTATAGTTTATTGTTGTTTATTAAGGTTAGGAATTGCTTGTATTTTCACACAGAGAACCTACTTTAATTCATTATTTTTTACATTTGTGTGTGTCAATGCTCACTCAAACATGCACATTTGGGCAGGAGTTTCTTGGGTTTCTTCTGTTGCTTTCCCTCTTACATTTTGAAACAGGATTTCTCACTGAACCCAGAGCTTGCTATTTTAGCTGGGTTGGCTGACCAGTGACTGGAATCCATCAGTCTTTCCCCAGAGTTCTAGCATTACAGACATGAGATACCACACCTGGGTACTGGGAACCTAAACTCAGGTCCTCATGCTTATACAGCAAGTACTTTACCCACTGAGCCATCTGCCAGACTGACAGCCTATTTTAAAATATAATTTCCTGGTGACTCTTCTTTCTATCCTCCCAGGAATATAGCAGGAACTTACCAAGTATTTAATGAATAAATGAGCTATCCCAGTTGCCTGCATCAAATCATACTACTGCTGAGCAAATTTGAAGAAACTTACTTAACTGAAAAGTTTCTATTTAAGTAAATTAAACAATTCCCACTTGACTCAAAACATTAACGTCTTAAGATGAAAACAAAGGAAATGCACAATAAAAGATTATACCTCTGGCACATGAAGTAATGCTGCATAATAATATACAAACAAACATGCCGCAGAACAAAGTAAACGATCGTTCTGTAGAACTACTTTTGCATTGCTGTCTTGGTTAAGGTTTCTATTGCTATGATGAAACTCCATGAGCAAAAGAACTTGGAGAGGAAAGGGTTTATTTCACTCACACTTGCAGCATCATCGAAAGTAGTTAGCAAGTCAGGAACCTGGAGGCAGGAGCTGACACAGAGCATGGAGAAGGGTTGCTTACCGGCTTGCTTCACATGACTTCCTCAACCTGCTTTGTTTCTAGAACCCAGGACACTAGCTTAGAAGTTGTATCACTTACAATGGGCTAGGCTCTCCCACATCAATCATTGATAAAGAAAATGCCTTATAGGTTTGACTACAGCTTGATTTTATTGAGGCATTTTCTCAGTTGAGAGTTCTTCTTCCCTGACTCTATCTTGTGGCAGGTTGACATAAGTCTAGCCAGGACCAGAGCTAAAGTCTGAGATGGTTATTCTATGCAAATACCAACTGAAAACTGAAGATGAAGCTTATTTTTCATAAAATTTTAATATATGTGTCAAATACAACAATGCAGAATTACAATCTTTAAAAATGTTGGCCTCTTTGGAGACAAATTATTGGGTTAAAAGAAATAAGAGAAATAAACATAGCTAGAAATAGACTAAGAGAGTAAAAAAAAGGGGATTCCATAGCAAACATCTCCTTAGCTTGCTTTTGATGGACTGCCCCTGCTAATGCTGTATGTATGCTTTCCCAGCTTAACATGCAAAGGGGTAGCTATGTGACAGCTTTAATTGTAGCACCCTGTAAAGAAGCTGCTTACACTGTTAAGGTAAATTATAAGAGAAAACAGCAATAAAGCAAGCACAACACACAGGGAACATGTATCAATGGAGGCATAACACAGTAACCCCAAAGAGAGGAAAACAGCCTCTTAAATGAAAGCAACCTATCTCATGTGGAGAAAAGTATAATGTGTCCCCTCCCACCCCCATGGTGGTCTTCTGTCTTGCCCTCACTCTACAGAATACTGGTTTCATGGTCTTCCTCAGGAGGAACACACTAGTTGTCCACTAGCTGGGTACTAACACTGCAATTCCTGTCTTAGAAACAAGGCCCTAAATCACATGTGTCTGTAGCAGAGGCTGAATGTCTGCAGGTCTACCCCTGCTGAGTCTCCAACTCTGACTGACCAGAGGAACTCTGAGCCAGCCTGGCTGCCTCTGTTTTGAACACCTCTCTGAGCTCTGCCTCAGGCTCCCAAGGGTCAACTCAAACAGCCCTTGAAAGTCAGCTGCTCTTTCTCTTCTGTGCCAGAGAATTGATCTTCTCGTACTTGTTTTCACCACAGCCCTTATTGTATTAGATCACAAACTGTGAGTACCTTCAGGAGAAGGATCTTAACTGCCTTAAAAATATTTCCCTCAAGAAAGAAAGGAAAAGGGGGAGGCCCTACCCTCTCCAAGGAGCAGATGGGGGGGTGGAGAGTGGGGGAAATAGGAGGAGAGGAGGGAGGGGGCACTGGGATTGGAATGTAAAAAATAAATTAATAAAAAAATTTTAAAAAAGAAACGAAAGGAGGCAGAGAGGAAAAATAATATATCGACCCAATATATTAAAGCTAGTTTTTTCTAAAGTAGTATTAGGAAATCCTGGGGGTAAGCTTCATACAGTGAGGCACTGTCCTGAACAAACTGAACTTCTCATCTTTAAGTTTTCATCCTGATTTCAAACTGTTTTTTCTAATACTTCAATTTTGAACAAGGTCATGTGGCCCTGACTGAGAGGATGACAAATCATGGAGATTAATAAAAACTGAAATTTAATCTATAATAATAACAATATGCCTAAAATATGGATGCAGTAAGAATAAGGGAGTGGCATCTGAAATATTGTGGGCTGGAATAATCTAGAAAGGCATAAGATAAACAGAAAGCAAACCAAGTGGGAAAAGTCTCCTCACACTCATAAATTAATGCTGTGACAACCTCTCCAGCAATCTATTCTCTCTTGTTCCTAAGGCAAGTGTGCAGCTGCCAAAAGGAGACCTCCCAGCGTGACTCACACATTCCACTCTCCTCTATCTCTCCTTAGTCACTCTTCGGCCTGAGCTCTCTCAACTGTTCCCAGACCCTCAGCACTACGGCTCTCGAACATCGCTTCTGCTTTAGCTCTCACTCATGACTTCATTTATCCCTTTCCTTCCAGGTGGCTTTCAAATGCTAACCCGAGGCTGTCACATCTGCCTTCTTCCTTCTGTTACTTCCGACAACTCGTGTGTCACTGGGGTTAAAAATAGGAACTTTCTTTTGGTCTCAGTATTGCTGCCACTCATTAGTTACATGACAGTGGTTAGGCTAGCCCTCTAGTCACTTTGCTCCTTATTTGTAAAGTGGGACTAAACTAATAGCAAAAGGTCTGAAGAATGAAGAGATGCTCATATAAGGTGTTCTCAGGAGGAGGCACGGCAAAGGCTTGGGGACAGTGCCTCTCACTTTAAGGTAGAAGTGACAGCTACTGAGTATATCATCTAATATACTGTGTCTCCCATATCAACTCATTTACAGTCAAAACAATTCTGAGATCACAATTATAACTCTTACAGATAAGAAAATGAAAGTTTATTAAGATTAAGTCATTTGCCCCAAGTCACAGAACTGGAAAATGGGAGAACTGGACTTGGAAAATAGGTTACTCCAAAGTTCATTTTCTTTCATTATCTAACATAGACTTTGGCAGTCCTGGAAGACCTACCTGCCTCGGGCTCCCAAGTGCTGGGATGAGAGGCAAGGATACCACCACTGGCTAACACAGACATTGAACAGTCTTTAACACTGAAAAAGTCCAGACAAACTCTAGTCATATAGTTTATACCCATACTGAATACTAACGTAATTTCTTTTTAAAATTCTCAATTTCTATTACATTTAGGAAAATATTTGGAAAGAATGTGTTTAATTTTCTTGACCTAGTATTTTCCAAAAACACTACTGAGTTAACCCAAGTTAGTGAAGGGGCTTGTTGAAATAGACCAATTTGTTATGTGGCTTTAACTTAACACAACATGGATGCCTGTCTATTCAGTTTAGGAGCTCATCAGAAGACATTTTACAAGGTAACAATCTTAATGACTGTGCTTTCAAGACATCTGATGAGGGTAAAGTACAGTGGAGAATATTCAAAGACGTTCAAAATGAACAGCCTGGCTTATGCCTGCAGACTACCTCAGTCCGACCTACAGGAATTTACACTATCACATCACACATAATAAAATCTAGCATGTGGAAAATTTGAGTCTAAAATAGAAACATTTTCCATGAAAGTATCTCTGTTTTCTGAGACCTTTTTGACTCCTTGGGACTTCCTCAGCCTCTTCCCTTGTACACAGCTTCTTTTAGAGGAAGCTCAGCAAACGAAACAATTCAATAATCAACAAAAACCACATTTCCTGCCATTCCTGTTCTGAAAGATGCCAGAGAGGCCCCATCAAACAGTCATTTAAGACTGGAACAAAACCTCAAGTTCTGCTGTGCAGCAGAAGGTATTTTCTATTCTTTCAGGTTTCATCAGTACATTAAACTGAAAAAAATTAGAAAAAAACCTCCAGTTGTTATAATGCACCAACCATGTTCTTTTGTATCTGTAGAACTTTTATTAAACGCAATTGTAGATTACAGATCAATAAAACTTACCAAGCCCAGAAAGTAAATTGCTTAAAGAATAAGGTCAATTTAAAGACAGCATTGTTTTGGACAGAAGACAGTTTTTTAAACTCAGAAAACAAATCCTTCACACTTTAACTGAAATGTATTTTATATTTCTGCTCAGTGAAAGAAGCTACTAAGAGCCAAAAGGTAAGTAAAACTAGAAGAAAATATTTGCAAAATCAGAGCCAATATGTGACTGATTCCTAAAATATACAAAGGATTCTTCAAATTCAATTAAAAAAAACTGATTTAAAACCAAGCATAAGGCCTGAACAGACACCTCACCAAAGATTTATACATGGCAAATAAACATATGAAAAGAGGTTTCCTGGTCTATGCCAATGAGTAAAATGATATGTTGCCATTATCCTGAATATCTCAGGATGGCCCAAACTGAGAACACTGACAGCTCCAAAGACTGGTTAGAACAAATAACAACAGGACCCTTCATCCATTACCATGAGAATGTCAAATGGTATGGTCATTTTGGAAGACAGTTTGCAGTTTCTTATAAAAACTGAACTTTTTGGCTGGGCGGTGGTGATGCACACCTTTAATCCCAGCATTCAGAGAAGGCAGAGGAAGGCGGATTTCTGAGTTCGAGGCCAGCCTGGTCTATAAGAGCTAGTACCAGGACAACTTCCAAAGCCACAGAGAAACCCTGTCTCAAAAAACCAAATAATAATAATAATACTAATAATAAAACAATAACAAAAACTCTGAATTCAGCAGGTCATTGGTGGCACATGCCATTAATCCCAGCACATGGAAGGCAGAGGCTGGTGTATCTCTGAGTTCAAGGCCAGCCTAGTCTACAGAGCAGGTTCCAGGACAGCCACAGAGAAACCCTGTCTCAAAAAAAAAAAAAAAAAAAAAAAAAAAGACCCAGGAAATTACATTCCTTTGTATTTACTAAGTGGAGTTGAAAACCTAGTCCACACATAAACTGAAGCATGGGTATCTATCTATATCAGTTTATTCATAATTGCCAGAACTTGGAAGCAACCATCATGTCCTTTAGTAGGTAAATCCATAAACTGTTGTACATCCAGAGGAAGAATAATATTAATAATATTCAGCACATGAAAGCAATGAGCTATCAAGCCATGAACAGATTAAAAGTAATCTAAGTACATATTATTAAGTGAAAGAAGCCAGTGTGAAAAGGTTACATACTATATGGTTCCAATTGCATGGCTTTCTGGCAATGGTGGAACTTAGGACAGAGTGAAAACATCAGTGCTTGCCAGAGATTAGTAGTGAGGGAAGGATGAGTAAATAGGTCACAAAGGGTGTTTAGGGCAATAACTCACATTTTGTTTGATACCGTAATGGTGAATATATACTGTTGTCTATACCTATAAAGCATAAAACATCAGTACTGACTTATTGATTTTGCATGATAATGATGCATTAAATGTAACAAATGTAGTACACTTGTGGAAAAAAGTGCTTGGCTAGAGGTTAGCCTGTATGGAGTAGGAGAATCTTTATTTTCTGCTCAGTTTTGCTAAGAACCTAAAACCGCTCTAAAAAAAAGGCCTTACAAAAAAAACCCCAATATTGGATTTGACTATACAAGCTTCAAAAATATGTGATCAAAGCTAAAAAATTAAAAGAAACGTTGGAAACACAACTAGAACATATAGTTGAGAAAAAACATCCTTAATACGCAGGATCTCATAAATGAAGAGAAATAGATATAAACTCTAGAACTATGGAAGGGGACAGCATTAGACTGCTAGTTGAACCTCCAAACATATATTATTCCCACTTTTTTTGCTAAGTTGAAAGGCTGGGCAGATAGTCACCCAGCTAGGGAGGATATTTTATATTTCTCTTGTGCTACTGTGAGGCCCTGTAACTAGAGCTGCTGCCAAAAGAATGTGAGTTTAAATACTATTTACAATTTCTTTCTCACTTGTTTAGCAGTGAATTATTTGCTTTTAATCCACCCACAACCTGACACTACTTCTTTCTCACCAGAAAATGGAACATGGAATACTTTTGTCAGACCAGTAATTATACCACCAGGAGATGATGAAATCGTGTGATTTAAGACAAATCTATGTCTGAAATTAACATGGCAATCAGACCCAGGGACGTCATGGAACTCTAGGCCTGACCTGGCCAGTATTATCCTGAAATCGGAACAGAGTAACTATGACTACAGGCAAGAGACCGTCACAAGATCCAGCCTATTGACATTCTCTCCTAGGTAGAGTGGGGCAAGGGTAACTAGACCTCATCTTAGGTTACAATCACTCACTGCTTCCTGTGCACCCTGTTCCCCATCTGCACACACTCCTGCCCAACTACATATGGTCAGGAGAGGTGAGAGACTACACAGGAGATAGAAGGTTAGCTGCAGGAGAGACTCCATCTATGCAGCTGCCAAGAGGTCATCACCCATGCTGGACTTGGATGTTTAGTGATGAGCTGTTCTTGAGTCATTCATCTTCCTATAAGTAACATCCTACCTTCTTGCATAAGTAAGTCCAACTAATTTATTTGTTCACAAACCCAGACTTTGATGGCATTGTTTCTTTGGTCTTTCATCAGTGCCTATACTTCTCCACCGGAAAAGTATGTAACAAGTGATTGCTTTTTATTATATAAGAAAGAAGCTGTTACTTTGTTTTCTTATGCCACCTACATAACCTGTATCATAGCAAACAGCACAAAATCATATTCCTGTAATGAATGAGGGGATGAGTGTTGTGTGAGGGAAGTTTCTTCTCCGACATAATAGAAGGTAAATTAAAACAACCATGATCTGTTGGAGAGATTATTTACACAGCAAAACTGAAACAAGTAACAAAATTGATGAAATCTAGTTTATGCATTTGAAGGAAGCAACACTTATTTATTAAAAATGTAAATTAAAATTTCTTTCTTTCTTTTTTTTTTTTTGGTTTTTCCAGACAGGGTTTCTTTGTATTGTTTTGGAGGCTGACCTGGAACTCGCTCTGTAGACCAGGCTGGCCTCAAACTCAGAGATCTGGCTGCCTCTGCCTTCGGAGTGCTGGGATTAAAGGCGTGCACCACCAACTCCCAGCTGTAAATTAATAAAATTTGTGATGAAAATAACTACACCACCACCACCACCAACAGAAAACCAAATTAAAATAATATTCTGGCAGACCCAACCCCTGGCTCTCCCCACACCTGCATGCCCAGCAACAGGGAGACCAGTGGAGACAGAGAGACTCCACCTGCACCCACTCGAAGAAGGGATGGGAAGACGACAGTATAAGAACACACTCAGCAATAGAAAGACCAATATGACTCTACCAGAATTTAGAGACTCCACATCAGCAAGACCCAAAAAGCACACCACAGATGAAGCACAAGACACAGACCTTAAAAATTATTTTATGAAGATAATAGAGACCCTCAAAGAGGAAACAAGGAAATCCCTTAAAGAAATAGAAGAAAAAACAAACCAAAAAGAAAAGAAAAAAAAAACAAATCTCTTAAAGAATCTAAAGAGAGTCAAGAAAAAACAAAGCAAAAAAAAAAACAAAACAAAACAAAAAAAAAAAAAAAACAAGTGAAGGAAACAACCCAAGCAGTCCAAGTCTTGAAAACCGAAATAGAAACAATAAAGAGAACCAGAATGAGGGGATGCTGGAAATAGAAAAGCTGGGTAAACTATCAGGAACTACATATGTAAGTAAGTATAGCCAATAGAATAAAAGAGGTAGAAGAGAGAATCTCAGTGTTGAAGACTCATTAGAGGATATACAGTCATGGACCAAAGAAAATCTCAAGTCAAACAAATCCCTAACACAAAATATCCAGGAAATATGGGACACCATGAAGAGGCCAAACCTGAGAATAATGGGTATAGAAGAAGGTGAAGAAATACAGCTCACAGATACAGAAAATATATTCAACAAAATCATAGAAGAAAACTTCCCTAACCTAAAGAAGGATATGCCTATGAAAATGCAAGAATCTTAGAGAACACCAAATAGACTGGACCAGAAAAAGAAGTCCTTTTACTACATAATAATCAAAACTTCAAACCTACAGAATAAAGAGAAAATATTAAGAGAAGCAAAAGAAAAAGGCCAAGTAACATGTAAAGGCAGATCTATCCAAATTACACCTGACTTCTCAATAGAAACTATGAAAACCAGAAGATCCTGGACAGATGTCCTACAAATGCTAAGGGAAAAAGGACGCCAGCCCAGACTATTATATCTAGCAAAGCTTTTAATTACCACAGATGGAGAATACAAGATATTCCAGGACAAAACCAGATTTAAACAATACATATCCATAAATCCAGCCCAACAGAAAGTACTGGAAGGAAAACTTCAAACCAACAAAGATAACTACACTCACAAAGACATAAGCTATAAATAATCCCACTTTACCAAACACTGAAAGAAAAAGGGAGGGAAAAGCCATACACAATAACACCACCACCAATAAATCCAAAACAAACAAGAATAAACAATCAAAGGTCATTAAATATCCCTCAATGTCAACAGTCTCAACGTGCCTATAAAAAGACACAGACTAGCAGAATGGATACGAAGACAGAACCCATCTTTCTGCTGCATACAAGAAACACATCTCAACATCAAAGACAGACATTACTTCAGAGTAAAGGGATGGGAAAAGATTTTCCAATCAAACTTACCCAAGAAACACGCTGGTATAGCAAGTCTAGTATCTAAAAAATTAGACTTCAAATTAAAATCATTCAAAAGAGATACAGAAAGACATTTCATATTCATCAAAGGAAAATTCCATCAAGATGAAGTCTCAATTCTGAATGCCCCAAATACAAAGGGCACCCACATTCGTAAAAGAAACACTACTAAAGCTCAAATCATACATAAAATCTCACACACTAGTAGTAGGAGACTTCAACACTCTGCTCTCTCCACTAGACAGGACCTCCAGACAGAAACTTAGCAAAGAAACAAAAGAACTAACAGAAGTTATGACTGAGTTGGGTTTAGCAGACATCTAAAGAACATTCCATCCAAATACCAAAGAATATACCTTCTTCTCGGAGCCACATGGAACCTTCTCTAAAATCGACCACATAATCAGGAAACATAGCAAACCTCCACAGATACCAAAAACAAAAACAAAAAAACAAACAAACAAACAAAAAGGAGCCAGGTGGTGGTGGTGCACGCCTTTAATCCCAGCACTCCGGAGGCAGAGGCAGGCGGATCTCTGTGAGTTGGAGGCCGGGCTGGACCGACAGCCTCCAAAACAATACAGAGAAACCCCGTCTCAAAAAACCAAAAAAAAAAAAAAAATCCCCTGTATCTTATCAGACCACCATGCTTTAAAATTAGAATTCAACAACAACACAAATCACAGAAAACCTACAAACTCATAGAAATTGAACAATTTATAATTGCACCATCCCTGGGTCAAAGAAGAAATTAAAGATTTCCTGGAATTCAATGAGAATGAAGACAACATACCCAAACTTATGTGACACTCTGAAAGCAGTGCTGAGAGGAAAGTTCATAGCACTAAGTGCCCACATGAAGAAACTGGCACACTAGAGAATTAATAGCACAACTGAAAGCTCTAGAACAAAAAGAAGCAAATTCACCCAGGAGGAGTAGATGCCAGGAAATAATCAAATTGACGGCTGAATTCAATAAAGTAGAAAGAAATCAGGAAAACGTTGCAAAGAATCAATGAAACAAAGAGTTGGTTCTCTGAGAAAATCAACAAGATAGACAAACCTTTATCCAAGATAACCAAAATGCAGAGAGAGAGCATGCAAATTAACAAAGTCAGAAATGAACAGGGGGACATAACAACGGACACTGAGCAAATTCAGAGAATCCTTAGGTCAGACTTTGAAACCTGTAATCTATAAAATTAAAAAATTTAAAGGAAATGGACAATTTTCTGGATAGATATTACTTGTCAAAATTAAATCAAGAACAGATAAGCAATCTAAACAGACCTATAACCCGTAATGAAATAGAAGCAGTCACCAAAAGTCTCTGACCCAAATAAATCCCAGGCCCAGATAGCTTCAGTGCAGAATTCTACCAGAAATGCAAAGAAGAGTTAATTCCAATAATCCTCAAACTGTTCCACACAATAGAAGCAGGTGGTTCGCTGCCAAACTCTTTTTATGAGGCTACAATTACCTTGGTACCCAAGCCACACAAAGACACAACTACAGACCAATTTCCCTTATGAGCATTGATGTAAAAATACTCAATAAAATACTAGCAAATTGAATGCAAGAACACATCAGGAAAAATCACCCACCTTGAACACTTAGGCTTTATTCCAGGGATGCAGGGATGGTTCAACATTAGAAAATCTATCAATATAATTCACCATATAAACAAACTGCAAAGGAAAACCACATGATCATCTCACTAGATGCTGAAAAAGCCTTTGACAAAATCCAACACCCCTTCATGATAAAGATCCTGGAGAGATCAGGGATAACAGGAACATACCAGAACATAATAAAAGCAATATACAGTAAACCAACAGGTAACATCAAACTAAATGGACAGAAACTCAATGGAATTCTTCTAAAATGAGGAACAAGACAAGGCTGTCCACTCTCTCCATATCTCTTCAATATTGTACTTGAAGTTCTTGCTAGAGCAATAAGACAACAAAAGGAGATCAAGGGGGATACAAATTGGAAAGGAAGAAGTCAAACTTTCAATATTTGCAGCCACAAACAACATTAAATATCTGGGCATAACGCTAACCAAACAAGTGAAAGACCTGTATATCAAGAATTTTGAGTCTCTAAAGAAAGGAATTAAAGAAGATACCAGAAAATGGAAAAATCTGTCATGCTCTTGGATTGGTAGGATCAACATAGTAAAAATGGCAATCTTGCCAAAAGCAATCTACAGATTCAATACAATCCCCATCAAAATGCTGCCACAATTCTTCACACACCTTGAAAGAACAATAATCAACTTTATATGGAAAAACAAAAGACTCAGGATAGCCAAAACAACCCTGTACAATAAAGGAACTTCTGTAGGCATCACCATCCCTGACTTCAAGCTCTACTCTAGAGCTGTAGTCCTGAAAACAGCTTGGCATTGGCACAAAAATAGATAGGTAGACCAATGGAATTGAATCAAAGACCCTGATTTTAAGCAACACACCTATGAACACTCGAATTCAACAAAGAAGCTAAAATTATACAATGGAAAAAAGAAAGCATCTTCATCAAATGGTGCTGGCATAACTGGATATTGGCATGTAGAAGACTGCAGATAGATCAATATCTATTGCCATGCACAAAACTTAAGTCCAAATGGATCAAAGACTTCAACATAAATTCAGCCACAGTGAACCTCTTAGAAAAGAAAGTGGGAGGTACTCTTGAATGAATTGGTACAGGAGACTGCTTCCTGAACATAACACCAGTAGCACAGACACTGAGACACTTAACAAATGGGACCTCCTGAAACTGAGAAGCTGCTGTAAGGCAAAGGGCACAGTCAACAAGACAAAAAGGCAGCCTACAGAATGGGAAAAGATATTAACTAACCCCATATCTGACAGAGGGCTGATCTCCAAAATTTACAAAGAACTCAAGAAGCATGTTTCTAAAACACCAAAGGATCCAATTAAAATGTGGGATACAGAACTAAATAGCGAATTCTCAGTAAGAGTAGTCTAAAATGGCTGAGATACACTTGAGAAAGTGCTCAACATCCTTAGCCATTAAGGAAATGCAAATCAAAACAACTCTGAGATACCATCTCACTCTCATCAGAATGGCTAAAATAAAAAACAGTAATGACAATTTATACTGGACAGGATGTGGAGTAAGGGAAACACTCCTCCACTACTGTTGGGAGTGCCAACTTGCACAGCCATTTTGGAAATCAGTATGGAAATTCTTCAGGAAAATGGGAATCAGTCTACCACAACATCCAGTAATTCCACTCTTAGGCATATATTCAAAATATGCACATTCATATAATAAGGACATCTGTTCAACTATGTTGATAGCAGCATTATTTGAATAGCCAGAACTTGGAAGCAACCTAGATGCCCCTCAACTGAAGAGTGGATAGAAAAAATGTGGCACATTTACACAATGGAGTACTACTCAGCAGAAAAAAAAAAGGAATCTTGATATTTGCAGGCAAATGGATGGCACTAGAAGAAACCATCCTGAGTGAGTGTGAATGGCACCTCCCTGTATTTCTTTAGATCTGAAAAAAGAGAAGAAGAGGAGTAGAGAGGAGGTCAGGGGGAAGCAAGAAGGTTAAGTTGGGGAAAAATAGGGGCGAACAGGATGAGAATTAGCAGAATAGAGGGAGTCATTATAGGTTGGAGGAGAGATCTGGCACCATTGAGATCTCTAGCGATCTACAAGGATGACAGCAACTGGCAAACTAAGCAACAGTGAAGAGACTGTTAATGCCCATCCCTGATAATGAGTTTGATGACTACCTTATATGCCATCCTGGAACTTTCATCCAGTGACTGATGGAAGCAGAGGCAGACACCCACAGCTAAACACTGAACTGAACCCCTAGAAACCAGTGACAGAGAGGCAGGAGTGATGAGCAAAGGGGTAAAGAATTGGCTGGTGAAACCAACAAAAACAGCTGACCTGAACAAGGGGGAGTTCTTGGACCCCAGACCGACAGCTGGGAGGTCAGCATGGAACTGATCCAGAACCCCTGAATGTGGGTGTCAGTGAAGAGGCCTGGACAATCTATTGGGCCCTGGGCAGTAGATCAATATTTATCCCTGGCATATAAATGGACTTTGGCTGCCCATCCCACAATGAGGGATGCTCTCTCAGCCTGGACTCTTACGGGAGGGCCTAGGCCCTGCCCTGAACAAAATGACAGACTCTGGATATCCCCATGGAGAAGGTAGTGGGGATAGGGTGGGAGGCTGGGGGGGGGGCTGGTAGAGGGGTGAGGAAGGAGGGGTGGGAGAGGGAGCTGGGATTGACATGTGAAGCAAGCTTGTTCCTAATTTTAAAAAAATGTAATAAATAAAGAAAATAATATTCTGGAAAAGTGATTATGAAAAAATGATATGGTTTAGTAAAGAAAATTGATGGTCTCTGAACTCCATCCCAAGATAAAGATTTTGTATCATGTCACATTGACATTACAATTTTATTATTATGCTCATTCTGAGTAATCTCAAAATTACTTCACCTTCTTGTGTATATTCCCTTATCTGTAGAGAATGTTTCACTATGTTCAGTGCTTTGCAAGCATCGAGTCAGGTTTTAACAGAAACTATTCATCTATCTATAATTTTAGTCTGATCAGTAGAAACATGACTGCCTGGAGCTGTCAGTCTTCCACAGAGTAACCTGAGCCTTGGTTGCTTCCAAACTTTTCTACTGAAATAACTTTCATCAGCTGAGAAAAACTTTGAATTATTCATTCCCTCAAAATTCTGGAGAACACAAAAGCCTCTAGGTTTTTAGAAATATTGTTTCATTCAAAAAATTGTGTACATTTCGTATTTAACTTGTAGTATAACTCTTTATTTAACTAAAACATGGTTACTCTTAATTTAAGGAATTAGCCCTCCCCTCAGTTCCACTCCCCCAAATTAGCTGTATTTGTCTTACAGCCTTGTCTAGCTGCAAAGCACATATATAATACAACAGAGACTATGGGTCACATGCTAATTCTGTTAACTGTATGTGCTTTGAAGCCAGGCAAGTTACTTAAGACAACATTTATTCTTCTATGCAGGGAAGGGTGTAGAGCAATGCTTAGCAAAGTGTGCCTGCCTGCTGAATATGTATACCCGGAATGTAATGAGCACTTCCTTCTCCCTTTGTTCGCAGTTATGACTTGATGATGATGCACTTTTGTTGTTAATCCCTGGTCTACAAACTTCACCCTAGCAACTCAATAAATACCTGTAACTGTGCTTTCCTCAGTTGCTGGCTGGTAATTTGAGCTTTTTGTTGCATCATACTTTCAATCCGTTGGTTGACTTGCTTTTCCTTCTTGAGCTCATTTCCATAAAATCTGGACCCCTAGAGAAGAAACAAAGCAGAAGAGAAGCATAGAAGGAAAGACCACTTTAGTGACTTAGTGGCCAAGATTGTGACTCAGAAGTCAGACTGGGATCTGAAAGCTACTTCACCTGTCCGTGTCACTTTCCTTATCTGTAAATAGTGCTTCCCTAGCAAGCTGGAGTCCCTAAATTCACCATACACACACACACACACACACACACACACACACACACACACACACACACACACACACAGAGCTAAATTGTATCATTCTTGTGAGACAATACTACAATCTGAGTTAAGATTTGGATTCAAACCAAAAATAAAAAAAATCATCTGTGGTAGAGTCCATGGGGCATACCCAAGCTTTGCCAGCTAGTTCTTCAGTTATCTCCTTTCAGAATTTTAGCAGCAAGTCATTAAATAGCACAATGTAAGACACTGAACCATCTGTTATTCCACCACAAAACACAGTGGCTATCAATTTATCAGGTTCCAGGCATTAAGTTAGTTCTACGTTTGGCTCTCATGAAAAATGTTGCTACAGAGACTTATAAGCAACTTAGCATTGACATACATTGTCAGCCCTCTTAATATGCATCTATGAGGGTATTTCTGTGCCTTATGGTAATGCATGTTTAACCCTTTGAGTAACTGTCAAACTTTTCAGTGACTGAATCATTACTCTGTTACTGCATATGAAGGTTCCAACTTCTTCATATCCCTGTTAACACTTTTGATTGTATTATTTATTATAGCTATTGTAGCTAATAATAGTGTGAATGGCACCTCCCTGTATTTCTTTAGTGACTAATGATGTTGAGTATCTTTTCATGTTTGAGACACAAGTGCATCTTCTTCAATTAAATGCCTACTCATATCTTTTGACCATTTTTTGACTAAGTTGTTGATGTTCAACAGTTACCTCAACTGTCAAATCAAACACTCAGAAATATGCAGTCTTGATATGGTGATATCATTAATAAAGGGAGAGGTATAAATTGACAACCTGGCTATGGGGAATTATTTAGCAATTCATAAAATTATATATATACTATCTGTATTTTGTAGAGCAATTCCACTTCTAGATATCTTTTTTTATAGTTGCCATAATTAAGATTAGTAAATGTAGCCAGGTGATGGTGGCATATGCCTTTAATCCCAGAAGAGGCAGGCAGATCTCCATGAGTTCAAAGCCAACCTGGTTTACATAATGAATACCAGGACAGCCAGGAATACATATTTAGACCCTGCCTCAAAAATATATATATATAAATGAATGATTAGGAATGACTTATATATCAATCATTAATAATTCTGATTCGATCAATAAACTATATCTACATATGCAAGTATAAAATCCCTATTATAATATTTACAAGGGGTAAAAAGAAAACAAGAAAAAATCATGTGCATTCCTTTGCTTTTATATATGCATATTATATAAATTCAATGTAGAAAGCTTGGTAAAAAGAGCAACAGATTTGAAAAGCATTTATGTATTTCATATCTTAATGATATATTAGAACATTTTTAATTAATAAAAAGGATAGTAAAACCAAAACCTAATGGTTTTAACTAAATCACAGATAAAGAAGCAAGAACATACCTTTGTGGCATCCATTATAATTTTGTTAATTTTCTCTTTATCTAGTCCTTCCATTCCTGCTTTATTATCATTTAGTCCCATCCTAAGCAGAAGATCATCATTGTAATTATTCTTTTCCTTTGTGTTATCCATGATGTAAACAAGATAATTTCTTCTGTATTAGCTGCAAAGGCACACAAAATAAGCACTGCTTTTGAGTGTCCACAGAAGGGCTGGAGAGAACAACTGTTAGTGTAGTGCATAGCATGCGAGAGGCTCTAGGCTCAGTCCCCATCACAGCAATACTGGGGAGGCAGGGAAGATGGAGCAGAAGGTCAAGGCCATCCCCAGCTATGCAGTGAATTTGAGGCTGGTTTGAGCTACATGCAACCCTGTCTGAAAAACCAAAAACATATTTTAGCTCTTGAGAAATTACTAGGCAGCAGGCAGTGGTGGCACACACCTTTAATCCCAGCACTTAGCGGTAGAGGCAGGTGGATCTCTGTGATTTAGAGACCAGCCTGGTCTACAGAGCAAGTTCCAGGACAGCCAGAGCTACACAGAGAAACCCTATCTTGAAAAACAAAAAAAAAAAAAAAATGACTACTCAAGTATTTGCCATTATTATCCTAAGTTTACTATCTTTCTAGAGACAAGACAAGAATGAACATTCCCTACACCTTTTGTGCCAGCCACTGTGTTTGCTGCCTACATACACACGCTAAACAGTTCTAAAAGACAGATGTTACTACTCCAAATATATAAAGAGGGGAAGCCTGAGTCTCAGAACATGTATGTTAACGTAAATTTGCTGGAAAATGGCTACATGTTTGTTAAAAACAAATCCAAGTCCAAACCTCATGTTTTTTTTTTCTATTGAAAACAGTTTTTATTTCGTAGCCTCTCCACCCACTCAAATTCACACATTTTCATTCTCCCTTTAAAAACCAAGCAAGCAAGCAAGCAAGCAAAAAGTACACTATGAACAAAAAATTAGGAAACACACATGCACACACACACATAAAAATATACACCAAAATACACAAGCAAAAGACCAATAAGACAATAAAACAAAAAAAAATGCCAACCAAAGCAACATGAGACAGAAAATCTACAAAAATACCATTGAGTTCATTTTGTGTTAGATACTGCTGGGCATGGGTCCTACCCTGAAGTATGGTTACTAAACCCCGTGAGGCTCCATTGGAGAAAAATAACCTTTCAGGTACAAGCAGATATCAAATACAGATATGGGAGGTCATGATCACTTCCCCTTCTCATCAATGGAGCCACCTCTGTCTTGAACCTGTGTCTGCACTGAGAATGTTGCCACAGTCTCTATGAATTCGTATGTGAATTTGTCCTGTTTGAAGGACACTGCTTTCTTGAAGCCACCCATCCTCTCCAGCTCTTACAATCTTCCTGCTTTTCTTCCATGCATCTCCCTAAGCCCCAAGGGGATGGCTTGATGAAGACAAGATATCCACTTAAGAATGAGTGTTCCAAAAATCTCACACTCTCTGAATATTGTCCAGTTATAATTCTAGGTGTTAGTTCTCACCTACTGCAAGAAGTTGTTTCTCTGATGATGGCTGAATCAGGAACCAATTTATGGGTATAGCAGAATCTTATTAGGAGATATTGCTACAGTCCCTTTGGAATAGTGATTCTCAAGCTGTGGATCACAACCCCTTTGGGGGTTGAATGACCCTTTCATAGGAGTGGCTTAAGACTATAGGAAAACACAGATATTTAAAACTTGTGACAGTAGCAAAATTACTGTTATTAAGTAGAAACAAAACTAATTTTATGGTTGAGGGATCACCACAACATGAGGTTACACCATTAGGAAGGTTGAGAACTATTGCTTTAGAAGAATAACAGTATTAGGTTTTCCCTTAGGCCTATATGGCCTATCTAGCCTGGGGTTCTTAGTCACCACAGCAGTGTCAGGCATGGGCTCCATCTCATGGAGTGTGCTTAACTCCAATCAGAGTGGTTGGTCACTCCCACAGTGTTAGGGCCACTATAGCACCAGCATAGCTTGCTGGAAGGTCACCACTGCAGATTGCAGGGTTTGTAGCTAGGTTGACAGTTACCTTTATTCTCTGGCAGCACTTAAGCGTATTCTCCAGGACCATGAACATCAATCTTTAGGGATGAAGCCTCTAGTTAGGCACCAGTTCTATGTCTCCATGTTTGATGAATTATGTAAGTGCTGTATCAGCAAAAGGGTTTTACCATTAGTTTTGGGAGAGCAACCAATAGCTTTGGTAATAGCCTGAGATGCTTGTGAATTTCCTTGGTGCTACTTTGGCCAATGACTCAATAGATATAACCCAAAACCAAGTACTGGAGGTTTTACTTGATGGCATAAGATATCTAGTTGGGGCATTATCTCCCCATTATTTGATGACTCCATTTAGATTTCTTACATATACATATATACTCTAAGAGTATAGTACTAAGTTTCCATATGGCCCCTCAAATTCCTGTTAATATCAGTTGTCCCTCCCCATATTCTCTCACCCCTATCCTTTTTCCTCTCTCCATTTAGTCCACACACTCCAGCCTCGCCACTGTCTTTTCAAATCAATATATCCTATATCCCTTTTCTTGGGAGATCCTCTTCTTCTCCCGAGTGCCTTACTACACACCTAACCTCCATGGTTATACATATTATAGAATACAAATTGAAAGCTTAAAAGCTAACAAACATACATAAGAGAAAATATACAATATTGTCTCTTTGAGTCTGGGTTACCTGACTCAGGATGATTTTTTTTCTAGTCTCACCCATTTACCTGCAAATTTAATAACTTTTAAACAGTTGAGTAACAGTCAATCATGTAAATGTACCACACTTCATTATTTATCAGTTGATGGACAGTTAGGCTATTGTAAATTTTTGTCTATTATGAATAGAACAGCAATGAACAAGTATCTCTGTTGTAGGATATAGAGGTCCTTTGGGTATATGACCAAGGATAGTCTAGCTGGCTCTTGAAGTAGAGCTATTTCCAGTTTCCTGAGGAGCCACCACACTGATTTCCATAGTGGCTGCACAAGTGTGCACTCCTACCAGCAGTGAATAAGGGCTCTCCTTTCCCCACATCCTCATCAGCATGAGCTGTCATTTGTTTTATGATCTTGGCCACTGTGACTGGAGTAAGATAAAAATCTCAAAGTAGTTTCGATTTGCACTCCCTGATGACTAAAGATGTTGAACATTTCTTTAAGTGTTTCTCAACCATTTGTTTTTGTTTAGTTCTCTACCACATTTTAAAAAATTGCACATATATATTCAGATATATGATTGGTAAAGAACTTTTCACAGTGTGTAGCCTACTGCTTTGCCCAGTTGATGGTGTCCTTGGCCATACAGAAGCTTTTCAGTTTTATGAGGTCCCATTTATTGTTAGTCTTAGTGTCTGTGTTACTAGTATCTTGTTAAGAAAGTGTTTTCCTTTGCCAATGAGTTAAACACTATTCTCCACGGCTCACATCAGAATCAGGGCCTTATGCCAAGGTCCTTAATCCATTTGGACTTGTTTTGTGTAGGGTGATAAATATGGATCTATTTTCTTTCTTCTACTTGCAGTCATCTAGTTTGACCAGCACCAGTTATTGAAGATGCTGTCTTTTTTCAATATGCATTTCTGGCATGCACATATATATATATATATATATATATGATTCAGGTGTCCATAGGTGTGTGGGCATAGTCTGGGTCTTCAATTCAATTCCATTGATCAACTTATCTATTTTTGTGCCAATACTATGCTGTTTATATTCCTACAGTTCTATAGTACTACTTGAGATTAAGGGTGCGACTATTTCCAGCAGTTCTTTTATTAATCAAATTGTTTTACTCTTTTAGCTACCCTGTATTTTTTAAATTTTTTTTAATTTCTGTGAAGAAATTAGAATTTTGATGGGGATTGTGTTAAATCTGTAGATTTCTTTTGGTAGGATGGCCATTTTTACTATGTTAATCCTACCCCATGAGCATGAGAAATATTTCCATTTTCTGAAAACAAATTTATTTCATCAATGTCTTTATTACACATGTCTTTCACTTGTTGGTTAGAATTACCCCAAGGTATTTTTTGAGGCTATTGTAAAAGGTTTTGTTTCCCTATTTTCTCAGTAGTACATAGGAAAGCTACTGATTTTTGTGTGTTTTGTATGCTATGCTGCTACTTTATTGAAAGCATTTTTAGCATGGAAAGTTCTTTTTTTTTTTTTTTTTGAGACAGGGTTTCTCTGTGTAACAGCCTTGGCTGTCCTGGGACTCATTCTGTAGACCAGGCTGGCTTTGAACTTACAGAGATCTGCCTACCACTGCCTCCCAAGTGCTGGGATTAAAGGCGTGTGCTGCCACCAAGCATGCATAAAAAGTTTTTAATGGAAATTTTAGGGCCTTTTATGTATAGAGTTATATTAATGCAAATGAAACACTGACTTCTTTTTCTATTTGTATCCCCTTGATCTCCTTCAGCTGTCTGATTACTCTACCTGAGACTTCAAGCACTATACCAAATAGGTATGGAGAGAGTGGACTTCCTTGTTTTGTTCCTGATTTCTGTGCAAATGCTTCAAGTTTCTCCCTGTTTAGGTTGGCCTTGGCTGTGGAATTGCTGTAAACTGCCTTTATTATATAGAGGTATGTCCCTATATCTCTAGTCTCTTCAGGACTTTTATCATAAAGGGATGATGGATTTTTGTCAAAAGACTTTATGCATTTAATGAGATGATCACGTCTGCTTATGTGTGTGTTAGCTTTATTGGTTTATGTATCTTGAACCATTCCTGCCTCTCTGGGATGAAGCCAAGTTGATTACAGCTGATAACATTTCTGGTGTGTTCCTGGGTTTGGTTTTGAAGTATTTAATTGACAGTTATTGCACCTGTGTTCATAAGGGATCTTGGTCTATAATTCTCTTTCTTTGTTGGGTCTTTGCATAGTTTAGGTATTGGGATAATTGTGGCCTCATATCCCTTTCATTTCTATTTTGTGGAATAATCTGAGGAATATTGGTGTTAATTCTTCTGTGAAGGTCTAATAGAACTCTGCACTGAATCCCTGAGCTTTTGGGGCCAGGAGACTTTTAATTACTGCTTCTATTTCACCTGGGGTTATGGGTCTGTTTAAATTGCGTATCTGATCTTAATTTGACTTTGGTAGGTCATATATGTCAAGAAATCCATCCAGTTTAGAAGATTACAGATTTTCAAAGCATGTCATTATTCTCTGGATTTCATCAGTGTCTGTTGTCATGTGTCCCTTTCTATCTCTAGTTATGTTAATTTGGATCTTGTCTTTCCACTCGTTAGTTAATTTGGCTAAGAGTTTGTCAATCTTACTGATTTTTTCAAAGAACCAACTCTTCCTTTCATTGAGTCTTTGTATTATGTTTTCTGTTTCCATTTCATTGATTTCAGTCCTTAGTTTGATTATTTATTGATGTCTTCTCCTTTTGGGCGTTTATTTATTTATTTGTATTTTCTAGTGCTTTCAAGTGTGCTATTAAGTTACTAGTATGTGATCTCCCCAATTTTTTAGTGTAGACAGTGCTATCAACTTGTCTCTCAGAACTGCCTTCATTGTGTCCCATAGGATAGGGTACATTGTGCCTTCATTTAATTCAATTCTAAAAAGTTTTTAATTTCCTACTTGATTTCTGTCTTGACCAGGTTTTCATTCAATAGTGAGTTGCTTATTTTCTGTGAGTTTGTAAACTTTCTGTTGCTATTGATATCCAGCTTTAAACTATGGTGGTCTGATAGGATATAGGGTGTTATTTCAATTTTCTTCTATCTGTTGAGATTTGTTTTGTGTAGAAGTACACAGTTTTGGAGCTTGCATAGCTTCTATGAGCTTCTGAGAAGAAAGAATTTGTGTTTGTGTGAAATGTTCTGTAAATATCTGTTAGGTCTGTTTGATTTATGATATTATTTAACTCCAGCATGTCTCTGTTTAGTTTTTGTCTGGGTGACCTGCTTATTGGTGAGAGTGAGGTTTTGAAGTCACCTCTCTGTGTGAGGCTCAGCTGTAGTAGTGTTTCTTTTATAAATTTGGGTGCTCTTGGTTTTGGTTTTGTTTTTTTCTTTGAGACAGGGTTTATCTGTGGCTTTGGAGGTTGTCCTGGAACTCGCTCTGTAGACCACGCTGGCCTCGAACTCACAAAGATCCACCTGCCTCTGCCTCCCGAGTGCTGGAATTAAAGGCGTGCGCCATCAACACCCAGCTTTGGGTGCTCTTGTTAAACCTCATATTTTTATCCACTGTACAGAGAACAAATATAACACCTCCCTATTATACATGCCAAGTCCAGTTGTAGTTATTACTGACTACATAATAGAGCTCAATTCAGGTATCAAAAACATAGTGAAAAATCCATTCACACCCAGGGAATGACTACATTGCACAATGTTATGCTACTTTTTAAACTAAGAAAAAAAAAACCTTAGACAATTCAGGCAGGAGGATCACTTGAACCCAGCAATGAAGACCAGTCTGTATAAAAACCATACACATGAGCTGCCAATATAGCTCAGTAGATAAAATACTTATCATGCAACCTGGTAACCTGAGTTCAATCTCCAGTTCCCACAGGGGAAGCAGAGAACCAACTTCCAAAAGTTGTTCTTTTACCTCCACACATACTCTGTGGCATGTCTGTACCAGTTTTACACACACACACTCTCTCTCTCTTTTTCTCTTTCACACATATACATAATAAAATTTTTAAAAATTTCATTAAAAATATACACACACAAAGCTATACAACAACATGCACAACAGGTTTATTTATTTTTAGGATTAATCTCTCTGATTATTTATCAGAGAGAAAAAAATTTAAAAATTAAGCAAGATTAAGTGAATTATTTATCATAACTCTGCTGATAAGTTGAGGAATTAGGATGGCATCCACGTTTCCTTATTCAACTCTAATGAAGCTCTTTTGCCATCAGTTACCTCTGTTGGGGTTCACTTATAATACAAACAAATGGCTAGGTGGACAGCAGCCATGTAGCTACAACAGTGATAAGAACCTATATGTGCAATTTAAAGTCTTTCATAACATGGCTAGGTGGACAGCAGCCACATACGTACAGCAGTGATAAGAACCTATATGTACAATTTAAAGTCTTTCATAACATGGCTAGGTGGACAGCAGCCATGTAGCTACAACAGTGATAAGAACCTATATGTGCAATTTAAAGTCTTTCATAACATGGCTAGGTGGACAGCAGCCACATACGTACAGCAGTGATAGGAACCTATGTGTATGATTTAAAGATTTTCATAACAATGCTGCTTCCATTTTGAGTACTAGCAAAGAATAAAAATGATTTTCATTATTCAAAAAGAAGTTTTGAATACTCTGACTTCTAATGGTAGTTCCATTAGAGGAGTAAAATTCTGGTACATTAATGCACTTGGGAGGCTGAAGCAGGAGCATTACAAGTGCCAGGCCAGTTGGGGCTACATAGCAACACATTATCTAAAACCAAACAAGTATACACTATTTATTCTCAAACACTGCTATATATTGCACACCCCTGGAGACCTTTATAAAAATCCTGAGGTTCAAGTCCCAACACATACTAAACAAATCATGGAGAGTTGGATATCAGCATTAATATATCTATGTGCTTTCAACATTCTTCCAAAGTGTTGGAACTATGAGTGTGACTATTATCTCTGATGGTCTGTATCTTAAGGATATAATGGTTGTCTTTCTGTTCTCAATATTTGAATTGTTTTTCCCTCAACTATTACATTAAGTCTAATATTGTATTATATTTCACTTCAGCAATTCTGTTACTTGACATTGTTCTTAGAAAGCAGGCAAATGTAGCTCAATTATAATTTCATCATAACAACACATAAGAATTGGTCAAAATAAACACAATCCTCCATTTAATTTGCCTTGTCCTTTAAACGATAAAATGTATGAAAATATACTGAATGACTACTATTTTACATATACTTTACATACTAACATATTTATATTTGTTAGCTGGCCAAAGTCTCAGAATTGATTTGGGTTCTTAATTGTATCAGAACTGAGCTGTTAGAAACACTGTTAGAAAGGTAGAGTTAGTTTCCAGCTACCTCCCTGCCTGTTAATGCATTTATTCTCATCAGGATACATGTAGTATCATTTATACAGCCACGACTTCCAGGTTAACAGTGCTAGCTTCAGTGCCTGTCTGGCATCTTACAATTTAGTATGTCTAGGGAAGAAGGAGGGGGGCTTTCAGGGAAGAAGGGGGCAGTCAGAGAGAACGATATACATGTACAAAACTGTCAAATAACAATATTTCTACAATTATACATGTTCAAAATAGATCTTCACTGCTTCCATGCCCAAGCCAGCTCCTTTCTCCTCCCAGATGAGGGTTCCAAATTCTTCTTTCAAGAGTCATTCTTGATCTTTTCCTTTTCACACGCTCACATCCAAACTATCAGGAAGTCCTGGGGACTCTTTCGAAACACATCCTGAGTACACTTGCCTCTCACTTTCCTCACTCCTGTCATGCTAATCTGAACTACCATTATCTCTGGCCTGGATGACTCCAACAGACTCTCTTTGAGTCTGCCTCTGCTCTTACTGCTGATTATCAATACAGAATTCTAACCAACTCTACTTCTTTCCTTCTTTTTTTTCCAGAGGTTACTTATTTATTTTTACATGTGCATGCTGTGTGTATGAGTGCGAGCACGTGCTCACATGTGGAGGCTGACATTGATAGGTATTTTTTTCATCATTCTCTACTTTATTGACTGAAGAAGTCTCTAGCTCATCAGTTCTGGCTAGTTTAAGTAGGCAGCTTGCTCTGGGGACCCTATCTTTTTGGCTTCTAAGTGCTGGGATTATAGATGGCCTCCAGAGCTAACAGTTATCTGGCTTTTTATGTGGGCTCTAGGGATCCAAACTCTGGTCCTGATGCTCAGTGCTTTATCCACTGACCCATCTCCCCAGCTTTATTGCTGACTCTCTTAAGACACCAATTAGATCATAGCACTTTGGGGCTGAAAATTGTACAATGCCATTCCATATCGCTTCAGAATAAAGCCTAAAATACTCAAAATGACCTTCTAGGTCCCAAAGAATCTAGACCTGCCAGGTGTAGTGGTGCATACCTTTAATTTCAGCACTCAATGGGCAGAAGCAGGTGATCTCTGTGAGTTCAAGGCCAGTGGTCTACATATTAAACTCCAATACAGCCACACATACACAGTGAAATGCTGACTCAAAAACAAACAAAACACCTGCAAAGCAAAACTAAGAAAAAGAATCTACATCCTGCTGCTGGTCAGCTCACAGTTGTCCAACACCCTCGTCCTCTTCACTACACTCTAGTCACAACATCTTCCTTGCTGGTTCTCAATTCTACATGGCACATGCTAGTCTCGAGACCTTTGGCACTGGCTGTCCTCATGTCCTGTAGAGGACCTCATGTATGTAAGATGTCATCTTAGTTAAATTCTCGCACCTCCTTCAAGCCTTTGCTTAAATGTTCCCTTCTTATTGAGAGTGGCATATCTTGGCTTCCCAATTTTAAATTGAAGCTTCACCACTTTCTGGTTACTTCTACTTCAAAGACAAAATTATTAGATCAAGCTAATAGCTATACTTTGCACCCTGAATATTCTCTAAAAGCCTGATCACTAGGTCAGTGGTGTAACTTTTAAAGGAAAGGGACCCAATAGAAGGTCCTTAGGGGTGGACCCTACAGGAGGATAATGGCTCCTTGCTTTTTCTCCATCATGATGTGCTACTACACCACAGCTACAAAGCACCAATCATGGACCCGAATCCCCAAAACTGTGAGCTGAAATAAACCTTTCCCCTTTACAAGGTGACCACTTCCAATGTTTGATGGGTAAGACAAAAGTGAGTAGTGGGTAAAAATACACTAGGTTTTAGTATATTTGAATCACCAGGAATTTTTGACATTATCATCTATGCTTGCATTTTATAGGTATTTGTCTCATCTTTTCAGTTTTTTTTCAATCTTTTATTTCTGTTTATCTCTTCTTCTCATTACTTCTTCAGTAAGTGTATCTAGGAATCTCTGGCGAAGATGTTCATATCACAAGCACAATGATTTCCCTATTTTTACAGAAAGTGAGCCTTATTTCAAATGGTTTTTGTTAGGTCAGCAGATCATGTTAAAATGCTCAGTATGGTGTATGATATGTGACAAGTTCTCAGTTAACACTTATTCTTATTGTTATGAATGCTGAGTCAAACTTCCAGAGCTGTGAAGTTTACTACAGTTTTGTTTCTCTCACGGTAAAGACTCTATAAGGGTCTGGGTAAGCATCCCCAAGGAAAGCCAAAGCTCACAGATAAGACAGATGAATTTTGTTTCTACTCAAATTAGAATCTGGACTAAGCATCAGTACAAATAAAATAAATGGATGAATGGATACAACTGCAACCTTGAAAAGAAAAGTGGTCAACACTCTTACAGTCCGAAATTACAGAATAGTTCAGTTCACCAAAAAGCCAATAAGAAAAGCACAATTCTCAGTGTGCCAATTAAAGGACAACATGCTTCGCTAAAACAAACAAAAAGGAAATGCACGACTCACTCAAAGGAAAGAATTCTTGGTTCCTGTGGTTTGATACAGTGGTTTAAAAGCACATTTTCCCTGGAAATCTCCAAATTCTTCCCAGTCTGATTCTACTGCTGACTATGCACATTATCACTTAAAAACACAAAGCAAATCCTGTGCCTCGGTGGTAACAAGGATGGAAATTTGCAGTTTCCAAAAGGAATTCTAGTGAAGAGATTTTAGGATAGGGGGCTTCTTCTAAAAGGCACACAAAAGCAAACAGTACCACGGGTACTTATCATGTTGACCAAAGTAATCTGGAATGACCATCCCAGCAAACATGAAGAATATCCTAACCATAGGGGCAGACAGCAGGAAGGGTCAGAGAGATAGATTCAAAAGGGAAGGGAGCTGCTATAGTCATCTGTGTAGAGCTTGCTTTCATTTCAATATACTGTGAAGAATCAAACCCCAAATGGAGAAAACCTTAACTTATATTACATTATTATTTTTCCAACTCCCAAATGCTCAAATACTTCATGTTTTTATCAACAGATTAAAATACCTAGCAGAAAAATTTAGACTATCATTATTCGTTTTACCTTCTAATTTAAAACACAACGAATTAATATTATTCTAAATGTAAGTCTTCAAATTAATAATCAAATAATTGATTATTAACAATCATACATGACTGATTTTAAGTTACCTTTTAATTTTTAATTACTGCAAATTATATTTCAAACTTTAAAAATTATAAGTCACAATCTAAGACATTAACAGATCATTATTTTTCCATGTTTCTCTCAAACTATTTTACACACTCATAAATTGAACCATATGGCCACAAGTTTTATATAATGGGAATGAAAACACAGATGCAACATTGTGTTTTCAAAATGTAAAACACTTGGCATTCTGAGTTATTTTTTTAAATCCTTGTAGATGACACAAATAATGAAGCCCTTTAGGTTCTAAACTAAGAGTATGAATCAAAAGAAAACTCAAGTTTTCACCAGAGATGGAAGCCTGTTTTTTACGGCTTGAATGAGAATGAGCCCCATAGGCTGATCTGTTTGAATGCCAGGTTCTCAAGTGTTTGACTGTTTAGGAAAATTAGGTTGTGTGACCTTGATGGAGGACGTATGTCAGGGGGGCAGGTTTTGAGGTTTCAAAAGCTCATGTCAGGTCCAGTCGACCTCTCTTGCTCTCTGCCTCAATCTCTCTCTCTGCCTGCAGCTTGCAGATCAGATGTGAGTCCTCAGCTACTGCTCCAGCAGTGCCATGCCTGTCTGTCTCCTGCCATGCTTCTCACCATAATGATCCCTGACTCACCCTCTTAAACGGAAAGCCAGCTCCCAATTAACTGTTTTCTTTTATAAGCTGCCTTGGTCATGGTGTCTCATCAGACCAGTAGGACAGTAACTATTAATATAGTCTTATTTATTAATATATTATTTATTGCTATGCAGCCTAGACAGCCCTTTACTTGTGATTTTTTTGGGGGGGGGTTCAAGACAGGGTTTCTCTGTGGCTTTGGAGGCTGTCCTGGAACTAGCTCTTGTAGACCAGGCTGGACTCGAACTCACAGAGATCTGCCTGCCTCTGCCTCCCGAGTGTTGGGAATAAGGGCGTGCGCCGCCACTGCCCACTTGTAAATCTCTTAGTGCCCCATATCTCCAGACTGGTGGGATTACAAATGTGCAGCATCACACCTAATTCATACACTCTCTGATTGTCCTTAGCTTATTCATTTACCTGGCTCCGGTGAAGAAGAATGGGATAGAAACCAGTCAAAATAGCCACTCTATAAAGAGATAATAGAAAGTATCTTCCTTTCTGTCTTACTCTCATTTCCTAATGTAGGCTTCACTATCCTTGAACTTAGGACCCTCCTTCCCAAGTGCTGAGATTACAGACCTGTCACCAAGTCCAGGACATCTATATTCTTTAGTATAGAATGAGAAATAAACACATTAAATAATGTGCCAATTCAAAATAAACTCCCAGGTCCAGTTTATGCATTTCTGTTCTGCTTAAGAGCTGCATACTTTGTAAAGACTTCCAGGCTCTGTAACAATGAAAATGCTTAGCTCAGAAGTAAACACAACTCAGGAAAGTTTAAAGCTATGAAAAGTTAAATTTTTAGAGTGTGCACGTGTGTGCCTGCATGTTTGTGTGTGCAGATGTGTAAAGAGAAGCCTTTTCCTTGAGAGAAGCCTTCCCGCCAGACTGATTCCAGAGCCGCATCAGTCCCAAATAACACACAGGAGGCTATATTAATTATGAAGCTGTTGGCCTTGCTTGTTTCTTCCTGGCTAGCTCTGACTTAAGTATTTAACCCATAATTGTTAATCTAAGTATGCTTCTTACCGGAGAACTTTCCGGGCTTCCTACCCCATGGCGTTACATCTTGACTCCCTGTGTTTCTCCTACCCAGAGTCCTCCTCGACTCCTAGTCCCACCTATCTAGCTTCCCTATTGGCCAACAGTGCTTTATTGATATACATAGGACTTCCCCAACACAGATGTACATACATGAGCGTGTCATTCCTCAGGCACATCCACTTTTGTGCGTACATGGTTGTGTTTATGGAGGTCAGAGAACAAGTGCTCCTCAGGCACCTTCTAACATTTGCTTTGGAAAAGATTTCTGGCTGGCCTAGATTTCAGCTAAGTAGGTTAGACTAACTGGCCATGAGGCTTCCAGGAATTCCCTCTCATCATCACTGGATGACAGGCACAGACCGCTGTGCCCCACTGGTCATGTGGGTTCTGGGGATCTGAACTCAGGGCCTCATGATTGTAAAGACATTCACTGACTGAGCCTTTTCCCAAGCCCTATCTACCTTCCTTTTAAGACAAGGTCTCTCACTGGCCTGGGACTCACCAACTGAGCTCCAGGGATCTCCAGTTTGCATCTCTTCACTGCTGGTATTAAAAGGGTATGATCCTGGTTTTTTAAAAAACATGAATTCTTAGAATCCAACTCAGTATTTACTGACTGGGCTATCTCTTCAGTCAGTAATTTTATATTTTACTGAAGTTCATTGTTTCTGAGGAGTGTTGACTCTAAGGATGTTAGCAGGAAGACTGGAGCTGACAAGTTCTTGGCTACTAGATCTCGGCAGCAAAAATAGCTGTTCACCTGGGCAGTGGTGGTGCACACCTTTAATCCCAGCACTTGGGAGGCAGAGGAAGGTAGACTTTGAGTTTGAGGCCAGCCTGGTTACAGAGTGAGTTCCAGGACAGCCAGAGCTGTGTAGGGAAATTCTGTGTAGAAATAACAAAACAAAACAAACAAAAACAAAAAACTAACCAAATAAATAATAAAATAATTTTTAAAGGCCGGGCATTGGTGGTGCACGCCCTTATTCCCAACACTCGGGAGGCAGAGGCAGGCAGATCTCTGTGAGTTCGAGGCCAGCCTGGTCTACAAGAGCTAGTTCCAGGACAGCCTCCAAAGCCAGAGAAACCCTGTCTCGAAAAACCAAAAAAAAAAAATAATAATAATAATTTTTAAAAATCTATCCATATAAAAGAAATACTGAGAGTATGAACTGTATTTTGTTTGAGATATATGGTAAGGTACACAAATTTTAAGGTACATGTACATGTACATATGTCCTTAGAAGAGGATTAAAAAAAAGTTCTCCTACAGTACCTTTTCTGATACTGTGTTGTTACAATATTTAATTTTTACAATCTATCAATTTACTATTTAAATATAAAATTACAAATGAAGGTTGGATCATGGGACAGGGCTATATTATTAATGAGAAACTGAGTTATTATGGTATATTCCATGATATTGGAAGGGAAAAATAATCTACTAAATTCAAGACATTATTATACAGACTGTTATTTTCTTGTCCCTTTCACTACTCCCTCTAGCAGACAGCTTTGAAGCTACTTCAGAGTCTAACATTGACATTGGTTTTTGGCTCACTGCTGCTGATTTCTAAGTTTTCATGTAGTGCTATCAGTGTATGGCAGAGGTGTTAGGCTCGGTAACAACATAGCCCTTTGTTAATGAAATCTTAGACACAGCTCCTAAGGGCCTTTTACTTTTACCCATGTGCAGCTCTCCTTTAATTTCATGTATATTCTACCACTAACAACAGAAAACAGTCAGCTCATAAGTGACCTTCATTTCTTTTTTTAATTATTATTAACTTTTATTCTTCTCTCATATATTACATCTGATTGCTGCTTCCCCTCCCTCCACACTCCCCCCACTTCCTCTCTCACCCAGATCAATTCGTCCTGTTTCTCAAAACAAACAAACAAACAAAAAAGCTGGTCTCCTAGGGATATCCACAGAACATGGCCTTACAAGATACAATAAGACTGGGCATGAACCCTCATATCACGGCTGGTTGTGGCAACCCAGTTGGAAGAAAAGGGCCCAAGTGCAGGCAAAAGAATAAGAGACTACCACCACTCCCATTGTTGGGAGTCTCATAAGTGCACCAAGTTACACATCCATAAGGTATATGTAGACTACCTAGCACAAACCCACACAGGGTCTGTGTGTCTTTCAGTTTCTGTGATTCCCTATAAGCCCTGCTTAGTTGATTCTGTGGTCCATGTTCTCATGGTATCCTCACCCCTCTGGCTCCTACAATTCTTCCTCACCCCCTTCTGAGGAGTGTCCCTGGCTCTGCCTAGTGTTTGGCTGTGGGTCTCTGCATTTGCTCCCATTAGCTGCTGGATGATGCCTCTCTGAAGACTATTAGACTAGGCACTGATCTACGAGTATAGCAGAATATGACTAGGGATCAATCATCTCAGTGACTTTTTTTTCCTAGTCGTGTTTGGTTCTATCCTGGGTCTCTCAGCTGTTTTGCCTCTGGTTCCTGGCAATCCAGGCAATGTCTCGTGGCATGGGCCATAAGTTGGACCAGTCATGGGTTAGCCACTCCCACATGTTGTATATATACTACCATTGCCCCAGCAAGTCTTGCAGACAAGGAAGATAGTAGGTCAAAGGTTTTGTGGCTGGTTGATGTCCCAGTACCACTAGTAGAAGCCTTGCCTGATTATAGAAGATGACCCATTCAGGCTCCATATCCCTCATTATTAGGAGACTTTGCTGGGGTCACTCTCATGGATTCCAGGGGGGTTTCACTTTACTAGCCCCCACCCCATGACCTTCATATCGTCCATCTTCTAAATTCTTTAGGAATGTGTAGATGGGGCCAGTGAGATGGTTCAGTGGGTAAAAGCACTTGCACATTAGCCTGATCCTGGAAGCCACCATGGAAGAACTGACTTTCTAAACTTGTCCTCTGTATATCACTGCTCATCTGTAATAGATGTCAGCATTTTCTTTGGGGACCCCTATCAATCTGTTCCCCTAACTACTTCCAAAATATAGCTCTCTCAGAAAAGTTACTCTCACAAAAAACAACACATAAGGAAGTCCAGAACAGAAAGTCACCTTAAAGATTAAAGCAACTAGCCTGGCAGATGACTTTTACCCCAGCACTGGGGAGATGGATCTCTGTGAATTGGAGGCCAGCCTGTTCTACAGAAGGAGTTCCAGGACATCTAGGGCTACACAGAGAAATCCTGTCTTGAAACATCCCACCCCAAAAGATTAAAGCAACATCCCAAAGTCTGGTGGCATGTTCCTATAATCCCAACACCTGAGAGAATGAGTAGAAATAAGGCAGGTTCAAGGCTAGCCTACACAGTAAGACCCCCAAAACCAAAACTTTATTCGTTTTGGGAAGCAATATAGAGTTCAGAGTAATAGAATAAGACATGGCAATACAAGCACATAATAATGATGATGATGATAACAATAATAGATGTTAATAAAAGAATCCACTGCTCTAAATGGATTGTGGATTGTTAGGTACAAAGAAAAAGCAAGCAAGGTAAATATTGGCAATGTCTATTTAAAATGTCCACCTCTATAAATAGCTAGATACTACTAACTATTTAGCATCATAATTTCTCTTAGGAGATAGAAATATGACACTGATACTTGGAGTAAGGACATGGAGACTAGATTTGAGAGCAAGGTGTCTTACTTAGGGTTTTCATTGCTGTGAAAAGATACCACAACCATGGCAACTCTTATATACAAAACATTTAATTGGGGCTGGCTTACAGTTTCAGAGGTTCAGTTCATTATCATGATAGGGAACATGGAGACATGCAGGCAGACGTGGTGCTGGAACTAAGAGTCCTACATCTTGTATGCAACAGGAAGTCAACTGGGACACTGGGAGATATCCTGAGCATAGGAAACCTTAAAGCTAGCCCCCACAGTGACACACTTCCTTCAACAAGACCATACCCACTCCAACAAAGCCACACCTCCTACTAGTGCCATACCCTATGAGATTATGGGGGCCAGTTACATTCAAACTATCATCAAAGGGCTTGGGAAACTGGAAAAAAAGGATTCAGGGGTTCTTGGAATACTGAGAATTGAAAGAGATAAGACCACAAAAACTCAGATAAGAGATATCATGAGACCCCAGAGGTGTACAGGAAAACACCAAGACCTCATTTTACGTTTCCAATACACACCAAACCAGTTGAGGATTCTGAAATCTTTGAAATAATCTTTCTTATATTGGAAATAATTTGAATGTATTTCTGCCTCTTCTAGTCAACAGAGGTCAAAGAAAAGCGATTATTGTACCTAACGGTCAATCACAATAAATCATTTGACTGCTGTTCCCCATGTGGCTCATTCTGAAACTATAACTGTCCACCATCTCTTTGTTTGGATGATACTTTACTGGAAACCCTTTGGCTTGAGGCAAGGAGGGAGAACTCAGACACATTAGGATATTTTAAAAAATTTATCCCCCAAAGAGATTCAGATAAATGCAAAATAATAATAATAAACGAAAACCAAACCAAAAACAAACAAACAAGCAAAAACATCTAGAGAGGACACAATTTTTTACATTAGTATTTCTAAATAGGGAAGTGTCATATCACCCTTTTTGTATAGATAGCAGTTGTGATATAATTGCATCATAACATGAAGAATGGGGAGGTGGACATGGTGGCTCACACTTGTAATCCTCAGCAGGAGTATTGGCAACATGCTTAGGCCATCTTGGGCTATTAAGTAAAGTATTGCATCAAAAAACTAAAAGCCAAGTCAACTGTCCAAACAACAATGAAACAGACAAACCAAGAAAACCCTACAAAATGGAAAAATGGTATCAACAGGGTGGAGAAATATATGCTATGATCATCACTTCTCTCAATCAGGATGAAGGAAATAAGAACACCAATAACCTTAAGTCAAAAGACTGGGTTTGAAGAGGTGCTAGGGAACGCTAGTATAAACACTCACAACCCACACTCACAACCATGCTGATATTTGGGGAATATTTTCCATATAAAATAATACAGAAGAAAACTTGAATGATAAGATCACCACCTAGACAATTATTCCAGTCATGAAAATAGGGCTACCAATATGTTATATTTAGTTCCTCTCTTTTCTAGATTTGTTGGGTTTTGTGAGACAGGGTCTTGGTATATAGTCTAGGATTGGACAATCCCCCACACAGCCTCTTGGGGAGCAGGATTAGAGCACCATGCAGTTTACGTAGGTGAGATGGAAGAATTAAGAGGAAGAATTGAGGGACAACTCAAGTGGGATAAGAATGAACTCTGAAATCTGGCTGCTTGGACTCAAACCTCAAAGACATCTCTACTATGACGTTTGGAAAATTATTTAACTTTTCTGTGATTAAGTTTCTTCACCTGAAGCATTAGCAATAGGAGGTAATAATGAACTCTACAGAACTGATGTTTAGGCAAGGTAAGACAACAGATGGCACAAATGGGGAATGACTGAAATAAAAGCACAGTGGCTCGGATGTACTTACCTATAGGACACATTTTTTTTTTATTCACTCCCTCCCAGTGATATATTAAAAAGCATAGAAAAAGGTTTATATGGACTTGGAAGTAATGAGAGTTAGATTCAACTTTTTTTTTTTCTTCTGGTTTCTCAAGCCAGGGTACCTCTGTACTCTGTAGTTTTGGAATTTGTCCTGGAACTCTTTCTGTAGACCAGGCTTGTCTTGAACTCACAGAGATCTGCCTGCCTCTACCTCTGGACTGCTGGGACTAAAGGTGTGCATTTTTTTTGATTCAGGGTACCTCTGTACTCTGTAGCTTTGGAATTTGTCCTGGAACTCTTTCTGTAGACCAGGCTGGTCTTGAACTCACAGAAATCTGACTGCCTCTACCTCTGGACTGTTGGGACTAAAGGCATGCACTACTACCACTTGGCTTAGGTTCAACTCTTAACTTTTCTATTTAGTAGCCATGAGACACTGGGTAAGTTACTCAGTCTCCCCATGAGTCAGTTCATTATCCTTTATGGGACAATAGGACTAACAATGCTATACTTATATGACTTTTAAGATAAAAAAAGTCAGGTCACACATTTAAGGTATCTGGCTAATGTAAATAATAATGTAAGGATATAATTTCTTTACCAACTCAATACATTCAAAATTCAAATCTTCATACTTCTTCATTTTGTGTATATGTATCTGTGTCTTTAGTGACTGAACATTTTCTTGTGACTATGTGCATATGTACTAACAGGTGTGTGTGTGTGTGTGTGTGTGTGTGTGTGTGTGTGTGTGTGTGTGTGTGTTAAACTGAAGGTTAGAGGACAACTTTGAATAATTTCTTTAATTGCTTTGAATATTTTCTTTAATTGTTTTTTAAGGACAAGGAAGGTCTCTCAAAGAGCCTGGGAACCCATTATTTCGGCTAGGTCAGCAGGCTAGTGAGCTCTTGAGATCCCTGTCTCCAGCCAGCCAGCTCTGGAATGGAATGTCTACCACTTTGCCTGGCTTTTATATGGATGTTAGGGATCTGAATTCAGGTCCTCATGCATGAGCAACAGGAACTTCACTGACTGAGAGCCATCTTCCCAGCCCCAAACCAAACCACAATTTCTCAATTCAACAAGCTATGCTCATATTCATTTGGAAGAGAAGATATCAAAAACATCCAAATCAAAAAGAAAATCAGGAAAATTTCTTAACTTTATATACAAATCTAAATAATAATTAAGTCTGTATAGTACTGGTACAGATATAAATAGATCAAAGAAAAAGAATGAATAGCAGAACTATATATGGGGATTTTTATATACCATAAAGGTTGCATATTTGAATAAGAGTAAGAATAGACTTTTTAATAAAATACTGGACCCAAATGCCCATTTACAAACAAACAAAAACCAACAACAACTAATTTTCTACCTCATTTCATACACTAAAATAAACCCCATGGTATACAAGGCCTAAAAATAAAGCTAACGAAAATAAAGAACACTACACAAGGATCCGAGAAGGCCCTCAGTAAGACAGACAACTGGAAAGCCATCATTTTTTATCATGAAATAAAGGAAGCTCTGTACTTCATCCTTGCATTGCTATTTCTTTCCACTAACAGTAATGGTGCACATCATAATCTCTAATGTGGTACTCTAGTTATTATACAAAAATCTTCCTGTACTTAAAATATTTTAGCTGTTAGGAGAATGGGCTGATGTAGCAGGGCAATTTCTCATGCATTAACATTAAATATAATGAAACAATTTTCAACCAAGCAAGTGGGAGCTGGGTGTTGGTGGTTACAGTAATTCAAAACCTAAATGAGACATAAAATGCAACAGAAGCGTCAATTTCTGAATTAAATGTAACACTGTTTCTATGATTCTAAGTTGCGTTGTGAAATGAATTTCTCAATATTCACAACCATTTTACTTAAGAGCAATGATTCTAAAACCTAGTAAAAGATTTAGAAAGTCTTAACCACTTTAGATTCACTAAGCAAAGCAAACCAACCATTCTAAATGCATACTCTTGGTAATTCAGAGTGGTGCACTCTCCTCTCTCTCTCTCTCTCTCTCTCTCTCTCTCTCTCTCTCTCTCTCTCTCTCTCTGTCTCTGTTGAATATAACACTTTGACAAGGTATTCTTAAAAGCTTTATCTTTTAATCATTTGGATGTCTTTCAATCATGCATTGTCATGATTTTACATTGAAAAATGATTTGTAACTGACATACGGCAGATTTAGGATCTATTGCATTTCGCGTCCATCTACCGAAATGAAAGATATCCCAAGTACTTCCCAGAGCTATCAACAGGCCGAGTGTAGGCCTCCTCCATTGCTTCCAGAGTTGTTGTTTCCCCCTAGCCACTGTGCCTTAACCTCCACACTCAAATGTCCTCTCACTTTCCCAACTGGGTAGCAAGCAGAAAGTCTTTCTACAGTTTAAAAAGGAATTTCAAAGTTAGGAATTATCAGGAAATTGAAGGCCACCTATTTTCAAATTCCTTATTATTCAATAAAACTTGTGTTTCAGCCGGGCATTGGTGGCGCACGCCTTTAATCCCAGCACTTGGGAGGCAGAGGCAGGTGGATCTCTGTTAGTTCGAGGCCAGCCTGATAGACTCCAAAGCTACACAGAGAAACCCTGTCTTTAGGGGAGGAAAAGAGAGTTCACGTTGAGTTTCGGGGAGACACTCGTACACACCTAAGAGGATATAACCTAATACTTATTTCACTTTTGGGGGGGTTCGAGACAGGGTTTCTCTGTAGCTTTGGAACCTGTCCTGGAACTCGCTTTTGGGGGGGGGGGTTCGAGACAGGGTTTCTCTGAGGCTTTGGAGGCTGTCCTGGAACTCGCTCTTGTAAACCAGGTTGGTCTCGAACTCACAGAGATCCCCCTGCCTCTGCCTCAGGAGTGCTGGGATTAAAGGCGTGCGCCACCACCGCCAGGCCCTTGTTTCGCTTTTTACAAAAACCTCTTTTAACGCTATCTGTTCTCTGACAATCTCAACTGATTACTTTCCACAAAAAAATTGTATAAATGTAACAATGAGAAACGCTTATGAAGACAGTCTGAAGGAATTCTTCCTTCAACAGTAGTAAATGAACCTCAAGTCTAGTTACTAAAGACATAGACAGTAATCCTTCGGGATTAGCAGTGGCGGCTTTCGAGAGAGGAAAAAGCTCCAGTTTGTGCCTGGAGAGGTCATAAACTCCTAACCTCCAGCCCACAGAGAAGCATGCTTGCCCAGGCAAATCGCAAAGATTCCCGGGCTTTCCGGAAAGCAGCTACGCATAACCCGACACCCTCACCTGACAGTTCTCACGTCCTGGCTCGCAGGGTCCGAGGGATCGTCATACGCATGCAAGGCAGAATCAGAAGCCCGGCTGGACCCAAGGGTCAAACGCGCGTCCAAAGAAGCCCACTAGCCCTCAGAAGCTTCCCCCAGGCAACCAGCCTGGCTCGCTGCTCGCGCCCGGGACACCCACCAGTTGTCTAGGACGGCGACTACAACTCCCAGGAGGCTGCGCGGCGGACAGAGCGGCCGCCTTCCCAGAATGCAGCGCAGCGCTTCCCTGTCAAACTCTCTCCTCTCTCCGCTCCGCCTCCTTCCCTACCCGTCGTCACCCGGGAGGGCCGGAGGTGGGGAGCGTCGTGAGCCGCCGGGAGGGGCCCGGGGCGGGGTGGAGGGAGGATGGGAGGACGGAGGGGAGGGAGCGGCGAGGGGAGGGAGGGTAAATAGTGGGCCCGGCAGGAAGATGGCGGCGGTAGCGGAGGTGTGAGCGGACCCGGGTCTCTGCCGCTGGCTTGGCTCTTCCCGTCTTCCTCCCCTCCTCCCTCCCTGCCTGAGGTTGGCACCTAGGGGGCCGAGTTCAGGTGGCGGCGCCGGGCGCAGCGCAGGGGTCACGGCCACGGCGGCTGACGGCTGGAAGGGCAGGCTTTCTTCGCCGCTCGTCCTCCTTCCCCGGTCCGCTCGGTGTCAGGCGCGGCGGCGGCGGCGGGCGCGCTTCGTCCCTCTTCCTGTTCCCTCCCGCCGCGGAGCGGGCACCCTTGGCTGTGCCATCCCCCGACCCTTCACCCCAGGGGCTGGGCGCCTGCACTGGCGCAGCTCGCGGAGCGGGGGCCGGTCTCCTGCTCGCCTGTCGCGCCTCCATGTCGGATAACCAGAGCTGGAACTCGTCGGGCTCGGAGGAGGATCCGGAGACGGAGTCCGGGCCGCCTGTGGAGCGCTGCGGGGTCCTCAGCAAGGTGAGCAGCTCTCGGGGGGCCCGAGGACCCGCCGCCGGGACTCACCTGCCGCGAGGCGAGGGGAAGCCGCTCGGGACCTGGGGTGGGGCTGGACTGAAGACTCCCACTGTCCCGGGGCGGGGGCTGCGGAATGTGCTGGGGTGCGGGGCCGAGAGGTCCGCCTGGAATGAGTGCCTGACCGCGGGTGGGATAGGAGACGTTTGGGACTGTCCTCCCCCGACCTCGCCACCCCCAGTCCCAAAGAGCTTGTCAGCTTTGACCGAGGACCTTGGAAAGCGTGTGTTTAATCCGCGATCCCGTGTCGAAGGCAAGGTGCATCTGGTAACTTGGAACCCGAGGCGGCAGCTGTCTGGGGTGTAGGAATCTGGGTTGGGCAGTTGTGGTGTCTGGAGTACTGGACGCGAGGGCGGTTAAATGGACCTTTCAAACAATATTGCTTTGGAGGCCCCCACCAGAATAGGTTGGGGCGGGGTGGGGTGGTGTTCAGCTCTAGCGGGTTTAGGCAAGCCAGTTGACGGGGTTTGGCCTTGAAATCTGAGATAGTAAACTTTGAAGTGTGAGTGATCGCTAATGTAGAAAGTGTGTGCAGCACTTTTGTACTTTACCCCCTCCTTACCCAAGTTCAGAAAAGAGCTAATGAATTGTCACGCTTGGATAAGAAATATTAATAGTAAGTTGGAACGCGTCAGAGTGAAGACCTGCCTGTATAAAGTTCAGGGAAAGAGCATTTTTAGTAATACAGTATTTGTGCATTAAGGAAAGACATTTCTGTTTCCACCCCCCCCACCCCGCACTTTTAAAAGCTCCTTTTCAAAAAAAATTTTTTAGCCTAGATAGCATTTATAGGGTTGGAAATAAGTGATCTTGTTAATAGTTTTCGATGTGTATATTTTACATTTTTGTTGTGGGAAGACTCAGCCTTTTTGACTTACCTGTCCTTTCCTGTTAAACTTTAAGAAATGCTTAGAGCAAGCAGTGTTTCCAGAGGGAGAGTCGGGGCTGGTCCCTTAACTAGCTGGTCATAAGATACCAAGTCATGTGCTATTTGCCATTAAGAAATCACTCTGCTTCCAGTGTTCTTGAACATCATTTCTGGAATTGTTTAAGATTAGACTATTACAGTGTCTTTAGTTGAAGAGAAAAGGCCTGGGACAGACTTAAGTATGTCAGATGCAAGACTTCCAAGTATTAAGTTTTATTTACATAGCAGAAAATTTCGTTTGATGCTGTGATCATTCTTGAAATTTTAATGTAGTGCTTTCAGTAAAGTGAAGCTCCCCAGTGTTTCTTTAGATTTAATGTATCTTTATAATCTAAGAATCTGTACTGGACACGTTGTATAATAAGTCTGAATTTTCAAGTGGTTATGAAATGAGAATCTCTCCCGATTCTGATAGTTTCATTACTTGTCATTAGATATGTAACAGACTGCCATGTAAAGTATGTTTTTCAAGTGTTTCATGGAACAAGCTGTAATTTTGGTTTTTTGGTTTTCTGTTTGTTTGAGACAGGGTTTCTCTGTGTAAACCAGGCTGCCCTTGAACTCACAGAGATCCTCCTGCCTCTGCTTCTTTGATGCTGGGACTAAAGGCGTGCACTACCACCTCCCTTCTTACTTTTGACTTCTTGATCTGAATCATCACTTTTTGCAGATTGAGAGATTAGGAATAACTGACTGGAAAAAAAAGTCATATGCTCTGTGATCTATTGTGTACAGAGTAGTGTATGAAGTATATTGTGCGCTCATATAATCCTAGCAACCAGAAGGCTAAAGCAGGAGGATTGCAAGTTCCAGGCCAACTAGCCTACCTTCGTAGTAAGGCCAAATCTCTCTAAATCATTTTTTAAGGAAGACTCTTTTGGCATTAAATGTGTAGGAAGATATTGATCCTGTCTATGAAAGATAAATTGTTTTCATTTTGACTGTTCTGTATGTATACAATCAATGTGAGTAAAACTTTTATTAACAACTATAAAGAAAAATTTCCTGGAATTTAGGAATTTATAGTTATATAGTCCAGTGTACTGGTGCACACCTTTAATCTTAGCACTTGGGAGGCAGAGGAAAGTGGATTCCAGGCCCAGCTTGGTCTACATCACGAGTTCTAGGACAGGCAGAAGTACATAGTGAGACCCTGTCTTGAAAACAAGCAAACAAAGAAATATATATGTGTATATACATACACACACACATATATATATATATACATAAAATTATGATTATGTACAATGTCTTATGGAAACTTTTCTTTTTGTATGTGTTTATGTATGCACATGTGTATGCCTACCTAGAAGCCAGAGGTCTAAATTAAGTGTCTTTCTAAATCCTTCTCCCCCTTGTTTTATTTTGAGACAGGGTCTCAAAGTAAACCCAGAGCTTTCAATTTACCTAGGCTGGTTGATGAGCAAGCCCCAAAGATCCTCCTGTCTCCACTTTCCCAGCCTTGGGAATTACAGGCATGTGACTGGCATTCTCTGTTGGTGCTAGGGATCAAACTCAGGTTTTCATGCATGCATAACAAGTACTTCACAGTCTGAGCCAATGACTAGAAGGTGCTTTCTGGAAGGTGCTGTTTAGTTTTGGACCTTGCTAGAGAGCAAACTCAGTGGCATCATGATGCCTAGGCAAGTGTTCTGCTATAAATGCAGCCTCATCAAAGGAACTTTACACTGAATACATACACTCACACTGTGAATGATGCATGTTTTTAAGCTTCAAGTAAGTGTCATTTGTAATTTGAAATCTTTGTAATTTACCAGATAATTTAAGCAAGAGCTAGTTTTCAACATCTGTTCTTTTCCTTCTGTTGACTTATATAGCTAAGTCCAAATAGTAATCCATTTTCTTTCTTGTTTCATAAAATGGGATGGGTCTGGAATAGAGGGTATTGAAATATGATTAAAAAATATGCCAGTCCAAAAGTTTTTTTTCTCTTTTACATGGTAATCAGAAACAGCTACGAGACATATTTCTTAATCATGTCTGTTCCAAAAATACTAATTAAGTAGTAATTCCATGTAGTTAAGACCAATAAAATGGAACACATTAAGAAAGGTTCATACCTTGGCTCTTGAAAGCAACTAAGCCTGGATAAATGAAATCTTAGCCAATGTTTTCTGGGTCTCTCATCACCATGCTCATGTTGGCTACTTGCCTCCTTGCTTGAGGCAAGGTCTCACTGGTCTAGAACTTACTATTTAGACCAAGCTAGCCTCAAACTCACAGAGATTTCCCTGCCTCTTGTCTTCCAAATGCTGGGATTTAAGGTGTAGGTCACCGCTTCTAGTTCTTTCTTTTGAGATAGAGCTTTGCTGTAGGCCAGACTGCCCTCTAACTGGTGACCCACCTCCCAGAGCATTGAAATGCTAGGCTTATAGGCATGACCTAGCATACTTGGTTCTTTAAGTCCGACCCAAATGCTGTCCTTTCCATAAAGCCATTGATTACATAAATATTCAATATCTCTTTCCATTGAATCCCCATATCAATTTGCCTGGAACTTGGTTCTCTTATTTTTTGTTGTTGAATTTGTGATTGCCATACTTAGCAACATGAAGGAATCTTTGATTTTCCTATAATATCTGGCATGCAACATTGCCTGCATTATAGAAACTAATATAGGTGCAGAGAAAAGGCAACCCCCCCACTCTTATGGTATAATGATAGCAAATAAAGCATTTATTGAATCCCTAAGCTTATGCCATTTGTTGCTTCCACTATAGGTATATAATACAAGTTATAAACACACAGTCACTAGAGTTCCTCTTCTCACTTTAGAAAAGATCTAAAAACAGATGTTGATGGTTAAGCTTCCTTATCTATGTATAACTATGCCTCAAATTGAGTCAATAGGGCAAGCCAGGAACTGTTCTAATCTCTTTTTATGTAATCTTAACTCTAAGAGAGAGACTTGATTGACAAAGAAACACATAGAGGCTAACATAGCCACAATTACTAATTCATAACGATAATAATGGGCATCAAGGTAGGACTAATCCATGGAGGTTCTTCTTCTCTCCCCCCCCCCCCAAGACAGGGTTTCTCTGTGTATCCCTATCTGTCCTGGAACTCACTCTGTAAACCAGACTGGTATCAAACTCACAGAGATCCTCCTGCCTCTGCCTCCTGAGTGCTGGGACTAAAGGTGTGTACCACTACTGCCCAGTTCTCTGGAGGTTCTTAAATGTTAGTTTGCCTCCTTTAGTGTGATGGAGAATTGGAAATTATCCATGTAAGTTTCAAGGCTGGAGTCTCATTAATATGCTGCATAAGTTAACAAATATACTTAATAAGATTATTCTTAAAAGTAGGTTAATGTTCATATATCTGGTGGTGTTAAGCCAGCTTTAGTCTCCATGACTGCAGAAATAGTAATACAACCAAGGAAACAGGAACATAGGAAGCAAATGCACATTGTAGGGGAGATGATTTCAGTTTTGTTTGGAACTATCATTTTGTGTCTAGTGGGTATCTAAATGCTGGTTGAGTCACAAGCTGTTAGAAATAAGGAAGTAGTGCCCAGAGACCCTTTAGAAAAAAGTGGGTTAAGTTGTCAGCATGGGTGAGCTCCCAGCAATGACTTAGAATAATGAAGATTAGACTTAAAAAGCAGAACCAATCTCAAATGTGCTTAATTAGGAAATAGAAACATAAAATATTCCTCAATGGGTAAAGAGCCTGAGCTAATGCATTGTTTAACAGTCCAGTTTAAATTTGTTTTCAGAATTGTTTATGTTAAAACACCAGACATAAATAAAAACATGAAAAATCAAGTAGTCCCATCAAATTAGATTTCTACCTTTGCCAGCTTCTTGATTATGATCTTTGCTCTGAATATCAGGACATTGCAACACAAATAATGATGGATGATTCAAATGATCCAACTTTATATTTGTACTAGTACTTCTGGGTTAGATATTTGTAAATGAATTAATCATTTTAGATATGCAATCATCAGTTCTATATGGGAAAAGTTAAAACTACTGTGAACTAAATAAAGGTTAACGATGTAGATTTTTTCTTTGATATAATTATGACCATCATATCATTTTCATGGGACTAATGTACAAGAGTAGCATTTTGGTGGTGATTGGCTTTATACTTCTTCAGAAGACTATACAGTATTTGATGTAGGAGAGAGACCATGTAAACTGATTTGTTGAGCATGTTACTTTATATAGGAATCAGAAAACTTTAAATGTCTTACAGATGATGAAGAAGGGAAGTTGAAAGTATGCAAAGATAATGGCAAAATTTTTTAAATTTGGAAGAAAAATGTTGTATTTTTTATTTTTTAGTTAAAATAAAATTACTGAAGGTAATTGCCTTTTTGTCACTTAATCTTTTTACTGTTTATTGTAATTGTTACAGCTTTTCAAAGTTTTGTCTTAAAATTATGGAAAGTCTCAATTTCTAAATACTGACTTTATTTTTTCCCTCTCCTTTCTCTTCTTCTCATCCCTAGTGGACAAACTATATTCATGGGTGGCAGGATCGTTGGGTAGTTTTGAAAAATAATACTTTGAGTTACTACAAATCTGAAGATGAGACAGAATACGGTTGCAGGGGATCCATCTGTCTTAGCAAGGCTGTGATCACAGTAAGTACCTTTCCATACTCAGTAGGTATTAACGAGTATCAACTGTGTATCAGAACTGCTCTCATGGTTGTTATAGAGCTGTGAAATCCTTGTCCTATGCCCAGGAGCACACTACTACTGTATACTAGAAAGGTTTTATTCAGTTGGCTTTTCAAACCAATTTAAGTATTTCAGAATTTAAAAAAAATGGCAGTAGGTTCATAACTGGTGAGATTGGGACAATTCGTAGGTTGTTTAAAAAGTTAAATTGGGAAAATAGCTACTCTTATTTAAATTATTTAATGAAACAAACATTCATTTACCAACTTCTGCATACAGATTTTATATTTTCTTTAATGGAGTTCAGAATTCTATGTCAATTTTTTACATAATGCATGGTCTGTAGTTCAGTTGCCCTTAGTGGAATAAACACTTTTGTTGTTGTTCAAGACAGTTTTCTCCATGTCGCTGGCTGTCCTTGAATTCACTCTGTAGACCAGGCTGACCTCAAACTCACAGAGATCCTAAGTATAAGCTCTTTCTGGATTTTCAGATTTCCTAGAATATATTTGAGTTATGTAACCTTCATTTGATTAACCATCCTTAGTTTGCATTCTTTTCATACTGTATGTAGCCCATGACTTAAATAATGTTAAAATATCACGTTGTGTGAGAAAAGTAAATTGGCATAGACAGGTTTAGAAACCAATTGACTTTTTAAGTATCTAATACAATTATTAGAATCAAAGTGTGCTGCTATAACATATTAAAAAGGATTATTGGTTGAGTATGGTCAGTATGCCATAGACCTATCTAATTAAAAGCGAAAACACATTAGCTAAGGCAGGATAGTTAGTGGAGATTAGATAAGGGGGTCAGTAGTTTAAAATCTAAAAATAGATATGCTGAGACAAAAAATAATTCAGATTTTATTGATCCACTCAAAAGTCAAATTTTCTTACAATAAAATTGCTTATAAAAGTAAAGGTATCCTTGGAATTACTGTTACTATCTACACTGAACTTACATATTGTTTATGTTTTGCATTCAAGAAAAATCTGGCATTATTTTTTCATCTTTTTTTTTTGTATGTTGTGTGTATTACTCTCTTGTGTATTCATGTTAGAAAGCAAAATCTTAACTGAACATCAAATTAGTAAAACAGGGTTTGGAAGTATTAATATAAAACTACTATTGTCTTCTAGAGACTATTTTAAATAAGCATTTTTGAAATTAAAGACTCGATATTCATCTTGATTGTTACGTGGTAAATACGTTTTGACACTGTATCTTTCCTTTTTTTCATCATTTGTGTGGACAGAATGAATGGAAATGTTCTCTATAATGGTCCTTTTCTGCTGCCCTCCTTTTACACATTAATTACAGTATTGATTATTAACAATAGGGAGTGTTTATATTTTATCTGTATTGTTTCCTAAGCAGTAGTATTCCCATAGTGGATTTAAGTGTAGTTATCCTGTTTTGAATTATAGACTGTACTAACTTTGCATTGAGTAAAAGAAATTTTACTGAACATGTTTGTTGTGTTTGCCGGGAAGAAAAACAGTTCATTGAAGATACTTTCGTTATAGTTGTAGTTGTATGCAAAACTTTCAGTATGGTACATAATCAAAGGAGCTGGCAGGAAAGCAAAGCAGTTTGAATACTCTGGAACAGGAGAATTAGTGTGACTATATTCAGGGGGCTAAGCAACAGTAAAAAAAGATAGAAATTAATAAAGCTGGCCAAGCGGTGGTGGCGCACGCCTTTAATCCCAGCACTCGGGAGGCAGAGGCAGGCGGATCTCTGTGAGTTTGAGACCAGGCTGGTCTACAGAGCAAGTTCTAAGGCAGCCTCCAAAGCCACAGAGAAACCCTGCTTCAAAACCCCCCCCCAAAAAGAAATCAATAAAGTTGTTCTTTAGATATAGTGAATAGATACCGGAAGATATGCATTATTTTTGTGATTGTTTTCAGCTTCCAGTCTTTTCCTTGTGTTTGGCTTCATGGTCTTTTATTATATTATTTCAAGGAAATTGCAAAATAGAAATGAATACAATGAACTTTTCAGCATGAAATTTACACTTTTTTAAAGAAATTAATAACAATGTTGTTTGTTAGATAAGTGTCCTTTGTTATTTTTACCCTTAATATGGACTGTTGCCTTTATCATTCCTCTCTGAAAACAGTAAATATTAACATTGAACTTGTTGACATGGTGCTATTATGTAATGGCTTTGTATATATGTGTGATATTGAGGGTTGAACCCAGAGCTTCAAATGCTCTACCATTGAGCTGTTTTCCCAGATCTTTTACATTATTATTTAGTGACAGGGTCTCATTAAGAAACCCAGGCAGACTTTCAACTTAGAATATACTCTTGCATCAGTCTTCTGGATAGCTAGGATCAGAAACCTGAGACTCTAGGCATATGTAAGAGTTGTGCTTTTACTGTAACGCTTTTAAAATATTTTTTGTTGGTAAATCTAGTATGTGAGTTTTTTACTTTTGTTGTGGAACCTAATCCATTATCACCCTCATCCACTCCAATTCTAGTTTTAATGAGTCATCATTATAAAAATCTTGTTCTTTGGCCTATGATACTTGGGTGAAATAATGTAAAGAAACGGTGTTTTAATTCTAAGTTGGATTGATTAAGAATTTGTAGATGAAAAACCAAAGAAACTAAACATACCCTTTAATTTTGTGAAAAGGAGCTTTCTGTGTTGAATTTCTCAATTAGTAAAGCTTAATAATTACTTGCTTAAGACTCAGCCTGTGGTATAAAACCTACATAATGTTTGTTGTAATCAAGCAACATGGTAACACTGACCTGTAATCTCAGTGTTTATGGTTGGTACTAGGAGTATCCTTAACTCTGTATCCAGCTTGAACACAGAACAAGACCCTATTTTAAACACACACACAACACATTTGAAGAACCAAACAATCATGGATAGATGTTTATGGAGTGTTTAACCTTTTTTATTTGAAATTCTTTTTAAAAAATAACTGAACATGATAAAAAATACTCATGCTATTTGAAAGCTACAACATAAATGCTTATCTTTTTTATTATTCCTGAATTCAAGAAGCACCCAAAGGTATACTTTGGTTTCCTTCATGAGACTTTGTATGTGTACACAAGCATCTTTTATAGTCATCATTTTTATTTACACAGATACCTTATTAAACTTACTGTTGTGTCCTTGTCTTGTCTTAATGCAAAGAACACTACTGCCTGCCATGATGGTCTTTCAAGAAAGCATTGATGCCACTGTGGAGGCTTGGCTAAGGGAGGAATGCCACTGAGTATGAGGCTTGTCCTGGCTAGTGATGACTTAGTGAGAGCCTGTCTCAAAAACAAAACAAACACACCAGGAGGGGAAAAAAAGGGAATGCTACTTTTATATTAAGTATCAAGGAACTTAGGTTCAAGAAAATACTTGTCAAACTTTTATATTAAAAAGGTGACTTACTATTCTAAATTTCATTAGGACTCAAGACTTTGTATCTTCTAAATCATTTCTATTCTTCAAATTCCTTTTATTTAATATTTATATGTTTATTTTTTGTGTATGAGAATTTTGCCTACAATGTGTGTGTGCACCATGTGTGTACCTAGTGCCTGTGGAGGCAAGATGGAGGTGTTGCATCCCTTGGAACTTGAATGACAGTTATGAACCTGGGGCCCCTGCAATACCAGCTGGTACTCTTAACCACTAGCCATCTCTCCAGCCCCTTCTTACACTTTCTTGTACATCTTCCCTGCTCCACCAACCCCTGCTGATTTATAAAAAAAAAGCTCTTTATAAATCAGGTGCTTGTTTTACTTGTTGGGAATATTTTCTTCATGTTATTTATAGTCTTTTTTTAATCCTACAAATATTACACTTTTGTTCTAGGAGTTCTTATTCACTATCTTACTATATAGGTAGCTGCATTTTCATGTAGATTTGATGTTTGAATTTTGACTATTGGCTGAAATTATTTTACTTTCAAGAAAGATAGGAAATGCAGCTTCTTACTATTTTCCTAGTTAACCAACCATGCATTTTAATACCTTTACTTCATATTCTCCTTGAAATTGCTAGTTTTTTCTTTTATTATTTTAATTTTAAATAGCTTGCTTCACATGTCAATCCCAGTTCCCTCTCCCTCCCCTCCTCACCCAACCCCCTCACCATCCCCCACCCCCCCAGTCTCCCACCCTATCACCACTTCCTTCCACGTAGGGGATATCCAGAGTCTGTCATTTCCCTCAGGGCAGGGTCCAGGCACTCCCCTAAGAGTCCAGGCTGAGAGAGCATCCCTCTTTGTGTTATGGACACATGAAGTCCGTTTGTATGCTAGAGATAAACACTGATCCACTTCCCAGGGTCCCATAGATTGCCCAGGCCTCCTCACTGACTCTCACACTCAGGGGGCCTGGATCAGTCCCATGCTGGCCTCCCAGCTACCAGTCTGGGGTCCAAGAGCTCTCCCCTGTTCAGATCAGCTGTCTCTGCTGGTTTTGCCAGCCCTTTCTTTGCCAATTTGCTCATCTCTCCTCTCTCTGTGTGTCACTGGGTTCCATGGGTTCAGTTCAGGGTTTAACTGTGGGTGTTTGCCTCTGCTTCCATCAGTCACTGGATGAAGGGTCCAGGATGGTTATAGACATCAAGTTCATTATCAGGAATTGGCATTCGAGGTGGTCTCTCCACTATTGCTTAGCTTGCTAGGTGGTGTCATCCCTTTAGATCACTAGAGGTCACACTGGTGCCTGATCTGTCTTCTAACCTGATTCCCTCTTCCCCCTATTCTATCCCCCACTCAACCATCCTGTTCCCCCATGACCTACTCTCTCTTCCTCTTCTCCCCCTCTCTTCTTCCCAGCTCGCACTACTTCCCACCCCTCGCCGTGTTCCCAATCTGTTCAGAAGATCTTGCCTCATTCCTCTTTTGGGTACCATACATATCTCTGTTAGGTTCTTTCCTGTTTCCCAGACTCTCTGCCAGTGAAAGTGCAGACTGCCACTATCCTGATCCATGTCTAAAATCCATATATGAGTGAGTACATACCATGCTCGTCTTTTTATGTCTGGGTTACCTCACTCAGGATGGTTTCTTCTAGTGCCATCCATTTACCTGTGAATTTCAAGATTCCATTGTTTTTTTCTGCTGAATAATACTCCATTGTGTAAATGTACCACATTTTCTCTATCCACTCTTCAGTTGAGGGGCATCTAGGTTGCTTCCAGGTTCTGGCTATTACAAATAATGCTGCTATGAACATAGTGGAACAGATGTCCTTGTTGTATGAATTTGCATCTTTTGGGTGTACGCCTAAGAGTGGAATTGCTGGGTCTTCTGGTAGATTAATTCCCATTTTCCTGAGGAATCTCCATACTGATTTCCAAAGTGGCTGTACGAGTTGGCCCTCCCACCAGCAGTGGAGGAGTGTTCCCCTCTCTCCACATCCTCTCCAGCATATATTGTCATTGGTGTTTTTGATTTTAGCCACTCTGACAAGAGTAAGATGGTATCTCAAAGTTGTTTTGATTCGCTAAAGATATTGAGCACTTTCTTAAGTGTCTCTTGGCCATTTTAGGCTCCTCTATTGAGAATTCTCTATTTAGTTCTGTACCCCACCTTTTAATTGGATCCTTTGGTGTTTTGGAGACTTGCTTCTTGAGTTCTTTGTAAATTTTGGAGATTAGCCCTCTGTCAGATGTGGGGTTAGTGAATATCTTTTCCCATTCTGTGGATTGCCTTTTTGTTTTGTTGACTGTGTCCTTTGCCTTACAGAAGCTTCTTAGTTTCAGAAGGTCCTATTGTTAATTGGGTATTATGTTCAGGAAGTGGTCTCCTGTGCCAACTCATTGAAGAGTATCTCCCACTTTCTCTTCTAAGAGTTTCAGTGTGGTTGGATTTATGTTGAGATCTTTGATCCATTTGGACTTAAGTTTTGTACAAGGCGATAGGCATGGATCTATCTGCAGTCTTCTGCATGCCAATACTCAGTTATGCCAGCACCATTTGTTGAAGATGCTTTTTTCCATTGTATAGTTTTAGCTTCTTTTGTCAAAAATCAAGTGTTCATAGGTGTGTGGGTTAAAATCAGGGTTTTTAATTCGGTTCCATTAGTCTACCTGTCTATTTTTGTGCCAATACCAAGCTGTTCTCAGGACTATAGCTATATAAAAGAGCTTGAAGGCAGGTATGGTGATGCCTCCCGAAGTTCCTTTATTGTATTGGGTTTTTTTTTTTTTTTTTGGCTATCCTGGGCCTTTTGCTTTTCCATATAAAGTTGATTATTGTTCTTTCAAGGTCTGTGAAGAATTGTGCCAGAATTTTGATAGGGATTGCATTGAATCTGTAGACTGCTTTTGGCAAATTGCCATTTTTATTATGTTGATCCTACCAATCCAAGAGCATGGGAGATCTTTCCATTTTCTTGTATCCTCTTTTATTTCTTTTATTAAAGACTCAAAGTTCTTGATATATAGGTCTTCCACTTCCTTGGTTAACATTATCCCCAGATATTTGATGCTGTTTATGGCTATTGTAAAGGGTGAGGTTTCTCTGATTTCTTTCTCAGTCACCAGTCACTTCATCGTCTGTATATAATAGGGCTACTGATTTTTTTTTTTAGTTAACCTTGTATCCTGCCACTTTGCTGAAAGTGTTTATCAGCTGTAGGAGTTCCCTTATAGAGTTTTTTCGTGTCACTTATGTAAACTATCATATCATCTGCAAATAGTGAAAGTTTGACTTTGTCGTTTCCAATTTGTATCCCCTCGACCTCCTTTTGTTGTCTTATTGCTGTAGCTAGAACTTCAAGTACAATATTGAAGAGATATAGAGTGGACAGCCTTGTCTTGTTCCTGATTTTAGAAGAATTGCATTGAGTTTCTGTCCATTTAGTTTGATGTTAGCTGTTGGTTTACTGTATATTGATTTTATTATGTTCAAGTATGTTCCTGTTACCCCTGATCTCTCTAGGACCTTTATCATGAAGGGGTGCTGGATTTTGTCAAAGGCTTTTTCAGCATCTAGTGAGATGATCATGTGGTTTTTCTTTCGCAGTTTGTTTATATGGTGGATTACATTGATAGATTTTCATACGTTGAACCATCCCTCATCCCTGGGATGAAGCCTACTTAATCATGGTGTATGATTTTTCTGATGAGTTCTTGAATCTGTTTTGCTAGTATTTTATTCAGTATTTTTGCATTGATATTCATGAGGAAAATTGGTCTATAGTTCTCTTTCTTAGTTGTGTCTTTGTGTGGCTTGGGTATCAAGGCAATTGTAGCCTCGTAAAAAGAGTTTGGCAGTGACCTGCCTCTATTGTGTGGATACTTTGAGGAGTATTGAAATTAGCTCTTCTTTGAATCTCTGGTTGAATTCTGCACTGAAGCCATCTGGGTCTGGGCTTTTTTTCGTTGGGAGACTTTTGATGACTGCTTTTATTTCATTACGGATTATAGGTCTATTTAGATTGTTTATCTGTTCTTGATTTAATCTTGGCAAATGATATCTATCCAGGAAATTGTCCATTTCCTTTAATTTTTTAAATTTTGTTGAGTACAGGTTTTCAAAGTATGCCCTGATGATTCTCTGGATTTCCTCAGGGTCCGTTCTTATGTCCCCCTTTTCATTTCTGATTTTGTTAATTAGCATGCCCTCTCTCTCTCTGTCTTTTGGTTAGTTTGGAGAGAGGTTTGTCTATTTTGTTGATTTTCTCAAAGAACCAACTCTTTGTTTCATTGATTCTTCTCAATGTTTTCCTGGTTTCTACTTGATTGATTTCAGCCCTCAATTTGATTATTTCCTGGTGTCTGCTCCTCCTGGGGGAGTTTGCTTCTTTTTGTTCTAGAGCATTCAGCTGTGCTATTAATTCTCTAGTGTGCCTGTTCTCCAGTTTCTTCATGTGGGCACTTAGTGCTATGAACTTTCCTCTCAGCACTGCTTTCATAAGAGTGTCCCATAAGTTTGGATATGTTGTGTCTTCATTCTCATTGAATTCCAGGAAGTCTTTAATTTCTTTTTTTTTATTTCTTCCTTTACCCAGGGATGGTGCAATTGGGCATTGTTCAATTTCCATGAGTTTGTAGGGTTTCTGGGATATGTGTTGTTGTTGAATTCTAATTTTAATGCATGGTCATCTGATAAGATACAGGGGGTTATTCCAATTTTTTTTCTGTGGAGATTTTCTATGTTTCCTATTATGTGGTCAATTTTAGAGACAGTTCCATGTGGCTCCCAGGAGAAGGTATATCCCCTTGTGTTTGGGTGGAAGGTTCTATAGATGTCTGTTAAAGCCAGATGGGTCATAACGTCTATTAGTTCTTTTTTTTTCTTTGTTAAGTTTCTGTCTGGAGGTCCTGTCTACCTCTGAGAGTGGAGTGTTGAAGTCTCCTACTACTAGTGTGTGAGATTTTATGTGCAATTTGAGCTTTAGTAATGTTTCTTTTGTGAATGTGGGTGCCTTTGTATTTGGGGCATAGATGTTCAAAATTTAGACTTCATCTTGATGGACTTTTCCTTTGATGAATATGAAACGTCCTTCTTCATCTCTTTTGACTGATTTTAATTTGAAGTCTAATTTTTTAGATTGTAGGCTTTCAACACCCACTTGTTTCTTGGGTCCATTTGATTGAAAGATCTTTTCCCAACCCTTTATTCTGAGGTAACATCTGTCTTTGATGTTGAGATGTGTTTCTTGTATGCAGCAGAAGGATGAGTTCTGTCTTTGTATCCATTCTGCTAGTCTGTGTCTTTTTATAGGTAAGTTGAGCCCATTGACATTGAGGGATATTAATGACCATTGATTGATGATTCTTGTTTGTGCTTGATTTATTGGTAGTGGAGTTATTGTGTGTAGGTTCTCCTCCCTTTTCCTTTTGGTGTTTTGTAAAGTGGGATTATCTGTTGCCTGTGTCTTTATGAGTGTAGTTATCTTTGTTGTGTCTCGGTTTTCCCTCCAGCACTTTCTGTAGAGCTGGATTCATGGATATGTATTGTTTGAATCTGCTTTGTCATGGAATATTTTGTTTTCTCCATCTATGATAATTTAAAGCTTTGCTGGATATAGTAGTCTAGACTGGCATCTTTGTTCCCTTAGCATTTGTAGGACATCTGTCCAGGATCTTCTGGCTTCCATAGTTTCCATTGAGAAGTCAGATATAATTCGGATAGGTCTACCTTTATATGTTATTTGGCCTTTTTCTTTAGCTGCTATTAATATTTTCTCTTTATTCTGTGGGTTTGGTGTTTTGATTATTATGTGGCGAAGTGACTTATTTTTCTGGTCCAGCCTATTTGGTGTTCCGTAAAATTCTTGTATTTTCATAGGCATATCCTTCTTTAGGTTAGGGAAGTTTTCTTCTATGATTTTCTAGAATTAGTTTTTACTATATATTATAAAATGTCTTCAATTTTTTCTTCATGTATATTTGGCATGTTTAAACCGTTTTTTATCATATTTAAAATTTCTTTGATAATATTTCAGTAATAAATTCCTTAAACTGCTAATAATATTCATGAAGGAGAAAGATATGGGAGTTATTCATTTGTTTAGGAGTCTGTTTGTTTATATTTACTGAAATTAGAAGATGTTTTGTGAAATACAGAGATTTTGGGTATGATGAAGCCAATAATGTCTTTAGAACTGGTATATCTGTAGTTTTAGGGGTCATTTGGACCTTGTATACTACCTTTAGAACTTTAAATTACCAAGTGAATGGGATTACTAGTTTTTCATCAGAGATTGGTTATAGGAACAGTTAATTCCCAATTTCATTTTTAAGATTTTCAGAAAAACCTGAGAGTTAATGAAATTATTTGTTGATAGAAATAAAAGTAACATTAAAGTCAAATACCTCTCAGTTCAATCGTAATTACAAGAAGTATTGGAAGATTTGGGTAGAATTAAAGAGGTCAGGACCAGCAAGGTGGCTCAGCAGGTAAAGAAAGGCATTATCTTCAAAAGCCCTATGACCTGAGTTTGCTCCCTGGAACCTAAGTAAATGTGGAAGTAGAAAATCCAACTTCACACAGTTGTCCTCTGACCTCCACGCCATATGCCATGACATGTATGTCTACATACAAATTAATAAGGTTGAAAGTTTTTTTAAAATTTGAAAATTGAAGAGCCTAATGAATATGTGAAAAAGGAAAGAAAACACTGAAAATTGAGAACCATGAAAATAAGTTTAAAAGTGCTACATTTAAAGTTGTATGGTCTAGTTTTTTCTCTTTCCTTTGAAAATAGATTATTTTCTACACAGTGTATTCTGATTATGGTTTCTCCTCCAACAACTCTTCCCAGATCCTCTGACTTGCTACCCATCCAAATCCACACCTGTTTTTTCTCTTTTTCATCAGAAAACAAAAGCCATCTAAAATAGATGAATAAATAAAATGAGATAGGATAAAAACAAACAAAAAAAGAAAAAAAACACAAAAGCCAAGGAAAAAGCATGAAAAACAACAAAACAAAACAAAAACCACAGAAACACACCCAGAAATCCCATATAAAGACAAAATCGGGAACCATACTATGAAAGCAAAAGACCTGTAAGATAAAAATATGCCCAGACAAACCATTGTGAGATAAAAACCCTCCACAAATATCCCTGGGTTTTTTTTTGGGGGGGGGAGGGTGGTGTTTTGTTTGCTGTGTGTGTGTGTGTGTGTGTGTGTGGTTTGTCATCTACTGCTGAACATGGCACCTTATCTAAGGTATGGATTTTTTTTTGTTTTTCGTTTTTTGTGTTGTTTTCTTTTGTGTTTTTTTTACCCAGTGAAACTCATTGTAGAAAAGGAATTTTTCATTTGGGAAGGGTTATCAATTGAACATAGCTTCTAGGTTTAGGATGGGAAGTTGTTTTCATTCTCAGTGCTGGGACCCGGTCTGTCTTAGACTTGTGTAGGTTCTGAGCAGGCTTCCACAGTCTCTGGGAGTTGATGGGTGTATCAGTCCTGTTGTGTTTGGAAGACATTGTTTTCATCCCCTCTGGCTCTGACAATCTTTTCTCCTCTTCAGCTGAGTTACCTGAACCCTGAGAATGGAGGGATTTGATAGAGGCATCCCATTTAGAACTACATGTTTTAAGGTCTCTCACTCTGTGCACACTGTCCACTTGTGGGTGTCTGTATTTGTTCCCATTTACTGAAGGAAGGAACTTCTCTAATGATGGTTAAATTGAAAGACCCCGGCCCAGCGCAGGCAGCTGAGGCTTATGGAAAACTCCTTTCCCCCACAGCTCAGCCATTTTTTTTTTATCAGGAGGGAGCTCAGCTCAAGGTCTTCGCAGCTGAATAGTCACTACTATCTCTGTCCAGATAGGGGCCCAGGTGTCTATGGTCTGCACAGCCAGCCCAGAAAGATTGGGCAGGCACAGAAACCTTTGTTCTTCAGATAGGGCCAAGGCCGAGAATTGAGTTCTGAGAGAAACCTTAATTGCCTCTCTGTCCAGATGAGAGAAATCTCGTTCTGAGCCCCAGCCTCATTTAAATTACCCAATCAGGGTCCCGTAACTAGGCTTCTCGCTTCTGTACTGCGCTTTTTTGCTATAAAAGAACCCCTGAGTCCCCAGCTCGGGGCTCTCAGTTCCCAAGACTGAGATGCCCCGGGTACCCGTGTATTATCAATAAAGCCTCTTGCTGTTGCATCCAAGCTCGTGGCCTCGGTGTTCCTTGGGTTCGGGTCTCCCTCCCGTGAAAGTCCCACGCCTGGGGTCTTTCAAAATGAGACACTGATCTATGAATTTAGCAAAATTGTTTAGGAGTCATTTTATTGCTTTGGCAGAACAGTAGTGTATGTTTTGTTTTTGTTTTCTGAGCTCTGTGGCCAATCTCATGGAGTGGGCCTTAAATACAATTAGATGGTTGTTTGTTACTCCCACAGCTTTTGTGACAGTTACTCCAGCATATCCTACAAGCGGATCACCATTATAAACCACAGACTTTGTAGTGGGTTAAGTATTTACCTCTCTCTGGTAGCGTGCAAAGTACCTTCCAATACCATGAACACTAGTCATTAGAGTTGAAGGCTATAGTTAGGTACCAGCTCAACTTCTCTGTGTTGAATGGGTTATCAACTCTTTTTGAGTGTTCATTCTTTCTGTTATGAAGGAAAGCCTGTTCCATACTGCTTTGATTGTTTGCTGGCAGTCATTAGCACTACTTAGCTTTTAGCTGTTTTCATATTCATAAGACGTTTTTCGTCTGTGTTTGTGTGTCCAAATTTTCTTCTTATAAAGGACACCTATTTTATAGAAACAGGTACCTATTCAACTTCCGTGTGACCTCATTCTAACTAATTATATTTCTGAATAAGGTCTCATTCTTAAGTTCTCAATGATAGTTTGTAAACATAAGAATTGGAGGGTATGTCATTCAACCCATAACACAGTGTCAGTTAAGAGTAGAGCCCACCCTTCCACTTCCCATTTGATATTATTTTGTCACATGCCATGAGCATAGGAAAATTGCCTGTGTGGTGCATTTTATTTTGTTTAGGACATACAGGAACATGACTTAAATATTTATAAAGCAGCTCTTTAAATTTTCAATTTTATTTTTTTAAATATATATTGTTTGAGAATTTCATGAATGTATTTTGTTTGTATCCACCTCTGCTCACTCTTAATTCCCTTGGACCTCCTTAAACACATCCTTCTTCCAACTTCATGTTCTTTATTTTAAAAACAACCCATTGAGTCCAGTTGGTGCTACCCATATGCACATGAGTGTAGAGTCACCAGCTGAAGCATAAGCAGCATACCAGGGATCACACTTAGGAAAAAAATCGCAAAATTGACTTTCCCTCCCAATAGCTCTTTAGCTAGGGGTGGTTCTTATAAGCCCCCTCCCATCTGTCATTTAACTTTGATTGGCTTGATCTTATACAAATCTTGTGCAGGCAGCCATAGCTACCATATATGTGTGAATGTGATGGCCCTGTCATGTTCAGAAGATACTCTTCACAGCAGTCTTCCCAACCTCTGGCTCTTAAAACCCTTCTTTCCCTTGTTCAGTGGCGTTCCCTGAGTCTTCAGAGGAGGGATGTGATGTAGGTGTTGCATTTAGGACTGAGTACTCCATGTCACTTAAATCCCTACACTCCAACCAGTGGTGAATCAATCTCTGTATTGACAGTTGTTCACTACAAAATAAGTTTCTCTGATGAGGACTGAGAGCTACACTAAGCTACCAGCCAGTACTGGGAACTGGAGGGACAGTAACCACATTTACACCTAATGTCTTCTGCCAAAAGTATTTTAGTGTTGGGATCATCTGAAGACAAAAGGCCTGATCAACCACCATGATTTGCCTGTTTGCATTAGTTGACAAATGCCTTCTTTTCTGAAAGTCATATGTAAGTTTTATTTTTATATTAATTCATAAAGAACATGAAATATCATGAGTAAGATCAAAAATCAAGCCAGAGTTCAGATGGCCAAATTCTGCTTTGAACAGATTAGTGAATTTCCCAGTTTCAGTTTCCTCTTCTTTCTTCCCTCCTTAAAAATGTTTTATAAACATTCTTTTTTGGCCAGGCGGTGGTGGCACACGCCTTTAATCCCAGCACTCGGGAGGCAGGGGCAGGCGGATCTCTGTGAGTTCGAGGCCAGGCTGGACCGACAGCCTCCAAAACAATACAGAGAAACCCTGTCTTGTTAAAAACAAACAAACAAACAAAAAAACATTCTTTTTTTATTTTATAGTTTCATGCATGCAAACAATGTACTAGGATTGTAGATTTAGCTGACTGGTAAAGAGCACTTGTTTAGCAAGCAGAAGGCCTTGGGTTCCTGGGGAAAACAAAGAACTAGAACTAGCGTATCTGGATCATAAGCACCTCCCAGTTCTTCTTCCACACCTCTTCCCACTGTTTATAATTAGAGGCATGTGCCACTACACATGCTTTATGTGGAACTGAGGGGTGAACTCAGCTCTGTACATAGAAGGCAAGCATTCTTCTACCATCTGAACATCAGCTTAGTCCATGGATCTTTACACTGATGCAAGTGGAAGATAGATCCAAGTACAGAATGATTATGTGTTGAAAACAAGTATCATGGGTGCAGAGGGGAGATGGGGACTGGGAGAAGAAACAGCATCTGGGTCATGATGGATGGATGGAAAGATCATAGAAAAGTATTTTATATAGTTATTACACACAATAGATTGTCAAATTTCTTTCTTTTGCAAAAGACTGGTATTACAAGTAAAGTCTACAGTTTTAAAAAATAATAGGAATAACTGAGCCAGGTGACATTAGATCCAGGATATGATCCTTCACACCATGACTGAATAGATTCTCATATATTTCCTGTAAGAATTGTTCTGCTTAATAACCTAGGAAATATGTATGTATGTATGTATGTATAATGCTTGATGTTTCTATCAATTCCTCACAGACTTTCTTTGATGTTCCATTTCTTATCATTTCTAGTTGTCTTTGGCTAGTACTGTGTGTGTGTGTGTGTGTGTGTGTGTGTGTGTGTGTGTGTGTGTGTGTGTGTGTGTGAATGCACATAGTTGTGCAGATGCCTGTGTGAGCACATGTACCTTACTGTGTGGTTATCATTGCCGCAACACCATGACCAGAGCAGCTTGGAGAGAAAAAACTTTATTAGATTCATGGTCCCTCATCACCAGTTGTCACAGAAGGAAGTCAGAACAGGAACTCAAACAGGGCGGGAACCTGGACACTGGAAAAAGCCATGGAGGAGTGCTGCCTACCAGTTTGCTCCTGCTTTCTTATAGAACCCCACACTATCAGCCCACGGGTGGCACCACCCACAATGGACTGGGCTCTCCCACATCAATTACTAATTAAGAAAATACCCTGCATGCTTACCTATAGCCCAATCTTATGGAGGAATTTTCTCAATTAAGGGGCCCTCTTCTCTGATGACACTAGCTTTTGTCAAACTGTCAGAAAACTAACTAGATAGCTCACCTGGAGACATACTTTTTCACTGAACCAGAACCCCAACAATTTGGCTAGGCTAACTAGCTAGTGAGCTTCAGGGATCCATTTATTTCCACTCACAGGTAGATGCCTGCACTCTAGGCTTTACTTGCATTCTGGGAAGCCAGGGTCTTGGAGTCTGCACAGCAGGCTCTTTATAAGCAACCAAGCCTCTCTGCCTCTCCATTTACTGTATGCAATAGCTGTGCTATTGGTTTCAGCAGTCTAAATGAACAATATATGTAAAATGTTCAGACTAAAGGAAAATGTTAATTGGAGTGATTGTTCAGAGTAGAGGAATAGAACTTACCCCCTGCCAACCTGCTTTTCTGACTGGCCCTTTGACATTCTTTGCAGACTTTGTTCATTCAGTTTCTCATTATCTGGTATGTCTTTCCCCTTTCCAGCCTCCTCCCAAGCCATAACTTTTCAGTTGAGCCACACTAGGTGGTCTGCTCACTTTTTCTGTGTGTGTGTGTTTTTAGTGTAACATTTATCATTATCAGTATTATTGTTGTTGTTGTTGTTGTTGTTGTTATTTACGTTAGAAACAATCTTGTTTCACATGTCAATCCCAGCTCCCTCTCCCTCCTCTTCTCCCCCACCCTCCCCATCAGGTCCCCCAGTCACCCACCCAATCTCCACTCCTATTCCCAGGGAAGGCAAGGCTCTCCATGATGGATCTCCAGTGACTGTCATTTCATCCAGGGCAAGACCTAGGCCCTCCCCCAAGAGTCATGGCTGAGATAGCATCCCTCATTGTGGGATGGGCACCCAAAGTCTATTTGTACGCCAGGGATAATTACTACCCAAGGCCCCATATATTAATTAGGCCTCCTCACTGATACCCACATTCTAGTATAAGATTTTTAAAAAGCAAAAGAACTAGATGATTATTTTGTGCTTAACAGTTTGCTAGATGTTTTATAAATTACTAAGTAAAAGGTAAAAATGATTATTTCTGTGTACAGGAAAATGAAGGTGAGAGAGTAGATAATATTTTTAATATTAAATAAAAAAATGTTAGTCCTTAAATTTTATGTATGTGCCCCTGGATAGCTGAAAATAATGGTTTCCAGCTTTTCAAAAGTTATTTCCTTGAAAGACAAAATAATTTTACATCTATAAAATGTTTCCATGTAAAATACCACCTTCAACACTACTTGTAGACAGATAATGCCAGACTACAATATAGTTACATTTTAATATAGTAACAGACTGCTACAGGCTTCCTTCCCACTGCTACAAGGCCTTGTGAGCAAAATAGACGTGATGTGTCTCTGAGATAGAAGAACACTGGTAAAGGGAAAGTTGGAAGCTTTACCAGAAAGACTGAATTCATTCATTCATTCATAATCTAAATATATCCCCCAACAAAGTCACCAGGTGGATCAGAGTATAATTAAAGGAAAAATTTCAAACTGCAAGCCACTTTAAGGTTCAGAGAACCATATAAAGAGATCGAGGGCTGGAGAGATGGCTCAGCCGTTAAAGGCTAGGCTCACAACCAAAAATATAAGAGATCGATTTTTACTGAGGCAGGCAATAAATGTGATTTAAAGAGATAATTTTCTAAATAGAAACCTTTCTAGAACCAAAAAACAAACAAACAAAAAAAAACCAAATCCGTTGGACAGGACATATAAGACTACAAAAATAAGACAAAAATAAAAATGATAAAGGACTAGTGCATAATTTTGGGAAGGAGTTTACAAATTAAGTGGGGAAAATTTCTCACACCTCTGAAATAATCATGAAACAAAAGAAAGCTAGTAGTCTGTATTTCCAGTAAAATTAAGCATACCATTGAGGATATGGAAATTAGTAAAGAATTTTTGTTTGCTTGTTTGTTTTTGGTTTCATGACACACAGTTTCTCTGTATTGTTTTGGAGGCTGTCGGTCCAGCCCAGCCTCAAACTCACAAAGTTCCACCTGCCTCTGCCTCCCGGAGTGCTGGAATTAAAGGCGTGCGCCACCACCGCCGGCTAGTAAAGAATTTTAAGGACTGGAAAACAGCCAAGATAATGAAAGTAAGGTAAAGATAATAAAGTTGTTAGTAGAAATGGAAGACAGATAAAGAAGGAATAATATTGCTGTTATTAGACTCTTTGAAGGAAAAAAATGTTATAATCCAAGAAAACTTTGAAGGAATGGAGAAAGACTTGCTAAATAATTTGGGGAAATTAATCCAGCACCATCCATGTGTTGAATGTTGAAGGTGTGGTTTCTTCGAGTATATCTCAGAGAATAATCCAACTGGAACAGAGACTTGAAACCATAATAAGTTGATTATTTCAAATCACAGTGCCAGGAAAGTAATTCATTCAACATAATGAACTCTGAAGCACTTGCTAATACAACAATTAGATTTGAAAGGGTAAATCCTCATGACCTTCAATCTGAAAGAACAAATATAAAAGCAAAAGAAGTAACACAGTCTTAAAACTCATTTGGAAGTACAGAAGACCTCAGAAATTGGATGCAATCCCAAGCAAGAAAATAAAATGATTGACTGAATTACCATACCAGATCCATGTTACATTACAGAGCCTTCGTAACAAAAACACAGCATGGTGTTGACACAACATAAAACAAAGAACATAGATCAATGGAACAGAATAAAAAAAGATCCAGACACACTTAAAGCCACTTGGTGTTTAACAAATATGCCAAAAGTGCTCACTGGAGGAAAATCGGCTCTCTAACTAAGGATGCTGTGAAACCTGTTTATGTATGAAACTAGATCTCTATCTCTCACCATGCACAAAATTAACCACATATGACCAAACTCCTTAATATAAGACCCGAAACTCCCATAAAGTTTGTAGATGTCAGTGGTCAAAAATGACACCTCCTGAGGGGAAAAGGCTTCTCTCAGCAAATGAAACAGTTAACCAATCAAGGAGACAGCCTACAGGATGGGAGAAGCTCTTTGCTAGTTTACAATGAACAACTTAAATCTAGAGTACTCTAAAACAGAGAACTTGAGAAGGAGGAGAAATAAATGATAGATAAAAGATTTAAAGGCCTAAAACTGGGGTTCTCAAGACAAATGACCAATAAATATTTTGTATTCAACTTCCTTACCTGTCAGGGAAATACTAAATATATAAAACTAGTTTGAGATTTTTATCTCATCGCAGAATGACTGTCACAAGAAAACAAGCATGCAGGTGAGGGTGTAGAGAAAGGAAAGCCATTATTCACCGTTGGTAAGAATGAAAACTGCTATGGCCGGTATGGAAAGCCAAAAATGGAACTTCCATATTGGGAATGACCCAGCTATACCACTGCCAGCTGGTTAATACATTCAAAGAACTCTGTTTCCTATAGAGACACTTGTTCATCTATGTTTATTGCTGTTCTAGTCATAATAGCAAGGAAATGAAATCAACCTACACGTCTGTCAACACAGGAATGGATAATAAAAATGTGGTACATATACAGAATGATATGTAAAGGAAAGTGAAGTATGAAATGTGCAGAAACATGGGTAGCACTGGAAAATACTACATGAGATTAACCCAGGCTCAGAAGGACTAACATTATATAGCATCTCTTTTGTACAGATCTTACCTTCTGAATTTTTTTTTATTTTTATTTCTGTAGGAGTAAGTGTTGACAACAGAAAACTAGAAGGGGGTAGAACTAGGGGAGGAAGGCTGATGGAACACATGGACTATGGGAGTCGAAGGGGAAAGCTGAGCTGGGAGATGTAATCAATAATAGATGGAGATAACTAAAACTAAGTATTAGGAAAATACCACCAAGAAACCTGCTACTTTGTAAACTAATTTAATTTTTTAAATAGTAAGTTTTAAATAGGGGGTAGAGAGACAGTGCAGTGCTGGCTACTCTTCTGGAGTACCTGAGTTCAATTTCCAGCACCCACATGCTGTCTCAGACCATCTGTAACTCCAGTCCCAACACATCTGATGTCCTCTTCGGACTTTTGTGGCCATCAGGCACACAAAATACTCATGCATAAAATCGAGGAAAAGTCAAGCACATCATTTAAAATAATTTCAAGTTTTTTATATTTGGAAAACTAGTTTGGAAACAATTTGTTTTAGAGGTACAGTCATCAAAATATCTGTGATCAAGTAACTATTATCAAATAAGTCCTGGCAAGTTCTTTATTATTACATTAGCCTCATTTTTTACAAAGCTATATCTTAAGGACTCTTTGGTCATTTTTTAATGTAACCTTTACTGATTAAAATATAAAGGGTATCATGTTTGACCTTGAGAACCACAATGCCTAGCATTCTGCTTCAGGTTGAATAATAACAACAACCCCTTATATTTCTTTCATGGATTTGGTTTTCAGAAGTACCAGATCTTATTAAAAATTGCTTAGCAAGGTGGTAGATGTTAAATATTTCTTTTTGGCCAAAATAAGTGTTAGTAGAATGAACTATATCAAAGATGTATATTTATATTAATTTCCTTGCTATAATTTATTTCATAATATAAAATATGCTTTGATATAGCAGATTGATGTTTATGAATACCTTTTTTTTATTTGAACAGGTAATCATAGACCACTGTCCTTAAATGTGATAAGTTTCACATTATAATTTAAACATGATGGAAAAAATACATTTCTAACTCTGAAATGAAATTGAATATTTTTTAAACTTTCAATGTAGGTAGAAATTAAGTCAATATTGTAATAAATATCTATGACCAACCACAATCTTACCACTTGACATTTCACATATTGCAGGTATCTCTCTCTACTACCACTGTGTAATAATGTACTCATATAGAGTAGTGTATATATTACATCTTGTTAAAACTTTTTTGTTAGGTTAGGTAATAGTTTTCTTCTTAACCTTACATGTTTCGTTTTGTACCTTGGAAAACATGGACCTCAGAAAGCGTCTGAAGACTACATTTGATTTGCACTGGTGTATAGGAACCCTTACATCACAAAGGGCTGTTCAGAGCAGTGATCCTCACTCAACCTTCCTAACACTGTGACCCTTTAATACAGCTCCTCATATTGTGATGACCCCAAACCATAACATTATTTTCATTGCTACTTCATAACTGTAATTGTACTACTATTATGAATCATAATGTAAATATTTTTGGAGATAGAGGTTTACCGGAGTGGTTGTGACCTACAGACTGAGAACCACTGGTTTAGAACATTTCTGTAGCCCATTTACTCATCCATTTCATCATTCTGCTCTTCTCTTGGGAATTACTGTGTTGAAAGTTCTCTCTGGTCTCTCACACCTTGGTGGTTTTGATATATTGGCACATAATTGTACATTTTTGTGGGGTATATTATGGTAATTTGTTACATGTTTAAAGTGTGTAACAACCAAATCAAGGTAATTAACATTTCTGTTTCTTTAACATTAATTTTTTGGGGAGTTGAGGGTATTGAGACAAGGTTTCTCTGTAGCTTTTTAAAATTAATAAACATCATTGTTTATCATGGTTTTTTAAAAATTCCAATCAGAGAGAGAGAATGGACATAAATTAAAACAATAGGTCTATACAAGTCTTCCCTCTAACAAGTCACAGCCACCACTGTGGCTGTCTACATTGAGAGGCAACATGAATGGAATCCAAGGGACTAAGAGCAGATTACTTGTAAAGATTCCTAAAAGCCAGGCGGTGGTGCATGCCTTTAATCCCCAAAACTCAGGAGGCAGAAGCAGGCAGATCTCTGAGTTCAAGACCAGCCTGGCCTACAGAGTGAGTCCCTCGACAGTGAGGGCTGCACACAGAAATCCTGTAGGGGGCGGGGTGGGGGCGGGGCCGGGGATTCTAAAGTATGGAGAGCCTATTGGTAGTCCAGAGAGAGTGACAGTTGCTCTAACCTGCCTCTTTACATATGGCACGGTGGCAGCTACAGCACAAAGAACCTCCTGCCCTGACCATGAGTCATTTCTCCAATAGAGGGGCCAGGGAAGAGCAGAGGGTCATGACAGGTGGCTTCACTGGGGATGTTCTCAAGAAAAAGCACACAGATTTGGTGGCTGCAGCATGTCAGAGCTCTCCCTGTCACCAACATGGGCAAAATCTCGGGGAAGGCTGGCGGTTTCTGTGGTGGGTCCAGCAACAACAGACTGGTTACTGCAACACTCACTTTGCCACATTAACTAGCAGAGAAAACGCAGATCATAGTGGGGCACATGATTTTCTTTCTGGCCATTGGGAGCTAGAGAGGAGAGGAATTACAAACAGAAACTTCTGAAATTACCACTTATTCCACCCTGAGCAAGGACAGGCGTATCTAAATAAATCATGTGCATTCAAGAACATTCAGAGAGTGGCAACTCCAGAGTGTTAGGAATATGCAACGTCCCCTCTCCCAGCCCTGTAGCTTTGAAGCCTGTCCTGAAACTTGCTCTGTGGACCAGACTGGCCTCGAACTCATAGATCCATCTGCCTCTGCCTCCCAAGTGCTGGGATTAAAGGCGTGTGTCACTACCGCCATGCCTAACTTTAATTTTATATGTTAGGATTTGATAGTCCTGTTTTTCTTGCTATTTGAAATGTATCATAGGTTGCTTTAGCTGTTCCCTTAATATGCTATTTTTACTTCTCTGTATTTTGATACTCCTTAACCTTTCCATCGACCCTTTGCCATTTCTTGTCTCTAATGACTAATCTTCCTTTCCCCTCTTTCTAGATCAACTTTCTAACTTTTGCATGTGAGAATATAATTATTTATTATAGACTTTATTTAGATTTCCTTTATTATAGACTTCTCAACACTGTTTATCTTTCTTACATTTTTTAATAATTGACATCATTATTTATTTTGTGTTTATTTGGCTACTGTAAGCTCAGAACTTCTATGAATTTAGCCTGGTTATCCTCACTGTTGTATCTCCAGTGTCATTTAAGTAATGGTGGGTAAATCATATGTGGTCAGTTGATTGGTTGCATTGATACATAAGTGAGTGAATAATTTAAATTATAATGGCTCATAGAAATTGTTACAGATATAAACCCATAGATGTGATTAAAATTTTTTAATAGCCACATTATTCCAAAAATGAGACTGATTATATTTTACTTAGCACAGTACATCTAAAATACATATTAATATGTAGTCATGAAATAGTGAGTTATTTCTTATTTGTACCAAATCTTTAAAATACATTTTATTGTATATTTTATGTTTCATTTTAAATTATCCATTTCTCTCACATGTGAGGTAGCCACATGTGGTCAGTGACTGCTGTATTGCGTAGTCTAGATTTAGATGTTAAAACATTGAAAATAAGAGATCAGAGGGCAGTGTAATTACTCAGCCTTTATTTGAGACTAACCATTAACAAATAGCAGGGTTTTGTTTCTTCAGGGGTCCTTGGAATTACAATATAAAGGCAAACTGCAATTGGCACTCATTAATGAAATAGCTTGTTATGAATTATAATTTACATTCCTATGGGTTTTCCTGAAAGATTTATAAGTAAGGTCTGTAAGCAAACAAAAAAGGTAAACAAATAGTTGAGAGACATACTTTACTATTGGAAACTAGTTCTCATAATAATCTCCTCAAGTAGTCTCTTTCTAGGTTCCACTTTTTCAAGCTGTTAACATTTTTATAGGAACTTGTGTTATTTTAACACATTAATTTGTAGGGTAGCCTGACAAGGTGTCTTCTGGCAAAGTATTGTATTTTAATGTTTGTGCCATTTTTTTTATGCTACATTGAAAATAAGTGTCGATGTGAGTCATGTCTTTATTTCCTGGATGTAAAAAAAGAAGGAGCAGTTGTAAATGGCCTAGCGAGGTTTATTGAAGTTGACAACATAACTGTATAGAGTAGATCAGAGCAAAGTATTAGGAAAAGAGGAGAGTGGGAGGACCAGAATGTATAGAACTTGCAAGTCAGTATAAGAACTCTGACTTTTATGCTCAGTGAAATGAGTTGTTGAAGGCTTAAGAAGAGGTGTTATTGTATCCTCCTAATAGGATAACTTTGAAAAGGAAACCAGATAGCCTTAGAAAGCTATTAACTAGAGCTGACAAGAATTACAATTGGTTGATGAACTCTTCTGGGTATGAGAGGAATAAGTGAACTAATAAGCAACCAGTAGTTACCATTTACAGAACTGTGGAAAGTTTGGAAAGGTAAATAAGATGATGAATATTGGATTATGTTAAGATGCGTCTTAGACATCTGGAAAACAATAATAGGGGCAGCAAGGAAATTCAACTTCAGAGGTTGTATATACATATAAATGTGTATGTGTCTTATGTTGGAGGTGTGTAGATGTGTCTTGTAATCTGTGCAGTCTTGACTGTTGCTTCAGATCCCCTTTATTTTTAATTCCTAAATGTTGGGTTTTGATTTTAATGTTATAGTATGTTACTAAATATTTGATGAGCTTTGTCTCTCTTTATCATGCAATCCACAAATCTTACATGATTTTTTAAATTTTTGTTGATTTTATGTGTATGGATGTTTTGCTTGCAATGCTTGTACACTGTGTGTGTGCCTGGTACCTGCGGAGGCCAGATGAGGGACTCAGCCCCAGGAGCTGGAGTTAAAGATGGTTATGTGCCACCAAATCGGTTCTGGGAATTGAACCCTGGTCCTCTCAAATAGCAGCCAGTGCTCTTAACTACTGAGCCACCTCTTAAGCCCCAACCCTGTACATTTATAAAATGAACCATTTTTTCTTCTATTGAATGTATGGTTTGACTCATCTTTGATATAATTTTTCTATATACAATAGTTTATTAGAATTCCTGCAATATACCCCTTGCTGTAATTAGTATATTGGTTTTGGTGTGGGTAAGGCAAGAACTTATCACACTTTCCATAAGCCAATGCCTATAAACTTAATTGTGGTATACATGGTTATTATCAGGATTTGGGAGTAAGCAATAAGTCCATACAAAACAAAATAAGAAGTATTTAGAAGTATCCTACGAGATTTTAAATAATATTCTGGGGAAGGTTTTGATAATATCAGTTTATATAGATTGTAGTCTTAGGGGATCTCACTTAGAAAGTAGGAAACAGCCAACCATAATGACACGAATTCCAGCACTAGGGAGGCAGAGAGAGATTGATCTCTGAGTTTCAGGCCAGCCAGAGCTACATAGTAAACTCTGTGTGGGGGGAAGAGGGAGTAATTCATTTTTCCTATAAAAGATAATTACGTTATATCCTATTTTGAGCTCCAGCAATACTCTTAATATACTATACCAGAGAAAGGTTAAGTAAGACAGGAGCCAATAAGCAGAATCTAAAGAAGAGTTAACACAGGAAAGCATTTGGAAGTTTACTTAAAAGAGTTCACAAAGACTACTAAATTAAGAAAAACTAGCTCTACATAAAAATACTGCCACTTTTTAAAGAGAGAAAATTATTATCTCAGAGTTTATATGTAGTCTCTTCAGAGTAGGAGAAAACAATTTTATCTGTTTATTTTACCTTCAAAGGTCATCTATAAATATCACATTTGAAGAAGTGAAAAATAAAATATCTATTTTTAAATTTTTTATTGTCTTGTGTATGGTATTTTGTGTAGGTATGTCTGTGCCCAAGGAGACCAGAAGAGGGCATCAGACACCCTGGGGCTTGAACTACAAAGGGTTGAGCACCCACCATGCAGGTGCTGTCTTCACCAGTGATCCACCTCTTCAGCCCCAGATAAAACCATTTTGGATAAGTTAATAGTTGCGGGAAAGGTTTGAGGTATTGTTCATATAGGAGATTTAGAACTAAATAGGCTGACAGAATATTGTATTGTACAAAACATTTTTCTCTACTGTTTTTGGTTGTAATATACTCCATGATGACATTGGACAAGACATCAGTTGTGCCTCTAAGGAAACGGTGTTATTCACACAAAACAACAGATCAAAATACTTCACTATTCCCAGCATTCATTGTTTAGGAGAGGCCATGGTCTAACCAGCAGATGAATTTCAGGATTCTAATCCTTAACAGGATTAGTATAATTAGTAGACTGCCATCTTGATCACTTAATTACCTTTGCTCTCATTCCTTATTTTCAAGTGGGTAGTGTCTTGGAAGAGGTGTTGTTGGAGGTAGAGTATGGACATTGTAGGTGGCAAAGGAGGATTCGCTTGAGTGGAGACCTTTAGGAAGTAGCAGTGTCTATCTTTGGGGGGCAGTGTTCCGGAAAGAGCAAATAAAAAGGCTTGTGAAGTAGGTCAGAGAGTTAGTTATTGGTCTCAATAAAAGGGTGATGTGATTTTCCTTTTAATACTCATTCTGTTAGGTACACTAAATATGTGGGAATATAGTGAATATACAGTGAAGAGCGCAAAATCAAGATTTCTGTTAAGTTTGGGTAGAGTTGAGATAGAGTTTTCTGAATTCTTGTGTTAAAAGTTGTAATTAAAGAGATCACTGTCTCGTTGTAACCATTTAATACTAACACAACTATAAAACTTTTAAGAGTACCAAATATCTAAAACAAATTTCTTTTTTTCTACATGTGTTAGTGTTTTCAAGATATATATTTAATCTCCATACATGAATTTAAGTATGTTTTAGATAATCAGCAAACTGTTTGAAGGCCAAATTAGAGTTGTTGTTTTTTTAAAATCCCTGATTTTATTTTCCCATGTAGATGTTTTATATTTACATATAAATGTGTGGATGCTTTTACTGTGCTGTACATCATTTAAAATGCTTTACATATAAAATATGTTTTATAAATTTAATCCTTTTAGTAACTCAGTAAGATGAGCATTATTATTATCCTCCTTTTTATCAATAAAGAATTGAGAATTTATATAACTTATCTAAGATTAACATACCTTGGTCTTAATAAGCTAGAAATTAACGTGTCAGGGGAAAGTTCTATATTAACCAGCTGTTACAAGAAAGCCTCAGTTAAAACCCGTTAATTGGTAAAAGAAAACTAGCTTGCCACATTGTAGTTCACGTGGCAAATTCAGGTGTAGTTCATGCTAACAATTCCAGCACTTGGGAGGCTGAGGCAGGAGGATTGCCACTAGTTTCAAGCCAGCCTGGGCTAAAGAGTGAGCCCCTGCTTCAAAGGGAAAATAAAAAAGAAGAAAATCATCTGGCAGTAAGTTCCAAAGAGAAGCATAGACATATGAAAAAGCAGATCTTTGGCAAGTTCAGGCAAAAGTGACCCCACCCAGGTAACGCCCAACCTTTTGACTTTGTAATACATTGCTGTCTGCAGAATTTATCATCAAGAACAACAAAATTCATCACACACACCCCTAAATCACATACCAAAAATCAGGTGTTTTAAGTAAGCTTGCAAGTTTGTGTTAACTGCTGTCATAGTTCTCCATGGGTCATCCTGTTTTGTGAAAGTGCCTTCAGAGCCAGTTGGTGGAGCTAATAGAGCTGTTCTTTCCCCATACCTGTAGGGTTTTTTTTTAATATGTTAAAATTAAGACCCAAGGGAGCAATGAACAAGATTCAAGTGTTTAAAAGGTAAATTGAAACATTATGTTTGGTGTTACTAGCCATTAAAATGAGGTCTTGTAACTCCTTATCTTGATTCATATGATCATTTGATTTTCTCTATATACAATTATTAAAAGGGACATATTTACCACAGGATTGAAATATCTGTTTATTTTGTTTCTCACTGTAAATCTTTTAATTAGTAGTAGTGCATGTTCACTGATGCGTGCTAAAATCCCTTCGATTCATGGTTTGTAGGACTTAGTCTCTCTGTATATGGGGCACTGATACCATCTAGTTTCTGTATTTGAAGAAGGTTTCTTTCATTTTCTGGACTGTGGAGACTTTCCCAAGATCAGGATACCCATATTAGGTTCTGAATATAACCAGCTGACTTTCTTTAACACCTCTGCCTTCATTGGGGTTACACTGCACAGTGGCAGTAATCTTATGTATTCTGTGAAAGGGTTAGGGTGCACCTAAATTTAGCCATCTTCAGGTTGAACAAATACCTGGAATCATTTATTTCTAAGTATGTAAGTTTCATGTTGCTTTACTGTGTGAACAACTCTTCTACCTGATTAAACCAATCCCAGTTCCCTCTGCCTCCCATCCTCCCATGCCCCCCACCAACGCTCCCATCCCACCTCCCATCCATTCTCCACGGAGGGTGAGACCTCCCATGGGGTATCATCAAAGTCTGTCATATCATTTGGGGCATATCTGTCAATAGGGAACAGGCTCCCAAAGCCCACTTACGCACTAGGGATAAATAATGGTTCCACTAACAGAGGCCCCATAGACTTCCCAGGCCCCCTAACTGACACCCACATTCAGGGGCCCTTGTTTGGTTCTATGCTGGTTCCCCAGCTGTCAGACTGGGGTCCGTGAGTTTCCACTTGCTCAGGTCAGCTGTTTCTGTGGGTTTTCCCAGCATGGTCTTGACCCCTATGCTCATCACTCCTCCCTCTCTACAACTGGATTCCAGGAGTTTGGCTCAGTGCTTGGCTGTGCTTCTGCTTCTATCAGCTACTGGATGAAAGATCTAGGATGTCATATAAGGTAGTCATCAATCTTATTATAGGGGAAGGACCTTTAAGGTAGCCTCTCCACTATTGCTTAGATTCCTAGTTGGGGTCATCATTGTGAATCCCTGGAGATTTCTCTAGTGCCAGATTTCTCTTTAAACCTATAATGGCTCCTTCTATTAAGGTATCTCTTTTCTTGCTCTCCTTCTCTATTCTTCCCCGAACTCGATCATCCTGATCCCTCATGTTCTCCTGCCCCCCTCCTCCTCTCCTCTTTCTCTTACCTCCCTCCCCACTCCCCTGTGTGCTCCCAATTTGCTCAGGAGATCATGTCCCCTTCCACTTCCTTGGGGAACCATGCATGTCTCTCTTAGGGTCCTCCTTGTGTCCCAGCTTCTCTGGGGTTGTGGATTATAGGCCGGTAATCCTTTGCTCTATGTCTGGTATCTACTTATGAGTGAGTACATACTATGTTTTCTTTTGTGTCTGGGTTACCTCACTCAGTATGGTTTCTTCTAGTTTCATCCATTTGCCTGCAAATTTCAAGATTCCATTTTTTTCTGCTGAGTAGTACTCCATTCTGTAAATGTACCACATTTTCTTTATCCATTAAAGAAAGGGGCATCTAGGTTGCTTCCAGGTTCTGGCTATTATAAATAATGCTGCTATAAACATAGTTGAACAGATGTCCTTGTGATATGAATGTGCATCTTTTGGGTATATGCCTAAGAGTGTAATTGCTGAATCTTGAGGTAGACTGATTCCCATTTTCCTGAGGAACCCCCATACTGATTTCTAAAGTGGCTGTATGAGTTGGCACTTCCACCAGCAGTGGAGGAGTATTCCCCTTTCTCCACATCCCTGTATAATAAAAGAACTTTCAGAGGCATAAAGTATGTTTTCATTACTCTTTTATTTGATCAAGGTATAAAGAAAAGCTAGTGCCTTTTTTATTGTAAAAATAAGCTGTCCTCCTTCTAAGATGTTCTGTATGAGTAGAATATCTCCCACATATAACCTATAAAGGCCAGATACTTAATTTTCTCTTTTAACCCACCATCTCTCTATGGTTACCTCCCCAAATAGCATATAGGCATGAAAATTAGACATTTAGACTGCTGTATACTTTTGATTCTGGAACACTACTAAATAGAAACAGAGATGGGAGGTTGGGGAGATTTGTGTTTCCTGTATATGCAGGAAGACCTAAGTTCAGACCCCTAGTACCTACATAAAAAGCCAGGCATGTTGATTCACATCAGTAACCCCAGTTCTAGGTGAGCGGGGCATGGCAGCAGGAACATTCTTTGAAGCTTATTGGACAAATTGATGAATTCCAGGTTCAGCAAGAAACTCTGCCTTTAAAAAAACAAAAAAAGGATAGTGATGAAGGAAGATACCAGACAGCCATCTCTGTTACCATATGCACAGGTACACACATACATACATAACCATACATAAACCATACAGAGAAGCAGTAGACAAGGGGATTTCTCTGGAATGTGCTGGCATGTCCGCATGGAGTTTCTAGTGGCAGCAGTGCTAAGCAATGGCTGTTTGCAAGGCCCAGAAAGTAAACAGCCCTGCCATACAAATGTCAAAAGTGGTGCAGTTTCTGCAAGGATTTTTTTCTTTTTGCCTAGTTTATCTGATTCTTTTCTTTGTTTATTAGCGATGCACGCTGCCAGATAGCTTCTACATAAATTCCTTATGTAAACAAGGATCAATTTCTATTGTCTGTAATCTAGGATGCTGTTTGATTCATAGTGTATGTATCTAATTGGAGTTATTTAATTGTCTTTGTGTTGGGCATAGAAATTTTAATACTGGGTGTTTGTGGAAAAGAAGAAGATCCTAAACTTAGATAATTACAAGTTCTTCTTGAGTATTTTGTAAGATATTTGAAAATTGGGCAGAACTTAGGTCAGATCTCTGGTGAAAACAAAACAAAAAACCCAGCTATCAATCTGTGGCCAGCTGAACCTGTAACAGATACCCCGTGCAGCCTAGAGAAGAGGAATCTCAAATTTTAAGTCTCAATCTATTCCTCCATCTTCACTTGACTTGAGGGCAAATATGTGTATAGGCCAGATACAAAGCAGCCAAACTGAGATCCCAGTGGTCTGTTTAACACAGAACACAAATACCAACTGGAGTTTCATGGAGTTGCCAGCTAGAACAAATGCAATCTTTTTGAGAGTAATAGGACAAAATTCAGAATTTAAGGTCTAACTTTTACATTGCCCAGGATCAACCCAAAATATAACAGAGAAATAGCCTGCAAATGCTATTATTTCAATGGAAAAGACCTGAACAAATGCAAGACTCAAGGTGAACTGCCTACTAGAATTATTTGACAAGTATTATTATGTTCAGTGAGGTTTAAAAAAATGCTTTTAATAAATGAAAAAGTAGACAGTTTCGCCTGATAATCCAGTGGTTATAATCTTTCCAAGTGACTTTTTATACACTAGAAAAATCCCTTTGAAAGCCTCTTGTCATATGTTCTAGTCTATAACTACTGTTGGACTTTCTACATGACTCTGCTGCTGCTATTTCTCTTTCATTGTCCTTGAGGAGTCCCTTTGTTTCTTTCCTTTATTGCATTTTTTCTTCTTTAATTTTTTTGCCTGCATGTGTGTCTGTATAAGGATGCCAGATCTCCTGGAACTAGACTTAGATACAACTGCCATGTGGGTGCTGGGAATTGAAGCCAGGTCCTTTGGAAGAGCTGCCAGTGCTCTTAACCACTGAGCCATCTCTCCAGCCCTGTTGCATTCTTTTCAAAGATCTAACTGCTTTTTAGTCTCCTGTAATACATCAATTGGTGAAGCATATCTTGTGCATGGGTTCTAGGCCTTCTGGGAAGCAAGAAAGGGATTTTTTTTTTTTTTTTGGTTTTTCGAGACAGGGTTTCTCTGTATTGTTTTGAAGCTTGTCCTGGAACCCGCTCTGTAGACCAGTCTGGCCTTGAACTCACAGAGATTCACCTGCCTCTGCCTCCCAAGTGCTGTGATTAAAGGCGTGCGCCACCAACGCCCGGCTAATATTATCTATCTCCTTCTTCTCCCTTTCCCTGTTCCTTTCTGACTTCCTCTTCGCTTAAAAAAACAAAACAACAACAACAACAAAAAACAAAATTAGGCTCTATACATGTTAGACAAATGTTCTACCACTGAGCAGTAGTCCATCTCTCTACTTTTTGAAATATCTTAATAAGACACTGTGCTGGCCTTGAACTGACTGTGTGTCACAGGAAGGCCTTGAACCTCGATGTTTCTGCATCAACCCTCTGAGTGTCTGGGATTAACTAACACTAAACCTGGCAAAACTTTTCTATCTTTACCTTTCTGCTGCTTTCAAAATGCTGCCACACTGTGCTGTTTAAAAATATGTGATTTGAAAGCTGGTGTTGTAGATAATGTTTTGGCTACTGCATATTGTAGAACAGGAGTTTGGAGTTTTCAGGATCCACATAAAAGCCAGGCAAGCTTGTTGGCCACCTTGTTGGAAATCTCAGCATTCCAGAGGCAGACCCAGGAGATCCCTGTACTAGGCTATGGGTTCAGCAAGAGACATCTGATGTGTAATAACCTTAGAGGCCCTACCCCCTTTATTCCCTTATAGATTAAATTACATAATTTTATTTGTGTGTGTTTGGTATATGTATGATCATATAATCTATGGGTACACCTATGTCGGTGTACCTTTATAGGAGCAGAAGGTAGTCAGCATTGTTTGGAATGGGCATATGGGGTTGCAAGCTCCTATTAGTGTCTTTTAATGACTGTATCATTTGTCCCATATTCAGTTCCATTCATATTTCTACCTTGAGGGATTTCTTATAGCTTTAATATCTTTGCATTTCCCATATTGTATATCAATTGCATTGTTTTGTCTTTTCCTCAATAGAGTACTGACTAAGACAGTAGAATAGAAATATATTATTAATGTATATATTTTTCAAATGTTTACCATGCCTTTGAAATTTAGTCTATTTAATTTATTGTTACTACAACTGTTTTTTGTTTGCTTGCTTTTCTTGTACTGTAACTTTTCATTTCAAGTTGCCTTATCTTTAAAAACTTCTTGTCTTGGGCTGGCAAGATGGCTCAGTATATAAAGGCACTTGCTGTCAAGCTTGATGATGACCTGAGTTTGATTCCTAGAACATACATGGGGAAAGGGAGACATGACTCCTGCAAGTTGTCCTCTGCTCACAGGTGCTTCATGGTATGTGTATGCCTACATCCATCACAATAAAGAAAAAAGTTAAGTCTTCTTTTCCCTCCTTTAGGAAGAAGAAATGCCTTACTAGTTCTTAAAGTTTTTCACCCTTTATCCTTCACTTTTTTTTCTAGTAATACTTGTTAATGCCAAGACCAGAGAGGGCCTGCCAGAACCTTAAACTGTTAAGGGCACATCAGAACATATAATAATCAAGATAAATATTTTGATAGGGTTTTAAAAAGCAAAATTAACACATAATGAACAAAGAAGTAATAATTTCAGTGAAGGTCGGGCAGGGTCTGGGGTACATCCCTTAATCCCAGTGCTGAGGAGGCTGAGGCATACATGTTTGAGCACATACATGTTTGAGACCAGTCTGGACTATGAATGACACCCTGTCTCAGAAAGAGAGTTTAAATGAAGCCAAGCAATCTATTGTGTTCATAGTGTGAATGGGTTGATGTACAAAATGAAGCTTAATTCAGTCAATCAAGCTTTATCATCATCAATTTTTTTTCTAGCATGTTGTCTTACCAAGTCTATCATTTCTTTTATCCCATGGAGCCGGTTTCTCTCACTTTGTTAATTTTATTGGGACTTAAAGATCCTATGTTCACAGTGGGGAAGAAAACAGTTTCTTTATGTATTTTGGGTAAGTGGGAAATGCATGGCACACATGTGAAAATCGGGGGATGTCTGTCTGGTGTCTCCTTCCTTCTCATGGATTCCAGGGATCAAACTCAGGTAGCGAACCTGTGTGCAAGCACTCTTACCCACTGAGTCATCTCACCAGCCCTCATTCTATGTATTCTTCCCAGCAGTCCAAAACACCAGACCAAAAACGACCTTTCCATTAACATTCGCACTTTGCTACATGCTTTCCTCCAGTCTTTGGTTATCATTTTTCACTGTCTGCTTTATTTGTTGGTTTTCGTTGGGAACTTTATGACCGTAAATATTTCTAGATATGTAAAAAGTTCGTTTTCAAATATTTGGAAGGAAATGTTAATACTTGTTTCTCAATTGTAAATTTCATTGTATAAACCCATTTGTTATGGGGATTTTCTTAATGTTTTAGTTTCTGTTGGCATATATTAATTATCCATAATTAGCTTTCATGTGACATTTCATTTATGTATACATTTTTATATTCCCTTCCATCCCCTCTCCCATCCCCTTCTACTCACAGTGATCCCCTTCCCTTTCCCAACAACTAAACAACTTCTGCTTCCATGTCTTTTATATTTGTGACTCAACGATTTTAATTATGAGTGTTTGTATGAGTATGGCTGAGGGACATGAGCAACACTAAAAACAATGTCTTCCCCTTCCCCAGCAACCATTAGCTTCCAGTATTAACTCTTCTGGGAGTTAATGTCTCCTGAGCCTTTGGAATTCACTTTTAAGTAATAAAGCATGGGAAATTTTGTAAATTATGGTTTTTGGTGATGATATTCCCACTTCTTAAGCTAACTTGAATCATTTGATTAACGATATTAGTTTATTTTAATAGATTTTTATAGATTATGTCAAATCATTTGTGTGAGTAGTGAATGAAACTTGAATTTTATACATAATAGTGTGTGAAACATCTTGAAATAAGCTATTTGAGTAGAAAAAGTAAAAAGTAAAAGGAGTCTCTCAGACTGTGCTCACATTTTGTGCTGAAGGGAACTGCACTTCTAAGAATATAATTAACTTTGCTTTTCACTTTCTTCTTTGTTTCCCCAGCCTCATGATTTTGATGAATGTCGGTTTGATATCAGTGTTAATGATAGTGTTTGGTATCTTCGTGCTCAGGACCCAGATCACAGGCAACAGTGGATAGATGCCATTGAACAGCACAAGGTAAGATTGCTGTTGTTTAGCTGCTCATTGAAGTCTAAGTAGTATTCTTGGTGATGACTCTTGTAATCTTCACAAGTTGTTAATCCCAAAGATGGGAGGAAAAAGACCACCAACCCAAATCATTGTGGCCAAATTAATCAAAGCAAGCCTTTTTATTCGTGTACACCAGTGCCTCTACCTAAGGTGGGGTTTGAGAGGACAGCATTGAATGTGAGGAAGACATAGCTTTTATAGCTCAGGGGTAAGGGGTTTCAAAATAGGCAGGGTTATATGAGCAGAACATCCTAACAAGTTATTCCTAATGCCCTCCAGAAACAAATACATGGTTGCAAGGTTGGCATAACGAGATAGTCATAATAACAGGTGGTCATATAACCTTTTGAAACAAAGGTGGGGTTGCAAAATGGTTATAAACAACTTTTTGAAAGAAAGACATGATTTCCATTCCTAGAACAGGCAGTTCAAAACCATTTGTTGTTAAGGTTACAGTTGGGCATGGCCCAATCCTTGAGAAACAGAGGTTTAATTATAAACAGGAATGAACCTAGTTTGTCTTTACTATAAGATGGCTTTTAAGCCTAAAATGAAGACAGGCTGGTTCTTAAATATAAAGAACTAGGAAGTATGTTACTGAAAAATGGAACTATTTGGTGGATGGTAAAGATTAAAACATTCAGATAGACATTTTAGAATAGTATTTTTGTCTGACACTTCAATTGTACGAAGGTATTTGTCACAATAAATAATTCTTAATTGAAATAAAAATACACCTGCTTCATAAACTATACCTTGATTTTGTTGTTTTTTGAGACAGTGTCTCTATGTATCCCTTTCTGTCCTGGGACTCTTTATGTAGACCTGGGCTGGCCTCAAATTCATAGGTATTCAACTGCCTCTGACTCCCAAGTGCTGGGATTAAAGGCACCCACCCTCATGCCCACCTGATTTTTTTGTTTTTGTTTGGGATATGCTTTATAAATAATATTTTAAATTTTATCTTATTGGAATGACTTTAAGAATAACATTGAGTTGTAAGACCCTAATGCTTAAAAGTGTCAGTGTTAATTTGTATAGTCCTTATAAATCATTTGAGCAGATTCATAATACAACCACTTGAAAATCATTTGAATTTTGTAACTATGAATCTACCTTATAGAAAGCATCCAGAAACTGATACTAATGTTGAGGCCATGTCTATATATTTGAAGCTAAACTTTGACTTCTGCTATATGTGATAAATAAACTAAAACATGCCAATAGTCTACCTTCCTACTATTTCAGTGATATGGCAAAGCAGAGGTAAAGTTCTGTAGTCATTACACCATCCTTAAGTGACCTAAGAAAATTTGTGCTTGTTCAAATACTTGTCTGTGCTTGTTCACTTGAGCTTCACATATTTAGAGTTGAAACACCTGTTTCATTTTTTTAACAGCCACAAAACACATAGGTGGCACAAAACAAGAAAAACCAGTTTCATCTAGTATGCTGTGAGAACATACTTCTTGATGCCAATGATTTATTAGTTCTCCATTTCCTTTCTTGGTTTATTTTGAGTTTAGAAAATTATGATAAATTCCTCCCTTAACTTTAATATTATGTTGGTTTAAAATCTTTACTAAGTCTTAGTTATTTTGGTGTTATAACTTTATAAGAGAGTATACACATGAAAAATATATGGTCATTTTTCTTATTTAAAAATAAGATGAGCCAGTGTTTTAGAATTTCATTGCTTTGAAGCCAAGCCAACCTGGACTCACAGCACCCTCTGCTACATGTGACTTTGGCCATTTATGACTAACCTCCCAGGCTTTTCTCAACTGTCAGTTGAGGTACTTCTGATTAAAGCTGTAATAAGGAATAGATAAGATCACACACACAAAGTGTCAAATGTCTCTTTTTATAATATAGTTGGAAAAGCTAGGGCTTTGGAGTCACTAGTTTCAGTAAATTGTAGCATGTTGTCTTTGGAGGAAGAATTAAGCAAAGCAAGGAGACTGATTTGTTTCAAACCTAGAAGCCTTGGTGGGAGGGAGGTTTGAAAGTCCTGCAGTTCTCCTTGGCAGGAAAAATCACACCCTTTGCTTTGGAGAGGGAGAAGCAACAGAAGTGAGCTGTCTTAAACGTTTAAGTGAGAAATACATTGGTCTGCCTGCCTTCCAGAGCTCTTCCTCTAATCCATCGTAGTGTAATGTCCTGAAAATGTGTCTTATGTTGTATATTGTATTAGACTGATAAGTTTTTAAAGTGTTTAGCCACATATTGTCCACTAATAATGAACTATATGTGTGACTAATATGGGATTATCAACTTGTTTTCCTACTTTTGCCAATCTACAATTCATTTATAAAATATTTCTTTGGATAAGAAACAGGTGAGGGGAAAAATATTTGTATATTTAAGTAACTATCTCGTAATGTTTCCATAGAAGTTGTTAAATTATATGAATTATATGATACAAATATATGCCATTTGTACAATAGCTTAATGCTGTATTTGAGTTTTTAATTAGATGGGAAGATTTCTGGCAGTCACTAAAACAGATGGGGTTCTGTTTTTTTGTCCATATTTGATAAGGAAAAGTAATAGTGGGTGGCATTGCTTACACATATTGACAGTAGTGGAGACAGTTTGCTAACTTTATGTATATATTCAACACTAAGTGAGAAAAAATGTTTCTTTAAAATATTAAAGAATGTAAAATGATTCTTTTCCTTCAGGTCTTTAAGTGATAGTCTAAATAGCACTTTTTATTTATACTACCTTTATTGCTTGGCAAATGTTCTTGGTTCATTTGATATTGATGGATAAATAGTAGTACTGAGGTAGAATAGATACTAGAATAAATGAATATACCCCCAGTCATTACAAACAGTTTTGTAAGTTTTCAGACATATAAAACATATATATATATAATTGACCAAAGTAAGGCCAGTGTCAGAAATACTTATATTACTCTCCAGTTCTTAGCCCTTTAAATTTTTGATTGTTTACAGACCTACCCCTCTGATATGTTGAGGGATAAAAGGAATAATTAGACATTTAAGAGTATTGTTTTTAGAGTACCTTCAAAAATAGATGTTCCTTCCTATAACCAGATATAATGGTATTCGATGCTATATATAGAAAACAATATATTTATTTATCAGAGAGAGAGAGAGAGAGTCACACAGACCAGGAGTTAGAAGCGTAACTGGCTTCCAGGAGAAAAAAGGGAGGTTCCTTTTCCTTTCACTTTCTTTTATATCTACCTGTGTCAGTTTACACGTCCCCGCCCTCATGGGCGGATAGCTTTGTGGGGTTCACTCCTACACCTTCCACTTTATATACAGATGAAAATGGATCATGTAACCATTCATCAGTAAGTAAAATGTTATCCAAAATACAGTGTCCTAAAATGTTTATAATAGCTATCTCTTTCTAATTAATTTCACCTTTTTGTTTTTGTTTTTGTTTTATGAGACAGGGTTTCTCTGTCCAGCCCAGCCTCGAACTCACAGAGATCTGCCTGCCTCTGCCTCCCGAGTGCTGGGATTAAAGGCGTGCGCCACCACCGCCCAGCAATTTCAACTATTTTTCATGGCTTCATACTTGAAAATCTTTCCTATATGGCTAAATCTGGCAGGTCTTAGTTTGTGTTTTAAATCTACCCTTACATAGATTTTTACAGACTCTGTGATGTTTTAATTATAAGAGAAAAAAATAGAAAAAACTACCTCAAGCCTTAAAACCTAAAGTTACTCTTCATTTAAAAACATTCCTTTTTAAATGTATATTTTCCTTTCAATCCATTATTTTTTTAAAGATTTATTTATTTAATTTATGTATATATGAGTGCTCTTTATGCATGTATGCCAGAAGAGGGCATTGGATCCCATTATAGATAGTTGTGAACTGCCATGTGGGTGTTAGGAATTGAACTCAGAACCTCTGGAAGAGCAAGCAGCCAGTGCTCTTAACCACTGAGCCATCTCTCCAGCCCTTCAATCCCTTATTTATAGGAGAGAATTTGGTGATACCACAGAGCAGAAATCCTTTTTGCCAACCTATAAAAACATCATACTACAAAGTCTATCTAATGTCAGGAACTACTTTGCAAGTCTGGAGTCTTTGGAAGGCTTGCAGCTTCTAGGATTCAGGATAGGTATAAATGACAGGTTATTGTTCATTTTGGCTAGTTTCAGCCCTTGCAACAGTAGCAGTTACCCTCCTTTGTGGGGACACCAGACCTTGTTCAGAGACCCACTTCCCCATCAGCCTGGGAGTAGGCAGCTGTAAAACAATGTTTACTAAAAACATGTTTACTAAAAACAATACAATGCCCTGGGCAATAAGTTCCTGAAAAGGGCTGGCCCACAGGAACCGCCCTGACCTCGACCTTGTCCAAAGACTAACCGCCTCTTCTGACACACCCAAATCAGTTTCTGGTGTCAGAGCCAAACCAGCCAGGGGTAGAGAGAGAGCAGAAGCCTTTCTGGAGGGAGGCCTTTCTTGGGAAGTTTTCTTGAGCCTTTTTGGGGCCTGCTTAAACTTTCTTTACACCGTTGAACGAGTCTCTGTGTTGTCAATCCCCGACACCCTCTGCACATTCTCGGACATAGGCTGCACAGCGGACGCGGCACTCCTCAGCCATATACCTAGTCTGTGGAAGCCAGACTGAGCACAAAGAACCCTGTTTTATAATATGGGGAATGTGTCCTGTGACTTTAATTGCTGTTCAAGCAAAGAAGTGAGCAAGTGGTTATTATATTCATAGCCCCACTTATGGCAAGTCTCTCCCCTTTCTTTTGAAGTGATTTAAGAAAAAAATGATTTATTTTTATGTCCATTAGTGTTTTGCTTTCATGTATGTCTTTGTGAGGGTATCGATTTCCCTGGAACTGAAGTTACAGACAGCTGTGAACTGCCATGTGGGTGTTGAGAATTGAACCAGGGTCCTCTGGAAGAGCAGCCAGTGCTCTTAACTGCTGAACCGCCTCTCTAGCTTTTTGAAGTGATTTTTCAATTCCATTCCCTCACTTTTGGTAGCCAAATGAAGAGTTTTCAAACTGTTGAGAATAAAAGGGAAATTAGAAAATGACTTGCTGGAATTGGGATGCATGATGTGAAATCCACAAAGAATCAATAAAAAGTTTTTTAAAAAAAAAGGAAAGAATAGACACGAAGCAACACAGATGACTAGGTAAGCCCTAAGATGACTTTCCCTTAACACCCCAGCTTTATCTCAGGCACAGAGGCAATGACAGTAACACAAACACCCTGTAACACAGTGTTAAAGCTTTGAAGGAAGAACGTCCAGTTGACAGAGAACATTGCTAGATGTAAATATTCCCGTTTGTAACAGCAAAATAATTATTATTCATACAAAGAAACAGAAAAGTCTGATGCTTTCAAAAGAAAAATAATCAAAACAGAAACTGTCTGGAGAACAGTTTGAAGGTTAACCTGGCAGAGAAAAGCATTAAAAACAACTGCTTTAATGATGCTTTAAGGAAACAAAGAATATTAAGAAAAATAGAAATTCAATAGATGGAGAATCTAAAAAGAATCAGAGAATTCTGTAGCTGAAACATACAATAAATGAAAAATTCACCTGCAAACGTGAAGTTGAATATATGACAGTAGAAATGTATCTGACTAGCAGAAAATAAAGAGATTGAAAGAAATGAACAGAACAGAGCATACAGGAGTCAGGGCCACTAACATGCAGACCAGCACACACATTGTGAGTTTTGTAAGGGGATAAAGGAACAAAAGAATAAGTAAAACAGCTGAAAACTCTAAATTGATAAAAGACAGATATAATGAACATTTAAGAACTTTCAGAGAACCTCAGGGTAAACACAAAGATGTGTATATACCAAGGCAGCTGAACTTCCCAAAGACAAAGAGAATCCTGAAAGCCACTAGAGGAAACAACTCATCATACACAGAGGATTTTCAATATTGTCAGCAGATTTCTCATCACACTTTGGAGGCCAGAATGCAGCAGCCTGTCTATACAGATCACTAAAAGGAAATGGATATCAAATTATTATTTTTATGCCTAGCAAAATTTTCCCTCAAAAGTGAGAGAAAAAAATAAATTCTCAGATAAAGAAAATCTGAGCTTACTATCATTTGACCCATACTTCAAGAAATGTTTATGGGACCCTGCAAGGTAAGATGTAAGCAAACTAGAAAATAAGTCATGAAGAAATAAAGATCTCAATAAAGATAAAAACATGGCGTTTATAAAAGCTAGCTACATTATAACAACAGTTTATAATTGCTCCTTTTTTCTACATAAGAGACTATTACATATTTTTCAAAATTATTATTAGGCTAAGATCTAGTAGTAGTGTGACTCTATTAGGCTTCTCTAAAAGAGAAGAACTGATAGAATGAATGCATGAATTAAAAAGGATATTTATTATATTTACTAGCTTACTGTATGCTGAGGAGTTCAACAATGGCTGCCTCACACTTTGAGGTAGAGAATCTAGTAGTTGTTCAGTTCAGCCTAGGCGTCTCAGCAGTCCCATTCTGGCACTGAAGTTCTGGGTGATTCCTGGAGAGCTGGTGGTCTTCAGTCTATGTTAGAAACTTGAGGAAGTTGTTCCTGTTATCAATGAAGGAATGTCACAGCAGCAACAGGATAGATGAACTTGCCAGAGAGAATGAAAGCAAGCAGGTCAAAAGCTTCCTTCTTCCATGTCTTGTTATCTGGACTGCCACCAGAGAGTTCTGCCCACATTTAAGGGCACTCTTCCTGCTTCAAATAACCTGATCAAGAAAATCCTTCACAGGAGTGGCCAGACTTGAGTCTTAGTTGAATCCACCTACGGTCAGTTGACAACCAAGACTGTCATCACAACAACTGTAGTTTATAATTTCTGTGTAAGGTACTTAAGCTGAAGTGAATTGTGGTTGGATTATTGTAGCTTCAGGTTGTTTACTGCAATTTCATAACCACAAAGAAAATAACTAAGAAATATACCAATAGAGGGATATAGCTCAGTAAAATGCTTGTCTAGCAGTTCTGGGTTTGATCCCTAGCACTTCAAAGGAAAACAAGAAAGATACATAAAAAGAAAACTTTAAAAAATAAAGTCAAAATATTTCCCCAAGTCAACAAAACAAAAACACAGTAATGCATGAAACATGGAATCAGAAAGGGACAAGAAAACACATGAGAAACAAATGGAAATGAGAAAAGACTTCCTTATCAGTATTTATTTTAAGTTAATCTTTCCGGTGAAAAAATAGACAATGACAGAATGCAAAAAAAAAAAAATTCCTATTTTTTTGTTGTTTGTAAGACTCCAAACACAAACCATGAAAGTATTTCAGGATGGTAGGGTAGAAATCCATCCTAATAATAACCAATCTAAGTGGCTATATTTGTATCAAATAAAATAGACTTTAAGTCAGAACAGGTCACAGGAGACAAAATAGGATGACATATGTTAATAAAAGGTTTACTACATAACAAGAAGATACCTATTAGCACATCTTCAAAATACATGCAACAAAAACTAACAGTTGAAGGGGAAAACATTTCTATACTAATAATTGAAAATACTCAGGGTAGACCGATTAAGCATAGTAAAAAGACTAATAAATATTGTGTGTGCTCCTCGGGTGTATCTGGAACATTCTCTACAACAGTTCTATATCTTGGTAAATTAAAAAGATGTCATATAAAGCATCCTATCTAACCACAGCTGGATGGACTTGAAATTCATAACAGAAAAAAAAACCATAGTCCCCAAAAACCAATGAACAGAAGAATAAATCCCAGAGAAAATGAGAAACTGCTTGAAGACCAAACAAAGGGAAACCACAATATACCAAAATTAGTGCTTTGGAAGAAATGTATACCTATATGGTATTAAAAACAGAAAATTACAAAGGAATAAACTGATTATACAACTTAGGGAAACAAATTGGACACAAAGCCAGCAGAAGAATTCAAGACAACTAATCATGATGTTGAGTGGGGAGCCATAAAGTATAGAGTATAAAACAAAAATCATGGAAACTAAAGGTTGTCTCTTAGCAAAGATTTAAAATTGACAGACCTTTAGCCAGGTATATTAAAAGATAAAAGAAGAACACTAAGAACAGAAATGAAAAAGACAACATTACTACTAGTTTACAAAAATTCTTGTAGGAAAATACTACAAAGAATAATATGCCAACAGTTTGGTAGCCTAGCTAACAGTGAACAAATTGATATAAGCATGTGGTAATTTGGATGAACCATGCTCCATAGGATCAGCTATTTACCACCAAATTCACAGATATGTTTTTGAGCAGACTGTCAAAATACTTGAAATAAAAGTTAACAGTTGAATGGAAAAATCATGGAAGGGGAAAACAAAAAGTAGGTTTACTAGAGCGGCTTACAGGCTGTGGAAATGGTTCAAGTACTCTCACAATGACTGTTTCCCACCAGAATGTCTCAACAGTCCCAGGAATCTAGGAGTCCTGAGAGACTCCTAGAATGCTGCTGCTCTTTAGTCTTTTTTTGGAATCCTCAAGAAATAGGTTCTAATACCAGTGATAACAACATGAATGAATGAATGTTCCAGAGGCAGTAAGAACTGGTAAAAAGCAAAAACTTCCTTCTTTGGCATCCTTCTATACGAGGGCTGCCACCATAAGGTTTAGCCCAAATTTAGGGTAGGTCTTTCTACTTCAAATAATCAGATTCAAACAAACAAACAAAAAACCCTCCTCATAGGCATGCCCAGTTGCTTGGGGTTTTACTTGATTCCAGACACAGTGAACTTGATGACTAAGATTAGCCATTACAACACTCTCAGCTTTCTGCATGTGGTTGAAAATAGGCTCGCTCAGTGACCTGCACTGGTTACCTGATGCCATGCCCTCCTCATCATTATGGACTCTCCCTCTGGAACCATAAGTCATATGAAGCACTTTTCTCATCTACACCTTGCTTTTGGTTACAGCAACACAAAGCAACCAGTATGGAAGTTGTTATCAGGAATAGTCTGTTGTTGTGAAGAACTTGACCTCATGTTTATTGAAGGCATGTGAATGAGTTTGGAACTCTGAACTAAACCTGCAGTTGAGTTTGTAAGCAGATCGTGTTGTTGCCTTTCTGTTAGGTGCCTGGCAGACAGGAAGTGCTGAGAGGAAATCAGAAGATGGTGGTCTGGATCATAGTGTTTCAGAGAGAAGCAAGGACTATGCTAGAAACTAGGCGAGGGGACATTCATGAGAAATTTTGGTAAAGAATCTGCTTGCTTCCTTTGAGAGTGTGCTAAGACCTTCCCTGAAGCTAAATTAAAACGTAACGGACTAAATTCTTGTACAAGTTAATTTCATCATAGCATAATATCAGGTCTGTGACATGGTTATTACTTATAGTTCTTATGTAATAAAATACAATGAAAAAGAGTGAGTGGGACTGAAAGAAATACAAAATATGCAATTTGGAGAGAAAAAGAGCACTAGGAAGCTAAATGTTACAGCCAAGGCACTTGCTTTGAGGCTGTAATTGTTGAGTTGGCACCATTAAGGAGCGGTCTTTTTGATCTCCACTGAAACAATGGAAGGGTGCCCTCTTGGCAAGATCTCACCTAGCTAAGCTTCCAGCTTGTGAAGAAAGAAATCCTAAGAAAGCAACTGATTCAAGGTTAGAAAGCTGCTGCTATGTGGTCGAAGAGAGCCAGACTTGACAGTGAGCTTTGGAAATGTGAAAAACACAGAGTGGGGGTTCGTGGATTCTTCCTTCTAGGTTTCAGAGATGCTGAGGCCAGATGACATGTGACCATACTGGAGTCACTAATCAGAGACCCTAAAAGCTCATTAGGTGGAACAGTGAAAGCAAATTTTTGGCTTGGCAAGCTTCAGTCATGGGATGTGGAGGAATTAGGCCAGAACTGACCTGGAAGCCTTCTTCCTGAGTGGTGACTCTCCTCATTTTAAAAGGTGCTGTGCAAGTTTTCAAGGGAGAGAAGCCATTGGTAGTCCTTCCCAATTGGAAAGCCTATGAACCACAATGATCACTGAGCCAGCAAGATATCCACACTAGTGCAGTTGTGTCAGTATAACACTCTAATAGGACTTCAAGCCTGCTCAGTAGGAAGGAATTTTTCTGAATGCTATAAAACTAGCCAGTTACTAGAGAGATCCTAGAGGCGAGGCTACTACTTCCAGGTTCTGAATATAATATAGCTTATTTCCAAATACTTATACATACAGATTAAGTAAAGCTCCCAACCCTCATCAAAGAAGCTTCTTTTTGTAACACATAGAGACTAGTCAAAATGTTGAGAATAAGTGATTTAAGGATTTTCCACCCTAATTGATACATCTGCAATGCAACCCTTACACCTAAGGCTCAGTGAAAATCTTGAAACAGTGGATAGAAAGATTATAAGTCCAAGTTGTCTACTGTTCAGTAGTGACTTTTAGACATGACATGGAAAATATACCCATGAATTCTCAAAAAGGTTTCCTGAAAAAACCAGCATAAGACCATCACCAGTTGACATGCCAGTACAAACAGAAGAAATTCCCTTGAAGAAGAGCTACAGGTAGTCACTTACTGGAAAAGGATAAATCAGTTTCCTCCAGGGACAAACTCCACATAGGTTATCCAGTTCTAAGTGGTCAGTCCTGAACTCATGAGTATATAAGTAAAGATAATTTGATTCAGTATATACATATATGTTAATATGCGTGTATATGTATATTCACATATATACAGAGGTATATGTGTAAGTAGCAATAAAAAACAAGAAATCGTTAACTGTGGGGGAAGGAAATGAGAGAAATTGGAGTTATAGGAGTGATATAGATGCAGTCCTCTTGTATGAAGTACTCAAAGGAAAAAAAAAAAACTTAAAAAGAGTGAAGTCAGGTTTGAGGAGGAGCATCCAGATGTTGGAGATGCCAGAACCATGAGACACCATCTCATGCTTCATATAGGAAATTTAACCAGCCCAAGAGAGAGATGTATCTTGCATACAACAAACCTGGAAGGGCAGATCCACCTAAGCCTTTTAAAACTAAAGTCCCAGACATTAGGTATAGAGCTAAATAATTTGTTGTTTGCCCTGGTGGGTATTGGTCTTGCTTTGGCCCAGTATTTTCTCACTGTGCTCTTTTCCTTCCTTTTGGAATATAGGAACATATACTATATGCCATTGAATATTGGAATTTTGCCACATGCTTTTAGATTTTACAGGGGTTCACAGTTAAGAGTTTGCCTTAAATCTCAAAAGACATTTTGGACTTTGAAACAGTGTTAAAACTAAAATACTGTAAGGACTTTTAAAATTGCACTAAATGCATTTTTCATCATAATATGATCATGTTGTGCTTTTATGTGGTGGTTGTGTTTTTTATTTTTATTTATTTTATGAGTGTGGATATTTTGTTTGCATGTATGTCTGTTCACTGTGTGTATGCCTGATACCTGGGAGGCCAGAAGAGGGCATGGGATCCCCTGGGACTGGAATTACACATGGTTGTTAGCTGCCATGTTGGATACTGGAAATTGAACCTAGGTCCTCTGAAAGAACAATCAGTGCTTCTAACTGCTAAGCCTATCTCTCTAGCCTGAACTGTAGTGATCTAACTGAGAAATGTACCCTATAGGCTCATGTTTGAACACTTGGTCTCCAGTCAGTGGTGCTATTTGGGATTGTTATAGAACCTTTCCATCGCTATACAGTAGCAATGACAATCTGAAAAGTAAATAACAAAAATTAAATTCACAATAGCATCAAAAAGAATACTAGGAATTAGTTGAAATGGATAAAGACTTGAACAGGGAAGACTGCCAAAAGAATGAAAGAGATGCTAAAGAGATGACTCTTAAGAGCACTTGCTGGTTTTCATAAGTACTGGAACAGAACTACATGGTATGTTCTCTGCATCACTGTGTCTTTCTTGGTAGATAACATGCATGCTTAGTAGCCCTGAAGTGTTTGTAGCAGTCTTATATTTCTAAGAATTATATTTTTGAGAATTATAGAATATATGATGTGTTCAGTTGGTATATGCCAAAGAAGATAGAATAAAAAAAAAAACATTCCTGTCTTAGTTGCTGTTATATTGCTATAAAGAGACATCATGACCAAGGCAACTTATAAATGGAAACATTTAATTGAGGACTTGCTGTACAATTTCAGAAAGTTAGTCCTTGAAAGTCATGACAGGAAGCATGTCTAGGTAGACAGGCATAGCGCTGGAGCAGTAGCTGAGAGTTTACATCCTGATTCACCAGCAGGAGGCAGAGAGCTTAAGACTGGGCTTGACAAGTGTTTAGGAAACCTCAAAGCCTACTACTACTGGTATACCTCCTAATCCATCCTGAAACAGTTACCAACTAGGGACCAAGTATTCAAATATATGAGCCTATGAGGGCCATTCTCATTCAAACTGTCATATTTTACTCGCTTGCCCCCTTAGGCTTGTAGCCATTATCATAATGAAAATGTATCCAGTCCAACTTCAGAAGTCTCCATTGTCCTTCACAGTCTCAACATTGTTTAAAAGTCCAAAGTCTATTCTAAGACTCAAGCCAATCTTTTAACTATAGCACCCTATAAAGTCAAAAGACAGATTACATACTTATAACAGTGGCACAGAAAATATATTACCTTTCTAGAAGGAAGGAAAGGGTGTGTAGTAAGCAAATACTGGACCAAAGCAAGACTGAAACCCAGCAAGACAAACTCTAAATCCTGTAACTCTGTGTCTTATACTAACGGGCGTATTAGGTAGTAGCTCTTCAGGTCTGCCATTCCTTCCAGCTTTGTTGACTGTAGCACATCTCTCTTGGGCAGGTTCTATACCCTGTCTGCAGCTCTACCTGGCAAGTGTCCTGTGACTCTGACCATCTCCCAAAATCTTGAGGTCTCCAATGCAGTTCAGACTTACTTCGCCTTCAAAGATTCTCAAAATGGCTTCTTTGGGCCTCCATGTAGAGACTCCCCTGCCACTCACTTGGCTTTAGAAGCTTTCCGTAACCTCTGAGAGGAAGATTCCACAACCCCCTGCTCCTGTATGCTTCATGACTAAAGTCAGAACCACATGGCTGAAGCTACCAAGTTCTTGCTTGCTTGGGGTATAGTCTGACCCCTTCCTTGAATTACATTTGCATAAAATTTCCTTTGTTGTTCTCTTTAGAAACAGATAATTCCTTAAGACTAATTTCACAAATGGCAGGATTAGCCAAGAGGGGTCTCTCCCTGAGGACCCCTCCCTTTATACCATTTAGCTTCAGGCCTTTCTTTAAATTAATCATATCCTTGAGCACAGGCTTGAGCTTCAACATTACATTCTTTTTGGCTCTTTTTCTCCTTAAACTGTACATTTTGTTGGTTTTTTTTTTTGCCCCATTTATTCTTTTTCATTGTAGATCTGCATAAGAGTGATCACTAATAACCATGTGACACAGTTATTACTAGATTGACTTGAAATCTCTGTGAATATTAGTCCCAAACTCTTCAACTTAGCCTCTGGCAGATTTTTCAGAGAAGGCAGAAAGCAACCACTTTCTTTGGTAAAATATCACAAGAATAGTCTCTACCCTAGCAACTAATATTGTTTCCCTGTGAAACTTTGAGCTGGGCCTCCAAAGTCTACATTGCTCTCATCACTGTAATGTTCCGCATTGCTACTAGGCTGACCCATTAAGCTCTGCCTAAAGCATTTCAGCTGTCTTTCTTATCCAAAGTCTTAAATTCCACATTCCACCAACAAAAACCATGATCAAGACTGTCAGTGCAATATGCTACTCCTGGTACCAGCTTCGGTCTTAGTTACTGTCCTGTTGCTGTGATGAGACACCATGACCAAGGCAACTTAGAAAAGGAAGCATTTACTTGGGGGCTTCAGAGGGTTAGCCCGTAACCATCATGGTAGAAGCTTTGCAGCAAGCAGGCAAGCATGGACACTGGAGGAAACTGAGCACTTACATCCTGACCCACAGTCATACCTCCTCCAGAAAGCCCACATCCTAATCCTTCTTAAAACAGCTCTACCAATCAGGGACCAGGAATTTAAATATATGAGCCTATGGTAGCCATTCTCCTTCAGACCACCACTGTTCCCAAGTTACTAAAGGAATTTTAACTCTTGGAAGGAAGGGAGTGGGACTGAAGAGATGACTCACAAGTACTTGCTGCTCTTCCAGAGCATTTAAGTTTGGTTTCCAGCACCCACGTCTGACAGCTCACAACTGCCTGTAGCTCCCACTTCAGAGGATCCAACACCTCTGGCCTCCACATTTGCCCGCACATATACACATAAATAAAAATATTTCAAAAGGTGAAAGAAGATGCTAAAGGCAACATGTGGTCTATGTTTGTGTAATTTAATACTGTTGCTATTTCAAGTCTATCTGAATGACTGTGTCTCATGCAGTGCTTTCAAATTCCTAATGACATTTCTGTACAGAAATAGAAAATTTGTCCAATGTTTATTGGGAGACTGGCAAGACTCCATATAACCAAAACAATGTTTAAAATGAACTAAGTAGAGAAATCATGCTTCTTGGTTATCAAAACTTACTACAGAGCCATTGCAATCAAAATATTTGGTCCTTTGCCTCATACAATATTAAAAACCGTGATCTCAAACATGGATCAGATATTGAGCTGGTACAAGCCATGGGCTGCATGTACTTGAAGATAGCTATAAATGTGGCCCAACACCAAATACCAAACTTACTTCAAACCCATTAGGAGTTTTATTTTGTGACTTTGTTTTAAACTCATGTGGGAGCTTTGTAGATGACTGACAGCATCCTCTTGCAATGTCAAAAGGCTGGGCATCCATACCTAAAATAATCATGAAAATCTGGCAAAATGTTCACATTAGGTCTGTCAGTCATTTATTAGGTGTGACTCAAAGTTTCAGACAGCAAAAGAAAACAGACAAGTTCAACATCATGAAAGTTGACACATTTACTGTATTAAAACACTCTTCATATAGCACATTGTGACTTTGGAAAAATATTTTCATTTTTTTCTGATAGTACCCAGATTATACAGAAAAATTCTAAAACTAAACCACAGCATCAAAAACAGTTCAGGAATGGACAAAGGACTTGCTTAGTTGTTTTAAAGAATAACCTTGAAGGCCACTGTGTATGTAGACAAACTTGGTTGTCACAGTTGGAAGGAGGGAGAAATGGTAAGTTGCTGTTTAACAGATACGGGATTTCAGCTTCACAAGGTAAAGTTTTTAGAGATTGTTTGTGCCACAATATGGATATACTTAGTAATACTGAATGGTACACTTACAAGTGTTCACCTTGATTCATATTTCAAAATAGGAAATAAATGCTGCAAATAAATGCTAGAACAGAAGACTTCTTTATTGCATTACTGATATACAGTATTTAAAAGAATGCATAGTAAATGAAAAGAGATTAAAAGTTGCATGTAATTGTGTATCTGCTGTTAACAAGACCCTATGTGCTGGGCTAAAGATCCTATAGAAAATAATGAGCTCAACTACATTTAAAACAAGAAGTAAAAGAAATAGATTGCTGTTCTTTAACCTGACTGCATAGGGAAGAAATTCTAGAAGGACAAAAACCGAAGCATTATCTGTCTAAATTGCTCCCACTCCACTGGCTTGGGGTTCTTTTTCTCTACCTCTGTAGAAATTGTGGGTAGACAAGAAACACTTCAAATATGGTCTCTATCAACTTTCATTTCCCTCCTTGTCCGACAGTAGCGGGTTTTGACAATAAGTAGAAAGATGCAACAGCAAGAGACACGTCTTAATTAGTTAGCCCTTACAGGCCATTCATATTGGGACTCTAACCCTGGAAGTGTTACAGTCCCCTTGCTGGCTTTTGATATCAGAATCCAGGGTCCTTGCAGCAGTCTTAGTCTGAGGTCTGAGGCTCAGGCCTCTAGGTTCTCTTCTCACACTCATTATAATCTTTTATCAGCTCCTGTGTTTTCCCTTTCCTTTTCCTCTGCCCCCCCCCCACACACACACTTCAACTGCTCAGCTGATATTTTGTCAGTGGCTACTGCCAGAACTTCCAACACCTGCATTTCTCTGAGAGTCTGGAGTACAGTACCTACTGTGAGCCAGGGTACCTGGAGGATGTGTTGAATCCCAGCTTTCAGCTCCTTTTCTTACTAGTAGTGTGAGTTTAACATAGTACATAAAATCATCTATAATATAAGTATCACAATATATTGCTATCACAAACAAAAGAGTTAGATAGTAATACAGCACTCATCATGCTAATATATAAACCCTAACTTATTAGTGTTGCTTTTAGTATGATTTTTCAGCATAACTTTCTGGAGTAAATGTGTTAAAACATACTTTTAAAAAAGATTTTAAGTTTTTTAACTATGTGAGGGTGGGGTATGTCATGTTAGTATGGTGCCAGTGGACTCCAGAATAGGCATGTCGTCCCTGGAGCTGGAGTTACAGGTGGTTATCGACTGTTGAAACATCAGTCTAGCCATCAGATTTCCGTTGATCTTTTAAGATACAGCATCTTGCTTCTCTAGGGTTTGCGTTCGTGTAATATGAATGGTAGACTGATTGATGTTCACAATAGTTTGTAATTCAGTAGACTAGGCTTTAAATTTTCAATTTCAGAAAAAGTTACATATTTTGATGTTAATATTCTTGTATTTGTTTTCTTCTTTCCCATAATTAAAATAATAACTAGGTAGTTTTTGATACCATGTGGAGATTAATTTTTGCCTCAGTTTCTCTGCTGTATTGCTTGCCAGAGATCATCAGTAGGGAAAAAAATGTCTTTAAAAGCAAATGCTTTAAATTTTTAAACCCAATATTTAATGTACTTATATGACACTTCTTTTAGGGTTTAGATAGGTTAATAATGCAAAAATGATATTTAAATTAATCTCCCATATAATTAAACTATCAAATTTACCTGATAAGTTAGTTGTTAAGTTTGTAGGCATTTCTACTATCTTATTAAATTCATAGCTTTGAACTGTATGATTAAGTTATAATATTCTGAAGTACAAAAATCCCAAGCACACAGGATAAAGGAATTAGTCTAAAGGTTACTATTGTGCTTTGACCAATAGTAACCCTTGTCAGCTTTCCAAGCACAACATTTGAAAAGTGCCAGTGACTCCCTCTAGTGGACATAGAGCATGCTTATTTTCTTTGATTTGGTTGTTGTGTGTGTGTGTGTGTGTGTTGTGATTTTACTGTTTGCATTTTATAATATTCTAATATAATAAAGGTATGGTCTCATTGCTGTGATATTTAAAGGTAAACTTTGTTTTATATATATAATATTTCTAGTGTGTCCTTAGCCAAATGACATTTTACATCTGTGTAAAGCATGTTCAGGAATACTCCTTGGGAACTCTGTCAAACTTGAGAAAAAAGAGGGTTTTTTGTTTTGTTTTGTTTTTGTAGAACAGTGAAAAGGGGGAATATTAAAGCAAATATTTTGAAAAGGAAAGACATTCCTATAGTAACTTTGAATGTCAGGTTGGCAGTCTTAGGTAGAATTTGGTGTTTTTAAAATATTCTTGAGTAGGTGGCTAAAGGTTGTGAGTTCAGCTTCTTCCATGTGGGAGAATGAGATTAAGAAAAAGACCAGCATTCTTTCAAGGATTAGCCCTAAAACTATACTAATAAATATAACACTGAGTTGTGATTATGATTTTTCCCCATTTCCATCTACCTCTACTGTACTCTGCCCTCAAGAAACAGATATTTTAAATTAATAGCGTTGCTTTGTCATATTCAAAATAATTACTGTTCCTTTAGGGTTATTACTGGTTTCTCTGACAAAGATTTTCTTTTCATATTAATTGAGCACTGCGCATGTGTATTAAAGTGACAGTCTAGCTATTTGTTTAGTATGTGACTGTTCTTGATACTCTACAGCTCTCATTTTTTTTGTTAAAACTATTGCAGTTACATATCTAGAGAGCAATGAATCTTCTTTGATATTTACATTGAATAACAATGAAATTGGAATTTGTTTACTGAATTTTCTTTTTTCTTGGACTGATTTCCATAATTTATTATGGACTTTATTTAATGGAAACTATGAGAGTTAAAACAGATACTCTGTTCACAGTGAGCATCCATTTATGCATGTGTTTGTGTGTATGTGTGTGTGTGCATATTGTTATTGTTGTTTTATGAAATACATGCAAGATGCTGTCTCATTGGAAAGGAAGGAAAAGGAAGTTAGAGGAGATAAGGAAGGAAAGTATAGGAAAAGAAATTTAGTGACTGCAATTAAAAAACAATATAGCTATTGTTCTGTTTTCAGTACTTATCTCTAAGTATTAGTGTTTGAAAAACCTATATGATATTCCTCCATTCAAACAAAGTACAGCTATTAAATATAAATACTTGTCTAAAACCATAATAGTATAATATGATGTTCCAACAAAGGATATGATACAGATGCCTGGATTTTTCAACAAAGCATTTGATTTATTGTAATTTATTTTATAGTAGATTTATTCATTCTGTTTGATTGTGTATGAGTGATTTGTCTGCATGTAAGTATGTGTGCTGCATGTGTGCCTGGTGCCCATGGAGATCAGAAGCAAGTATGTAATTGCCTAAGACTTAAGTTACAGAGGGTTGTAAGCCACTAGGTATGTGCTGAGAGTCAACCTGGGTCTTCTGCAAAAGCAAAAGCAACAAGTGCTCTTAACCACTAAGCCAACTCTCCAGATATGATTCACTGTAAATGGATCCAAAACCTTCAGTTTCAGGGACTTGGACAATTTTCAAATAGCTGACGTCTTTGACGATATTACTAGTAGTGCATTTGGTTGAGAATAGAATATAAAATGGATGTTCTGCAAGGTATCCAGCTCATTAAAATGGAGGGGGGAATATATCATGATAGTGCTGGGACTATACACAAACACCTAGGAGTCCCATTTACCCTCCATGACTCCATGACATAATGGACTAACAAAGTTGAACTGTCAAGATAACTAAAAAAATGAACATTTACAATTGGCTTTCATAAAGATCAAAGTCAAATAGCAATTTGTAAATAAAAGCTATTATAATTTGATGCTAAGTCTATAATTATATAGTAATAAGAATGGTTTAAAATATAGAGATAGGTGCTGGAGAGATGGCTCATCCGATAAGAGAACATACTGTACTTCCAGAGGACCTGAGTTCAGTTACCAGCACCCTTGAGAGGCAACGCACAATCACCTCTCGAGGAGATTGGAAGCCTCTGGCCTTCGTGGGTACCTGAGCTCATGTGCACGTACCCAAACAAGCACATACACTTAAAAATAATACAAAATCTTTTTTAAAAACAACAAGCCAGGCAGTAGTGGCGCTTGCCTTTAGATCCAGCACTTGGGAGGCAGAGGCAAGTGAATCTCTGTGAGTTGAGGCCAGCCTGGTCTATAGAGTAAGTTCCAGGACAGCCAGAACTGTTACACAGAGAAACCCTATCTTGAAAAACCAAAAAAAGGGAGAGGAGGAAGGAGAGAGAGAGAGAAGATGCAAGCTGCTCACTGGAGCAGTATATTTAAGCTGTGTTGGGGTAAATGGCTTGCCTCTGAAGAACAAAAGTATATTAACAGTTTCTCAAACACAACTTTTTCAGATTCCTCATGGAAACCCTTCCCCAGTTTCTGCTGACCACTATTCTCCTTCCTTATGAATTTGACCATCAGATCCTGTTATTTAATAACATGTTAGCCTGCTAGTGTACCATGTAACATTCTAAATTAAAATATCAACAGAATTGAAAGGTATTGTTTGCATCAATAGATTGGCTATATCTTATGTAAATCCGAATTGGTAATTACTGTTATAATAACCTTACTGATTTTTGCATCCTCTTAAATATTTCTATTTAATTTTTTTTCATGTAGACTTTGCTTTCTTTTTTAGACTGAATCAGGATATGGATCTGAGTCCAGCTTACGTAGACATGGCTCAATGGTGTCACTGGTGTCTGGAGCGAGTGGCTATTCTGCTACATCCACATCTTCATTCAAGGTTTGTGATTGCGATGCTCTAAGGTGATGTCATGTGAGTTTAATATTGGATATTGTGGGTACAATATCGTGTGTGTGTGTGTGTGTGTGTGTGTGTGTGTGTGTGTGTGTGTGTGTGTGTGTAACAATAGGCATATGGAACTCAGAGGACAATTAGTAGGATTGGTTCTGTACTTTGACCATGTGGCTCCCAGGAGTTAAACTCCAGTTGTCAGGCTTGGCAGTAGGTGCCTTTATCCTCTGAGTCATCTGAATAGCTCTTGGGAGGTTTTTAAAAGAACTTTCCCATAATGTAATTGACTTGAAGTTGTTATAAAGTAAGTTTGTAAGGGATGAAATCATGGTACACACAAATATAAAATGAACACATGTGAGATTTTATTATCTTCATTCATTAATGAGGTAAGGTACAATTTTACAGATTGGTTCAAAGGAGAATCTGGAAAATATTAAAATGATTTACTGATGTAAAACTGATCAGCATCTGCAGATTAATAGTCAATGCCCTGAGGAATGTGGTTCATTGGTAGAGCACTTGGCTAACATGGAAAATTCCTGGAGTTAATCACCAGCTATGTAACAAAGATCAGTGTTTCTACACAAGTTACTTTGTGTCTCTTGAGACAAAAATCACATCACACTATTTGATTTTCTAATAAAAGATTTGTAAAATAACTCATATGCAATGAAAAGGAAAAACTTGTGCAGTCTGATACCATCTTCCTCTCGGGTTCCTTTGAAAACACTCATTAATACTGTTAAACTCCATCCAGTAATAGTGCATTTGCCCATTTCAGAGTCTGTCTGTATCTCTTCACAGTGCTTTATATGAGCAGATTATCAGGCAGTATTGCTTTTCTATTATCTATGGGTCTTTCAGTGTCAGACCACTAGTTTAATCTCTTCAAGACTAGGAATATTACTTTGAAATTCATATTCATAGCTCTGATTATCTCATTCCATCAGTGTTATGATGGCAACCTAAAATGTGACTAAATATCATAGGGCCAACAGTCCAGGTTTGCTTTACTTGACTAACACACCTCCCTTTTGTGTTTTGCAGAAAGGACACAGTTTACGTGAGAAATTGGCTGAAATGGAAACTTTTAGAGACATCTTATGTAGACAAGTTGATACTCTCCAAAAGTATTTTGATGTCTGTGCTGATGCTGTATCCAAGGATGAACTTCAAAGGGATAAAGGTTTATTAAACTATTACCACTATTTTTACTTAGAGAATTAATAGATTTAAAGCCTCTAGATTTTTTTACTTATTTTTTATTGGGGATATTATTATTATTATTATTAATGCTTGTTTTTAGAAGACAGGATTTCTTTGTGTAGCCTTGGCTGTCCTAGAACTCTGTAGACCTTGAACTCGTAGAGATCTTCCTGCCTCTGCCTCCTACGTGCTGAAATAAAAGGCTTGTGTGCCACCACCAATTTAATTAGCTTTTAAACTGGGGCTAAAAGTTGTTTCCCCCTTTGTTAGTGCTGAAGATATTGTTGCTATCAACATGTATTCAGTTGTTCTCTTAATTTGCTCTGAAAGTGAACATGACCTCGCCAGCAGTATTAGCACCTAGCACTGAGTTCACCCCTTGTAGAAATGCATTGCTGGTCATGGCTGAATTTCTTGGCCTTATGAAATGTGTTAGACCTGAAATTCTTTTTGTCTTCTTTGGTTTTCTTTTTTGTTGTTGCTGTTTGTCTGTTTGTTTCCTTTAGCTATCTTTTGTACTAAAATTTTTTACTATGTTATTTTTTTCCTTTGGTTATGTTTTAGCTCTAACTGTTACTTTGGTGGCTACGTCAGGGATTATGATTTGTATATGTAACCTACCACAAGTCTGCCTTCTGAGTAATAGCACTTTGTGTATAATAACCAAAGCTTCCAGTACTGTATTTTCATTTTGCCCTACTACTGAGGCAAGACTTCCTGAGTTTTCTAGTCAACCCCCTATAAACTATGGTGTTTTCCATTTTGCACTGAGAGAACAATTAACTTTCCTTATCCTCCCACATAAGGTGTGGTTTCTCCTGCTTTCAGTAGTCTCCTCTTTTGCAAGTACTCTCTGTCAGTCTGCTGAGTACTCAAAAGAAGCACCTGCTGATTTCTGGCATCTCTGTGCAGTCCTCTCCTTGCTTCTCATCCCATCTTGTCTTTGTTGTGCTGTCTGTGTTGTCTTAGCTGTATCTCATCTCAGCAGTCTACCAGGTTTCCTATCTTGAATGCACAGATAGATGGAGCAATCATGGAGCTTATAGCATCTGTTTCCAACCCTCCTGTATCACCTCTTATTGTTATCTAAGAACAGGTGTTCATTGTCTCATAAATTCTGTCCAGGTTTTAGGATTTATGGTAAAGAATAAATTCAGGCCCTTCATTCATGTTAACCAGAAACAGAAATCTTGTCCATTAGCTACAGTCCCAGCCCATTGTTATATTTTAAATAGCTCAGGAAGGGACCTGTTACAAATGATGCTACAGAGAGTGACTGAGAAAAATATGACATTGACCTCTGACCTCCTCAAACACACAGGCTCAGAAGCAGAGTGCTTGCCTAGTATGAATGAGACCAGGTTCAATACCTGTAGGAAAAAATGGAATGGGATGAAAATAGTAATAACTTCAAGGCTACTTAATTTAGTGAAAACTAAATACTTTTAGAAGAATATGGCTTTCTGTTCCTGGGCAAGATGAATAAAGGGGACTAAGGTTATTCTCTACCATAAATCTTTAAAAGTGGGCAAAATCTGTGAGAAAATGAACACTGTTTATGAGATAATAGTAGAAGACACACATATAGGTGTATGCACATAGACTGTATCACAGACTCTGAAGAGTTCTTTTAAGTGCTTAAAAGATCTTATTCAGGAGACAAGACGTCACTGTTTGCAAGAGTAACTTTTGTTTTCATTATATAAATGAGCCTAAAAAACAAATAGTTGAAAATCCCTATTTGGTGCTAGTAAGTGATTGGGTGGAGAATATTGAATTTAAGAAACATTGGAATTTTGTCTAAAATCAATTTCCCATCAGTAATTTAAAAAATTACTATTTAAGCAAGAATACACATTGAAATTAATCTTTTTTAAAATTACTTGCAGATGATTGTAATGTTAATTAGAATGGTAAAAGACCAAAAGTTGAAGAAGCTCTGACAAATCATTCTAGTAATCTGAGAGTCAGTGAATGAGCCTCTGGGTCAAGCGTGAAGAATAGAGAGAAACTCATTGCAAGGGATTGTCCTCATGATTACTTCTGATATTGTTTTATAGTATTACCGTGAAGTCTTTAGGTATTTGATACTAATTATGTATGTTACAATTTTATTATATATACATATATATCATGTATGTGTAAGTGTTAACTATCCCAAAAGTTAAACAAAGTTAAAAGTACTGAAGATTGAATGGTTTAAGTTTTATTTTCTCACATTTGTGGAAGCAAAGTGTTGACAGTGTTGACTACTCCTAAGGGGGATGAGTTAAAGTCCCATTCTAGTAATGTTGCTAGCACATAATTAGCACTGTCTTCCTGCTATCTCATCATCTCTGCACATGTGTATTTCCAGAGAGCCTCTTATGATGACACCAGTAGGTTAGGCTCCCACTGATGACCTCATTTTTATGCAATTGCCCTAAACAGTCACATTGAGGTACTGGCAACAGACTTCCAACAAAGAAATGACAGTAGTTGGAGAGAAATGTTTAATTCACTGGTATCTTAGAAATAGTTGGGTACTGAAAAAGTTGCTCAATGATTATTTGAATCATATAGACAATCTTAAGAAAAAAATAATTTATCATACTGCCGTGAACCCAGTGTATCAGAAAGAACTGGACACATTTTGTCTTCCCATGATGTCATCATTTAAGTTCATGAGCCGCATTACTGCTAATTCATCTGATTTCATTGATAGCTGGCTCTCACCACTCTAGAGGTGGTGGGACATGAGTGAATGGAGCCAATAAATTAGAGGAACTAAAGTCTCATGAAGTAGCCAACTTTATGCAGAGCATCAGACAATTTGTGTTCTGAGAGTTGAGAGGTCACCTGAGTAATGTTATCATGAGTTCCAGCTGTAGACAATCACAAGGACAAGCCATTCATGTGGCAAAATGCATGTTTCTCTATGGAGCTGCACAAAGGACACTTTAAACATTTAATAGCAAAAATAAAGGCCGGGCGGTGGTGGCGCGCGCCTTTAATCCCAGCACTCGGGAGGCAGAGGCAGGCGCATCTCTGTGTGTTCGAGGCCAGCCTGGTCTACAAAGTGAGTTCCAGGACAGCCTCCAAAGCTACAGAGAAACCCTGTCTCGAAAAACCAAAAAAAAAAAAAAAAATCAACAAGCAATAATGAGTAGTCTGAAGTAAACTCACTTTTATCCACTGTACTTGGGAGGGGCACAAAAGCACATTCCGAGAACAGTTCTGTGTTTTGAAGAAACTGAGGTCTCATGACTTTTGTCATGTTTGCCTGCAGTTTTCTCACAAGCGCTCAGAATTCTCCTCATAGGATTTCATTCATGGACTATGCTCCAACATAAGCCATTTGTGATCACAAGCTTTATTCTAATCTTAACTGCTAACATTTTCTTAGAACACAGACCCAATATATATGGTTGTATGTGTGTATGTGTATATATTTATGTATTTAGGTTATAGAATGACTACCAGAAATCATAGAATGCCTCAGAATTCAAGGGTGCCTTACTAAATAAAGGTAAAGGCAGAGACCAGTTATAGATACAAAGAAAGTCACTGTAAGTAGTTAGGTAAGATACTTATGGAACCCAACTAGAGAACTACTGAAAGCCCTCAAAGCTAAGCCAACTGTTGGGCTGAGCTGTAGAGCTGAAATATTTGTATAGCTGTAGGACTGAGTTAAAGGACCAGTTCCAGGTGGTTCAATCTGGACAAAGGCAAAGAGTTTGAGTAGGCTGAAGGAGGAACCGTGCTCAACAGAGAAGTCTCTCAGACACTTGGGAATTCTCTGCCTGTTGGTCTTTTAACCATGCTTCAGGTGGTCAGGTAACTTCATCTGGCTCATCACTATCAGTATCATAGTAGTAGCTGTCTTTTTTATGGAGTCCGGATGAAGTTGTTGCACCTTTCATTGGTCTAGTGTGTTTGATAAGTTCATGGGCCTGGTTTTTCTTTGTGTACAATCTGATTCTAGTCTGCTTTTGATGTTTGTAGGTAGTACCGTTTTATTTGTAAGTATAAGGTTTAATCCATGTGTTTCTCATTGTTTTGTGGTACAGATGGTGGTATCTACATACACAGTTGAGATGCAGAATCATTCTGCATTTGTGCTCCAAATGGAGCATTATATTCTTTGTTTCTCAGATGACTCTGCATAGTTTTGTTTTGTTTAATAAAAGTAGAGGGTAGGTTGTTGTAAACAAGCTTTCAGAAGGCCATAAGGAAAGGCCACAAAAAGGAAAACATAGTGGCCATTTGAAGTTTCCAAGAAAAACCATCCTTGAAATCATGAGACTAGATAATGTCTAGAACAAATGTACAAAATTTCGGTTGTTGTAGGAAGTACTAGGTAGGGGAGTAGCTAATAAACTGTTAATTTGCATGGCAAATGAAATAAAGATCTTAAAACAAAAGGTACTTGAAGGTCATCATTGTAACATTTGCCAGAGAACTAACTTTAGAATAGTCGCATTGTGACTTTACTAGCTAGCACACATGTTATCTGAGAACAAAGATACAAGGTAAATTAATGAGTTTTCATTTATTTGGTAACATATATACTTGTGTAAAGTCAATGTAAAACCTAAAACTTTAGGATTTTTTTCATATTAATACCTTCTATGAAGAGCAGTATTGGCAACAGTGTACCATATTAATGAAATTCTTAGAATTTACCATATAAATTATCAGTAAGCAGGTAAAGATTAATAGAATCTGAGAACACATTTAATCTTGACATAAAAGTATATTGAAGACTTAGAAGGATAAAAATAAAAATATCAGATAGTAATATCATTTGACTATATAGAAATCGATATACAATGCTACTCAATAATAGTGGCTTATGATTGAAAATATGAGTACCAAAAATTTTATGTGTGAATAAAGTGTTTTTCATTCTGATTCTTACCCTTGGTGAAGAAAGATTAAAACAGTCTCTTTCTGTGAGATGGTTTCTTATAGAACCAAAAATACTCCTGCAATAAGGAAACAGACCATTTGTAAGATAATAAAGAGGATTCCTTCTGTAGAAAAGTCCTCAAAAGATGATACAGGGTAAATATCCCTGTCAACAAAGCTTCTTACCAGGGCCCAGGAGATGGCTCTCAGTTGGTAAAGTCATTGCTTCACAAGCATCTGCCTGAGTTGGGGCTCAACAGCCGTGTAAAAAGCCAAGCCAAAGAGATTCAAGTACATGCAGAGTTGTGTGTGTATCTGTATGCCTAATCCATAGAGGGTAGAGACAGATGGGTCCCTTGAACTCATTGGCCAGCCAGTCTGGCTAACCTGTAAGTGCTTGGTTCAGTGAGAAACCTTGTCTGAAAAGATAAGGGAGAAAGCAATAGTGGAAGACATGTGACATTTACCTCTGGCCTCCACACTCATACCAGCATGTACACATGCACATGTGTGTGTTTGCTCACAAATACACACGCACAATAAAATGCTTGATATCAGAAGTATTTGGGGCTTCTTTTAAATTGTAAAATATATGTATAGATAAAGTGAGAAGTCTTTGGAAGAGGATCCTAGATTGGACAGAAAATTTATGTTGTATATATACTTTATACAGATAATATAAAGATAATTTTATGTAATATTTTTAGGATACATGGGGTCAGGAACTTTCGACTTGTTGCGTCTTGTTAGCACTCACTAAGTTTTGTATTTTGGAGGATTTAGGATTTTAAGTATTCATATTAAAAATGTAAAATAAAGAGGCCATGACAAAGGGTAGAGCAGGGGGATCATGAGTCAGTGCTGGTCTTGTCTCAAAACTAAAGTCATAAAATGACCCTGGTGAAGGTAGAAGGTGATAGGAAGGCAGCCTTAGGGTTTCTATTGCTGTGAAGAGACACCATGACCGCACAACTCTTATAAAGAAAAACTTTTAATGAGGTGGCTCACTTGCAAGTTCAGAGATTCAGTTCATTTCATCATGATGGAACATGGCAGCACACAGGCAGACATAATGCTGGAGAAGGAACTGAGAGTCCTACATCTTACAGGCAACAGGAAATGGTCTGAGACAAACTTGGCAGTATCTTGAGCATATATGAAACATCAAAACCCATCTCCACAGTGATACACTTCCTCCAACAAGACCACACCTACTCCACAAGGCCACACCTTCTAATAGTGTCACTCCTTTTGGGGGCCGTTTTCTTTTAAACCACAAAGACTAAAGGGTAAAATAAAGTATAACTCAATAAACATCTTTTCCACAGATGACAATACATTTTTAAAGTAACATATTTAATATCATTCCACAACATGGTTATTAAGCATATCCTTATAACCAGTAATAGCACAAAAGATAAGAGTTTATTCTCAATTGAACATAAGAATAAACCAATTTTCATTGTAATATCCTTAAATATTTTTTATTTAGTGGTAGAAGATGATGAAGATGACTTCCCTACAACTCGTTCTGATGGAGACTTCTTGCACAATACCAATGGTAATAAGGAAAAATGTAAGTAACACCTTTTAACACTTAATTGGATGGAATATATTTTGTGAGATTATATAGTACCTATATGTAAGAATAATTTCTGAGTAATTTTTAGAAGCAATGGAATTCTTAGAATCCAAAGCTAAAATATCTTTGTAGAAAAGCCATGTAGGTAAAATATACATCCTGGTATCATGTAATAATGGCTTACTGTCTAGCAAAGGCTCATTCTAAATTCCAAATATTTACCTCATTTCATTAGTATTGGCAAAGTTAGTTGCTGGTACTGAAAGATTTTATTCTTATGGGTTGGAAAGTACTGTTATGGAGTTTGACTTCAATGTTTCATTTGAATGTCACTTCTCTGTTTAATGTCTTGTTCTCCACTTGATAAACTGGTGTTGAAACTCTTTGATGAGTTATTAGAGGAAACTTAAGTACAAGTTTTTCATTTCTATGAAGTGTAAATTGTACTCTGCTTTGACATCTACCTAAGGAAAAGCCAAAGTGGACTTCTAGTCTATTAAGATAAATGAAAATTCTGTGAAAATCTAATCTAAGTATTTATTTTTGCTAAAATTGTAAAAGAATATAAAGGAAAATCTATGAGTAGCTTATTTTCTAGTTGTTTTTTAAGCTGTTTTGTTTATGGAAGTAATTTTCTGTTTTATAGATCATACTAGAATATCCCATTATTGATGCTAAAGTTTTGTGTTTCTCTTCCTATCTTTCCCTTCTTCCTCAGTTCTTATTTCGTTATGATTCCCTCTTTACAACATACTGCCCACTTCTTGTGTAAAGGTCCAACTTAATATTAACTTACTATAAAAATTGTCCTTGTAATTTAAAATTAGATTCTAAAACCTATCAAATCATCCAGTATCTCTATAGTATTGGAGTTTTGGAAGTACTGAAGTTTGAGATGTTTCTTTGGGTTATATTTTTATGTCACAGTGAATAATATGCTATAATAGAAAAGGTGCCTTATTTGAATGCTGAAGAATCATTAAAAGAAATTTTAAAGCTGTCAGACTAATGGTTCATCCCATATATGCTCAGCTATGTCACATGCTTTCCCAAAAGAAAATAGGTCATTTTCTTTAGAAGTAGGAATTTATAGATTCAGTAATATTACATGAAGGAGTAGAGCCAAAGGTAATTGTATTGTGCTATCAAGAAAATAATTAATGGAGCTGGCAAGATGGCCCCTGTCTTAGTTAGGGTTTCCTTTTTGGTTTTTTCGAGATAGGGTTTCTCTGTGTAGCTTTGGAGCCTGTCCTGGCACTTGCTTTGTAGACCAGGCTGGTCTCGAACTCACAGATCTGCCTGCTTCTGCCACCCAAGTGCTGGGATTAAAGGCATGTGCCACCAATGCCAGGCTTAGTTAGGGTTTCTATTGCTGCCATGAAACACCAAAACCAAAATGCAAGTTGGGAAGGAAAGGGCTTATTAGGCTTGACACCTCCACTGTTGATCATCTAAGAAGTCAAGAAAGTAGCTCAAACAGGGCAGGAACCTGGTGGTAGGAGCTGATGCAAAAGCCAAGGAGAAGTTCTGCTTTCTGACTTGTTCCACCTGCTCAGTCTCTCTCTCTCTCTCTCTCTCTCTCTCTCTCTCTCTCTCTCTCTCTCTCTCTCTCTCCTTTCTTTTTTTTATGCATTGTTTTTGCCTTCATGTATGTCTATTTGAGGGTGAGGGTGTAGATTTATTTAAGATTCCTAGTTGCTGTATGTGTGTGTCAGAAGTAGGCTTCTTATTGCTGAGTGATGTTCCATTGTATGGATACACTGTGATGTGTTTATCCATTGATGAACAATTGGATTGTTTATGTTTGGGGATATTATAAATAAAGCTACTGTAAACATTCAAACAAAGGCCTTTATGGGCATATGTTTCATTTCTTAGATGTAAATGCCTGTGCATAGAATTTCACAATTATATGGTAGATGCATTTTTAACTTTTAGGATGTGCAAAGTTCCTCTTGTGGTTTTTATTTGCATTTCTCTGGGAAGTAATAATCTTATGTGCTTACTTGCAGTCTCTTACTTCTTTGTTGAAATGTAATCACAGCTTTTGTTCTTTGCTCCACCTACTTTTTTCTCTCAGTGTTGGGCATCAAACTCAGAGCTTCGTTCATATAGCTACGTTCCAGTCCTAGCCCCCAGTCTTTGTGGATTATTTTGAGTTTTTTAATTGTTTATTTACTCAATGTACTGTATTTTTAGGTTCCTTGATATGTTGTAGATATAAGTCCATAATTTAGGTATGCCATTCATCTCATCTTTTTGCAGTTTATCTTTTTAACGATGTCTTCAAGAGCAGCAATTTTAAATTTTGATTGACTACTTTATAGTTTTGCCCTTTAGCCTTATTATCATAACTATAAACAAGTCTTTTAAGTCAGAGTGTCATAATTTCTTTGTAAATGTTCTAGCTGAATGACTACATATTAGCTGTAGAATAAGATATTTCCCCTTTTTGTATCTTAGTATTATTTAAGATCATTTAATACAATGGCTAACCATGATTTAAAATTGTAAAGGTAACATAAAAGTAATTTAATATTTTTCTGGTCTTGGACTTAAATATTTTGAATTTCAAATTATTTTGTTAAATTCTACAATTAATTTGGGTATAGTTTTAAAATTGTAGATTTTTCTAAAATGTAATATATCTCAACATAATTAAGTACCTCTATGCTCAGACATGTCCGAATGTCATTGTGAGTATCACTCTTCCTACTGGACTCTCGAGGTACAGCACAGCAAATGGGTTCAGGAGTACAATCTAGAAAATGCCTCAAAGCTTTGCTCACAGCACAGTAGGGTTTTAAATGACGGTCCACAGGAAGAAAGGTACAATCCAAAACCTTATTCTGATTGCTAGTTTTATAAGTACTTTCTAATCTTAAATGTGGTGAGATCATTTCATTTGAATGATTTTCTGTGAATAACTTTCTTTTTCAGTATTTCCACATGTAACCCCCAAAGGAATTAATGGTATAGACTTTAAAGGGGAAGCGATAACTTTTAAAGCAACTACTGCTGGAATCCTTGCTACACTTTCTCATTGTATTGAATTAATGGTAAAACGGGAAGAGAGCTGGCAAAAAAGACATGATAAGGTAAGACTATAATTTCTCTTCATTTTAAAAATAATATTTTAAACTCTGCGTGTTGATTGAATTTCTGAGGGGAAGGACCTCTGGCTGCATAAAAGTATCAGGGCCTTTTATTTTGCCACTTGATCAGAATCCTCAACTCATTATTTACCAATCATTTGTTCAGTTGTAATGTAACATGTTTTCTTGATTATATTTAATATAAAAATTATTTAAATACTACTTATGACTACTTGGTTTTTACATACATTTTTATTACTCTCTTTTAGTATATAAAGTTTGAGTCTGTATTTAAGTTAGGTGAGCTAACTTGAAGAGTGATTTATAAAGTTAAATATTTACTTATTATATTCATAGCCATTATGTTTTCTCTGGTCACTGTGATATCATTTAACATACATTATATTTTTCAAATATTTGTCTCATGCTCCATTTTCCCACCTCCATTTAATCATCAGCATTGATGAAAATGGTGTAACACGAATTTCTAGCTTTTTTTTTTATTTTATTTTCCAGTTTAAATTTAGATAAGAAACGAGGTTGCTTCACAAGTCAGTTCCAGGTCCCTCTCCCATTCCCTCCCCCCCTCCCGTGCCCTCCCCCCAAACCCCCCCCCCGTTATCCCCTCATTCCCCCAGGGAGGGTGAGGCCCTCCATGGGGGTGTCCATAGTCTGTCATTTCATATAGGGCAGGGCCTAGACCCTTCCCCAAGAGTTCAGGGTGAGAGTGCACCTCACCTTGTTCTATGGGAGTCCAAAGTCCGTGTGTATACTTGGGATGGGTACTGATCTGCTGCCCAAGGCTCAATAGATTCCCTAGGCCTCCTCACTGACACCCAGATTCAGGGGGTCTTGATCAGTCCCATGCTGGATTCCCAGGCTGATGCTGGTCAGCTGTTTCTGGGGGTTAAACCAGCCCAGTCTTAATCCCTTTGATCATCAGTCCTCCCTCTCTGTTACTGGCTTTCTTGAGTTCAGCTCAGTACTTAACCAAGGGAGTCTGCCTCTTCTTTGATCAGCCACTAAATGAAGTTTCTGTTTCCCAGACTCTCTGGCCATAGGATTGTAGGCTGGCACTCCCCAGATCTATGTCTAAAATCCATATATGAGAGAGTACATGCCCTGTTTCTCTTTTTGTGACTGGGTTACCTCACTCAGGATGGTTTCTTCTAGTGTCATCCATTTGCCTGCGAATCTCATGATTCCATTATTTTTTTCTGCTGAATAGTACTCCATTGTGTAGATGTACCACATTTTCTCTATCCACTCTTCGGGTGAGGGACATCTAGGTTGCTTCCAAGTTCTGGCTATTACAAATAAAGCTGCTATGAACATAGTGGAACAGACATCTTTGTTGTATGAATGGGCATCTTTTGGATATATGCCTAAGAGTGGAGTTGCTGGGTCTTGTGGTAGGTTTATTCCCATTTTTCTGAGGAATCTCCACACTGATTTCCAAAGTGGCTGAACCAGTTGGCACTCCCACCAGCAATGGAGGAGTGTCCCCCTTTCACCACATCCTCTCCAGCATAAATTGTCATTGGTGTTTTTGATTTTAGCCATTCTGACAGGAGTAAGATGGTATCTCACTCAGAGTTGTTTTGATTTGCATTTCCCGGATGGCTAAGGATGTTGAGCACTTTCTCAAGTGCCTCTCAGCCATTTTAGATTCCTCTATTGAAAACTCTCTATTTAGTTCTGCAGCCCACTTTTTAATAGGGTCCTTTGGTATTTTGGAAACTTGCTTCTTGAGTTCTTTGTAAATTTTGGAGATCAACCCTCTGTCAGATTAGTGAATATTTTTTCCCATTCTGTGGGCTGCCTTTTTGTCTTGCTGACTGTGTCCTTTGCCTTACAGAAGCTTCTCAGTTTCAGTAGGTCCCATTTATTAATTGTTGATCTCACTGTCTGTGCTACTGGTCTTATGTTCAGGAAGTTGTCTCCTGTACCAATTCGTTCAAGGGTACCACCCACTTTCTCTTCTAAGAGGTTCAGTGTGGCTGGATTTATGTTGAGGTCTTTGATCCATTTGGGCTTGAGTTTTGTGCATGGCAATAAACATGGATCGATCCGCATTCTTCTACATGCCAGTCTCCAATTATGCCAGCACCATTTGTTGAAGATGCTTTCTTTATTCCATTGTATATTTTTAGCTTCTTTGTCAAAGATCAGATGTTCGTACGTGTGTGGGTTAATACCCGGGTTTTCAATTCGATTCCATTGGTCTACCTGTCTATTTTTGTGCCAATACCAAGCTGTTTTCAGGACTATAGCTCTGTAATAGAGCTTGAGGTCAGGGATGGTGATGCCTCCGGACGTTGCCTTGTTGAACAGGGTTGCTTTTGCTATCATGCGTCTTTTGTTTTTCCATACAAAATTGATTATTGTTCTTTCAAGGTCTGTGAAGAATTGTGCTGGGATTTTAATGGGGATTGCATTGAATCTGTAGATTGCTTTTGGCAGGATTGCCATTTTTACTACATTGATCCTACCTATCCAAGAGCATGGGAGATCTTTCCATTTTCTGAGGGCTTCTTTAATTTCTTTCTTTAAAGATTCAAAGTTCTTACGATACAGGTCTTTTACTTGTTTGGTTAGCGTTACCCCAAGGTATTTTATGTTGTTTGTGGCAATTGTAAAGGGTGATGTTTCTCTGATTTCTCTTTCAGCCCTTTTATCATCTGTATATAATAGGGCTACTGATTTTCTTGAGTTGATCTTGTAGCCTGCCACTTTGCTGAAGGTGTTAATCAGCTGTAAGAGTTCCCTGGTAGAGTTCTTTGGGTCATTGATGTAAACTATCATATCGTCTGCAAACAGTGAAAGTTTGACCTCTTCCTTCCCAATTTGTATCCCCTTGATCCCCCTTTGTTGTTGTATGGCAATGGCTAGAACTTCTAGTACCATGTTGAAAAGGTATGGAGAGAGTGGACAGCCTTGTTTTGTTCCTGATTTTAGAGGAATTGCGTTGAGTTTCTGTCCATTTAGTTTGATGTTGGCTGTTGGTTTACTGTATATAGCTTTTATTATGTTTAAGTATGTCCCTGTTATCCCAGATCTCTCCAAGACCTTTATCATGAAGGGGTGTTGGATTTTGTCAAAGGCTTTTTCAGCATCTAGTGAGATGATCATGTGATTTTTGTTTTTCAGCTTGTTTATATGGTGAATTACATTGATGGATTTTCGTATGTTGAACCATCCCTGCATCCCTGGGATGAAACCTACTTGATCGTGGTGAATGATTGTTTTGATGTGTTCTTGGATCCGATTTGCCAGTATTTTATTGAGTATTTTTGCATCAATGTTCATGAGGGATATTGGTCTGAAGTTCTCTTTCTTAGTTGTATCTTTGTGTGGCTTGGGGATCAAGGTTATTGAAGCCTCATAGAATGAGTTTGGCAAAGACCCTTCTGCTTCTATTGTGTGGAACACTTTGAGAAGAATTGGTATAAGCTGTTCTTTGAATTTCTGGTAGAATTCAGCACTGAGGCCATCTGGACCTGGACTTTTTTGGTTGGGAGACTTTTGATGACAAAAGCTTCTATTTCCATAGGGGTTATAGGTCTATTTAAGTTGCTTATCTGTTCTTGATTTAGTTTTGGCAAATGATAGCTGTCCAGGAAGTCATCCATTTCCTTTAAATTTTCGAATTTTGTGGAGTACAGGTTTTCAAAGTATGACCTAATGATTCTCTGGATTTCCTCAGAGTCTGTTGTTATGTCCCCCTTTTCATTTCTGATTTTGTTAATTTGCATGTTCACTCTCTGCTGTTTGGTAAGTTTGGACAAAGGTTTGTCTATCTTGTTGATTTTCTCAAAGAACCAACTCTTCGTTGCATTGATTCTTTGTATTGTTTTCCTGGTTTCTACTTTATTGATTTCAGCCCTCGAATTTCTAGCTTTAATGTGAACTATGACACACTGAATTTTCTTAGTAGGGAAACTTCTGTTTTAAAATCTAACATTTGTAAAATAACCAAGTGCTAAACTTCACATACCTTAGAAAATCTAGATCTGGCTCACACCATCCTTGTGTGAGTCCTTGACTCAGTTCCTTCTGAAAGGCTCTAGGCAGCAAAGCTAATGCAGATGTCCCTGCTCTGGGTATGTCTGCTCTAGATGCCAGGCTGTCAGTCAGAGTCACGTTCATCAGAAACATACTGTTTACAGTGTTTGAAGCTCTTTCCGTTTGAGCAAGACACTAAGAAAAGCAACACTTCTATGATGCAGGATTGAAACAGCACTGTGTGTTAAAAGAGTTCTCGTGTCTTAGAAGACAAGAGAGCTGTTCAGAGTTCTCAAGCACAGGCTAGAACTATCAGTATGCAAACCTTTTCCCGATTCACATGTTCCAAGATCCCATGGATGTAAAATCAAATTACTTATGTACATATTTTTATAGATTCATGCCTATGGTAAAATTTAATTTATAAATTAGGTCCAATAAAAATGGAATCAGTATTGGTAATTCATGGGAAGTTACTTATCAGTAAATATCTTTTAGGAAATTCATAAAATTAGGAAAGAAGGCACAATGACAATGTGATTTCATTGATGCTGTTTGCTTCCAAAATGCCCTCTGTAGCTAGGAATAGGGAAATAATAAACAGGAAACAGTCCCTCAAGAAGCTTACACTCTATAGAGCATATTAGATATGTGTTGATAGTAACAGCTACATGATAGAATTGTTTATATTTTTAAACTTAAAATGTTCACTCAAATATTCTTTAACCAAATTATTATTTATGGTTATCTATAATAATAATCCCTTCTTCTTTAGAAATGTACTTAATTGTTAGCCTAGCATGCTCAGGAAAACTAAAATTCCAAATTTAAATAAATTTAATTAATATTACTAAGAAAAATTATGTTTATTGACAAGGTGTACTAGCTTCAATTTGGATATGATACTTGTAAGCAGCTAGCAGAGAGAGAAAGAGAAGAGAGAAGTGTGTGTGTGTGTGTGTGTGTGTGTGTGTGTGTGTGTGTGTGTTAGACCTTAATTTTCCCATTAAATTAGCCTGTGTCTAAACTTGAAAATACCTGAAGTGAGACAGTAAAGGATATCTGTATTACATCGGATTTGATTCAGTGACCCATGCTGTGGCAGGAAGGTTCTGTTTGGGCCAGCCTTTAAGTTTTTATCTTGAATCTTTAACATTGTTGGCTCTGTCTATAAAATGGAAGAGTTAAAATAGGTTATCAGTCTTTTTCAACCCTAAAATGCAGTTTTGACAAGCAATAAGACTGATAAATCTCCTTTAAAATTTAGTATTGACTGATATCACCTATTTAAAATCGAGTTCTTAAAAAAAAAATTGAGTTCTTTTATTCCTGATGTTCAACCCTTATTTTTTTCCCTCCACAACAATAACTAATGGTGTCAGGTGGGGGTAAGTTCAGGAGTCTGCAGCCACCGTTCCTCTGGTACTGGTCTTAAGTTTAGACACAGGCAATTACTTTAAAATTTCTTAACCACCTCAGTACTCAAAGTTCACAGAGGTGATTTTAACAATGATTCAAATAGCAGCTTCAGTGTAATCTATGTCCCACAGGAAAGTATTTCTTAGGTAGAGGAATATTGTGTTTTTCACAACAGTAGCTATTTTTTGGTCAAATTACACAATTTCACAGAAAACTGTTCTACAAGTCTTTTTATGGTAATTAAAATGCTCAGTTAGTCAGTCTCTTTCTCTCTCTCTCCCCAAATCTGCTTAGGAAATGGAGAAGAGAAGACGATTGGAGGAAGCATACAAGAATGCAATGGCAGAACTTAAGAAGAAACCCCGTTTTGGAGGACCTGATTATGAAGTATGGACTTAGATTGGGGGATCACATCTATCACAGAAGTGACCTTCACTTCTTTTATAACCTTTAAATGTTCTAAATATGTCATTGTTTCTCAGGGTTAACTTAATAATGTATATAAATGCCAAACTTTTTCTAAAAAACTTTCATTTTACCATCTATGAAGCTTTATACATGTTTTTTAAAGACCTTATTTTAAAAATCTTCTTGAGCCAGACATATTGGCTCCTGCCTATAATTCCAGCATCAGAGAGGATAAGGCAGAAGGAGGCTCACTATGAGCTACAAGACTAGAGTAAGAGTCTGTTTCAAAATCCTTATTGATTTATGGTTTTCTATATGAAAGTTGTAAGCTTCCTTATAATGAATCTTTCTTTTGATATACTTAGTAATTATTTATACTTGATGATTTCATCTAAATATATTTAATGCATTCTGGACTATATATATATATATATATGTATATATATTGTTTTGAGACAGTGCCTGTTGTAGCCTAGGCTAACCTCCTTCCTCTGCCTCTACCTCTTCCTCTGCCTCTTCAGTTACAGAGATCCTCTGCCTCTAGGATTCCAACTGTATACCACCATACCAAATGCATTTGAGCTTTTTAAAATTATGATAGAACATGGAATCTGTACTTTGTTCCAGTGTCATTTGTTGAACAGCCTTTTTTAATAATTAAAATTTTATTTCATTGTATTTTTTTATGTTTGGCACTATTTTGACTGCATGTACACATGTACTCCAAATGCATGCTTGGTGCCCATGAATTTTTTTTTTCCTGAGACAGGGATTCTCTGTATTGTTTTGGTGGCTGTCCTGGAACTCACTCTGTAAACCAAGCTGGTCTCAAACTCACAGATATCTGCCTGCCTCTGCCTCCAGTGCTGGGATTAAAGGTGTGCACCACCAACACCCAGCCCATGAATTCTTAAACGGGTTTAAGATCACCTGAAACTGGAGTTTTAGTCGGTTGTGAGCCACAATGTGGGTGCTGGGAACTGCACCTGGGTCCTCTGTAAGAAGAGCCAGTGCTCTTAAACACTGAGCCATCTCTCCAACCGTAATTGTTGGATATTCTTATTCCATCTGTTTAAAGTACACCTTCCTCTTTTTTCTTAATGAAAAATAAATGGACCAGCCTTGGCGACCTGAAATCCCAGTACTTGAGATGGGATTTCAAGAAGATGAGGAGTTTAAGGCCACATTGGGCTACATGAGACTCTGTCTCGAATAATTTTTTTAAATATGTAAGTGTATTCCAATTTTTTTAAATCCCTGTGAATTTTAATTCTAAACTGAACAGTTCTCAGCAAAGGAATGAAATTCATTAGTGGAATGCTCACCTAGCATATATGAGATCCCAAGTTCAAGTCTTGGCACTATAAAAGCAAACAAAAATAAGAGAATATAAATTTCCCAAGTAAACTACTATCTGCATTTATACTTTTATTTATTCTTCTTGAAGTTTTCAGCTATTTTTACTGGTCAGCTATGTGTGTGGGCAGGTATGGTGGCTAGAGGTTGACATGTGTCTTCCGTCAATCTCTACCTCACTTTTTTAGATTGAGTTTCTCATTGAGTCCAGAGCTCACTATTTTTGCCTAGATTGGCAGACCAGCAAGACCCTGAGATCTACCTGTCTCTATCCCCTAAAGTTAGGGTTGCAGGCATGTGCCTCTGAGCCCAGTTTTTATGTGAGTGCTAAGGATCTCAACCCAGGTTCCCATTGCATGCTTTACACAGTAGCTATATTTCCAGCCCTGTATCTACAGCTTTAATTATCTTGTTCATAGTTCTTCAATTATGAATATGAGTATGGCCAAATGTCACTTTATAGACAATAAAAGTTCAATTTGAAGTAATTCATATGCTATAAAATGTTGTTATTGGTTTTTTTTTCTGCCCTTATAAAATTGAAATTCTTAGCTCACAGGCCATAGAAAAGTAGAAAGCAGACTTGATTCAGACAGTTCAGTAAACCGTATTATAGACCTGAAACCTTAAAACAGGATTAGACAGTTTGCAGCAAATGTACCTGATATGGTGGCTTGAATCTATAATTCCAGTATCAGGAAGCTGAGAAAGGAAGATTGCTACCAAATGTGAGGCAGTAGCTTGAGTTTTGGGACAATGTAGAGTACAAAGTGAGACCCTGTTTCATAAAAACAAACAAAAAATATTGTGAGATGAGAAATTTAATTATAATGCTCATGATTTTTCAGGGTTACCACTGTGGTTAATACTATACTAGTGTGCTTCCTGGTCTACAAATACTTACTCAACACATGTATATTATGCCAGTTTTCAGCTTTCTCCTCTCAGAAGTAATATCAAAGTTGTCAATGTTTCTGTTTCTTTAAATAAATGAAATATTTGCTGTTTGTTTCCTGTCTATTATCTAGGAAGGCCCAAATAGTCTGATTAATGAAGAGGAGTTCTTTGATGCTGTTGAAGCTGCTCTTGACAGACAAGATAAAATAGAGGAACAGGTACATCTACTCCCATTCCAAACACCACAAATGTTTTTTGATGTGTTTTTGTAGAACTGCAAAACTAAACTAAATGTAACCAAAGTATTAACTATCCTAGGTGTTAAAGAATCTTTGTGAATCAATTCCTTTACATTTTAATTTCCAAACAAAAAAGCCAATAATTATTCAAAAGAGGTATATACATAGTGAATATAAACTTAAATGTTCTGCCACTACTCTATTACTCTTAAAGAATTCAGCCTTAAAAAAAGAATTCAGCTTTAACCATTCTGATATCAGAGAGTCTCTCTAAATGTCTTCTCAAATACCATCAGAGTTCACAGGCGTAAGAGATTGTTTTCAGTGTTCGTGCCACCCAGCTCTTATTATTAGCTCATTTAGTGCCTTTTCAGCCGTCACCTACACTTCTTCCTCACCATTGCTTTGCTTAGTCATCGCTGAAATTTCAGCATTTATGTCCAGCTCCTTTCCTGGAAATTGACTGAAAGAACTTTTCAAATATGTAAAGTACAGTTTTAAGATTAATTTGATTCCTGGCTGTTACAATTCAGTTACCGTATTTTACCACCAGATGGTAATAAAGGGTAAATTTTACTTACTCATCTCTCTTTGACTCCCTCCCTTCAAGCTGTTTTATTTATAATAGAAACTGCCTCCTGAGTAACTGTCCTGGATGGAGAGTACCAGTTTGCTAGACTAAGTAGCCAGGAGTAACTCCTTCATGATACACAACCTATCTGTTTCTCATATTTTTTCTGTATATTTTTAAGTCAGTGATTTAAAAGTTCATTCCATATTAACCTGTAAAGTTTAGTGCATTGTTGGGTTTTGGTTTTTTTGTTTTTTTGTTTGTTTTTTTAACTCAAAAGATGCTACACTGCATTCAGTTAAGAGTGGGAACTTCCAATTCCCAATTAATGTGTGCTTTTGGAAACCTAAAATAGTTCTTAGAAGCCTGAAATACAACCTGAACATCATGTTATTGTTGTTTGTTTTCTAGAATGTATTAGTTTGGGACTAATAGTGAACTCATTATAGCCATCCTTTTTCTTCATTTTATATCTCTGTCAATGTGACAAAGATAGAAATGGCGTGAAAATACTATAAAGTAGTGAGCATCCATGCGTTTATAAGAGCAATCCATGAGTTCAAATCATTTCCCTCCCTGTTCTCAGTCTGTGATCTTTAGCATCTCAACAAAACCACTGTAGTTTGAGTTATTTGCAAACAAAGTAGAAGATACATGAAATGAGCTGGTCAACAAGACAGCACTAAATAGAAACTACCCTGTGTTCTGTGTAGTTAAGAGTTGAGTGCAGACAAGCACAGCAGTACAGTACTCTTAATAAATATTTACTTGAATGTGTGAAGAGAGATCAGATAGGCTGAAGAAGAGGTAGGAAGTCAAGTGTCAGGTTACCAGGAGTTAGATACTGAGATAAAGCAGACTGCCTTTATGGACAAGAGATAGAAACACATACAGAAGGGAAGCAAACAATGGTATTGGTTCTTATGATGGCAATCTGTGGACCAGACCTACTGGTCCTGTGAAAAGATTTGACCAGAACTTAGATAAAAGAAATTTGGCAGTAATACTAACCTTGCCTCATGAGAATTGATACTGACCAAGGATTGGGTTCTGGCTGGAAGCAATAGAACAGATTTTTCCTAATCTAATGCAGTATGTATAAGAGTAGAAAGAAACTGATGTGGAATCTCTGAAGTGTGTGTCAGGATTGAACAAAGCTGCATCTGTAGAGTAGCTTCCTAATTCCGTAACTATTGCTAACATGTTTACTAACAAAATGTCTGTTCCAGGTTATAGAAGCCATTTGTAGGCTGTAAAATGTACTTCAGAAGCATCTCATGCTAGCATATGTTTTTCTTAGTCACAGAGCGAGAAGGTCAGGTTACACTGGCCTACACCTTTGCCATCTGGAGATGCCTTTTCTTCTGTTGGAACCCATAGATTTGTACAAAAGGTAAGCAAATGGCAGTTTACTGAAGGAATGCCTGCATTCCTTACTGTTCATGGTATGATCCTGTTAAGTATAAGTTTTCTCGTCTCTTCACAAATTCAATAGTAAGGGGTTTTTTTGTACTGTTATATTCCCTATCCATTCTCCAACACAACTTATAAATCGTGTTCTGGACATACGTGCTTTGGTTTTTTTGTTTTGTTTTTGTTTTATGGTGAAATGGAAGGGTGAGGATAGGGAGTGGATGGTGGAAAATAGTTACTACAGTGCAGCGGTAAAATTACTTCCTTCATTGAGGTTAAATACTTTGTATTTTGGGACATACTTCATTCTTTTTGGAATGCGTTTGGAGCATAATACATAATAGGTGCGTGAAGTCAGCACTGGCTGCTGTGCCTGTTTCATATAGTGCTTTGTTTTCTCTTTCTTTATCTTGTGTTTGCAAGTTGGTACTGAATGCTCTGTTGTGCCTTTGTTCTGATTACTTGGTTTTTTCTTTGTCTGTCTCTGGTAGCCCTATAGTCGCTCTTCCTCCATGTCTTCCATTGATCTAGTCAGTGCCTCTGACGATGTTCACAGATTCAGCTCCCAGGTACTGTACGAATATATAGAGTGGACATGAGTCTTTCTTGCTGTATTTCTGCCTGCTTGCCCAGCTCTTAGCAATCTGTTGATCGGGCCACTTGTTTTGGTTTTGAATTTTAAATAGTCACAAACATTAAAAAGGCTTTTCTTAACTTCTAAATAATTCTCCTTTATCAGTATTGCATGCACCCTTTATGTTGTATCCTCTACTATGATTCGCTTGGAATTTTGTCTTAAGGAAGGTAGTACTCAGAGAAATTTTTCAATTGAACTAATATATATATAAGCAACCTGGTTTTCATTCATCATGTAATGACTGTATTATGTATGGACATGGATTATAGGATATGTTATATCATAAAAGTGGATTTTTAACAGTCTCACTTTTGTTCTAATTTTAAATGTCTCAGTGATGTTTAACAAAGAAATAATTTTAATAAAGGTCATCCCATTACCATTAAAATACAAAATTCACTGAACAGGCTGTATTTTCTTCAAATTACCTGTGACTGTTATAGGTTAATATCACTGTATATCTGCTAAATCTATAGAAGTTGGTTCTAAGTTTATTTCTCATCACTAAGGGATTGGGAACTTAAAATAGTAAACTGAATGTGCAGTCTCTGCCCTCAAAATAAATAAGATTATTTTATCAGAGGAACTTTTTTTAGTGTAAGTATTGTTTAAACACTTTTTGTTTCCTTTTTCATAGTTCTGGGGATTAATCCCATAGCCTTAACATGGTAGGCATTCTCTGTGCCACTTAGCTTCGTTTCCAATCCTTGCAGACTTTTAAGGTTTTTAATTTTCACATCTTTGCCTTTCCGTTTTGTATTTTTGTGGGTGGTTGAATTTTTTGGGTTATAGGATGTTATGAACCTGGGCTATCAGTCACAGTGACTGAGTGTAAATCCTGCCTGTGTCATTCGGGTTAGCTGTGGAGCTTCTCTGTACATAGATAGTGTCTGTGATTTAGCTAGAGTCCAGCCTTTTTCTGGCATTCTTGTAACATGACTGATTTGAGCTAATCAGACTTACTGTATGTCTTTTCCTCGGTGACTCCAATGAAACAGATCTCAGTTATGTTACATATACAAGTTAAGTCTGCATTTATTTTTTACTACAATAGAGAAAAGAGACTTAGAAATGCATAGTTTTTACAGCTTTTTGCCTTGAATATCTTTGAGAAAATATTTAGTAGTTCTTGATCAGAAATCACACATAACTAAATATCCTTTTATTTATTACTTATCTATTATTGCGTGCCTTTTAAAATGTATATATATATTCACATTCACAGAGTAACGAAAGTAGACTAATACCAGCGGCCTTTGGCTTATTTTGCTAAGCCCTATCTTTCATTAAAGCAGTAATTTTAGAGGTGGTGAGATAGCTGAAGAGCTTCCTGCAAAACATGAGGGCCTTTGTCCACTTTCTTTGTCCACAACTCTTCATACTCCACATAAAAAGGAAGGTGTGGTGGGGTCCCAATGCTGTCAGACCCATAGGGCCCACTGACAGCCAATCTAGCCTCTGTGGTAAGTTCCAAGATGCTGAGAGACCCTATTTTACAAAAAAAGGTGTCTAGGATCTGAGGCACAATATGTAAGGTTTGTTCTTTGGCTACCACAGCATTTGCACACATGTATACTCACACATAAAAGTAATAAATTTGCAGACTAACTGAAATCCATCATTATTGAAATGTTGGAATATGTGAATCAAAGCAGATGGGCTAAGGGCAAGGAAAAATGTAAGCCTGTGATAAAGGATGCCTGAGAATTTTGGCTTCAGAACTCAGACCTGAGCCTTAGCTATAGAGCCAGGCAATAGCAGAAAGCCTTTAAATTTTTGTAAGACTTTGCCAAATTTTAGCTTACTTGTATGAATAACATTTTTGTAGCTTGTGTACATAAATTAAAAGAAATTAATTTTGCTGGTAGATTCTTTTGCTAATATATGGTGCTATATGATTAATTGGGTCCTGTTTTGGATTCTAGTGGGACTAAATTAAATTTGGTACATTTTACCATTTTTTCATATTAATAGACTTAAGTTTATTTAGGATAAGTTCTTGGGTTAATTACTAACATTTGAAACATATTTTGTTATATTACTTTATAGAATGCATTTTCAAATACACTGAGGAATTCTATGGAATTCTTAAAATACTATATTGAGGCATAATTCTATGATCATTTCATATTTATTCTTTCATTTTTAAAATGTCCCTATCGGGCAAGCACAATAGCTCTAGCTGTAAGGAAGCTTGTTATACAAGCCAGAGAACCTGAGTATGATCCCCTAAACCCACAATGGGAGGAGATAACCAGCTCTCAGAAGTGTTCGTCTGCTCTACATGTACCAGCACATGGCATGTAACACACACACACACACACACACACACACAAATAATAATGAATTTTATTTAAAAATTAAGAATTTAATGTAGATAATAGGTCATTATTGATACTCTCTTAAATTCTTGTGGAGATCAGAGCACAACTTGAGGAAAATCCTCTCCTTCTACCATATGACTCCAAGGAATTAAACTCAGCTCATCTAACTTAGCACCAAGTTAGATGAGCCATCTCTCCAGCCACATTATTAATGTTCTTACTAACATATTTATGTGAAATAAAAGCTGTGTATGGTGGAATATGCCTCTGATAGCAACTTCTTTAAAGACCAAGGCAGAATAACCTCATGAGTCCAAACTAGATAACTTAGCAAGACTACATTTAAGGAAAAAAGAAAACAAAATAAGCAAAAACCTTGGCTAGGATCTATCAGTGTTTATACATACTCTGGGTTCAATCTCCAGCACCACAAAATAGAAAATAAAAGCAGGGGTCTTGGGAGTTGGCTGTCAGTAAAAGTGCTGCCTTACAAGCTAAAGGACCTAACTTTGGAGTCCCAGCATCCATTTACAACTTTGGGTGTCCATAGTGGCTTTACCAGTGTAGAATAGCTTAGGCAGGAGGGTCCCTAGAGCTTGATGCAAGGCCATGGTTTAGCCAAATCTGAGTACTAGGTTCAATGAAATATCCTTCTCAAAATATGACACGTAGAGCTGTAAAGGAAAACAGCTGTGTCAACCTCTGAGCACCAAACATGTACACGCACGCACCATACACGTGCACACACAGAACAGTCATGTGTTGATAAATAATTATCAATATTATTTGTCTTTTTGCTCCCAAAGTAGATAATTCTAATAAACTATTCCATAACCTTTTAAAAGGTATATTCAATAAGTTCACTCCCCACTAATAAATATAGGTCTACACACACTCACAATAAGTGTATATTGAGTTTACCTACTCAACCCAATACTGAACAATTTTAGGGTTTTTTTCCATTATAGATATTACAGTAAGCATCCCTGGATTAGTTTATTTATATAAATCTTTGCATACTTATGCATATGTTTGCTTCACGTGTATTTCTAGAAGTGAAATTGTTGGGACACAGACCATGAAAATGTCTAAGTTATATTTATTCTTATTGAAAATTTTTTAACCAGGAAAGTTGGGCCAGTTTATACTTCCAGGCTAGTTTGGTTGTGGGTTTTTTTTTTCTTTTTAATGTTTGTTTGCTTGTTTCTATACTTACACTAAATACTTCTATACTGACACTAAGTACTTCAGCTCATTTTTGCCAGTCTTACAGGCTACACATACTATTTTTTTTACTCTAGCTATTTGTATTTCTTCAGTGAATCAGCTATTCAGGTCATTGGCTGTTTTCTTTTGAATAGCAGTGCTCTGTTAATTTATTAATATCCTATTCAACAAACCCCTCTATGACTTTGTGACTGTATAATAGTAAGCATAGTTGTTTTCCTCTGATATGAGTAAGAAAAAGATCAGAACCATGTTTGAGACCTTCTGGATTTTTGTTTGCACCATCAAAAGACAATTTTTCTCTTTGACATACTCTCTTAACAGTTTCAGAAAACCCCCAAATTTAGTAGATTTCTAATGCGACATTATATTGAATGATTTGGAAGTGAGGTAGGAAGAAAAAAAATTGGAATGGGAGTAATCCCCCCTTCGTGTTTTACCTATATTTTGTATCTACTTGTTCACAGTTCATTGGTAGGATACTATGTGGGTAAAATCATTTCCCAGTCTAGGTAAAAAGAATCAAGGGTGAATTCTGAAGTTATACTTACCTAATTAACATTTGGGAGCCAGTGAGATGGGTCAGCCAATGAACCTGCCAACCAGAGTTGCCACCCACATAGTGGAAGGAGAAATGAACTCCCACAAGTTGTCCTCTGACTTCCACAGATACATATATAAAAGTTTAAATCCCGTAAATTAACAATCAGTTTGGGGGAGGTAGCATTTACAACTAGTAACAATATTTCCTTGAATGTTAAAGTTTGATCCCAATAAAATAGCTTTGGCTTGCCATTAAATGTAATTGTCCCTAGATCACCGCATCTTTTTGATAGTAAATATATGTACTTGGTAAACTGGTAGATTATTAAGTTAGATATGAAGTGTTAGTGGCCACAGGCACACACGTCTCTGCTTCTGTAGTAATAATGGCTACTTTATGTATTTTAATGAAAGTTTACCTGTAACACATTTCTTAACTCTAATGTTATTACCTCAAGGAAGACAAAGTGAATGGAAGATTCTGTGATAATAGCTGTAAAACTGTAGTACTCCAGCTTGAGATCCTGGGAGCACAGTACTACATATATCTTCTTTGTTGGATTTTCAAGCCCACTTTAGCCAAATTAAAGCAAAACTTTTTTTTTTTTTTTTTTTTTTTTTTGCTTTTTTGAGACAGTGTTTCTCTGTAGCCCTTGGCTGTACTGGAACTCCCTTTGTAGACCAGGTTAACTTCAAACTCAGAGATCTGCCTGCCTCTGCCTCCCGAGCACTGGGATTAAAGGTGTGTGCTACCACTACCTGACAAAATAAGACAAGACTTTAAGCTGTCTCTAGACAACAAGTAACTTTGATTTAAGGGCAATTTTGATTTTGAAAATTGTGTTAATAGGGATATCATTTTTAAGATATGTCTAAAGAGATACTATTCAACTTGATTTGTATGCATTGTTAAAATGGTGTTCTCTCCTGTCAGATTATGTTTGTTAAATATGGTTTTCTTTGTAAAGGTAATGCAAATCAAAAATATTTACAAACATTTCAAATACCTACTTCAGAAGTAATCTATAGGAAAGCACAACTATTTACATATATTATGACAAAAGAGCTATAAATGACACTGAACATATTTTAAACTGAAGTCTTTACAATAAACATGCTTCATTCCTCCTTAGGAAGTAGGGTTTTTTCTTAGTCTCTAAAAACTCTCAATTACTTGTCCCAAGTCATATTTTTCAAATCTAAACATTTCTAAGAATAAGGAATCTCAAAAAGGTTAAAGGTTCCTCTAGTCACAGTATGACAGGCAGGTGAATCAAGGCAACACTACTAGGTTAGCTTTCTTTTCCATACTAAGTGACAGTTCCCTGGTCTTGTGTGAATTACATGCCTTTTATACATTTGTAACATGGAATTCTGCATTAGTCACACCAGCTCACTCAAAGCAGATTTCAGAGTTAAGAAGTGCCTAGAGTTTTTTGTTTTTTCTAATTAAAGCTTTTTACAATTTCAGAATATAGAGCTGGAGAGATGGTTCAATTATTAAACACTAAAGGTCACAACTAAAAGGACAAAATTACAGAATATGTTATTAGGTAAATTAATAAGTTTCTCAACTCTAAAATCCGTGGTCACTTGCATTGTCCTAAGAATTATGACTAAAGCACTAAAATGCTTTTAATATTTGGTATGAAAATAGATTTTGGAGTCCATGTTAACAATTTTATCACAAACGTTTGGGATGATTGACAAATCAGGAAATGTTTAAAATTTTACCCATTTTCAGTAACTAAAAATGTAGTCTAAGATCCAGAAAGCTTGATATAACAGTATATACCTCTGTAACAAATTGATACATCCTTTAGTATAAAAAATTATTAACTATTAATGGGATTTCAAGAGTTTGTCTCAACTTTATTTCTAAATGTTCAAACTAGCACAATAGACTTTATGGGAAATAAATAGTTGTACTCAAGAGACAATTTTTAATATGAGTATAGGAAATACCTTTCTGACTCTTTCTGCTTTCCTTTATGTACTTATTACTAAGATTATTGTTTTGGCATTATTGTCTAATACTCCACTTTGTTCAAAACATCTCAAACTATGTGACTTTGTACATTTTCATGAAATTGTCCAGTAAGTGAATTAACATTCTGAGAATATGAACTGTTTATTCTGTTTTCTTTGCTTACCTCAGTTATATACCAGGAATAAAATTTAGTAGGAATAGACAAATATAGATGTTCAAGACCCTGGATTCTGTCCTCAGGAAAAATGATGGAAGGTAGACATTGTGAAATAATAAATTTAAAAGCAGTTATACTTAAGAGCTAGTATAAATGAATATCATTAATACTGTTTGTAAAAGAATTCAGAACAAAGAAATTAGAATAAAAGAAAAGGTATGTTGGTTTATGTTCAAGAGAGATTAACTGGTATAGTATATAATAAAATTTTCTCACTTTGACACATAACAAGTTTTCTAAAAATCTCTGTAGAGTCTTAAATATAGGGACACTGGGACTAGATGATGATGATGTTGGTGGTGGTGGTGGTGTGTGTGTGTGTGCGTGTGTGCGTGTGTGCGTGTGTGTGTGTGTGTTTTGTCCTCAGTGTTCCATGATTTGTGCTTCAGTACATCATCTCTGTATTTTTAGTAAAGGATGCGTAGCCCAAGTTCATGTTACTTGAGTGAAGCAAACTCTTCCTGCCTTTCTCTTTCCCTACCTACTCCATTAACCTGGATATGTGGAATGTGACTAAACTCATCGTTTCCATGTACAACTTACTAACGTCAGCTTTGTAAGCATGCTGTTTCTGAACTGAAGTAAGCAATACCATTCTGTTTTAAAGATAGTGATTTATCTATTACATGCGAGTTCTCATGGCTTTGTTTTTCTTTTCAAGGTTGAAGAGATGGTACAGAACCACATGACTTATTCATTACAGGATGTAGGTGGTGATGCGAATTGGCAACTGGTTGTAGAAGAAGGAGAAATGAAGGTAATTCCCACACAAATTATTCGGGTTGCTAACTGAAGGGTGCTGATATAAGTAGGTAGTAAATGTTAAAACTATTATATCAAAAAAGTACCATGACTTCAGTTCTATTAATTGGTTTGCAATCATAATATAAATATATAAGCATAATATTCTGTTTTGTATAGACAACAGAGAGTAAAATTTGAAAGTTTGTATGTAAAACAAACCTCAATCAGCTCATGACTCCCTAGTTAGATCTCTCTCTCACCCCCTTCCCTCCCTCCCAGAAAGGGAGGTGCTTCAAGAGTCTATAACTTTTTTTTTATCTTGGCAAAACAATGAGAAGTTTTTTTTTTTTTATTAAAGGGACAGTGCAGGATGCATTGCATGAGAGCAGCAGGCTATCTGGTCTAGAATGCCGAAGAGCCAAGGGTTTGAGTTTTATTTTTTTAGTATGTTTCCCTTAGGTATACAGAAGAGAAGTCGAAGAAAATGGAATTGTTCTGGATCCTTTGAAAGCTACCCATGCAGTTAAAGGTGTTACAGGACACGAGGTCTGCAATTACTTTTGGAGTGTTGATGTTCGCAATGACTGGGAAAGTAAGCTATCATCATTAATACATTATACCAAATAATTGTTTTCATTTTCAACTTAATGTCAAGTCAAACCTGATTGTCTGTATCTGATAGTTTACCAACTCATTGTAGATATCAAAAGAATAATATACAGGATTAATTATACCTTAATTTCATTTGCAAGTGGTGGTAGTGGGATCAAACTCAAGTCCTCACATATGCAACTATTCTACCACTGAGCTACCTCCACAGACCCATAACTTACTTTTAAGATGGAGTCTCACTGTATAGCCAGGGTAGCCTTGGATTATTAGCCCCTTTTTTTAGCCTTCCAAGTTATATGATTACAGGTATGTACAATCATGCCTGATAATAGTTTTCAGTAGATTTTTTTCGCTGTTTAAAACGCTTAAGATATTATATCACAATATTCTAATAGTATCTCGGGATAGGTATTTTCCATATAAATGAAGTAAAATTCATTTGCATCAAATAATTTTTTAGAGGTGACAGAGCAAGTTAACAGAAAAGTCAGGATTGCTATGGGAGATTTTTTTATCCGTGTACTTTTTCCTGAACTGTCTTGTTTCTGTGACAAATTGTCAAATGAGTCATACTGTGTTCAGGTTAGAATTATTTTCATGTATGTGTTCTCAGACTGACAATTTATAAATGCAATTATTTCTGAATATCATAAGGTATTATCACTGGCATTTTAGCATTTGTTCCTCACAAATATAATCACCTATGCCCAACTAGAACACAGTAACTTGGTTAAATGAAAGAGGAGTGGCAACATTAGGGATATCTCAGCTGGGGTAATAGAGTAGTGGCTAGGATTGCTTGTCTTGCTATGGAAGATACTGTACTAAAGACAGCCTCCTAGTAATCATACCCCACAGCTGCCTTCTGTAGCCCTAGTATCAAGTAGTAGCTCTCTTCCATTTAGATTTAGCCTAGGGAATGCAACATCTATTTGTTTTAGCATGATGTTGTTTATAATTGACTTGTCTTAAGTGAATTGACCACATTCTAGAAAATGAAATCTTCCTTTTTTTCAGCTGCTAATATGATTCTTTTCATTTCAGCTACTATAGAAAACTTCCATGTGGTGGAAACATTAGCTGATAATGCAATCATCATTTATCAAACGCACAAGGTAATGATCTATCATTAGTCACCAAAGATACCAATAATTCAGACTCAAACATACAGATTTGCTGCAGTAAAATTTGGCAGGAATTTACATTTAAATCCCAACAAAAGACCCAAAGACGTTTGTTTGTTTGTTTGTTTGTTTGTTTGTTTGTTTGTTTGTTTGAGATAGGGTCTTTCCATGTAGTCTTGGCTATCCAGCTATGTAGACCAGACTGGCCTTGAAAGAGATCTGCCTACCTCAGTGCTGAGATAAAACGTGTGTGCCAGTAAATCCAGCTAAAACCCAAAGACTTTATTACAACCTCAGGAATGCCATATATTTGAAAATTCTCTCAGTTCATTTAGAACAGAAATATATGGGGGTATGAATCTAAGGAATAGTCTAGAAGCAGCCCTGGATGAAGAACTGTAGCTAGTTTCTCTCTAGGTAGATCAGAAGTCTAGAAAGGACCTCCTGAACTTCATTTAAATTATCTTTACTGTTTCACCCTATAATTGATAGTTATCAAATACACACAAGTGACAGTTCCCTATGACAGTAATAAAGGTGAGGGAATATGGCATTAACTATATAAAGATATGAAAATTATCTACCTAAATTATCTGGAGACAAGGAAAAGTTGAGAGATTAGCCATACTATTAAAGCACACTGAAACAGTATTTAAATTGATTCCTTTTGTATTAGTTCTCCCACTGCTTTTCAATATATGTAAAGTTACTGAGTTACTATAGTATTTCTCTTGCCTTTTTTGTGTTTGTTTGTTATGCTGTTTTCCTTTGGGTGTAAATGGATCGACCACCTGTTCTATTAATCAATTCCCAGCAACCACATGGTGGCTCATAACCATCTATAGTGGGATCTAATGTCCTCTTCTCATGTAAAGGCATACATGCAGATAGAGCATTCATATAAACATAAATAAATCATTTTTATAATTTTTGTATTTTATTTACATTGATTTATGCCTCATGTATGTCTGTGTGAGATGTCAGATCTCCTGAAACAAGAATTATAGACAGCTGTGAGCTGCCCTGTGGGTGCTGGAAATTAAGCCAGTGCTTTAAACCACTAAGCTATTTCTCCAGCCCCAAAATAAATCTTAAAAAGGGAGGCTGGAGAGATGGTTCAGAGGTTAAGAGCACTGGCTGCTCTTCCAGAGGTCCTGAGTTCAAGTCCCAGAAACCACATGGTGGCTCACAACCATCTGTAATGAGATCTGGTGTCCTCGTCTGACATAAGGCATACATGCAGGCAGAATGCTGTATACATAATAAATAAATAAATCTTTTTTAAAAAAGAAATTATTAAAAATAAGAACAGAGTTCAATTGCATATACCAAATATTCAGCATAAAGGTAATTTGAACAGGATAGGAGTTTGTTTTTCTATCATTTAAAATAGATAGTTCCTGTAAATAAGCTGCATGTCATTTTTTCTTATACTTTAGTTTTCTTATACCTTAAAATAGCAACTAGTTTTTCTTATACCTTAAAATAGAAATATTTGATAAATGGTTTAAAATCAGTTCAAAAATGTTATAGAGAAGATGTTTTTAATTCTTTGATTCTCTAAGAACATTGACAGACGGTGGGGAGTAGGATGTCCCATTGCTGCTTCATGGGTACAAAGTTTCCATCTGAGGTCATGATTTCAATAATATTGCATACATATATTGTTGCTGTAACTAATTCTATTCGTGTAATAACAATAGTTAAAATAGTGAATTTACAGTACTTTAAACAGGAAAAGAGTATTACCCCTTTGAATATTCTCGAAAGCTGATGACTATTCATACTGCATCCTTGCCAAGACTCTGACTTCCCACTTAAAGTCTGATAAATTCCAACTTCATGATACTTAAGTGGTTCCTCATGTGTTTCTTTTCTCTGTATGACACCTGAATAAAAGTAATTCAGATTGTCAAAATACTTTTCATTCTTTCACAGAGAGTATGGCCTGCTTCTCAAAGAGATGTGCTGTATCTTTCTGCTATTCGAAAGATCCCAGCCTTGACTGAGAACGACCCTGAGACTTGGATAGTTTGTAATTTTTCTGTGGATCATGACAGCGCTCCTGTGAGTACAGTATAGAAATGAATATAATTCTACAAAATAAAGCTAAATATATAATACAACCACATTTCAACATACTTCCTCCCACCCACACATAGATACTTGATTTGATGTGATTTAGATTTTTTTTGCTAGATTGCTTGGAACAGCCCCTATGTTTTCTGAAGACAAAACTCAAGGCTATCAGCACCCCCACTAGAGCTATTTAGCTTTACTTCTGTGTTTGGTAAGATAACTTCTTGGGTAATCTAAGTAGCTTACTTCCTAAAGTTATCTCTTAAGCCATTACTAAATATTGCAAATCTGTTATTCCTACTTGATTTAGTACCATTTAGTGCCTTGGAAGGGGGAAAAGCCTGGTATCTATCAGTTTGACATATGTTAATTGGTAATTATAAGATTTTAAATGGGGGCTGGAAAGATGACTTAGCAGTTAAGAACACTGGATGCCCTTCCAAAGAACCCAAGTTTAACTCAAAGCATTGACATGGTGGCTCACAACCATCTGTACCTTTTATCAGGGGACCTGACATCCTCTTCTGGCCTCTGGGCAACTGTATACACAATGTGCTCAGGTAAAACATCTGTGCACATAAAAGTATGTATCAGTTATTTTAAGGAAGTTTTACTGGAGACTTCATAACAGTTTAAACTAATGAAATAATAGGGCAACAGAGATTATAAAATAAGGACTATTCTACAAACTGATGTTGGTTTGTGTGTCTGTTTTGACAGCTGAACAATCGATGTGTCCGTGCCAAAATCAATGTTGCTATGATTTGTCAAACCTTAGTAAGCCCACCAGAAGGAAACCAGGAGATAAGCAGAGACAACATTCTGTGCAAGATTACATATGTAGCTAATGGTATGTATTTCTTGTTTGTTTATTCTAATTGATAATATGCAGGTTCTTGCCCCATCTTCTACATAAAAATATTCAGTTGCCTAGACTTTAAGCTGAAGATGTTAAATATAGAATTGTGTGGAAGATATTGAAAGTCCACATGCTTGAATTTCTACCTTAGAACTAGTATATGGAAAATTTTTAAGTTATGACTGGGTGCATAAATTATAAAACTTTTGTCTATAGTTACTGTTTCATATATCCTTAGTTTTAAGAACCAACTTATTATATAGTTGTCAGGTAAAATGTATTTATGATTAGAAATAGAAACAAGAGTGGGAAAATTATTTAATTAGACCTTTCCTTTTCTGAATCTTCTCTCCCAGTCTTTAATAGCTGCCAGTGTCATTACTTCTTTTTGACTCACTGTTGGACAGGCCTATCTTCCACTTGTGGTTGTTCCTTACTGCACCTGTTCATCCTGATGAAGCCTTTCTAATCAAATGTCTATCATTACTCAAAGCCTTTACTACTCAAATGTTTAAAGAAGCACTTGCTACTGCTTAGTTCAGCAGTAATATGCTACATCCTTTCTTACCACCTGATGGGTTTGCATTGGGTGGTGAATAGTTTCAGATCAAGAAATGTTAGCTGTTTCAACATGGGAAATTTTTGAAAAGCAAATACATAGGTACTTCACATGGAGATGGAGAACTATGTCTAATAGTTTTAACGTCCCTTTATTTACAGTGAACCCAGGAGGATGGGCACCAGCCTCTGTGTTAAGAGCAGTGGCAAAACGAGAATATCCCAAATTTCTAAAACGTTTTACTTCTTACGTCCAAGAAAAAACTGCAGGAAAACCAATTTTGTTTTAATATATTCAGGTACGTAGGATCTGTTACCCTTGTTGACTAGAAGGTTGTAAATTTACTCTACAGAGAGTAAATACAGTTAGTTATTGGAAGGAGGTGTTGAAAATGTTTTATGTCCTTTCTTCTTTCTGAAAGCACACAAAGTTTTAAAGCTAACATATGTATCTCTATTAACCCAAGTACGGAATGTGTGGTGTGTGCAAGTCAGCTAAAAATGCTGGGTTTTTTTCTTCTCTGTTTGAGCAGGTAAAAGGCATCTATCAATTTTATAAGTCCATTTGAACTATATAACCAATCTGTAGCCAACAAGATTTATCATGTCTCATCCGGTCTCAGAACTGTTCCTATCTTGAGGGATCAGCATATATGTCACCTGTCCTACAGTCTTCCCTGGCTTTTTCCCTCATGTCTGTAGCCAGGATCCTGAGGAGGTCTCTCCAAGTCAAATCTGATTTAACTTTGAAGGAATTGAGAGCCTTTTTGTTTCCTGTGGAAACAAAGGCATATCCTCTCCCTGCAACGTAACACATATCCTGAACCCATCTTTTTACTTGGGTGTCACTGATCCAGACATAGGTTCTCATAAGTACCTTACTAACTAGGCCATTTCCCCAACCCCTGAAAAGAATAATTTTTAAGCTTTTAAACATGCTAAGACATTCATAGCATTTGCCTCCAACATGCTAGGTTCAAGAGCAGTGTTTCATTGACTTGGCTATACATGTATAGAATGGAAGTAAGTGAAATCCTCTTAAAATCTCTGATGTAGAAAGTAACATTGTTTGTAGATAAACATGTATATAAAATATATACATATTAATAGATACAGGAATATCACTGAGAAGATGTACTGTCCTACATTTGGCCCTGGCTCTCATAAATCCAATTTGAACATTTCTCCCCCGAAATCCAAAGTAAAGCCCTAACATACATTAAATATCCTTATTAACCTTAAATGGCTTCTTTTTCACAGTAATTATGGGAGGTATTTTTAGTGAGTCCTGGCATTGAAAGCTTAGGAAAACTAACAGTTTTAATTAATTCCAGTAGTGTGGGTGTCATTGTTTGGGACATTCTGTCAAGAGTTGATGATAGCCAAGATTCTTGGGCCAGGGCTTGGAGCATGTTTATTTTTTTGAATAAGACAGACACCACCCCCACACACATTAACTTAACTAGAATTATCAAGTTCTTGAAAATAGTATTGTATTGTAATTTCTATGTGAGGCTAAGAGGAAGACAATGCTAGTTCATAGGCTAGTACTCCAGAAACCTGATAGATGTGCTCTTTACTTACAGCAGGTTGCTCTCTGTAAATTTTTCCTTGTAACTTTTAAAAGATCCCTTTGTATTTTCTGTTGCTTGCAAAGGATAAATTTTCAAATATATAAGCTCAGTAATTTCACATTCACAAGGCTGAAAATCCTTTAAAGAGAAATTATTACATGAACATGGAGGGTGGGAGGCGTCTATTCTGGTCATCTTCATGCTTTTCTAATGCACTGCATAGGTCTTATGTGTCATTTTTTTCCCCTGAAGTGACTGAAGCAAGGCTGTGTGACATTCCATGTTGGAGAAAGAAAGAAGAAAAATTGAGTTCTCTAAGCTGGAACGCAGGATCTACAGCCTTGTCTATGGCCCAAGAAGAAACATTGCAATAGTAAAGCTGGATATCTAACACTAGCCATCTCCTGATAGATCTCCTTGCTCAGCGTGTAATTATAAATACATGTAAAATCACATGTATATGGCTATATTTTTATTTGCTTGCTCCTAGGAGAGAAAAAAAATTAACTTTGAATTACAACTAGGAATTAATTGCTTTAATTTTGGGGAACTTTTTCAGAATTTTTTATTTACTGTGGTCCAGCCTAAAGTGCTCAGTTGTATCAAGTTTTGTGCACAAAAGAAAAGCACAGAAGTTGAATGCACCTGAGGCTTGTGCTCTCTGTGCACCAAATATTCAAATGGGCTTTTACAGGCCTACAGTCTGCGTCTGTGTCTAGAGGTTTTTGACTTTTTGCTTTGTATAATCATAGAATCTATTGCTGCTGATTTCTATAAGGATTCATGTTGTGTGTCTCTTCATAACTGAGGACTGTCGATAACCTGTGATTTTTGCCTTTTCTATTGTCTTACTCCCATGAAGAACATTGGTTCTGATGGAGAAAGAATGAAAAGCTTTATTTTCTCCCCCAGATATCTTTATATTTTTATTATATATTTTAGTTGTGTACTATATGCTACCAACTTTTTTCAGTTTGTTACGAACACAATTTGGTATTCCTAAATTGGTCTGCCTGCCTCCAGTCAGAAACATCTGTATATCTCTTGTGGGTATAAGGACTTTATAATACAATGGTCAGGATAAAATTAGTTCATATTTTTCCTGAGATTTGTAAGAGAATATATGGTATTACTTGTTAAACCAAATCAAACTGTTTGAATTTGACATTTGATTTAATATTTCTAGTATTCTGTAACAAATATGTTAATTTTTCTAGCTTGAATCACTTTAAATGATATATCGAAAGGTATACATAGAAAATCTGAGCAATGCTCCCATTTGCCTCTTGATCATAAATTTTAGCAGAACAGTAGGATTCCACACTATTCAAACTGAAATGCTTTCTTTAGTTGCTATAAGAACCTAACATGTAAAATACCTGACTTAGTTGTAGTCCTCTGTGAAAAACTTTGAAGCATGGAGTTGAGGCAGGGAATGGTACTCACTGAAGTTGAGATGACTGCCCACTTCAAACTCTTCATTTTGTTTACAAGCAGATGTATTTATGTATATCAGAGGCATTTGTAGATGCTTTGCTGGCGTGTTCCTCTCCTTAGAAACACAAAAATCAGACCCCTTTTGTAAAGCAGAAAGTCATGTCATGTAAAACATGATCTGTATATATTCCATACGTGGAAATGGAATCTAAATGATAAATGCAAGGTGTGATAATTTAATGATGGGATTAGTCTGATCAATTAATATGCACAATCCTGGAAGTGAATTACTTGCATCAGATAGAATGATATTTATTACTCTGTACAGAGAGAAAAGTACATATAAAACATAGAGCTTACATTACATGCACGCAGTTTCATGTCCCATAAATCTTTTATATTTTTAATTTACCTTTCTCTAAATGATGTGCATGGAATATGCCTTATTACAGAAATGCTATTCATAATTTGACTCTGTGGAAAAGTGCCTATATAGTGGTAATGCTAGGAAGGCAAGAAAGACAGATTATCATACCAGTTTACATCACCAGTTAACATTTTATATTGTGATGTTTAAAAAAAGAAAAGTTTATACCTCAAATGTGTATTTTATTTTACAATCAGCTATGGGGTTGGGATGGGAGAACTGGGAGGGTTGGGAGGGAAAGTTTATTTGCCGTAGGCACTGGTGGGAATCTTTAAAAAAAAAAAGGAAAAAAACTCTACACCCACTATAAATGTTCCTCTGTTTGCATCTCTGGTAACTATGATGAACCAGACAAGTAACTCTTTCATAACTAAATTGGAAAGCTTTATTTACAAAGATATGCAAGTTTCTGAAACAGTGTCTGAATCTAATTATCACCAGTTGCATTTGCACTAAATGTGGTGATAGACTTTTACAATTTAGTCTGTAAATAAAATGTTACACTGAAAATGTTTATATTTAAAAAAAGATAAGAAATGATACATTTTACCTTTCAATAATTGCACTTGTACTTCATTGGCATTAATCCTGCCCAATCAGATTTAGAACTGGTTCAGAAATGTGTAAAGTATTCAAAAAAGTCAAAGTGAGGAGGAGCACTGGCCATTTTTTTTATAATATTCAGTCCCTCAAGAATTACTTTCATTTGGCTAATTCCTACATACTGAATATTTATGATGTTTCTTCATACATGGGTATTTCTCTTTATCTAAACCCCCATTCCATGCCCCCCCAAACAAGCCCCTGTGCTCAATTCTCATGGATTATTTTGTGCTATGTATGTTAGACACCTGAAAAATATTGATAATGTGGGGATTTGTTCCTGCATGTGAGTGAACTGGATGAGACAGCAGAGTGTTCGTTCCCCTTGGGATTGAGGACTCTGATTTTGAGGTGGAGAAACTTGATGTGGTGTTTCTACAGGAGGAGCAGCAGAGGAAAGGGGGTACCTAAGAGAGGTGTGAGGAGGAAATGAAAAAAAGGAAACATGGCTTTCTCATCTGTTCGTTTTCATGACTAATTTATACATCTATACAATATCAGTGTCAGTTGCTACTGAGAATTTTAGCTGGGCTGAGCTGGTTCGCTTGTGAAATTGTGCTGGTTATCTTTACGCTTATCAGTTATTTGTCTGATCAAGCACTTTACCAGTATTTAGTCCAGGCTGTACAGATGATGTATTTGAATTGTTGTCATTGTTCATCTACAGACTCAAAACATAATCATTTTCAAGTACCTTGGGAGTGTGTAGAGTGTAACTATAATAGCTTTATGATTCTGATGATTTTTTAAAAAAAATAAAAGATGGATCTTCCATGTTACAATCACAAAATTAAAACCAGTATTTAAAAGTGGAGAAGTATTAAAATATTATGGACAAATATGTTTGCTTGCTTGATTTGTTTTCCTTAACCCCAAGGTACTGTCTTAAACAACTTTCTGGGTAGTTTTAAAAGTTTTCTTGAATTATTCCAATTCAGTAACCCTGTTTGTATCCTCATTAGAAAACCAGAACAGGCATGTACTAAATGTAAGTATTCTGTCAGTCTTTTGTCATATGCATTATGTATATTGTGTGATGGATTATAATTTGAATGAATTTATTTTTTTTATCATTTTTTATTTTAATTTTAAATAGCTTGTTTTACATGTCAATCCCAGTTCCCTCTCCCTCCCCTCCTCCCGCACTCCCCTTCCCCCCTCCCTCCCACCCTATTGCCAAATCCTTCCACATAGGGGATATCTAGAGTCTGTCATTTTACTCTTGGTAGGGTCAAGGCACTCCCCTAAGAGTCCAGGCTGAGATAGCATCTCTCTTTGTGCTATAGGCACATGAAGACAGTTTGTATACCAGGGATAGACACTGATCCACAGCTCAGGGCCCCATAGGTTGCCCAGGCCTTCTCACTGACACTCACATTTGGGGGATCCAGATCAGTCCCATGCTGGCCTCCCCACTGTCGGTCTGGGGTCCAAGAGCACTCCCCTGTTCAGATCAGCTGTCTCTGCTGGTTTTGCCAGCCCATTCTTTGCCAATTTGCTCATCACTCCTCTCTCTCTGTCACTGGGTTCCTTGGGTTCAGTTCAGTGCTTAGTTGTGTGTTTGCCTCTGCTTCCATCAGTCACAGGATGAAGGCTCCCGGATGGTTATAGACATCAAGTTCATTATCAGGAATGGGCATTCGAGGTGGTCCCTCCACTATTGCTTAGCTTGCCAATTGGTGTTATACCTTTAGATCACTGGAGGTCACTCTGGTGCCTGATCTGTCTTCGATCCTATGATTCCGTCTTCCCCCTATTCTACCCCCACCCCCTCAACTTCCTGTTCCCCCATGACCAACTCCCTTACTATTTAACCCCTCTATTCTTCCCAGGTCCCACTCCCCCCCACCCCTCGCCGTGTTCCCAATCTGTTCAGAAGATCGTGCCTCATTCCTCTTCTCTTGTGTACTATGCATATATGCATATCTTTTAGGTTCTTTCCTGTTTCCCAGACTCTCTATCTGTGGAAGTGCAGACTGGCACTATCCTGATCCATATCTAAAATCCATATATGAGTGAGTACATACCATGTTTGTCTTTTTGCGACTGGGTTACCTCACTCAGGATGGCTTCTTCCAGTGCTATCCATTTCCCTGCGAATTTCAAGATTCCATTGTTTTTTTCTGCTGAGTGAGTAATACTCCATTGTGTAAATGTATCACATTTTCTCTATCCACTCTTCAGTTGAGGGGCATCTAGGTTGCTTCCAGGTTCTGGCTATTACAAACAATGCTGCTATGAACATAGTGGAGCAGATGCCCTTGTTGTATGAACCTGCCTCATTTGGATAAATGCCTGAGTGGAATTGCTGGGTCTAGTGGTAGATTAATTCCCATTTTCCTGAGGAATCTCCATACTGATTTCCAAAGAGGCTGTATGAGTCGGCATTCCCACCAGCAGTGGAGGAGTGTTCCTCTCTCTCCACATCCTCTCCAGCATAAATTGTCTTCGGTGTTTTTTATTCTAGCCATTCTGACAGGAGTAAGATGGTATCTCAGAGTTGTTTTGATTTGCATTTCGCAGATGGCTAGGGATGTTGAGCACTTTCTTAAGTGTCTCTTGGCCATTTTAGCCTCCTCTACTGAGAATTCTCTATTTAGCTCTGTACCCCACCTTTCAAGTGGATCCTTTGGTGTTTTGGAGACTTGTTTCTTGAGTTCTTTGTAAATTTTGGAGATTAGCCCTCTGTCAGATGTAGGGTTAGTGAATATCTTTTCCCATTCTGTGGCCTGCCTTTTTGTCTTTTTGACTGTGTCCTTTGCCTTACAGAAGCTTTTTAGTTTTAGAAGGTCCCATTTGTTAATTGTCGATCTCAGTGCCTGTGCCACTGGTGTTATGTTTAGGAAGTGGTCTCCTGTACCAACTCGTTGAAGAGTATCTCCCACTTTCTCTTCTAAAAGTTTCAGTGTGGCTGGATGTATGTTGAGATCTTTGATCCATTTGGACTTAAGTTTTGTACAAGGCGATAAACATGGATCTATCTGCAGTCTTCTGCATACCAGTACCCAGTTATGCCAGCACCATTTGTTGAAGATGCTTTCTTTTTTCCACTGTACAGTTTTAGCTTCTTTGTCAAAAATCAGGTGTTCATAGGTGTGTGGGTTAAAATTAGGGCTTTCGATTCGGTTCCATTGGTCTACCTGCCTATTTTTGTGCCAATACCAAGCTGTTTTCAGGACTATAGCTCTATAATAGAGCTTGAAGTCAGGTATGGTGATGCCTCCTGAAGTTCCTTTATTGTATAGGGATGTTTTGGCTATCCTGGGCCTTTTGTTTTTCCATATAAAGTTGATTAATGTTCTTTCCAGGTCCTTGAAGAATTGTGATGGAATTTTGATAGGGATTGCATTGAATCTATAGACTGCTTTTGGCAAGATTGCCATTTTTATTATGTTGATCCTACCAATCCAAGAGCATGGGAGATCTTTCCATTTTCTGGTATCTTCTTTGATTTCTTTCTTCAAAGACACAAAGTTCTTGATATACAGGTCTTTCACTTCCTTGGTTAACATTATCCCCAGATATTTGATGCTGTTTTTGGCTATTGTAAAAGGTGATGTTTCTCTGATTTCTTTCTCAGTCACTTCATCATCTGTATATACTAGGGCCACTGATTTTTTTGAGTTTACCTTGTATCCTGCCACATTGCTGAAGGTGTTTATCAGCTCTAGGAGTGACCTTGCGGAGTTTTTGGATCACTTATGTAAACTATCATATCATCTGCAAATAATGAAAGTTTGACTTCTTCTTTACCTATTTGTATCCCCTTTATCTCCTTTTGTTGTCTTATTGCTGTAGCTAGAACTTCAAGTACAATATTGAAGAGATATGGAGAGAGTGGACAGCCTTGTCTTGTTCCTGATTTTAGAGGAATTGCTTTGAGTTTCTCTCCATTTAGTTTGATGTTAGCTGTTGGTTTACTGTATATTGCTTTTATTATATTCAGGTACGTTCCTGTTATCCCTGATCTCTCTAGGACCTTTATCATGAAGGGGTGCTGGATTTTGTCAAAGGCTTTTTCAGCATCTAGTGAGATGATCATGTGGTTTTTCTTTCGCAGATTGTTAATATGGTGGATTACATTGATAGATTTTCTAATGTTGAACCATCCCTGCATTCCTGGAATGAAGCCTACTTGATCATGGTGGATGATTTTTCTGATGTGTTCTTGAATCCGGTTTGCAAGTATTTTATTGAGTATTTTTGCATCAATGTTCATGAGGGAAATTGGTCTATAGTTCTCTTTCTTAGTTGTGTCTTTGTGTGGCTTGGGTATCAAGGTAATTGTAGCCTCGTAGAAAGAGTTTGGCAGTGAGCCTCCTGCTTCTATTGTGTGGAATACTTTGACGAGTATTGGAATGAGCTCTTCTTTGAATTTCTGGTAGAATTCTGCACTGAAGCCATCTGGGCCTGGGCTTTTTTGTTTGGGAGACTTTTGATGACTGCTTCTATTTCATTAGGGGTTATAGGTCTGTTTAGATTATTTATCTGTTCTTGATTTAGTTTTGGCAAGTGATATCTATCCAGGAAATTGTCCATTTCCTTTAAATTTTCAAATTTTGTGGAGTACAGATTTTCAAAGTATGCCCTGATGATTCTCTTGATTTCCTCAGAGTCCGTTGTTATGTCCCCTTTTTCATCCCTGATTTTGTTAATTAGCATGTTCTCTCTCTGTCTTTTGGTTAGTTTGGACAGAGGTTTGTCTATTTTGTTGATTTTCTCAAAGAACCAACTCTTTGTTTCATTGATTCTTCTCAGTGTTTTCCTGGTTTCTACTTGATTGATTTCAGCCCTCAATTTGATTATTTCCTGGCGTCTGCTCCTCCTGGGGAGTTTGCTTCTTTTTGTTCTAGAACATTCAGCTGTGCTATTAATTCTCTAGTATGACTGTTCTCCAGTTTTTTCATGTGGGCACTTAGTGCTATAAACTTTCCTCTCAGCACTGCTTTCAAAGTGTCCCATTAGTTTGTGTATGTTGTGTCTTCATTCTCATTGAAATCGAGGAAGTCTTTAATTTCTTTTTTTATTTGTTCCTTTACCCAGGGATGGTGCAATTGTGCATTGTTCAATCTCCATGAGTTTGTAGGGTTTCTGCGATTTGTGTTATTGTTGAATTCTAATGTTAATGCATGGTGGTCTGATAAGATGCAGGGAGTTATTCCAATTTTTTTGTATCTGTGGAGATTTGCTATGTTTCCTATTATGTGGTCAATTTTAGAGAAGGTTCCATGTGGTGCCGAGAAGAAGGTATATCCCTTTGTATTTGGATGGAATGTTCTATAGATGTCTGTTAAACCCAGTTGGGTCATAACTTCTATTAATTCTTTTGTTTCTTTGTTAAGTTTCTGTCTGGAGGTCCTGTCTAGCGGTGAGAGCGGAGTGTTGAAGTCTCCTACTATTAGTGTGTGAGATTTTATGTGCATTTTGAGCTTTAGTAATGTTTCTTTCACGAATGTAGGTGCCTTTGTATTTGGGGCGTAGATGTTTAAAATCGAGACTTTGTCTTGATGTATTTTTCCTTTGATGAATATGAAGTGCCCTTCTTCATCTCTTTTGATTGATTTTAATTTGAAGTCTAATTTGTTAGATATTAGGATTGCTACACCCGCTTGTTTCTTGGGGCCGTTTGATTGGAAGATCTTTTCCCAGCCCTTTACTCTGAGATAACGTCTGTCTTTGTTGTTGAGATGTGTTTCTTGTATGCAGCAGAAGGAAGGGTTCTGTCTTCGTATCCATTCTGCTAGTCTGTGTCTTTTTATAGGCAAGTTGAGGCCGTTGACATTGAGGGATATTAATGACCATTGATTGGTGATCCTTGTTTGCGCTTGATTTATTGTTAGTGAAGTTATTTTGTGTTGTTTCTCCTACCTTTTTCTTTTAGTGTTTTGTAAAGTATGATTACTTATTGCCTGTGTCTTTGTGAATGTAGTTATCTTCCTTGGCTCTAGGTTTTCCTTCTAGCATTTTCTGTAGAGCTGGATTCATGGATACGTATTGTTTAAATCTGGCTTTGTCATGGAATATTTTGTTTTCTCCATCTATGGTAATTGAGAGCTTTGCTGGATATAGTAGTCTGGGCTGGCATCCTTGTTCCCTTAGCGTTTGTAGGACATCTGACCAGGATCTTCTGGCTTTCATCGTTTCCATTGAGAAGTCAGGTGTAATTCGGATAGGTCTGCCTTTGTATGTTACTTGGCCTTTTTCTTTAGCTGCTCTTAATATTTTCTCTTTGCTCTGTAGGTTTGATGTTTTGATTATTATATGGCGAGGTGACTTATTTTTCTGGTCAAGCCTATTTGGTGTTCTGTAAGATTCTTGTACTTTCATAGGCATATCTTTCTTTAGGTTAGGGAAGTTTTCTTTTATGATTTTGTTGAATATGTTTTCTGTACCTTTAAGTTGAAGTTCTTCACCTTCTTCTATACCTATTATTCTCAGGTTTGGCTTCTTCATGGTGTCCCATATTTCCTGGATATTTTGTGTTAAGGATTTGTTGGTTTTGAGATTTTCTTTGGTTGACGACTCTATATCCTCTAATGAGTCTTCAACACCTGAGATTCTCTCTTCTATCTCTTGTATTCTATTGGTGATACTTGCATCTGTAGTTCCAGACCGTTTACCGAGCTTTTCTATTTCCAGCATCCCTTCATTCTGTGTTTTCTTTATCGTTTCTATTTCTGCTTTCAATCCTTCAACTGTTTGAGCTGTTTCCTTAATTTTCTTGGTTGTTTTTTCTTGGTGCTCTTTAGATTCTTTGAGAGATTTGTTTATTTCTTGAATTTTTCCCCCATTTCATGGATTTTTTTGTTTGTTTTTTCTTCTATTTCTTTAAGGGATTTCCTCGTTTCTTCTTTGAGGCTCTCCATCATCTTCATGAAATAATTTTTAAGGTCTGTCTCCTCTTCTTCGTCTATGTAGTGCTTTTCGGGACTTGCTGGTGTTGGATCCCTGGATTCTGGTGGGGTCATGTTGGTGTTTCTATTGCTGAGTGATCTCTTATTCTGTCTTCTTGCCATCTCTTCTTCCAGTGGGTGCTGGTGGGGTCTTTCCGTCTCCACTGGTCTCCTTCCTTACTGCGGGCTGAAGCTGGGCTCCCTGGAGTTGGGGTCTTGGAGGGGCTGATCTCTTTCCTGAAGCTGGGCTCGCTGGGTTGGGGTCTTGGAGGGGCTGATCTCTTTCCTGTGTGGGCGGCTCTTCTAGCAGCCGGGGGCAGCCCCGAAGATGGAGGGGGATGGGTGATGGGCGGGCGGTCCCAGCCGGAGACCCAATCTCACCTGAAGCTGGGCTCGCTGGGTTGGGGTCTTGGAGGGGCTGATCTCTTTCCTGTGTGGGCGGCTCTTCTGGATGCCGGGAGCAGCCCAGAAGATCGTGGGGGGATGGGTGATGGGCAGGCGGTCCCCGCTGGAGACCCAATCTCACCTGAAGCTGGGCTCCCTGGGGTTGGGGTCTTGGAGGGGCTGATCTCTTTCCTGTGTGGGCGGCTCTTCTGGCAGCCAGGGGCGGCCCCGAAGATGGAGGGGGATGGGTGATGGGCGGGCGGTCCCAGCCGGAGACCCAATCTCACCTGAAGCTGGGCTCGCTGGGTTGGGGTCTTGGAGGGGCTGATCTCTTTCCTGTGTGGGCAGCTCTTCTGGAAGCCGGGAGCGGCCCCGAAGATGGAGGGGGATGGTTGAATGAATTTATTATGAACTACTCTTAAAAGTCTTATTGCTAGACAGTGAAGCCACAGTTTCTGAGTTTCTAAAATGGAAGTGCAGCACCTGTGGGTCACACACACGTAATGTATATTCATTCATATGCTCTTAATCATAAATGTATAATTTCTCATTTATTTAAGAAATGCCAGCTCTGCTTGTTGCAGTTCTAGAACAACTGTCATGGGAAGTATAGACTTGTAGTGTACTCATTGGAGTCTCTCTTTGATTGTGTTGAAAAGCACTGAATGTATTTCATCTCTTAGAGTGTTAACAGTGTGAGCTGTTAGCATAAGCCAACTACCTAATTTGGGATGTGATCACACTCTTTGGCCTCTCCCTTGAGTTGTTACTGGATGCCTGCAGCTTTCTTGGCTAATTTCCCTTATTCTCCAATATTCTGATGTCTCCACAACAACTTAAGTCTTCACCTTCAAAGCTTCATGCACACCCCTTTTAGGAATTCCTTACAGGGAATCTGACCAATACATATGCTGCCTGGTCTCAGTTGCTTTCTGGAGCCTTGGTGCAAACCTCCATACCCCCACTGCATTATGCATCTGTAAAAAACTTAGCATATCAGCCAGGTGTGGTGGCACATGTCTTTAATTCCAGCCAGCACTCAGGAGGCAGAGGTGGGTGAACCTCTTGAGTTTGAGGCCAGCTTGGTCTACAAAGTGAATTCGTGGACATCCAGGGCTATACAGAGAAACCCTGTCTTCAAACCAAAAAAAAAAAGTACCCCATCACCCAGAGACATGGATGATCCTCCTCATCAAGATTTTACAGACTAAAAGGTTCATCTGAATGCCTTAGATGTTCATTAATCCAGTCAAGTTGACTGTCAAATGTGGTCATCATAACTACCACTTGGTGTCTTGTCCTTTCAGACAAGAAAATAAAACATCACTATAGACAAATCCAAAAGGGATATTTCACAGATGCTTCAACTTGTGGGCATGTTCTAATATCGCACTTCTGTGGGCTACCTGCCGCAAATAACAGCCTCTGATGCAAAAACAAACCTTAATTCTATCTAAGTCGGTTTCCTGTGGTCATTTCCACTATTTATGTTGATTTTGGGGATGAGTGGTAGCTAGCTGAGCAGCAAGGAAATCTGTGCAGCAGCTGAGTCCAGGCTTAGTCAGGGTCCACACTAAGTGCTTACCAATAATTCTCCAGCACACAAAACAATCCCCAGAATAAATATTTTTGTGTTCATGTTTTTGTGGTGTCTTAAGGTCAAGCCCAGGCCTTGTTCACACTAACAAATACTCTCCTCCCACTGGGCAGTAAATAGTTTCTGAGCATCTATATGCCATGCAGTGGTCCAGTATTTTGGATATAGTAAGAAGCAGAGTGGCTCGGATTTGTTTCTGTTGTAACAAGTTGTTTTATAACTATATCAAAATTAAATGAGAATGGGCTTTGAGATCATGGGATTTTAATGTACTTCAGACTAAGTGACATTTGAGACATCCAAAGGTTTTGTTTTTTGTTGTTTTGTTTGCTTGTTTTTAGACAAGTTTCTCTGTTTAGCCCATGTTGACATTGAATTGACAGTTCTGCCTTAGATTCCTAAGTGCATGAAACGTGGGTTTGTTTGTTTTTTTTAATTCTTGATTGTGTGATCAAAAAGTTAATAGGTTGCCAGTCAAACCTCCAGGCCTAGCCTAGATCATACATTCTGTATACCACTACAGTTTAATAAGTCTTCCTAACTTTAACCTGCCTGTACCATAGCCTGTCTCCAGGCCTAACCTGGTTTTCACTTGCTGTGTACCTTTCCAGTCTAGTGAGTTTCCTAGACCCTAGCCTTCCTTGACCCTCCTCAATCCTAAAACTTAACCCTGAGTTGCACACCCTGTGTGCTGTCCTATATGGGAATTCTTTAGAACTTCACGTCCTTATGCCACCCCCAGTCTTTAGGCCTAGTTGCCTCAGGTGCACTGCACAGCCTTTACATGTTGTCTTGCCTGAAGAATGCCCACCCACACTATCTTCTCACTGCCTAGCTTAGCTCAGGTAAGAGCTTGCACATCAGCCCAAGCAGATCCAGCCATTTGTCCCACTCACATACTTTTTAAACACTGAGTTGGAATCACATGTATTCTTTCCATTCAAAATCAACACTCTCTGAAGAATTGACCTACAAGATCCAACTGATCTTAAGTCATCCAAGGTGGGGCAAAAACAAAACCCAAACCAAATGTCCACTCAATAGAAGCCTAGAATTTCATTTCAGACGCACAGCTAGCAAAAGGTGTTCACATTCCTATGTCTTATTGCAAGAGCACAAACAATATGAAAGGTCAAGATAGCATGCCCCCTCCCAGAAAAAAATTCATCATTCCTATAAAAATGTTCTTCAATGAGGGTTACCTAGATGGACCTCCATGAGACAATTTAAGAGATTATGTCATCAAAGAACTCAGGGGGTTTAAAGACGACACGAACAGCTCGATGAACTTACAGAGAATAGCAATAATATACAATATCAATGACATACAAAAAATGATAGTGGCTGAATGTAACAAGAATTCAGGATATAAAAACTGAGTTCATTAAAGAGGTAGACATACTAAAGAAAACTCAAGCTGAAATGAAGATGGAATTTTAAAGTTCATGAGGTGAACAAGGGATGGGTCAGGTAGAAAATATGATATCAGGATTTCAGGACAAAGAGGAATTAGGCCAAATAAGCAAAGGGTATGATTTTTTCAAAACAATAATACATGCAAAAAAGGAACATGCAGAAACTGGGACACCGTGAAATGCCAAAATATTTTACTTATAGACATTAAAGAAGAATCCCAGGTCAGTGGAATAAACCAAATCTTAGTAGGACCACAGAAGAAAACTCCCCCAAATGAAGGAAAGACATGCGTGTACAGATACAAGAAGGACAAAGAACCCCAAATAGGACCAGAAAATACCTCCTCACAACATGCTGTAGTCAAAAGATTAAATCTACAGAAAAAAAAAGTCCCAAGTGTTGGCATAGAAAAGCCACAAGCAACATTTACAGGAAAACTCATCAGACTGTAACATCTGATTTCTTTAGTGGGGGCTTCAGAATCCAGAAGAGCAATCCAGGAGCAATGTGCTTCAGGTTCTAAAAGACCATAGCTGCCACTAAACTAAAAGATGCTGTAGTTGGAGAAAGAAAACCTTTCCGTGATGAAAACAGGCTAAGAGACTTCATGTCCCCCAAATCAGCTCCACAGAGAATACTGGAAGCAATACTTGGGACTGATGGAAGGAATAAGTATAGCCAGGAGACTCTAGGAAGAAAAAAAAAATGAAGCTATAATTAACTGAGACATGAAACAGTACTAGGAACACAAATAGCAAACGAAAAAGACAAAATGATGGCAATCAGAAGACACAGGTCAATTAAATGAATTAAGAGACAAAATCCATTTCTGTTGTCTACAAGATATTTTCTTACCTTCAAAGATATAAGTCACCTTAAAGTGAAAGGATGAGTAAGTACCAAGCAAATAGAACTAGGAAGAAAACAGGTGTCCATATTCTAGTATCTGACGAACTAGATTGCAGACTAAAATCAGAAGAGAAATAAAGGGCACTTCATTCTAGTCAAGAGAACAGTTAACCAAGAAGACATTATAATCCTAAACATACACATCAAACTCTGTTGTATCCACTTTCATGAAAAGCATATACTAGACTTAAAGGCATAAAATAATCCCAACTCAGTCATAGATGATTTTGGTATTTTCTCCAGTAGACAGGTAACTTAGGTAAAAAAAATATATACATATATATATATATATATATCATGCTTCAAATGGATGTATACATAACAAGTATACAGACTATTTGGCCCAAATAACAAGGAATATACATTCTGCTCAGCACCATGGAAATATCTCTAAAATACACTATGGACTGAAACACAAAATAAATCTCAAATTCAGAAAAATTGAAGTAATGGTATCCTTTGACCACAGTGCAGTAAAATTTAAAATCAATAGAAACAAATCTCTGGTAATAAAACTCGTGGAAATTAAACCATATATTACTGAGTGATGAATGATTCACAGAAGAAATCAAAAAGAATTCCTGGAATTAAAATGATAATAAAAGTTACAGGATACAAAAAAAAGAGCAGTTTTGGGGGGGAAATATAAGTACCTACACTGACTAATCAGAAAAAGACAAGAGGATTCAAGATGGCAGCAGCTGCAGGCATCTTCAGGGCCCCTGAAGCACTCCAAAGAGCCTGAGACCCACAGAGGATACCAGGGGCAACTTGGTGGCTGAGGATGAGAATGAGCATGAGCAATCTTTGGAAACTGAAAAAGGCAGTTCTTATGGAAAGGTGATTTTTTTTTTTTTTTTTTGGTTTTTTGAGACAAGGTTTCTCTGTGGCTTTGGAGGCTGTCCTGGAACTCACTCTGTAGACCAGGCTGGCCTCCAACTCACAGAGATCCGCCTGCCTCTGCCTCCCCAGTGCTGGGATTAAAGGCGTGCGCCACCAACGCCCGGCTGGAAAGGTGATTTTTAAAAGCAATTTCATTGAATTGGGAAAGATGGTAGGTGTACCTGGAGGCTTGAGCCACCACCAGGCCCTGCTTGCCCTATCACCACCTGCTAACTGCTCGCCCTGCCCACCAAATGCAAGCCAGATGACCATGTCCTGTGAGTTAGTAGGATGGCTGGCGCCCAGGGCATAGAAGCGTGCAGCAGCCTGGAGCTTGAATCAGTCCCCCTCCCACTGCCTAGCCACAAATCACCCTGATTCTGGGAAACAACAGGACATCTGAAATGAGTCTCAGCAATAATCCAGTACTTATGGTGCTTCAGAACCTTTGATGATGGGCATGGTCCTTCTGTGTATATGTTTCCCTTATTGATTAATGAATAAAACACTGTTAAGGCAGTGAGGCAGGCAGATAGTTGGGACTAGGAGACAAGGAGAATTCTGAGAAAAGTAGGCAGATAGGGTCTGTTGCCATGTAAGGACCGGGAAGATAGGACACACCAGGTATTCTCGGGTAAGATAAAACCACATGGAAATGCTTAGACTAATAGAAATGGGTTAATAATTAACACAATGCTAGCCAATAAGGGCTAGTCATCGGCCAATAGATTTATGGTTCATATAATCCGCCGTGTGTTTATTTGGGGCTGAGAAGAGTGGTAGGACCTGGAAGGACAAGACAAGCTTTCCATAACACCTTGAACCAGACTAACTTTTTTTTTCTCGATAATTTTTTATTTAAATTAGAAACATGCTTGTGGCCGGGTGGTGGTGGTGCACGCCTTTAATCCCAGCACTTGGAAGGCAGAAGCAGGAGGATCTCTGTGAGTTCAAGGCCGGGCTGGCCCGACAGCCTCCAAAACAAAACAGAGAAACCCTGTCTCATAAAAACAAAAAAAAAAAAAGAAAGAAAGAAAGAAAAAGAAGCATGCTTGCTTCACATGTCAATCCCAGCTCCCTCACCCACCCCTCCTCCCTTGCCCCTCTACCAGCCCCCCCCCAACCCTCCACCCAATCCCCACACCATTCCCCAGGGTGGGTGAGGCCCTCCCCCATGTGTTCAGGCTGAAAGAGGTTACCTCCATATGGAATGGGCTCCCAAAGTTCATTCTTATGCCATGGTAAACACTGATCTACTACCCAAAGCCCCAGAGATTGCTGAGGCCTCCTCACTGACACCACATTCAGGGAGTCTGGATCAGTCCCATGCTGGCCTTTCAGCCATCAGTCTGGGGTCCAAGAACTCTCCCTTGTCAGGTCTGCTGTCTCTGTGGATTTCACCATCAAGGGCTTGACCCCTTGGCTCATCACTCCTCTCTCTCTGTCACTGGTTTCCAGGAGTTCAGTTCAGTGTTTAGCTGTGGGTATCTGCCTCAACTTCCATCAGTTACTGGATGTAGATTCTAGGATGGCATATAAGGTAGTCGTCAATCTCATTATCAGGGTAGTCTCTTCACTATTGCGTAGTTTGCCAGTTGGTGTCATCCTTGTAGATCTCTGAAAGTCCCACTAGTGTTAGCTCTCTCCTCAAACCTATAATGACTCCATCTATTATAGTATCTCTCATCCTGGTATCCTCCATTCTTCCCCCAACCCAACCTTCCCGATATCTTCCTCTCCTCTTCTCCCCCTCTCTTTTTCCCAGCTCCCTCTTCCCTCCCCCCATGCTTCCAATCTAATCATGAGATCTTGTTTCATTCCCCTTCTATGGGGTATTTTGCATATCTCTCTTGAGAAACTCCTTGTTTCCCAGACTCACTGGCAATGGGATTGTAGGGTGGCATTCCCCTGATCATGTCTAGAATCCATATATGAGTGAGTACATAGTATGTTGTCTTTTTGTGACTGGGTTACCTCACTCAGGATGGTTTCTTCTAGTGCCATCCATTTGCCTGCAAATTTCTAAGATTCTATTGTTTTTTTTTCCCCCACTGAGTAGTACTCCATTGTGTGAATGTACCACATTTTCTCTATTAACTCTTCAGTTGTGGGGCATCTAGGTTGCTTCCAGGATCTAGCTATTACATATAATGCTGCTGTGAACACAGTTGAACAGATGTCCTTGTTGTATGAATGTGCATCTTTTGGGTATATTCCTAAGAGTAGAATTGCTGGGTCTTGTAGTAGACTGAGTCCCATTTTCCTGAGGAATCTCCATACTGATTTCCAAAGTGTCTGTACAAGTCTGCACTCCCACCAGCAATGGACGAGTGTTCTGTGGGAAGAACAGACCTTGGCCGGAGACCCACTTCCCCATCAGCCTGGGAGCAGGCAGCTGTAAGACAATGTTTACTAAAATCATGTTTATTAAAAACATATTTACTGAAAACAATCTGATGTCCATAAGAAATGTTTACTGGAGCAATAAGTTCCTGAAAAGGGCTCGACTACGGGAACGCCCTGACCTCAACCTTTCCAAAGATTAACCGCCTCTTCTTGACCCACCCACCGCAGTCTCTGGTGTCAGAGCAGAACCAGCCAGGGGTAAGGAAAGGAGCAGAAGCTTTTCTTGAGAGAAGCCTTTCTTGGGAAGTTTTCTTGAGCCTTCTAGGGGCCTGCTTAAAGTTTTCTTTCACTGCCGACTGGTCTCTGTGTCATCAGTCCCAACACCCTCCGCACATTCTCGGATACAGGCTGCACAGCGGGCATGGCAGTGTTCCCCTTTCTCCACATTCTCTCCAGCATAAACTGTCATTGGTGTTTTTTGATTTTAGCCATTCTGACAGGAGTAAGATGATATCTCAGAGTTGTTTTGATTTGCATTTCCCTAATGGCTAAGGATGTTGAGCACTTTCTTAAGTGTCTCTCAGCCATTTTAGATTCCTCTATTGAGAATTCTCTAGTTCTGTACGCCACTTTTTAATTGGATCCTTTGGTGTTTTGGAGACTTGCTTCTTGAGTTCTTCGTAAATTTTGGAGACCAGCCAGCCCTGTGTCAGATGCGGGGTTAGTGAATATCTTTTCCCATTCTGTGAGCTGCCTTTTTGTCTTGTTTACTGTGTCCTTTGCCTTACAGAAGCTTCTCAGTTTCAGGAGGTCCCATTTATTAATTGTCGATCTCAGTGTCTGTGCTACTGGTGTTATGTTCAGGAAGTGATCTCCTGTACTAATTAGTTTAAGGGTACCTCCCACTTTCTCTTCTAAGAGGTTCAGTGTGGCTGGATTTATGTTGAGGTCTTTGATCAATTTGGACCTAAGTTTTGTACATGGTGATAGACATGGATCTACCTGCAGTCTTCTACATGCCAGCATCCAGTTATGCCAGTACCATTTGTTGATGATGCTTTCTTTTTTCCATTGTATAATTTTAGTTTGTTGGTCAAAGATCAGGTGTTCATAGCTGTGTGGGTTAATACCAGGGTGTTCAACTCAATTCCATTGGTCTACCTGTCTATTTTTGTGCCAATACCAAGCTGTTTTCAGGACTATAGCTCTATAATAGAGCTTGAAGTCAGGGATGGTGATGCCTCTGGATGTTGCTTTGTTGTACAGGGTTGTCTTGACTATCCTGGGTCTTTTGTTTTCCCATATAAAGTTGAGAATTGTTCTCTTAAGGTCTGTGAAGAATTGTGCTGGAATTTTGACGGGGATGGCATTGAGTCTGCAGGTTGCTTTTGGCAGATTGCCATTTTTACTATGGTGATCTTACCTATCCAAGAGCATGGGAGATCTTTCCATTTTCTGGTGTCTTCTTTAATTTCTTTCTTCAATGACTCAAAGTTGTGATATAGGTCTTTCATTTGTTTGGTTATGGTTACCCCAAGATATTTTATGCTGTTTGTGGCAATTGTAAAGGGTGATGTTTCTCTGATTTCTTTCTCAGCTCATTTATCGTCTGTATATAGTAGGGCTACTGATTTTCTTGAGTGAATCTTGTGTCCTGCCACTTTACTGAAGGTGTTTATCAGTTGTAAGAGTTCCCTGGTAGAGTTTTTTGGGTTACATGTAAACTATGATATCATCTGCAAATAGTGAAGATTTGGCCTCTTTCTTTCCAATTTGTATCCCCTTAATCTCATTTTGTTGTCTTACTGCTCTATCTAGAACTTCAAGTACAATATGATGAGGTATGGGGAGAGGGGACAGCCTTGTTTTGTTCCTGATTTTAGAGGAAATGCCTTGAGTTTCTCTCCACTGAGTTTGATGCTGGTGTTGGTTTGATGTATATAGCTTTTATTATGTTTAGGTATGTTCCTGTTCTCCCAGATCTCTCCAAGACCTTTATCATGTAGGGATGTTGAATTTTGTCAAAGGCTTTTTCAGCATCTAGTGAGATGATCATGTGATTTTTGCTTCTTACCTTGTTTATATGGTGGATTACATTGATGGATTTTCATATGTTGAACCATCCCTGCATCCCTGGGATGAACCTACTTGATGATGGTTGATGATTTTTCTTCTGATGTGTTTTTTGATTTGATTTGCCAGTATTTTATTAAGTATTTTTACATCAATGTTCATGGGGGATATTGGCCTGAAGTTTTCTTTCTTAGTTGTGTCTTTGTGTGTCTTGGCTATCAATGTTATTGAAGTCTCACAAAAAGAGGTTGGTAAAGGCCTTTCTGCTTCTATTGCATGGAATACTTTGAGGAGAATTGGTATGAGCTGTTCTTTGAATTTCTGGTAAAATTCTGCACTGAGGCTATCTGGCCCTGGGCTTTTTGTTTGTTTGTTTGTTTGTTTGGGAGACTTTTGATGACTACCTCTATTTCCTTAGGTGTTATAGGACTATTTAAATTGCTTATCTATTCTTGATTTAATTTTGGTAAATGATATCTATCCAAAAATTGTCCATTTCCTTTAAATTTTCAAATTTTGTGGAGTATAGGTTTTTAAAAATATCACTTGCTGATTCTCTGGATTTCCTCACTGTCCATTGTTATGTTCCCCTTTTCATTCCTGATTTTGTTAATTTACATGTTCACACTCTGCCGTTTGGTAAGTTTGGATAAAGGTTTGTCTATCTTGTTGATTCTCTCAAAGAACCAACTCTTTGTTATATTGATTATTTGTATGGTTTTCCTAGTTTCTTCTTTATTGAGTTCAGCCCTAAATTTAATTATTTTCTGGCATCTGCTCTACTGGGGTGAGTTTGCTTCCTTTTATTCTAGAGCTTTCAGTTGTGTTGTTAATTCTCTAATGTGAGTATTCACCAGTTTCTTCATGTGGACACTTAGTGATATGAACTTTCCTCTTAGCACTGCTTTCAAAGGTTTGGGTATGTTGTGTCTTCATTCTCACTGAATTCTAGGAAGTCTTTAATTTCTTTTTTATTTCTTCTTTGACTCAGGAGTGATGCAATTGTGCATTATTCAATTTCCATGAGTTTGCAGGGTTTCTGCAATTTGTATTGTTGTTGAATTCTAAGTTTAGAGCATGGTGGTCTGATAAGATACATGGAGGTATTCCAATTTTTGTACCTGTTGAGATTTGCTATGTTGCCAAGTATGTGGTCGATTTTTGAGAAGGCCCCATGTAGCGCTGAGAAGAAGATAGATTCTTTTGTTTTTGGATGGAATGTTCTATAGATGTCTGTTAGACCCAATTAGGTCATAACTTCTATTAATTCCTTTGTTTCTTTGTTAAGTTTCTGCCTGTTAGTCCTGTCTAATGGTAAGAGAGGGGTATTGATATCTTCCACTATAAGTGTGTGAGGTTTTATATGTGATCAGAATTTTAGTAATGTTTCTTTTACAAACATGGATGCCTTCATATTTGGGGTATAAATGTTCAGAATTGAGACTTCATCTTCGTGGATTTCTCTTGTGATGAGTATGTAATGACCTCCTTCATCTCTTTTGATGATTTTAGTTTAAAGTCTAATTTGTTACATATTAGGATTGCTACCCCCACTTGTTTCTTGGGTCCATTTGATTGGTAAATCTTTTCCCAACCTTTAACTCTGAAGTAGCATCTGTCCTTGAAACTGAGGTGTGTTTCTTGTAAGCAGCAGAAGAATGGATTCTGTCTTTGAATCCATTTTGTTAGCCTGTGTCTTTTTATGGTCCAGTTAAGACCATTAATATTGAGGGATATTAATGAGCATTGATTGCTCATTCTTGTTTGTTTTGGAATAGTCGTTGGTGGAATTGTATGTGGATTTCCACCCGTTGTTTCTTTTGCTTGTTGGTAAAGTAGGATTATTTATTACCTATGTTTTTCTGGTTGTAGTTAACTTCCTTGGGTTGGAATTTTCCTTCCAGAACTTTCTGTAGGGCTGGGTTGGTGGATATGTATTGTTTAAATCTGGTTTTGTCATGAAATATCTATAGTGATTGAGAGCTTTGCTGGGTATAGTAGTCTCTGCTGGCATCCATGGTCTCTTAGTGTTGGTAGAATATCTATCCAGGACCTTCTGGCTTTCAGAGTTTCCATGGAGAAGTCAGGTGTGATTCTGATAGGTTTGCCTTTATATGTTACTTGGCCTTTTTCCTTAGCTGCTCTTAATATTTTTTCTTTATTCTGTATATTTGGGGTCTTGATCATTATGTGGCGAGGGGACTTTTTTTTGTGGTCCACTCTATTTAGTGTTCTGTAAGCTTCTTGCACCTTCATTGGCATGTTTTTATTTAGGTTGGGAAAGTTTTCTTCTATGATTTTGTTGAATATGTTTTCTGCCCCTTTGAGGTGTTTCTTCCCCTTCTTTTATACCTATTATTATTAAGTTTGGTCTTTTCACAGTGTCCCATATTTCCTGGATATTTTGTGCTAGGGATTTGTTGGTCGATGAATCTATTTCTCCTAGTGTATCTTCAACCCCTGAGAGTCTCTCTTCCATTTCTTGTGTTCTGTTGGTTATGCTTGCATCTGTAGTACCTAACGTTTGCCCAGCTTTTCTATTTCCAGCATTCCTGCAGAGTGTTTTTTTATAGTTTCTGTTTCAGATTTCAGCCCTTGCACTGTTTCAATTGTTTCTTGCAATTTTTGCTTTGTCTTTTCCTCCATTTCTTGCATTTTTTGGATTGTTTTTTTCTTCCATCTCTTTAAGGGATTTTCTCATATCCTCTTTGAGGGCCTCTATCATTTTCATAAAGTTGTATTTAGTGTCATTCTCATCTGCTTCATTTGCTTTGTGATGTTCAGGTCTTGTTGGTGTAGGGTCTCTAAACTCTGGCAGTGTCATATTGGTTTTTCTGTTGCTGTGTGTGTTTTTATATTATCTCCTTCCCATTCCCTCTTCCAGTGGGTACAGAAGGAGCTTCTTCCTCTCCTGGTGGGTACGGGACCAGGGTTTCTTCAGGTGGGTGTGGGCAAATCCAATGTTCTGGTAGCTCTCCTCTGCCTGGTTTCATGGTTGGAGAAATGGACTAGGATGCTGGGATGCTTTGTATGCCACCGGGATGGATTGAAGCCCCAGTGTTAGACCCCAGCCACAGGATGGGAGCCTGGATACAGGCCCTGGTTGATTTAGTCTCGTGGGTGGAGCAGGAGACTAGGATGGTGGGGTGTGTCGGCTCCTGCCGCTGGGATAGAAGCCACAGTGGTAGACCCTCCCCCCAGACTAATAACTTGTTGTAATAAGTATTTGCATAAAGAAAAAAAGTATGTGTGTATGTGTGTATAAATACACACAAGTATATACATATATGAAGGACTCAGACAGGCTCTGGCAGGTCTTACCCTCCCCCATCCCCTCTGCCTTGCTAAACTGTTAGATTACATTCCTAAAGCTAGCCACCCACGTCTATTCCCTTATTTGGCCTCCTATCAAAAGTTCTGAAGTTCAGCCATCAAAAGTCCACATTTGAGCCGGGCGATGGTGGCACACGCCTTTAATCCCAGCACTCGGGAGGCAGAGGCAGGTGGATCTCTGTGAGTTCGAGGCCAGGCTGGACCGACAGCCTCCAAAACAATACAGAGAAACCCTGTCTCATAAAAAAAAAAGTCCACATTTGGCTACCCTAATTAACATGCCCAATCAAAAGAAACCAACTCATCCTAACACAGCGTTTCCTCCTTTCCCTTTATAAACTGCCATTGAGGTAGTCCTTTGTCTCTTTTGTGCAAATATTTCCTCCTTCCCCCTCTCCCTTTTTCTTTTTCCCTTCTAACTTGTCCTCCTGTCTTTGTCTCATTCCCTGTCCCTTGTCTCCCTGGGGCAAATAAACCTCCTTTATGCTGAGAACTTGATCTTGGTGAGTGCCATGCCATCTCTGATCCTCTCACTATGTGACACACAGCAGTTTTCAACGCCACTGTAATAAATGAATGTGCAATAGAGACATGGGAAAGATATCAGAATTGAGCAGCAAGTGTGCAACCGAGAGGCCAAACTAGAGGCTGCTGAGGCTGCAGTGAACAGAGGAGCATGTCATTGCCGAGTAAGGCCAGCAGCGTGGTGTGCAACAGCCTGGACTCACTCAGGTTCTGTCCCTGAATGAGCTACGCAGCCCCATGATCACTCTGGCTCAGTGCAACAAGGTACCCGAGATGAACGTTTCATTTTATGAATTAAACTTCCTCGAAAGACCTTCATGGTCCCTGCTGCCTCCATGTTGGTATTCATGGTCTGTGCTGCAGCTGCAGGGCTCGTTAATGCCTGTGGTTCATATTGTCAAGAGAGGCCACGTTGATGTTTGTGGTCCCTGGTGCCACTGGAAGCCATGTTGATGTCCATGATCTGTGCTTCCACAGGAAGCCATGCTGCTGCCTCCTGCTATGGACAAGAAAGCTTCTTTTGTAGTGGTATTGATGACTGAATACTCATGATTGGGAATGAGATATTAAAGAATTTTGTGACAACCTCTCCTCAACCCCCCCCCCAAAAAAACCCAAAACAGTCCAGACAGGAAGCCATTGAAGATAATCCTTTAAAATGTGATAAAGATGCTGAAGTGTAGCTCTTCACAGTTGATGACTTCTGTCAGGGCCTGGGGAAGGACTCAATTACCTTTAAGAGCTGGGCCACCTACAGGCAGCTAGTGAGAGCTGAGGGACTGTAGGCACTGGCAAATAAGCACCAAACTAAAATTCATTCTCACACATAGACAGAGACAGAAGAGAGAGAAGACAGAAAAAATGTGTGTGTTGTAAAGACCAATTTCTTCATACTATTTCTTCATTTTATATGTTTTACAGAATACTGTTTTCTATTTAATTTTGGTTTTCACTTTCTTCCTTTGGTCTAGACAAGAATAAATCTGTTTTTATTTGTTTGTTTCTGTCTCTTTTCAGGAGCAAAAAGGGGGAGAAAAGATACAGATGGATTCTAGAATTAATGGCAATGTATAACTGGAGTACTCTGTGTTGAACACTAAGTTTAAAACTAGCACAGTACTCTCCAATTAAGCATAACAAATATAAGGGTGTTTTTACTTGCACTGTTTCCATCCTATACAGATAAAATAAACCATGCAAACACTTTAAAAAACAGTCTGGGAGTTTTACCATGCTCCAATGAATATATGTGCAACACTAATTGGACTTGGTGTATTGTGGGGTGAAGGTGTTGAGGATGGACCTGGAAGGAATGGGAAGTGAGTGTGATCAGGATGCACTGTATGAAAAAATAATAATGAAAAAAGAAAAGAAAGAGGAAAGAAGAAAGCTTTTAAAAATAAAAATTGTGTGACTATAAAAGAAAAAGAAAAATCAGGAAGCACAAAGAAATGGCTTAATGGTGCAGTTCTAGAAGGGAAAACAAGAACAAACCAGGAAATCCAGGAGATGGCAAGAAGTAATCAAAGCAAATAGAAAAGAAAATGATAGAAGACTAAAACTAAAAACTGGTCCTTTGAGAAGATGAACAAGAGCTTCAGGCCCTTGGCCCTGTCTCACCCAAAGAACAAAAAGAGATTACCCAGGTTAGCAGAATCAGAGACAAACCAGAAGATGTAATAGCAGACAATTCAGAATGTTATAAAGGAATGCTTCAGAAACATTACTACATTAAAGTAGAAAACCTAAAAGTAGTGGATCACTTTCTAGATTACTATTTAAAGAGACCTATGACAAATAAAGGCAATTGAAACAGCAATAAAAGCCTCCTTATAAAGAAAATCCCAGGCACAGGCATTTAAAGAAGCTGCATAAGCAGTACATCTTATATAAGAGGGACACTTCTGAACACCTTCAATCTAAGAAGCTAGTATTACTTCAGAATCAGATAAAGACAAACATCACAGGCCAACAGCCCTGCTGAACATAAATGCAAAATCTTCAATAAAATGCATACAAACAATAAAGGCATATTATCAAAAAGATCATCCACCATGCCAAATTGGCTTTATCCCAGAGATAAAGGGATGGTTCAACATGTGCAAACCAATATATGTAATAAGCCATATAAGTAGGCTTAAACACAACAATCACATGACCATCTCAATAGATGCAGAAAAGGCCTTTGACAAACCCCAACATTCCTTCATGATAAAAATCCTAGAGAAAGACTGGAGGGAACATACCCCATCATAATAAAGACTATATATGACAAACACATAGCCAGCATCACTTTAAATGTAGAAAAACTTGAAGCAGTCCCAATAAGATCAAGAATGAGACAGAGATATCCACTATCCCCACTCATTTTCAGCATTAGTGCTTAAAGTAATAGCTAGAAAAATAAGCCAAGGAAGAAGTTGAAGGGCTACAAACAGGAAATTAAGTCAAATCCCTATATGTAGATAAAATTTTGTATGAGAGACCCCAAAATATCCCACCAGAGAACTTTAGAAATGATCAACATTTTCAGTGAAGCGGTACGGTGGAAAAAATTCGATTTACAAGAGTCAGTAGCCTTTCCATATGCAAATAGCAAACACTGAGAGAGTGAGTGATCATGGAAGTCCCCGTAGGCAATGGGAATAAAATGGGGGGAGGGTAAACCAAAGAAGCACAAGACTTCTACCATGAGAACTTTATATCTGTGAAGACAATGAGAATGACACTAAAAGTAGAAAGATAGCCCCATGCTTATGCATTAGTAAAACTAATGCTGTGAAAACAACCATTCTATCAGAAGCAATTTACAAAGCAATCCTGATCAAAATTCCCACATTCTTCACAGACATAGAAAAGCTCATCCTAAAATCACAAAAGACCATGAACAGCCAAAGGAGTCCTGAACAAAACCAACAATCTGGAAGGATTGCCATACCAGATTTCAAGCTGTATCTGAAGATACTATTACAGAGCTATAGAAATAAAAACACAGCAGTACTGGCACAAAAAGACACAGACATGTAGATGGAACAAAACAAAAAACCCAAATGAGTACAGTTGTCTCATATTTGACAAAGATGCCAAAAACACACCCTGGGGGGGGGAAGTATATTCTAATGGTGTTGAGAAAACTGGATGTTCACACATAGAAGAATGAAGTTAGACCTATGTCATCCTGCACAAAAAATAAGCTTCAAATAGCTCAAAGATCTCCACATGAAACATGAAACTAGCAGTTCAAATCTCCTACAAAACATAAGTATAGTAAAGAAAGGACTTTTTTATTAGGACTTTATTTTTTTAAGAAATTAAGGTCAACAGCTGACGGACAAGACTCATAAAACCAAAAGCATCTGTGCTGTGAAGGAAATAAGAGTGCAAGTCCATGGAGTTCACAAGAATTGTGAGGATCAATATTCAGAATATAGAAAAGAACTAAAAAAAAAGTCGAGAGAACAAATGAACCAACTTTAAAATGGGCTGTGGATCTCAAAAGATGAAACAAAATGGTTAAGATGTCTTTAAAAGTGTCCAACATCCTTAGTAATAAGGAAAATGCAAACAAACACTACTTTTTAAAGCTTTTTTTACTTTAATTTTAAATAACTTGCTTCACATGTCAATCCCAGATCCCTCTCCTCCCCCTCCTCCCGCAATGCCCCCACCATCACCCCCAGCCTCCCACCCTATCCCCACTTCCTTCCACATTGGGGATATCCAGTCTGTCATTTCACTCAGGGCAGGGTCCAGGCACTCCCCTAAGACTCCAGGCTGAGAGAGCATCCCTCTTTGTGTTATGGACACACGAAGTCTGTTTGTATGCCAGTGATAAACACTGATCCCCTGCCCAGGGCCCCATAGGTTGCCCAGGCCTTCTCACTGACACTCAGCTGTTGGTGTGGGGTCCAAGAGCTCCCCCTTGTTCAGATCAGCTGTCTCTGCTGGTTTTGCCAGTCCATTCTTTGCCAATTTGCTCATCGCTCCTCTCTCTCTGTCACTGGGTTCCATGGATTCAGTCCAGTGTTTAACTGTGGGTGTTTGCCTCTACTTCCATCAGTCACTGATTGAAGGTTCTAGGATGGCATATAGGGTAGACGTCAAGTTCATTATCAGGAATGGGCATTTAAGGTGGTCTCTCCACTATTGCTTAGCTTGCCAGTTGGTGTCATCCCTTTAGATCACTAGAGGTCTCACTGGTGCCAGATCTATCTTCTAACCTATGATTCCCTCTTCCCTCTATTCTACCCCCCACTCAACCTTCCTGTTCCCCCATGACCTACTGTCTCTTCCACTTCTCCCCCTGTCTTCTTCCCAGCTCCCACTCCCCCCCACCCCTCGCCGTGTTCCCAATCTGTTCAGAAGATCGTGCCTCATTCCTCTTCTCTTGTGTACCATGCATCTCTCTCTTAGGTTCTTTCCTGTTTCCCAGACTCTCTGTCAATGGAAATGCAGACTGCCACTATCCTGATCCATGTCTAAAATCCATATATGAGTGAGTACATACCATGTTTGTCTTTTTGTGACCAGGTTACCTCACTCAGGATGGTTTCTTCTAGTGCCATCCGTTTACCTGTGAATTTCAAGATTCCATTGGGTTTTTTTTTTCTGCTGAATAGTACTCCATTGTGTAAATGTACCATATTTTCTCTATCCACTCTTCAGTTGAGGGGCATCTAGGTTGCTTCCAGGTTCTGGCTATTACAAATAATGCTGCTATGAACATAGTGGAGCAGATGTCCAATTTGCATCTTTTGGATATATGCCTAAGAGTGGAATTGCTGGGTCTTGTGGTAGATTGATTCCCATTTTCATGAGGAATCTCCATACTGATTTCCAAAGTGGGTGTACGAGTTGGCACTCCCACCAGCATTGGAGGAGTGTTCCTTTCTCTCCACATCCTCTCCTGCATAAATTGTCTTCCGTGTTTTTGATTTTAGCCATTCTGAACAGGAGTAAGATGGTATCTCAGAGTTGTCTTGATTTGCATTTCTCTGATGGCTAAGGATGTTGAGCACTTTCTCAAGTGTCTCTCAGCCATTTTAGACTCCCCTATTGAGAATTCTGTTTAGTCCTGTACCCCACTTTTTAGCTGGATGCTTTGGTGTTTTAGAGAGTAGCTTCTTGAGTTCTTTGTAAATTTTGGAGATCAGCCCTCTGTCAGATGTGGGGTTAGTGAATATCTTTTCCCATTCTGTGGACTGCCTTTTTTTCTTGTTGACTGTGTCCTTTGCCTCACAGAAGCTTCTTAGAAACAAACACTACTTTGAGATTTCATCTTACACCAGTCAGGTCTAAGAGGAAGCAACAGATAACAAATACTGGAATAGGTGTGGGGAAACGGGAAACCTTATTCACTGAGTGGGATTGAAAACTGGCACAAGACTAGAAGTCATTGTGGAGAACACTCAAAAAGCTAAAGTACATTTACTATATGACCCAGCCATCCCGCTCCCTGGCATAAGTCTTAAGGACTCAACACCCTGCTCCACTGGTAACTTAGTCATGTTCATCCCCACTCTATTCACAATAGCTAGGAAATGGAACAACCAAAATGTCCTTCAAGTGACAGGTAATGAAAATGTAGTACACATACACTGAGAAGAAAAATGGGGTATGTGGATAAGTCAATGGAACTAGGAAATGTATACTGAGTCAGGTAACCCAGACCCAGAAAGACAAACACCACATGTTCTCTCAATCTGTGGCTATTAGTTTTGAATCTTTGGATGTGAGTATAACTCAGAGTAACAGCAGATACCAAAACAGTAAAAAAGGATTCCGATGGGGGTGTGGAGAAATAGAAATTCTAGAGATGGGGCTAGATAGTAAGTCACAGGAACTATAAAAGGAGAAATAGGGAAAACTGCTGGGGGTCTTCATCTGTGGAGTGAGGAAGGAGAAACACTAAGACATACTGAAAAAGTCGTAAGGAAACACGTTTTGTACTCTATTTTCTTTAATACAGTATATTAACCTGGGCAGGTGGACAGGCTGATTGGTATATAAGTAATATATACTGTGTGTGTGTGTGTGTGTGTGTGTGTGTGTGTTATTGCTTGGCAAGTCTCACTAACCCAGAAGCTTGTTTTTTGCTAGGGTAGTGGACTGGCAAACTCTCATAAACTCCTCTAATGCTGGGGGGTTATAGGGGTGAGGTCAGCTTTTTCTGTGGGTGCTTGGGATCTGAATTCAGGTTCTCATGCTTGCAAGTAGTGCTCTCCCCCAATCACATCCCAGCCATATCTTGAGAAAAGGCAAATTCTCAGGTTATGCTGTACCCTGAAAGGAACTGGGGCCAGCTATGCATCAAAAACATGACAGTTCTCCTTGGGGCATTTTATGAGCGGTCTGAGTCCAGAGTGAACTAGATCTCTATGGGCCTTGCCTCAGGCAGGAATGCTGGGAAATGATGCTTCCCTCCCATCAAACGGCAGGAGTTTATTACTGCTTGCTGTATTATGTCATGTTTTCAAGCTCACTGAGCCAGAACTGTTCCCTCATTGTACCCCCACCCCAACCAACCCTTTGTCAAGTTAAGAGTGACACCAGAGGTTTCATAACCAGCAGACTAGGTAGCTTCCATTTAGACTGTTGCTGATATTTTCTTGTCAGGTTTCTTCCACAAAACACAAGCCACTCACGTCTTGTTAGCAGCTGGCAGCTTCCCCTATTTTATCATCTTTGCCATCTGCTTATTTAATGGGCTTCCTGGTTCAGTTTCATCCTTGAAATCACAAGGAGTCTACTTTTGATACTAGCAGACACAAGGGGCAAGGATGGACAGCACAGTGGTCAGTACCACTCTTCAGTAGTTGACATGTTTGTTGTACCCACCTGCTTTTGCTCTACCTACATTGATGTGGTCTTTTGGGGGGAAAAATGGCTGAAAGTCAAATGTTTTTGGAATGGTTGGTTCACATGTGTGTTGGCTACTTCTATGTCAAGTTGACGCAAGCTAGAGTCATTTTGGAAGAGATAACTTCAATTGAGAAGATGTCTTCACCAGATTGGCCTGTGGGAAAGTCTGTGGTGCATTTTCCCCTCTTGTACTTTTTTGATACAGGGTCTCTATGTAGCCCTGGCCATCCTTGAACTTGCTAAGTAGACCAGGCTGGTCTTGAAATCATAGATCCACTTGTTCCCCAAGTGCTGAGACTAAAGGTGTGTACCACCAAGCCCAACTTAATGTAGTGCATTTTTTTCCTTAAGTGATGGCTGTGGAAAGATCCAGACCATCGAGTACTGCCACTCCTAGGTTTAATGGTCCTGGATGCTGTTAAGAAAAACAGACTGGGGGCTGGAGACGGCTCAGTGGTTAAGAGCACTGACTGCTCTTCCAGAGGACCTGGGTTCAATTCCCAGCAGCCACATGGCAGCTCACAGCTGTAACTCCAAGATCTGACACCCTCACACAGACATATATGTAGGCAGAACACCAATGCACATAAAACAAGAATAAATAAATCAAAAGAGGAAGAAAGGAAGGCAGGAAGGGAAAGGAAGGAAAGAAGGAAGGAAGGAAGGAAGGAAGGAAGGAAGGAAGGAAGGAAGGAAGGAAGGAAGAAAAGTAAAAACCAGGCTGAGCAAGGCAGTAACCAGTATTCCTCCATGGCCTCTGCTTCGGTTCCTGCCTTGATTTCCTTTGATGGAATGTGACCTTAGAGTTAAAAGCTAGAAAAAACCCTTTCCTCCCTTGGTGTTTTATCACAGCAAGGGAGACCATAACTAAGACAACATTAAATACAGACACTGTCAGTGTCATTCAGAAGCCCAAGGGGAGATCATACTAAATCCAATGTTTGCTGGATAGCTGGCTGTTAATCACTCCAGGGTGAATTCTAATGTTATTTGCCAGCATTTAGTCTCTCCATGAGTGTTTCCTAACTTTGTGCTTCAAAGGAACACAACTCTCTAATTTTATTGATTCTCCAAAACACCAAGAGCTTCATATTGAACACAACTGCTGTTGCAAGGCTGTCAGAGCTGACAAGGTCCTGGCCCCACCCCAAGCCAGGAGCATCAAAGGGCCCACGACAGGGCATTGTAGTCTCAACACCCTGTGAGGACTCTGGTGAGGCATTTGTTGTATTCAGCCTCCTAACACTATGGTGAAAACAAACCTGTTAGTCTTAAAACATTTAACTAAAAGCCAAATAATTTACGTATTCTTCCACCACAACCATTAACCAATCTCTTAGAGATGGAGATTATGGCCATTTCAAGTTTAAAAAAAAGTCTCTAGAATCTGGGCTGTCTTAATGGCTTCTGTATGCCTTTCCACCTCTAACAGCAATAACAGCAGTAACTGGAAATAAAAGGAAGTCAGTTCTGAAGAAACCAATGGCCCCACCACCCCTACCCGTAGCTGAAACACACACTTGAAAGGGAGTCTGTGTTTTGGCTATCTGAACTTTATTTTCCCTTCCTCTTAACTCTCCCCAGCTGATATCAAAGACAATGTGACTGAGGTTATGGATCTGAACCCATCAAACCCTTTAAGTATAAGTCTTCCGATCAATGAAACACTACACTGGCCGTCACCAATGCTGCAAAGTTACAGAGTGTAATGGAGAAGACGATTAGATGGCCCCGCAGGACAGTTTACCACTCTGCCAGACTTTGCTAACTTCCGGGCCTCGGGCTTAGGGTTAGTCCTTCATTTTAAAAAAGCCACTGCTTACACTTGTCAATGTTAACTTCCTTTCATAATTTACTCAACTGGAAAAAGTATTCTATAACAAAATGTATACAATTTAGTAATTGTACAAAACATGAATTTTTAGCAAGATGACATTGGTTACAGTCACCAGCACGAACACTCAATACTTTTCACTGTCACTTCCATGACAAGCTCAGGTAAATAAAATGTTACTGGCTAAAAAGTCACAAGAGGAGCAATCTGAAACTTCACATACAAAAGCAAAGTCAATCTTCCACAATAATACTGACACACAATCACTAAGAAGCTCCCATGATGCCGCTGCACTCTTGGAATGTCTTTCAGAGTCCATCTTCTACATGAGATGTCAGCTTCCCAAGACTAAACTTGAAGCATTAGATAGAATACAAAATAAGGAGCTCTTTATTATTTATACAAAACCGGTACATTAAAAAAAATTAAGATTCAACAACTCTGCTGACCCCCTGAGGAAGTTAAGAGCTTTTATGGGTCTATCAAAGGAGCCCATAAATGACTCAGTCACCAAGCTCCTGGCCACAGGAACAAGGCACACAGCTCCAGGGCCATTCATGTGGCTCCGTCATTGGCTCTGCAAGCTGACTTTCCCTTCATTAGGCTTGGCAAGCAAGCCAGGGTTTCCTGGACAACGCTAATGAGCACTGTCTTCTCTGGCCCAAGCTAGAGTATTTTATCAGTGTAAATTTGAGTTCTTTTATTTCTTAAAACACTTTCAATAAACTCCTAGCATAAGACACTTTATTACAACATATACAGATTCGATTGTTTATCAAAAAATCTAGAATTCAGCTAAATAAGTTAAAATGTCTTCAAAGAAAGTTGGCTTAGAGAAATGGTCGTTTTTCTTTCAAAACTGCATTCCCACATTCTGAGAGGTCCGAATTGCTTATATTCTTGTCTAAATAACACCAAGAGCTCTGATATCTTTAGTGCAGAGCATGGCACTTTCCTAAAGCCTGACTGACACTAAGACATGCAGTAGCCTAGCTGGCAAAAATCTAGACGAGGCCTCTCTGAACAAAGGCCTACAGAGATAAATGCAGTGACTGTTTTCTTCATGAGAATGACTTTGCACTGCTTAGCACATTGTTCTGTAGTTTGAGAATAAAAGTAATTCTTCCCATGAAGAAGTAGGTCCCCTTCTGAAGAATAATGTTGCTTACCCCCAAAATCAATAGACCAGCACCAAAAGAATTATTAGTTTACAAAAAATAAACTTAGATTGCAAAGTTCTACAACTCAGACTAAATAAATATAAAATCAGAAGTTCTGTCAGCTACAGTATAATTTAAAACTCCATTTTCAACCTGCTGGGAGAGGCCAGTCTCACACTGATCACCATGAACTCCATCATTTCAGAAACGAGCTGCAAATCACATCTGTGGTGCTCAGAGCACAACATCCACATGAGATCTTTTCAGAACACAGCGTGGGAAGGACCACACTGTTTCCAGATCTGAGGAGTCTCTGAACAAAGGACCTCAGACGTCTCTGAAAGAGCCAGAAACCAAGCAGGCATCTCACTGATCACGTCCATTCATCTTCCACAAGACACTGCATTGAGATTTTTAATTCACAGATTTCATGTTAGTCCTTGAGAACCCAATGCCCGTGTTTCAGTTCAATACTGTCAGGCTGCTCAAGCTGCCTTCTTGGTGCATGTTCCTTGCAGATCTTGTAAATTTATCTTCGATCTGTCAGAAAAAGACTAATTAGTAATACAGAAAATGTTAATGAAAAATTGGGGGCTGGGGGTGTATGTGTGCATGCATATGTACATGGGTGTGCATGGGTGTATGCATGTGTTTAGGCCAAAAGACAACACTGGATGTCATCCCTCAGGTACCACCTACCCTTTGAGACAAGGCCTGCAACTTGCCAAGTAGGATGGGCTGGCCACTCAGTGAGCCCACAAGATCCACCTCTCTACATACCCAGAGTTTGCATCTTACGTTCATGCCACTACACCTGGTAGAGTTTGTTTAAAAATCTGGATTCCAGAGCTTGGGCTTAAACCATCCAGGATTATAAAACTTTAATCTTACCTGTTGTGAACCATGTGACTTCTGACAAGATGTCCTGCTGCCAATGCTGCCATCAAGGACAACTCCCCAGCCATTACAGTACCACACACAATTCGGGCAAGCTGCCGTGCATTTTCTCCAGGATTGTCTTTGCACGCTCCTTGAACACCTAGCATCTGTAATCAGAGACCAACATAGAAGATTACTATAAGACACAGAGCAGAACTAGACTCCATTAGAAGTGGTAGGTAATGTCAGGCCACTAACATCCACAAACTGACTGGCACTATGCACTTATTTGATTAATTAATCTCATGACTTATTAGGCACACATACCCAAACCATACACACACACACACACATGTGCAAATACATATTTTTTCAGAACCCTACACTTACTTGGATATACTAGATTAGACTGGTAGGAAGCAAGAGCAAAAGATCAGCTAAAACACAGAGTAGAGTGATAAGATGTCAGGTAGACACACAGTATCCCTGGTGTGATGGTTAAACTTAGTTATCAACTTTTACATCTAGGAAGAGGGAACCTCACATGATAAATGGCCTCCAGCAGTTTGGCCTGTGGGCATGCACACAGGTATTAATTGCTAATTGATGAAGGATTCAGCCCCATAAAACATCAATAGCTGAATGAGAGGCTAGGAACAAGCCAATAAGCAGCATTCTTCCATGGTCCCTACTGCCTCCAGGTTCCTGCCCTAGATATAAAAGATGAAATAAACGCTCTTTCCCAAGTGTGTTTTAGTTAGTAAGAAAGAGAAATAAGCCAGAACAACTTGGAGTCAGAGCTAGGCCTGAGGCCACTATGTTGTGTGTAAGACACATACCTGCAGACAGGCCTGCTGCGGTAGGAGGTTGGTCCCACCACCCACGGTTCCTATCTCTATAGATGGCATGGTGCAGCTGATATACAAGTCTTCATTCGTGGGACCACTTGCTTCCATTAAAGTAATACAGTTTGAACTCCCCACATTCTGTGCTGCATCCTGAGCGTGGAAAAGGAAAAATACTAAGTATATAGTTCTTTCACTTTTACTCCGAACAGAGCAGAAAGCACAGTGCTAACCTGAAGCATTAATCTAACTAATCTTTAACAATACAAATCAAGGAGTCAATATTGGGGTAAGAACCTGAAAGACCAGAGAACAAGGAGCAGCCATCAGTTGCTTCCTACCTCTTCCCTTCCTCCATCCAAAAGGGGACAAGATTCTCTCAGGCCCACCTTACTACTTCCTGTCTCCTCTCTACAATCCTCCAAACCTCTATGGTTAGCTAGTAGCTAGCTCTGCCTTCCAACTCCAAGCAAGCTTTATCAGAACACAATCCAAATACCACACAACAGGAACTGGCAAGCTTACCTGGCCACATGCAATGTAGATGGCAGTGACGATGTTTGCTGCATGGGCATTGTAGCCGCCTATGCTCCCAGCCATGGCAGAACCCACCAGATTCTTGTTAATGTTTACGTCAATCATAGCTTCCGTAGTCGTCTTTAATACCTAGAGCAGTGTGCACATTTTACATACTCCCCCGGGAGAATCAAGCAAGACACACTCACATTTACCTCTCTGTACCTCTAGGAAGCAAGGGTGTAGATGTGACCCCATTTAAGTGTCCCAAGAATGCCCATGCAGATGGGCATCAAAAAGAAAGCAATTATTTTAATGGAAAGCATAGCCCTAGGAGTGTCATCTGACTAAAGGCATTTGTAGCCCACACTGCCTCTGACTCCATGGAGCTGGGATCAGTCGGGCGTCACCACACCTGGTCCCATCGCAATTAGAGACCCCCATTAAAGCAGGCATACATCCCAAACTCACTTCTCTCACCACCCTGGCTGGAATGACAGCTTCACACACAACTGTCTTTCCTCTTCCTTCGATCCAGTTTACGGCAGCAGGTTTCTTGTCAGTGCAGTAGTTACCGCTAACTGCCAGAATCTGCATTTCAGGAAAGAACTCCTGAAGCTTCACAAGTGCTTTCTCTGTGCCCTAGGAAGAAGTAAAGCAAACAAAATGTGTGACAGATTCTGACCACGTTGCCTATCTCTAAGTGCAGTCATTCAGTGCATCCAATCATGTAGCTAATGTCCAGAACTCCCTTTACCTGATAATGCTAATGCTCCACAGCCTGTTAAAAATAGTTCCCCATCTGTACCCCGCTAGCCCAATACCATTCTACTGGTGTCCATGAACTTGATGACTCTGGTTAGCTCAGGAACCATAGAGTATTTTGTAACTGGCGATTTCACTTAGAATAATGTTCCACCTGAGCACATCTCCTACTTGTCCCCGTATTACCCAATCAGCAGTTAGGCTACTTCTGCCTACTGGCCAGTGTGAACAATGCTACTGTGAACATGAGTGTGCAAATCTCTTTGAGGCCGTGCTTTTCAATTCCAAAAGTAAAATTGGGAGATGGCACAGAATTCTATTTTCAAGCTGTTGAGGAACCACCATACTATTTATTGAGAATTTCTAAAACTTATGACATTTATTATTTTCCTCTTTTCTGAATAATCTCTATAAACACAACCTGTAGCTCGGCCAGATGATTTTAATATTTTTTGTCACTGGCAAAAAGTTATCAGCAAAATGTACACCATACAAAAATGTGTCAGGAAACAAAATGAATGATTATACAAACAAACCATATATGATTAGTATCTGAAAGTGTTTCTGAGTACGGTAATGCCTTCCTCTAATCACAGCAATTAGTCAGAGACAAGAAAACTGACCATGAGGTGCAGGTCAGCCTGGACCACGATATGTGCCCCAGGCTAGCCAGGGTTACAATAAAACCCTGTCACCAAAAACAGAAAAAGAGCGAAAGCTAGAAAAGGTCAGTCTCATGACCTGGGACGAAGCTCTTTTGCAGTGTGGAGGGGCACGCTCAGGAACTGCCCTGGGGCCCACGCACCAACCTGCACTCTGCTCTGCACTGCATGGCTAGTGACGTAGTTCCGCCTACGTACGTATACGTCTTTACGTCCAGCCGTATACGTCTTTAGTCCTGCCTAAAGTGGGTGTGGTTAGCGGTGTGGTAAACTGCCCTTTTATTACCTCATCTGTATGCGCCTCTAATAAGGCACATGTTTAATGGTGGTATCAGACTTCCTCCTACACTGAACCGCACACCCTCGGCGCCACTCCTCATTGGGGAGAGGGAATTACTAGAAAAAGTTCTCAAGTGTTAACCCCAGAGCCCTCCTGCCATGTGAGTACATTTACAGCACAGACAATGTGAAATCTAAACAGTGCAGTTAAGAGCCCCGGCTGCTCATCCTGAGGCCATAGGTCTAATTCCTAACACCCACTGGTGGCTTACAACTGAAGGAAACTCCAATTCCAGAGGAATCTGGCCTCTGTGGACACTAGGCACGCATATGGTGCACAGACATATATGTAGACAAAACATCCACACACATTTTTAAAAAACTAATTAAAAAAAGACAAATAAAAACACCACCAAACCAAACTATATCAAGCAATATTAAGCTTTTAATAAACATGTAAAAGCAACTAATCCTTTAAGCATGTACTATATGGACATAGTATATCAATAAAAAATATGACAGGGTATGGTAGTGCACAGTAGTAATCCCAGCACTCAAGAAAGCAAAGACACAAGAATTGCATAAGTTTAAGGCCAGCCTGGGCCATGCAGTGAGTTCTGGGTGCATCCATCCTTTCAGATACAGTGAATCTATGCTTACCTTGGAAATCATGTTCATCCCCATGGCATCCCCCGTCTTGGACTGGAAACGGATGTACAGGTTGCGCCCTGCCATAGTCACATGAAGCTTCTGTAGACGTGCGAATCTGTAAACATAAGGTTTTTATTTTAATCCAAGATGAGAAATTTCATTGCTTATTTTTTTCAAGACAGGGTTTCTCTGTGTATCCCTGGCTGTCCTAGCTCTGTAGATTAGGCTGGCCTCGAACTTTGCTTGCCTCTGCCTCCTGAGTGCAGTGATTAAAGGTGTGTGTCACCACTGTCTGGCAAGAAATTTTATTTTAACTCTACTTCAGTATGAAGTACTTTTTCTTTAGACAAATGAAGGCTAATAGCTGAGTCTCATTCACAGACACTGACTAGAAAGTGGACTAACGTCTTACTGCTCTTAAGTCCAAATAAGAGCAAACACATTAACTTGAACCGTACGGAAGATGACATCTACTGATTGTGCTTCTGTGTGATTTTAAGGGTTTCACCCAAAGTAAACCTATAACTATACCAGCACGGCCAGAAAACCCTTCTATGGGACAAAGTAAGTCTAATCAAATGTATAAGCTCCTGTCTTTTACAATTGCTGCTTCCGAGTGGGAATAAGGAACTGAACTCGGGCCATCAGGCTCATTCCTGCTGAGCCATCTCACCAAGCTTTAAAAAAATTATTTCTATGGTGTAATTCATCTGAATCAATATCCACCCTAACCAAGAACAATTACTAAATGAATGGAAACATGACAGTGCCATGTTAGTTATTGTAACAGGCACTATATCAACAACAGCTTTGGCTATCACAAAAAACAAGCATAGTTTCCACACCTGCTGGTGCTATCGAAGGCTTCCTTTATCACTGCAAACCCTTCGGGTGTTTCAAGCCAGGCCTTCACTTCTGCAGAATCACAAGCACGAGGAAGACGCACCACTGGGCCTCGGGTCATCCCATCTGCAAGGACCCGGCTGCTGGCACCTCCACCAAGCTAAGCAGAGGATTATGGGAACATATTAATCCAGAAAACACTTCAGCCTCTTTTGATTGTCTCCAAATCTGTCTCCATTTCCATACCCTGCCCAGACTGTCTTATATTTGAAAGTAAACAAAATCCAACTTACACCTATTGCCCTGCAGCCTCTGTTGGTGCTGGCCACCAGACAGCCTTCCGTTGTTGCCATTGGAACCTGGTACTCTTTCCCATCCAGGCACAGAGGCCCTGCCACTCCGACAGGGATGGGCATGTATCCGATCACATTCTCACAGCAAGCTCCCATCACCTAAGAAACACAGGTGGGTAGCACATGAAAACCCACATTGTAATGGACAACAGCTCATCTCAGGCCCTATCACTAACAATTCTTCACTTAATCCTACAGAACAGTCCAACAGTATTGTAATGCATTCTTTATGTTGTTATGGTGCTGGGGATCAAACCCAGGGCCTCATCAATGTGAGGCAAGCATTCTATCACTAAGCCGAAACCCACGCAAAATTTCTTCTTTAAAAACATTTAGGCTGGTTGGGCATGGTGGTGCATGCCCTTGATCCAAACACTTTGGAGGCAGAGGCATGCAGATCTCTGAGCTCAAGGCCAGCCTGGTCTATAGACACTGTTCCAAAATAGCCAAGGCTACACAGAGAAACCTGTCTGGAAAACAAAAACTTTAACCTGTTGGACTCTTACAGCAATGACAATAAAAACATGAGAAACATTTAAAAAGTAGCGGGGGGGAGAGGAGGTAGGTCAAGCTATAAAGCAAGTCCTCCTTAATCAATCAAATAACATACCAGGGAATAATTATAATCTCTATAAGGCAGGTACTGTAGAGAAGAAGGCTCTGGAAGCTTTGTGGAGAGGAGCTGCCGGCGAATAGATACACCACGTTCATGAGTTTCCATTAGAGTTTCCAATTTGTAGGCCGGGATGTGCTTGGCATTGACCAACTGGATGATCTCTGCATCGCTCAGGAACTTTGCACCTTTCTGAAGAAATGAGACAGTGGGAAGGAGAGGACAGAAGAGTGAGCAACTGCAGCTCACAAGACGAAGACAACAAAGCTCAAAGAACACAGTGCAGAGCTGCTACGATGACTGTTGGAGCCCATAAAATAAATGGCTTCGCTTCATCTTGGCTTAAGGTCAGAGAGTTCAAAACTATTCTTACTCTTCCAAAGTTAAAATCCTAAGACCTAGCCAAACAGTGGTGGCGCAGGCCTTTAGTCCCAGCACTCAAGAGGCAGAGGCAGGCAGATCTCTGTGAGTTTGAGGTCAACCTGGTCTACAAAGCTACACAGAGAAGCCCTGTCTTGAAAAACAAAACAAAACAAACCGTAGGATGTTTGGTCTAAGGTGTGGATGTCTTATGGAAATAACAAGAAACTTGTTTTAAGGTGTGATTACTCTTAACCCTCAAGGTCAGATAAGGAGAGATGTAGTCTGACGCATGGTTACCAATGTTTGGAGAATTAAGGAAGAAAGTCTATTTCTTCCTTTAATCATAATAAAGAAGTCTTTTGCCTTTTTCCTCTTTTTGGTTGGGGTATTTAAGAATGTTGAAGAATAAACTTGGCGTGTTCAGTATTCATTGGATTGCCCCTCCTGACTCTATTCTGTGTCTCTGTCTTTTCCTTAGTATCTTTACCTGCTGTTTCTCAACCCACACTCCTCCTCTCAGGTACAAACCAGGCAAATCAGCTGGAGCCAACTGTAGCCCCCACCCGCCAAAGTCAGGCCACTACAGACTGGTGCTACAACATGGGCCTACTACAGATGACTATGACGTTTATATCAACCTTGGGAACTGCCCTATTCGCTTCAGAAAAGAACAGTACCCAGAACTAAACCTTGACCTGTGCCCAGCTCCCCTACTCTGCTGTGGGCCTGCCCACATTGTAAGCTTACATGCTCATGCACTCATCAACGAAAATCAGTCAATACATACTTGCTACAAAGGCATAGGCAATATGTACATTATATAGTAATGTTTTTGTGTGTACAAGCTATGGCCCTTAAAGAGTTGAGGATACCAACTCTCAAGAGAGCTCAAGTACAAGAACAGTAAGAGGAAAACTCAAAAGGCCCCATGCTTTCATACGTGGAGTGTACAATAGACTTATAAAAGTACATAAGCATCATGGCTGCCAACAGCCAGGAAGGAAAGAATGGGATGCTTAACCAAATACTGGTATCAAGTCTCAGTTACACAGAATGGACAAGTTCTCAAGGCCTAATGGACAGTAGATGATATTAGCTTGAATATGTTAATTATTCATAAAGAAATGGGGCATTTTAAATAAATCTAATTACCTCTGTCAATTATATCTTAATAAAGTGAGGGTAGAATAGAACTATATCTTACCAAACATGAAAAAAAGATTTCTGAGACAAGTCTTACTACGTAGCACTATGCAGACCAGGAAAACATAATCTCTATTCAAAGAGTTAGTTAGACTATGCAGATATGGCTGGAAGTATGAATGGCAGAACATAGTGTCCAAAGCTCCAGGAGGAAAAGCACAAAACAAAACTGTTCTGGGAAGCCCAGTCCATGTTCCAACACAGATAGAGGGGACAAAGCACCTCATCTCTATAAGAAGCAGCAACACACCACAAGTTTTGATTCTGGAACCAGAAAACCTCAGTCCCCGCTCCAAACTTTAGTTTCCTCAATGGTAAATATCCTGGAGATATTACTAAAGCCTCTTGAGCCTGGGCCGCTCATCTGAAAGATGGAGAAAATGCCCCCAAAGGCTGTAGGGGATAAAGACAGTTGTTGATAAGGCATGTAACACAGTGACTACAACTTGGTGGGCCCCGGCAGTACTAGCTTTTACTTCCTTTGATTAAAAACAGGTAAAAACAAAAATAAATACCCGAGTGTGAATGCACATCCCCGCCCTCACCTCGGCACTCTCCAGTATCTGCAGACATTCTTCATTAGGTCGAGGCTCACTGGGAAGTTCAATTTCAGGCTCCTGTGTCCCCAGTGCCACTGGAGAGCAGCCCCCAGAGGCGCCAAGCACGAATGTAGCTCTGCTTGTGCTCTCAGTTTCTGCCACTAATGGTTTTATAACCTCAACTGTGGAGACATAAAAAGACAACATCACTCTGAAATGAACTCAGCTTCAGGATACACCCTCAGACAGGAGAACTGAAACCAAGAGAACAGCAAGATACCTTTTCTATCTTGGTTCACCCCAGGCTCCTCCTCAACTGACGAAAGCTTCTCATTCCTTCTCGAGAGCACAGGCTCCCGTCTGCAACAGTTGTCTGGAGCTTTCTTTGGGGTCGCAACAGGAGACGTGATAGGATTTTTTAAAGACAGCGTAGATTCTGTCTCTGCTTGTTCAAAGAAAATGTACTTGACAGCCAACAGGAAAGCTAAGCTCAGGGTAACCACTTGTTCAATGTCCATGCTGATCATCCTGGGTGAGAGCAAGCATATTAACAATTAACAGGCCAGGTCAGAAATAGAAAGTCACAGCACAACCTTGGAAGACTGCAGTATACTATGGGGTTCAGTCGTTCAGTCAACTTACTTGGAGAGATAAAACTGCCAGAGAGAAACACTTGGTTCAATTCTCTTGGACACATCTTCATCTAGTCCCAAGGAAACTTTAGAATGTTCTGTTGTGCTGTTCTGAGGGGAAGGATCAGCTATCCAGCGACTGTGAGCATGAACAAGAACCAAGCCTAAAGACTGAAGGAACAAATTTTCAATTAACTGTGCACCCTCTGCTTTCTCTCTCCCAAGTCCATAAAACACACTAGCTTCCTTGGCCTCACCTTCTCATACTAAGAAAGCTGCCAGTTTGTTATGTGACTCAAAAGCAGTGTCCCCATCACCCTTCAAACAGTCCAAAGAATAGGCTTTCAAGAGAGAGGGGAGCAAGAAGAACAAGCACTAGGAGGCCTGAGGGGCATAGCGCATACATCTGGAATCCCCGAACTTAGGAGGCTGAGGCAGGAGGATTTCAAGTTTAAAGCCAGTCTTGGCTATCTAGTGAGACACTGTCTCGAAACAATACACTAAAGCCCCAGAACTTCAAAGAAACGAAGAACAAATTCAGAAAAAAGAGAGGAATATAACTGAAAGACCCAAATATTATATAAACAAGACAGGAAACTAAAAACACAAAAAGTCCCCAACTACCCAAAGCATAAGAAACATTGAGATTATAAATACTAGACAAGAAAAATGCCATTACCATAATCATCTTGACCCTTTGGGTTACAGGGTTCGGTTTATTTTCTTCTTCTTCCAAAACTCTGGCAAAATGGCTGAGCTGCCAAATTGGACGACCCTCTCGGCTTTCCCGAGAAAGCTACAAAGTAAGTCAGCATTGCATTAGGAGATACACAGCTGATTTAGGTGAAGTGACAGAATAAGAAATAATACTCTTCTTAACTAATGCCACCAGGAAAACCATTCTTACCTCTAGGACCAGGGACACACACGCTGGGAAGAACGTCATGAACACGAAGTAGTTGGCAAGCACAGACATGCAGCCAAAGCAGCACATGATCTCCAGCTGGCGCACCCCTGGGTAGAGAGCAGTGACACACACAGCTGGTAAAGTATGCACTTTTGGCACACCATTTATCTTAAAGGTTCTTCCCACAGGCAGGCGAGTTTGACTACATTAAGTCCTTTGCCATTTCCTGGAAACTAGCAACTCAATGATGATATTAAGGCTTCAGGAACAGCAGCTAAGAAACTCTTTACTCTCTCTAGGACACAGACCTCGACTTTGCCTGTGTCCCCAATATTACAATTCTATACATAATACGAGTGTTTAATGCATCTGGTCAACAAATGTGTTCCCAATTCTTTTATAAAGTGGTACCATTGGCTAAGACAAGAAGCTAGAGGACCAGCTACTCTACAGAAGAGCTTCATCCCTGCAATCTACACTACTCACCTAGATTCACTTATTATCACAAAAGCAATTCACCTCTGTATCCAGGGCAATTTGTCAAAGAGTGTGTCCATAAGCAGCTATGCCTTTCTGATATAGTATTGAAAATAGCCCCTGCATATCACTAAGTTTGAATTCCCATAAGACCCCTATAGAGCCTCCTGATGTACTTGAAGAGTTTTATTTCGTTGACCTGCATGAAAAATGATACAATCAATGCACAACATTAAGAAATTAAGATGAAAAACTAACAAACATTTCACCACAAAATGTTTCAGAGGCGATTTGGTAATGTCAAATAGAAGGTACCAGAACTGAAGAGGCCCAAAAAGAAATTAAGATCACCAACTCCTACTCTTACGCTCAGATTAAAACAAAAAATTGTGTTGAATATAAATTAAGAAACAAGTCCCCTAATAAAAACTAATTAGAAAAGCTAATATAAAAACTCAAAGTATGTTTTATTTCTTACATATGAGATCATCTGAGCAAAAGCACACATTGTATTTTTTTAAATTCCATATTTTTTTCTCTCATAACCATGGGCATACAAAGTGCTACCACTGAGCTACACTCAACCTAACCTTTTTCTTTTGCACTGGCTTTTTCAAAGAGTTACTTCCAGACACAGTTACAGCTCAGTGGTAGAATGTGTCAAAGCATGTATATATAAGCTCCTGGATCAACCCCTAACACTGTGCAAAACAGGTGGTGGCAGTGGAGTTACTCCCTAATTTTATGTCACATCCTATTTCTACACAAATATAAATGCCTTCAGTGGCTTGTGCAACTACACATCCAATTCTTGTGTTCATTTCTCTAATCACTTCAAGACAAGGCATCAACCCTGCTGCTTTCAGTATCAGATTCAAATAAGCAGCCTTTTTTTCAAGACCTGTAATTTCCTATCTTTAACATCACATACACTCTTCTGTTTGAAGAAAATCAGGGAACTGTGTTACCACCTGATCAACATTTTAGTTTAGTAGTGGTAACGTGGTATCTTCATTAAAACTCAAAGTCATACCTTTCAGAAGGTAATTTTTAAAAGTATGCATGATTATGGGGGCACGCGTGCCACAAGGCATGTGTAAAACTCTCCTTTTGTCTATGTCCTTGGAGACAATCTCTTTGAGGTCCACAGCTTATGCCAGGCTAGTTGGACCTTCAACTGGAAATTCTCCTATATCATAGGAGCACTGAAGGCAGACATGTTATCACAGGTTCCATAGATTCTGACTCAGGTTCTCATGCTTGCACAAGTGTGTTGCCCTCTGAGACATCTCCGTAGTCTCCAAAAGTGAATTTAAAGTAAACAATAAAAATAATAATTTTGTGCTATAGATTGAACCACTGAGCTAAACAGTCCCCAGCAGCAGGCATGTAAATTTTAAAACAATTGTAAAAGTACATGTTTTTTCTTTCTTGAATAAAAATGCTTGTTGAACAAATATTTAAAGAAACATTATATATTAAATAAAATAATGAATATAAGACAACCAACTAGTCCACTAGAAGTAAGATACTCAGGGCCTGGAGTGGTAGATACCTCCACAGCTAGACTGACTCTTGCTCTTGCAGAGGACCTGAGTTTGGTTCCCAACACCTACATCAGATACCACAGCCACCTCTAACTCCAGCTCCAGAGGACATGGATGGATGGACACACACACAATTTTCATTAGAAAGCCATAAAATCTAGTCTAATGACCAAGAAACTTCATAATAGCAAGATATATTTGTTCTGGCAAATTTCCATACCAGGTCATAATTTTTATTGTATGTAATTTGATATCAGTATTAATTCTCTAGTATTCAATTAAGGATGAGGAAGCATGTTGAGGCTGGTGCTGCAGCCATGCTAAAATGTATCTTAGTATCTAATTAAACCTTCCCAACCACCTGATTAGATGACCCTAACTCAGATATGGACTTTTGCATCCTCCAACGTGACCATTAAAATAAAGGAACCAAGTTACTAATTTAGTCTAGGCAATACCAAGGAGTTTCCAGAGAGACCTTAGAATACTGTCTTAGTTACAAACCAACAACAGAACTCAACACACCACAGAGTGGAACACAGAAAGAGAAGGAAGTCAAAGTGGAAAACATCAGTAATCAGCTACTACATTTTTGCCACACACACAGAGGTCCATATACTCTCAAACTAATAATATTTACCGTTTAAATCATTTAAAAAAGTCAGAACACAAGAATAAACAATGCAAATCCAAAACCTTCTATTTTCCCCTTTAATGACCTACTTAATTGTAATATAAATTGTTTACAAACCTGACATGGTGCCAACTCCAATTACAAGACATTCCACAAGAGCATCAAGGGTAAATGTGGGGCCCAGAATTGCCATTCCACGAGCTATATTTTCCCTTACTTCATCCTAAAGCACAGACCAAACACATTGATGGTTGTAAAGTACAAGTTAACTCTTTAAAATGATAGAGAGCATTCTGTGTCCTACATTAAGCTTACTTTACTACTCAAAGAACAAATGTGACAAGACAGGATGCATTCAAGAGGCAAAATGGGGCAGAACCTATTGGGACCCTGCCTCCCTTCCCACTGATGACAGACTTCCAAGGACTATTCCATTTAAATTCCACCTAATTAATTAAACCCTTTCCCTTCTATATTCTGACTCCCACTGACAGAAGCTTCATTGAGAATTCTTTGAGGTCATATTAGTATAATAAAACCTAGATAATTTTCTTATCAAAATGTTCAAATGATCATAAGCATTATCCAATAATTCAGGTAGAATCACCAGCTACTTGACAGTTAGATGGAGAGGATAGCTCAGTGACTGAGCACCTGATAAACCTACAAAAGGCCCTAATTAGGCTCCATGCCTGTCTCTGAAGGAAAATTATAAAAAGTTCTAAGTAGAGCATGTTGGTGCATGTCTGCAATCCCTGCGCTTAGCTGACCAAGGCAAGAGGATCACTACCCTTCAGTATAGACCAAGAGGCAGTTTGTCTCAAAATTAAAAGCTTTGATACAAGGTTGCTAAAACAATGTTGGGTTTTTAAGTCACTAGTGAGTATCATGATGAAACTTAAGACTGGAAACACTAATCTGAGGAATTTAGAAACAAGTGTGACCGGAGACTCCAGTCCACCAGATCTGCTACAGTTTGAATGTGAAATGGCCCCCAAGGCTTGTGTTTGAGCACTTGGTCCCCAGGAGGTGGGGCTTCTTGGGAAGACTGAGTGTGGCACCTCATTGGCAGAAGTGGATCAGAGTGTGGCCCTTGGGGTTTCACAGCCTGGCCCAACTTCCTGTGCCCCCTCTTCTTCTGGACTGCCTTTAGTTCCCAATAGCATGCCTTCCCCACCATCATGAACTGGATCCCCGGGGCCGTAAGTCAAAGAAATCCTTCTTCTGGAAGTTGCTCGTGTCAGGTATTTGGTCAGAGCAATGAGGAAAGTGACTGAAACACTCACTCTATTCCCTAAGTGATTGACAAGTAGATTCTCTATCCAATCACTGTAATTTCAGGAGGGGAACTGAATCTTAGAACATAAGTCTAAAAGCTTGAGACAATTGTTAAATTTTAAACAATGAAGACAGCTCATTAACTCATTTTTAAAAATGCAAACAAACATAGAGGAACATTATCACACTCCAGGCTTACAAAGAAGACTCACCTGAGAGTTTGAACTTAGGGCAAACTTTGCTAGTGCACTCGCTCTAGAAAGGTCAATCAAAAGCAGGAAAAAGGGCAAAGCTTCACTAGGGGAAAAAAAAAAAACCAGACAAGTTCCATTTACTACAAAGAAAATACAAATTAGGAAAGTCTTTGTACAATAACCCTTCTTCCCAAACCACACTTTGGGTGACCATGAGGGCCATACATTTCTGCTAGGATTCTTTGCAACTCTCGAAGCTAAGAGATGCTCAAAATACTTGCTGAAGTTCATTTTGTTCCACTTTTTTGAGACAAAGGTTCATGAAGCCCAGACTGATCTCTAACTCCCTATGTAGCTGAAACTGGTCTCGAACCCATGATCCTCTTGATTCCATCCCCCAAGTGCTGGGATTATAGGCATTGCCATTATGCTCAGCTTCACAATGTTAAAATGTAAATGAACATACAGAGACACCTTTCAATGTATTTTCAGCAAAATGTTATTCTAGGCTTATAAAAATAATTGAATTAACATTGAGAAAAATGTGTAATATACAAATTGGTGATAATAGTATTAAAAAGCTACCCCCCCCACCCAAAGCAAGAGTTTAAAAAAAAAAAACCAAGCTTTCAAGTAAGTAAACCCACAGGTCACTCAATACTCCTGATATGTATCCTCCTAGAACCTCCTAGGGTAACGGTGAACATGAACAAAAACTTGCCTGTAAAGATAATAACCACTGTGATATTTATGAAGAAAAATCAACTTAATCCAATGTTAGATTAACAAAGTACCAAATCTTCATATAGAAGAATACTGTATAGCCATGACTAATAATTTACTTTAACACCAAGGACATGAAAACATGCAGATGATCGATATCAGGCAAAAAAGATGTAAGACAGCATATACAGTATGACACTCAAAATACGTCTGAGACAAATGGGAAAAGAATGCCAAATGTTAACAGTTAAAACTGGCTAACAGCAAGAGTACATGAAAATTTTCCATATTTTCTAAACTTTTAAATTTACACATCATCTTTATAACACGGGGAATAAAGGTTCTTAAAACATATTTTAAAGAACATACACTTGAGCTTTAAATACTTACTTTAAGCCTGTCAGTTCTTTGTCTAAGAAGTGAATGACGACTGTACTAAAGACAAAACTTGAGAAAATTGTGAACAGGCCAGCAATACCTAAAATGGCAAAATTCAACACTCAGAACTCTTTATTGCACAAAGGCCAACATTAAGTCTCATACACTGTTCTGATAAGAACAACTTCACTTTCCTCCATGTTACTGAGGCTTCAGATTTGAGAATATTTACTAAGGAGAATCTGGGAACTACTGCTGAATACCCAACACTCTTATCGGCATTATGCACTTAGAAATTTCCCCAGCAAATCACAAGTCGGACAGCATGCAAAGGGGAAAATCAGTATTACCTAAAATATATTTCGACCCAAGCTGACGTAAGTTCTGGAACTGGAAGTAAATGTACAGGATGGCGATGCACCGTGTTATGGTGAGGATGATGATGTCACTGCTCAATACGTCCTATTGGCAGAAAGAGAGCTTTCAAAGAAGTACTCAAAAGCAAGACTTTTTATTCTGTATCATTGGTTTATATATTATCACAAGAATATAAATGCCAGCATAGTACAACCAAATCAAAATAGCCAACACAGAAATCAAAAATTGAATGCAATTATTAAGCAATCTGTAATTCTTCAGCCATTTTTCCCTGATAATCCTTACAAAAGGTGTATTTCTCAGTCAACCACACTCACTAGTATTAAAAAAAGCATTTTTAAATGCAATCCATACCATGTAAATAGCTAAACCCACCAGCTAAGACTTCACTCAGAACTCTTAGCTTATATGTTTTCTAAATAGGAGACATTCTTTAGAGCTTGGAACATAATTTACTTTGGTCAGAATCAAATGAATCTCACTAACCTCTTCAAATTTTGGGCACTCGTAATTCCAACCACAGATCTTGTTGTTGCCAGTGAACATGTTCATTGACATCATACAGATGGTAAGTGTCACCGTCCCCACAATAACTTCCCAGGGGTGGGAGGCCACAAAGAGGCCATGCATACGGAAAAGTCTTGACAACATCGTAGCCACTCGGTCCCTGGATCCTGGAGGAAACACCACATATGAACATTTAGCATACAGCTCACTTTTAGGAAAACAAAAGGATGCTGTAAGCCCCATGTGCAGCATCTTATACACAGGACTATTTCAGTGTCCCACATACTTCTGGGAAGTAATTGCAATATTGCTTTAAAACGACTCTGGCTACTTCTTCAAACGTGTAAATCTTTTATTACTAACTGGCAACCAACTTATATGCAATTGTTTCTTAAGTTTCAAGCATAACCCTTGTAATTATGTGTACCAAGAAGGAACAGAATAAAGAAAAAAGCAAACATGAGAGAAACAAGTATTCATATTTTCTAGTTAATAAAAAAGAAAACCCATAAACATCCTCTTCACCATCCATATAATTAAAAAAAGGTAACATCAATGAAGTTTCTTGATTTCTTGCATAAATCATGGTGACTTATAAGCAAGATCCCGTTACACTATTTTATTCTATAAAACACTTGGCAGAACATCACTGGCACAATGTCTAATAAACTAATAAACTGCCCTAAGGTGGCTGTCCCTGTAAGTCTTTTCTGATAGATGCTTCTACGTTAGTAAAGAGGGGGGCTGCATTTTGCTAGAATGGCTGCTTTTCTCCCAGCAAACTACAGAGCAAGAAGACCAACAAACATGTTAGATGTGGAAGTTTCCTAAACTTTTACAGCCAGCCAAGATTGGAAAGTCAGTAGAAACTGATGGCTGGCTAAAATGAGTGTCTGTATCATGTACAAAGACCCACAAGGGAGAAAAGACACAGCTCATGGAAAGGCCCTCCGTTAGACAAAACAACAACAACAAAAACCTAACAACTTGTCTGACAAAAGGATTCTCAACAGAATAAGCAAGAAGAACTGAGCTAATGACTATCACTCTTCCCAGGCTTGCTGGCTAATTAATAATTTTGACATTCCTATTGGAAAAGTAACCTTACAAAGCTTCCGATGGCCTACAGGGATAGGTACTTGTCGGTCTTATTTATTTCTTACATAAAAACAAAAATGAAGACTATTACCCATAAAAATCAATCACAATTAGGATTTCACAACTAGGGCTTGTGAGGCGATTCAGTGAGGAAATGTACTTGCATCTAAGTCTCACTGTTCCTCACCTCTGCAGGTTGTACTCTCTCCACACCCATGCCCCGGCACACACAAGTGCACACAGACACACACAATTTAGTGCAAAAGGCAAAACGAAAGCCAACAATTGAGTCCACTGACTGTCAGCAAGAAGTCAAACATATTCATCAAGAAAGTAACTTATCTACTGATGACAGTAAAAGAAAATTAGTTAAAAGAAGGCAATAATGTACAAGGTGTGTGTGTGTGTGTGTGTGTGTGTGTGTGTGTAAAGAGGGGTAGGGGCTTGGTTTTTAAGAGTGAAGCAATTAGCAAATATTATCTCTAAAGTAAAACACTCTATTTTCCCCCTATATTTCAGTCATACCAGACAGCTTTCAAGGTGGTCACAACACATTAATTCAATCATGAAATCAATTAATTCAAAATAGAAAATAACATAAAAGCAGTTGCTGGATAAGACAGGAAGCAGGGGTGAGTACTATATACATTCACCTGTCATGAAATTATTCATGACAGTCCCACTGGGATTTGTGTTTCTTACTGTGGGTCTCAATTTTGAAAAAACAGCAATTATTCATAAGGCATAAAGATGTAGTAGACATTTATATTTATTCATTTTTTCAGTCTTACACAGTGAACTTTACCATTTGCCTTTCCAGCATCTTGCACTGATCAATAAATATCTGAAAAATGACAACTACAAAATACTTTTAATCAGGGCTTAGAGTATGAAAACTTCAAGCATGTTCACTGACTTCTCTCATATCGTGTCTTTTTTTTTCTCTAAGAAACACTGCAAACTGGTCTGAAGGATTGACTTCAACATTTCAGAAGATAAACTAGTTTCAAATCTAAGTCAAAATCACTTCCAAGTCTCCACCCCCTCATGTCCAAATGCTTGAATTCTTCCCTACTGAGTAGTATTCATCACCATTAAAGTTGATTCTGCCGAATTAAAATCTGAAGTGCTATTAGGAACGGCCCCAATTAACTACAAATTAGTAATCCCAAACCTACAAGTGTGAGTGTGTGTGTGTGTGCGTGTGTATCAGATTTTTCATCCAGCTGATTTCCTGAAACACTCAATCCTGCCACTTTTCCCTGCTAGGTGTAAATGTATATTTTTGATATGGGGGAGGGAGAAGTTACAGAAAACCCAATCCAAACCCTGCGAGCCGCACCTACCTGGAGATACAAACTGAGCAGTGCTACAAAGGTGAGTCAAAGCAGCCACTATTATAAGCTCTCTCCTCTCACGAGCGCCCTCCCATGTCTCAGTGACTACGGAAAGCACTTACAGGACACAGAACCCCATTTTCCACCTTCACAGGAATTCCAGGTAACACCAGTGGGGCTATGTGGCAGTTTGCAAAAGCTCAGTAAATAACTTTTGTGCTGTATTGCAACAATAAAATAAAATAACTAAAACAAGGTATATTAGGCCTACCTATCCAAATAAAGTATACAGCAAACATTCAAACTCTTCAAAGGTTTGAAATTTTAAATTTACTGGAATTCTTTTTTTCGAGACAGGGTTTCTCCATGTAACAGCTCTGGCTGTCCTGCAAATCACTTTGAAGACCAGGTTGGCCTTTGAACCCATGCATTTGTAGACCTTGCCTGGCTAAATGTGCTGGAATTCTTAAATTCCAACCCTATGACTAGACCCACCCAGCACTGCCAATTACAGAAAGGATTCTGATTCTTCCAGTGCACTCAGCCTATGTCACACATTCCAATCTTTGATTGAATAGTATCTACACTGACCTCAAATTAATTAATATATGTATGTTGTCCCTTGAGGGTAAGAACCCTAACCTATGCTGCAGCTACTTTTAATCCCCCTAGGACGTAACATTCTGCTTTCTTAACCTACCAGCACACAAGATCAACGTCATCTTCCATTAGAAACAGGTTCTAGACCCGACCTCATTATACATTACCCCTTAGTAAATCCATCTCCTCTTCGTTTTTCAAGTTCTTTGACCAAAGTATTAAGTGCAACCATAAAGAACTACTATTTTGCGAGTTAAAAAATAGTCCCATTTCAGATACTAGCAATTTCATATGGGTTTAACAGCACAAATGTTGATCCCAGAATACAGACAAAATATAGTGTGTGCATATATGCCATGTTCCCCCACAGGCTCGCACTTTTCCTTGAAATAGACATGACATACAAGTTTTCATGTTAATCTGATAGTTTATGCATGGTTTCTTTCTACTTTTCACGTACTAAATTCCCATGTCTGCTTCCTGACAAATTTATCGAATTCTAGAAAGGCACTACAACAAAGCAAGCCCACAAAGTGCAGTCCTACCTCAGAGTATATCCGAGTCTTTGCCCTAAATTAAAATTCACAAGTAAACAAATGTAGTCTCTTCTCTGTGAGATGCTCTAATTGTACACGAAGACTTAGCAGTAAAGACCAGAAGCAAAGGTTTCCTATGGCTTTACAGAACCTAGCCCGAAAAGGCACATCCTCAAGTAAGTTAATATTCCATATGACTACTTAAGATGGGATACATTAACCTCCTCCTACCTCAGAAGTCTATTGTTTAACTTGCGAACCTCCAAGGTCCGGTCTTCCTCACTCAAACCAAGTAATTCCAAAAGGAGTGCAAAGTAAGGACATGAGTATCAATGAGCCTACGCCCCTTCGGAGAAAGACAAGACATACAGGCAGCGAGACAGACTTTTGAGGGCTGGCTTTGCCTGCACTGACCTCGCATCCTCCCGGCCCACTAGGAGAGGCATAACCTGCCGTTTCCACGCGGATTCTGGCTTTGGGTCAATCTGCAGCCTACACCGGGACCTTCTCTATCACTATAAAGAGGTCCTGCTTCAAGGCAACGCCTGGGCGTGAACACTTGTCCCCCAGGGCTCCACGAATATCCGCTCCCGCGGTCCCCCCTGCCTGACACTCGTCCTACCGGTAAGGACGTGACCGCCCGGTCGGCACACAGCCCTCTGAACTGGACCCACGGACGTCCCGATGCTGCACTGGCTCAGCGGCCTAGACGGCCCCCGGATCCCCAGGCCCCCGCCCTGCCGCCGGGCCTCAAGGACGTCTCGCGGTCCCCTCGGTCCCCAGCCACCTCGTGAGCCCTGGCGGAGCGCGGGCTCCGCCGCCCGCCAGCCCCGCGGCCACTGCCCGGCCGGTCCCCAGAGTCTGCCCGCTCACCTCCGGATCTCAATGGAGGTCCCCAAGCCGGCCCAGCCGCCGTCTCCAGTCAACGGAGCCTCGGGCGGAAGGAACTGCGCTTACGCACGCTCCAGCCGCCAGGCGGCCGCCAATCAGAAAGGATCGTCCGATCGCCTAGCCAATCGCCGGGCGGCTGCTCGGCCTGACGGCCTACGTCACGAACGGTCGCCTTAACAACCGCCCACTGCTCGCACCCCGGGCGGAGAACGGGCACCGCACCATCTCTCACCACGGCCGAGCCAACCAATAGCTGGTCGAGGTCCAGCATCGCGGCCTTCTTATTGGTCCCTGAGCCGTGCGGGGCGCCAGCAAGGACGCCACCCTCGCGGGCGATAGGGGATCCCGCGGGTGGAGTGCCGCGGCCTCGGAATCTGACCTGCGAGGGTCCCGCCTGTGGGAGGGCCGTGCGAGGCCACCGTGTCAGAGTTGCCGCGTGGGGATGACCGCGGGGCCAGGTTGAGAAGGAAAAGCCCAGTTAGCAGAGAGATCTGGGGGAAGAAGTAGAGCTCTGGAAAAAAAAAAAAGAGAGCAATTTAAGAAATGAAACGTGGCGTCGAGGTGCAACCCAACCCCGCTGTGCCTTACCCATCACTTCCAGTGACTCTGGCTAGCTAGGTCTCCTGTCGCACACACTGGACTCGTGCTGAAGAGTCCCTCTCCCGTGTCCTCTCTGAATTCCCTCTGCCCTCCTGGCTGCAGACCTTTATCATCTCTTACTGAAAACTGCAATAACCTATCCGAACTGGTCTTCCCACTCTTGGGCGCTTACATCTTCCAGTGCTTCTGGCATTTCTGCTGCAGCAATATTCCTCTTATGCCACAGACCCGCTCCTAAATCATCAGCCTTTTACCTAGGAAGAACCTGGCATTGCCAGTATGGCGCCATCTCTTCACAGCCCTAGCCCAAAGTAACCGGTTCTTCGCTTGTACTGAGTCTTTTGACATCCCTGTTTATGATGTTAGTTTAACCTGGATATACCTACCCACTTTAAATTTTGAAATCCTAATTATACCTCAAGGATCATTCATATGCCACCCCCTTGTCCTGATTCTCTCAAACGTGTGTCATCTCTCTCCTTTGAACGCCCATGACATTTCCGTAATAGTCTGTGACTTGTCTTACTATTTTATGTGGAAACTTCTTAAAGAGAGCAATTGGTATGTAACTTTTTCTTCTACACAGACACCCACCCATGCACACGTTTGTCTGTGTGCCTCGTGTGTAGAGCAGTGGCCATGGAGGCCAGAAGAGGCCGTGGGATCCTCTGGAACTGGACTTTCACAAGCTGCTGTGTAGGTGCTGCAAACTGAATATGGATCCTCTGGAAAAAGAACAAACAGTGTTCTTAACTGATGAGCCATCTCTCCAGCTCCTTTAACTCAAAATTTAAAACACAGTCTATACTACACACTCAGAAGTACTCATAATAAACTAAAAAAAAAATCTCATTAGGGTCTCTCTCTTTTTTGGGGGGGGGGTTTGAGACAGGGTTTCTCTGTGTAGCTTTAGAGGCTGTCTTGGAACTAGCTCTGTAGACCAGGCTGGCATCGACCTCACAGAGATCCACCTGCCTCTACCTCCGGACTGCTGGGATTAAAGGCATGCACCACCAACACCCGGCTTTCATAATTGTTATAAAATAGGGGTTGCTCCCGTTTCACACAAAGAAAATGCTAAGCATCTTGAAATGGTTGGAAAACTTAGACTTCATTCCACATCCACATCACTGCCCCAGTATAAAACCTGCGTTCATATCTTTACCAAACATTCTGAAAAGAAAGTATGTACAATGAATGGTGATTAGGTCTGTAAGTATATAATTTATACTTAACAGCAAGCACAATACACCGGGCGTTGGTGGCCCACGCCTTTAATCCCAACACTCGGGAGGCAGAGGCAGGCGGATCTCTGTGAGTTCGAGGCCAGCCTGATCTACTACAGAGGGAGTTCCAGGACAGCCTCCGAAACAATATAGAGAAACCCTGTCTCAAAAAACAAAACAAACAAACAAAAAAGCACGACACACATGGTACCTGCCATAGTAAAAAAAGAAATTGAAGCAAACTGGCCAAAGACGGCAATGCTAAGAATTTCTTAAAGGGGGCAGGGAGAGAAAGAGAGGAAAGGAAAAGGAGACAAGAAAGTAAAGAAAGAAAGGAAATGGCAAGGCATAGATAAGTTTGAGAACCTAGAAATCCTGTCACAGTCTTTGTATTTTTAAGTCTGCAGGTCTAAACACAAACGGTACAACTTGTTACTAATACAATTTTAAAGTCAAATGTGGTGGTATATGCCTGTAATCCTAGCACTGAGAAATTAGGAAAAGGGGGACCATGTGATTGAGGCCAGCCTGGGCTCCACAGGAAAGCCATATATTTGTTTAAAAATTTGGAAAGGATTACAAAGTTGTTACAGCAAAAGACAAAACAAGGTTTGGAAAATTTTGTTCCCAAATACTTTTTGAGACCACCAATGGACATATGAGCTCAAAACCAGAGAGGAGCTATGGGTATGGTTCAGCAGTAGAGGTTTGCCCAGCGTGTTTGAGCCCTGGGTTCCAGATCCAACACAGAAAAGAAGTAATGGAATTGTCTCATTTTACATTCTTTTTTTTTAAAAAGATTTATTTATTTATTTATTATGAATACAATATCCTGCCTCCATGTATGTCTGCACGCCAGGAGAGGGCACCAGGTCTCATTACAGATGGTTCTGAGCCACCATGTGGTTGCTGGGAATTGAACTCAGGACCTCTGGAAGAGCAAACAGTGCTCTTAACCTCTGAGCCATCTCTCCAGCCCTCATTTTACATTCTTAAAGCAACCCCAGCCAGTATCATTCTCAGGACATATTCCAGAGAACTACTAGTTTGTTTAACTGATAATTAGTACCTTACAGATTGATTTTTTGGTATGAGTTATGTGTAAAGACAGAAAACTATTGCAATAGCAACAATTATTATTTGTTTATAGCAACAAATATTCTATTTCTCTATTGTTTTTGAGACAGGGTCTCATGTAGCTCAGACAAGCCTCAAACTGTCTATGAAGCTGAGGATGACTTGAACTCTGCCTCTTGAGGGGTGGAGTTTATAGGCATGCAATGCCAAACTTCATTCTCTCCCTCCCCCCCGCCTCTGCTACTGTTGTAAGTGCCTTTGCTGTACATTCAAAACTCCCATAGTCAGCTGTCCAGTGAGAATGATGTTAGCAGAATTTGCACTTTACAAGTGGCGAAACCTTAGGAAGAGGAAATCTAAGCAACCTGCCTGGGTTCTCACAGCAGAAATAGCAAAACTGAAATGTGACTTCTGGAAGCTGGCTCCCAAGCACAAGCTCTGACCTCCTATATTCTTCTGTGTTACATAAGGTGTACTACTTTGTGCTAATACACGTTGTAGTGTACTGTTGATTGTTCAAGCTTCCGATGATCCGTAGAAACCAGTGGAGAGTTAGCTGTATTTATTTCCTCTCATAGGTCCCAGCTGCATTCAAGTTTCTGTTACTCTTTGTCTTGCACGATACTATTTAATTTAGTAGTAGTAGTAACTATAGTATATAGTAATGTAGATATATAGTAATATGAACTGGTCACATTTAATTTTGAGTAGATATTGTAATAGATTACCACTCCTGATGAAGATCAAGAAATATTTACCAAGGATTTATGAGATTAGATCATCAAACTGTAGAGTTTAAAAAGGAAACTTTCAAATTTTGAGTCCTCTCCTGGTACTGCTCTATATGAGGTATGTATAGGGTTCCCAGAAAATTATTTGGGCTATATTTTGAAAAATGGGTAGGAAGTGGATTGAAAATTATTCTAGGTAATAAAGGCAAAATTATGAGCATAAGAGTGGAATAGCATAAATATGGGAAAATCTGACTAGGCAGAAATCTTAAAGTATTCATGTAAAAGGTGGTTTGGGGTGTGTGGTTTAGTGGTAAAATGCTTGTTTATTACACGCAGGACCCAGAACCAGGGCTCAGTCCTCAGCACTGGAAGGTGGTCAGGGGTGCTATGAAAAACAAGAAATTTAAAAGGTAAGTGAGCCTAAGAGATAGCTCAACGAATAAAGACGGCTGTAACTAAGTGTAGCTAAATAAAGAAATAAATGCACGGCAAGGAAGTCACAGGGAGGCTAACATGCACTCTCCTGTCCTCTGAACATGTCATTTCATTTTTGTGTGGGCTAAAATTCTCATCTATTGTTCTTCAGTAGCAACACTAAACATCCTGCCTCTTGGCTTTTAAAATTCCCCAACTGAAATCAATCGATGGCACCTTTCTTTAAGGTAAGGGAAAAAAATAATTGGGGTGTGGTGGTACATGTGTGTCCCCGGCACTCTGGGGTGAAGAGGCACGAAGGTCAGAAGTTCAAGATTATCCATAGTGAGTTTGAAATTAGTGTGGCTACATGAGACCCTGACTCAGAAAAAGGGGCGGGGGGGGGGCAGGGACAAAATCCTCTACAGGAGAATGCTCACAAAGGCCTCTGCTGCCCTGCCCAGTTTCACTGGTCACTGTTCCCTCTGCTTCCTCCCTCCAATCTTTGTAGGATATTGGGGAGCAAATACTAACTATCTTGGTTTTTTTCTTTGAAGGTAAGTAAGTTCAACGTTTTGACATTGTGACACGAAGTTGTCATCTATAAAGAATTGTGCAATAAAAATCATAAAAAACAAAAAAAATTTGTAACATTAAGTTTTCAGTTTTATACCGTGTTGCAGTCATAGCTATTTTGGGGGTGCATGTAGCCTGCAAGATTAATTTTCCCATAGACGTTGCTTATACAACTTACAAATGGCATGTGTGAGCTTCTTTTATTCTGTTTTTTTGTTTGTTTTTTTCTTTTTTTCAGTTTTTCAAGTTAGGGTTTCTCTGTGTAGCTTTGGAGCCTATCCTAGCGCTTGCTCTACAGACCAAGCTGGCCTGGAACTCACAGAGATCCACCTACCTCTGCCTCCCGACTTGTCCTGTGTTGTTTTTGAAAGGGGAGTTTACTAATAACTCAGGCTGGTCTCAAACTAAAGATCCTCAGCAGTCTAAGGTAGGGTGGGGGGAAGGGGAAGTCTTAATGAATTTTAGTCAAGGTGAATAATTCACGAAGGAATTAATGAAATAAAAATCAAAGACAAAACAAGAGAAAATTGTTGTTTTTGTTTTGTTTTTTGTTTGTTTTTGGAGACAGGGTTTCTCTGTGGCTTTGGAGGCTGTCTTGGAACTAGCTCTTGTAGACCAGATTGGTCTGGAACTCACAGAGATTTACCTGCCTCTGCCTCCCGAGAGGGATTAAAGGCATGTGCCACCAACGCCCGGCAACAAGGGAAAATTAATTTTGACCCAAATATGAGTATCACTTCTCCCTTGGTGGCAACTTTATCCTGGTCCCATTGGATGAATAGAGTGAGGCTCTAGTGGGCTGTTGTGCAGAGCCAACTCCCTTTCTTTCACTAACGTTCATCCTTTCTAGCCCAGCCTCTCTCGAACTCCTCAGCCAGGTTCCCTGTCTCATAAAAGCTCTGGATAGAACAATCAGACAAGGAAGAAATAGCCACCCCCACCCCTCAGAGTTCAGAAAGTGCTTGTAAAGCGCTAGATACAGTCTTGCCAAGCAAAAGTGAAAGAACACAGATTCATAATTGTACAAGCGAACCTGTGTTGGGTTTTCCTGAGCAACTGCATGGAGAGAGAAGTTGAAGAGCAATCACTTAGGGGCAATACCTGGGTGGAAAATGTTTTAGTACAGAAATACTGTTACAGGTAGGTACAGTGCAAGGCCCTATTTATTTATATCAATTGCAAATTGTAAGGAATTCAGCTACACAGAAACAGAGAAATCCAAATAAAAATTGCATAAGCAAGGTGAGCATGGATTGCTTTTTGGGTAAAAGATTATATAATCTTAGCTGGGCAACTCTAGGTGCTCCTTCGAGGCCCATCTTCTGAAGTTACCCAGCCTGGATGGATACTGTGTGCAGGCAGAGCCAGAAGGGGCCTTGAGGGCAGCTCAGCTTTGGACAGTAAAGCTGACTGTGATGGGAAAAGAGAGAGACCAGCTCTGGGCACATCATCACGGGTCACAAACAGTACCTGTCACCATCAGTGGTCACCTCGAACTCCTAGGTAGCAACTAGAGCTCCGGCCTTCCTCAGTGTGTTTCGGTCTTCTTGCAAGCAGAATCAAAGCAAGCAGGGCACTGGGGAGCCCTCCATGAGGCAGCTCCCTTTTCAGTTTATATCTCAGTGATCGGAACTACACTTAACAGCAAGGAAGTTGTGGGGAGGGGATGGATAATACTTATCTTTGACTGTGATGTGTCCAGATCAAAGCCCAAGGACAGTCCATTTCTGCATCTCCCATAGCACCCTCATAGTAGGCAAATACACAGTAAACACCCAATAGAGACACTGATCCCCAAAGTCAGAAACGTGACACAATTTTACAGTCAGGATTTGAAACACGTAAAAAAAAGGGGAGGGGAAGAGTCATAAATCTAATATCAAAGTATTAATCTGAAATCTCCCTAACACCTAGAATTGACTTTAGGCTAAATATACTAAAAATGTATAATGTTACACATGGCCCAACCTAAGGACGTCATCCAAGAAACCCATAAAAAGGAGCTCACAGTTAAGAATTGAGCTGGGCAGTGGTGGCACATGCCTTCAATCCCAGCACTCAGGAGGATCTCTGTGAGTTGTCTCAAAAATCAAACAAAAAGCATGGAATAAAAGGCATCACTGCCCCTATCCGTTATTTTCTCTCTGGTACTTGTGCTATCAGATGAATGAGTGATGGCAAGTTTTCAAGCAACTTGCAGGTTTTAATTTCTGTACTATACAGATTCCTTCTTTTTTCCAATTCCAGGTTCTAAGTGCTAGTGTGATTCCTTCCTGTGAGCTGTCCACAGAATGAGCACCCTCACGTCTGTGGGATTTCCTCCCAGGGAAAGATGCTAGTTCTTCACACCTGGTCTGTCCAAGCTCTGCTGCTCCCTGAGCCCGTGCCTCTGGGTCTGTCCAAGCTCTGCTGCTCCCTGAGCCCGTGCCTCTGGGTCTGTCCAAGCTCTGCTGCTCCCTGAGCCCGTGCCTCTGGGTCCTCTTAGGCACTGCAGAGTCTTCCCAGCCCTAGAGATTTTCCCTGCCTCCCATCACCACCGCTTTGCACTTTCCAGACTTAGTCATTTTTGCTACTTCAAGGGGAGGATGTTATGAGCTGCTCTTCAAAAACTAACCAGTGGCTTCAGAGCACTCCTAAGGCTAACTTTACCCTTGCTGTGGAAAAACGAATGTGTTCAGACCTTCTGGTCAAAGCAAGCATTTACCAGGGTAAAGTGGGAGGTGATCCGATGGTCATAAGATCAGTGCCTCTGGACAGGAGCCATCAATTTTCATAGGACTGAGTTCGATGTTTTTTCTTTTAAAGTGAAAAATTCCTACTTAAAAAAAAAAGTTGTGGTGGCATTACCATAATTTATAGGCTGCTATACCTGATATAATGAAAAAAGCTTCAACACATAAAAGGCCTCAGGAATGAATATCTAATTTACACCACAGTTACATTAGAGAGCAACCGAACTTTTTAAAACATTCTTTTAAAGACTTATTTATTTATTATGTATACAGTGTTCTGTCTGCGCGCATGCCTGCACGCCAGAAGAGAGCATCAGATCTCATTAGAGATGGTTGTGAGCCACCATCTCTACAGCCCATAACTGAACTTTTTGCAGACTATGGATGGGACAGTCCTGAGCAAGGAGAGTTTCCTGTTTTAAGTGACAGTAACTTTTCTGTGACTCATGGCTTCCTCTGTGGCTGACTTCTGCATTTGGGAGGACTGCCTCAGAGTGACCTGCCATTCTTCTGACAACCGCTCTCTCCTGCCTCACACTGTAGCCCTTTTCCGATAATTTAGAAACCCTTTGCTACAATATCCACGACGTGCACCCCCAAGTATAGCCATTACCAAAGGGACGGCCTCAGTGTCTTCCACTGGCTCTTCCTGAGTCCATCATCTAATTCCTATTGTCCACTAGCATTTCCAATGCAGTATGGTTACCACTACCGCCAAAATTTCCTCCTTTATTGTACCTACCACAGCCTCCTCTTCTCCCACACCTCAGTTTCCTCATCCTGGCCCACTGCAACCATAGACAGCCTCCTCTACTCCTGGAACAAGGGCCACCGCCACAGTTTCCTTTGTCACCTCCAAAAAGGCGTGTATCATCATCACCCACCCCCACAGCCACCTCTGCTGCCCACATCTTCGCCAGCAGTGTCTACTCTTTGACCGAAGTGCCCAACCCAGCCAAAATTAACTCCACCACCCATGGAGTTGCCAAATCCACTGCCATGACCTACTTGTGATCCAGCAAACCGTATCTGTTGTTTAGAAGGGCTTTCCTCACCTTACAGCTGTGCACATGAATAGTGTGACATCTCTAAGCATTTTTATCAATTGATTCTTGATCACTAGAACTTTGAAATGAAATTCTTCCCTTTTTCTATTCTTTTTTTCCTGTCTTTCATAACTTGTGTGGTTTCAACTTTACAATATATTCCAAAGCAGTTTCTCAAATAATGTTCTTCTGTATATTTTTCAATGCCAAAACCAAAGGTTTTCTTCCCTGTCAAGTGGTGTCTTAGTTAGGGTTTCTATTGCTGCAGTAACACACCATAACAGAAAAACAAGTTGGGGTTCAATGGGTTTATTCACCTTACACTTCCACATTGCTTTTCATCTCCAAAGGAAGTCAAGACAGAACTCAATCAAGGCAGGAGCCCGAAGGCACGTGCTGATGCAGAGGTCATGGAAGGGCGCTGCTTACTGGCTTGCTCCCTATGCCTTGCTTATCCTGCTTTCTTGTAGAACCCAGGACCACCAGCCCAGGGATGGCACCACCCACAGTGGCTGGACCCTCCCACATTGATCACTAATTTAAAAACATACCTTCCAGTTGGATCTCATGGAGTCGTTTTCTCAATTGATACTCCTTCCCCTCTCATAACTCTGGCTTGTGTCAAGTTGTCATAAAACAAGCCAGTACAGATGGGCCCTGTGCTTAACAGAATTCTCTCTAGAAATAGCTCTAGCTGGCTCAAATATCCATCAATCTTGTGTGGTCAAATACACATGACTTCATCTACCTCTTTAACACAAGAGCAAGTCACAAAACCATCTGCTTGGGTGGTGCCCTATTTTAACACAATCTTCAAGTGGGCACCATCCCTCAAATGTCCTCTAGTGAAGTCTGCTGTAATTTCAAAGCTTGGACCAGTAAAAAAACGTTTCTGCAGTTGCTCTGGTGACGACATCTGGATTGAGGTGGTAGGCAACTTGGTTTTACCTCTTTTTAAAGATTACACTTATTTATTCACTGTGTGTTGGGGAGAGGGGGGTGTATATGCACCGTACATGTGTTTCGATCAGAGGACATTTGCGGGGGTTGGTTCTCTCCTTCTACCATGTGGGTTCTGAGAATTGAACACAGGTCACCAGGCTTGGCCTTCACTGTCTAAGCCATTTCCCAGACCTTTGTCTCTGTTTTGAGATGGAATTTGCCTCACCCCCATTAAGTTCAACATAGGGCTGAGTTCTTGGGCTTTCGGAGGACTGGAGTGATGGCTCAGTGGCTAAGAGCACTGGCTGTTCTCGACCATCTCCTAATTCTAGTCCCAGGTGATCCAATGCCCTCTTTGGCGTTTGTGGTACACAAACATACACGTAGGCAAATATCCATACATGTAAAATAAATTTCTAAAAATCTTTTTTTTAAAGTGTAGGCTTTTGGTACATGAGGCTGCCCTATAAATTACTGCATGTGGCTGGGTTTTTCTACTTCACCCCACCTGAGTTGTATTATGATATTTGGACTTTCCAGCTGCCAGAATTATGAGCCAATCAAACTTCTTCTTTGTATTTTACCCAACACTGAGTATTATGTTATAGAAATACATCTTGACTCTGGCAGACCTTACATATGCACAAGTACTTGCTTATATCCTCTTTTTTAAACACAACTCCTTATCATTTCTACTCCCTTCTACAGATCGAGTTCACCTTTCTCAGTTTTATTTTTCTTTGTAGTGAAGCCTGCTGGCTCTAAAACGTCAACCTCTTTTGTTGTTGTTGTGTTGTTTTTTGTTTGTTTGCGTATTTTTTGTTTTTTAGAGACAGGGTTTCTCTGTGGCTTTGGAGCCTGTCCTGGAACTAGCTCTTGTAGACCAGACTGGTCTCGAACTCACAGAAATTCGCCTGCGTCTGCCTCCAGAGTGCTGGGACTAAAGGCATGCGGCACCAACACCCGGCTGTCAACCTCTTTAGTTGATTCTAATCTTCTTCAGTGAGTTAAGACTGTCGAGTTGGGTCATAAGTGGCCTCATAATTGGCTTCAGCTGTCAACTGGGACATCAATTGAGGAATTGCCACCATCAGGTTGGCTTGGGGGAATGTCTGTGGGGAAATTGTCTTGATTAATATTTAATATGAGGAGAGGGGACAGGCCATTGAGGATATAAGTGTTCATCTGAAGGAAACCAGAAAGTTAAAATAAGAATATCAAGAATATAAAACAGCTGAAAAGGAAAAGACATTACAGAATGGCTTACTTGGCCAATTACCATTGTGGGAAATTGGCACTCAGTCCCACCAGGACCCTCTGAGGAACACTGTGGAATACACTTACAATGGATGGACAGGAGAGGGACTTTTAGCCAACTCTAGCCTCTTTGGTTGGGAAAAGTCTTCTGGGTCGTTAGACTTCCCAGCTATGTATGTGACAGGACTCAGACACTGAAGCTTTGGGAAAGGCTAAAAAGCATGGTGGCGAGCACTTGGTGGAGGGAATTCTTCAGCTTGCAACTCATGCAGCTGCAGCTAAGCCATGATCAGGACATGTGGCAAAGGTGCTGTTGTGACTACAGGATAATAGCTTGGGTCACTCAGTTAGTCTTTTCATTCCCATTGGGTTACATGGTTACAAATCTTAAACTGTTTAAAAATTGGCCCTAGGCATATAGTTCAGTGGCAGAACAGGAGATTACAATGTGGAAAGCCCTAAATTGGATCCCCAGCACTGCCAAACATAAACAAACAAACAAGTAAACAAATAGAAATTGGTCCTGTTCAGGCTAAGACGTTTACAATTCCTTCCTGGAGCCTGAGAATAAGATCTCTTTCACGAACCACATTGTAAAAGTTTCTTTTCTCATTCCGGTTGCCGTTGGCCTCTGGACACACTTGGTTCCTATAACTGGGTGACATATGGAAAGCAATCCTTGGGTATATTTGTTGTTGGTTCTTAAAATAGCTGAACTCTCATTCTTTTTACAAACATGGTTTGGCAGGCAAGTGTCTAGTGTAGTGAACCAAACTGCTTCTGTCAAGGAGTTCTTCAAAGGGAGGACAAGGGAGGAACCTGAGCGTAGGTTAGGCAGGAATTCACAAGCCCTACACACAGCTGGAGTTCCTGCACTCCAATGTCTAGCAGCTCATCTTTGCCAACTGAGGAAACATATTGTTTGTGGGAGTTACGATCTAAAATAAGTGCAGAAGAAGAAAGGGAATGCCAGCAGACCACAAGCTTAAAAACAAAACAAAAAAACCTTTTGGGATGGAAAATGTCAGAGTTAAAAATACCCTCAAAATCCCTATTTCTTTAAATAGAGTACACATATTTTATTTGTACAGATTTAACAGAGGTTCTTATTCACACTAGTTCTGCAAATCCCCTTAGTCTTGGAAACAATCTATCTGTAGATGGCTAAGCATTCCAGCCTTCCTGCTTTTGAGATCTGACTATTAATTCCTTAAACAAATGGAAGATAGACAGGAAATGCTAACATATGCTGCTAACACAACACAGCAATATAACAGGGATCAATTTCACTCTTCTCTGTAAAGTATTACATTTGATATATTATTTGTGATATATTTTGAAAATACATTCTTCACATCTTTTACTTGTATTATTTTTGATATTTTGATATGGGTAGAGGGAATGGCTTTGTGGTTTTAGGGGTAGAATTCCAGGTCCACATAGATGGTAGAAATTCAAGCTCGCCATTTGAGTTCATTCATGGTGGTTCTGGCTATGTGAAAGAAAGAAAAGAGAAAGAAAGAAAGAAAGAAAGAAAGAAAGAAAGAAAGAAAGAAAGGAAGGAAGAAAGGAAGAAAGAAAGAAAGAAGGAAAGAGAAAGTGTATCTAAGGTAGGTGTGTGTGCGTGTGTACATGTTCATATGTGTGTGTCAGCCCACTTGGATGTGTGTGTGTGTAAACATGTGAAGATCAGAGGCTGAGGTCAGGTGTGATCCTCAGCAACTCTCCATAATTTTTTTAGACAAGGACTTTCATCACTGAACACAGTGCTTGCAGATTCTGCTAGACTGGCTTGCCATGGGTTCTCTCTCTTTGTCTTCCTAGCACTGGGATTTCAGATGCATGCTGCTAAGCCTGGCTTTCATGTGGGTGCCAGGGATCCAAACTAAGGTTCTCACCCTTGGGCAGAAAGCACTTTACCAGTGAAGTCATCTTCCAAGTCATGATTTTTTTAAGAGCATGTTTTCTCTTCTATCTGGCTTTTGGATTATGGTTATCTGTTTGTTCACTGTGAAGATGTGTCTTTCCAAGGCACATTCTGATTGGATTAATAAAGAGCTAAATGACCAATAGCTAGGCAGGAGGTATTGAGTGAGACCCCCAACCACAAAGAAGACTCTGGGAAGAAGAGAAGCAGAGAAGCCAGCCAGACGGGGAGAGTCAAACACACAGAGTGGGATAGAGGTAAAAGCCTTGTGGTAGAACATAGATTAATAAAAATATGGGTTGATTTAAGTTATAAGAACAAGTAAGGAACAAGCCTAGGCTATAGGCCAAGCTTTTCAAAATTAATAAGAAGTCTCCATGTCATTATTTTGGAGCTGGCTGGCAGGACAGAGAAAGACTTGCTACAGTTATCCTTTCCTTACTCAGACTCAATGATATTTTTTCATCTGCATTTTATTTTAGTAATTGTTTGATTTCATTATTTATTTGAATTTCTCTGTTCCCTTGGGAGTCTGTTCTTATGTGTGTTGTCGGATGTGGACTCAATCTTATTCTTTCTAAATGGCTTTCCCCTGCTTTATAGATGCAAAGCACTGTGTTCCCTGGAGTCAGGTTACAAGCTCGCTTAATCATGCTGACTCACTTCTGTCCACAGTGAATCACAGCAGAATTTCTGTTTGGTTTGTTGTTTCAAGGGTACAGATTCTCCAGTTCTACCTGATTTGAGGCCACAATGATGCACCAAAAGGTTATTATGCTTAAAAAGCACTTTTCAGTTTACCCAGCCCCTGCTCAAGGGACATGAAAATTTACTGTTTCCATGACCAAGCAGTTCAACTTGTAGAGGTGTGTGCAAAGCAATTAAAGAAAATCTCAGGCCACATAAAACAAGTGAGATTTATAATTTAAGTTATTGCTAAATGCATTTGTCTTGAGTCTAGAGAAAGCTAGTTCTCATGTAAGAATTGTTTTGAGCTCATTCATTTCATGTGCAAATTATAGAGAACCCAACTCTTGTGTCACTCATGAAATCTAGAAGTGTAATATGTTACTGGCATCCGTTCATAAGACCCAGTGTCAAGGATAATACATTTATTTCTTTGGCCTTCCCTATTGATTCCAACATGGCTGCTGATGCTCTAACTGCTACATCTGAGGTTTCAGTGTCAGAACATGGCAAAGAGGCACACCCATTGTGTTACCTCATTTATCAGAGGGGGGAAAACCCCTTTCTCTAAATTCTTAGAAACTTAGGCTTCTGTGTCCTGGGTCATAATTCTATCATTCCCTAGATGCTAAGAAATAGAATATTTAAGCTTCATAATTCACAATCAAGGAAACAGTGGGCAAGAAAGGAGTAACCAGTCTAGTCCACCATGTGGAACTCTCCTATTTCTGTTTAACAAACAGAATGCCTGGAATGGTACAAGCCCAAAAGTCAATATGATGATGAGAGCTAAGAAAAAGTTGAATCAACAGGCCCCAAAGAGGGGGTGGACCCCCTACCCCAGCACAAGTAGAGAGAACTTCAGGGCAAGAGTTAGTCTCCAGAAAGACCATGATCTAGGTAGGCAACTTTAGACAGTTGGGGTACAGCCCCAACTCCCAACTCTACACATCAGAGACAGGCTAGCAAGTGAGTTCATTACTAGTGGTCAAGATTTAACCCATTACGCCTGCTGAATGAAAGCTCCGTAAATCCCACTAGCTGATGAAGCTGAAGAGAGTCTGGGTTAGAGAAGACATTGCTGGTCTGAGGGGTGGCCAGCCTGGAGGGTATGGAAGCTCTGCCCCTTTCCCCACATGCCTTATCCCTCTCATCTCCTCCATTTGGCTTCCTTGCATCCTTTGTAATAAACCACTACTACTAAATAAATCATGTTCCTGAATTTCATGAGTGCTTCCAGAGACTAGTTATCTGACCTGGAAAATGTATTAAGGGAACTAATAGATTTGTAGACCATCAGTCAGCAGCCCCATTGAAGACATGGAGCTTGTGATGAGCATCTGAGGTGGGGTAGTCAGGTAGAGCTGAGAAACCATTTATTCATGGGATCTGAAGCTAACTCCATGTAGTGACAGAACTGGCCTGAACTGTAGGAGACCTGGCCGGCATCAGAGTGGGCAGATGAAGTGTGTTGGAAGACACTACATTTGGTGCCAGGCATGTTATGAGCAAAAGCAGCTCAGAGGTCCTAATAGAACAGGATGACACTGGAAATCCTGGCTACGATGTAGGAAGACCAGCTTATTCAGTCAGAGGGGAGGAACCTTGACCTAGTGTCTCAAAGAGACAGATGATGATAGAACTAGAACAATGGTGTGTACTGAGAAAGAGAGCAACAGCACTCAGGGAGACCAAGTTAGCAGCTCTGGATTACACAGGGCTTAAAGCGTGGTAGGCAAGTTGATGAGTATCTCTGAAGTACACATTGCTTCTGCACAGCTGTAGATGAGATCACAGGCCAGAGAAGTAGGCTAGGGGCCGGAACCAGTTAGGAGTGTCAGGCTCAGCATGAGTGACAGCCTTCGGGTCCCATTTCAAGTACAGAAATGGGATTTAGGTCATATCCTTGAAGCATTTTCATCGGAAGTCAACTACTTTAATTCCAGCACTAGGAAGACAGAGGCAAGAGGATCTCTGTGAGTCTGAGACCAGCCTGGTCTACATAAAGAGTTCCTCCAAGCCAGTCAAAGTTACATGGGCAGATCCTGTCTCAAAAAAACAAAACAAAACAACAAAAATCAAAAACCAAAACAACAAAAATCAAAAAACAAAACAACAAAAATCAAATATCTGGAATGACTTAGGCTATATAGTTCAGAGGTAGAGTACTTGCCTTGTGTTCAGAAGGCCTGGCTTCAATTCCTCAGCATTATCAGAGACAGAAAGACGGAGGAGACAGAGAGAGAGAGAGAGAGAGAGAGAGAGAGAGAGAGAGAGAGAGAGAGAGAGAGAGAGAGAGAGAGAGAGAGAGAGAGAGAGAGAGAGAGGACTTTAGATCATTTAGATCGGGCATGGTGGTGCACACATCTAATCCCAGCATTAGAGAAATGGAGCCAGGCAGTTAGTTGTCTGTGAGTTAGGGGCCAGCCTGTTCCAGTCAGTTCCAGGACAGCAAGAGCTACATAGAGCAATCGAATCATCCAACCAGTTTGCTGGCTGATCAACTTACTGATAGCCATTTGAACCCCTCAGTACCTTGTCAGTTCCTGACTTTCAGAAATGGAGGTTGGATATTGTGAAATTGGCATTGGGATTCAGCCAAATCTTAGCCTACCCCCCAGTGAGTTAGTTATTTACTAAACATCAACAAACACTTAACAAACCTTCCAATTTAGCTAGTTTACTTAAACTCTACAAGTAAGCGCATTGAATAGGTCATAGAATTTCTCGAAATTCTCAGAGATTTTTGGGAACTCCAGCGGTAGGGCACAGCTTCGGTAGGCGAATGTTGCTGATACATTTTCTGCCTCTGACTCACTGGGTCACAAGTCCACAAGTCTCCAACCTGCCCGAAGCTGGCTTCTAGCTCTCTAGGGAGCACGGTGTCCCAGTGGCTCCTTCTTGCCCCAGCTTGTTTGGCTTTTGACTGAGCTTATCTGTGTAAGGCCCTCTCTCCTCAGCCACCTGTCTGGGGTCCTGTGAAGATGGAATAACTGAGATTATAAGCAAAGAACACAGTATCATTATCAGGACAGGAGTGTGAGGTGTATTGTGAGCAGAGGGCTCACTGCACAGAGGTGTAAGGTTCCCCGTATGTTTTTTTTTTTAAGATTTATTTATTATGATGTATGCAGTGTTCTGCCTGTATGTCTGCCTGCCGGACAGAAGAGGTCACCAGATATCATTACAGATGGCTGTGAGCCACCATGTGGGTGCTGGGAATTGAACTCAGGGCCTCTGGAGGAGCAGTTGGTGCTCTTAACCACTGAGCCATCTCTCCAGCCCCCTGCCCCCTGATATTTGAGCAGTAAGTATGTTGTCTTCTGCTCAAGAGACAAAAAAGCAAACAGGAAGTACAGGAAGCATCCACACCTGAACAGAAACCGAATTGGGAGCAGGATAGATGGTTGTGCGAGGAAAACTTCACACCTTCCTTGTCATCCTCTCAACCGGTGTCAATGCTGTGTAACTAGCTAAGAACGCTAGGCGGCAATAGACTGGGATGCTCACGTAAACAGACCTGATTAGAGGGATCGTTCATGAAAAGAACTGACTAACTCTCTAATCAGAAGTCAAATTACCTAATACTGTGTCTAGGTCTTGCCTTGATTTGGGGCAAAAATCCCATCTTGACTGGTCTGCTTCAGAGTTACTTTCTCTCATTTCTTCCTGGCTTGTGGGGTTTGCAAGTTTTTGCTAGGAAACTACTCATGCTGTCCTGGTTCCTTGCTTGGAGCCTCATTGCAGTTAGTTATGGGTACAGTTCCAAACAGTGCCTCCTAGTTGGCCTGAATTTGTAGCCATCCAAAGTCAATGGTAAAGCAATATCAAAGCAACAAAATGCTAGCTCTGAGTTATTGTAATATCTGTTACAACCAAAAATGTCTTCAGATTTACCAAATGTTTCTGAGGGCAAATATACCCTAAGGCAAGAACCACAGCTCTAGAAGTTAGATAGCTCCCTTTATGCAGTAAGAAAAGAAATGGCCTGGCAATGAGATACATATACAATATCAAGTCACACGGTGGACTGAAGATGGACAGTGAACACACTCCTAATGTAAACAGGCCCCCAGACCCTAGTAAGTCCCCCCAGACCTTAGCACAAATGACACATGACAGGAGTGCCATTCAAGCCACAAAACTCAACACAGTCCCTAGCTCTGGAAAAGTCTCTAAGTGTACTAACCTTGCCTTTTGCTTTCTATTGTTCTGCTTCTAGTTAACTGTTGAGTTGTGTCAACCCAGGATGTTGTTTTGTGCTTTAAAGCTCAAACCAGGAAGGTTCAGGGCGACCCTGGGATCCCAAACACCCAGGGTAGCTGCTGGCTGTCTAATAACACTTTCTACTGCCTTAACCCATTTTGTCTAATAAGGCTTTCTATTGTCTTAACCTATTTTGTCTAATAAGACTTTCTACTGTCTTAACCCATTTTTGAGTAGTCTTCTCTGGTGGACACCCCACAAACACCAAGGAAAAAATATAACTCCAGTTAAAAAGATTAAACATTTTCCCAAATTATTTGTCATTATAAAGTTACAAAATCACCAAAACAAGAGATCAGCATCTAGCTGCAAGGAATAACCGTGGATGGGTTCAATGCTAAGGAACTGGATTCCAACACAAGACCACTATAGAACTAATAAAGCATAGTTCTTAAGGAGTTAGCAAAACGGGCCTGAGTGTAGAATTATAGACAAAGAGAAAGGCTTAAGACATTGTAGGAAATGAAGAAGAACAGAAAAAGGCAGCTGAAACGATTGTAATTATAGGTTACAAGTATGCATTACATAAAGAGACTGTCACAAGGCTAAGTTGCTGTTGTTGACTTGAATATGAAACAGCAACTGCTCAGAAACCAGCTGATCATGCTGCTCAGCTGTGGACATGAAATCACGATATGCTATTCCTTTCTATTTGTGTGTCCTTTTATGACACCTATTTTAAAAGTTAAAACAATTTAACAGCATACTAGGGAACACAGACTATTGGCTGCCAATTGAAAGGGGTCATATAATAGATAAGGAAGAGAGAGAGAGAGAGAGAGAGAGAGAGAGAGAGAGAGAGAGAGAGAGAGAGAGAGAGAGAGAGAGAGATGACTATAGCTAAAAAGCTACCTGGGGCTAGGGATGAAGTGTACTGATAGAACATTCCCCTTTTTCCCTTGAATGCATAAGGCCTTTGTTTAAGTCCCTGGGGGGGGGATAGTGTCGTAGACAGTAGATATCATCGTTGGGTTTGTTTGCTAAAGTTTCTTATAGAAAGAAAGACGTTTTTAGGTTCTCTCAACACAAAAACAAGGGAAAATGTTGACCTCACATTTCTGTTGCTCAGACTTCTCTGGGGTAACATTAATGCCAGATCACCATGGAGCCATGCCTGCAAGCTCTGAATAAAAACACAGTCTTGGGGTGTTAACCCCAGTCACCCCAACTTCTGCTGTAAACACAGCAAGCAGGTGCTTCTAGGCATGAAAATACTCAACACATACAGCACTCATGTGTTATTCTTGGACACAATACAGCTGATGAATCTAGTCCATAAAAATGATGACATGTGTCTGACCAGTATCTCCTAACACCAGGGGAGCCGTTCTTTAAGTAAATAAGCTAAATGCAGCTTTAACAAAGGCAGAGAATGCATGTGACATAACACTAACAAGCACTCTAGAAAATGCTACTTGTCTAAGAAACTCAGTGACCTAAGAAATGAATGAAAATAGAGGTGTCAAGTATGAAGACACTGTGGTAAGAAGACTGGTTAATTTACATGTATTTAAATACAGAACTAAAACAATATTGACAGAGATTATGATTTATAAAAAAATCTAATAGTTAAACATAATATAACCATAGAAAGTTTGGCGATAGGTGTGAAATGTTCTCCTTCCTATTTGTTTCCAGAAGATAGATCTAAATTGGTAGCATATTATTAGAAAACAAAGCCTTCAACTTTTTAAAAATTTTATTTTTTTGGTGTATAAGTGTCTTGCCTACATGCACGTATGTGTACCACATGAGTGCCAGGTGCCTTTGGGGACAGAAGAGGGCTGGATTCCCTGGAACTGTCGAGACAGTAGTGGTGAGCCACCATGTGAGCGCCAGGGCACAAACCTAAGTCCTGGTGAAGAACAAATGTGCTTAAAGCTGAACCATCTCCCCAGCCCCCAAGTCGGTTTTGATTTTATTAACTTTAATGTAGTCTGAAAGCTATTTATATGCATGCCAAAGCTTTAATTTTATACATTGTATATTTTTACACTAAACTCAAGCACTTTTTCATTTAATGTTTTAGCATCTTAAAAGAGCATTTACATTTTGTAGAAATTGACAAGGTGTTCCTAAAGTTTGCATGGAAATGCAAGGATTCTAGAACAGCCAAGGTGGTCTTGGGAGAGAAGGAAGTTGAGGGACTCACTTCTCAATTTCAAAAGATACTACAAACCTCCAGTGATCGAGACATGAAGATAGATTCATGAGACAGATGGAAGAGTGCAGACATTAATCTCATCTATGGCCAGTAATATTTTGGAGTTCCATATTCATTAAAAGAGAGGGGAAAAACAATCCAGTTGTTTGGAAGCAATTGCATGTCAACATTCAAAAGAATGGATTTGGGATCCAGGTAGTGGTGGAGCACTCAGGAGACAGAAAAAGGCAGATCTCTGAATTTGAGGTTAGCCTGATTTACCCAGTGAGTTCCAGGCTACGCAGAGAAACCCTATCTCTAAAAACAAACAAACAAACAAAGAGAATGGATTTGTACAAGCACTTCACGTATCACACTGAAACTAAACGCAAATAGACCACAGACTTAAATGTAAGAGCTTAAACTGCACAGCTCTTAGAAACAGCAGAGGAATAAAATAAAGTGTTACAGAGAAAGCTGCAACAGGTATATTCATATCCACGTCTTTATGTGGCTATACATGTTGATTTCCCTGGGGAAGCAAGTGACTTCACATGGTAGACCTTGCTTAGCTTTTCAAGAAACTGTCTAATTGTTTTTCAAGATGGGAGTCATGCTTGAAATTTTTGCCAGAGGTGTTATGAGAATCCTGGTGTTTTGAAACCCTTGCCAACCTGCTAGGATAGCTTTTAAATATTAGTTGTTGTGACATGCATGCATGCAGTGACTGATTTTCATTTCCCTGGTGACAGTGGCAATGAGTGTCTTCTCATGTGTTTTGGGAATATATGTGTGTGTGTGTGTGTGTGTGTGTGTGTGTGTGTGTGTTTATACATGTAGTGTGAGTTCTAATTGGTCTTAATAATAAAAACCCGAGTCAGATATAGGGGTAAATGCTGAAATATCAGAGAAGCAGAGTAGCAGGCTCTACCTCTTACCTCTACTAAATCCTTGGACTGAAGCCGGGTGGTGGTGGTGCACGCCTTTAATCCCAGCACTCGGGAGGCAGAGGCAGGCGGATCTCTGTGAGTTCGAGGCCGGGCTGGACCGACAGCCTCCAAAACAATAAGGAGAAACCCTGTCTCATAAAACCAAAAAAAAAAAAAATCCTTGGACTGAATGCCCTGAGCTCCTGTCTCCACCTCCCTAGTGCTGGGATTAAAGGTGTGTCACTTGGCCGGGCGGTGGTGGCCCATGCCTTTAATCCCAGCACTCTGGAAGCAGAGTCAGGCGGATCTCTGTGAGTTCAAGGACAGGCTGGACCGACAACCTCCAAAACAATACAGAGAACCCCTGTCTCGTAAAAGCAAAAAAAAAAAAAAAAAAAGGTGTGTCACTCCAAGTGCTGGGATCACAGGGATGTGTAACGTGAAAAATAAGAGACTGATATTGGGGTTCAAGTTTCAAGCTGAAGCTCAGAGAAGTAAAGCAGCCAAACCAGGAGCTCTTACCTCTACCCAGCTGAAATGACAATCCTGTCTCCACAACAAATCCTCAGAGGCAAAGCTCTGAATTTCTGTCTCCTCCTCTTTATATTCCTTTCCCTGCCCAGCCATATCCTTCTATCTGCACCTCCCTAGTACTGGGATTAAAGGCATGAGCTCTGTTGCTCTTCAATCTTGTGTAGGCCAGGGTGGCCTTGAACTCAGAGAGATCCATCTGCCTGTCTCCTGAGTTCTGGAGATTAAGGTGCCTAGCTTCTACAGCTTATGTGGCTAGCTTGGCTTTCTGATACTTCAGGCAAACCTTATTAAATCATAAATAATGTACCACCAGAGGTGTGAGTTCTGTTTCTCTTTGAGATTGGACCAGCAAGGGTAGACTTGAACTCACAGAGCTCCGTCTGCCTCTGCCTCTCGGGTGCCGGAATTACAGGTGTGTGTCATCATTGTCTGGCCTCTGTGGCTAGCTAGTGACTTAACTCTGCACTCTGATCTTCAGGCAAGCTTTATTTGTTAGATCACAAAATATTACCTCATATACATACATGCATGCATACATACATACACACACACCCTCTCAGTGAAGCTTTAGTTCAAATCTTTTGTGCATTATTGTTGGCTGGTATACAGACACTTACTTATATGTTAGAGTAGTTTCTCCCCATTTGAGGTCTGTATCACACCTCCTTCTTTTTCTTCTTCTCCTTTGTCTTTGTCTTCTTCCTCTTCCCTTGCCTCTCCCTTCCCCTTATTCCCTTTTCCTTGTCCCCCCTTCCCTTGTTCCTTGTCCCCCCTTGTTCCCCATCCCCCTCCCCTTCCCTCTGCTCCTCCTTCTTCCTCTTCCCCCTTCTGCTCCCACTCCCCTTCCTCTTTTCTCCCTTCCTCCTCCCCTTCCCCCTTTTTCCCTTCCCCTCCCCTTCCCCCTTTTCTCCCTTCCCCTCCCCTTCCCCCTCTCCTTCCTCTTCCCCTCCCCCCTCCTCCCCCTTCTTCTGCTAGACAAGATTTCACTGTGTCATCCAGGCTGGCCTGGAACTCAGTATGTAACTGAAGCTGGCTAGAGTTCTTGGTCCTCCGGGTCATAGCCTTCTGAGTTACAGCTGTTTACCCCTGCCTGCAAGCCTAGATGATGTCTTTCCCAGAGAAAGGCGCTCTTCTTTTGAAATTTGTGCTTATTGTCCTGTGAGTGCATGGACACGTATACACATGGACACACACGTCCATGCACACGTGTGAAGGCAAGAAGACAACCTTGTGGAGTAGCTTCTTTGTTTGCACACTTATATGGGTTCTGTCGATTGAATAGAAGGCTTCAGGCTTGCATGACATGTACCTTAACCTGCTGATCTGTCTCATTGGAGGGCCCAAAAGAAAAGCTTTTAATTTTGATGGATTTTTTTCTTTTTATGCTGAATTTTATACATCTAAGAAAATTTTCCTTGGTAAAGATTTCTCTCCTACATTTTCTTCAAGTTTTTATAGCTTTAGGATTTAGGGCATGGACCAATTTTGATCCAAGTGTTGAGCAGTCAGTATTCATCTTTTCCACATTGATATCTTCTAGATTCAGCATTTGTGAAAAGGTTATCACATCACTGTGGTCAGACATTAGTCAACGCCACATGTGAAGGCAGGTTTAAATTTCATGCTGTTATTGACTTCCCAGAAGTCACTTGATCACTGAGCCATCTCTTTCTATTTCCAGACCTTGACAGATTCATGTGTTAATTTTAATAGTTGTTTGTGTAACCATACTATTACTCCTAAATAGGGATACTGTTAAGTAACTTGATCTTACACCTTTTTTTTTTTTACATTTTTGCATTGGTTAGTATCTCCATTGAAATATTGAACAGTGTGCTGAAAACATGCTTTTTTTTTTCTCATTGTGTCCCCATTAAATATGACATTAGTAGGTCAGGCTGTCTTTGAATTTTTTTTTTCAAGACAGGGTTTCTCTGTGTAATTTTGGAGTCTATCCTGGCACTTGCTCTATGGACCAGGCTGGCCTCAAACTCACAGAGATTCACCTCTGCCTCCTGAGTACTGGGATTAAAGGTGTGTGCCACCAATGCCCAGCTTGTCTTTGAACTTCTTATGTAGCTCAGTTTGACTTCAAACTCTGAAGCAAATTCTCCTGCTTCAGACTCCTGGGTGTTGGGATGACAGATGTGGGCTAATTGTAATTTTTTCTTAGATATTCTTCAGATTCTTTAGGTGTTTCCTATCTATTCCTAGTTTGCTAATACATTTCTACTTGATTATGAAAAATTGAAATGCACCCACCCTTTTACACAAACTTCTTCCTCTGGGAGCTTGTGCTAATTTTTATACGTGCCTATGAAATTATTTGTGTGTAAGGTTAACTATTGTGTCATCACTTGTAAAAGCATACTATTGCAAATATGTTTACTGTTGCATTCTTGCAAGAGAAAACTGTGATGGGAGAAAGGAGCTCTGTGCACTGAAGGGCATTGTCTACCATCCTGGCTAAGTGACGTCATGCCTGAATTCTGAAGCCAGAGTACTTGGTTTCACCTCCTGACTCAATTACTTACCTTCCTAAGCCCCATTTTCCTCATCTGTAAAGATGGTGAGAAACCTGTCCATACAAGCTGCTGTCACAATTCAACACTTAACATTTGTGAAGCGCTTAACAGCAGGGCCCAGCATCACACAGTCTCTGCTAAAGGCACCCCTCCATTACTTTCACTAGGATGACAAACTCTCCATTGTTCACTGTTAAGTAACTTGAATCAATGAAAACAACTACTAGAAATAATAATGTTACGACTGTGGTGGCATAGATGTCCGTATTGTATGAATGTGCATCTTTTGGGTATATGTCTAAGGGTGGAATTGCTGGGTCTTGTGGTAGACTGATTCCCATTTACCTGAGGAATCTCTATACTTATTTCCAAAGTGGCTGTACGAGTTGGCACTCCCACCAGCAGTGGAGAAGTGTTCCCCTTTCTCCACATCCTCTCCAGTATAAACTGTCTTTTGTGTTTTTGATTTTGGTCATTATAACAAGAGCAAGATGATATCTCAGAGTTGTTTTGATTTGCATTTCCCTAATGGCTAAGGATGTTGAGCACTTTCTCAAGCGTCTATCAGCCTTTTTGACTCCTCTATTGAGAATTCTCTATTTAGTTGTGTACCTCATTTTTTAATTGGATCCTTTGGTGTTTTGGAGACTAGCTTCTTGAGTTCTATGTATATTTTGGAAATCAGCCCTCTGTCAGATGTGAGGTTGGTGAATATCTTTTCCCATTCTGTGGGCTGCCGTTTTTGTCTTGTTGACTGTATCTTTTCCCTTACAGAAGTTTCTCAGTTTCAGGAGGTCCCATTTATTAATAGTCGACCTCAGTGTCTTTGCTACTGGAGTTATGTCCAGGAAGCAGTCTCCTGTACCAATTTGTTCAAGGGTACCACCTACCTTCTCTTCTAAGAGGTTCAGTTTGGCTGGAGTTATGTTGAGGTCTTTGATCCATTTGGACTTAAGTTTTGTGCATGGTGGTAGATATGGATCTGTCTGCAGTCTTCTACATGCCAGCATCCAGTTATGCTAGCACCACTTGTTGAAGATGCTTTCTTTTTTCCATTGTATAGTTTTAGCTTCTTTGTCAAAGATCAGGTGTTCATAGGTATGTGGGTTAATATCAGGGTCTTCAATTCGATTCCATTGGTTTACCTGTCTATTTTTGTGCCAAAACCAAGCTGTTTTCATTACTATAGCTCTATAGTAGAGCTTGAAGTCAGGGATGGTGATGCCCCAGAAGTTCCTTTAATTGTACAGGGTTGTTTGGCTATCCTGGGTCTTTTGTTTTTCCATATGAGAATTGTCCTTTCAATGTCTGTAAGATTACGATTTTTACTACGTTGATCCTACTTATCTAAGATCATGGGAGAGCTTTCCATTTTCTGGCATCTTCTTTAATTTCTTTTCTTAATGACTCAAAGTTCTTGTCATACAGGTCTTTCACCTGTTTTGTTAGAGTTACCCCAAGGTATTTTATGTTGTTTGTGGCTATTGTAAATGGTGATGTTTCTCTGATTTCTTTCTCAGCACATTTATTGTCTATATATTGTAGGGCTACTTTTTTAAGTTAATCTTGTATCCTGCCACTTTGTGCTTATCAGCTGTAGGAGTTCCCTGGTAGAATTCTTTGGGTCACTTATGTAGACTTTCACAGCATCTGCAAATAGTGAAAGTTTTACTTCTTCCTTTCCAATTTGTATCCCTTTGGTCTCCTTTTGTTGTCTTACTGCTCTAGCAAGAACTTCAAGTACAATATTGAAAAGATATACAGAGAGTGGACAACCTTGTCTTGTTTCTGATTTTAGAGGAAATGCCTTGAATTTCTCTCCATTGAGTTTGATGCTGGCTGTTGGTTTGCTGTATATTGATTTATTATGTTTAGGTAAGTTATCCTTGATTTCTTTTGACAACTTAGTCTGAGTAGTAACCTACTACATATACCGTCCCTCCTTAGTTCAAAGTAGTTGCTCAATGAATGTGGAGTTAGTGTCGGAGGAGATGAAAGAGGTCTGGCTAAAGCAAAGACTATCAATAGCTTTTCTTACCCAACCAACAACTGGGGGTTGGGTTTCTCAAGATGTCCCTTCAGCTGTGCAAGTCTAGACAATAGCATTTTAAAACCAAGTCACTGAGGAAATCTCCATCTTTATTGTTCTGTGTAGACAAAGAGATCCTTTCTTAGATTTGACAAACCAGATAAAGCAGTAAAATGAAGACAAACCCTAAAGCAATGTAGATAGATGCAATCTTCAAGGTGAATACAATTTCTCACTCCTTTGCTCCACATAAAATAATGCATCCTCTCAAATAATTCTCACCATCCCCTCTCCTCTCTTATTTCTTCATTGGCTAAATTAAAAAGAAAAGCACAGGATTTGTGTGTGTGTGTATGTGTGTGTGTGTGTGTTGCATATTATTTCCCATAGAGGACTGATAGTATAACTTGTTTAGTATTTAAAAAAATCAAAGTTTTCACTTTTTCTGTTATATCAAAATGGGTGACTACAACCGATTCCAAAGACATGAACCTGCCCACTGTGCAGGGTGTACTCTGGGAAGGACAGATCAATACCCACATAGTTCAACAGAAGCAGCAGTGGGGTTTATATGCAGTCAGGCTTTCCATCTTCACATTTCCAAGTCTTCAGATGTAATCAACTGAGCATCAGTAATATTTACAGAAATATTGTATTTGGAGGTGCCAGCAAGATGGATCATTGCAAAGGGAACTTGCTGTCAGACCTAAGGGCTAGAGCTTGACTCATGGAATCCACATGACAAGAGAGAATCCATTCCTGCAAGTTGTCCACTGGCCTCCACATGTGTGGTGTGGTATATATACGCACAAAACCAAATAGATGTTTTTAAGAAGTGGTTTTTGCTTTGAATCCAGATTTGATGGGGCTCACCTGTAATCTCAATATCTGGAAAGCTGGCTGAGCTGATCCAGACTTTTCTCTACTTAATCCATGAACTGTAGAGTATAAGAGCTATTTATCTAGCATTTGCATTGGTATGATAAGAGATCTAACAATCATTTAATGTCTAAAGGATTATACATGTATTCTTTGCACATAAAACACTGTTTTATATAGGGGATGTGAGAAGCAATGATCCTCACTTTGCAATGAAAAAATTCTCATTTCTTAATAACCTGAGTTGTGAAATCCAGGCAGTAGTTTATTAAGAGCTTTTGAAATCAGACATCAGCCTAGAATGGCAGGTGAGCAGATTAAGGCAGAGAATAATCGCTTTCAAAAGTTGATTAAAATTTTAGGGGCTGAAGAGAGATGGTTCAAGTTATGGGCACTTGATCCTCTTACAGAGGACCCAGGTTCTGTTCCCAGGTTCTGATATGGTGGCTCAGTTTTCTGCAACTTTTGTTTTGGGGTATCTAACCCTGCTTCTGACATCTGTAGGCTCCTGTATGTATGTACACAGTGCACAAACACACATAAAATAAAATGTTTTCTAAAATGTTGAAATGTTATGCACCTATGTATGTCTGTTTCTCTTTCCCTCTCTGTGTGTCTATGTGTGTGTTTTTCTGTGTATGTTTTGTATGTGTGTGTCTCTTTGTGTGTATCTATGTGTGTCTGTTTCTCTCTCTCTCTCTCTCTCTGTCTCTCTGTCTCTCTGTCTCTCTGTCTCTCTCTCTCTCTCTCTCTCTCTCTCTCTCTCTCTCTCTCTCTCTCTCTCTCTCTGTCAGCTGCCTGATATGGGTGCTAGGAACCAAACTCTGGTTCTCCAGAAGAGCAGCAAGTGTTCTTAAGTGCTGAACCATCTCTCCAGCCCAGGAAGTGTTTGCATCATTCGGATAAACAGGACAGTAAGGCCAGTCCAGAAAAGAAAATCCACACAGCAGACAAGTGTGTTCTCCTGCATCTACCCTCAGGGTCTCAGGGTCTCTAGAGGGTGGTGGATGAATTTTCCTTCCCTTTGCCTCAGTGTCTCCTTGATCTCTTTCACACAGAAGATGGAGCAAAAGGAGCTGCAGACCAAGGGTGGAAGCTGCGTTCAAGGGGGAGCCAGCTGCTGAGACAAAGAATAAGAAAAAGTGTAGCAATTCTTCTAGGGCGTGTCGCTAACCCTGTGATACACATCCCCTATCCTTCTTTCTTATGGTAGGAAAAATTAAAATGTAAGTACTGCCATGGTGAGTAGATTTCTGTTTAAATGAAAATATGAAGATAGCTGACATAGATCACCCAGTCAACCTAGTTGTGCTCTGGACTCGACCCATGCACCTTCCTGAGACTGTTTTCATCAGGATAGCCAATATCGCTTACCATTTATCAAGATCAGAATATAGGAGTGGGCTGGTGGGTGATGAGTCTGAACAACAAAAATATGTCAATAGCTACTGTAGAAATAAACCCATTTAAAAGGCATGTTTAGAATGCACTTTTCTGTTGAGAACCTTGGGTTAGGTGCTGCTTCTTCATTACAGCTCTTAAAATTTTAAAAAAATTATAGGTTGGTATCTGTAATCCTTACACTTGGGAGGTTGAGGCAAAAGGATATACTCGTGCATACAGGCATGTGCCAATGCTTGTGTGTTTGAGTGCATGTATGTGCACGCACGCACACACACACACACACACACACACAAACACACAAACTATTATGTGGTTTTCAAACTATTAAGCTGACAACATTAAAAAAGAAGATAACAGTGACTGACAGGTGACAATGTGGGCACTTACAGGAGTTGGGGTGGAAATCAGTAGAACCTATATACAAAGCAGTTCAGAAGCCTTTATCATGACTTAAATATCTAGGGCCAGAGAGATGGCACAGCAGTTAAGAACACTGGCTGTTCTTCCAGAGGACTGGGCTTTGATTTTCAGAACCTACATGGAAGGTCACAATTGATTGCAGCTCTAGTTCTAGGGGAATGCAACATCCTTTTCTGGCCATTGGTCATGCACATGGTGCTCAGACATACAAAACACCTGCACACCCAAGATAATAAAAAATAAAGAAGAAAAAAATGGAGTTCCACTTCTGGCCAGAAGAGTCCTGACCTTTTAAGTATACCTTAAACCACTGTAAATATAAGCCAACACATGAAATGATCATTTGTAGGATGTTGACCTTCAGGTAGCACTGGAGCCAGGGGAACTATGGGAGTAGTTCCTTCTCACTGCCCCAGTTCTCTGCCTAGAGACACAGCCGCTGCTCCTACCAGGAAGGCAAATTCAGCTGGAGTCCAGCAGTTTTACTGTGCTGAGAAATGGTGCTTAGAATTTGGGAGGTCAGGGCAGACATACCCTGCAGGCAGGGTTTCAGACAGAGGGAGGTACAAATAGCACACTCAGAAGTCTCCTACTAATCCCCTTAGTCTGACTGAATACCCATCAGCACAGATGGGTGAAGGTACCAAGAAGAGGTGGCCTTATTTTCACATAGGCAAAATAGTACACTGTAGTGCTATTTGCAGTAGCAAAATACATCCCAGGAGGAGAGTACTTAGATCTTGTAGAGTTCTACAGTCACATAATAGAACATTAGAGGACCTTAATGATGGTCAAGTTCTCTGTATGCTGCTATGAACAGAGTATACGGTCTGGTGAGATGGCTCAGTGGGTAAGGGTGTTTGTCTCTGGATCCATATAGTGAAAGGAGAGAACTAACTACCTCAAGTTGTCCTCTCATGTGCATATTGTGGTACATGCACACCCCACCCTCCACAAATAAATAAATACATGTAACAATAATAAAAGAAAACAACATATGAAATAAGTCAGAAAGTTTTATTTTGTGTGAAAAAGGTAGAACTATACATATGTTCTTATGCATGATTTAAGAAACTTTAGAAGGATACTATAGAAACCATAAGTAATGCTTACTTATGCTTATAAGGGATATTAGGAGCTGGGTATACTGGGACCAATGTTGAGAAGAAAATAATTACTCTCTCTCTCTCTCTCTCTCTCTCTCTCTCTCTCTCTCACACACACACACACCTAGATAGTATTCATAAATCTATATGTATATATATGTCATACATCCACACAATCACCCTAATAATCCTTCCTTCACTCATATTTCTCCCTACACCTTTATTCTTTCTCTGCCCACTCACTTGTCCATCATCCATTATGTCATCATCAACTCATCATATCTATTGTCATTCTTCGTGACTTCCCTGAGGTTACTCCGTTCCCTTGTGACTTCACCTCTGGGTATCTCTGATCCTCTGACTCAATCTTTTTCTTCCCCTCATCTCTCATCACACCTGTTCTTTTACACTGTGGCCCAACTGTCTCTGGACGTTCATCTTCAAAGTTTCCACCTAAGACATTGTCTCTCCACCTCTTGTCATCTGGTGAAGTCTGACTTCTCTTTCATGCATACATTTAGATGCCATCTCTAACTTGAGCCTGGTATCTGGTAATTCTTCTGTCACAGTATTTTAATACTGGATTACACTTGCTTGTCTCATTTCCTGCCTCCACTATAACTTTCTTAATGACAAGAACCTTCTGCTTTGCTCACCATTAATTCTCTACTTCACTCCTGGGACTTGATTGTTTTCACAGTTTAAGCTCTCGAAACTACGTGTTTAAATGAATGAATGAACTGTATATACTTTACAACCAGAGTCCATAACAGCCAAAGGATTTTGGAGGTATAGAATATTAAGCAGACCATTAAGACTTATAAAGAGAACTGAAGTAATTTTTTAAAGGTTTTACAATTATTATTATAAATTATGAGTATATGTGTGTTTAGGGGTATGTGCAGCTGTCCATCATCACAGCCTGTCCTAGTTAATTACTGCTATCAGCTTGACACAGCCCAGAGTCATTTGAAGAAGTCTCAGTTGAGGGATGACCTAGGTCAGATTGACTTGTGGCAGGATAAATGATTGATGTGGGAGGGTGCAGCCCACTGCAGGTGGTTTTTGTAGTGGCATCTTGCCTTGTCAGTGAACTTATAATGGTGGCCACACCTTTTGGGTGTGGTTTTAGGTGCAGACGTGGCCCATAATAAGGACGGGCTGGCTCACACTCTCTTGGGTTGCAAACAGCATCAGAAGAGCAGAGACCGCATCTCCTAGAGCAGGAAGACCTGGCAGATATTTGCTCTTATCTGTTTAAGTCCTTCCCTAACAAACACCTATTAATCATTTATCTTGTGTCTGGTGAACTCGTTTAAACCCTGCCTTCAGGTGCTGTTCCTTGGAAGGTGATTCTGAACTCGTATTTCTATAATCCGTGTCTATATCTATAGCTAGTTGAGCAGAAAACTAGAAATCAAGTCAGGAAGCAGCATCCTGTTGGGGTACCCCGAATTGAGGAGGGGTCCCCAAGCTGAATTCGTCACCCCAAGAATCAAGAGTCCATGCGCCAATGATGCAACACGCAAGAGGCTTTAATTAGGTATCTGCAGATGGGCCTCTCGGTCAGCTTTTAGACCAATTGGCCCCGAGGTTCAGTTACAATCAGCTTTTAAAGACAAAAAACACAAGCTTTTGGGAGGGGTCCCTATCTCGTGACGGGGGAAGGGGGTACGTGACTCCTGACCTGGGGAAGTAGATGTCTTCCTGACCTACATGTTGTAAATTCCTCAAACCTTGGCATGAGTTAATTATCTCTCCCTAAGTAAATAGTGTTATCTCCTTGTTTCCCACTAATCTTGTTTGCCCATCTCTGACGCCCTGGTCAGTTCTTCACAGATGGTCAGCAGCCCGGAATTGGCCTTTTGTGGGTTTACAGCCCTTCTGCAATTAAGGTTGCTAAACCATACATTCCATTCTGTGGTTTGGCCGGTTCCTGGGATGGGGTCCTTTGTTCACTTCCCAAGTTCTCTAGTGGGGTGCCCTCCCCTGTTTAAGCTTATATTTTATTTCTATAAATTCGGGGTCTTTCATCCCTCCATGGTCTTCACTTCAGTTCCTTCTTGAACTCCTGCCCTGGTTCTCTTCAATAATGGGCTGTAACCTATAAGATGAAATAAACCCTTTATTCTCTAAGTGGTTTTTAGTTGGTGTTTTATTACAGCAACAGAAAGCAAACTGGATCAGAAATCAGTACAAAGAATGGGGTCTTGCTGTGACAGACCTGACCACACTGTTTTGTTTTTTTGTGGGTTTTTTTTTTTGGTTTTTTTTTTTTTTTTTTTGGTTTTTCGAGACAGGGTTTCTCTGTATTGTCTTGGAGGCTGTCCTGGAACTCGCTTGGTAGACCAGGCTGGCCTGGAACTCACAGAGATCCCTGACCACACTGTTATTTGGGAGGATTATGGAATTATTTGGAATCTTGGACTGGAAAAGCCATCCAGTGCATAAAGTTTAATGGGATGTCCTGTTGGATGTTCGAAGATAAGAATGTTGGGAGAATTGCAGATGATGAAGGCCTATCTTGTGAAGTTTCCAAGGGAAACAAAATACTATTAGGGCCACTTGTGTGATATATTTAAATCAAGAGTTTCAGGACTATAGTTCTATAATAGAGCTTGAAGTCAGGGATAGTGATGCCTCCAGACGTTGTTTTGTTGAACAGGATTGTTTTGGCTATCCTGGGTCTTTTGTTTTTCTATATAAAGTTGAGAATTGTTCTTTCAAGGTCTGTGAGGAATTGTGCTTGGATTTTGATGGGGAGTGCATTGAATCTATAGATTGCTTTTGTCAAGATTGCCATTTTTATTACGTAGATTCTACCTATCCAAGAGCATGAGAGAGCTTTCCATTTGCTGGTGTCTTCTTTATCTTTTTTCTTTTTTTCTGTTTTTTCCACCTTTCTTTTCTTTCTTTCTTTCTTTCTTTCTTTCTTTCTTTCTTTTTTTTTTTTTTTTGGTTTTTCGAGACAGGGTTTCTCTGTATTGTTTTGGAGGTTGTCCTGGAACTCATTCTGTGGACCAGGCTGGCCTTGAATTCACAAAAATCCATCTGCCTCTGCCTCCTGAGTGCCAGAATAAAAGGCACGAGCCACCAACGCCCAGCTTAATTTCTTTCTTTAAAGACTCAAAGTTCTTGTGATACAGGTCTTTCTCTTGTTTGGTTAGCATTACCCCACGATATTTTATGTTGTTTGTGGCTATTGCAAAGGGTGATGTTTCTCTGATTTCTTTCTCAGCCATTTTACCATCTGTATATAATAGGGCTACTGTTTTTTTTTTTTTTGAGTTAACCTTTGCTGCCACTTTGCTGAAGGTGTTTATCAGCTGTAGGAGTTCCCTGGTAGAATTCTTCAGGTCATTTATGTAGACTATAACATCATCTGCAAATAGTGAAAGTTTGACCTCTTCCTTTCCAATTTGTATCCCCTTGATCACCTTTTGCTGTCTTATTGCTCTAGCTAGAACTTCAAGTATAATATTGAAAAGGTATGGAGAAAGGGGACAGCCTTCTTTTGTTCCTGATTTTAGAATTGTGTTGAGTTTCTCTCCATTTAGTTTGGTGTTGGCTGTTGGTTTGCTGTATATAGCTTTTATTATGTTTAGGTATGTTCCTGTTATCCTGGATCTTTCCAAGACCTTTATCATGAGGGGATACTGAATTTTTTCAAAGGCTTTTTCAGCATCTAGTGAGATGATCATGTGATTTTTGTTTGTCAGCTTGTTTATATGGTAGATTACATTGATAGATTTTCATATGTTGAACCATCCCTGCATCCCTGGGATGAAAACTGCTTGATCATGGTGGATGACTTTTCTGACATGTTCTTGGATCTGATTTGCCAGTATTTATTGAGTATTTTTGCATCAATGTTCATGAAGGATATTTGTCTCTTTCTTAGTTCTGTCTTTGTGTGACGTGGGTATCAAGGTTATTATAAGCCTGGTAAAAAGAGTTTGGCAATGACCCTTCTGCTTCTATTGCGTGGAATACTTTGAGGAGAATTGGTATAAGTTGTCCTTTGGATTTCTGGTAGAATTCTGCACTGAGGCCATCTGGCCTGGGTTTTTTTTTTTTTTTTTTGGTTAGGATACTTTTGATGACTGCTTCTATTTCCATAGGGGTTATAGGTCTATTTGAATTACTTATCTGTTCTTGATTTAATTTTGGTAAGTGATATCTATCCTGAAAATTGTCCATTTCCTTTAAAATGTCAAATTTTGTAGAGTACAGGTTTTCAAAGTATGGCCTGATGTTTCTCTGGATTTCCCCATGTTTCGCTGGATTTCCTCAGTGTCTGTTGTTAGTCCTTCTTTTCATTTCTGATTTTGTTAATTTGCAAGTTGACACTGTCGTTTGGTAAGTTTGGATAAAGGTTTGTCTATCTTGTTGATTTTCTTGAAGCACCAACTCTTCATTAACATTGATTGTATTGTTTTCCCAGTTTCTACTTTATTGATTTCAGCCCTAAAATGTATTATTTCCTAGCATCTGCTCCTCCTGGGTGAGTTTGCTTCTTTTTGTTCTAGAGCTTTCAGTTGTGCTGTTAGTTCTCTAGTGTGACTCTTCTCCAGTTTCTTCAATGTTGGCACTTAGTGCTATGAGCTTTCCTTTTAGCACTGCTTTCAAAGTGTCCTATAAATTTGGGCATGTGGTGTCCTCATTCTCATTGAATTCTAGGAAGTCTTTAATTTTTTTTATTTCTACTTTGACCCAGGAATGGTGCAATTGTGCATTATTCAATTTCCATGAGACTGTAGGGTTTCTGCAATTTGTGTTGCTGTTGAATTCTAACTTTAAAGCATGGTGGTCTGATAAGATACATGGAGTTATTACAAATTTTTGTACTTGTTGATGTTTGCTATGTTGCCAAGTATGTGGTTGGTTTTTGAGAAGGTTCTATATGGTGCTGAGAAAAAGGTATATTCTTTTGTGTTTGGATGGAATGTTCTATAGATGTCTGTTAAACTCAATTGGGTCATAACTTCTATTAGCTCCTTTGTTTCTTTGTTAAGTTTCTGTTTGGTATTCCTGTCTAGTGGTGACAGTGGGGTGTTGAAGTCTCCCTTATAAGTGTGTGAGGTTTTATATGTGATTTGAGTTTTAGTAATGTGTCTTTTATGAACATGGATGCCTTTGTATTTGGGGCATAGATGCATAGATGTTCAGAATTGAGACTTCATCTTGGTGGATTTCTCCTGTGATGAGTATGAAATGACCTCCTTCATCTCAATAAAGTCTAATTTGCTAGATATCAGGATTGCTATCCCCTCTTGTTTCTTGGGTCCATTTGATTTGAAAATCTTTTCCCAAAACTTAACTCTGAGGTAATGTTTGTCTTTGAAGCTGAGATGTGTTTCTTGTATGCAGCAGAAGGATGGATTCTGTGTTTGAATCCATTCTGTTAGCCTGTGTCTTTTTATGGGAGAGTTAAGACCATTAATATTGAGGGATATTAATGACCATATTGCTCATTCTTTTTTTGGTTTGAAATGGTTGTTGTTGGTGGAATGTATGTGGATTTCTACCCCTTTTTTCTTTTGGTTGTTGGTAAAGTGGGATTATCTATTACCTATGTTTTTCTGGTTGTAGTTAACATCCTTGGGTTGGAGTTTGACTTCCAGGACTTTCTGTAGGGCTAGGTTAGTGGATATGTTTTGTTTAAATCTGTTTTTGTCATGGAATGTCTTGTTTTCTCCATCTATAGCAATTGGAAGCTTTGCTGGGTATAGTAGTCTGGGCTGGCAGACTACTTAGTGTTTGTAGAATATTATCCAGGACATTCTGGCTTTCAGAGTTTCCATGGAGAGGTCAGGTGTAATTCTGATGGGTTTGCCTTTATATGTTACTTGATGTTTTTCCTTAGCTGCTCTTAGTATTCTTTCTTTATTCTGTATGTTTGGGATCTTGATTATTATGTGGTGAGGGGACTTTTTTGTGGTCCACTCTATTTGGTGTTTTGTAAGTTCCTTATGCCTTCATTGGCATATCTTTCTTTAGGTTGGGAAAGTTTTCTTCTAAGATTTTGTTGAGTACATTTTCTGCCCCTTTGAGGTGGTTTTCTTCACCTTCTTCTATATCTATTATTCTTAGATTTGATCTTTTCATGGTGTCCCATATTTCCTGGATATTTTGTGTTAGGGATTTGTTGGACTTAAGATTTTCTTTGGTGGATGAATCCATTTCTCCTAGTGTATCTTTAACGCCTGAGATTCTCTCTTGCATCTCTTGTATTCTGTTGGTTATGTTTGCATCTGTAGTTCCTGATCATTTACCCATCTTTTCTAATTCCAGCATTCCCTCAAAGTATTTTTTACTGTCTCTATTTCAGCATTCAACCCTTGCACTGTTTGAATTGTTTCTTGCAATTTTTGCTTTGTCTTTTCCTCCATTTCTTGCAATTTTGGTTTGTTTTTTCTTCCATCTCTTTGTGTCCTCTTTGAGGGCCTCTATCATTTTCATGAAGTTGTTTTTCAGGTCATTCTCTTCTGCTTCCTTTGCACAGGAATGTTCGAGTTTTGCTGGTATAGAGTCTCTAGACTCTGGTGGTGTCATATTTGTTTTTCTGTTGCTGAGTGTGTTTTTATATTGTCTCCTTCCCATCCCCTCTTCCTCTCCTAGTGGGTACGAGACCAGAATTCCCTTCTGGTAGATGTAAGCAAGGCCAATAATCTGGTATCTCTCCTCTTCCTGATCCCATGGGGAGAGAAATGGACTAGGATGCTGGGTTGCATTGGCTCCTGCTGGCATGGGAACCACAGTGGCAGTCTCCAGGCACAGGAAGGTGGCCAGGAAACAGTCCCCAGTTTACCTAGTCCATGGGTGGAGAAGGAGACTAGGATTGACTGTAGCACTTTTTAAAAGTTGAACTGTGGGGGAACCTGCATAAGACTGAGCTAGACTCCCTTAATATAGGTGACAATGGTGTGCCTGGGACAATATATGAGGCCACTGGTAGTGGATCCAAGATCTAACACTAATGCACAAACTGACTTAGTGGATCCCATTCTATATGGGGAGATACCTTGCCTGGACTAGATACATGGGGGTTGGGGTGGAGAGGTGCCTTGGTCCTGCCTCAATGAGATGATGGAGCAGACTTAGTAGACTTCCTAGGGGAGGCCTTACCCTCTCTGTGGAGCAGATGGGAGCAGAGGAGGAGTGGTGGGAGTGGGAGGCGAGGAGGGGGAAATGGGATTGGAATGTAAAAAATAAATTAATAAAAATGCAAAAACTGTTGGACTGTGTTTTATACTGTGATAGTAATATTCACATATCTTGGAAAATGAAAGAGAAGGCTGTTGTTTAAAACTAATGTGTTTTTATGTCAAGTTGACAAGAAGCAATATGTTCTGGTTAGCTACAGCTGTCACCTTGACACAGCCCTGAATACTTTGATGGAGTTTCAATTGAGGTGTTGATCAGATCAGATCACTCTGTGGCCATGTCCATGAGTCATTGTCCTGACTAATGATTGACATGGAGGACCCAAACTACTGTGGGGGGGTGCCACCCCTGGACAGGTGGTCCTTGTCCGTATACAAGACAGTAAACAGCACCCCTCCATGGCGTCTGCCTCAGTTCCCACGTCATCTCCTGCCTTGGCTTCCTCGATGATGATGATGAACTGTTACCTGTAAGATGAAGTAAACTCTTTCCTCCACAAGTTGGCTTTGGCCAGTGTTCCATTACAGCAACAGAAAGCACAGAGTAGATCTGTGGGAGCTGGGGTGAGAAGCAGTTATGAGCCATCCAAATGTGAGCACCGGGAAATGAACTCTGGTCCTCTTAAGAGCAGCAAGGGCTCTTAACCACTGAGCCATTGCTCCAGCCCCCTGACTTAAAACATGCAATCTCATACTCAAGAGTAGATATTTAAGAAGAATTACATTAGATATTCAGAATTTCACAGTGAACAAATGGGTTGATGCTTTCCACTGTTCTTAAGCAAAGCATATCAAAGGATGGGCCATTTTTCATGTCTACACTGGTGGTTGGATACATAACAGAGCTTCTAAGTCATGTACTAAATATTCCTTTACTGAGAAGTCAGTCATGCATTATGCTTGCTTTATCATTACTGAAGTTAAAGAGGAACACTAGTGTTTGTGTCCAGAAGAACACAAAAGAACCTTAAGTTTGGATGCTACCATGGGTCGACATTTTATGTCCTGGATGAGACTGTTCTGTCATACTATTGTTCTTGGCACGTATAGTTGTCACACTGTGCTTATAGAGCTTGACTGTGTCACTGTTGGTTTTTATCTCTAAGACAGCTCAAAAATTGAGGAACCACACCTTTAGACAGAGGGCAAGGACAGCCTGAGTAATGCATGGTATTGGCTGTCACTAAAATTGATGGGAAGAAGACAATGTAATCCTACAACAGGTCTCTGGGATTTTTGTTCTTTTGTTTGTTTTGTTTTTGTTTTTTTGAGATAGGTCTCACCCAGTCTGGCCTCAAACTTACAATGTGCCTTGAACATTGATCTCCTGCCTCCACCTTCTGAGAGCTGAGATTTCCCATGTAGTACTGGGGTGGAATCCAAGGCTTCATCCATGCCGGGCAAGCACTTTACCAACAAAGCTATGTTATAGTACAGTCTCTGTCATTTGAGCCTCCGACTTCTGTTTGACTGCATCTGAAGAGTCAGAATATGGTTTTTACCACAGAAGAGAGACATCTTTCATTCTTTTTAAAAATTCCTTTTTTTAAATTTTATTTTATATTCCAACCACAGTTCTCCCTCCCATCCCTCCTCCTGACCCCCACCACACCTCCCCCCAGCCTACCCCCAGTACACTCCTCCCAAAGTGTAAGGGCTCCCATGAGGAATCAAGTCAACAGATCCTGGCACATTAAGTTGGGGCAGGACCAAGCCCCTCCCTCCTTCATTAAGGCTGAACATGTATCCCACCATAGGGAATGAACTCCAACAAGCTAATTCATGCCTCAGGTATAGATCCTGGTCCCTCTCAGATAGCCCAAGCTTCACAACTGTCAGCCATATACGGGGAGCCTAGTTGGGTCCCATGGAGGCTCCACAGCTGTCGGTTCATGAGTTTCTACAAGCTTGGTTCAGCTGTCTCTGTGGATTTGTAGATTTTCCTGTTGTTATCTTGACCTCCTTATATATTTTCTTCCCTTTCTCTTCATCTGGATTCCTGGGGCTCGCTCTAGGGCTTGGCTGTGGATCTCTGCATCTTGTTCAATGACTTACTGAATAAAGGCTCTCTTGGCCCACTCTCTGCAGTCGCTGTCTATGTCTCAGGAAGCTGCATCTTTCATTCTTGCATGTTGTAGGAGACCTCACATGAAAGGCAAAAATCAAGATAGAACAATGAAAAATTTGGGCTGTGTAGATGCTATAGCTCTAATATGATTTCCTTATCAAATTCCTTCTATAATTATATATTTTTGTCCTCTTCCTCTGTAGAACTCATAGTAACACACTCTATTCCCTTCATGGTTAATTCAGCATTACCTCTGACCGTGTAAATGTCACATCCTTCAATACAAACATTTAATGTCACAGCTTTATAAACAAGGAACTTTACAGAGTCATGGGAGGTACCAACAAGTACTAACTCCTCTAAACTTCAGTTCAGATAGAAGTCAGGTATAGTTTAGAACAAGGCAAAGGCCATAATTGAAACACTGTGTATTTATTGCTTAGGCACTCTAGCATGGCTCCTATATAATTCAGAATATATGGGTACATGTGTTAGCTCTGCCATATTCCAGGTGTCAGTCCCTAGACAAGTCATTTGACTCATCATAACACTGGATTTTAAAGGGGCACAGTAGTAAATCATACCCATCTCAGAACATTGCTTACAGATGAAGTTGGTAGATGCAGTAGAGCACTTGGCACAATGGCTATCACATGGTGAGCTGTGCATAAGTGTTAGCTACATGTGCAATGTGTAGCATCAATGAAGTTGGGTTACAGATTCCTTCTGGGTGGTAGAACTAATGACCTGAAATAGAAAGACATCCTCTATACATTGAAGTTTTTTGTGTTTTCATTAGCATGTGTTCAAGACAATGGGTTTCTTCATGGAATTTTCCTTTTTTGTCTATAATGTCATGTATTTTGCTCATATTGGCCACTCATTCCTTTCTTTGTCTCTCTCCTTTCCTTTTTACTTCTACTTTCATGTTATATGTTGGGGACACAGAGGTCCTTGTACTCACAGAGAAGCACTAAGAGAATCAGGAATGATAGTCACACAGGGTTATCTCCTTAATGGAAGAGATACAAATAAAATACCTGCATTCCAGCTGAGAGTGGATTTTGTTAAGGACCAGGTGACATTTTTGCTAACTGTGGAGGCAGACCTCAGTCACCTTGAGCTATAGAGGCAGACCTCACTCAAATCCCCCCAAAGGATTATCCCAGACTCTTCCCTCCCATTACCCATCCTTAGGGGAGATGTCACATTTACTTTATGTTCTACTGACCTCTATGCTACAGGTCAGAGACCACACTAGATTCTAGGCCTTTTAGTTATGGACCCACCCTTGTGTTCACACATACGTTGTAAAGGAGTCTCTATGTAGATACACAGTCAACTTTGTTGTATAAGTGATTGTTGCCTGGAAACCTTTTCCCAACTGTACTTTGTTTTATATATGTTGACAGTAAGGCTCCCTGAAGTCTGATCCAGGCTGACAAAGCCAATCTGCAGCAGGTTGTCATTCTTATCTCTTTGTGGATCACTGCCTACATTATTAACACCTGAAGGGTTCCCCTCAGTTTTACATACATCTCACGACTGAACTCCAAGGTTTTTTTGTGGTTTTGTTTGTTGGTTGTTTTGAGAAAAATCTCACCCAGACTGGCCTCAAACTTAGGATGTAGCAGAGGATAACTTTAAACTTCTGATTCTCCTGCCTCCATCTTTTGAGAGCTGAGATTGCAGGCATGTACCAACACATTCATTTTATGTGGTGCTGGGGTGGAATCTAAAGCCTATTGCACGCTAGGCAAGGGCAAGTACTCCACCAACTGTGACTAGTAGGGACAAATAAATGTATGTGTGTGCATACATATATATGTATATATACACAATAATATATGTGTTATATATATTAAGATAGGACTACAGGGGAGGGAGGGCAACTGGGTGGACACATAAGATGATGCAACCACTGGCAGATAAAAGGTGGCTGTAGAGTAAGGAGAGCCCTGGAGGAGTAGAAGAAAATGAGATTGCTGGCCTGCATACTGACTCATCTCCTTGACTCCTTAGTCTCCTGTCCCTGATCTGGGCTATATCCCTCGCTGTTTTTAAATAGTTCTGCTCCCCTCTTGTGGACTCCCAGTTCCCACAAATTTCAGAACAGGGTCATTTTAGCATGTTCACATTGCTAAATTTAAAACTGGGAGCTAATCTATGTGCACAAAACTATTAATGATATTGATCTGTGACTAAATTGTGAAAGACTTTCACTTTCCATGTTACATTTTCTGTAATAGCTGAATTTAAAAAAATATTTTATATTTATGATAAGAAGATTAAAGAGGCCTTTAGAAATTCACTAAATTACTCTTCCACAGGAGGAAGCTCACACAGGCCTGAGATGCAGGACTGAGCAGCTTCTGAGCTTTGAGGAAAACCAGCTACAATTTACAAAGCTGGTACTGCCAGCCCTGCTTCCTGGAGTAATTCTATCAGAAAGGCCGTTTTCTCTTTGCTCTGTTTGTCTCTAGTGTCACCTATCATGTGACTCATAGGGACACCGGGGTTCAAAATTGGGGGAAATGTTACCATATCAGCATTTAAAGAAAGTGTTTGAGTTGGGTGTGGTGACTCACAGCTACAATCGCTGCAAGTTCGAGATCAGACTGAGCTACATAGTGAGCTCCAGGGGAGGCCCTGTCATAAACAAACAAATCATAAAGGGATGGGGGAGTGCTTAAAAAAGTATCCCTAATGTCTCAAACATAAGAAATAGGAACGAACGTAAAAGCACCTAAGAAGGGACCAGCTGTTCCGGCAGGACCAGTTACAACAGGCCCTGAATCCAGGCCTGTGATCCAGTGTCTGGGGATCGCCTTGGAATGGCACAGAGCTTCTGATCCCGGTGGGAGCCAAACACCCCAGACTCCAGGTCTTCTCTCCCACCAACGAGACCAGGAAACCAGCAGATCCAGCAAAAGGACCAGGGGACCAGGTGGGAGGCTAAGCACCCCAGATTCCTGGTCTTCTTCTCCACCCACAGGACCAGAACAAGGATGAGGAATAGAAGAACTACCAAATTATTGGACTTGCTAGCACCCACCAGAAGGGAACTTTGGTTCGCTAACCACCAGACCTGTAAGGGGCTCTTTCTGCACCCACCAGAAGAAGAGATGGGAAAGAGACAATACAAAAACACACTCAGCAACAGAAGAACAAATATGACACAGCCAGATTCTAGAGACTCCACACCAGCAAGACTCCAACATTCCAATGCAAATGAAGCAGAAGAGAATGACCTTAAAACCACCTTCATGAAAATGATAGAGGCCCTAAAAGAGGATATAGGAAAATCCCTCAAAGAAATGGATGAAAAAACAAACCAAAAAATGTAAGACATGCAAGAAAAAACAAACCAAAAAATTCAAGAAATGGAAGAAAAAAACAAACCAAAAATGGCAGGAAATGGAAGAAGAAACAAAGCAAGAAATGCAAGAAATGGAAGAAGACACAAAGCAAAAAATGCAACAAATGGAAGAAAAAACAAAGCAAAAAATGCAACAAATGGAAGAAGAAACAAAGCAAAAAATGCAACAAATGGAAGAAGAAACAAAGCAAAAAATGCAACAAATGGAAGAAAAAACAAAGCAAAAATGCAACAAATGGAAGAAAGAACAAACCAAAAAATTCATAAAATGCAACAAATGGATGAAAAGATAAACCAAAAATTGCAAGAAACAATGCAAACAGTGCAAGGGTTGAAAACTGAAATAGACACAATAAAAAAAAACACAATCTGAAGAAAGGCTGGAAATAGAAAAGCTGGGCAAACGTCAGGTACTACCAATACAAGCATTACCAACAGAATACAAGAGATGGAAGACAGAATCTCAGATGTTGAAGATACACTAGGAGAAATGGATTCATCAACCAAAGAAAATCTTAAGCCCAACAGATCCTTAACACAAAACATCCAGGAAATATGGGACACCATGAAAAGACCAAACCTAAGAATAATAGGTATAGAAGAAGGAGAAGAAAACCACCTCAAAGGGGCAGAAAACATATTCAACAAAATCATAGAAGAAAACTTTCCCAATCTTAAGAAAGACATGCCAATGAAGGTGCAAGAAGCTTACAAAACACCAAATAGAGTGGATCACAAAAAAAGTCCCCTCGCCAAATAATAATCAAGACCCCAAATATACAGAATAAAGAAAGAATATTAAGAGCAGCTAAGGAAAAATGCCAAGTAACATATAAAGGCAAACCTATCAGAATTACACCTGACTTTTCCATGGAAACTCTGAAAGCCAGAAGGTCCTGGATAGATAGATATTCTACCAACACTAACAGACCATGGATGCCAGCAGAGACTACTAAACCCGGCAAAGCTCTCAATCACTATAGATGAAGAAAACAAGATAGTCCATGACAAAACTAGATTCAGGCACTACGTATCCACTAACCCAGCCCTACAGAAAGTTTTGGAAAGAAAACTCCAGCCCAAGGAAGTTAACTACAACCAGAAAAACATAGGCATTAGAGAATCCCTCTCTCCCAACAGCCAAAGGAACAAAGGGGTGAAATTCCACACATAACTCCACCACCACCAACCATTCCAAATCAAAGAAGAATGAGCAATCAATGGTCATTAATATCCCTCAACATTAATGGCCTTAACTCACCCATAAAAAGACACAGGCTAGCAGAATGGATTCGAAGACAGAACCCATCCTTCTGCTGCATACAAGAAACACACCTCATCCTCGAAGTCAGACATTACTTCAGAGTTAAAGGTTGGGAAAAACTTTTCCAATTAAATGGACCCAAGAAACAAGCAGGGGTAGCAATCCTAATATCTAACAAATTAGACTTAAAAATAAAATCAATCAAAAGAGATGAAGGAGGTCATTACATACTCATCACAGGCAAAATCCACCAAGATGAAGTGTCTATCCTGAACATCTATGCCCCAAATACAAAGGCATCCACATTCATAAAAGAAACATTACTAAAACTTAAATCACATATAAAGCCCCACATACTTATAGTGGGAGATTTCAACACACCACTCTCACCACTAGACAGGAATACCAGACAGAAACTCAACAAAGAAGCAAAGGGTCTAATAGAAGTAATGACCCAACTAGGATTAACAGACATCTATAGAACATTTCATCCACACAAAAAAGAATATACCTTCTTCTCACCACCACATGGAACCTTCTCAAAAATCGACCACATACTTGGCAACATATCAAACCTCAGCAGCTACAAAAGAATTGGAATAACTCCACGCATCTTATCAGACCACCATGCTTTAAAATTAGAATTCAACAACAACACAAATTGCAGAAAACCTACAAACTCATGGAAATTGAATAATGCACAACTGCACCATTCCTGGGTCAAAGAAGAAATAAAAAAAGAAATTAAAGACCTCCTAGAATTCAATGAGAATGAAGACACAACATACCCAAACCTATGGGACACTTTGAAAGCAGTGCTACGGGGGAAGTTCATAGCACTAAGTACCCACATGAAGAAACTGGAGAATAGTTACAGTAGAGAATTAACAGCACAGCTGAAAGCTCTAGAACACAAAGAAGCAAACTCCCCCAGGAGGAGTAGACACCAGGAAATAATCAAATTGAGGGCTGAAATCAATAAAGTAGAAACTACGAAAACAATATAAAGAATCAATGCAATGAAGAGTTGGTTCTTTGAGAAAATCAACAAGATAGACAAACCTTTGTCCAAACTTACCAAACAGCAGAGTGTGAACACGCAAATTAACAAAATCAGAAATGAAAAGGGGGATATAACAACGGACTCTGAGGAAATTCAGAGAATCATCAGGTCATACTTTGAAAACCCGTACTCCACAAAATTCGAAAATTTAAAGGAAATGGACAACTTTCTGGATAGCTATCACTTGCCAAAATTAAATCAAGAACAGATAAGCAATTTAAATAGACCTATAACCCTTATGGAAATACAAGCAGTTATCAAAAATCTGCCAACCAAAAAAAGCCCAAGTCCAGATGGCCTCAGTGCAGAATTCTACCAGATATTCAAAGAACAGCTTATACCAATTCTTCTCAAAGTATTCCACGCAATAGAAGCAGAAGGGTCTTTGCCAAACTCTTTCTATGAGGCTTCAATAACCTTGATCCCCAAGCCACACAAAGACACAACTAAGAAAGACAACTTCAGACCAATATCCCTCATGAACATTGATGCAAAAATACTCAATAAAATACTGGCAAATCGGATCCAAGAACACATCAAAACAATCATTCACTACGATCAAGTAGGTTTCATCCCAGGGATGCAGGGATGGTTCAACATACGAAAATACATCAACGTAATCCACCATATAAACAAGCTGAAAAACAAAAATCACATGATCATCTCACTAGATGCTGAAAAAGCCTTTGACAAAATCCAACACCCCTTCATGATAAAGGTGTTGGAGAGATCTGGGATAACAGAAACATACTTAAACATAATAAAAGCTATATACAGTAAACCAACAGCCAACATCAAACTAAATGGACAGAAACTCAATGCAATTCCTCTAAAATCAGGAACAAGACAAGGCTGTCCACTCTCTCCATACCTTTTCAAGATTGTACTTGAAGTTCTAGTCAGAGCCATACGACAACAAAAGGGGATCAAGAGGATACAAATTGGGAAGGAAGAGGTTAAACTTTCACTATTTGCAGATGATATGATAATCTACATAAATGACCCAAAGAACTCTACCAGGGAACTCTTACAGCTGATTAACACCTTCAGCAAAGTGGTAGGCTACAAGATCAACTCAAAAAAATCAGTAGCTCTACTATATACAGATGATAAAAGGGCTGAGAAAAAAATCAGAGAAACATCACCCTTTACAATTGCCACAAACAACATAAAATACCTTGGGGTAATGCTAACCAAACAAGTGAAAGACCTGTATCAAAAGAACTTTGAATCTTTAAAGAAAGAAATTAAAGAAGCCCTCAGAAAATGGAAAGATCTCCCATGCTCTTGGATAGGTAGGATCAATGTAGTAAAAATGGCAATCCTGCCAAAAGCAATCTACAGATTTAATGCAATCCCCATTAAAATCCCAGCACAATTCTTCACAGACCTTGAAAGAACAATAATCAATTTTGTATGGAAAAACAAAAGACTCAGGATAGCCAAAACAACCCTGTTTAACAAGGCAACGTCCGGAGGCATCACCATCCCTGACTTCAAGCTCTATTATAGAGCTATAGTCCTGAAAACAGATTGGTATTGGCACAAAAATAGACAGGTAGATCAATGGAATCGAATTGAAAACCCCGATATTAACCCATACACGTATGAACATCTGATCTTTACTAGAAGCTAAAAATATACAATGGAATAAAGAAAGCATCTTCAACAAATGGTGCTGGCATAACTGGAGGCTGGCATGAAGAAGACTGCTGATCGATCCATGTCTATTGCCATGCACAAAACTTAAGACCAATGGATCAAAGACCTCAACATAAATCCAGCCACACTGAACCTCTTAGAAGAGAAAGTGGGTGGTACCCTTGAACGAATTGGTACAGGAGACAGCTTCCTGAATATAACACCACTAGCACAGACAGTGAGATCCACAATTAATAGATGGGACCTCCTGAAACTGAGAAGCTTCTGTAAGGCAAAGGACACAGTCAGCAAGACAAAAAGGCAACCCACAGAATGGGAAAAAATATTCACTAACCCCACATATGACAGAGGGCTGATCTCCAAAATTTACAAAGAACTCAAGAAGCAAGTCTCCAAATCACCAAAGGATCCAATTAAAAAGTGGGCTGCAGAACTAAATAGAGAATTTTCAATAGAGGAGTCTAAAATGGCTGAGAGGCACTTGAGAAAGTGCTCAACATCCTTAGCCATCCGGGAAATGCAAATCAAGGCAACTCTTAGATACCAACTTACTCCTGTGAGAATGGCTAAAATCAAAAACACCAATGACAATTTGTGCTGGAGAGGATGTGGTAAAAGGGGAACACTCCTCCATTGCTGGTGGGAGTGCCAACTTGTTCAGCCACTTTGGAAATCAGTGTGGAGATTCTTCAGAAAAATGGGAATAAACCTACCACAAGACCCTGCAACTCCACTCTTAGGCATATATCCAAAAGATGCCCATTCATACAACAAGGATGTCTGTTCCACTATGGTCACAGCAGCATTATTTGTCATAGCCATGACTTGGAAGCAACCTATATGTCCCTCAACCGAAGAGTGGATAGAGAAAATGTGGTACATTTACACAATGGAGTACTATTCAGCAGAAAAAAAACAATGGAATCCTAAGATTTGCAGGCAAATGGATGACACTAGAAGAAACCATCCTGAGTGAGGTAACACAGCCACAAAAAGAGAAACATGGTGTGTATTCTCTCATATATGGATTTTAGACATAGATCTGGAGAGTGCCAGCCTACAATCCCATGGCCGGAGAGTCAGGGAAACAGAACCTTCATTCAGTGGTTGATGGAGGCAGAGGCAGACTCCCACGGCTAAGCACTGAGCTGAACTCAAGAAAGCCAGTAACAGAGAAGGAGGACTGATGACCAAAGGGATTAAGACTGGGCTGGCTTAAACCCCAGAAACAGCTGACCTGACAAGGGTTAAGTATTGAATCCCAGGCTGATGCCTGGGAATCCAACATGGGACTGATCAAGACCCCCCTGAATGGGGGTGTCAGTGAGGAGTCCTAGGCAATCTACGCTGCCTTTGGTAGTTGACCAGTATTTATTCCTGGCGTACAAATGGACATTGGGTGCCCATCCCACAATGAGAGATGCACTCTCACCCTGGACTCTTGGGGGAGGTTCTAGGCCCTGTCCTGGATGAAATGACAGACTATGGACACCCCCTTGGAAGAACTCACCCTCCCTGGGGAAAGGAGGGGGTATTGGGTGGGTGGTGGAAGGGGGTGGGAGGAGGGGGAGGGAAAGGGAGAGGGATGTGAGATTGACTTGTGAAGAAACCTTGTTTCTAATTTGAATTTAAATTTAAAAATAAAATTTTTTAACACAAAAAAGAAAAAGCACCTAAGAACATAGTATAGAGTAATGAAAGCGACTTGCTAGTGAAGGCTAACTTGCCATATCATTCATAAACATTCCTGGAATAAACATGAAGGAGGTGGAGTCCTCTCAGGAAACCAGTCTGTCTCTTCTGGACTGCTTGATTCACAATTCCCTCCCTCCCTTGTTCCCTCCATTCCTCCCTTCTTGTCAAGCCAATGTGGACATGAGGTGTTTCTTTTTACATATTATCTAGGGGGTATCTGATATTAATTATCTCACAGATCTATAGCTCAGAAGTCAGGGTGAGGTTCAGCCGGAGTCTCTCTCTGGGGGTCTCATAAGTCTAAAATCAAAGAGTCACGCATTGTGGGGCTCTTACTGCAGTGTGAGGGCCTCTTGTTTGCTCTTTTAGGTTAGAAGTAGTCTGTCCTTGTGTCACTAGGTTCCTGGATGTCTTACTGGCTATTAGGTGGAGGACATTTTCAGCTCCTACAACCTGCTTGCTCTTTCCTGCCTTGTGGCCAGCTCTGTAACACACAGTTTGTATTGCTAGGACCAGTGGGATAGCTGTCATTTAAAATCCTTCTGTATTCTTGTATCTCTGACTATTAGATCTTCTCTCAAAGGGTTTCATTTGATATTTTCACACTTATCAGGTCACTCTTCATTTTGATTAATAGAGTAACTGATTAGGGATGTGAATTATATTGGAAAAAACCCTTTTAGCATGTAGTTATAACATTCACAAATTCTTCCCAAACCTTAGGGTAAAGGTTTAGGAAAAATCACATTCACTATGGAACAAGTCTATTGGGGTCATCTCTTACTCTCCTTTGTCCCTAGCTCTTTTCTTTCCTCTCAAGTGGAAAATATACTGGACTAGTGAGATGGCTCTGAGGTTAAAGATACTTGCCACCAAGACTGATGACCTGAGTTCAATCCCTAAGACCCACATAATGTGAGGAGAACTGACTACCTCTGATTACCACATACGTGCTGTGGCATGTACATGCCCATACATATAAACATATGCATAAATATAAAAAAGTAAAATTAAATATACATACACACATACATATATATGTATATATATGTATATATATGTATATATATGTATCCACCTTTCTGAAATCTCTTGGGTGTATCATACCAGCAAAGTAGCAACTTGATAGCTTAAATATCACCATCTCAAAGTAAAATCTCCCCATATAGAGCCTCTCAGTCTGGCACACATATGGCTACTGATATAATCCTATCATAAATCAGGACTACAGTTTTACTAGGCTATGATACTTCATTGACTCGTATTTGTTACGTGTAATTTCACTTAATGGTAGATTGCCGCCACATACCTAGCTTTTATGAGCAAGATAACATCTAGTTTCTGATGGTAAGACCCGACTCAGATTTCAAAATCATTTGACCTATAAGCATCTAGCCTCTTGCAGAATCCAGTAGCAAGTCAAGAGTCTGTTTCTCAAAATGATAGTCATATACTATAGAGGGCATAAGTTTGCTCCCAATCTCTAGAAATGTTTTCCAAATCTATTGGCACCTGAGATGGATTGTAGTAGACACCTGGAGTGTGATAGTCATTAGTATCAAGTTCATGAAGTCTAAGTGAAAGAGAAACTTATACTGCAAAATAGATTTATCATCTATGTTCTAGTCTCATATATATCTGTTGTGATAAAACATTAGGATAAAAAGCAATTTTGGTGAGGATCAGGTTTATTTCAGCCTATAATTCCAGGCTACAGTCCATCATCAAGGGCAAGTCAAGACAGGAGCTTCAAACATCTAGTGCCATCAGATTCCCAGTTAGAAGCAGAGAGTAATGAATACTTGTGTGCTTATTTACTTATGCTAGGCTAGATTTCTCCACTCTTATACCACAGTGGTCTAGGTCTTCTCACATCAATTAATTATAGCAGTTCCACATAGACATGTCTATAGGGCACCCAATGTGGACAATCTCTCATTGAGACTTTCTTCCCAGGTGATCCTATATTGTATTAAATTGACAATTAAAGCTAACCCTCACAACCCACTCAAAGGTGCCAGCATGTGGTGATGTCACACGTCTTTAATCCTAGCACTTGGGAGGCAAAGGCAAGCAGATGTCTGTGAGTTCGAAGCCAGCCTGGCCTACAGAGTGAGTGCCAAGAGAGGCTCCAGAACCTTAACTGAGAAAATTCCCTGACCAGATTGACTGGTTAGAAAGCCTGTGTTGCATTTTGATTGATGATTAATGTGGGAGGGCTCACTGTGGGCGGTTGTTATCCCTGAACTGGTGGTAGAAAGCAGGTGGACAAAGCCGAGAAAGCCATGAAGAGCAAGCCAGGAAGCAGTATCCCTCCATGACCTCTGCATTAGTTCCTTCTTTCAGTTTCCCTCAGCGATAGATTGTAATGTGGATCAGTAAGCAGAAATAAATCATTTACTCCCCAAATTGCCTTTGATTTTGATGTGTTATGACAGCACGTGAAAAGTAATGAAGACACTCCCACTCTGCATCCTCACAAGAAACAAGAAAAACAACGAGAACAAAAACCTAGAAAACTAGATGAACCAGGAAAAATAAGAAGCTCATACCCTGTGTCTTGTCTCAATGTCCACAAGAAATTTAATCCAGAGGATCCTAAAACAGCCTGGTTCTATAAGTTAAATAAGTCTTGCATTCCCAGTAGAAATGGGTAGTTGAAAATCAGTCAACTTAAGTTATAATGACAAAAATGTTCAAAAATAAACTTTCCCAGTCATTTAGCAAATAGATGTGCTTAGCACACCCCATGTTACTTATCTTCTAGGTCAAATCTGTCTTCTCAAAGTACCTAAAGAACTTTCTGTGTATTATATGCCAGGTAATAAACACAGTTAGGGTGATGGTGCAGTGTGATATTTCACAGAATCCAAGACAATCAAAGTTTCTACTAATTTTGGCAGAGAACGGGAGAGTTGAAGAGACTTTCAGGAGAGTTGGTAGAGCCTTGAGGCAAGACTGAAGTGTACTGCAAGTCCTGCCAAATGGAAGCAACCCTCATAGATAAGGAATAAGCATTTTTTATGTCAATAGTTGTATACCAGTAGTGGCTCTGTCACCGAAATTCCTTCCCTGGGGGAGATGTAAACCTCCTCTCAAGGCTCTAATGACAAACCCAGGCACAACTCCACAAAATTTTACCCTAAGGTACAAATGATCTTATTAGTCCTTACTTACAGAGCAGTGAGTGAGGGGTTACAGGCAAGAATATGGGCATAGAGAAGCCACAATAGACAGTCTGCACCCAACATGGATGATGAATCCCTTACAGTTGCTTAGTTGGAAGATTTTTATTCATGGAAGGATGTTGGATTTTTGTCTAAGATCTTTTCTGCAGCAGTTGAAATGATCATGTTATTCCTGTCCTTAAGTCCATTTATATGACTACTTATGTTTATTTGCTCATGTATGTTGAACAATTCTTACATCACTAGAATGAAGTCACTTGACCATGATCTTTTACATGTGTTCTTGAATATGGTTTGCAAGTATTTTTACTGACAATTTTCACATCTTTGGTCATAAGGGAGATTGGCTTGTATTTTATTTTTTGTTAAATTTTTATCTGGTTTTGGTAATAGGATAATACTGGCTTCATTAAAAACATTTGGAGTTGGGCCTTTAATCTAAGCACTTGGGAGGCAGAGGGAAGCAGACTTCTGCGAATTATAAGCTAGCCTAGTCTACATAGTGAGTTCTAGACCAGCCAATATACACAGTGAGTTCTAGGTAAGGCTCGTCTACATAGTGAGTTCTAGGCCAGTCAAAGCTACACAGAGCAACACTGTCTAAATAAATAAATAAACACACACTTTGAAAGTGTTCCTTCCTTTTCTATTTTGTAAAAAGAACTTGAGTGATATTTATGTTAATTCTTCTTAGAAGGTCTGGTAAAATTCTACACTGAATCTACCAGCATATTTTAAATGACTGCTTCAGCCTCATTTATTGATACAGATTCGTTTAAATTATTTACTTCTTCTTGGCTTAACTCTGGTAGGTCATTTGTATCTAGAAATTCATTTCTCTCTTAGATACTCCAATTTAGTAGAATATGAATATTTAAACTATGTCCTCATGATTTTTCTTTTAAGCTAGAAGGTTTTTTTAAATTACTATTATAGTCTCTTCATCTGTTATTGGTCTATTCAGGTTGTTGACTTATTCTTGGTTTAATTTTAGTGGTTTGGTTGAATCTAGAAATTATTTATCTTAGATTTTGGTTTAATGGGGTACAGATTGTTAATATTCTGATTATTATTTATTATTGTTGTTAGGTGTCCATTGTAATCTTTTTATTATTATCATAATTATTATTTTGTGTCTATTGTAATCTTTTTTGCTTACCTCTAATTCTGTTAATTTGGGTCCTTCTTGTCTTTCTTTTGGTAAGTTGGGTTAAGGGTCCCCCAATCTTGTTTATCTTTCCAAAGAACTGACTTAGATTCATTGATACTTTATATTGCTTTCTTGGTTTCCATTTGGTTGATTCCAGCTCTTATTTTTTTATTATTTTTTCCATTGATTAGGTTTTGATTTGGATTGTTCTTGTCTTTCTATCATTGTTATTTATTTTCTGATTTTTTTAATGCTAGGCACTTAGAGGTATAAATTTTCCTTGCAGGACTGCTTTCAATGTATCTCAGAGGTTTTTGTTTTGTTGTGTTTTCATTTTCACTTACTTCCAGGGAAATTTTTTTTCTCTGAGGTAGGGTTTCTCTGTGAAATAGTTCTGGCTGTCCTGGAGTTCACTCTGTAGACAAGGCTGGCCTTGAACTTAGAGATCCACCTGCATCTGCCTCTCAAGTGTTGGGGTTAAAGGTGTGCACTACCACCACCCAGCACCAGAAACTTTTTATTTTTTTCTTATTTTCATTCAGCAATGAGTTATTTAATTCCCATGAGTATTTTTTATTTACTGGGAAATGTGTTTGCTTTCAATTTTAGTTTTATTGCTTTGTGGTCATATCAGCTTAAAGGAGTGATGTCACCATTTTTGAACTTGTAAGATGTGTTTTGTGTCCCAGGATGTGATCTGTTTCGAAAAGTTTCTATGTGATGATGAATAAAATGTGTATTCTTTGGTGTTTGAGTGGAATATTTTGTAGATATCAAATGATTCATGCATCACATCAATTAATTATGATGTTTGCCTGTTTATTTTTTGCCCAGATAATCTGTCTATGGGAGAAAGTGGGGTATTGAAATCATCTAATATTAGTGTATTCATATTAATCTGTATCTTTAAATTCAGTTGTAGGTTTTTTTATGAAATTGGTTGTCTAAGAGTTTAGTTCATAGATGTTTAGGATAGTAATGTCTTCTTGGTTAACTATTCTCTTGATTACAGTGCAGTGCCCATCTTTACCTCTGGATAGTTTTAATTGGAAGTCCATTTTGTCACATGTTAGGATAGTGATGCCTGCTCACAGTAATCAAATTGATTATGGTTTCTTAATTTCTTACACAGTCTCTCTGCTATGCTCATTCTTCCCTTCAGATCAAAATAATACTACTGTATTTTCTTTGTGTTTGGTTTGTTGGATACAAATTTTTTAGGCTGTTTACATGATGGAAAGTTTTTCTTCCTCTTTCAGTTATAGCAGGTAGTTTTGCTGGGTATATCAGTCTAGCCTGGCCATTATAGTCTTTTAGGACTTGGAATGCATTGCTCCAGACTCTTCTGCCTTTCAACGTTTCCATTGAGAAATCAGCCCTTATTCGGTTGATTTCCCTTTTTATGTGACTTGTGTTATTTTTCAAAACTTTCAATATACTTTCTTTGTTATGTATATTTAGTGTTTTAACTCTGATACTGTGGAGATTTTCTTTTCTGGTCTTGCCTATTTTGTGTTCTGTGTGCTTTTTGCAAATGTATGAGTGTGTCTTTTCTTAGTTTAGGGAAGTTTTCTTCTATGATCTCATTGAAGATATGGTCTATCTTGGGATTATTTTTCCTTATCTATGTGCATGATTTGAAGGTTTTTTATGGTGCTCCACATTTACTGTATGTTCCTATCTTGTGCTATGTAAGCATTTTCATATTCCTTGATTATTTGCTCTAGATCTTCTACTTTATCTTTACATCCTAATATCCTGTTTTCTGCTTGATTCATTCTACTTGTAAGTCTTTCTTTTGAATTTTATAGTTGAGATACTGGGTTTTCAATTTTATCCTCATTTCAGCCCAAGTCTTCTTCATTGTTTCTATCTCCTTATTGAATTCTGTTCTTAAGTCTTGAATTATTTTAATCATTTCCATCAGCCTTAAGTTTGCTTATTCAGATGTTCTCTCTCCATAAGTTCTTCCTCCTTACTTTCACTGAGCTGTTTCTTTGTATCTCCTTTAAATCCCTCAAATTCTTTGATGAAGTTCGTGATTGTTCTCTTAAATTGTGTACTGGTGTTCATTAGGCAATTCTCATGCGTTTATTTAGATAATTTTTCTCATTAGCAAACATTTCCTCAGAACTGGCAGGTTTTGGAGAGTAACTACAACTTGATCTTTCATATCGGTAGGATTTTTGCAACGAGATATGGCCAGGTGGACTGTTGGTTCTGAGTTTTCAAACATTACAGGCTTTGTGAGACATCAGTCGTGCCCCTCACTCTTGTTCTCAAATAAGCTATTTTCTAGAGACAATTCAGAAGATGCTTGGGTAATGCCAGAACTTCATTTCTTTTGTTGTTTAGACTTATTTATATTGTGTGCATGAACGTTTTCCTGCATGTATGTATGTGTCCCACATGTATGCCTCATGATAAGAAGGTTAGATGAGGACTTGGTCTTCCTGTGGATGACGCTGAGCCACCATGTTGGTGTGGCAAACTGAACCTGGTCTTCTACAAGAGCAGCAAGTGCTCTTTATCATCGAGCCAACTGTTTTCTTTTCTTTTTCGAGACAGGGTTTCTCTGTGGCTTTGGAGGCTGTCCTGGAACTTGCTCTTCTAGACCAGGCTGGTCTTGAATTCGCAGAAATCTTCCTGCTTCTGCCTGTGGGGTGCTGGGACTAAAGGCGTGCACCACCACCACCTGGCTGAGCCATCTTGATAGCCTCATTTACTTATTTCTAAAACAATATATCAGTGAAGGATTTCAAAACAGTATATAGTATAGGGGGTTAGAAAACAATTTTTCATGTGTCTCTGGGGCCTGTTCTTGATGTCTAGTCTTTTCCTTGCTTACTCTCCCAAAAGGACAGTAAAGTGCATTCTCGATACCCTGGTGTCATCTGCTTTGGTCTGTCAGAGCCCTTTCACTTCAAAAGGTCTTGAGGTGGCAGTAGTGAGCTTCTAAAGACACAAGCTTCAAAGTGGGATTTAGTCACTACTCTAACCCCGAGGGAAACCTAGTCCCCTCTCCCTTACTACCTCTGATATAGGGCAAATTGCTTAACTTGTCTGAGCCCCTTTCCTCATCTGCAAAGTCACGTGATACGACTTACAATGTGCCTTACAAAGGTGTTGTAAGACGTGTGTCAAGCAGCTGACACGCCAGTTCGGTGCCATCTTTGACTGCATCTTAACTCTTTGATGATCTAGCCATTTGACAACTTTCAATCAAGCAATGTTTTCACTTTACCTCAGTCTCTTCAAGATAATCCATGTAGGGCCAGAGTGGGAGGCTTAAGATGATTGGCTTGCATGACCCTGTGGTGATGGTGCATGGAGCCTTGAGTGACTGAAGAAGCTTTGATTTAAAAAAAAAAAGCTCACCCTTGGCCTAAGGAATTAGAGCTTTAGAACTTGGTCTGAAAGGATCTGGCTCTTGGGAAGGCGGCACTCTGAAGTCAGCAGATGTGTTGACCTGGTTGCGCCTGCGGAATTGTGGGAGAAGGGTAAAGGAACCGAGTTCTGGCTGATTTCATCTCCACTCCCTAATCTGTAAAATACAAGTAAGGTGAAAAGACAGTTTGGAGTATGTCAAGGACATGCCAGCTGTGGTTGGCACATCTGTACAGTAATAAGCCGAAGCCTGAGACAACTTTAGAAATCTGGAGTGTAGCCACACAGTGGCAGACAATGTCAAGATTGGCCTGGGACCCTTCAGCCTCTATCAAAGGTAGATAAAGCCACCCTCAGATGACTTCCTGTATCTTTTGAAGGGGATTCTAATAAATGGAGAATAATCTACACAGTTTACTAGAAGAGTCAAGTGAAGTACTCCTAGTTACAGTCAATCGACGTTGCTCCTACCTGGCCTGACTTGGGGAAAGGTGGGTTTTACCATTAGCCAACAGCAGATGAAAACACAAGTACAGACAACCTCCTCACTGATATTTCTTTTATCATGCTGAAATCTGACTTGCAGGTGTCTCATAGATGTGCAAATCTGTGTCGAAATGGAAACTTGGACACTTGCCGTCACTCTTACCTGAATAAATGTAGATGTGAATTTTTTCCCTAGACATGGTTTCTCTGTATAACAGCTTTGCCTGTCCTAGAACACAAGTTGTAGATTAGCTGGCCTTAAACTCACAGAGATTTGCCTGCCTCTGCCTCCTGAGTACTGGGATTAAAGGTATATGCCATCACACCCGGTGTAAAATTATTATTTAAATTGATATTTTCTTCATCAGTTTTTTTCACATTTAGGCCAGTGTTTCTTTTCTTTTCTTTTTTTTCAGGTTTTAGTGCATTTATTGAGTGGCTTCTCTCCAAAGAGCTAAGATAAAGTCATGATTATATTTATTTGAAAGAAACAAAACTCTCATCCAAACAGGTATTTCTTATCCTCCTTAGAGTTCAACGATTAAATGTGCTTTTTTTCTTTAGCACATGTATTGAGAAAATTCTTTTGTATAATGAAAATTATAAAATATAACAAAAACATTTATAGCATTAACATAGGAGAAAGGGTACCTCCCTCTCAGAAAAAGTCACCCCTTTGAATGACACACAATTCGTGCCAGGGTCAACAGATTAGCACTGTATCTCCTAAGAAAACAGACTCTGTATGGCAATTCCCTATTTCTGCCTCCACATAGTTCCTTCCATGGAGGCTTAAACAGCAGTGTAAATCTGCTCCAGAAGCAGGTGAACTTTTCAGAGATTTCAAACAAATTTAGCCTTTGAATTCAGGGTCACCGTATAAACTAGCTTCGTGTCTCTCTGTGTGTGTGATCAATATATCTGAGTACAAGTAGCAAGACAAGGAAAGAGTTGTTTTAAAGAATAGCTGGAATTTTCCTACAGGTTCTTAAAGTCTCTTTAGACCAGTGGTTCTGAACATGTGTGTCACAACCTCCAGAGGCTCCGCATATCGATATTCTATATCATATATTTACATTATGATTCACAGCAGTAACAGAGTTATGAAGTAGCAACACAGATAATTTTATGGTTTGGGGTCATCACAACATGAGAAACTGTATTAAAATGTTGCAGCATTAGGAAGATTGAGAACCACTGCATTGGACCAGAATTCTGAATTTGAATATTTGTTTTGCAAATACATTGGTCAAGGAAACTTGTACTGGGCATTCTCAATAAACACGATAGGGCCTGTTACTCCCCTTACACCATATGCAGCATACCAATGAGCTCCTTGGATTCACCTCAAAGCAGATACAGTGATTTCCGCAAGGAGGAGAAGATAGGCCAGTGTTTCTTAAAGTGTTTGATGATAAAAAAAAAATCACATGTAATACTTGCTAAAACCACAAAGGGTCAAGCCCCCACCACCTTCTCACCTGTATTGAATTAGGAGTCATTGAAGCAGGAGAGCTAATTTTATATTTTTACTCAGATCCAAGCTTTGTAACATTACTGAGGGGGCAATTCAAGCTACAGTGATAGAAGGCTATCAGAAACTCAATGAAAGTGCTCTAGAAAAATACCACCTCCCCTACCTCCAATCTCTCTCAAAGACTCAAAATTATATAATCATATTCAGTCACGCACACCAGATCTGAGAGAGAGGGGGGAGGGAGGGATAGAAGGATGGAGGGAAGGAGGGAGGGAGGGAGGGAGAGAGAGAGAGAGAGAGAGAGAGAGAGAGAGAGAGAGAGAGAGAGAGAGAGAGAGAGAGAGAGAGTCTCCAGGGTGGGATTGCCCTCTATTTCTTATAACTTTACTTGAATAATAGATGAAAAATCTAGTTGATATTTCCAAACTGATTTCCTGAACTTCTATTTCTTTCAGAGTCAGGGTATGAAATCTGCCCAAACAAGAAACCCCTTCCTTGAAAAGTTCAAAGGTAGGTATACATACTGTGGTATCTGTAAGTGGATTTATTTCAGAACAAATAAAAATATCCTTAATTATTTAGAGCTATAACTTAAAACAAAACAAAACAAACTTTCCTGACCTTTTTGGTCAGGCATGACTAGGATCCAGCATAAAATGGTGCTAGCCAAAACTTGAATCAGAATGCCATCATACAGACACCGCCCAACAATTTTCCTATCTTCTATCTCCTGTTCTATATCTAATGACGCCTACACTCAAGGTGAGTTGGAGGTAGGTCCTCTGTGGGTCTGCTAAAATTAGGCCTTGGGTTGGCGATAGTTCACTAATAGAGTGCTTGCTCAGTATGTGTGGGGCATTGGTTCTGATCCCTACAGCTAAGAGAGAATGAAAAGAGATAGACTGGGGGAAAAGCTTTTTAATGTGTAGAGTCCTCTGTCCTCTTCCCAGAGGTCACTTGAACAGCTCTAAAAAGAGGCTTGAGTAATTTTCATTTTTAAACAAAACAGCACTACTGTTTTGGCACACAAGATCAGTGCTCACTTAGGAAAATAATGACCTAAATGTCCACAGGCAGATAAGCGAAAAGACCAGATGAACTCTCTAGGAAAAAAATTCTTAGTTTTCAACACATTATTATTGTATTTTAATGCTTTCTGTGGATTAGTAAAACTGTCAAGAGTGAGACTTTTGACAGGCCCCCTCCACTCTGAGGACAACGTAGCAGCTGAAGAGGACCATCACAGTCATAGATGAAGACAAACTCCTGCTCTGAACATCACAGACAACCTGTAACAGCCCTGGGAAGCAGCAGGCTAAATAAAACAAGCTGTGGGGAATGCTAGATGAACCTGGTTACCCACTGCTATTCTCAGTCAGGTCAGAGGGTAGCACTTCCAAAAGAATGTCTGTGGTTAGTTCAAACACAGTCTTTCATTTGTGCAAATGACTGTCATAATTGCAACAGCCCCTCCTGGCCATGTAATTAGACTGCTCAACTCACTTTTCCAGTTAGCTGGGAGACACTCCTCTGTGGCAACACTAGGCCCATTATCATATTATTATTTGGTTGTAGGAAGGGGTTTGGTTGAGACAAGATCTTATCCAAGGCTAGTCTCAAACTCCCTTATGTATCTAAGATTGGCTTTGAACTCCTAATCCTCTTCTCTCCAACTCCCACCATTCCCCAGTGCTTGGATTACAAGTGTGCACCGCCATGGCTGGCTCAAGATTAGGCTCATTAAAAGGCTTCTCTTGAGTGATCATCTCTTGCCTCCTTTTGATATTCATCATCGTAGGTGTCATTAAAGTGGCTGACCTGGTAACACAAAGAGAAGACGGCAGAAACAGCAAAGGATGGCTGACAGTGACTGTGATGGTGGCGGCAAGAGAGCAGAAGAGAGCCCCAGAGAGCAACCAGGGCAAGAAGCTCAGCTGGCAGAGACAGAGAAGGCTGTGAATAGTTGAAGACAAGACATTGCAGGCCCTAGCTACTAGAAAACTTTCTGGGAGGTGCCATGTCTTCAGGGTCAAGTGTCCTACATCCTGACCATGGAAGACACAATGACAGTCGCTGTTAAAGGCAAAGGGGCCCAAAACCCCAGGTGTAAGAGCTATAATCTTAGCTAGCATCTAAGAGCTGAGGGTCCAAAGTCTTGAGAGCTTCTCAGAAGCTATTACTCCGGTAAGTACTATGTGATGTTACCTGCTGGCACTATTCACCAGGGATTCAAACAGCCTGCTGATGCTGCAACAACCAGTGATTAAAGTCCAGCAAGATAGGCTTCCAACTCGAGGGCCTAAGCTTGTAAGTCTGACTGCTAAAGGCTGGTGTGATGGTCCTCTATCTCTTTTGGCTTGACACTTGTAAATCTCTGGGTTTTTCAGTCCAACCCCTATGCCTTGGGCCCAGGACTGCCAACATAGAAGAGCTCCTTGCCAGCTCATGATTTCTATCTAGGTGGAACAAAAGGATGCCACTCTATGGCTGGCAACAGTTTGTCCCTACTGATGCATATTTAAGCTGAATTTCTCCAAGTGGCAGGGTTATCAGGTAAAATCGAGACAGCATTGACTGAGTCATGAGGAACCACTTTTGGGTCTCCTCTCAGGAGAAGTGTAGGGTGTTGGAGGACGGACTTATTACTTACAGGCAGGGCTGATAATGAAGTATCTCACCTTGCTTTTGCCTGGGTGTCTTCTGTATGCACCGGGTTGTCAATCTCATGAGCACGCTGTGTGATGTGAAAACCTTGATAATAGGGATGTCATCGCCATGTTATGGTGCAGCCTAGTCTTGAACTTCACTGCTTGAAAAACTATGAGCCAAAATACATCTATAATGCAGGCTTTATGGATTTTTCAGTGAGTACAAACATTTCCATACATAACTGATTATGGAGAATTATCTATGAAAATTGCAGGGGCGGGAATAATCACATCTAATTGTAGATGGAGAAGTGAACGCAGGGGCAAATTAGAAATGGCTCTAAGATGGTCAAGAAGAAACTCTCAGGCTATCACCTCCTCATTCTGGAATATGGCAGAGAGACCTTCCCTTATGTCTTACAGATAGAGTGCAAATCCCTTTTAGAATAGAACACTCAGCCGAAGCACATTGCCGTCTTGAGCGCTCAAGCTCTGGAGGAGCCAAGAGCTACAGTAGACACTGGGAGTGTCATTTCTCGCCCCAGTCAGCTGCCATCACCTCCAGTAGACCTGGAAGACGCAGTAAAAATATGGTGAGAAGGCAAACCCAGTGAGTGAAGGGGGCCAAGCAGGTCCTTAGGAAGTGGATACCTCCAACAGGCTTCAGGTGAAGAATTCTTGATGGAGCAGTAACAAATACTATGCATATTCACAGCAAGCTATGTGAGGAAACAGTCAGCAACACTTAGGCACTGAAGCACACTTCCATGCCTGTAAAATTACTCACAGGAGACATTTGATTTAAGATTTAAGGAAATCTTTCCCCCCATAAGTCAGAGTTGCCATTCAAAGTGTTGCTTTACAAAGGAAAACGTCTTGTCTCCAAGTAACCACTAGATGCTGCTAACGGGCTGTGGAGTGTTTTGTTTTTTGTTTTGGTTTCATCTAAGGCTGATGAATGACTGAATTAGAATTTAAGGGAACTCCAGAGGAATTACAAACAGTACAGTATGAACATACATACCAGAAAAAAATACCCTACAAAATCAACAAGAAATTAGTACTAAAGATGTCTGACTACTTAGAGGAGATTGTGGCATAGTTGAAGGTCATACTAGGATTCTGACACTTACTGGTCAGTTAAATAACAATGTTAAGTCTCTAGATATAACCTTTCCAACCTCATCAGAAACCATACTGAAAGGGAACACTGTTGGGGAAGTCCTGTGCATTTGTCAATAAAGCACTGTCTGGCCAATAGGGAATCTAGATATGAGGGACTAGGAGTCCAGAAGGACTCTGGGTAGGAGAAACACAAGAGTCGAGATGTAACCGCCATGGGGTAGGAAGCCCGGAACTAGTCTCCGGTAAGAGAAATACTTAGATTAACAATTATGGGGTAATTACTTAAGTCAGAGCTAGCCAGTAAGAAACAAGCAAGGCCAACAGCTTCATAATTAATATAGCCTCCTGTGTGTTTATTTGGGACTGATGCGGCTCTAGAACCAGGACGGCGGGAAGGCTTCTCTCAAGGAAAAAGCTTCTCTTTACAGAACACTAAAACCAAAGAATCATTTACAATAGCAAAAATGTGGAACCAGACTAGGTGCCCATCGACAAATGAATACATGGAGAAAATGTTCTGTATATACACAACGGAGTTTTATTTAACCATAAAGAATGAGAATATGTCATTTGTAGAAAAATGGATAGAACTTAAAATTATCGTGTTAAATGAAACAAGTCAGTTACCCCTAAAATAAAACAAATATTGCATGATTTCTCATGCATATGGAATCTAGATATAAATGTAAGTATCTACGTACACACAATGTAAAAGTAGAAGGACTCTCAGAAGGGGAAGAGGTCTAAAGGACGGGGGGGGGGGAGAACAAAGAGGGCAATGGGTAGGGGGAAGAAAGCCAAAACACCCATGCTTTCTCTTATGTGTAGGATCTAGATTTAAACACACACACACACACACACACACACACACACACACACACACACACAATGAAATCAGAAGAGGGTTAATTATTTGAGGGAAGCAAAAGGACCAGCATGGACGAGAACAGGGTTGCAGAAAGGTAATACTGAGGGGAGGACAGGAGCAAGGTACAATGGCATATATGCATGAGAATGTCATAACAAAATCCCTTATTTTGTACGCTAACTAAAAACTTAAAAAACATTGCATCTGTTCTGGGTACTCTAATATTTAAATTTTATTTATTTCAAAATCACTGTTTTCGGATTAAGCAAGTGAAGCTGACCTTCTTTTTCTGTGAGTTCTGTTTCCACGGATTTGACCAATCTTTATTTAAAAATATCTGTAAGAATCAAGCATGGCGGTACATGCTTTTAACTCTAGCACTTGAGAGGCAGAGGTGCTGAATCTTTGTGAGTTAAAGGCCAGCCTGGTCTACATAGTGAGCTCCAGGCCAGCTGAGCTCAATAAAAGACTTTTTGGAAGAAATATTTTGTCTGTACTGGATATTTGCAGGCTTATCATCCTATGTACCCTTAATACATACAGAATAGCAACTGTTTATATAGCACTTTCATTGTATTAGATATCTTTAGTAATCTACTGAGGAGTTAAAGCCTAAAGGAAGATGTGCATAGTTATATGCAGATACAACTATAGGTTAAAGTATAGCAGAAAACATGTATAGTTATATAGTTATATACAATACAGTGAATTCCATTGTATCTTAGAGACTTGATACCAAGGGTCAATTGTATTCTATTGCCAGTAGGTAAATTATTAAAATATAGAAAATTACAACAGAAGAAAGTATCCACAGCAAACCACTTAGGGAGCTCTTAGTATAACATACTACATACATTATTGCAAACTATATATTATATATAGTTTTATAAAATACACTATAGTGTATATCATCTAATACATGTGATATACACTATACAGATATATAGTAGTATGCTCCATATTGATTATAATTGTATAGAATTGAGTACAATTATATGATACATAAATAACATGTATAGCACAGGACATTAATTATATATGTATGTAACTTCATCCTATGTAAGCTAGGAAGATAGCATCAAAATAAACACTTGTGATGTACTACACAGCCCAATACATGGGGCATACCAATGATTTTGGGTCCTTGAGAAGTCTTCTCCATCCTGTTCATCTTCTCCCACAGACATCATTGCTACTATGAAGTTAGGTTTTTAACTTATTTAATTTTGAGTTTTGCCATATACGGATAGGTCTTAAGTAATATATCATTCAGAATTTTGTGTTTTTGAGATCTTGTTAAGATGCTTTCTAAAAGTCACTGATGTTGATGTCTTCATTCATTTTCTTAGTTATGAGACAGACTACACATAAAATACCCCAGGGGTATGAATTCCCTTATTGAGCAGTTAGGCTTATTTCCTCATAGCAAGACAAATGGATTGTTTGTGTTTCTAGGCGATTATGAGCAATGTTGTGAATGTGTCCTGGTGCTACTGTGTAGGCAATCTTTTAGGAATGGGATTTTTGGAATGTAGCATGTGTATTTTATTTAGGAACCATTGCCAAAGGCGTTCTCACTTTGTATCACTTCAGATTCTTCCTACTGGTATGCACCAGTTCCTCTCTCTCTTGAGAACTTGGTGGTGGTTCCTGAGTTTTACCTGGTTGCAAATCTGCTGAGTATGGAATTGCATTTTGTTATGCCTTCAAATTGCATTACATCCTTCAACCCTTAAAATAATTAATTTTATATGTGTGGGTGTTTTGCCTGCATGAATGCCTGGACACCATTTGCATGACTGGTGTTTGAAGAGGCCGGAAGAGGGTGTCAGATCCCCTGGAACTGGAGTTACAGATGGTTGTGCATCATTCATGATATGTGGTGGAAACTGAACCTGGATCTTTTGGGAGAGCAGTCAGTGACCTTAACCACTGAGCCTTCTCTCCAGTAAATTCCTCCCCACCCCTGCCCCTACTCCTTTTTAAATGATTCCAGTCTTCCCTTTTCACCTTCAAAATGCCCTTTTAAATTGTATCATTAATCTTTTTCCTTATTGATATTTAGATATTCTTTATGGTCTAGATTTGAATCTTTTCCTACTTTTACGTGTTTTAAGTATCTTCTAACTGGAAAAGAGAATTGGGTCTTTGGATAAATTTAACTTCTTAATTTTGTTATTTTACTGCCATCTTTTTTGTGTGTTAATTTGATGTCTCCAAGTTGTTCTTAGAGTGTAAATTTATTAATTTATTAATGGAGAGCGGCTTGCATATGCCATGAATGCTTGTACAAGTCAGAAGACAACATGCCACACTGGAGTCTCTCCTCCTACCCTGTGGATGCCAGCAGCAGGCACCTTTACTAGCTGAGCTGCCTTGCTAGCCCACAAAATTCTTTTCTTATCCTGAATTTATAAAGTATCTTCTTATGTTAAATTGAAAGTTTTGAATAAGGTGAGAAGCGATAACTAATGATGCTCTGCAATCAGTTGTGTGTCAACTACCCCAAAGGGATTTAATACAGGATGGTCAGCAGCCATCATCTACACTTAAGATGCCAAATGTCAGAGAACAGGAAGATGTGGAGGGGATCTTGTGATGCCTTCCTTTGAAAGAGCAACTGTGACTTGCTTCTGTCCTCTAACCAAGTCTAGACAGAAGGACTTCAGAGGGACTTCTTGGAGGCTTCGCAGGTGTCCTTTGCACTTAGGGTCACAGAAAACTGGACTGATTCGCACTTGGGAAAATGAATGGGTGTTAAGCCATGGTCTCTGATGATAGAGCAAAAGGAATGATCAGTGTGCACTATTAAAATTTGTTCTGGCAAGAAGTGTTTCTCTGTTCAAAAGGGAACCAGCCTGGCAAATCCAGACCAATGGGTGCAAAGGGTAAGCAGACCTCAGCATAGAAGAAGTAAGTAGACTTCCTCACTCTGTGTTTCAAAGATTAAAGAATCATCAGAATAGGGTGCATGCTCCCAGATCAGGTGAACTGAGGTGTATGTCAGATCCCAGTGGCGAGTAAAACCCCCAAATCCTTATAAGACACTTAAGAGAGAATCAACTTGAAAACAGTGGCAGGTCCCAGGATAAAGGTACTCAGAAATTTATTCCTAATGTTTGACTGCCAGTCATCTCCAGGTGGAGATGGACTGTTTTAAAAAATCATTAATCACACTTGATACAATATTGTGCAAGGAAGATTTTTTTTCTAATAGGCATGGGAGTCTTTGTCACAGGTTCTGATAGTGGCGAACACGGGTTGGACTCAGGTATGCATGTAGCATGGACAGTGGGAACGGATAGCCTAGTGTGGGGATCAGTGAGTGGGGCGTGATTAAGAGCTAAAGCAACAGGAGTAAGGGAGGTTATGATGCAATAGGTGCAATAGGATTCTTGCTGAATATAGGCCAGTGTGCTGGGACATATCTGTGCGGAGATGGAGGAGGGGAGCTCCATGCAGAGATGGAGGGGGGGCTCGATGCAGAGATGGAGGAAGGGGAGCTCGATGGGATGTTGAGAGAGGCCAGATGTCAGATATCCAGGAGTGACTTATTTATTTATTTATTTATTTATTTATTTATTCATTCATTCATTCATTCATTTATTGCTATGCTGGTTTACCAGAGATCTTTGAAAAAAAAAACTAGAGATTTGAAGGAACTGTATAACTCAGCTATGGAACTTCTGAGAAGCCTGACTGAAATCTGGCCAAGGACAGAGTCTTTGTTAGGGGAAAGCTAGGATTTGCATCATTAGAAGAGCCTGTCATATTATATATTATATATAATTTATAAAGCAGATGTAATCTATACATTGTGATAACTTGTTTCCTGGTTTTCTTTTACTGACCTTGTACTAAAATGTGTCAAAAGAACTAAAAGTATAGTGACATATTATTTTTGATTTGACTGAGGATTCAGAAAAGTAAAGTCAACCTCAAGTTATATTGATCAGGCGGTGATGATAAACACCTTTATCCTAGCAGCCACAATCTAGGAGGTGGTGGTACACACCTTTAATCCTAGGACTCAGGATTAAGAGGTAGACAGATCTCTGTGAGTCCAAGGCCACCCAGGGAAATACAAGATTGTATCAGTCTAAAAGAAGTATAGCTCACATCTTTAATCCCAGCACTAGAGGAGTATAAAAGACAGGAGCAAGTATTCAATATCAGGCATCCGTTCTCCAGCCACACTGAAGTGTGAGATGTTCATTCTTCAGCCACCCTTAGGAGAAGTTGCAGTCTGTGGCTTGGTGAGAGCTTGTGGAGACAGGATCAGCTCATTCAGCCTGAGGTAGAGGTAGTGGCCAGCTAATTGGCTTTTCTGACATTCAGCTTGAAGTTTGAATCCCAATATCAGTCTCTGGGTCTTTTGAGTTATTTGTACATATTGAAATTATCTTTAATATGATCTACTTAATTATAAGAGTATATACTTTAAGGAATGTATCTAGCAACCAACTATGAAACACCCGTGAAATCTGACACATGTTCTCACAAATAAGCATCATAGCATGACCTTTCGTGCCTTCCTCTCTGTGTTTAGTTCCGAGAGTAAAAAGAAACTGGAAATAAAAAAATCATAATATCTAAAATACATTTTAGATGTCTCAATTCTCAGAGGCAAATAAGATAGTCTGCCATTCAGTGACTGGCATTACACTAGAGAGAATGTATACATGGTGTGGAAGGCTTAAACAGGGCAGGCAAATCCAGAATGTGGAATGAAAGTTGGAGGGGAAGCATGACAAATCAGATCATGATGCCCACGTAGCGTGGGTTTATAGCAGCCATAATTGCACAGCTTGTGTTTTTATCTGTCCCAGACAAGGCCTGCCAACATTGACTCACTTTTTGGCCTTTACTTATGTGACTAGCTTGTAGCTAATTAACTAGGTCTCAACTCTGACCTTCCATTTAAAGAAGTGCTTGTGCCACAAGGGTCAATCTGTGTGTCACTTAAAGAAGGAGCCACAGTCTGAGGAAAGCACCTGCAGGTGATTTCATCCTTGTACAACTATCACAAAGTGTCTGCACTACAACCTAGATTTTATAACATATAAATCTAGGTTGATTTATATGATATATATGACATATATATGCCTCAAACCTGAGTAGTATGTGATTATACTGAATACTATAAGCAATGTATTTGTGTTTCTAAACATAGAAAATGCAGTAAAAATACAAAATATAAAGGCACAAAATGGCACATCTGTGTAGTGCATTCACCATGGATTGATCCTCGAGTTCTAGAAGTTTTCCTGCATGAGTCAGTGAATGACAGAGGAGTTGAATGTGAAAGTCTAGGATATTATATGTTAGTGTACATTGCCTTTGAGACAGAGTCTCACTATGTAGACTAGACTTGCTTCGGTCTCACAGAGGCCTGCCAGCCTCTGCCTCCAGAGTGCTGGGATTAAAGGTGTGGTCTACCACACCCAGCATCTTCACAACTTTTGAGGGAAGAGTATCTTCTTTGGTTTGAGCACTCTCATGTTAAAAATAAGGAGCGGTCTGCTTGGAGAGTATTCATGCTGGGACTTCTGATGTAGTCTCTTTGGGAAACAGCGCTACTGGGGTTATAACTAGTCATGATGAGTCTAAAGGAGGTGGGGTGGGCTCCAATCTCATGTATTTGGTCACCCTAGAAGATAGACACAGAGACAGTGCCACCCAGAAGGGAGATTCTGCAATGAAGACAGACCCCATCTATCTTTATGCGAAGGAGTGCCAAGAACTGTTGGCAAAATCTCCAGCTGCCAGGTGCCACATGCATCTCCTGATTGCTGAGTCTTCATTGCGTCAAGAGGCCATGTGAAGGGACTGACCTCTGCCATCTTGGATTGTGTAAGAACATTCTATGATGTTTGCAAAGTGATGAAATACATCTAACAGTACATTTCTCAGTACACCTGTCCTTGGGTGACACATGACTGTGCTATAAAAAATGAAATCATTGCATTGAGTCAAAACGATGATTAAGCTCTTTTGGTTTTGTTTCTTTTCCTTTATCAGCGGACACACACTTACATTAATTTAAATATATTTACATGGCTATTTTAGTTATACATAAGAAGGTTGCTCATTTGGCAATCTCATCTGTCCAGAAACTATTACATTATGGGATTTTATTATATATTATTTATTTATATCAGTTTTATTTTTCTTCTTCCTCCTTTATTTAGACAGAGTCTTATGTGAATCATGGCTGAAAATTGAATTTCTGATCTGTCTTTCCACCTTCTTAAAACAAAGATTTATTATTATTATTATTATTACTTTTAACTCTCTCTCGGTGTGTGTGTGTGTGTGTGTGTGTGTGTGTGTGTGTGTGTGTGTGCGTGGTGATGTACTTGTGAATGCAGGTGCCCAAGGGAGCCAGAAGCATCAGATCCTCCTGGATCTAGAATTATATGTGCTTTCAGGCTGCCTGATGCAGGTGCTGGGAACTGAACTGGGGTCCTTTGGAAGAGCAGTAAGTGCTTTTAACCACTGAGTCATCTCTTCAGTGCCACCACCCTGCCCTGCCTCTACCTCGTAAGTACTGGAGTTATAGGTGTGTGTCCCATGCTTGACCAATTTTATTTTTAAGGCTACAAATAAGGCTTGTGTACTGCTTTTTCTCCATATATATATATATATAATGACTCAAACACACACATTGAGTTGAGCATTAAAGGCCTGTGTATTTGTTTTCTTTATTTTTTTAAGATTTATTTATTATGTATACAGTGTTCTGTCTGCCTGTATACCTGCAGGCCAGAAGAGGGCACCAGATCTCATTACAGAATATTGTGAGCCACCATGTGGTTGCTGGGAATTGAACTCAGGACCTCTGAAGAACAGACAGTACTCTTAACCACTGAGCTATCTCTCTAGCCTTCTGTGTATTTATTTATATGTAAATTATTCTAAAATTAAAAGAAGTCATGGAAAAGATTATGCTGTTTTACAATAGCAGATTGGATGGTGGATGTAGAATCTTATTGTGGAGGGTCTTATTACACCCTATTATTTGCTTAACTCTCCTAAACAAAACCACAGATCAAACCACGAATGTGTTCCGTAATCCATAGTCTGAAACCTGTGTTTGTTAGTCATCATTTTCAGGAAAGTTCAAATGAGCCTTTTGACGTGAAGTCCCAGAGCTGTCACTGTCGTTAGTTCACAAACAAAGCTACACAGCGATGTGTGTTCAAGTGTATAGCTGTGGTTCATTTGCTTAAATGGTAGCAGGACGCTCCACTCAGTAATCCTTTACTGACAGTCATTAATAATGCTTCTAGCTTTTTAAAATTAAAGCTAGCATGAATGTGGTAGCAATGTAGAAATAAATTCCCGAGAGTGGAAAGACTGCTCCAAGGTTGTAAACATGTGAAAGATTCATTGCTAAGCTCTTCTCTCTCTCTCTCTCTCTCTCTCTCTCTCTCTCTCTCTCTCTCTCTCTCTCTCTCTCTCTCTCTCTCTCTCTCTCTCTCTCAAAGCCAAACTAATCTCTTCTCTTCTCAAGAGAACACTTACTTCCCCTACAGCATCAGATGTGCCGTTTTGGTCTGTCCTCACACCCACCCACCCCCAAGCAAATAGATTAAATAAATCAGTTGACAAACATCACATTAGCTATTTTAATGAATATTTTTCCTGAGTTACATTAGAGTCTTAAAAATAACACGTGTGTTTTAATTACTATAAAGTGGGAAAAATGGTGTGGAGAGAAAACAGATGCCAAGAGACAGAAATACAGACTTCTCAGCACTGAGGTCATCAGTGAGTGCTACTTGCTTGGATAGGCCAGCAAGGAGAATTTGTCAGATTTTTCAAATTAACTTCATAAGAATGCTGCATGTTATTCTTTAATTCCTTGACAGTCTGGCACGGCCTCTTCTATTACTTTTTAAATTTCAGCATTAAAAAATCATTTTATTTATTTTAGTGGGCTTTTTGAGACAAAGTTTCTTGCTTGTTTTGTGTATGTATGTGTGTGTATGTGATGCATACGCATGTATATGTGTTTGCATGTCTGTGAGCATACATATGGTGTCTGTGTGTATGTGCTTGTATATGTTCATGTTAAGCCAGAAGTTGATGCCTGGTATTCTCCTCAGCCACAGGACACTTCACTGCTGAGTCAGGGTCTCTGAGTCACTTAACCTGGAGCTCACTGGTTCAGCTAGTCTCTAGTCAGCTTGCTAGGTAGACTCCTCTAGCTCTGCCTCCTGAGCACTGGGATTTCAGGCAAGCTGCCACCTGATCAGACTTTATGTGGGTGCTGGGCATCTGAATTTTGGACCTTAGGTTTGTGCACAGGAAACATTCTATCCACTGAGCCATCTCTCCAACCTTAAGTAAGCCCCACATGTCCCAGGATAGCTCTGCATGTGGGCCAGTGTGAGAAATAAAGACCCTCCCTTTCTTACAAGAACACTGGATATTCAGAGTACAAAAGTAAGGCAGTTTATTTTACAGCTTTGCAACATCAGACATCATCCCAGAATGGTGGACACATTGGGTGAGCACAGAGAATAGTTTGTAACCCCTGGATTCATGAACATCATCTGTTTCCTCACTAACTGGACAATCAGTGAGGTATAATCTTGTACACCATCTAGGTTTTACCCCTCCACCTGTGGATTACATATGTCCTTTCCAAACAAAGGTTGTGTGTAGCTTCATCACTATGTTTTTACATCTTGTCTTGACTGTTAGCAATGTTCTACTCTAAATTTCTGGTTTCTTTAGCTATTCATTTATTTACTTTGTAGGAATGATAGCTAAACTAGCAGGCATTTACAGGAGTCTAGTGTTTTCTGTTCATTTGTAGCTGGGCACACACTAGTTCAAGACGCCTTTGAAAATGAACCATCAAATTTGATTTCTTTCACATATGACCCTTTCTCAAAAAAAGAGAAAATATACTATGTATTGCTATACATTAGAATACTCTTCCTTCACCTCCTCTTATTATCCTAAAATATAGATTTGGTAAGAAAGTCAGGATAAATGTTTTATTTCTCTCTTTATTAGTTTTATGAAGGCAGTACTCAGCAACTTCCAAGAGTGGTTAATTATATATTGGTGTAGTTCAATAGAGCTGGATAATTTTAATCCAAACTAATTGAAAAGAAAGCTGGGTTCCATTTCTCCCCAGACTCTGACTGTCTGGTTCCTGTCATCTCTGAAATGCTTGTGTTTCCTTGGAGGGTCTCCCCCCACCCCCGCCACTCAGCTCATACAGTTTGAACTACAAGGCAGCATAGATTCCTGCACATACGCTCTCCTGTTCATTCTTTTCTGTCTTGCATTGAAACTATGAAGTTTATTTTAAAAATTATTTTTTTCTTTAAAACATTACTGGCATTCTGAAGGTTTGTCTCTGCCATTTCTTCTTTGTGCTTCAAATATTGCAAAAACTCTCATTAAACATAACACCTTTCTACTACCGGAGCAAGCACTGAAAGAGATTGTAACTTCAGACACCCAAATTTCCCCTACTTAGCTTAAGTTAGTAGGTACTCAGAACAAAGGCTGCTGCCAGTGGAGAGTCAACTATTTATTACTTTGGGGTGTCTGGAGAAACTGAGCAATCCTTGTTGGGTGTGCATATTCTCCTGCCCAGCCGTGAAAGTGGAGCTGAGTGTCCAAAGGTGTTGACGGACAGGAGAATAGATAGGGATTTACTCGTCATTTTGACATAGAGGATATGGATTAAGAAGAGAATGGAGGTCTAAATCATTGCAGATTTATTATTCTGCTTGCTTTTAATCTTTATGAAGACTGTTTCTGTAAACTTAAAAGACAATCATCAACCTGGAGATTTTCATCAGCTTAAATATGATCTACTTGTAAATACAAAACGCAGTAATGGCAAAGACACTACAAGGAGTACAAAGGGCAGGGATTGGGGCACCAGAAAACCCTAATTCCATTCACCTATTCCACAAAAAATTAACACACACATTAAAAATTCCAGGGAGAGAAAGAAATTCAGTCTTGTCCTGAAACTTTAAGCCCTCATTTGGCATGTGGACAGTCACAGTAATGTGTGTCTTGAAAAGTTATATGGTTGTGCTAACATCAATGATTGTGCTTACATAACCTGAGACTTTGAACATGACCAGGCAATCATAGTCTTTATTGGCTGAAATGTTCTCATGTGTTATTTATCTGTAGTTTAAATTAAAAACCTTTAAATAAGGCTGGGCCTGGTGGTACAGGCTTGTAATCCCAACCACTGAGAAGACAGAAGCAGGAGGATGTCAAATCAGGGACCAACCTGGGCTCCAGAGTGCATGGAGTTCAGCCCAGGCAACTTTGAGACATCTTGACTTAAAAAGTAAAAGGAAGTCTGGAGATGGGGTTCAGGAGCAGAGCACATGTCTAGTGTACATCGGGCCCCAGGCTTCAATCTCCAGAACCGTAAAAGACTTTCAGGTAGTTTGAATCACACGGCACGTGAAGACACCCGAGTCTGGGGTGTGGTGGCAAAGCACTTGCCGAGCTTACCGACCCAATTTGGTACTGGGGCCCCACTCAGTGGAAGCAGAGAACCAATTCCTGCAAATAGTTGTTCTCCGAATGCCACACTCACACTGTGGTATGCATTTAACACACACACACACACACACACACACACGGTGGGGGGCATTTTAAAAAGCATCAGCAAATGACAAAAAAAGACCTAGATCTTCATTGAGAAAATAGTCATTTAGGGGTGTTGCTAGGCATCACTACCCTAACATTTGATGCGGGGGAGAAATATTCATAATTCTTTTCCTAAATAATCTGTATTTCAGAGTAAATTATAGAGTTGTGAAAAAATGCTAAGTGTATGCCTATTGGATTAGCGGATCTGAAACCTTTGATAAACATTTCTTTAACTTAGGGGGACACTTATGGAGGCAGGATCAAAGGGATTAAGAAGTAAGGAGCCACTTGGACTGCAAAACCTTCTGGGTCTAGGATTACCTTCTGGCTTCAGAATGTTCTGGAGCCTTGGCCGCTGGGATATGCAGGGAGGCGTAGATAACTGAACCAGAGTCACTAGCAAATTGCGCAAACCAGCCATGGTGGACCAGAAACTGAGCAGACCAGAGCAGTCATCCTGGTGCCTGGGAGGAGCCTCGGGAGCTAGGGGCGGGGCCTGGGAGCCGGGGAGGAGCCTCGGGCGCCGGGGGCGGGGCGGGGCGGGGCGGGGCGGGCCCCGGGGGTTGCGCGCGCTGCACTGACCCGTGGCGCGTGGCTGTGCGCTGGTGTCGCGCGAGCCGAGCCAGCACGGAACCGGGTAGTCCGTGCATCGACGACCACGCGGCGCGTGCGACTATTCGCGTTCTCAGCCACCCAGAGAGGCCTTTCCTCTTGTCACTAGTTTTGTTGGCTTGTGTTAATGTTGAACTCTCAGTTTTCCCCCTCCCGTGAAAAGCCCTTTAGCTTCCTGGTAAGGGGGAAGTAGAGGAGGAGGTTAATAACCCTTGAGTGAGGGGCGAAGATGGAGAGCGGTGCCCAGGCCTCAGACTGTGACAGTGATGAAACAGTGATTGAGGGGTCAGTGACGGAGAACGAACTGGAAGATGAGGAGCTGCCCTGGAGAAGGTACCACCTTTTGTTGACTTTTTTTCCCCCTCAGCGACGACGTAACGTACTAGCACTGTATTCGTGTGGTGATAAAATAACCTGAGGGGCCCGGCAGTGGCGGTGCTCACCTTCAATCCCAGCACTCGGGAGGCAGAGGCAGGCAGATCTCTGTGAATCCTGGTCTACTGAGTGAGTTCCAGGACAGCTTCCAAAGCCACACAGAGAAACCCTGTCTCAAAAAACCAAACCAAAACAAAAATCAAAAAACAAAACCCTGAGGGAAGGTTGGAGCAAAAAAGCAAAGCATGGGAGAGGAGGCTTAGGCTTAAATTAGCTCATGAAAGTAAGCGTTTTGATCGAGATCTATGCCAAAATAGAGGTTCTCCTACTGATGAAGACAGTGTTGCCAAACACTGTCTTTGGACCATTTTTTTGGAAGCATGTTTTAATTAGATGTTCTTAACTAAAGTAAAAGCTCAACATGAAAAAAAAAGTTCAACATGATGTTAGAACTTGATTGCTAAAGTTTTTATACACATAAAATTGAAACCCTAATTTATTAATCTGTAATAACCAGTGAAAATTGCTTTAAATCTCCAATTAGGTTTTAAATTGAAAAACTTCCTTTTAGTTCAGTCTGTTAAATTCCCTCAATGGCTAATACTTTTCAGTGTTTCATCTTTCTAATATTAGAAAGTTATACTTCATTATTAAAACACTACATCCATGGAGTATTTGTGATTTTTGGTTTTCTTAAGACAGGGTCTCACTCTTATTCCAGGCTGGCCTATATAACTCACTGTAAAGCACAGACTGGCTTTGAACTCTCAGAACTCTGCCTATGTTAGTCTACCGAGTGCTGGGATTACAGGCATGAGCGTAACATATAGCTATGATTTTGATAATTGAATTTTTGAAGTTTGTCACATAATTAAAAGGGATTTAATTCAATCCCAGTAATAAGCCCATCATATTCCCTTCACTGTCCCTAGAATTTTGTTGAAAACATCTTTTTGTTCTCACTGGTTTGAAATGGCCCCTCTTTAAGAAAAACATTTGTGTATGTGTATGTGCATATGTGTGTTGATGTGCATGTGTGTGGATGTGCATGTGTGTGTTGATGTGCATGTGTGTGGATGTGTATGTGTGTGTATGTGCATGTGTGTGGATGTGCATGTGTGTGTTGATGTGTATGTGTGTGGATGTGCATGTGTGTGTTGATGTGCATGTGTGTGTATGTGCATGTGTGTGGATGTGCATGTGTGTGTGCATGTTGTGTTGATGTATATATGCATGTGTGTATGTGCATGTGTGTGTGTGTGCATGTGTGTGTATGTGCATGTGTGTGTGCATGTGTTTGGATGTGGATGTGCATGTTTGTGGATGTGCATGTGTGTGTGTGTGTGTGTGTGTGTGTGTGTGTGTGTGTGTGTGTGCGCATGTACCTAGAGAAGGCTGTAGGAGGGTCTAGCCCACTGTGCGCAGCACCATTCCTGGGCATGTGATCCTGGATGGTATAAGAAAGCTGAAAAAGGCTGAGCAAGTCATGGACAGCAAGACAGTAAGCTGCTCTCCTTCCTGGCCATGCTTGAGTTCCTGCTCTGACTTCCTTTGATATTCAACTGTGGAATTGTAAGATGAAATAAATCCTTTCTTACCAAAGTTGTATTTGGTTATGGTGTTTTATCACAGCAATAACTAAGATAACTAAGACAATCAAGTGCTATTAATATGTCTCTTGTTCCCCTAAATCAAACGTAATTCAAAATATTTGTAAAAATGACTATAAGTAGGTGAATATTTTTCTTCTTGGATAAATTCTATATTAAAGTAAATGTTCCTGAAACAGTACTTTGAAATGTAAGTATTTATAGTAGTATAAAGAACTTTAACAATTTAAGTTGTAATTAAATGATAACTAAAATGTTAACTCTGATATTTTGGAAATATCCACTCTTTTCTTTTTTGCTTTCAAAAGGTTGGTCTTGAATCAAGACACATCTTTGAAATCTGAGTTCTGTTTTCATTCTGGTGTAAATGGAATGTGGAAAGGTGAGACAAACCTTTTACTAGATATTGTCAGTGTCCCAAGTATCATTCTGTTAACTTATTATTTTATGTTACTCTTCTCCCTTAACCTGCAGAATGTATTTTGTGCATTTATAAGAGATCCTAAGATGCCTTAAGATCTGTAATAGGGATAGCAATGGGAACTGTAGCTTCCAGAAACTGGGTAGGGCTCCTAGAAAGGGTCCAGAAGTATTGAAGTGGCATCTTCTCATCATCTTCTAGTCTCTATCTTAACTCTAAAACCTATTTGTAAAAGTACAAAATAACATTTAAAAATTTTTCATGGTTTATTATTATTTTTAAAACTTAGAGCCAGGCATTGGTGGCGCATGCCTTTAATCCCAGTACTCAGGAGGCAGAGGCAGTCGGATCTCTCTGAGTTCGAGGCCAGCCTGGTCTACAGAGCGAGTTCCAGGACAGCCTCCAAAACAATACAGAGAAACCCTGTCTCGAAAACCCCCTCAAAAAAAAAAACAAAACAAAACGCGTGTGTGCGTGAGTGTGTGTGTGTGTGTGTGTGTGTGTGTGTGTGTGTGTGTAATTCAACATTTTCTCTGATCCATTCCTCTACTCTGCTTTTAACATTCTCTGATCTAGTCCCCTTACTTGTCTTCAAGACCTGGTGCTCTCTCTTCTATAAGTGAATCTCTACTCTGAAATTTTGGTTTGAATTTCCTAATTTTTTATTTTAAGTTTTATTTCATTCTTACTTCAGAGATTTTGTTTTTTAAATTCCATTTTCATATATTGAATTGTTTTTGTTATTTCACTAATCTGTTTTTGTTTTTTCCAGCATTTATCATATCCTTATTGAGTACTTTGACCTTGTTTATTATTGCTATTTTAAAATCATTTTCTTGTATGTCATCTAAGTCACTTTTCTTGAGGGACAATACTGTGTGAGAATCATTTTTGGAGGAGATCTATATTTTTGGTTATTCATACTTTTTTGTATTTGCAGTGGAAGTTAGGTCACTGGTAATGTTTCCTAGTATGAGAATCCAGTTTGTCTTGTTTACTGAGTATTGGAAGCTATGTTTTCTGTTACCCCCAACTTGTCAGGTGGTTGGTCAGCTATGGGGGCTAGGGTGTTAGGGAAGTCTTTAAGCAATTCATTGTTAATGTTCAGCTTGAGCTAAGTAATGTTTTTAAATGTAGGAGCAGACTTACTATAGAGTTAGATGATTCCCACGGCCAATCTTCAGGAGCCTGGGGGAGGTGCTTAAGGACTTTTCCTCAGGTAGCCTGTGATGGACCCCTACCTAAGGAGAAAAGGCACTTCTACCTGCTGAGCTTTCTCATGGCTTTGGATTTGTCTTTCTGTGCCTCTTTATCATGCTTTCTAGTTCTATTATTTTTTCCTGCAAATGTCATGATTTCATTTTTATTTATGAATGCATGATATTGCATTCTGTATATGCACCACATTTCCTCCATCTGTTGATGGACATCTAGGCAGTTTTTGCTTCCTGGCTATTGTTAATAGTGTAGCTGTAAGTAACTCTGTGGTTTGTTGATTTAGAGTTCTTTGGGCATATGCTTAAGAGTGGGATAGTTTCATCATATGGTAGTTTTATTTTTAGGGAACATCCACAGTGGCTGTAAAAGTTTACAGTACCAACAGTAGTGCATAAAGGTTCCTCTTTTTCATATTCTCACCAGCATTTGGTATTTACTTTCTTGATGATAATTATTACAACTAGTGTGAGATGGAACTCAGCAGTTTTAATTTGCATGCCCATGACAGCTAAGGATGCTGAACATTTTTTCAAATATTTATTGGCTCTTTATGTTTGTCTTATTGAGAATTCTCTTATTCATTTTATCAGTACATTTTTTGTTTGTTTTTGACTTTTTGAGACAGGATCTCACTATGTAGCTCTCTTGGAACTCCCTCTGTAGACCAGGCTGACTGAGATCTGATAACCGAGATCCACCTACCTCTCCCTCCTGATTGCTGGAATTAAAGGCATGTGTCATAGTATTTTCTGATTAGATAATTTTTCTTGGTTTTTAATCTTTGAAGGTCTTTATGCACTCTAGCTGTCAATCCCATATCTGATGTGTGGCAGAGATGTTTCTCCCAGTCTGTAGGTGGTCTCCTCACTGTGGTCATTGTTTCCTTTGATATATAGATGCTTTTTATTTCCATGTAATCTCGTTTGACTATTTTGAGATTATTTCTTGTGGTATTGGTGTCCTTTCTAGAAGAATCATTATGCCAGTATCTTGAAGTATTTTCTAGAAATTTCAAAGTTTTAGGTTCTACATTAAGGTTTTAACTGATTTTGAAGTGAATTTTTACACAGGTTGAGTAATAGGCTCTGGTTTCTCCTTTTAAAAATTTGTGTGTGTGTGTGTGTGTGCGCGTGCGTGTGTGTGTGCACATGCACCCATTTAGATTGGAGGATATCCTTGGGTCTCATTCTCAGAAATGCTGTCTGCATTTCAGACTGCATCTTTCATTGGCCTGGATCTCATTTATTAGGTTAAATTGGCTGTACAGTAAGCCCTAGAGATCATCTTGTCTCTACCTCCCTGGTGCTAGGATTATAAACATGTGCCATTACACTCAGAACTTTTACATGTGCTCTAGAGCCAAACTCATGTCCTTGTGCTTTTAGGATGAATAAGTGCTCTGCTGGCTGAGCTGTATCTCTAGTTTGCTTTCACTCTTCAACGCTTAATATGTTTAGGATATTTTTGAATATGGGAAAAGAAGAATTCTAATTTTATTGTTTCAATAGTACACTTAATTGTCTCATTATGATATATGACTATTCCATTTTATTCTGTTTAAAACACTATGGTTCTGATATATTAATTTATAAATTGCTTTATTTATTTTGTGTATGTATATATCAGAGAACAACTGTGAGAGTTGGTTCTCTCCTTCTACCATGTGTGTCCTAGAGATTGAATTTAGGTGGTCAGCCTTGGCAGGATGCAACTTTACCTATTGAACCATCTTGCTGGGCCATGACACATTAAATATTTCTATGCGCATGTTGCAAATTCATTTGTGATTATTTCTGTGCCATTAGTATCTTAAGATCTTTGTGTATTTGGAAAAAAATCATATAGTTACTTCTGAGGCAACTTTTTATGTTGAATGATAAAGTATGTTTTAGCTCAGGATGTTTTAACAAAATGACAACAAGCATTTTATTCACCAAGAATCTCCCCAGTTTGCCGGGCGGTGGTGGCGCACACCTTTAATCCCAGCACTCAGGAGGCAGAGGCAGGTGGATCTCTGTGTGTTCGAGGCCAGGCTGGACCAATAGCCTCCAAAACAATACAGAGAAACCTTGTCTCGTAAAAACCAAAAAAAAAAAAAAAAAAAAAAGAATCTCCCCAGTTCTAGTGTATAAAATTTTCTATACATACTCATTGCAATCCTTTATCCTGAGGCCAAGAAATACCATGCATTGTTTTGTTCAATGCAGCATGATCCCCTACTAAGAAATAATAAAACAATATTGACATATAAAAGTCACAGTTAAGAAACTATGATATATAATCTTTTGGACTGTGCTAGGATTTGAACCCAGGCCTCACATATGCTAAACATCCACCCTACCATTAAATAATATGTAACATCAGTCCCTTGTCAAATGACATTTTACCATATTTATAAAATTCTTGAATTCAGGCCTGGCAGTGGTGGTGCACACCTGTAGTTCTAGCACTCAGGAGGCAGAGTGGATATCTGTGAGTTCAAGGCCATCCTGGTCTACAGAGGGAGTGACAGGACAGGCTCCAAAGCTGCACAGAGAAACCCTGTCTTGAAAGACCAAAAGAAACAATTTTCTTGAATTTATATAAAAGTAGAATAATAAAACTAGTGCACGTTATTGATTAATTATATCATTATAGAAATGCCTTCCCCTGTGATTCAACTTGGGCTCAAATTCAGAAAGGACTCAGAAGAACAAAAGAATAAAAATGAGGAGATGCCCACTCTTAGTGAGGACCGAGTATTACAGGTACTTTGATGTTGTTTGAACATATACCTATCAAAAGTTGGAACTGCTGTCTGGCATATTACTAATTATGAGTTTTTTTGGTTTGTTTTTGTTTTTTGTCTGTTACTGTTTTGGTTCTCTTACTTTGTTCAGTTATTATATCTTTAAAAGCAATCGTTCAATTTCTTTGTTGCTAATTTGATGAAGGTCATTTGTTTTAGGACAGAGAATTTAAAGTATTTCCCTTTTTACTTTTCCAATTTTCTTTTTCAGTGGACGTAAGGTAGTAAAAGTTAGCCATAGGATATGATAATTATTATTATTTTTATTTCTATTTTGTATCCATTCATTTTAAAGTATGTGAAGAAAATACCAGTGTGTGTTGTATAATTTGAGATATGTAGCATTAAAGACCTTCTGTTATCTTTGTATGGGAGTGTGTGTATAGTTAGTTTTAGAAAGGGAAGAGGGAGAAGGAAAGGGAAAAGAGCTAAAGAGGCATAGAGACACAGGACAGAAGAGAAGAGGGAGACAGGAAGAGTCCTGTCTACCCCAGGGGAACAGCAGGAAAGAGAGGGAGGTCTTTCTCTTAAAGGGGTCCTTTGCACCTGGGCTGACCAGGACACTGCCTGAGTTGCATTCTGCCAGGTGACAGGGGCAGGCCAGCATAGTGCCTGAATTAGCATGGTGGGGGAGCTGCCTCTGCTTCCTAAGTGTTGGAACTGCAGACATGAGCTACCCTCCCCCCCTCTCTCTCCCTTACTCCCTTCCTCTCTCTCTCTCTCCCTCTCCTTCTCTCTCTCCCTCCCTTCTCCTCCCTTCCCTTCCCTCCTCTCCCCTCCCCTCCCCTCTTCCCCCAGGAGGATGTTTTGTGTGTGTGTGTGTGTGTGTGTGTAGGGATGCACATGCATATGTGTATGTGGTTTACTCACACCTCTGTACGTATGCATATGAAGACCCTCTCCCCATTCATATGTTTTAATAGTAGAAATGACAGGAGTTCCAAAGGTGACTGAAGATTTATTTAATACCACACCTAGGAAGGTATACTTCATGCATTATTGTTGATAAAAAGAGGAGATTCAATGCCAAATATTTTTTTCCTTGAAACCGAGATACCTGTGTTTGCCTTCTAATAATTTGTTTGCTTAAATTTTTCTTTTTAAATTTCTGAGTTAAGAAAAAAATAGCCTGGCAGTGGTGGCGCATGCCTTTAATTCCAGCAGGTAGGAGGCAGAGGCACGTGGATCTCTGTGAGTTTGAGACCATCCTGGTCGACAGAGCGAGTTCTAGGACAGGCTCCAAAGCCATACAGAGAAACCCTGTCTCAACATCACTCCTTCCCCGCCAAAAAAAAAAGAAAGAAAAAATCGTTTTCAGCTAGCTTCTGTAACTGAAATATGTATGTACATGTGAATATGTATATTCATATATGTATGTTTCCTTTTTCTTGTGGCTCTGGCGATTGAACCCTTACCCTCAACAGATGAGTACTGTAGCAGTAAACTATGTTCCTAGCCTTTCAGAAAAATTTCCTGCTTATTTGATAAGCATTTGTGATGCGATTTTGTACCAGGCCCTCATTTGTTCCTTAGAATATGGTTTTGAATCCTTAATTATCATAGTGCTTAGAGTAATTTTTAAAAAAAAATATGTATTACCAGACCTGTACTGGGTAGAACCTGGAAACATCCATTGTTGGAGTCTCCCAGGTCATTTCCAGTGGTCAGCAACTTGGGCACAATTGCCTTAGATGCTTCCGAGTTAGTGATTGTGCCTTTCAGAGGTTATCATTAGATAGTAAATTAGCCATATGTTCATTTTAAAATTAGGATGTGAAAGATAATGAATAATTAATATTTGTCCCTCTTTTAACTTTTCTTTATGCCCACATTTGTTTTGGGCTATAGTAAACTTTACATGTTGCTACTTTCATCTAGCTTTGTGTTCTATCAAGAGACACCTTTAGAAATTTAACTATCTGAGGGGAATTTAATGTGTCAGAAATTAAAAAATATTTTCCCAAAGAAAAAATATTATTTTTATAACTTGAATCAGACTTCTAAAATAAGTTCTACCTAAAAAGTAAAATGCGAGGCAGCAATTTGCTTCAAAGAAGACTTGTTTTGGATGTGATGAGCTATTATAGATGAGTATAGACTGGGAAGGAAGATCTGTAGTTTGATGTCTACCATGTTAATTAAAAATACAGATAGCAGGCTCTACATTAGTTCATTCTCATTACTTTTTGCTCAACATTGTAATAACCTTGTTTAATCTCTTTATTACTATATGACAAGCAGTTTATATTAACTTTTTACCATTGTGGCAAAATGCCCAAGAAAATCAAATTGAAGTATTTATTTTGGTCAACAGTGTCCAGAGTTCTGTTTTCATCCCTATAGACCTGTGGTAAGGCGGGACATCATGGAAGGCAACATACGCACAGTAGAGCTGCTCTCACTATGGCAGCTGAGAAAGAGTTAGAGTAGAAGAGGAGTGAGGACAGGCAGACAGAACACAGGAAGAGCCAAATGCACTCGTCAAAGGATTGGACTGCTTCCTACAATATACAATAGACCTCTTACATTGCCACTACTTCCCAATAGTGTTACCATCTGGCATCAAGTCTTTAGCCTGTGAAGAGGGGAGGGACATTCAGGTTTAAATCATGACACAGTTTTACATTCTTGTATGCCTAAAGTCTTACTTTGAAGAACTTAGTGATCTATCTAGAGAGAAAATTGGAAACATACGAATCTATCTGAGTAGTTGGCATGATGTTGTGTGTTAACTTGACTAGACTGCTAGGTATCTATCTGAGTAGACATTTAAATGAGGGTGGCTTGGATGAGACCAACATTTACTTATTTACTTGTTTATTTATTTAGTGTTGCTAGAGATTTAATCTGTATTCTTGTGCATGCTGAGTAACACTCTGCCATTGAACAAGGAGCAATTTGTCTCCACCAGTATGGTCATTAATACTATTGGTGTCCCTTTCGTGACTCAGGAACTCATCCTGATTTAATTCTTACAGTCCTATAGTTGCCCTTGCTGCCAAGAACTTGTGGTGATTTAGAACTGTTTCTGGAAAGTAGTAGGATTAAAACAGGACTTTGGAACCTGACTTAACTTGAGCCAAGACATTTTTAATGCAATCACTTTGTGTTTAAGTTATTCTTAAATGCTAACAAGTGAAATGTCAAACAACCATTTTGGCATTTACTAATACTGAAGCAATGTATACATGGTACTGTGTGTACAGGTAACAGCCCCTAATGAGCAGTCATATATATATTTAGAATATTTCTTCCTTAATATTTTAAAATTGCATGAAAATCACCAAATTTAGGCTCCTCAGTTCAAGAGAAATATATGTTAGGGAAATGTTACCCATGATTTATTAATTAAAATGCTGAATATCTGTTATGAGTAATCTACTTTAATGCATGTGAAAGTAGTTTGTGTGAGATACTGAGTTTTCATGAAGAATCAAAGTATTTATTCTGACCTTTTTTTGTTGTTTATACTGGCTTTACTAATCTCAGTAATCCATCTGGAGAGCTGAAGAGAGTGACAACATAGTAAAGGATAATTTCTTTAGTTAAACTCATAAGCAGATTTGGTTCTTGTTAGATCTTCCTAATTAAATCAGTTAACTTTATCTCTTAAATTTTATTTTCAAAAAATAATACAATAAAGTACCTATATATTTTAATGTCTGGTCAAAACATGAAGATGTAGGAGCTAGAAAAAATGTAGTCATGTATATAAAAGAGGCAGCTAGCAATGTAGGTCTCTTGTGAAAAAGCTGGTGGAAGTGCATTCTTCCAGTTTGTTAACGGATAAAGAAATAACATCAGTCACCATTGTGTTTACTGTCTTTAGCTCTTCATGGAGTTGCTGCTTGTGGAGGAGAGAAAAAGAAAACAGTTGTCTTTGTAATTACTTCATGTGGGAATGATCATTAGTAGTTGCCCTCCATAGGAAAATCCATTGGTCTTTCATGAAGATAAGTGAAATGGGCAAGACAGGCATCTGAATGAATTGTTTTGTGAGATGCAGAAATATTGTTTCAGTAGCCTTAATTTAGGCCCTGTGGGGACCTACTAGATAAGCCTGTATGGAGACCTTACATTATAAACTACTCAAAACATAAAAGGTAATCCAAATTGGGCTGGCACCTGGTTTTCATTCAGCGCTAGGAAGGTGGGCTCACCTTACTCCATGCTAAAGAGATAAGCAGGATAATTAATTATCCTTTTAATGAAATATTGTATTTTTCCTTCCCAGAATTCTCATGTCCTGGCACAGCCCCTATGAGCTCTATGTAGTTTGTCTGAGTCTTTCTGACAGACTGACTCTTTTCTTGTCTTTTTCTTTCAAAACCTAAGTATGTTTAGTTATTTGTTTGCTTTTGTGCTCTGGCTTTCTTACTCCTCTAAAGCTCCTTTTATGCTGTGTGGCTAACCTCTATGCCAGCTTATCTCAAACATGACTTTACCCCCCCTTTTCTTTGCTCTGCTCAGCTGCCCTAGGGCTTTTCTTTTAAATGCTAATACATTTTTTCAAGTTTCCATTTGAGTCCTTTCTTAAATTATTTTATTAATGAGACTAAGAACTACAAGAAGGGACTCTAATTGCCTCAGTAGCAGTATCGAGAAGCATGTAGGTACGTTCTTAGTGAACTGATTCTGGGGTGAGGTTAGTTTTGTCTTCTAACCTTTGAGTCTCTTAAGTTTTATAAAGCTTGTGTAGAAGGGTACTTTGATATCTGTAGTTTGCATAGTCAGTGAATAGCATGAACATTAATTGGAGAACATGAAGGTGATTTATTTTCAAATTTTGAAACATTTATTTGAAGTAATAGAAAGCCATAGAGCAAAGGGGGAAATATTTTATTTTGATTCCCTTTGGCTAACTATAGTACATTTGTAATTGTGTTTGTTATCTCAAGCTTTTTAAAGTTAAAATTTCACCTTACTTATTTTTAAATTAAAATATTACATTATTTTGTCCCTTCCCTGTAGAGGACTGTTTTCCTACTTTTAGCATTCCTTTATTGCCTGTAGTTCTTTGTTAATGGGTAGAGCACCATGAGATTTCCTCTTTCCATGCTATGCATTTATTAATGTGTTTTTCTGGGTCTTGTTTAGACATCAGTATTGTTGAGGTATCATAAGTGAAGCATCCTTGCCATTTCTAGGAGGCATAATTTCACAACAACTTTCTTGGTCCTCTGGTTCTTACAGTCTTTCGGTTATCTCTTTTGTGATGTTCCCCAAGCCTTAGGTGTAGGAGTTGTGCTGTAGATGTATCAATTGTGGCTGGGCACTCCATGGTCATTTGTTTCTCTATATTTTAATCAATTGTACTTTTCTGTAAAGGTCTTCTTTGGTTGCAAAGAGAAGTTTCTTTGATGAAGGTTGAAAGTTCCACTTTTCTATGGTTATAAGGGTAGATATTTATAATGCAGTTAGGAATTCTGCTGGTTTTGTAAAATGGCAGTACTAGGTTCTCTTTTAAGACCTATGATCTCACTAGCCCTAGATGGTTGACTAGGCTTTCTGTGTCAGACCTGGTTTCTTTCTAGTTAAGGGACCTTAAGTTCATTTGGAGAGCTGTTGGTTACAGCCAAGAATTAAGTGCTACTATTGCACCCTTAGGGATATCCTGCCATACTGGTTGTCATTGTATTTTATAAGCATTGCACTGGGTAGGACTATAGGTTGCTTCCCTCCTTTGGAAGTTTCCATGGCCCCTCCTGATACTATGAAAGCTTGTCCTTAGGGAAAACAGGGAAGAGACTTTCAGGTCAGATCCAGCTTAGAGCCTCCAGGTGTTGTGTTTGAAATGCATGATGTCTTGAACAATAGGGACTTACCTTCAACCCCTCAGAGGTAACCAAGGGCCACAGCAATAACCTCTATTGTTTTGGAAGTATCTTATAGTCCCCTGACCAACAACTCCAAAGAAGATTTCTTGTCTTTGGTATTGGAGTTTTTGTAAGGCAGTCTGTGGGTGTTTGGCAGAGTATTATCAGTCCAAGTAGGATAACTTCATTTAAGCTACATATGCATGTATCCACATACACTGAACATTAATTGAAAAAAAGATGGAAGTTCTCATATATCATGATTTGTGTGTGTCTTTGTGATTTTTTTAAAAATAGGATTGTATTAGTGCTATTGTTAAAATGTTTGTGCATTAAGGCCAATGGTATTATTTTCAGAAAGTTGTACTTCTAAATCATAGAAAGAGACAGGGACCTCCAGAGAAATATTTTAAATGCTGACAACATATTTAAGGCAAGGTTCTTTTTAAACTGAGCAAGGCAAAATCATCATAGATCAATGAAGAGGGGAGACATGTGGAGTGAAATTCCTTTCCCTTTCCCTTTGCTCACGCCTCACGTTATTGTTTGGATGTCCCACACAGCCTCACTTACTTGAATATTTGGTCCCCAGCAGATGGCACTATTTTGGGAGTTCATGGAACCTTACTTAAGAAGTAAAGCCTAGTGAGTCAGAAAGCAGAAGGTTCTTCCCAGCCCTATTTTTTCTGGTCTACTAATGTAAGCAATCTGTGCCACAAGCTCCTGCCATCCCAGCGCCCAACCACTGTTACTGTCCTGCCACAATTCATGACATCTGGACCGTGAGCCCAAGAAAATATCTTTCCTTCTTTAAATTGCTTCTGTCAGGTGTTTAGTCATGTAATGGGAAAAATAACAACTTATTTTTATACCAAGTAAGTTAAGGAAAATGTATAAACTAAGTAACAATTAGAAGAAAATATAATGGAAAGGATCATGACATTGGGCTTAACAATGATTTTTTTTTCAATAACATTCAAAGTATAGACAAGAGAAAGATTGGTAATTTAGATGTAATTAAAATAAAAAATAATTGATCATGAAAGGCTACAAAGAATTCTTGCAATGGAACAAAAACAATTTAATTAGAAAATGAGAAAAGGGCTAGGTCTACTGGCCTCGCCCTGTAATAACACAGACTCGGGACACAGAGACAGGAAGATTGCAAGTGCAAGGCATGCTGGGGCTATAGTGAATTCAAGCCCATATTGGAAAACTGTCGGAAGGTGAAAGAACTAAAATGAAGGCAAGGGTACAGCTCAGTAGTAGAATGGTTGCCTAGAATGCATGAGTCCCTTGGTTCAGTTGCCAATACTGTAAAGAAAAAAAGGAAGGGGAATAGCAAAGAACTTGAATAGATATTTTACCAAAGAAGATATATAAATAACTAATAAGCCCAAAAAGAACTATGCAAACTAAATCTTCCTGAGGTTATCATTTCACACTTATTGAGTTGACTATACAGGGCGGGCGGTGGTGGCATACACCTTTAATCCCAGCACTCGGGAGGCAGAGGCAGGCGGATCTCTGTGAGTTCGAGGCCAGGCTGGACCGATAGCCTCCAAAACAATACAGAGAAACCCTGTCTCGTAAACCCCCCCCCAAAAAAGATGACTATACAGGAAGCAAACAACAGAAAATAAAAGTTAGAAAGGATGTCCTAAACTTGGAACCTTTGAGTTTTACATGTATGAATGTAAAATGGTACATTGTATGGTGATACCTGCCCCCCAAAATTAAGCAATAGAATGCTGCATGGTCTAGCAATTCCACCTCTGAATCTATACCTGAAAGAAGAGAAAATAAGAATCTGAAGAAAGTTTTATACTCCTGTTCACTGCAGAATTATTCTATAGCAGTATTGATTCACAATAGCCAAAAATGGTGAGTGGGTAAGTAGTATTTGTTATATAGTCGATGGAAGTTATTCAACCTTAAACAAGGAGAATATACTGATACATTCTACACCATGGATCAGCCTTGTACTGTGTCAAATAAGCCATTCACAAAATAACAAATACTGTATGGTACCTACTCCATGATATTTCTAGAGAAGTCTGATTCATAGAGACCGAAAGTAGATAGCCATCAGTGAAGGTGGAAGGAACTGGGGAATTTGTGTTTAAAATACATGGACTTTGAGCTGAGGAGTTTCAGATGAGAAAGTTCTGGAAATGCATGGTAGTAATAGTTGTGCAAAATGTAAGTTACTTAATGCTCCAGAATTATGCACTTAAAAATAGCTGAGATGGAACGTTATGTATATTGTTTCCACCCCCCAAAAAATAAAAGCTCACAAGACCTCAACTTTATACAGAGAACTACAGGAAAATGAGAAATGCTGAGAGTGGGAGAGATAGACTTTCCTAGGGAAGAGCACACCAATTGGTTGTTCAATACCAAATGGTGGCATTGTACAGACTGAGCATACTATGTTTGTGTGTTTAGGAATACACACACCCACATCCACACCCCCCCCCACACACCAGTTAATGAAAAAGAGACCACCAATTTAAAAGAGCAAAGAAGGGTATAAGGAAGAGTTTAAAGGGAGGAAAAATAAGGGGAAATGTTGTAACTATATTATAATTTCAAAAAAATTTAAAAAGCTAAGAAACACTAATGTAAGAATTTTCTGAAGTGTTATGCCTTTTTGTTTGTTTCATTATATTATCATTCCTTAGTTTGGAAAAAAATCCTACTCTTTTTTCCCCCTTAGGATTTTCAAGATGAAGCAACACAAAATCAAGTTTTGTTACAGTTAAGTATAATGACTTGTGGCTTGATTATATTATAGGGTGTTTATTTTGTTACTGTTTGCACAGTTAAGATGAATCTTTGTTTTTATAAGACTTGAAATTAGATATTCTAGAATGTTAGTAGGGTAAATATAGATTGTTTTATAAGCATTCAAGATAAATTTACTTTCATATGAAAACTTGAATTAGATTAAAGTAAGTTTTTCTTTCTGCTTATCTTATTTAAACAGTGAATTTATAGCATAGTACAAAGAAATACAGTCTTTGGAGTAATGAAACTTTATATTCCCCTAGTTCTTGAAAAACAATGGTTCTCAAAATACAGTTTGTAGACTCCCTGGTAGTTCCTGAGATTCTTTTAGGACACCTGGAAAAACTATTTTATTAACAATACTAACATATTATTTGCCTCTTTCCATGGGGTTTACATTTGCACCAACAGTGCTTAGCAATGATAGCGAAATGCTTAATGGCCTTCACAAGAACCAAGGCAGCAATGCCAAACAATAGTAGTAGTCATCTTGGCTTTTTTTTTTTTTTTACTGCCATGTGCTAATTATAAAAAGGAAATGATGCTAATTTTACTTAAAGAATGTGATTAATGGATGTAAGTGTGAAAGGAGGGGGAGGGAGTTGGGGAGGCATCTTTTCTGGGTACAGACCTAGTATGGCTGCTTTGAGGCAACCAACATTCTTTCCCTACATCCCGCTTCGGTTCTCGCTAATCCTCTTATCTCCAGAGACCATGGGATTTGGTGTACATGAAATTTATATCAATGTGACGATAGGAGTTTTATGGACATTGCTTGATTAAGATAGCAGACCTGGACCAGTCAGAAGAACAGGCCCTGCTCCCATCTCTGGCAGACATCTGCTCAGGGGCAGGCCATACAAGTCATAAGATCAGAGACCCTCTGCTGCACCAAAGGCCAAGCTAGTCTCCAGAAGGCCAACCCACAACTTGGACTGAGATTCCCTAATGAATCAGAGGGCATGTCAGCCACCAGAAATCCAGGCCACAAAGACCAGAAGACCAAAGAGGAAAGAGAAACCAACAAACAAAACACCTATCCAACAAAGACAAACTCAGAAATCAGCACCTAGACCTATAATAATCCCAAATGCAGATGCCTAAACACCTGTGTAAGAATACAGTCAATTACAGCCAAGGCAATATGGCACCACCAGAACCCAGCTATCCTGTGATAGCAAGACCTGAATATTCCAAAGCACCTTAAGCACAAGAAAACAACCTTAAAAACAACTTTATGAAGATCTTAAAAATCCTTAAAGAGGGAATGAAAAAAATCCTTTAATCAAGAAAATACAAAAAAATGGAGGAAATCAATAAATGCCTTAATGAATGACAAGAAAGCCAAGAAAAAAAAAAAACAGGTGAAGAAAACTGTTCAAGACCTGAAAAATCCAAATAGAGGCAACAAAGAAAACACAAACTGAGGGAATACTGCAAGTGAAAAATCTGGGTAAGTAGACAGGAACTATAGATGCAAGCATCACCAACAGAATAGAAGAGATGGAAGAGAAACTCTCAGGCGTTGAAGACACAATAGAAGAAATAGATTCATAGGTCATAGAAAATGGTAAGTCTAAAATATTCATAACACAAAACATCCAAGAAATCTGTGGAAAGACCAGTGTAAGAACAATAGGAATGGAAGTGTCCTAGCTCAAAAAAGCAAAGCAAAACAAAACAAAACAAAAAAGCCCCAGAAAATATATTTAATAAAATAATAGAAGAAAAATTTCCTAACCTAAAAAAGGACATGCCTATAAATGTACAAGAAGCTTATAGAACACCAAGTAGATTGGACCCGAAAAGTCCCTGCATCACATGATAATCAAAATACTAAACAAGAATAACAAAGAAAGACTATTAAAAGCTGCAAGATATAAAGGCAAACCTGGTAGAATTACACCCAGTGTCTCAATGGAGACTCCAAAAGCCAGAAAAACTGGACAGATGTCTTGTAGACACTTTTATTTATGTGGTGGATTGCACTGACAGATTTTCATATGTTGAACCATCCCTGCATCTCTGGGATAAAGCCTACTTGATCATGGTGGATGATTTTTTGTTTTTGATCTTGAATTCAGTTTGCCAGTATTTTTATTGAGTATTTTTATATCAATGTTTATAAGAAAATTGGTCTGTAATTCTCTTTCTTAGTTGCATCTTTGTGTGGATTGGGTAACTGTAGCCTTGTAAAAGAGTTTGGCAATGAACCTCCTGCTTTTATTGTGTGGAACTTCTTGAAGAGTATTGGTTTTAGCTATTCTTTGAAATTCTGGCAGAATTCTGTACTGAAATTGTCTGGCACTGGGCTTTTTTTGGTTGGGAAACTTGATGACTGCTTCTATTTCCTTGGGGGTTATAGTCTATTTAAATTGTGTATTTGATCTTGGTTTAATTTTGGTATGTAGTACCTATCCAGAAAATTGTCCATTTCTTTTAAATTTTCTAATTTTGTGGAGTACAGGGTATTTTTTGTGTGTGTTTTTGAGGGATTGTTTTTATTTTTATTTTTTATATTTATTTTTTATTTCAAGCTTGCTTCATGTGTCAATCCCAGCTCCCTCTCCCTCCCCCTACTCTCCCACACCCCTACCAGCTCCCCCAGACTCCCACCCAATCTCCTCTCCAATCCCCAGGGAGGGTGAGACCATCTGTGGGGGATCCTCAGAGTCTGCTATTTTGTTTAGGACAGGGCCCAGGACCTTCCCCAAGAGATCAGGCTGAGAGAGCATCCCTCACTGTGGGAGGGGCACCCAAAGTTCATCTGTATGCGTAGGACGAACACCAATCCACTGCAAAGGCCCTACAGATTTTCCAGGCCTCCTCATTGACACCCACATTCAGGGGGTCTGGATCAGTCCCATGTTGATCTCCAACCATCAGATGGGGGTCCAAGAGCTCCCCCTTGTTTAGGTCAGCTGTGAGTTTCATCAGCCTGGTCTTGACCCCTTTGCTCATCATTCCTCCCTCTCTGTCACTGGGTTCCAGTTCGGTTCAATGGTTAGCTGTGGGTGTCTGCCTGTGCTTCCATCAGTCACTGAACGAAGGTTCTAGGATGGCATATAAGGAAGTCATCAAACTCGTAATCAGGGATGGGCATTTATGGTGGCCTCTCCACTATTATTAGTTTGCCAGTTAGTGTCATCTTTGTAGATCTCTGGAAATCTCACTAGTGCCTGGTCTTTCCCCAAACCTATAATGTCTCCCTCTATTATGGTACCTCTCATCTTGTTCTCCTCTATTCTTCCCCCAATGTCCTTGTTTCCCCTCCTCCTCTCCCTCTCTCCTCTTCTAGGCTCCCCCCTCCCATGCTCCCAGTCTGCTCAGGAGATCTTAGCTCATTCACCTTATCTGGGGTACCATGCATATTGCTCTTAGGGTCCTCTTAGGATTCCCAGACTATCTGATGGTGGGATTATAGGTTGGTACTCTCCTGATCCATGTCTAAAACCCATATATGAGTGAGTGCATACCATGTTTGTCTTTTTGTGACTGGGTTACCTCACTCAGGATGGTTTCTTCTAGTGGCATCCATTTGCCAGCAAATTTGAAGATTCCATTGTTTGTTTTTTTTTCTGCTTAATAGTAATCCATTGTGTAAATGTACCACATTTTCTCTATCCGCTCTTCAGTTGAGGGGCATCTAGGTTGCTTTCAGGTTCTGGCTATTACAAATAATGCTACTATGAACATAGTGGAAGAGATGTCCTTGTTGTATGAATCTGCATCTTTTGGGTATATGCCTAAGAGTGGAATTGCTGTATCTTTTGGTAAATTGATTTCCGTTCTCCTGAGGAATTTCCATACTGATTTACAAAGTGGCTGAATGAGTTGGCACTCCCATCAGCAGTGGAGGAGTGTTCCCCTTTCTCAACATCCTCTCCAGCATAAACTGTCTTCAGTGTTTTTGATTTTAGTCATTCTGACAGGAGAGAGATGGTATCTCAGAGTTGTTTTGATTTGCATTTCCCTAATGGCTAAGGATGTTGAGTACTTTCTCAAGTGTCTCTCAACCATTTTAGACTACTGAGAATTCTCTATTTAGTTCTGTACCCCACTTTTTAATTTCATCCTTTGATGTTTTGGAGACTTGCTTCTTGAGTTCTTTGTAAATTTTGGAGAACAGCCCTCAGTCAGATATGGGGTTAGTGAATATCTTTTCCCATTGTGTGGGCTGCCTTTTTGTCTTGTTGACTGTGACCTTTGCCTTACAGAAGCTTCTCAGTTTCAGGGAGTCCCATTTTATTAAGTGTCCATCTCAGTGTCCGTGCTACTGGTATTATGTTCAGGACCTTCTGGCTTTCATAGTTTCCATTGAGAAGTCGGATGTAATTCGGATAGGTCTGCCTTTATATGTTACTTGGCCTTTTTCCTTAGCTGCTCTTAATATTTTCTCTTTATTCTGTATGTTTGATGTTTTGATTATTATGTGGTGAGGGAACTTCTTTTTCTGGTTAAGTCTATTTGGTGTTCTGTAAGATTCTTGCAGTTTCATAGGCATATTCTTTAGGTTAGGGAAATTTTCCTCTATGATTTTGTTGAATATGTTTTTTTGTACCTTTGAGCTGTATTTCTTCACCTTTTTCTATACCTATTATTCTCAGGTTTGGCCTCTTCACGGTGTCCTATATTTCCTGGATATTTTGTGTTAGGGATTTATTGGACTTGAGATTTTCTTTGGTTGATGACTGTATATCCTCTAATGTGTCTTCACCACCTGAGATTGTCTCTTCCATCTCTTGTATTCTATTGGTTATACTTACATCTGTAGTTCCTGATCGTTTACCCAGTTTTTCTATTTCCAGCATCCCCTCATTCTGTGTTTTCTTTATTGTTTCCATTTCAGTTTTCAAGGCTTGGACTGTTTGAGTTGTTTCCTTCACTTGTTTGTTTGTCTTTTCTTGGCTCTCTTTAGATTCTTTAAGAGATTTGTTTATTTCTTGAATTTTTTGGTTTGTTTTTTCTTCTATTTCTTTAAGGGATTTTCTTGTTTCCTCTTTGAGGGTCTCTATCATCTTTATAAGTTAAATTTTAAGGTCTGTCTCTTCTGCTTCATCTTTGTTGTGCTTTTCAGGTATAGTTGGTGTGGAATCTCTAGATTCTGGTGGAGTCATATTGGTCTTTCTATTGCCTGGTGTCTTCTATTGTCATCTTCCCATCCCTTCTTCGAGTGTTTGCAGGTGGGGGGGATCTCTCTGTTTCTACTAGTCTCCCTGAGGCTGAGGCCTGGCTGGGTGCCCGGTCAGGGGAGAGCCTGGGATCCGGTATGACTCATGTCCTCTCTGACTGGGTAGGTCCACTCAATGCCAGGGGCAGACCCAGGGCTGATGGGTGGGTTTGGGTACCCAGGAGGACCCAAACTCAGCTGTGGTCAGGCAGGGGTCTGGGGAGAGCCTAGGGTGGGTTCTGGCAGGACTCAGGTCTTTCCTGACTGGGCGGGTCCCAGAGGCAGGCCCAGGGAGATCAAGGGAGGGGGTAATGGGTGGGCGTGGGTCCTCAGGAGCATCTGAGGCTGGGTGCACAGTCTGGGGAAAGCCAAGGGTAGGTTCCAGCAGGACTCAGGTCTTTCCTTGGAGTACAGGATTTTTGAAGTATGATCTAATGATTCTTTGAATTTCCTTAATGTCTGTTGTTAATGTGCACCTTTAATTTCTGATTTTGTCAATTTGGATATTTTCTCTTTGTCTTTTCGTTAGTTTGGATAGGGTTTGTCTATCTTGTTGATTTTCTCAAAGAACCAACTCTTTGTTTCATTGATTCTTTGTATTGTTCTCATTGTTTCTATTCTATTTTATTGATTTCAGCCTTCAATTTGATTATTTCTTGCCATCTCCTCCTCCTAGGAAAGTTTGCTTCTTTTTGTTCTAGAGCTTTCAGGTGTGCTGTTAAGTTGCTAGTGTAAGATTTTCCCTTGTTCTTTATGTAGGCATTTAGTGCTATGAACTTTCCTCTTAGTACTGCTTTCATAATGTCCCAGAAGTTTGACTATGTTTTTTCATTTTCTTTGAATTGTAGGAAGTCTTTAATTTCTTTATTTCTTCCTTGACCCAGTGCTGATTCAGTTGAGCATTGTTCAAATTCCATGAGTTTGTAGGCTTTCTGCAATTAGTGGTGTTGTTGAATTATAACTTTAAATCATGATGATCTGATAAGATACAGGGAGTTATTTCACCTTTTTTTTTATATGTTGAGACTTGCTTTGTTACCGAGTGTGTGGTTGATTTTAGAGAAGGTTTCATGGGGTGAGGAGAAGGAGGTATATTCTTTTGCCTTTGGATGGAATGTTCTATAGATGTTTGTTAAGTCATTTGAGCCATGACATCTGTTAGTTCTTTTATTTCTGTTAAGCTTCTGTCTTGGAGACCTGTCCAGTGGTGAGAGTGGGGTGTTGAAGTCTCCCACCATTAGTGTGTGGGGTTTGATGTATGGTTTAAGCTTTAGTAAAGATTCTTTTACAACTGTGGGTACCCTTGTATTTGTGGTGTTGATGTGTAGAATTGCGACTTCATCTTGATAGACTTTTCCCTGTGATGTTCTCTGTCACTTTTGATTAATTTTATTTTGAAGTCTATTTTGTTAGATTTTTTTTTTTTTGGTTTTTACGAGACAGGGTTTCTCTGTATTGTTTTGGAGGCTACCGGTCCAGCCCGGTCTCGAACTCACAGAGATCCGCCTGCCTCTGCCTCCCGAGTGCTGGGATTAAAGGTGTGTGCCACCACCGCCCAGCTTATTTTGTTAGATATTAAGATAGCTACATCAGCTTGTTTCTTAGTTCCATTTGATTAGAAAATATTTCCCAATCCTAGGTAGTGTCTGTCTTTGAGATTGGGGTATGTTTCTTGTATGCAGCAGAAGGATGGATCCTGTTTTCCTATCCATTCTGTTAGCCTGTGTCTTTTTATAGGTGAATTGAGACCCTTGATATTAAGAAATATTATGGTCATTGGTTTTTAATTCCTGTTATATTTGCTCTTAGTGGTGGTATCTTTCTTTTCCTTGGGGATTGCTGGTGTGAGGTTCTGTTTCCTCTGTTTTCATGGGTGCCGCTAACTTCCTTGGGTTGGAGTTGTCCTTTAGTATTTCTGTAGGGCTCGATTTGTGGCTAGATATTGTCTGGTTTTGTAATGGAATATCTTGTTTTCTCTGTTCATGGTGATTGAAATTTTTGCTGGGTGTAGTAATCTGAGCTGGCATCCATGGTCTCTGAGTGTCTGTAGAATGTCTGTTCAGGACCTTTTGGCTTTCATTGTTTCCATTGAGAAGTCAGATTTAATTCTAGGACACCATGCAAAGATGGAGCTTAAGAATACATTGGATGGGAGAAGGAGAAGAAGTCCAATTCAAAGGCACAGAAAATATATTCAACAACATCAAAGAAGAAAACTCTCCCACATTTGGGTCCTCAAACTTATTCAACAAGTGCTTTAACTGCTGAGCCTCTGTCTGCCAAGCCCAACCACAGCTCTTCTTATTCATTTTTTAAAATTTTATATAATATAGTTTTCATTTAAATATTCTAATACATTACTGAATTATTACTGTCATTTAAAATTTAACAAATATAACATTTTTAAATTTCTGTATTTAAATATGTCTATATAAGCCACATAAACAAAAGTTTATTGGGGTTCTCAAGAGTGTAAGAGTCCTGACAATCTATGGGGCCTCTGGTAGTAGATCAGTATTTATTCCTGGCATACGAATGGGCTTTGGGAACTCATTACATGTAGAGGGATGCTCTCTCAGCCTGAACACATGGGGGAGGGCCTAGGCCCTGCCCCGGATGATATGACAGATTTTGTGGATCCCCCCATGGAGGGCCTCACCCTCCCTGGGGAGCAGAAAGGGGATGGGATGGGGGGCTGGTGGGGGGCAGTAGAGGAAGGGAGGGAGAGGGATCTGTGATTGACATGTGAAACAGCCTTTTTCTAATTTAAATAAAAATAAATTAAAAATAAGAGTGTAAGAGTCCAAATATCCAAAATTTTAAGAAATATTATTGTAAAATCCCATTTTACCCAAATAGTAATGTAATTTCATTTATAGAAATGAAAAAGAAAAGGCTAAGGAAGACTATACCATATAATGCAATGCTTAGAGAACCACTGTTAATATTTTGGAACATCTTATTTTATGTTGTATGTATATATATTATATATGTATGTGTTTATGTACATATATGTTCATATGTTTTTGTTAAATTTTCCATGGAGATGGGATCATTTTATGGGTGTGTTTGTAAATTTTCAGAAAACAATTTATCATAGTTCTCATATCATTGATTTTTAAGCATAATTTTTTAAAATTTCACCGATAAAATAGTGTCTCTTTGCTTTTCTTTTTTTAAAAAAGGTACATAAAATTATTTGCCATCCCTGGGCAGTGGTGGTGCATGCCTTTAATCCCAGCACTTGAGAGGTAGAGGCAGGCTCAACTCTGTGAGTTCAAGGCCAGCCTGGTCTATAGAGTGGGTTTCAGGAGAGGATCCACAGCTACACAGAAAAACCCTGTCTCAAAAAAACAAACAAACAAAAAAACCTTATTTGCCCTCTCAATACAGTTAAAGTGCTTTTAATTATGTATAATTCTATTGTATAGCTATTATGGTTTCTTGAATCATGTATTAGATTGGACATTTGTAGTCTTACTTAACAAACTAGTTTTAATATTTAGGAGAGGCTTTTATGTATTCAAACTGTGTCTTAAAATTCTTAATACAATTCTCATAATTAAAGAAGGAAGTTCTTTTGATTCAAACCATGGTTTTATTTTGTTTTCAGTTAACTTATTCTTCTCAAATTGGACCTTCTTTCCTGTTGGCCTCACAGAAGATATCATTTTGTTTGAAGCACTTAATTAACATTTTCAACATAATTTCTACTGACCACTTTTGGTTTGAACAGGAAAAAATGCTGTATTTGTTATTTTTGCTCAGGATTTAAATAGCTATGCCAAATACATTAAAAACTGTTATTAAAACACCTGAAATAGCTAGTCCTGCACCCACTCAGGGGAGAGCTGAATTTGGGCCCCTGTCTCAGACCTGACTTTCCCTTGCCCTCTTTGGGATCTCCTGGCCTGGGGACTAAAGGCAGGTCGACTTAGCCCAGGTGCACCAAGCAACCAAGAGTCTGCTGACATCACTGTGCTAGTCCTAACCCCAACCACCGTGAGACCCATCACGGTATTGGACCTGCTTGCACCCACCAGAAAAGAACCGTGGTCCTGTACCCACCAGGAGAGGAAGAGACCACAGCTGTACCCACTGGAAGAAAGGATGGCAAGACGACAATATAGGAACACATTCAACAACAGAAAAACCAATATGATGCCAATAGATGTCTAGGGACTCTACACCAGCAAGACCTGAAATCCCAACACAGATGAAGCAGAAGAAAATGACCTTAAAAACAACTTCATGAAGATGATAGAGACCCTAAAAGAGGAAATGGGAAAATCCTTTAAAGAAATGGGAAAAAATTCAAGAAATGGAGGAAAAGACAAACCAAAAATTGCAAAAAAAAAAAAAACAATTCAAACAGTGCAAGGGTTGAATGCTGAAATAGAGACAATGAAAAAACACTTTGAGGGAATGCTGGAATTAGAAAAGATGGGTAAATGATCAGGAACTACAGATGCAAACATAACCAACAAAATACAAGAGATGGAAGAGAGAATCTCAGACGTTAAAGATACACTAGGAGAAATGGATTCATCCACCAAAGAAAATCTTAAGTTCAACAAAACCCTAATTCAAAATATCCAGGAAATATGAGACACCATGAAAAGACCAAACCTAAGAATAATACGTATAGAAGAAAGTGAAGAAACCCTCCTCAAAGGTGCAGAACACATATTCAACAAAATCATAGAAGAAAACATTCCCAACCTAGAAAAGACATGCCAATGAAAATACAAGAAGCTTACAAAACACCAAACTGAGTGAACCACAAAAAGTTCCCTGCCATATAATAATCAAAACTCCAACATACAGAACAAAGAAACTATTAAAAGCAGCAAAGGAAAAAGGCCAACCAACATATAAAGGCAAACCTACCAGAATTATACCTGACTTCTCCATAGAAACTCTGAAAGCCAAAATGTTCTGGATAGATGTTCTAGAAACACTAAGAGATCGAGGATGCCAGCCCAGACTACTATATCCAGCAAAGCTTTCAATCACTAGAGATGAAGAAAAGATACTCCATGACTAAACCAGATTTACACAATACAAACCACTAATACAGAAAGTTCTAGAAGGAAAACTCTAACCTAAGGCAGTTAACTACAGTCGCAAAAACATAGGCAATAGATAATCCCACTTTACCAAAAGCCAAAAGAAAAAGCAGGATAAATCCACACACCATACCACCACCACCAACAAATCCAAAACAAACAAGAATTAACACTCAGTGATCCTTAATTTCCCTCAATATTAATGGCTAACAGAATAGATATTAAGGCAATATCCACCCTTCTGCATACAAGAAACACACTTCAACTTCAAAGACAGACTTGACCTCATAGTAAAGGATTGGGATAAGATTTTCCAATCAGATGGAGTCAAGAAACAAATTGGTGTAGGTATCCTAATATCTAACAAATTAGACTTCAAACTATAATCAATCAAAAGAGATGAAAAAGGTCATTTCATATTCATCACAGGAAAAACCCGTCAGGAAGAAGTCTCAACTCTGAACTCTATGTCCCGAATACAAAGGCACCCATGTTCGTAAAAGAAACATTACTAAAACTCAAATCACACATGAGACCTCACACGGTTATAGTGGGAGACTTCAACAACCAACTCTCACCACTAGACAGGATCACCAGACAGAAACTTAACAAAAAAACAAAGGAGCTAAGAGAAGTTATGACCATATTGGGCTTAACAGACATCTATAGAACATTCCATCCAAACACAAAAGAATATACCTTCTTTTCAGCTCCACATGGAACCTTCTCTAAAATCGACCACATACTCAGCAACATAGCAAACTTCAACAGGTACAAAAAAAATTGGAATAACCCCTGTATCTGTTCAGACCACCATGCTATAAAGTTAGAATTCAACAACAACATAAATTGCAGAAAACCTACAAAATCATGGAAATTGAAAAGTGCTCAATTGCACCATTCCTGGGTCAAAGAAGAAATAAGAAAGACATTGAAGACTTACCAGAATTCAATGAAAAAGAAGACACAACATACCCAAACTTACGGGACACTTTGAAAGCAGTACTAAGGGGAAAGTTCAGAACACTGAGTGCTCATATGAAGAAACTGGAGAATAGTCCACACTAGAGAATTAACTTTGGAAACATTTTCTCCACAAAATTCTAAATTTTTAAATTTAAAGGAAATGGAAAATATTCTGGATAGATATCACTTACCAAAATTAAATAAAAAAGAGATACGCAATTTAAGCAGATCTATAACTCCTAATGAAATGGAAGCAGTCATCATCAAAATTTTCCCAAACAACAACAACAAAAAAGCCAAAAGCCAGATGGCTTCCATGCAGAATGCTACCAGAAATTCAAAGAAGAGCTAATACCAATACTACTCAAAGTGTTCCACACAATAGAAGCAGAAGGTTCATTGCCAAACTCTTTTTATAAGGTTACAATTACTTTGGTACTGAAGCCACACAAAGACACAACTAAGGGGAAAAAAAAAACTACAGAACAGTATCGCTCCTGAACATTCATGCAAAAATACTCAATGAAATACTGGCATATGAAAACCAAGAATACATCAGAGAAATCATCCACTGGGATCAAGCAGGCTTCATCCCAAGGATGCAGGGATAGTTCAATATATGAAAAGCCAGCAATGTAATCTACCATATAAGCAAACTGAAAAAGAAAAATCACATGATAATCTCACTAGATGCTGAAAAAGCCTTTTACAAAATCCAACACCCCTTCATGATAAAGGTCCTGGAAAGATCAGGGATAACAGGAACATATCTAAACATAATAAAAGCAACATACAGTAAACCAATAGCCAACATCAAACTAAATGGAGAGAAACTCAACTTCAATTCTCTAAAATCAGAACAAGACAAGGCTGTTCACTCTCTCCGTATCTCTTCAGTATTGTGCTTGAAGTTCTAGCTAGACCAATAAAACAACAAAAGGAGAGCAAGATACACATTGGAAAGGAAGAAGTCAAACTTTGACTATTTTCAGATTATATGATAGTTTACGTAAGTGACCCCAAAAACTCTACCAGGGAACTCCTACAGCTGATAAACACCTTCAGCAAAGTGGCAGGATACAAGATTAACTCAAAAAAATAAGTAGGCCTAATATATACAGATGATAAAAGGGCTGAGAAAGATATCAGAGAAACATCACCCTTTACAATTGCCACAAACAACATAAATATCTTGGGGGTAAGGTTAACCAAATAAGTGAAATACCTATATAGCAAGAACTTTGTCTTTAAAGAAAGTAATTAAATAAGATAACAGAAAATGGAAACATCTCCCATGGTCTTGGATAGGTAGGATCAACATAGTAAAAATGCCAGTCTTGCCAAAAGCAATCTACAGATTCAATGCAGTTCCACTCAAAATACCAGCACAATTCTTCACAGACCTTGAAAGAATAAATCAATATCATATGGAAAAACAAAAGACCCAGGATAGCCAAAACAACCCTGTACAATAAAGGAACTTCCGGAGCCATCACCATCCCTGACTTCAAGCTCTATTTATTATAGCGCTATAGTCCTGAAAACGGCTTGGTATTGGCACAAAAATAGACACATTGACCAATGGAATTAAACTGAAAATACCTGATTTTTGAAGAAAAAACCTAAAATTATACAATGGAAAAAAGAAAGCATTTTCAACAAATGGTGCTGGGATAACTGGATATTGTTATGTAGAAGACTGCAGATAGATCCATGTCTATCACCATGCACAAAACTTATGTCCAAATGGATCAAAGACCTCAATATAAATTCAACCCCCCTGAACCTCTTAGAAGAGAAAGTTGGAGGTACCCTTGAATGAATTGGTACAGGAGACCACATTCTGAACATAACATCAGTAGTACAGACACTGATATCAACACTTAATAAATGGGACCTCCTGAAACTGAGAAGCTTCTGTAAGGCAAAGGACACAGTCAACAAGACAAAACAGCAGCCCACAGAATGGGAAGAGATGTTTACCAACCCCACGTCTGATAGAGGGCTGATCTTCAAAATTTGGAATAACTTAAGAAGCTAGTCACCAAAACACCAAATAATCCAGTTAAAAAGTGGGGTATTGAACTAAATAGAGAGTTCTCAATAGAGGAGTCTAAAATGGCTGATAGATACTTAAGAAAGTGCTCAATGTCCTTAGCCATCAGGGAAATGCAAATCAAAACAACTCTGAGATACCATCTTGCTCCTGTCACATGGCTAAAATCAAAAACTCCAATGACAGTTTATGCTGGAGAGAATGTGGAGAAAGGGGAACACTCCTCCACCGTTGGTGGGAGTGCCAACTCATACATCCATTTTGGAAATCTGTATGGAGATTCTTCAGGAAAATGGGAATCAGTCTACCACAAGATCCAGCAATACCACTCTTAGACATATACCCAAAAGATGCTCATTCATACAACAAGGACATCTGTTCTACTATGTACATAGCTGGATTATTTGTAATAGCCAGAACCTGGAAGTATCCAAGATGCGCCTCAACTGAAGGGTGGATAGAGAAAATGTGGTACACAATGGAGTACTATTCAGCTGAAAAAAATGGAATTTTGAAATTTGCAGGCAAATGGATGGCACTAAAAGAAACTATCCTGAGTGAGGTAACCCAGTCATAAAAAGACAAACATGGTATGTACTCACTCATATATGGATTTTCGACAAAGAGCAAAGGATTACCAGCGTACAATCCACACTGCCAGAGAAGCTAGTAAACAAGGAGGACCCTGAGAGAGACATAAATGGACCCCGGAGAAGGCAAAAGGGACAAGATCTCCTGAGCTAATTGGAAGAATGGGGGAATGGGAGAGGGAGGTAGGAGAAAGAGAAGGGGAGAAAAGGAGGGGAGAGGAGGACATGAGGGAGTAGAAAGATTGAGTCAGGGGAAGAATAGAGGAGAGCAAGAAAAGAGATACCATTATAGGTTTAAAGAGAAATCTGGCATTAGGAAAATGTCTAGAGTTCTACAAGGATGACTAACAATCTAAGCAGTAGTGAAGAGGCTGCCTTAAATTTGCTTCCCTGATAATAAGATTGATGACTACCTTATATTCCATCCTAGAGCCCTCATCTAGTAGCTGATGGAAACTAAACCCATCAGCTAAACACTGAACTGAACTCCTGGAATCCAGTTGCAGAGAGGGAGGAGTGATGAGGAAAGGGGTCAAGACCAGGCTGGTGAAACCCATAGAAACAGCTGACCTAAACAAAGGGGAGCTCATGGACCCTAGACTGATAGGTGGGAAACCAGCATAGGCCTGACCTAGACCTCCTGAATGTGGGTATCAGTGAGGATGCCTGGGCAATCTATGGGTTCCCTGGCAGTGGATCAGTATTCATCCGTACTATACAAATGGACTTTGGGAGCCCACTCCACATAGAGGGATATTCTCTCAGCCTAGACACACAGGGGAGGGCCTAGGCCCTGCTCCAAATGATATGACAGACTTTTGATGATCCCCTATGGAAGTCCTCACCCTCTCTGGGGAGTAGAAAGGGGATGGAATAGGGGATTGGTTGGGGACAGGGGAGGAGGGGAGTGAGAGGGAACTGGGATTGACTTGTAAAACAAACTTGTTTCTAATTTAAATTTAAAAAATCTGAAAAAAAACACCTGAAGTATGAGGACTTTTTTTTTTCATTTTAAATAGGAAAATGCCTTTATTCATGCCGTAAATTACTCTGAAGAAATAAAATAGCTGGCTGATTGCTTTTTTCAGTGAGCTTTTAATACCCAAAAGTAGAGGACCAAAATTGCAGATTTGACAGGACCTTTATTTTGTTTTAATCCTTTGTTTCAATAATTTCTACTCCCTGTCTTTAAATTTGCTGTGAAATATAAAAAGCATAGAGTCTGAGAAATTTCTCACATGACTCATACTTATATCTAAAGTGTATTTATTGCCAAGCAGTATATTTGAAGGTGTCCAAGTCATTTTCTTTGACCTTGCCACCCTTATTTGGTAGACAGTCATCTCTTAGGTCACTTTCAAACCCAAATCCAGTTAAGTTTTTATACCTCTGAATTTATCCATTAGCCTTTTTAACACTCTAATTTTGGACTCACTTTAACAAATTGATAGTAAATTGCAAAAATAATAGAATGGTGTAACCAAGTAATCTTTCCATTTGAAAGTCTGATTGTATTAATTAGTTCATTTACTTTTTAGAACTAGAAAAGAATCCCCAGCATTCTCTGTGTTGTTTCCTCACCCTGAAGTTTCATGGAGCCACAGAAAGACTGGAGGTATGCTTCGTGAGCATCAGTGCACAAGATAGTCTTTAAGAGTAGAAGGCCTCATTTGATACGGATTTGTTTACAATGAGGCTAGTGTATCATGCATTTTAAGTATGGAATTAAGTTGTTGCTGACATTTAATTATGATTAGACTGCCCCTTGGAGAAATAGGGCAGTTGCAGCCAGTATCTATTGTTATAAATATCTAGTTTTCAGTTCTGATTTTGAGGGTTTATATTTGAGAACAATAATTACTTTGTCTCTTCATGATCTTAGTAAAATGTATATATGTCTCACATAGACCCGTTTCATTATTTTTTCCCATTCAATGTTCACGTATCTTACCTAGTGACTTCTCAGAGTAGATAGTTTGCCTACTGCTTCACAGTGGAATAAATATACATAGTGATCAGTGACACCTTGTATTATAAGAAATGGGCACAAAGACACGATAAAAAGTTTATAAATGTATATTTTATATTACTTTTTCTGCTATTACCTACCCATACATGTACTTCTAGTACCTGTTTTTTGTTTGTTTTGTTTCGTTTTTCGAGACAGGGTGTCTCTGGATTGTTTTGGAGCCTGTCCTGGAACTCGCTCTGTAGACCAGGCTGACCTCGAACTCACAGAGATCCACCTGCCTCTGCCTCCCGAGTGCTGGGATTAAGGCGTGCACCACCAATGCCCGGCTAGTGCCTGGTTTTTAATCCATGTTATTTTTCATTTTTTTCTAATAAACATTTATTGAATGATATATGAATGCTATGGATTCATGAATTCTAAATACAGGATTACTGGTCTGTCTTGAAGCATGAAGATAGCAAAAGATATCTAAACATGGCATTGATGAAGAGCAAGGACCTTTTCAAAATGTCTGTGGACAGTGTTGAAGGAACTAAAACTTAATTTGTTCTTGCTTCTAATAGCCAAACTGTGACAATTTAAATACAGGGGGGAAACCCAATGATTTTTAGTGCATGGAAGTATATTTTCTAAAAAGTACATAAAAAATTTTAAATGTACAGATGTTTGTCTCAAGACAAAAGTGAGTATAATAAGACCCTTTAATGTTTCTGTGACTTGAAAGTAAGGACTTGTTAATACATGTGTAGTCTTTCTTTTTAATGTTTTACTGCTTTGGGATTGAATCCAAAGCCTTACACATACTAACCAGACATTGAACTACACTCCAACCCCTTTTATTTCTTTATTAAATATGTATCTGCTTATAAAGTATGATTTATTTTTCTTTGTCACTATAAGTAGAAAAAGAAGATGCCTGAGTAAGTCAGATAGTATTGAAGAAAATACAAATTATACCAAGAAAGGGAATGAACCTTACATAGCACCAGTGGTAACACATAAAATTAATATAAGAAATGAAACCCAACCATGTCCCGAGGTAACAGACAACCAAAAGCCAATTAAGGAGACTTTGCCACAGTCTAGATTGCTCTACTATAGGAATTAAAAACTTTAAATGAGTATGCTTTGTCATTATCAGATGCTAAAAGAATGTTTAAGTTTACACTAATATTAACTGGTTAGTACATAACCAGTTAATTTATTTATTTTAATTTTTTATTTAAATTAGAAACAAGCTTGTTTCACATGTCAAACCTAGCTCCCTCTGGCTCCCCTCCATTCCTGCCCCCAGCCTCCCCAAACCCCCCACCCAATCCCCATTCTGCTCCCCAGGCCCTCCATGAGGGATCTCCAGAGTCTGTCATATCATCCAGGGCAGGGTCTAGGCCCTCCCCCATGTGTCCAGGCTGAGAAAGCATCCCTCCATGTAGAATGGGCCGCCAAAGTCCGTTCGTATGCCAGGGGTAAATACTGATCTGCTACCTGAGGCCCCATAGATTGCAGAGGCCTCCTCACTGACACCCAAATTTAGGGGGTCTGGATCAGTCTCATGCTGGCCTCTCAGCTATCAGTCTAGGGTTCACAAGGTCCCCCTTGTTCAGGTCAGCTGTTTTTGTGGGTCTCACCAGCCCTTTGCTCATCACTCCTCACTTAGGAGGTCCCATTTATTAATTGTTGATCTAAGTGTCTATGCTACTGGTGTTTGTTCAGGAAGTAGTCTACTGTACCAATTTGTTCAAAGGTACCTCCCAATTTGTTCAAAGGTACCTCCCACTTTCTCTTCTAAGAGGGTCAGTGTGGCTAGATTTATGTTGAGGTCTTTGATCCATTTGGACTTAAGTTTTGTGCATGGTGATAGACATGGGTCTATCTGCAGTCTTCTGCATGCCAGCATCCAGTTATGCCAGCACCATTTGTTGAAGATGCTTTCTTTTTTTCCATTGTTTAATTTTAGTTTCTTTGTCAAAACTCAAGTGCTCAAGTGTGTGGGTTGGTATCAGGGTTTTCAATTCGATTCTATTGGTCTATCTGTTTATGTTTGTGCCAATACCAAGCTGTTTTCAGGACTATAGCTCTATAATAGAGCTTGAAGTCAGGGATGATGATGCCTCCAGAAGTTCCTTTATTGTACAGAGTTGTTTTGGCTATCCTGGGTCTTTTTTTTTTCATATAAGGTTGAGTATTGTTCTTTCAAGGTCTGTGAAAAATTGTGCCCAAGTTTTGATACGGATTGCATTGAATCTGTAGATATTTGGCAAGTTTGCCATTTTTACTATGTTGGTCCTACCTATCCAAGAGCATGGGAGATCTTTCCATTTTCTGTTATCTTCTTTAATTTTCTTCCCTTAAAGACTCAAAGTTCTTGCTATACAGGTCTTTCACTTGTTTGGTTAGCGTTACCCCAAGATATTTTATGTTGTTTGTGGCAATTGTAAAGGATGATGTTTCTCTGATTTCTTTCTCAGCCCTTTTATCGTCTTTACATCATAGGTCTACTGACTTTTTTTGAGTTAATCTTGTATCCTGCCACCTTGATGAAGGTGTTTATCAGCTGTAGACGTTCCCATGTAGAGGGAAATAGTGAAAGTTTGACTCCTTCCTTTCCACTTTGTATCGCCTTGATCTCCTTTTGTTGTCTTATTGCTCTAGCTAGACCTTCAAGCACAATACTGAAGATATATGGAGAGAGTGGACAGCCTTGTTTTGTTCCTGATTTTAGAGGAATTGCCTTGAGTTTCTCTCCATTTAGTTTGTCTGTTGATTTACTGTATATTGCTTTTTATTATGTTTAGGCATGTTCCTGTTATCCCTGAAATCTCCAGGACCTTTACCATGAAAGGGTGTTGGATTTTATCAAAGGCTTTTTCAGTACCTAGTGAGGTGATCATGTGATTTTTTTTTTCAGTTTCTTTAGATGGTGGATTACATTGCTGGATTTTCGTATGTTGAACTATCCCTGCATTCCTGGGATGAAGCCTACTTAATCATGGTGAATGATTTTTCTGATGTGTTCTTGGATTTGATTTGCTATTTTTGCATCGATGTTCATGAGGGAAATTGGTCTCTAGTTCTCTTTCTTAGTTGTGTCTTTGTGTAGCTTGGGTATCAAGGTAATTGAAGCCTCATAAAAAGAGTTGGCAATGAACCTTCTGATTCTTTTGTGTGAAACACTATGAGGAGAATTGGTGTTAGCTCTTCTTTGAATTTCTGGTAGAATTATGCACTGAAGCCTTCTGGGCCTGGGTTTTTGTTGGGAGACTTTTGATGACTGCTTCTATTTAATTAGGGATTATAGGTCTGTTTAAATTGCTTATCTGTTCTTGATTTAATTTTGGCAAGTGATATCTATCCAGAAAATTGGCCTTTTCCTTTAAATTTTCGAATTTTGTGGAGTACAGGTTTTCAAAGTATGACCTAAAATTCTCTGGATTTCCTTCGTGTCAATTGTTATGTCCCCCTTTTCATTCCTGGTTTTGTTAATTTGCATGTTCCCTCTTTCCTTTTGGCTAGTTTGGATTAAGGTTAGTCTATCGTGTTGATTTTCTCGAAGAACCAACTCTTTGTTACATTGATTCTTTGTGTTGTTGTTTTTGTTTGGACTTTATTGATTTCATTCCTCAGTTTAATTATTTCCTGGAGTCTACTCCTCCATGGTGATTTTTCTTCTTCTTTTTGTTCTAGAGCTTTTAGTTGTGCTGTTAATACTTTAGTGTGACTATTCTCCAGTTTCTTCGTGTGAGCACTTAGTACTATGAACTTTCTTCTTAGTACTGCTTTCAAAGTGTTCCATAAATTTGGGTATGTAGTGTCTTCTTTCTTGTTGAATTCTAGGAAGTCTTTAATTTCTTTTTTTATTTGTTCCTTCACCCAAGAATGGTGCAATTGAGCACTGTTCAATTTCCCTGATTTTGTAGGTTTTCTGCAATTTGTGTTGTGTTTAAAGTCTAACTTTAAAGCATGGTGGTCTGAACAGATACAGGGGTTATTCCAATTTTTTGTACCTGTTGAGTTTTGCTATGTTGCCGAGTATGTGGTCGATTTTAGAGACGGTTCCATGTGGAGTTGAAAAGAAATTATATTCTTTTGTGTTTGGATGGAATGTTCTATAGATGCTTGTTAAACCCAATTGGGTCATAATTTCTGTTAGCTCCTCTGTTTCTTTGTTAAGTTTCTGTCTGGTTGTCCTGTCTAGTGGTGAGAGTTGGTTGTTGAAGTCTCCCACTATAACTGTGTGAGGTCACATGTGTGATTTGAGTTTTAGTGATGTTCCTTTTACAAACATTTTTTTCAGGCATACATTGTCAGAATTGAGACTTCTTCCTGGTGGATTTTTCCTGTGATGACTATAAAATGACTGTGTTCATCTCTTTTGATTGATTTTAGTTTGAAGTCTAATTTGTTAGATACTAGAATAGCTACACCAGCTTGTTTCTTGGGTCCATGTGATTGGAAAATCTTATCCCAACCCTTTATTCTGAGGTAACGTCTGTCTTTGAAGTTGAGGTGTGTGTCTTGTATGCAGAAGGATGGATTCTGTCTTTGTATCCATTCTGTAAGCCTATGTCTTTTTATAGGCAAATTAAGACCATTAATATTGAGGGAAATTAAGGACCATTGACTGTTAATTCTTGTTTGTTTTGGATTTGTTGTTAGTGTTATTGTTTGTGGATTTACCCTGCTTTTTCTTTTTGGTTTTGGTAATGTGGGATTATCTATTGCCTATGTTTTTGTGACTGTAGTTAACTTCCTTATGTTGGAGTTTTCCTTCCAGGACTTTCTGTAGTGCTGGATTAGTGGATAAGTATTGTGTAAATCTGATTTTGTCTTGGAATATATTGTTTTCTCCATCTATAATGATTGAAATCTTTGTTGGGTATAGTAGTCTGGGCTCGCATTCATGGTCTCTTAGTGTTTGTAGAATATGTATCCAGGACCTTCTGGCTTTCAGAGTTTCCATGAAGAAGTAAGGTGTGATTCTGATAGGTTTGCCTTTATATGTTACTTGGCCTTTTTTCCTTTGCTGCTCTTAACATTTTTTCTTTATTCTGTATGTTGGTGTTTTAATTATTATGTTCCAAGGTGACTTTTTTTGGTCCACTTTATTTAGTGTTCTATAGGCTTCTTTTACTTTCATTGCCATGTTTTCTTTAGGTTGGGAATGTTTTCTTCTATGATTTTGTTGAATATGTGTTCTGTACCTTTAAGGTGGGTTTATTTACCTACTTCTATACCTATTATTCTTAGGTTGGTCTTTTCATGGTGTCCCATATATCCTGGATATTTTGTGTTAGGGATTTGTTGGACTTAAGATTTTCCTTGGTCTATGAATATACTTTTCCAGCGTATCTTCAATACTTGAGATTCTCTCCTCCAACTCTTGTATTCTGTTGGTTATGGTTGCATCTGTAGTTCCTGGTCATTTAGCCACCTTTCTAATTACAGCATTCCTTCCGACTGTGCTCTTCTATTGTTTCTATTTCATCTTTCAAACTTTGCACTGTTTGAATTATTTTTTGCAATTTTTGGTTTGTCTTTTCTTCCATTTCTTTAAAGGATTTTCTCACTTCTTCTTTTAGTGTCTCTATCATCTTCATGAAGTTGTTTTTAATGTCATTCTCTTCTCCTTCATCTGTGTTTGGATGTTCAGGTCTTGCTAGACTCTGTGGTATCATTTTTCTGTTGTTGAATGTGTTTTTATATTTTCGTCTTCCCATCCCTTCTTCCAGTGGATACAGGTGGGGTCTCTTTCTCTCCCAGTGGATACAGGTGGGGTCTCTTTCTCTCCCAGTGGATACAGGTGGGGTCTCTTTCTCTCCCAGTGGGTACAGGTGGGGTCTCTTTCTCTCCCAGTGGATACAGGTGGGGTCTCTTTCTCTCCCAGTGGGTACAGGTGGGGTCTCTTTCTCTCCCAGTGGGTACAGGTGGGGTCTCTTTCTCTCCCAGTGGGTACAGGTGGGGTCTCTTTCTCTCCCAGTGGGTACAGGTGGGGTCTCTTTCTCTCCCAGTGGGTACAGGTGGGGTCTCTTTCTCTCCCAGTGGGTACAGGTGGGGTCTCTTTCTCTCCCAGTGGGTACAGGTCCAAGGTTCTTTTGTGGTGGGTGCTAGCTGATCTAGTATTCTGATGGGCCTCATGGTGGGTGCAGGCAGGTCTGAGATTCTCCCTCTCCTGGTGGGTGGGAGCTGGATTAGCACAGTGCCATCAGCAGACTCTTGGTTGCTTGGTGAATAGAAGGGAGTTGACCTGCCCGCACTCCCCAAGCCAAGAGATCCCAGAGTTGGCAAGTGGTATGAGAGAGGCTTTTCTAACAGTGATCAAATAAAACTTAAAGATTTTGAGACAAAATGTTAAGTTACAAAAAAAGAAATCTTTTTGAAGTTCTGTTGTGCCTAAATTCTGAACCCCAAAATCATCAAGAGTCCCATTTTGATGCAAAAGCAGAGAGTCTTTTATTGTAGTTGTTTAATGAGCTATCCCCATTGTCTCAGGCCTTTCATCCATTCACCTCAGCAGATGGCTGGAGAAAGACCTCGAGAAACCATGAGGCAAGGATTTTATAGGGCATCTTAAGGCATGTGTCTAGGGGTATGCATCAGTCTCAGGACTGGCGCGCTTCCAGGTTTGGCCGACCTGCCCTGTGTTGATTGGTCAACTGGTTGTTATGGCCCATAGGCCCTCCCAGGGCAGTTGCTATGCTCTGCATTTCACTGCACTTGTCCATAAAGCACATCCAGAGCCGTAAAGCACAGCTCCACCAGCTAACTTCTGATTGGTTCCTTGCCACACGGAGGGCATCTGACCTCCTAGTGACCAGGACAGGAATAGTAATGTCATGCAAGCACATGTTAGCCTGTAATGGCTGCTAAAATGGGGGATGGGGGCAAGGGGCTGGTCACTTCATTTCAAACTGTTATAAGTCAAACTAGAAAATGGGCTATTTACCTGGCCAGTGGTGGAACACACCTTTTTTTGTTTGTTTTGTTTTTTGTTTGTGTTTTTGTTTTTTATTATTTTAATTGTAAATAGCTTGTTTTACATATCAATCCCAGTTCCCTCTCCCTCCCCTCCTCCCGCATCCCCCCACCATTCCTCCAGCCTCCCACCCTATTGCCATTTCCTTCCACATAGGGGATATCTAGAGTCTGTCATTTCACTCAGGGTAGGGTCCAGGCACTCCCCTAAGAGTCCAGGCTGAGAGAGCATCCCTCTTTGTGTTATGGACACACAATGTCTGTTTGTATTCCAGGGATAAACACTGATCCACTGCTCAGGGCCCCATAGGTTGCCCAGGCCTCCTCACTGACATTGGGGGAGCATGCCTTTAAAATGCCTTTAATCTCAGCACTTGGGAGGCAGAGATAGGTGGATCTCTGAGTTCTTCCAGCCTGGTCTATAAAACTACACAGATAAATCATGTCTCGAAAGAAAACACAATGGGTTATTCAGGTTTGAATCCTCCTCAAGAGTTCCCATGCCTCAGTAAGAGTTAGATAGTCAGGAACCCATATTCTGTGGGATAGTTGGTCAAAGACATTTTTTGATGCAATTTCTATAAGCCTGAGAGTATCAGAGTAAGTATTTAGAATTTATGATGAGAAAGCATAGTATTAGCTAGCTAGTCTCAATGTAGGTGAGCCTAACTTTTTGGCAGTGTTCAAAGCATCATGGTCCAGGGCTAGTGAAAACATAATTCTGTTCCTTGTATCAAACCTGCCCAGAGTATTGGCTTTGGCCTCATCAGTGTTGTAGAAGAGTGCTTCTCAACTCAGGGATCGAATGACTCTTTCACAGGAGTCACACATCAGATGTTGCATTCATATATTTACATTACAATTAGTAACATTAACAGTTTACAGTAATGGAGCAGCAATAAAATAACTTCATGGTTGGTGGTCACCACAACATGAACTGTATTAAAAGGGTTGCAGCATTATGAAGGCTGAGAACTACTGTTGCACAGCTTCATGGACTATTTGATCATCCACAGTGAACACCAATTGCGGTATTTCTGTCTGCATGGCAGAATTAGTGACCAAGAAAAACTTGATATCTTAATAATCAAGCTTATTTTCTCTAGGAGTGCTGTTCTGGGGAAGTTCAGGTTTCCATTCTGAAAGCCCTTTGAGGTACTAATGGTTAGACCCCACCCTCAGACTACTCTAAGGGCTACAAAGGCATTTCTAGCATCTTGAGATGTAGGTGGCCAACCTCCCCCCTACAGGGGAAAAAAAGTCCATGGTCAGGCCACAAAATCTCACCAACCCCTGAGCTTGTTCCAAGATCAGGCCACAGAATCCCATCAACCCCAGACCCCCATAGAAATCCTATACAAAGGCTTCTGCCTACTCTGCCCCCAAGAAATCCTATGCAAAGCCTGCCTCCTACTCAGTTCTTTGCTGTTTCTCTCTGAGCATAAGCATTCACCCTCTTTAATCTTTCCCAATAAATCTCTTGTGTGAGGTTTGTTGTGTGGTGTGATTTTTGTGCTACTCCTTGGATCCTGACTTCCAGGAGACCAAGGTAACACTTACACTCTTTAGCCACAGTGTCTTGTGCCACTAGAAGGTGGATTTTTTTGGAGGGGGGTTGGCTGTGGGTGCCTTTCAGTGCTACCTTCTTGACCTTCAAAGTCTTGGCTATGGTACTGGGAGAGACAGGACTTCCTTTATTTTTTTCATGCCCTCATGGTATAACAGGTTCAAAGTAAATATTACTTTAATATTAATAAGTTTCAGCAACATAAATAGAAATAAACAAGAGTGAATCACACTAAATATTGTTGCTTCAGAATATGTTGAAGATAATTGATAAGTTTTGAAACCATTGTAGTTGTGTGTTCTTTATCTTTATTATAAGATGTTTTCTGTTGGGACTCAGTGGCAAAGTGCTTGTTGTTTAAGTATGGGGACTTGAGTTTGATCCCCAGAAACCCAGTAAAAAAGCTAAATTTGGGACTAGAGAGATGGGTGGTGGTTAACAGCACTTGATACTCTTCCAGAGTGCACAGGTACAATTCCCAACAATCACAACCATCTGTAACTCTAGTTACAGGGAGATCTGACAGCTTTTCTGGTCTCTGCAGATTCCAGTCATGTACATTATATATAGACACACATACATGCATGCAAAATACCCATACACATGGAAAACAAATGAAGGTGGATTTGACACATGCTTTAATTCCAGTACTGAGGAGGTAACAACCACTTCCCACATTATCTGCCTCCCCTGCTTTAAAAAAAAAAAAAAAGAAAAAGAAAAAACCCTGAGATTTTTGGATGGTGTAAAGTTTAGCAGGTATGTTTATGCTGAGTTTCTTTCCTGTAAACCAGTGTTGCCTGCAAGGATGCATGTGGCTGTAACGATGAAAGGCACACTTGTTGAGGGTATAGGTAACTGTTTATTGTAGAAGTTACTCACAAGAGAAAATGGGCAACCAGATGGATCAAGTAGTTCCCCCCTCCCCCCCCCACGGAACCGGAAACCGAAAAGAGTGAGAGGCTCTGCTGCTCAGTTTTTTATTCCTACCTCGGTACACGCCTCTAGCCATGCCCAAAAGTGTGCCTGACTAGTGGAGTAGTTCACCGCCCTATCATGACCACATCCTTTTGGGTCTCTAGTCACGTCCAAAGTAGGTGTGGTTAGGTGCGCCGACCACCCCATCATTACCACATTTGTATGCACCTCTAGACTACCATGTGACTAATGGCGCAGACCTAAGTTTCCCCCTACAGATGCATTCTAAGATTCAGCAAATAATTAGAGATTTATCTATAGTCAAAAGATACCAAGAGACTCAAATACTGCTTGAAGCATCAGTGAGTTGTGAATTTTACTTAATTATATCAGATTACTTGGTGCTTGGTTAACAAAATGAAAGTAGAAGACAGAAGGGATGTGGAGTAGTAGAAAAAAAAAAGCATCCTTGTCTTGATGTTTCCTCAACTAACTTGGTGTCAATTGCTTTGATCCAGCTGCTCTTAGAGGAGCTAGGCTGAGAGCAGGTAATAGAGTTGGATAGAGTCTAGATGATTCCTCTTGGCCCTACATGAGGTATTCAGATCTAACTCCAAATGGCTTGAATTCATTTTAGCTCTGTTACCTATCCAGAGGAGATGATAAACTCTTCTTGTGTAGTTATAAGTACTTAGAATAATGCAGCAGAAATAGGTGTGTTCCTAGCTAAACTAATTTCAAGTAGTTCTGTTAGAATTCACATTGTTTATGGCTCTAATTGGTGGTTAAACCTGAGGGACCAGAGCCTAAAAAGGAGTTAGACTAAAGTCTCATGTAATAGCCAACTTTATTCAGAGCATCAGGCAATTTATACCCTGAGGGTTAAGAAAGGTCACCTGAGATGAGTTCTCATGAGTTCAGGCTGCATACATTCACAAGGACAAGCTGCACATGGCAAAAACTTGTTTTCCCATAGAGGTGTATAAACAAATAATAGCAAGTTGTAAAGAGTAATCTGAAGTAAACTCACTGCTATCTACTACAACTCGGAAAACCACAAAAGCATATTCCAAGAACAATTCTGTGTTGTTTTTTTTTTTTTTAAAGAAACCAAGGTTACAAGACTATTGTCTTGTTTTCTCAAAACAAGCATTCAGAATTCTTCTCACATTAATCCATTCTTGGACTGTGTTCTGATACCACATGCTTTTTTTTCTTTTTTTCACTTTTAAAATTTTAATTTAATTTCATTTTTTAAGAAATGAAAACCAAAAGTGTTTGATGTAATCCTGGTTAGTTTTGGACTCGCTGTGTAACCTGGGATGACTTTGAGCTTCTGACCCCTCTCCTGAATATTGGAATATAGGCTGGCATTACCACTCCCAGTTTAAGGGGTAGTAGGGATAAAACCCAGGACAAGCAGTCTACCAGTTGAGCTACATCCCCAGCCTAAGAAATAAATAATTTTATTATTTTCTAAATAATAGTAAGTTTATAGCAATAAGTATATTTATAAAATATTTGCTATATCTAATTATTTAAGAAAGCTCAAGTTTTATTATTATAAAATGATGATTGAGAAGGGCATACTTTGTGGTTTAATACTGCTATAATAAATACATATTACTCTTTTCTAGGTCCTGAAGTTGAAAACTGTGAAAATTTGCCACACCCAGAAAAGGTTGGTTTATGTAGCCAAGACTGGCTATGTAGAGTGTGGATTTAGATTTTTAAAAATCATGTTGATTGAAGTTTCAAGCTCATTTAGACTCTCCATTAGGCAGTCATAAGACTAAATCATGTCATTAGCTAGAAACCTATTCTTTTTAAAAATACTTTTTGAAATTATAATTACATTATTTCTCCTTCCTTTTTGTCCCTCCAACCTTCCCATGCACTCCATTCATTTTTCTCTCAAATTCATGACCTCTTTTTTAAAAATATGTATGTATGTATGTATGTATGTATGTATGTATGTATGTATGTAATCTCAACACTCAGAAGGGTCAGGAGTTCAAAGTTCTAAGTCATTTGTGTGTGTGTGTGTGTGTGTGTGTGTGTGTGTGTATTTTCCTGTATGCGTGTTCCTAAATGTACCAGTATTGCTTGCTCAGTTCGTGTAATGTTTATGACCTCAGAGATAACCACCCTGGACAATACTATTTCTTCCACTCTCAGCATTCCCCAGTTGTCTGTAGTTCCTTGTTTAGGACTGAGACCCCACAAACTATCCACCTTCCATGTTAACATGATCAATGGTGTCATCATTGTTCATTCAGATCTTCTTGATGAAAATTGTCTGACATTTCTAGGAGACACAGTCTCGCAGAAAATTTCCTGTTTCTCTGGGTTTTATAATCTTTCTGCCCTCTCTTCTACAATGATCCATGAGCCTTAAGTGCAGGAGTTGTCTTGTAGATCTGTTGGTTGGGACTGAGTACATATAATCTCTGTTCACTGCAATTTGATCAGTTGTGTTTTTCTGTAACTTTCTCCTGTTGCGAAGAGAGATTTCTTTGATGAGGGATGAGAATTACATGTACAAATGTAAATATTTAGAATGTAGTTAGGAATGACACTGTTTTAATAAAGTGTCCATTGTAGGTTCTCATCTAAGATCCTTGATCTCACTAGGTTTGGCTAGGTTTCCAGTACTCTTGTTGAGTGGGTCTTATGTCCAACTAGAGAGCTGTTGGTTGCAACCAAGGTGTGTGTGTCACTGCTGCACCCTTAGGATTATTGTGCCATGTTGGTCATTTTTGTGGTTCATAGGTGTCATAGCTGGGTAACATTATTGGTTCCTTCCCTGCTTTGTAATTTTGCATGATGCCTTCTGGTACCATGAAAGGAAGTCCCCAGGGAGGAAAATCATTGTCTAAAAATCTGTTCATGTATTTAGTCTTCCTTTTTTTAAAAAGATGATCTTTTTTTAAAGATTTATTTATTTATTACATATACACCAGACTGAATTGTAGATGGTTGTGAGCCACCATGTGGTTTCTGGGAATTGAACTCAAGACCTCTGGAAGAGCAGTCAGTGCTCTTAACCTCTGAGCCATCTCTCCAGCCCCGTATTTATTCTTCCTTATCTTTAATAATTTTAGTAATTTTCTGATCTGTGTTTCTTACCCACTGCTACAAGACTTATTCTTTGTTTAGAGAAGTGTATAACTTCTCGTTACATATGCTTAGATGATGGAACATATTCCTTTTTGTTGCTTTTAATGTCAACCTCATTTCTTTAATACTTCAAGCTTGCTTTCTCATGTTGCTAATGTTTACCAAGGCCTGCTTTGTCTTTACTTTCCCCTTGGTGCTGTGAACTGGCTCTGCCTGCAGTGGACTCCACTCTCTAGGATATCAAATAGTTATGGGCCTTCCTGGGCCCATCATTTTAGCTGTACCTTCTGTATATCCAGGTACCAAGCTTTTCTGATGAAGTTAGGAACCAGAAGGCAGGGAAGTGGTCATAAAATTTGGATTGGATATAACTTCAAGGATAACTCATGTTTACATCTATAATGTATGCACAGATATTTCAAAGAGTTGCTGTGAGATCGAGGAGCAAGATGACTTCTGACTGGCACCTAGTTGTGTCTGAATAAATGCTCTTGTCCCGTCCCTTCTTCATAAGTCATTTATTTATGTTTCAGCTCCTTCCTTGTCTTTGGAACTGTGTCAGGTAGCTGGTAATTTTGATCAAAGTAATTGCTTCTTCTCTGATATTTAGTTTTCACTGGCTATATCAATATTTCCTAATTATCTGAAAAAATTTTAATACTACTACTGGAGAGCATTGTGTCAGATATTTATGTATTTAGAAAAAATTGTAGGAAAGTAACTTGCTTAACTTTGTCTCACCAAAACATTTTCAGCAAAATCAACAACTCTCTATTGCCTCCCCCTCCCTGAAGGTTAGTGACTCTTGCATCTTAAGTTTTGTGGGGCTGTTGCTTGGTATATGTTTCTGTCTTGAGTTTTATAAACATCAAAGGACTTAAATAGTGGGGAACCCTTAAGATGTGACTCAAATAATGAGTAAGATACAGTTTTTTGATTTCTTCTAAATTACAAGAAAATTATAGTAAGTATTACAGATAAATAAAGTCACCTTCTTAGGTCTGTATGATATAGACAGGGGATAAATGGTAGTGGACAGAATAAGTTAATTTTTACTTCTTTTATTCAATTTAGGACAAATCATTAGCAGGCTAAGGAGACAGTAATGCATCCTTCCAGAGAGGTAGTGAACTTGTGAGGAACAGCCAAAGTGATTAATAAAGTACATTGTTTTCCTGAGTAGCACAGCAGCTGATTTGGATAACAGCTTCCAGAGGGATTCTAGTATCTGGGCACTGGAACCTTTGTAAAAACAAGCCCAACCTGTTATGGTATTGCCTTTGAAAATAATGCACTGGGAAAGTTGTTTTATGTTTTCTGTTTAAAAACAACAAAAATCTAAAGTTAGGCCTCATAAAATTTCATAGAATTGTTCCTTCATTTCTCCTATTTCCCCTTCTGATTTCCTGTCCTTTTCATATTATTTTATATTTATATATTAATTCAGAGGGTGAACTGATAACAATTTTATAATTTTTATGACAGAAATATTTGCAAAGAAAGAATTTGTATCATTGCTTAAACTCTGAAGTATTGAGGTCATTTGTTAATCTGACTAACCAGGGCATTTATCTCTTTTGTTGGAACAGATAACTAAAGTTTAGTTGAAGAGATAATTTGTTATCTGTGATCCAGGCAGTGTCATTCTTGGTCCCTTTCACCACTCCTGGTTAAATGTTTGGCCATGTATTTAGGCATTACTGATTTCATATAGGAAAGTATTAAGGGATATTCTTTTTATTTATGGATGAAATAGATAGTTGGTAAAAGTAAATTACTAATAAAGTGAATTATAAAGCTAATTTTTAATTTTAAATGTTGCTTTGTGTTTTCTGTAATATATAGGAACTAAGTAAAAACACAGATTTCCCTGAAATTAGTCTTCTCTCAGGTACTTCACTTATGACATCTGATTTGGTTACACTAAAGGAGAAATCATTAGAGCCAGTGAAGACCTTAGCTGTACCAAGTACATTTTCTGATACTGGAAAGGAAGTATCACTGATCATGACATCTAAGGAAACCAAAGATGAAGAAAGCTCTCTTGAAACATTTGTGTCTGCTCTAGAAAGGTTACTAGAATCACCAGATGGCACCCAAGAAGAAACACTTGAAATAGTGAATGACTTCAATCTTCAAGAGTTAACGAACCCATTGAGCAGCTCCTTGAGTTCTGTATCAGTCCCTTTGAATGCCTTGCCAACATGTTATAGAGATGCACTAGAAAACAAGAAGGACCATGATGCATTACCTGCTGAGTTGCTGGGAGCCATCAATGCATTACCAGGTGCTGATGTAGGACCTGGACTTGTAGGACCCATCTGTCAAGGACAAGAGAAAAACAGCAGTGTTAGTGATGGAAATGGATGTTTAGAAGTACAGCCTACCATGTCTCACATAGATGAAGACTGCACACAAATAGCACAGGTGAATTAAGTCTCTTTCCTACCCTACCATTTAAACGGTTGAGGTTATCCAGGTTGTAGAACAACCATTTATCAGTAGGACAAGTGCATGTGTACAGTATAAATATCTGAGTCTAACTTTTGTAGTGACCAATAACAATCTTCATTGTGTTAAGTTCAAATTATCTCACCAAATACATCTGGAAGATACTGTGTAACTTTTACACATAGAATTCTCCTTGTAGAAGTACTGGGTAGAGTTTACAATGGATTAAGTTAAAATTGTTTCCTGCCCAGCATACATAAAAAGTCATATCATTAGTTTTTTAGTATATAGGAATGAATTTCTTACTAGAAATTTCTCTGTTATTTAGAATATGACTATATTAACCTGAGTTCAGGATAGATACAGAGCACTGTAGTTGGACACAGAGTAATTTTGGCTACTGAAAGTGTGGTGAGGGAATTAAGCTCTCTTTAAGCCCTATTTGCCTTTAATATATGAGTTAAGTGCCAGACATAACTGTGGTTTTAGAATTTCCACAACATTATGCCCAGAGACCCTACAGATGCATAACAGGAGCCAAGTTCCCTTTTCATGTTTAGAGTTTGTATTCTCATTATTATAAAAATTAAAGGCAAGTGTGGTGTTACATAGTTGCAATGCCAGCACTGGAGAGGCTGAGGCAGCAGGGACAGTTGTTGAGTTCAAGGCGAGCATGTGGCCATAACAACACCCTGTCTCAGGTCAACAAAGACTGAAAGAACATGTCAGACATTACAAGATTATATAACACTGTGGTATCAAAAGTCCCCCAAAGATCCACTCTCCAAACATTGTTAACAGTTGGGTGTAGCTTCAATTACTTTTAGTCTGTGTAAATCTATTTCATTCAAATGAGACTGTATAATACAGGCTGCTTTGCAGCTTATTTTTTAATATAACACATGTTGCTTTTCTTTTTAGTGTCAATAAATTTATCACTTTTAAATTAAATCTTTTAGGTTACTAAATGATATATAAATGCATAATTTAAACATTATAGTTCAATCAATTCATAATAATGGAAACTTAGACTCCGTTTTTATTTCTTCTTAGCTATTAACAAAATATTCCATGTATATCCCCAGGAAGATGTAGAGAAAACATGAGTTTATGTTGCAGCATACAAACCTGGTATAATACTGATGTAGTCTAGTTGGCAACTTTCAGATAGACATTACAGGATCAAGAAAATAAAACAGACCAAACACCTTTAATCCCAGCATTCTGGAAGCAGAGGCAGGTGGATCTCTGTGAATCTAGTCTGGTGCAGAGTGAGTTCTAGGACAGCCAAGGCTACACAGAAGAGACCCTGTCTTAAAAAAAAAAGAAAACAGAAAAAGACACATTAATCATAGAGTTTTAAAGATGATTAAACAGTTCAGTGTTCTAGTGTAAGAAGAAGGACTATGAGTGAAATGTGGAAAATATAACTAATACTATTAAAGTAAGCACACATTTAGTAAGTCTTCAAGTTTAAGGAAAGAAACACTTTAAATAGTAGAAAGGAAATTCAGTTAGAATGAATCAAGCTCAATACTCTTACCTCAGCTGTGCTTAAAATATCAAAAACCAAAGAAAATTTTCTTATTTTATTTTGAGAAGCTTTGTATATATAAATGAGCTTAAGAAATTTTAGGTGGTACATGTAAAATGTAAATGTCTTCTTAGAAGTTAGATCTATAGTAGATTCTCAAGGAGAAATGAGAATAATTTGTGACGGACTCTTGACTTTTGAAAATACAGAAGCTGTGTGCCACCTTGTTCTCTAACTGCCATTGTTTCTGCCAGTAGAGTGCTTGGCTGCATAGACCTTCAGTCGGCTGTTGGCTGCTCTTCGTCACACTCTTATATGGGTGTCTTATTCTAAACAACTTATTTCCTGCCAAATTAATACACCAAAAGTGATCTTATATTTTCCAGTGAATTTTAAAGTTGAATACTGATGAAAATAATTTTAAAGTCTCTACTATTTTAAAGTCTCTATGAGGTCCAGGCTGGCCCCAAACTCACAATTCTCCTGCCTCAGTTTTACAAGGGCTGGGATTATAGATAATGTGTCACCAAGATTAGCTGCTTATGTTTTTCATAAGCTTAAAATCTATGTTGTTCTTTTTATTTTTATAAATTTTAGTTAAATTAGAAACACTCTTATTTTACATCTCAATCCCAGTTTCCCTCTCCCTCCCATCCTTCCATGCCCCCCCTCACTGACCCGCCATCCACTCCCCAGGGAGGGTGAGGGCTTCCATGAGGGATTATCAAAATCTCTCAAGTCATCTGGGGTAGGGCCTAGGCTAAGAGAGTATCCCTCCATGAGAAATAGGCTCCCAAAGTCCATTCGTGCACTAGGGATACATCCTGGTTCCACTTCCAGAGACCCCATAGACTGCCCAGTGCTCCTAGCTGACACCCACGTTCAAGACACCTGGTTTGGTCCTATGTTGGTTTCTATGTTGTTCTTTTTAAAATAAAGTTATAGATCTTTTCATCATGTTAATATATGCTTATGAATTGGTACACTATCATCTTAAAAACTTAGTTTTATCAGAGAAGATTATTTTTTGTTTTAATGATGTAACTATTTATGGATATATGTATATCTTTATAGACTATAGAAGACCCAAAACCATTTAGGTTACAAATAATGACTCATGAAAATGGCACCTCTTATGAGCAACTAAACAATGAGGGAAATTCAGAACCCGTGGAAAATACTTCTGTCCAGGAAACACCGCATGTACTGAGAAGATCAGCTAGACTGCAAAAACTGAAAGCAAGCAGAGCTGTGACACACACAGATGTCACGCTGAAGATACCTGAAGAGACTTTATCAAAATTATTTAGTTATGAGGATTCAATATGTAGCATACATGCAACAGAGAACTTCAGGTATGCTGTTAAATTGTATCTTTCTCACCAGATATACTGCAAATAAAATTGGGTGCTGGAAGATGTTAGAAGCAGCATACTTACTCCTAAGTAAAAAGCATTGTTATGTTGCTGTTTGCAATTTTGCATTTTTTGATTAGTGCCCCACTACATAACAAGTTCCCTTTACCCATCACTCCCCTTCAGAGAATCTGCCTCCTTTTCCATACAAGCAGAATAGAGTGAATAGTTGACATGTCATCTTGGGGAATGAAGGGCAGGAGCCTCAGAACCCTCATATTGTAGGTAACTACACCTAAAGTAACTGAAGACTGGCATGGGTTTGACTCTCCCTTAGGCCCCATCCCATGTTTAAGTTGCTTTGTCAGTTGAGAATAACTCAGTAACTATCTTTGGGTTTTCAATATTTTGTCAAAATTTTATGTGATTCTCCACGAATCTTGTAAAAAATTGTGATTATTTAATAAGTCCATTTTTCAAAAGAATGCAGGATTCTGTTTTAATGACTGACAGTAAACGGAAGAATATTCATTCATCCAGATTCAAGAGTGAACAGATACAGAAAAATGAACAACTTAAAATAAAGGATGGTGAGACATATTTTGAATATTTTTTCATTTATTTTAGTAGCTTATAGAAACAGAACTGAAGTAGAACAATTTATACTATGATCTTAATTTTATTGATGAGTTAACAATTTCAGTGAGGCCAAGTAAGACTTTTCCCATTAACACACATAACTTATTAGTAGCATAAGTATGATTTGAACTTAAATGGCTGCCAGGCTAGTGTTATTTTCTATACTTTTCACTATAGAGAGCAGCTAGGGGATACTTTCACATTTAAGCGTGCTCTCCCATGTGCAGGTGTAGGCAGAGGAGAAACGTGCAATGGGCAGGTACATGTTAAGGCCTGGGGACAGCCTCTTACTGGCCTGGGACTTGGCAAATAAAGCTAAGTTGGCTGGCTAGCAAGCCCCTAGGATCACTGGTATCTGCCTTCCTGGATCAAACTCAGATTCTTGTGCTTGCTAGGCAAGAACTTTGCTGACTGAACCATCACTCTAGCCCTCTCTCCTCTTCCTTACCCTACCTTCTCCCCTCGTCTCTCTCTTTTCCTTTCCCTTCATAAAATTACTATGAGTCAATTAATTTTTAAATGCACAGGACCTATAACAGCAAAATGATTGAAATTAAAATTTGAGAGCTACCCTGATCTAGCTTCAGGAATTTTGTAGATATAATAATAAGAAATAGTATGACCTTGGCATCAGTAGGGAAACAGCTCAAGGAAATGAAATACAGTCTGGAAATAAGTCCATACACATGCAAAACTGCCTTTTCTGAAGTAGAAGGACAATGTGAAAAATAAGTAGATATTCATATGCAACAAGATATTTCTGCTTGTATATTTTAAAATTATTGCTGAATGTTAATTTGGCTGACAAGTTTCATGAACATTAACTTTTCAATACTTTGTTAAGATTTTGATTGGCAGGTATAGTGTTGGGTGCTGGAGAGGGAGGTCATGAGAAATGACCATTCTGGGACCTCCCTTAAGTGCTGTGGATGTTTAGCAAGTTCTGTATGCTCACTCCTAGGAATGCAAATGCATAGTGATGGGGGGGTGTCAGTCAGTCTGTCTTTCCTTTTTCTCTTACAGCAAGACCTAATCCTAATAGAGGCAGCAAAATAAATGCAAATTAATAAAATTACAGGCAATTAAGAAAAGTCCTCAGCACTCAGTCACTTTTATAAGGTTTTATTGTTTGTTTGGTTGTTTGATTTTTTCAAACATGTCCTTGCTTTGTATTCTAGGCTGGTATGGAATGTGCTGAGTAGTTTACTCTAGCCTGGAGTTGATGGTTCTCCTTCAGCATTCTTTCCTGATGGGTTATAGGACTGTGCCAATTTCTGCTTTATCATTATCAAGTTCATAGATAGGGGAGCTTGGCCAGATCGGAATTGGAAAGGCTTCCTTCTTCAACCTTCCTTCCTGCTAGATTAAGGACTCTGTCCATGTCTGCTTCACCATTATCAAATTCTTATATGGGGGTTTTCACTGTATCAAAACTGGAAAAGCTATCATCAAAACTATCTTGAAATTCAGTACATCCTTTGAGCATCACCCCTGAGAATTGGCTGGATTTCGAGAATACAGGTTAGAAATTAGTTTTAGTATTTTAAGAGGCATAGTTGAGAATTAGTACTTGGGTTGTGTCTTCTGGAAATTGCTTTAATTTTGTCTGTCATGACTTAGCAAATCAAAACTATGGCAAAAATGAAGATCATTATTCTTTCTTTAATTTGAGTCAGTTTCTATTAAAGAGAAATTTTAACAGGGCTGGAGAGAGGGCTCATGCTCTTTCAGAGGATGCAGGCTCAATAGGGCAACTTATAGCTGTCTGTAACTCCAGTCTCAGGGGATCCAGTTCCCTTTTCTGGCCTCTGTAGGCATCACACACACAAGAGCACAGATATACATGCTGGGGTATAAAATACCCACATTAAAAAAATAGAAAATCTAGCAATTCCAAAAATTGGTTATTCTATTTCTGGTCTTGTTAAAGTTAGGTTTTTTTTTCTTACTCATGTGACTCATAGCTTTATAAGATACGCTGTACAATAACATAAAGTTTCATAATGCTTGGTTCGTAGATTTGGAGGATCTAGGCCATCGATGATTAGACTTGTGATGAGGTTGTACATCACGGTAGGAGTACCTGGTGGAAAGATCTGCTTATGCCATGGGCAGGAAGTATAAGAGAGGGTCCCACTGACTACCTCTTAGTAGACCCAATCTGTTAAAATCTCTACCATTTCCTAGTAACTAAGGAACTACGTCTTTACCTCATGGACATACAGGGACATACAGAGAGATAATGTAACAGATAGTAAATAATTCTAGAGTTAAATAATTCTTTACTCGGGATTTAAAAAATATGTCATCTTTTATGAGCACTTTCATAAGTTTTATGTTTATATATTATAAATTATATATCATAAGTTTTAGTTTACTACAAATATTTTTAACTAACATATCTTTACATTTTTTGTATTTAGAAAAACATTACAACGAGTTTAATGGATAAAATACTCTTTAATAATATAATATATCCACTTCTAATATGACTGGATTTATCATAGTCTGTCCCCTTCTTTTGAGTTAGAATCTCTCAGTGTAGCCCTGGCTGTCCTAGAACTCGCTCTGTAGACCAATCTGGTCTTGAACTACTCAGATCCACCTGCCTCTCCCTCGTGGGTGCTGGGATTAAAGGTGTGCACCTTTGTTCTTTCTCTCATTTTAGGAAAAAGGAAGATGAATGAAATGTATCTTTGTAGTATAAACCGGCGAAACATTTTTGGAGAGAATTTACTGTATAAAGCTGCTCTCCATAATGATATTGATCTGATTCGCTGTTGCATAAAAAATGGTGGAAATGTCAATCAGCCAAGTTATGCTGGTAAGTCAGGGTTACCACCCACAGTTGTCTAGGGAGCCATTAGTTGAATTGCCCAGGTAAAGTATGACAAAGTGAGCCGAAGGCAGTATGCTCTCTGGCTCTCATTATTCCTGAGGAAAAGAATTAGATGGGTGGTGAAAGAACATTACATTTCTCACTAAAGATGTCAGGTAGGTCTTGTGTAGTGGCATTATACAGAAGGAAGGATGGTTCCTGGTGCTGCCTTTGCAAGACTGTTAATATGAGACTTAACCTTGAATGGAGGTAAGATGAGATCAAAACTACAAGTAACTAATGTTAACTAAATTGCAAGGGAAATTAGTAGTGATGGCAGGGATAACAGAAGGAGTAATGACCAGGGAAATAGGCAGAATAGAATATGAGGTAGAAGGTGGATAGGTTGCTCAGAAAGGAAACAGCCCTTCCCTGTGACTGGCTCTACAGTACTTCCTTCTTGAGAGAATCGTACATTTTTCTGGATAGGACTGGCTGTATAGATACTTGTGTGTTAGTCCACTGAACAGCAGTGGGCCAGTCTGCGGGGGTGCTTTGGAATAGCTATACTTTTCCTTTTGTATCTAGATTGTCTTTTATAAAACAGTGCATAAATGATGGCATACTGCAACCCATGGTTGAGCAGGTGCTCCTCCAATTTAGATTGCTAAGGCCTGGGTTTGCAGTATAATCATAGTTTAAAATAACTTTAAAAATTATTTTTAACTAGATTTACTGATTGATTTAGTGTACATGTATGCGTGAGTGTGGGTGTGCATGCATACTTATAGCAACACATGTGTGGACATGAGAGGAAAATTTGTGGAAGTCAGTTCTTTCTTTCTACTGTGTGGGATCCCTGGATTGAACTCAGGCCATCAAGGTTAGCAGCAAGCACCTTTACCACCTTTACCTCTCTAGCCCTTAACTCTTACATTCAGATTAATAACTACGATTCTATAAACCTTATTCATCTGCTTACAAGAGGATTTACATTTTTTAAAATTGTTTTTTCCCAACATGATCAGAGTTTCCACTTCTCCCAACCCCTCCCTCATCCTCTCCCCACCATCTATTCCTTCTTCTTTCTCTTCAGAAAAGGGCAGGCCACTCATGTATATCAGCCAATTATGGCATATCATGTTGCAATGAGACTAGGCACCTCCTCTTCTTTTAAGGCTGGACAAGGCAACCTAGTAGAAGGAATGGGTTCCAAAAGCAGGTAACAGAGTCAGAGACAGCCCCTGCTCCCGGTGTTGGGAGTCCAACAAGAAGATTAAACTACATAATTGTAACACATATGCAGATTGCCTAGATCAGCCTCATGTGGGTTTCCTGGTTGTCAGTTCAATCTCTGTAAGCCACTATGAGCCCTGGTTAGTTGATTCCATGGATTTTCTTGTGGTATCCTTGGACCCTCTGATTCTCATAATCTTTCCTTCCCCTCTTCCACAGGATTCCCCCAAGCTCCACCTAATATTTGGTTGTGGGTCTCTTCCTGTTTCCATCAGTTGCTGGGTGAATCCTTTCTGATGACAGTTGGGCTAGGCACCAATCTATGAGTATAGCAGAATATTATTAGAGATTTCAATGACTTTTTTTTTGGTCAGTAATATTTGGTTCTGTCCTGGGTCTCTGACCTGTCCAACCTCTGGATCCTGGCCCTCACATTTACACTCTTGATTTAAAGGATTTGTATCCTTTCTTCAGTACTTACTGTTTCTTGAGTTCATGAGTAAGTAGCTCTACATGCAGCCAGATTTGACTTTATGAATTTCCGATTGTGTCCTAATATATATATATATTTTCTTTGGTTTTTACGAGACAGGGTTTCTCTGTATTGTTTCGGAGGCTATTGGTTCAGCCCGGCCTCGAACTCACAGAGATCCGCCTGCCTCTGCCTCCTGAGTGCTGGGATTAAAGGCGTGCGCCACCACCGCCTGGCCTAATATATTTTTTCATTGCCCTTTTTCTTGTGACAGTGTTAATTAACATCTTTTCTGGTTGTTTCTTTGGTATCTCTGGCCAATTTCCTCACTGCCCCAGGGACTTACATGACCTTCATGAATTAATTATTCTTACTTTATTTTCCAAGCTTCTCAGATTAATTATTTTTCCATTCTGTTTTGTATCCTTTCTGTGTTTCTATTCCTTGCTCTCTTATTCCTCAGAGTCACAGAGAACAGTGTTTTCACAAGGTAGTCTGCAAGCTATTTTCATCAGAAATTAACATTTGTTTAAAAATACAACTATTCTCTGTCTTTTTCTCGCTGTGTCTCTGTCTCTGTCTCTCTCTCTCTCTGTGTGTGTGTGTAATACACAGACATCTGTAGTTTAGCAAGTTGACCAGGTTATTTTTATCTTAAAAGACAAGAGTTATTATCACAACAATGGGATTCAGTGTAGGATACCTTAAAATGGAACTACCTACTGCATGCTTAGTAAAGTAGATGTCACAGGCAATGCTTGATTGTTGGTGCTTCTGGGTGTGGCTGTCACAGCAGCATAGCAAAGGCGCACGTCACTTTTTAAGGATGTTATGGAGTTAGATCTGTTCTGTTGGGCCATTGCTTTGGTCTGGGTGGGTACACTGTTCCTGGCAGCAAGAATGAAGCGTTTGTTGGCATCAGTGCATTGCTTGGAACCTGAATTGCAGTTGTAGACCTAGGCAGGGTACCTGTCTTGGTTTGCTTTTTAAGTTAATTTATATTTTATATTTTAAATTATATGCATGTCTCTATATGCATGTCTGTCTCTCCCCAGTCTTTAAACAGAGCATGGGGACCTTTTTATAGCACCTTGGTGCATCAAACTGTTTAGCTGCTTTTTGGGACTGCTTTACGGGACTGCTTTGCAAGACCTCTGATTGACAGGGCATCAAGTGGCACTAAACAGGACAGGTCCCACTGAGGAAGGCCCAACTTGGGATGAGTATTTTTCTGATATAACACCATAGTGCAGACTTCTTGAAAGTCCTCAAACTGGACTCAGTTCTGCAAGGACTAGAGGCTTCTCCAACAGCAAATATTTAAGGTACTTTTATTACTAATTACTAAATGCGGTCACCTCCTATTCATTCCTTGTTATATGAAGTCCTTTATTGGTTCATGGTTGCTATGATGGTAGATACTTGTGCATCGATCTAGTTTGCTTTCTTACTGTAATAAACCATTGTCAAAAATGAAATTGGAAGAGCAAAGGGTTTATCTTCATTTTACAGTTATAGTCCATTAAGAGAAATGAAGGCAGGAACTCAAGTAGGAACCTAGAGGCAAAAATTGACCCAGAAAACACCTGTCTAGGGATTGTACCTCCCTCTGCATCAGTTAATAATTAAGAAAACTCACAGGCATGGTCACAGGCCAGTCTGATGGAGGCAGTTCTGAGTCTGTGTGGTCTGTAGCATCTGTCATGTCCCTCTGCACGCCTAGATTCTTCCTCAGTACTCTAGTGCAACAGCCGTTACTTTCCTTTCTTTTAGTCCCGATTTTTCTTGTAAATTGTGCCAAGCAACTCTTCGTTAGCTCTCTTATGTTACTAGCTTTTCTAGTTCTCTGCAGGGGAAAATGGAGCTACTGATTTTGCCTTTTCCACTAATATATGTATTTAAAGCTTTAAAATCCCCTCCAAGTACCACTTTGTTACATCATACTTATTGTCATATGTTCTATTTAGTTTGAAATGTTTGTAATTCTATGATTTTTATTCTATCTAGTAGTTTTATTAGAAGATGTTTAAATTTTAAATATTTAGAGATTCTCTTGGTATGTTTGGAGAATCATTGTGTGTGATCATGCACAATCATTTGTTGTGTAATGTGCATGTGGAGGTCAGAGGATAACTTTGTGAAGCTGTTTCTCTACTCCCACCTTTATATGGGTTCCAGGGATTGAACTTGGGTGTCAGTCTTGTATGGCAAGTGCCTTTTCCTTCTGATCCATCTTGCCGTCTTGATAGCTTTCATTTGACTATAAAAACCATAATCAAATAATATATTTATATTTATTTATTTTGGTTTTTTGAGAAAAGTTTTCTCTGTGGCTTTGGAGGCTGTCCTGGAACTAGCTCTTGTAGACCAGGCTGTTCTTGAACTCACAGAGATCCACCTGCCTCTGCCTCCTGAGTGCTGGGATTAAAAGTGTGTGCCACCCCCCACCCAGCTTAATCAAACAATTTTGATTCATTTAGATTTATTGAGAATTGGGGTGTTTTTGCCTTGTATATAATCTCTCAGGGAATATCCCACATACACATGGATTCATTCTTTAGTTTTTGGATGTAATATCTAAGCCAGTTTGATGAAGGTGCTGATAATGTAGTTCAGCTTGTTTATGTCTTTAATGAATTTTTATCTTCTGATCTATTATTTCCTTAGAGAGTTGTTAATTTCTTCGCAACTATGCCTGTGGAATTATTTATTTCTTCCTTTAATTATGGCAATTTTTGCTCCTTATACTTTAAAGTCCTGTTAATATATGTATACCTGCAGTTTTGCTTTTAACATCTCTTATTATTATGTATGCTTCTTTTTTTTTTTTTTTTTGGTTTTTACGAGATAGGGTTTCTCTGTATTGTTTTGGAGGCTGTCGGTCCAGCCCGGCCTCGAACTCACAGAGATCCGCCTGCCTCTGCCTCCCGAGTGCTGGGATTAAAGGCGTGAGCCACCGCCACCTGGCTATGTATGCTTCTTATTACCAATAATATGCTTTGTCTTGAAATCTACTACAGTAATATCCTAATCATTTGCTTATAGATTATTTGTTATATATTTCCCATCCTTTTAGTTTAGTGTTTTATTTAAAATATACTTGTCATAGATGATATACTTTTTAAAATTCATACTGCCATTCTCTGCCTTTCAATTGAAATTTACAGTAATTGGACAGTTTCTACTTAATATAAAAGATTGGATTTAGCATAAACTGACTCTTTGGGGCCCATTTCCTATGGAGATATATCTTTCTCAGCCTAGACACAGTGGGGAGGGCCTTGGTCCTGCCTCAAGTGGTGATGGGACAGACTTTGTTGACTCCCAATGGGAGGCCTTACCCTCTCTGAGGAGCAAATGGAGGCTGGGATAAGGGGAAGGTGGGGAGAGCAGGAGGAAAGAAGGGAGGGAGAACTGGGGTGAATATGTAAACAAAATTTAAATACAAGAATGGGTAAGCTGGGCATTGGTGGCTCACGCCTTAATCCCAGCACTCGAGAGGCAGAGGCAGGCGGATCTCTGTGAGTTCAAGGCTACCTTGGTCTACAGAATGAGTTCCAGGATAGGCTCCAAAACAATACAGAGAAACCCTGTCTTGAAAAGAAAAAAGATTGGGTTTAGGATTGCTGTTTTTTTTCCATTCCTGTGAGCTTAATTTGCTTTTTATATTTCCATTTTTTTAGTGAATAATCTAGTGATAACATATACCTGTAATGTTCCATAGTTTTCTTAGAGCTAATATTCAAGTTCATAAAAATATAAGAACATTAATTATATGTTAGTTCATTTACTTTTCCTCAGCCTTTATGATATACCCATTTGTCACATTTATATATAGTTTAAATTATCAAAAGATAATTTTATAATTGCTGCTTTCAACAACCACTTATATTTTAAGGAAAATTGAAGGGGAAAAATCTTCAAGTAATATTTACTGGTTTGGATATTCTTTTTTTCCTTTATTGAAAATATATTCTTTTTCTCACAAGATATCCTGATTATGGGTTCTCCTCCCTCTATTCCTCCTAGTTCTTCCCTGCCCCACCCCCAATTTGGTTCCAGTCCTTTCTGTCTCTCATTAGAAAAGAACAGACTTCTAAGAGATAATATTAAAATATAACAAAATAAAATACAAAAAGACAAACAAAAACTATCACCTTAAAATTGGACTGGACAAACCAACAGAAGGAACAGAACCCAAGAGAAGGCACAAAAATCAGAGACCCACTCATTCACATACTTAGAAATCCCATAAAACACTAAACTGGAAGTCACAGTACATACACAGAGGTTCTGGTGCAGACCCACACATGCTGCTTCAGTCTCTGTGATTTTTCTTTGCATTGTTTTGCTCATGTGGATCTAAAGGTCCTTGTTCTCCTGGTGTTCTTCATCCCCCCGGAACTCTTACTCTTTCTGCCTCCCTGAGCTCTGAGGGGAGGAGTCTTATGAAAACATCCAATTTAGAGCTGAGTGTTCCAAGGTCTCTGCATAATGTCTGCCTGTGGGTCTCTGTATTTGTTCCCATCTGCTGCAGGAGGAAGCTTCTCTGACGATGGCTGAACAAGGCACCAATCTCTGCACATAGCAGAATGTCATTAGGAGTCATTTTATTACTACATTTTTTTCTTTGTTTAGATCAGTAGTGTTTGGCTTTACCCATGTTATGGAACTACCTACCAAGCAGCATTGAATATGGAGTCTCTCTTGTGGAGTGGGCCTTAAGTTAAATCAGCTATTGGTTGGTTACTCCCACAAATTTGTGTTACTATCACCCTAGCTCTTCTTGCAGGCAGGATGTGGCAGCATACTTAATTTGGGAAAAGTAATGCCTCCAGAAGTTCTTTTATTATTCAGGATTATTTGAGCTAGTGTGTGTGTGTGTGTGTGTGTGTGTGTGTGTGTGTGTGTGTGTGTGTGTTTCTATATAAAACTGAAAGAGTCCTTTTCAAGATCTGGGAAGAATTGTGCTGGAATTTGAAGGGGATTAAAGTGATCTGTAGATTGATTTTGGTAAACTGGATATTTTTACCATATTAATCCTACAGATTCTGATACCTTCTTTAATTTCTTTCTCCAAAGACTTGAAGTTTTCAATCATGTAAGTCTTTCATTTGCTTGGTTAAAATTACCCCCAAGATATTTTATATTATTTGAGGCTATTGTGAAAGGTATTGTTTCCCTGATTGCTTTCTCGGTGCATTTTCCACTTGTATATAGGAGGCCTACAGATATTTGTGAGTTAAATTTGTATCCAGCTACTTTGCTGACAGTGTGTACTAGCTATAGGAGTTTCCTGGTAGAATTTGTATCCAGTAATGTGGTGTTATCTTTCTTGCACAAATAAAGCCTGTCTGGGGGTCAGAGAATGGAGCTTGCTACTAGCTAACCATAGAGATCTGGAGGTCTGTGCAGACAGACAGGAAGTGACATAGCTGGGCAGATACACAGCAGCTTTGCTGAAGATGCTTATCAGCTTTAGGAGTTCTTAGTGGAATTTTAGGGTCACTTATGTATACTATTATATCATTTGTAAATAAAGATACTTTGACATTTTTCCAGTTTGTATGTCTTTGATCTCCTTCAGTTGTCTTATTGCTCTAGCTAAAACTTCAGGCGCTATATGGAATAGGTATGGAGAGGATAGACAACCTTGTCTTATTTTTTATTTTATTGGAATTGCTATGAATTTGTGTTAATGATTTCTCAGTTGAGCTGACTTTCTTCTCAAAGGAACGCTGGGAAATATTTACCAACAGTTTTGGTTGTGAGCCTAGCCTTTAATGTCTGAGCCACCTCTCCAACCTTTGCCAACCGTTTTCATGGTTATTTCTGAAATAGGAGGTGCCTCTTCAGTCCAGGAGATTGAGGCCAGGAAAGCTGTTAAATAGTCTGTGATGCTTAGAACAAAAATGAATTTTCTAGCCTAAAAATGTCATTGCTTAGATTGAAACCTAAAGTGTAAGTTAAGTATGATTTTCACTGGAATTTTGGACTTTATTAAATCTATCAAATGATTTATTGAATTTAGTAATTATCAACAGTGTACTGTTACCTCTGACTAACAAGGTGATGCTTCTATAAAGACATGGTATATGGTTTGTTGGTTGAATTACTGTAAATATAAATAGCTGTTTGTGTAAGTAAGGGGGAAATATGCCTTTAACTTAGACATATGTGGTCTACTGCCTAAGATACTTCAATGGTTATACCTTGAATTAGAAATAGAGCTTTTTTTCCCTCTTCCCCACGCAAGTAGCCTGTAATCAGTATTCTGTACTGCTTGATAACGGACTGGGAAGGGTTTTAAGAATACTTTAAAATACTTGCTTTCTTGGTTTGAAGTGGTAACTCAACAGTGAGGAGTTCATAATACTCTTATACAGGACTCAAGAATTCCTAACACCTATGTCAGGCAGCTCACAGCCAACTGTAACTTTATATCCAGGGATATCCAGTACCATTGGCCTCCATGGGCACTTCATTCATATGTACATTGCCACATAGAGATGCATGTACGTATATAATTAAAAATAAAGATAAATGTTTGTTGTCTCTTGTGTATATTTTGCCATAGCAGGACTGAGAATTAAAGATTTGATTTTTTTCTTTTTTTATTTAAAGACAGGTTTCATGTAGCTCAGTTTGACTTCAAACTTGGTATGTAGCAGAGGATAACTTTGTACTTTATATTCTCCTGTCCTCACCTCCCATATGCAAGGATTACAGGCATGCAGAACCATGTCTGGCTTTATGTAGAATCACTTCTTACAGTCAGGCCCTTGTGCATGCTAGGCACACTGTATAAACTGAGCTACATTTGCAATCCTCCTTGAATCCACTAGTTAATACAAAATACTCTTAGGAGATACTATGTGAGCTCATGTAATAATACTTTTAAAGAAATTATATAAAATTAGAGTGTTTAAAAATATTTATTAGTTTTAATTACACGTGTATATGTATGCGTGTGTCTGTCTGTGCTGATATAATGTGAGGGTGTTAGATGCCCTAGAACTGGAGTTACAAGTAGTTGTGAACTATCCAGTGTCAGTGCTGGGAACCAAGCACAGGTCCTCTGCAAGAATAGTGTACGCTATTGACCATTGAGGCATCTCTCTAGCTCCTAGAATTGTTTTGCTTTTTTAAAAGAGTAAGCATGATCCATTATTAAGAAGTCAAATAAAAAATGTCTTTCTTGTATAATAGGTTGGACAGCACTTCATGAAGCTAGTGTAGGAGGATATTACCAGACAGTAAGTGAACTATTAAAGGGTGGAGCGGATGTGAATGTTAAAGGAAAGTACCAGATTACTCCCCTACATGATGCTGTGATGAATGGACATTATAAGGTACTTTAATGCTTCTATTTATAGAATACACACAGTATTTGTAAATACTGATGATCTCTCTTACCACACAGTAGGAAAACAAGTTTCAGATAATTTACTAATGAGTACTCGGGCTTTGTAATGAAATTTGCCTTGTGATAGTTACCATTAGGCCCAATGTGATAGATACCATTTTTTATTTGTTCATTTGGAATACAGTCTTGATATTATTGTCCAGGATGGCCTTGAGCTCCTGGGCTCAAGGGATCTTCCTTCCTCAGTCTCCTGAGTAGTTGAGATTACAGGAACATGCCATTTTAACATACTATTTGTATGTAGTCATACAAAACATTTTTCTTACATAGTATGGTTTTCAGTGTATACTCTCTTAAAGCTCCTTTTATACAATAATTTATACTTTGTAAAGAATGTTTTCTTCTATAAACAGTAATATTCAGTCCAATAGGAAGCCAGTAACCTCATGGACTGAATATTCATCACTGTGTAGGAGAGTGCCCGAGTTAACCATAGTTCCCTGCATGGATATATATATCACTGTTTAAAATCAAATACCGTACTTTCATTCTAGTAAATAAAAATATTAAGCAAGATGATGAATTCAGTATCCATGGTTCATCTCAGAAACTACAGGCACTATATTAGAGGACTGAAGCCTTGCTGAAGATGTCCCTGTTCCTTCTCCTGTTGTTCATGTTCCTCCTTTTTGTCCTCTTCCCCGTTCTTCCCCTCCTCCTTTTTGTAGTGCTGTGTCTAATTTAGGGCCTTGCCCATACTAGTAAAGCATTTATCACTGAGCTATACTCTCATTCCCTGAAGATATTTAACTGTTTATTTCAGGTATGAGAAGTTATTTATGGATTAAAAGCTCCTGGTGTATAAAGGGGTTTGATCAACTGACCATGGTATGATCTTTTCTTCATGCTTTTAGAATAAATACCAAGCACAGAGAGATTGAAGAGGCTCCTAGGTGTCATGGGCATACTTATTTATAGTGTAGAAGAGTGCTTACAGGGAATTTAGACAATTTTGCTTATTTTGATAATGTATTCAATAATGTTGGTGGGTGGGGACACCATTTGAGGAAAACTGTGGAAGGAGAATTCCACATGGCACATCGTTTAATGGTCAGAATAATGCCAGCATGGCAGCCCCTGCCCTTTACTTTTCTTTCAAAGATGGCCACCAGTCAATCTTCTTTCTCCCTACCCAGCCCTTCACAGCAGAGTATCTGATTTCTATTGTTGTCGTTCTATCTTTTTCAGAATATCAGAAATACCAGGATATTTCCTACTGTGTTTCCCTATGTTGTATGATGTTAAATAGTTGGTAATTCTTTTTTTTTTTTTGAGTAATATCCTGCTCCAAGGTCACCTGGATTGTGGGTTAGGCTATTACATGTAAGGCTGCTATCAATGCTCAAAAATAAAATGACAGAAGGTAAAAGTACATAGGAAAGCTTTAAAATCAGTCCACAAATTCGTTAATATTCTTTCCCCAAATGGTAGAGCCTAATTCCTTTCCAAGGATTAGAGAATGACATTTAAATTACTTGGCTCTAGCAAATAAGACATGGCAGTATGTAGTTTCTAAGGTTTTGTTAACAGATACTGGAATTTTTTTAAATTTTTCTCTTGACTCATTGACTAGAGAAAGCTAACTGTTGTATCATAATGACACTCAAGCAGCTGTTTAGAGCAACCCATGTGGCAATGATTATTGCTTCTGCCTGCAGCTGGGTTACCCAGCCATTTTAGAAAAATATCCTCAAGTCCCAGTCAAGGTTTTGTTTCACTGTGTACTCAGCCAACAGCCTGAGTACATGATAGACTATGAGACAGAACCATCTACCTAGGTCACTTTCAAATTCCTGAATTCCTCACTCAAACTGTGAGATTATGCATTTTGATTGCTATCTTAAGCCACTAAATTGTGAGGTGATTTTTTTGGTAGCAGTAGTTATTGAATTGACAGTCCAAATGTAGAAGGAACACATGAGTAAAGTTTGCTTAATTTGCACCCTTCAAAGTTCTTATCTGGAATAGAAGTGTAGCTCAATGGCAGAACATTGTTAGATTTTGTAAGGTCCTGGGTTCAGGCCCCAGGGGGAATTGCTAACATGTGGACATTTGGTAAGGCAGACTGTCTCTGATTCACAACAGATCTTGCCAAAGTAATGTATTCATCCCTTGTCCCAATTCAGATTCCACAAGGCTCTTACCTGACTTGCTTGTTAAACTCAGTCACCTTTCTTCCGCCCCTGCATCCTTTCATGTCACACATCTTATTACTGAACACAAAATTTCAGTAGCTGAACACCATAGTTCTGTTAGTTAATTCCAAGTCAAAGCACTTTTCCTGAATGAATGCATCATGTTCTGGTTTCTTTGCTAAACATATGTGTGAAGATCCAGATATAAATTCTTTGGTTTCTTCCTAAGACTCACATATGCGTAAACTTGATTTTATCTACTATTGCCTTGTTTTTTATCTAACATTAAATCCTCTTGTGAAGAAGTTTTAAAAAAGACCAATCACATTGCTAATTCTTATCAATTTTTCAAGAATCTGTTTTTCTTCTCTTTTCCTATTAGAATGTGTCCTCAGTTGTAACTTCCAAGTCTTACATTTGCACTGTAAATTTTGTACTGTTGTATTGTGTACACTGAAATGATGATCCACATGAGATAGTTATTGACAACCACACTGATCAAGCCAATTAAAAGTTTTAAGTCGTTTTTATTGATGGCCAGACCAAGAGCACACTTGTACCTCTGAAAAGTCTCTTGGTGTCCAAGCTCAGGGATGCAGAGTTTTAAAGACAAAACCACCAAGACCATAATTTATATCAAAGTTAGATGAGGGTCAGCATAACCTTAAACCGTTCATTCCTGGCAGAGCATGGTAGTTATTTTAGACATAACTTGTCAATTACTTTTGACTCATATCTTTTCTTGTTATTTCATTTTACTTAATGATTTTGGTTAATATATCTGAAACATGGTCAAGGCCATGGAGAAACTCAAATGTGTTGCCAAGGCAGATATGACCATTTGAGAGAAGGGAGGTAGAGGGCTGAGAACTTTCTAAGCACATAAAACAGAATCAGAACAAGATGGCATTACTTTAGTCATTTTAAGATAGCTTGAACTAAAATCTTCAGATGATAACAGTGGTAAGAATGAATAAATATTAACAAAAGTTCAGGGTTAGTGCAAGTTTCTAGTATCGGTAATATGAGATCATGTTGGTTTGCTAGAGAAGTGTCTTGTTGTTTCTAGTTCTCAGACTGTTAACGGGGGTGTTATTGCCATCATTCTTTGTCACTTATAGCATGTATGTGTATCTCATTGTGCCATTATTTCACATGCAGTTAAGTCCTGTCTTTGTGGAGGCTGAACAGAGAGAAACTTTTTTATCCACTTCAAACTGTTATTGTTGACCCTTATTTTTTTAATATAAATTAATGTTCTAGGACTTAGTGGGAATTCTTTTATTTTAACTGAATTCTTGTTTAATAATTACAGGTATCACACCTCCTTCTACTTTATAGCTAAAGATGAAAGTAGGAAACATAAGATATTAACTATACATCTCAAACCACTTAATCTAAGCTCACTTCTAGTTTAAGGAAACAGAAAAATAAATAGCTGAGTTAAATGTTTCCAGAAAAATTTGATGAACTTATCAGGACATCTATAAGAAAAATTGGCCTAATCATTATTAAAATAGAGTACTTAAACATAAAAAAGTGAAAATAGTATGTGAGCCATGATTGGAACATATTTATTTTGAGTCAGTTTGGAGAATATGAATATGTACTATCTACTGGATAAATGATACTAACAATATATAGTTCGTTTCTTGTCTGAGTTGTATAATACTATAATGGTCATCTTCTGAGCATTCTTGGGAGGAACACACTTAAATATTTAGAGGTGAAATGTCACTGTATCACAACTACTTGTTTAAAAAGTTATTCATCCAGAAAAACATAGGCAATAGATAATCTCACCTTAGCAACAGCCAAATGAAAAAAGAGGTGGAAATCCACATATATTTTCACCACCATGAACCATTCCAAAACAAACAAGAATGAGCAATCAATGGTCATTAATATCCCTCAATATTAATGTTCTTAACTTGCCCATAAAAAGACACAAGCTAACAGAATGGATTCGAAGACAGAACCCATCCTTCTGCTGCATACAAGAAACACATCTCAGCCTCAAAGACAGACATTACCTCAGAGTTAAGGGTTGGGAAAAAAATTTTCCAATCAAGTGACCCAAGAAACAAGCAGGGTGGCAATCCTAATATCTAACAAATTAGACATTAAAATAAAATCAATCAAAAGAGATGAAGTAGGGCATTTCATACTCATCACAGGAGAAATCCACCAGGATCAAGTTTCAATTCTAAGCATCTATGCCCCAAAAGCATCTACGTTCATAAAAGAAACATTACTAAAGCTCAAATCACATATAAAGCCTCACACACTTACAGTGGGAGACTTCAACGCCCCACTCTCACCACTAGACAGGACTACTAGACAGAAATTTAACAAAGAAGCAGAGGAACTAATAGAAGTTATGACACAATTAGGATTAGCAGACATCTATAGAACATTCATTCAAATAAAAAACGAATGTACTTTCTTCTCAGCACCACTTGGAACCTTCTCAAAAATCGACCACATACTTGGCAACATATCAAACCTCAACAGGTTAAAAAAAATGAAATAACTCCATGCAACTTATCAGACTACCATGCGTTAGAATTGGAAATTGAATAATGCACAATTGCACCATTCCTAGGTCAAGGAAGAAATGAAAAAAAAATTAAAGACTTCTACAATTCAATGAGAATGAAGACACAACATACCCAAACTTATGGTACACTTTGAAAACAGTGCTACGAGGCAAGTTCATAGCACTAAGTGCCCACATGAAGAAACTGGAGAATAGTTATACTAGAGAATTAAGAGCACAGCTGAAAGCTCTAGAACAAAAAGAAGCAAACACATCCAAGAGGAGTAGGTGCCAGGAAATAATCAAATTGAGGGCTGAAATCAATAAAGCAGAAACTAGGAAAACAATACAAAAAATCAGTATAATGAAGAGTTGGTTCCTTGAGAAAAGCAACAAGATAGACAAACCTTTATCCAAATGTACCAAACGGCAGAGTGTGAATATGCAAATTAACAAAATCAGAAATGAAAAGGGGGACATAACAACGGAAACTGAGGAAATCCAGAGAATCATCAGGTCATACTTTGAAAACCTGTACTCCTCGAAATCTATAGAAAATGGACAATTTTCTTAATATATATCACTTACCAAAATTAAATCAAGAAGAGATAAGCAATTTAAATAGACCTATAATCCCTATGGAAATAGAAGCAGTCATCAAAAGTCTCCCAACCAAAAAAAAAGAAAAAAAAAGAAAAAACGCTCAAGACCAGATGGCCTCAGTGCAGAATTCTACCAGAAATTCAAAGAAAAGCTTATACCAATTCTTCTCAAAGTATTCCACACAATCACACAACAGAAGCAGAAGGGTCTTTGCGAAACTCTTTCTATGAGGCTTCAATAACCTTGATCCCCAAGCCACACAAAGACACAACTAAGAAAGAGAACTTCAGACCAATATCCCTCAAGAGCACTGATGCAAAAATAGTCAATAAATTACTGGCAAATCGATCCAAGGACACATCAGAAAACTCATCCATCATGACCAAGTAGGCTTCATCCCAGGGATGCAGGGACAAAAATCCATCAATGTAATCCACCATATAAACAAGCTGGAAAACAAAAATCACATGATCATCTCACTAGATGCTGAAAAAGCCTTTGACAAAATCCAACACCCCTTCATGATAAAGGTCTTGGAGAGACCCAGGATAACAGGAACTTACCTTAACATAATAAAATTTATATGCAGCAAATCAATAGTCAACATCAAACTAAATGGAGAGAAACCCATCGCAATTCCTCTAAAATCAGGAACAAGACAAGGCTGTCCACTCTCTCCATATCTCTTCAATATTGTATTTGAAGTTCTAGCTAGAACAATAAAACAACAAAAGGAGATCAAGGGGATACAAATTGGAAAGAGAATGGTCAAACTTTCACTATTTGCAGATGATATGATAGTTTACATAAGTGACCCAAAAAACTCTATCAGGGAACTCCTGCAGCTGATGAACACCTTCAGCAAAGTGGCAGGATACAAGATTAACTGAAGAAAATCAGTAGCCCTACTATATACTGACAATAAAAGGGCTGAGAAAGAAATCAGAGGAACATCACCCGTTACAATAGCCACAAACAACATAAAATACCTTAGGGTAACTCTAACCAAACAAGTGAAAGACCTGTATCGCAAGAACTTTGAGTCTTTAAAGAAAGAAATTAAAGAAGACACCAGAAAATGGAAAGATTTCCCATGCTCTTGGATAGGTAGGATCAACATAGTAAAAATGGCAATCCTACTGAAAGCAATATACAGATTTAACACAATCCCCGTTAAAATCCCAGCACAGTTCTTCACAGACCTTGAAAGAACAATTCTCAAATTTATATGGAAAAACAAAAGACCCAGCATAGCCAAAACAACCCTGTTCAACAAGGCAACATCCAGAGGCATCACCATCCCTGACTTCAAGATGTATTACAGAGCTATAGTCCTGAAAACAGCTTGGTATTGTAAAAAAAATAGACAGGCAGACCAATGGAATCGAATTGAACACCCCGACATTAATCCTTACACTTATGAACACCTAATCTTTGACAAATAAGCTAAAATTTTACAGTGGAAAAAAGAAAGCATCTTCAACAAATCGTGCTGGCATAACTGGAAGCCAACATGTAGAAGACTGCAGATAGATCCATGTCTTTCACCATGCATAAAACTTAAATACAAATGGATCAAAGACCTCAACATAAATCCAGACACACTGAACATGTTATAAGAGAAAGTGGGAGGCACTCTTGAACAGATTAGTACATGAGACCATTTCCTGAACATAACTTTGGTAGCACAGACATTAAGGTCGACAATTAATAAATGGGACCTCCTGAAACTGAGAAGCTTCTGTAAAGCAAAGGACACAGTCAGCAAGACAAAAAAGCAACCCACAGATTGGGAAAAGTTATTCACTAACCCCACATCTGATAGAGGGCTGATCTCCTAAATTTACAAAGAACTCAAGAAGCAAAGGATCAAAGGATCCAATCAAAGCAAACACCAAAGGATCCAATCAAAAAGTGGGGTACAGAACTAAATAGATAATTCTCAATATAGGAGTATAAAATAGCTGAGAGCCACTTAAGAAAGTGCTCAACATCCCTAGCCATCTGGGAAATGCAAATCAAAACAACTCTGAGATACCATCTTACTCCTGTCAGAATGGCTAAAATCAAAAACTCCAATGACAGTTTATTCTGGAGAGGATGTGGAGAAAGGGGAACAGCCCTTCATTGCTGGTGGCATGCACAGCCACTTTGGAAATCAGTATGGAGATTCGTCAGAAAAATGGGAATCAGTCTACTACAAGAACCAGCAATTCCACTCTTAGGCATATATCCAATAGATGCACATTCATACAACAAGGACGTCTGTTCCACTTTATTCATAGCAGCATTGTTTGTAATATCCAGAAACCTGAAAGCAACCTAGATGCCCCTCAACTGAAAAGTGGATAGAGAAAATGTGGTACATTTACACAATGGAGTAATATTCAGCAGAAAAAAATGGAATCTTGAAATTTGCAGGCAAATGGATGGCACTAGAAGAAACCATCCTGAGTGAGGTAACCCAGTCACAAAAAGACAAACATGGTATGTACTTGCTAATTTATGGATTTTAGACATGAATCAGGGGAGTGCCAACATACAATCCCATTGCCAGAGAGTCTGGGAAATAGAACCTTCATCTAGCGACTGATGAAAGTACAGGCAGACACCCACAGCTAAACACTCAACTGAACTCCTGGAATCCAGTGACAGAAAGGGAGAACTGATGGGCAAATGAGTTCAGACTGGGCTGGTTTAACCCACAGAAACAGTTGACCTGAGCAAGAGGGAGCTTTTGGACCCCAGACTGATGGCTGTGTGGAAAGCATGGGACTGACCCAGACCCCTTGAATGTGGGTGTCAGTGAAGAGGCCTAGGTAATCTATGGTGCCTTGCGTAGTATTTATCCCTGGTGTACAAATAGACTTTGAGTGCCCATCCCACAATGAGGGATGCTCTCTCAGCCTGGACTCTTGAAGTCGGGCCTAGACTCTACCCTGGATGACATGGCAGATTCTGGAGATCCACCATGGAGGGCTTCACCCTCCCTGGGGATCGGAGTGTAGATTGGCTGGGGGACTGGGGGGCCTGTTTGGGAGGGATGGTAAAGGGGGAGGGAGAGGGAACTTGGACTGACATGTGAAACAAACTTGTTTCTAACTTAAATAAAAAAGATAAAAAGAAAGTTATTCATTTCTACTTACATACCTACATTTATACAGATAACATACATACATGTATGAAGTGGGGGAAAAGGCTAATTGTTGATCAGATAAAGGATATATAAGTGACTATTGTATTATTGTTTATTTGTTTGTGTTTGAAGCAGGGTCTCTCTACATAGCACTGGTTGTCCTCAAACTCATTATGTAGACTAGAATGGCCTCGAACTCATAGATCCACTCTGTCTCCTGAGTGCTGGAATTAAATGTGTTTGCCAACATGTTGGACTTCCATTGTATTCTTGGGGAAATTATCCTTGAAGGAAAAACTAGTAGGGTTCATTTTTGAATAATATTCATGGACATACAATTGATGTACTACAAAATTCACCCATAAGTGTATAATTAACAGGTTTTGGTCTATTCACAGAAGTTAGTAACCATAACTATAGTATATATTTTTGTTTTTTGTTTGTTTGTTTGTTTTTTGTTTTTACTAGACAGGGTTTCTCTGTATTGTTTTGGAGGTTGTTGGTCCAGCCTGGCCTCGAACTCACAGAGATCTGCCTGCCTCTGCCTCCCGAGTGCTGGGATTAAAGGCATGTGCCACCAACGCCCAGCCATATTTTTGTTTTTAATACTAAATAAGAAAACCTTTATTCTTTAGCCAGCACTTGGTATTGACTCCCAAGTCTTCTTGCTCTAGGAAACCATTTACCTGTGTGTCTCCTAATTAGACCAAAGCTGTAGGCTTGGGGGCATAAGATGAAAAAGTGGCACTCTCTTCACAGCGCACCCCTTTCTTCTCCCTTGTCTTCTCTCCCTTTTCTTGTTTAGTTAGTTTGTTTGTTCTTTTGTAAGAGAAACCTTTTTTTGAGAAAGGATTTTCTATTTAAACAAATTACAACTCGGAGGCAATTACTAATTATGTTTATTGGGCAGAGATTTTATAGGTAACCCCTGACTCTGTGTTGTTGAAGTAAATGTTTGATGGTGTTCAGAGTTCTGTGCTAGCATACATTTCCAAAATATACCCTTTGTCTGAGCTCCTTTATGTGATCAATCTCTTTCTAGGTGGCAGAGTTACTTCTCTTGAATGGAGCTGACCCATTATTTGTAAGTGACCATGGAATATGTGCTTTGGATGAGGCCCAGGATTCCTTTATGGAGAATCTCCTTAGGAAATTCATTCCCAAACATAAAAAATGTCACCTATCAGGTAAGACTGAAACACTTTGTTGTAGTTTCTGATCGTGTTAGTGGAAACTAAATTTCGAATTGTGGGAACTGGATTAGTTTCTCCCACAGGTTTTGAGAAAGAGATGCCTTTGTGTCATTCTTTGAATGAAACTCATGCTTGTTTGCAGTTGTACATAAGAAAAGAAAAGAGCCCACTTTTCCTGCAGCTGTTATGGTGCTCATAGTTAAGAACTCTTTTGCAGGTCAGGTTGGTGGTGCATATCTTTAATCCCAACACTTTGGAGGCAGAGGCCGGTAGATCTCTGAGTTTAGGATAGCCAGGGTGATGTAGAGAGTACTTGTCTGAAGAAAAAGAAAAACAAAAATAAATAAGAAATATCAATCCCAGTTCCCTCCTACCGTCCCACAGATGGCATATAAAGTAGTCATCAATCTCATAATTGGAGAAGGGCATTTAAGGTAGCCTCTCCACTATTGCTTAGATTCTTAGTTGGGGTTATGCTTGTAGATCTCTGGACATTTCCCTAGAGCTAGATTTCTCTTTAAACCTATAATGGCTCCCTCTGTTAAGGTTATCTCTTTTCTTGCTCTCCTCTATTCTTCCCCTGATTCAAACTTCCTGCTCCCTCATGTCCTCCTCTCCCCTTCTCTTCTCCCTTTCTCTTTCATCTTGATACCTCTCCCTTCACCCCATGCTCCCATTTTGCTCAGGAGATCTTGTCCCTTTCCCCTTCTCCAGGGGACCATGTATGTCTCTCTTAGGGTCTTCTTTGTTTCCTAGCTTCTCTGGTGGCATGGACTATAGGCTGTAATCCTTTGCTCTATGTCTAAAATCCATATATGAGTGAATACATACCATGTTTGTGGTTTTTTGTGACAAGTTGGTTTTCACTCAAGATGGTTTCTTCTAGTTCCATCCATTTGTCTGCGAATTTCAAGATTCCATTGTTTTTTTCCACTGAGCAGTACTCTATTGTGTAAACTCAAGAAGCTAGTCTCCAAAACATCAAATAATCCAATTAAAAAGAGAAACATGGCATGTACTCTCTCATATATGGATTTTAGACATAGATCTGGGGAGTGCCAGCCTACAATCCTATAGCCAGAGAGTCTGGGAAACAGAAACTTCATTTAGTGGCTGGTTAAGTATTGAGCTGAACTCAAGAAAGCCAGTATCAGAGAGGGAGGACTGATGATCAAAGGGATTAAGACTGGGCTGGTTTAACCCCCAGAAACAGCTGACCAGACAAAGGTTAACTCTGGAATCCCAGGCATCAGCCTGGGAATCCAGCATGGGACTGATCAAGACCCCCTGAATCTGGGTGTCAGTGAGGGGGTCTAAGTAATCTATTGAGCCTTGGGCAGCAGATCAGTACCCATCCCAAGTATACACACGGACTTTGGACTCCCATAGAACAATGTGAGGTCCACTCTCATCCTGAACTCTTGGGGAAGGGTCTAGGCCCTGCCCTATATGAAATGACAGACTATGGACACCCCCATGGAGGGCCTCACCCTCCCTGGGGGAATGAGGGGATAACGTGGGGGGCGATGGGGGAGGGCACGGGAGGAGGGGAGGGAAAGGGAGAGGGACTTGGAACTGACTTGTGAAGCAACCTTGTTTCTTATCTAAATTTAAAATGGAAAATAAAAAAAAATGAAAAAGAAGTGGGGTACAGAACTAAATAGAGAATTCTCAATATAGGAGTCTAAAATGACTGATAGACACTTAAGAAAGTGCTCAACATCCTTAGTCACCAGGGAAATGCAAATCAAAACAACTCTGAGATACCATCTTACTCCTGTCAGAATGGCTAAAATCAAAAACACCAATGACAGCTTATGCTGAAGAGGATATGGAGAAAGGGGAACACTCCTCCACTGCTGGTGGGAATGCAAACTCATGCGGCCATTTTGGAAATCAGTATGGAGATTCCTCAGGAAAAGGGAATCAGTCTACCACACGATCCAGCAATTCCACTCTTAGGCATATACCCAAAAGATGCACATTCATACAACAAGAATATCTGTTCCACTATGTTCAGAGCAGCATTATTTGTAATAACCAGAACCTTGAAGCAACCTAGATGCCTCTCAACTGAAGAATGGATAAAGAAAATGTGGTGCATTTACACAATGGAGTATTACTCAGTGGTTGGTCATTGTTATCACAAGCCTTTTGATTACTCTGCTGGAAAAGCTCTTTTCTTAATCTAAGTTGTTTCAAATGAAATCCAAAGTGTACCTCCTTCCCAACTGGGTTATATTTAATATAACAGTTCTTCCAATTAGTGTTGAGTGTATTTGCTGAAAATAAGGGACTATGTAGCATTCTCACTGTTGATCATGAGACTGGTCCTCCTTTATAGATACATTTTTTCCCATTTTATTATGTTATGGCCATTCATGTTTTTTACGTCTTCAAGACATGTAAGTATATAAATGCTTTTGACTAAAGACTAAGACCTAGACCAAAATGCCTCCTTTTTGTAATAAAGAGAGAACACTGAATGTTGTAATGTGATCTTACTATATTGCTTAGGCTAGACTTGAGCCCCTGAGCTCAGGCCATTGTCTTAGCCTCCTCAGTAGCTGGGACTATAGACATACATCCTGGTGCTGCTTCCACAATGTAGCAAGTAGAGCCCACTCTTAGAAACAAGTCACATCAGCTGAGAGAGACATGACTTGTTGATGCCAGGTTCATAAGAGCATACTGAAGTATTAAAATAATCATATTTATGTTTCAAGGCACACAAAAATTGCAAATACAATGTCAAAGCCAGAGGTACACGTTTATAAATTCTGAAATGTGCTGTAATGCTATTCTTAATTGTGTGGCTTCTTTATTCTCTAAGAAAAGAGACTTTTTTTCTTTCCTGGAAGTGTTTTCTCCAGAAGTCTAACCCTCTCTGAATCCTGAAGCCCTGTTCCTTAGTGCCCCCTCCTCTGATCTAACCTCTGTTTCTCTAACCTAATCCCGCACAGGAAATTTCCTTCATGCAACAGAATTTGTAACTTTTCTCCTTTGGACTTGGCTTTTGTTCTTTCTTTGTGAGAGAATTTATTTATTATGCTTTAGTAGGTGCTTTGACTATTTCTTAAACATGAATATTTGAATTGCCATTAATTAGCACCTTATGTTCCAAAGTAATGTGAATTTTGTTTTCTTAATAAGTATATATCCTTGAACAAGTCATTTGTTTTTTAAATTTCAGTTCAAAAAGGCTTTGGTTTACTTTATTCTATTTTTTTTGTTTAGTTTTGAAATGCTAGGTATCAAACCCAAGCCCAGTTATATACAGGTAAACACCCTTCCCCTAAGCTTTATCCCAAGGCCTGAAGAATGTTGCTTTACAATTATAGAAATGATGAATCAAGAACATCAAGAATGTTCTTAATATGGAATGTATTTGCTGATTTTTCTCTGAGAACACACATCTGCTTTGATGTGTAAAACTCATTCTTACAGATTTTATCACATTGGATAATTTTGGGTAATTGACGACCCTGTTTTCTCATTTGCAATTTGACTTTTTATTTGTGATAGGATCTTACTAAACTCACTATGTAGACCAGACTGCCCTCACATTCACATAGATCCATTTGTTTCTACTTCCTGAGTGCTGAGATTAAAGGCGTGCACCACCATACCTGGCCTTGCAAAATTGGACTTTTATATTTGTTCATCTACTCAAATTTGTATGTGAATGTTAGTGTGAGGGTTGAAGTAACGTATGTAAAATACCTAAACATACTGTTTGGTGCATGATGGGAGCTCAGAGGGACAGAAAGAAATATTTCTAAAATTAGTATTAGCAAACCCACCACATTGTCTATCTGTATAGCCAGTCGGCTGTACTAGACAATGTGGTCTTTAAGACAGAGAAGACATACAGTCTCTTCTATTCCTTCAGAGTTTGTCAGGAGCTATGCTTACCTGACTGGGTGGTTATACAAAATACTGTTTTTTCCTTCTTTTGACTTAAGAACCAATGTTAGGAAAAAGCATTGTGTCCTTTATGTTCTTAAAAGCTATTAGCAGCAACAGTAGTAATAATAGAGTATTTTCTTTACATGGATTTCACTACTTAATCTTCATAATTATATAGCAGTTCTTACTTTTCATTTATGGACATTTGGTGAAGGCAGAGACATTGAGAAATTTGGCCAGGGTCATGCAGCTCATAAACAAGAGAAGCAACAGCGAAACTCTAGAGTGTGGTTTTAACAGGACATTCTGGGCAACTCTTCTCACTTGAATGGGGTAAATGGAATTTGATTGTAATGGTGAAAGTCATTTCTAAGAGATAAATTAAAGTCCTCACATTTAATCACATCCTTGTTAAGATATTTTGTTTCCCAATTATATTCAAGGAAATTTCCCTTCTAAAATGTATTTTCTCTGTGAAAATAGAACCTACATAAGGTTTTATCTTTTGTGGTTAACTTCACATGTGCCTAATTATAATTACACATTCAGTATTTTAAGAAGGCAAGCAGAGATATTATAAATTGCAATCTTTTAATTATCGACCTTGGCCCCTTTTTAAATATAAGTATTTTTTGTTTCCTCTATGCATTCACAGTGTTGTTGATCCTGTCTATGCATATGCATGTTTTGCTTCAAAGACAATGCAGCATTCATGCTAGGACCCTGTTAAGCAGACATATTGGAAAGTGATGATACATGTAAAAGTTTTTGTTACATCGTGTGTGTGTGTGTGTGTGTGTGTGTGTGTGTGTGTGTGTGTGTGTGTAGTATGACATGTATGTGGAGAACAGAGGACAGCTTATAGGAGTCAGTTCTCTCCTTCCACTGTGTGAGTCCTAGAGATAAAACTCAGCTTATCGATCTTGGCAGCAGGTGCCCTTCCCTGAACCTTCTTGCCAACCCATGATAATCTATTTAGTTGTCAAAGGGTTTTTTTAACCTTATAAAAACAGTTTGCATAATCTACTGAATAAAGAGAACATATATGGATATTTCTGTGAGTAAATTAAAAAATACTAAGTTTGCTGCTAATCTTTATTATTAGTTATTTTGTCAGATCTATTTACTTTTCCAATAGAAATATTATCACTCAAAGTAATACTTAGCTTATAATAATTATGGAAACTACTTAGTCATGTTGTACTGCTAGATTTAATATAAATTTAATATAATTTACATGATTTCACATGTTTCCTCTAGTTTTAAATTTTTATATGAGTGTGCATGTGTGTGTTCATGTATGTGAATACAGGTGTTCATGTATGTGAGTACAGGTGTGAACATGGCAGGTAGAAGACAACTCTGGGAAGTTAGTGCTCTCCTGCCACCTGTGGGATCCAGGTATTGAATTCAGGCCTGCCCGAGTACAAACCTGCTGACTTATTTTGCTGGCCCACCCTCTAGTTTTTGTTGTTTGTTTGTTTTTGGTTTTTTCATGGCAAAAGACTTGAGGTTTTAGAAGTATACTGGAAACTTTCTTTTATTCTCTTTTTCTATGTAGATCAAAGGAGGAGCACTGACGCAGCAAATGCAGAAGATATATTCCAGTACAAGGTATATCTGTATTTAGTAATAAACATTTTTGCAGGTTTGTACCTGCTGGTTATTTTTATAGATTACCAGAGGGAAAGAAAGACTGGTGAAGCGTTTGTCAGGTTAGTGACGTCACCTTTGGTTTAAGACACTTTGTATTAATTGTATAAGCTACCAAAAGATTCTATCTAGCCTTTTAGTTTGAGAAGCAGTTAGGTAAGTGTAGCATACTATGGCAATGTTTGTAAGCCATGTCCTTTCTGTTGCTTTTTATGAGGTCTGGGACTTAAAAACCATATCAAAATTTTTCTGATTTAAGAGTAATACAAATAATACAAGAGTAATAATTACAGTTTCAGAGTTACTCTTCATCTGGTATTTGAGTTGTGGCCAGTAAGAAGCAGTGTTGTTTTAATCCTAGCATCCTACTACCAGGTTTCCAGGGAAACCATTTTAGAAATCATCTTGTCTTTTAGTTTTCAAATCCCATCTTCTGCTGTTCTACCCATAATTCTTTAGGTAGCAAAGGAAGAAACTAACCTAATTCTAATCTTTGCTGTGTGACAATTGGAAGAGGATAATGTCTTAAAAGTTCTTCTATAGTGCTCCCTTAACAGTGTCTCACAGACTCTAAAGCTCTGTAACTGAAATTAAATCTAACCATGTTTGTTGTTGTTGTTTTCTATAGAAACCAAAGTTAAGTTCTGATAGTCACACTGAGTTTATCTGTGATGAAAATTCTAATAGACAGGAACCAGGACATGTAGAAACCAATAAAGAAAGCAACAATTTACTTGTAAATAAAGAATATGTATATGAACTTTGCCAGAAAAATTCCAATACCAAAGAATTTGGCAAGTCCAAGCCTAGGCAATCAGCTATTAACCAAACAGACTCTACAGATCTCAGAACGAACAGTGCCCACAGTTTGAAAGACAGCAGAACCGATGTGTCTAAAAGTAAAGCACCAAGAAATGCACAACATAAAAAAACTCAAGTAGATGATAAAGACTACAATTTAAGTCAGGGAACAGCTGTTTCTTCTTTCAGCAGAATGAATACATTAGTTACTCTGCAGCAGCATACTGTCCAAACCCTTGATGACATTCCAAAAGAGTCATGTGAACTTTCTGTCTCAATTCCAGCAAGCTTAAACAATGGTTCAGGTAACAGCAATGAGGCTTGTTTTGTTTCCAAAAAATCGAATACCCACATTCTAGATTTATCAGATAGTCAAGAAATGCAGTTCTTGGAATTAGGATCCATTGATCAAACTAAAGCTGCTTCCTTCTCTGAACGTCCATTATGTAAAGAAATAAAATTACCACATGTAACTGCAGATCAACAACCTCACACTAACCAAGAGCAGCATAGTAGCCCATGTAATCCCCCTGAAAACAAGAGCTCGGATGAAAAAGGCAAGAACTTTAATAAGTGGGAAGATTCCTTCCTCTCCTTCATAAAAGAAGGCTTTGCTGACAGTGATAGTGATTGTCACACCTCTGTCAAGTCTGTGGCATCTCAGAAAGAGTGCATGGGCCACTGCCATAATGAGGCAAGCACAGCAGAGGGAGAAGAAATGGACTCTCTACAGGTTTCATCTTCTGAAAACTATTTTTCACAGGAAAACGAGCTAAAAGCAGGTAGCCTAACTACATGTCCACAAAAGGAAGCTGTTAATTATTGTGATTCAAAGAAAACATCAATTTATGAACAGCATATTCCGAATTATGAGCAGTATATACATGGGATTGCTTTTGATCACTCATGTGCCAATAGTGAGGACTATTTGATGCCTTGTACAGGACCACCTTCAACACATGAAGTTACACAGGTGACTGGTCAAGTGGAACTATTAAAAGCTTTCCAGAATAATGCCCACAGAGAGCCAACTCCTTTAGTAAATAAAGCTGATACATATAATGTGGAAAAGAAGCAAGACACTGAGAAGAATTATGTTGTAAAAGATCAAAACCCAAGTTCTTCAAATAGTCCTTTACATACAGTTGTTCATTCTCAAGTAATAGAAATAACTACAGCTGAAAAAAGGACACAAGACCTTCCAGGGAACAAGCCCGTGGACAATACCCATTTTCATTCCATTGACAATGTAAATAAAGAATTGGCCAACTCATCACAACTTAATCAAGGAGAGGAGAAGGAAATTGCTCACAAGTCAGGTATTATTATTTCTCAGTTTGTACATTTCTTCTAGCCGTCCATCTGCAGAAATTTACAACTGAATTCTATTTACCCTGTGGTCCAGCTGACAAGCAGGAGGTCACCGTGCAGGTTGTGATTTGGGAAGTTGATCAGTAAGATATCTGTGCTTGATTGTGATTTTGAGGCTTATATTCTGTCATCTGGGCTAGCCAGACATCCCTAGTACTTACTTGAAAGTCAAAGTCTAATCAAAGATGGTTACTAAACTGATACCATTGAAAGCTAATGAACAATATATCTACCAATGTTTCTATCTCTTCTTAATGTGACATTTTCATGGCAGAAAGTTACTATCCCCACTGATCACAACTATTCATTGTGTCTCCATTAGCACCACAACCAGCACACTTAGTCTGCTCTGAAAAAAAAAACATTTTAAAGGCTCCTCATGTTCTCTTTGAAACAGAAACTCTGGAAGAACAGGGGTTTTATTTTCTTGTCATATAACCAGGAAGGAGAACTACATGACTAATAGTATAAATGGTTGTGTTTCAGATGAGGAGTTAACTGATAATACCAGTACAGCTGAAAGAACTGTAAGAAATTGCAAGGAGAAAGGGGAGACTGTGGATTCAGAAACTCACATGCCTGGTGATACCCAAGAACACAGACAAGACCAGAATTTCAGGAAAAGAAAAGGTTCTTTGGAAGCTCCTTGCAGCCAAGGTTTGTATAAATGTTTATGTCAAAGTTTTGTAATTAAGCCTTGTTACCTACTCTACTTCAAAGAATTACTAAATTAGATTAGTGGGGTTTTATTTGTTTGTTTGTTTTATGTTGGAGGACATTCATTTAGTAGTGAGGTGATTTCAGATATATTTGTTGTTAAAGCTCCACTTGAGGAAATCCAGTAGTCTCCAGGTAAGTTTTTGTTGTGTTGCTGACTTTGGCTTTCAGTTTGAGACATTAGAGGAGATAAACAACAGAGACATAAAGAATATTCGATGGGAGGATTAGGACTCGGGATATAGAGGCAGGAGGATCTATGTGAGTTCAAGGCCAGCCTGGTCTTCAAAGCAACACAGAGAAACCCTGCCTCAAAAAACCAATAAAAAATGTATTAAAGAAGTATGGGCACTATTTTTTGTCACATTGATCAACTGTCTATATTTACTGACAGACTAACTCTCCTCTAGTGGTTCTTAGAGCTCCTGTGATTAACAACAACTTGTATCACCTCAAGTTAAATATTAAGCACTGGAAAGTCAATTTAAATGTTGTTATGAAGTATGAAAGGTGCTGGAGAAGGCATTTTCTGTGTGAACCTTCCCTTATTTTCCCTCTTATGTAAATAGAAGACCTGTGTGGGCATACTTTCTACAGCGGGTTGGGTGATGATGGTTCATCCATAATGAGTCTACTCCTAGGCTATGGGATTTGTGAAGAACACCTCTATAGTAAATGATTGAATGCTATCTTCTTTAGAAAAGGAATATTTACATAAATAATCAAATTAATGTCTTTGAGATGGAACCATCCTGAATTATCTAGTTGAGCCCTAAATCTAATGAAAAGCTTTAAAAGAGAAAAAAAGAGGGAAATTTGAGACACATAGGTGAAGTAAAGGAGTTCACGTAACCTCAAATGGGGAAGCCAAAGAATGTTAACAGACACCAGAACCTAGAAGAGGCAAGGAAGACTTTTACCCTAGTGCTTTTCAGTTATGTCCCTGCTGATTCCTTATTTTAGATTTCAGATAGCAGAATAAAATTCTGTTGTTTAAATCCTACTGGCTTATAAGTTGTTATAGCTAACCCAAGAAACCGATATACTTCCTTAATATAATATTTGAGTATAATTTTGTGTATATATGTCATACCATTAAACTGTAAGCAACTTGAACAGGGGATTGAGAATTTTAGATCTTGACATCAGGAGGTTCCCTGATACTAGCATATCACTAGCATTCAGCAGTGAATTTAACCATGTCCTCCGTTCTACTGCACTCCTACCAGCCTCAGATTTCCAATCTATTTTAAAGTCCCTCGCTCAAATACAGACAAAAATCACCAGATATTGATGAAATATTCCAAGATGAAAGAGACATCAGATCACACTTATGTGGAAGAAACCGAATTTGAGAATATTTCATCTTTTAAGTAAAGAAGGAACTACCAGAATAATACCAAGTTTTTAGATGTTGAAAATACAGTGGTGTGGCTGGGACTGAAAATGCACACCTTTAATCCCAACACTGCGGAGGCAGGGACAAGCAGATTGCTCTGAGTTTTGGGCCAATCAGATTTACACACCAACTTCTAGACTATCCAGGCTACATAGTGAGACCCTGTAAGTAATAGCATAAAAATGTAAAAGGATATATAGATGCTGTGATGCATAAAGTAGAAATATATGTAGAATAGTTGATAAAGTTTCACCAATTTCCTCTAAAACCCAGATTTTAAAACTGTAGGTTGGTACCTGTAATTAATTTAAAGTGTTTGTGGCAGCACTTACTTGTGTAATATCATGCAAGTTCACTGTACCCTTAGTTCTGAGCATACAATATGCCTTTTGCACTGCACATGATATCCGTACCTTCATGTCACGGGGAGCCAATGAATACTGCCTGAGACAGCTCAGATTTGAGACTATTGTATAGTCTGAATGTCAGTGTTTTTAACTATACATGCAAAATTTGTTGCTCATATAGAAACATAATGGTTTAATTATGATAAACAAAGACACTATTTTCCTACCACAATTCCTCAATGTTTAAGTATTAATTCAGTATATCTTTAAATTGCATTGTATTAGAATGCTTGATCTGAAAAATTGCTGTTTGAATTGCTGACTTTACTTTCATAAACAACTAAATGAATTTTGAGTTGGGTTTAAGATAGATTTCCAAAAATATCTGGATGACTCTATACATAATTCCAACATTTTTTACTGTGTATTTATGTGAAGTAGCATTCTCTGTATTGATTAATATAACATCAAAATGTCAGTCAACTCTGAAAATTTGTTATACTAGTTTTCTCATTGCTGAACTTATACCCATAAAGAAACAACTTAAAGGAGGAACAATTTATTTTGGCTTATAGTTCAAAGATAAAGACCTGCCTACCTATTGTCTATCATGGTGGGGAAGGTATGGCAGAATAAGCATGAGCATTGTATCTGCAGTGAGGAAGCAGGGGCTATGCATGCTGGTTCTCTGTCCAGACTCCAGTCCATGGAATAATATGGGCTGCTTTAAGGATGGCTCTCTTCATCTTAATTAACCCAATCTAGAAATTATCTCGCAGACATGCCCAGCAGCTTGTTTCATATGTAATTCTAGATCCTGTCAAGTTGATAGTGCTGTCACAAATGTTGACGATGCTGTATATCCTGCAGTGTGAAATACTCAGCCAAAATTTAATTCGTTATATAAAAGTAAGCAAGTGCATCCATTTCCTCAATATACAAATTTGATTTCATCTTTAGTAAATGCATATTTATATGTATAACAAAGAACCATTTGAAAATAATCTCCTCATGAGTTATCTATAATTGACTGGTATACCTGTTTTATATACCTGTATGCCAGATTCTCCAAAATTTTCTTGGACACAAAAGGGTTACTAAGTAAAAATGCATAAGAAACACTACTGCAAAGGACAGGAGAGGAAGGCAGAGAGGAAGGGCTGGACTTTTTGATAGTAGCATCTCTTCCAGACCACAGTGGAGATGTTTAATATGAGTACTGCTTGTATCCTTTAGATTTGTCGGATTGTTTTAAAATTTCATTTAAATGTTGCAGAGATTAATGATGATAGTAATACTCTACTTATATAAACAAATAAACATATAAATACAACCTGGTGCATCCACCTAGCATTGCATGTATATAAATATATGTTTTTAGGGATGACCACTTGATATTGAGTAATCATTTAGGGCATCCCTGGGGAAGACTGATTCTTCTTCTCTTAGCAGTCATTAATTACCTGTAGCTCATCTAGGGGGTGGGGCCTTGTGAAATTTCCCTTATCTATGTTGGCATGTCAACTGGTATTTTCATTTGTGTCTTGTTTAGGCACCATATGGATGCAACTTCCTTATCATATATAGATTATACAATCTCACAACAGATATCCTAGTCCTCCGACTCTTACAGTCTTCTCCCTCTTCTGTGCTGTTGCCTAGGCTTTAGATGTTGGGATTGTACTACACATGTGTCATTGGTCCTCTGTATTATGACCAGTCATGGTTTTCTACAATGTCTCTGCATCAAAAGAAGCTTCTTCAATGAGGGTTGAGAGCTACACTAACCTATAAGGATAAGTGTTAAGAATACGGTTAGAGATTATAAGAGTTTGAGAAAATGGTAATAGTAGGTTACGCAATGTTACACATGTTTACACAATGTTACACATGTAGTACATTCTGTTTAGAGTATTATCAGGAAGTACATCTATATTTTCTAAGGTCCTTTATAACAATGAACATTTTGCATAAAATAAGTCTCAGATTTGTTTGATACAGTTACAGATGCCAGCACAGATGGAATCAAGAAGAGGAATGCCAAAGGAGAGAGCCAGCTCCACTTGGCTTCCAGAGAAGGAAATCTGTCCCTAGTGAAAGTTCTAATAGAGTCTGGAGCAGATGTGAATCTAAAAGATAATGCAGGTTGGGTCCTTTTAATTGTTTGTGTTTTTAATTTGAACTTGCCAAAATACTATTTTTTCCTTTGTCCCCAATTTTGATGCTGGCTGATAATTTACTAATTTTGAATGTATTTTTATACGGTATTTTAATTATTTATCACTGCTTAAATGTCTCCTTTGAAACAGTTCATATAACTGAGAGCATTCAGAAGGGAGTACAGAATGGGGGTGGGTGGGTAAAGGGAGTTGGGCTTTTCATTGGAAGTCTTAATTCCCATTCCCTGACTTGGGAGAAAATGCAAAATGTCCCAGCTTCCTGTCCATTCTTCTCTCCCTACCCCCTTTATACAACTCCCTCCTTTCCTGATTTTTTTTTAATTCTAAACCTGCTCTAAACATCGATTTTGTGACATTCTGCTTATACATGAAGTAACTTATGTAAATTGAAAAGGGAAATGCAAAGCTTTACTCATCAGATAGCCCTTTGGTAGGAATGGAGCAGTGTAAATCTGAGATGCAAATGTCAGACCCTGTCGAACCTGGGTTGCAGAAACAAACGGAAATGGGAGCATTTACTTACCTTGTTTTTTTGATGGTGCTTCTGTCAGCTGTAGTTATGAAGAGTTTTCTTTTCTCCCCAAATGAAGCCTGTATGCTTTAAAGCAGTATTTTAATACTAATTCTTGTTCAATGCTCAATACATGTACATATATTTCAGGAGAGTTCTTGAGTCCACTAACACAAGACCCCCTTAAAATAAAGACATTATATGAAACTCAATAGGTATGGAACAGCTTTATGATTTTTTCTTTTCATCCTTTTCAGGTTGGACAGCCCTTCATGAGGCGTCTAGTGAGGGCTTTAGTGATGTAATTAGAGAGTTATTAGAGGCTGGTGCACATGTGAACTGTGAAAGCATGGATGGAACGCTGCCTTTACATGCTGCTGCTGCGGGGAATCGTTTAAAGGTAACCAATGGTGTTTGTCACCTTAGGGTCCTCTTTTCTTAGGAGAAATGAGTGGAAAAAAATGAAGGTATTTTAAAGTGAGAACTGAAGTGATTGCTTGTACTAATAAATGATTTTAACGCCTGTTAAAATTATGAATGAAGATACAGTGTTGTGTGTAGATTAGAAAGTCAGTAAATACTTAAATAAATTCTTTTTCACATATGTCATGTAGGTCAGAAGAAAGCAATAAATTTTAATTTTATTTTTAGTTTTCTAAAGTGATTTGTACAAAGGGTCTAATATTAGTGACGATACATATGACAATTATTTTGGTTTTTGAGACAGGGCCTTAACTGACACTGGCCTCAAACTTAGAATGCTTCTGCCTGAACCTCCTGTGTGCCAGTAAGCAGCATGAGCCCCCACACCTGCCTCAGGCATTCTTTCCTTTTTATATATAATTTATTTATTCTTCTAAATTTCACTTTACATTCCAACCACACAGTTCTCCCTCCTACCCCTCCTCCTACCCTTCCTCCAGCCCCTCCTCATCTCCCCACCCTCAGCCTGTCCACAGTCCACTCCTCCTCAGGGGTAAGGACTCCCATGGGGAGTCAACAAAGCCTGGTACATTAAGTTGGGGCAGGGTCAAGCGCCTCTCCCAGTCATTAAGGCTGAGCATGGCTTCCCACCATAGGGAATGGGCTCCAACAAGCTAGCTCATGTACCGGGGATAGATCCTGGTCCCGCTGCCAGGGGCCCCTCAAATAATTCAAGCTTCACAACTGTCTCCCATATATGGGAGGGGCCTAGTTTGATCCCCTGGAGTTTCCACAACTGCTGGTCGAGAGTTCATGCGTTTCCATGAGCTTTGTTCCACTGTCTCTGTAGATTTCTCCATCATGATCTTGACCTCCCTTGCTCATGTGTTCCCTCCTCCCTCTCCAGAGCTTGGCCAGGAATTCTTTTCTAACCTACAAGTTCTCGGTAGTTTTGAGGGGAAGGCATGGACAATTGCTGTTTGAAGTTTGCTGTTGCTTTCTTTGCTCTTCTTTACCAGGCAGCACAGTAAATGTATCACAGGACATTTAAAAGCATTGTTTCAGTGACACACTATTTCAAATATTGACCTTAAAACTCAAGAGATTTGTCTCAACATTTTCTCCTTCATAGTTTCTCAGTCCAGGATACTGTTACCGGCTCACAGTATGCCCTTAGGTGATGCTGCTGTCAGAATGGCACTACATCTGCCTGAAAAGGAGAATAAGGAGGTCACCTGTTTTCAGTCCTTCTCTCACCCGGTGACTCCCTCCTGCCTCCCACCCCAAATAAAACAAGGACACACTAAAAAAAAGGTTTTAATTGTTATTATTACTCTACGTATATGAGTGCTTTGCCTGCATCTAAAGTGTATGTACCACGTCCATGCGGTGCCCTCAGAGGCCAGAGCAGAACAGCAGATACCCTGGAAAGGGAGCAACAGACAGTTGTTAGCTGCCACATGGTTGCTTGGAATTGTACCTGCATCTTCAGGAAGAGTAGCCAGTGCTTAGCCATTGACTCATCCCTCCAACCCCATAACTCAAAAGTTCCAAGCAACTCCCTACTCCTTTTTCATCTCTCCCCCTCTTCCATCTTCCTTCTTCCTTCTTGCTAAATCTAGGGAGGAGGAATGTTACTATTACCAAAAGTAACATAGGGGCTGAGGACATGGCTCAGTCAGAAGACAGACATTCAGACCTGAGTTCAATCCCCAGAACCCACATAAGGAAAACAACTCAATGTCAGATAAGTGGAAATGGGCAGTTCTCTGGGACTCACTGACCACACAGCCTTGCCTAACCAGGAAGCACTGGGTTCCAGTGAGAGACTCTGTCTCAAAAACAAGGTACAAGACTCCCAATGAATGACATCCTAGGTTAACCTTTGGCCTGCATAGTCACGTGCATTCATGTGCCTTCACATGCGCACACAGACACACACGAACACAAAATTCTTTGGAACTCTCTTGAGTACTTATTGGTATGTCTTAACTTAAGAGCCTAGTGATAGGGCTGGAGAGATGGCTCAGAGGTTAAGAGCACTGACTGCTCTTCCAGAGGTCTTGAGTTCAATTCCCAGCAACCACATGGTGGCTGACAACCATCTACAATTCAATCTGGTGTATATGTAATAAATAAATAAATAAATCTTTAAAAAAAAAAGAGCCTAGTGATAATTATTTTGTAAAATGCCCATGTTCTTTGAGCCTACATATAATCATAGATCACTGAATTTAATATTTACAGAAATAGGAGATGTGAACTTATGATTAAGATAAGACTAAGGTAGATAGGCTTCGTTGGGCAGAATTCTTTCAACTTTAGGGTATTTAAAAGAACAAAGAATGAAGAAATTCTCAAGAATATATGGTTTTACAAGATCTGTCTTGAGGCTTTGTTTCCTTACCTCAGCCAGCCAAGTGCTGGAATTCCAAGTGTGTACTGCCATATCAGGATGATCTGCTTGTTTTCAAATGCTAAGTATTGGGCTGGAGAAGTGGCTCAGTGGTTAAGAGCACTGGCTGCTCTTGCAGAGGTCCTGAGTTCAATTCCCAGCAACTACACAGTGACTCACAAACACCATGTAATGAGATATGGTACCTTCTTCTGGCCTGCAGGCATTCATGAAGGCAGAACACCATATGTACAAACAAATAAATAAATAAAACTTAAAAAAGAAATGAACTAAATGCTGAGTACCATGCCATTACACATGTGTGTGAATGTATATGAATATGAAAATGTGTGTGAGATTGTCTATGTGCATCAACAGACATGGATTCATTACATTTCATTACATATCTCCTTTATTATAAATGTTGCAATGGGCATGGGATTGCAGAGACCTCTTTGAAACAGTGACTTTACTCCATTCATACATATGCAATGATGGGATTGACATATTAGGTTTGTCTTAATTTTCTGAGGAAACTGAACTCTCTGTAGTTGCTATTCTAATTTATATGCCCATCAACAATACAGGTGTTTTCTTTATTTTCACATTGCTGATACATTTTCTTTTGACATTCTGAAAGCAGTGACATTGTGATTAATAACTTTGTACGTGATCTCTTGTCTTCAATCTTTGGGAGAGCTTTCAAGGAATTGGAATTTATTCTTTTTTTAAAGGTTTTATAGGATTAGCAGTGAGGCAGTTGATTGTAAGTTTTGTTTAAGTAAACAGTTTTATCCTTAATTTAATCTTTTTTACTTTGTCAGAGTGTTGAGGTTTTTTATTTTCATGAACAGATTTTGGTATATTATGTCTCTTGTAATTAACCTACTTCTTCAGGTTATCCAATTTACATATAAGTGGACATAGTAGTTTCTTACGACCATTTTATTTCTGTGGTGTCAACTGTAGTATCTCATTTTGTTTCTATTTTATGTTATCTATTTTTCTTATGTTATCTATTTTTATGCAAAACACAGCTTTCACTCCAGGGAAACAGTTTATTCAGAATCAAATATACATGATGATGCAACAGAAGCATAGATTCCATTTGCCACAAATAACATGTTCCATTATAGAAGTAGTTGCATGAACACTTATAGCCACAGAATAAAATCATAAACCAAAGCATTTACCAAATACAATGTTGGGAACATCATATTGGGGGCTTGTAACTAAATGTGGTTTAAGAGTTATCTGATGATATTCTCAGCCTTGGGACTGGTAGAAATTAGTGGTCAGCTAACAATACATTCCAAGTGTTTTGACAGATTGTCAAAAAGATGTGAGGTCAATGTGTGATATTTATAAAACGTGTGTAAGTTTCCTGTGTAACACAATGCAATGTACAATGAATATATGCAATGAGAAGGGGATGTTATCTGGGGTACAGATAAACAGTAAACTTGAAGGACTGAAGTTAGACCAATACAGTTTGTCCCTGCATCTGCAGCACCCTCATTCTCTAAGACTATGAACTCCAGTCCGTCTATAGCCTTACACAATCTTCAACACAGGCATGGCTTTTTTCTAGGAACTTCACTTTTTATGGACTTTTGCTTGCCAATTTTGTTAGTCTGAAGAAAAAAAACCCACTGTTTTTGCTGAACATTTTTGTTGTTTTTCCCATCTCTGATTTACTTGTGCTCTGAGGTGTTTTGTTATGTTTTTGTTGTTGTTATTTCTATTAATTTGGGGATTGGTTTATTTTTATTTCTAGTTCCCTGATGTGTAAACTTAGTTTATTTGAACTACTTTCTTTTCAACATAGATGTTCATTGACATATCCTTTCCTTTTTAAGTCTATTTTTACTGTGTTTCTCAATTTTGGGTTGTTTTTTTCATTTTTCTCATGTTGCATTAATTTCCCTATTAATATTTTGGCACATTGGTTACTCAGAAAATTACTATTTAATTTCTACATGTTGTATATTTTACATTTTCCTTTTTTTCTCTTTGAGACAAGATCTCACTATACAGCCTTGGCTGGCCTTGAACTTACAGAAATTTGCCTGCCTTTACTCCTCAACACTGGGATTAAGAGTGTGCACCACTGTTCCTGGCCTTCATTTTGTTTCTTGACTTCTAGTTTCATATTGTGGTTGAAAATAATACTTAAGTAGATACAAAAATTTCTCAATCTTAAATTTTTTAGTTTGTGGCCTAATATATTATCTTTTCTGGAGAATGTTTTTATGTTTTAGGTAAAAATTTGCTGTTTTGGACTAAATGTTTTTTGTGATTTTTTAATTTAAATTAGAAACAAGCTTGTTTTACATGTCAATCCTAGTTCCCTCTCCCTCTCCTCCTCCCCTGCCCCACACCAACCCCCTATCTCATCCTCTCTCCGTTCCCCAGGGAGGTTAGGACTTCTGTAGGGGAATCTTCAAAGTCTGTTATATCATTTGGAGCAGGGCCTAGACCCTTCCTAATTTGTCTAGGCTGAGAGAGAATCCCTCTATGTGGAATGGGCTCCCAAACTCCATTCTTACACTAGGGATAATTACCAATCCACTATCAGAGCCCCCATAGATTGCCCTGGCCTCCTAAAAGACACTCACATTCAGGGGGTCTGGATCAATCCTATTCTGGTTTCCCAGCTATCAGTCTGGGGTCCATGAGCTCCCCCTTGTTCAGGTCACCTGTTTCTGTGGGTTTCTCCAGCCTGGTCTTGACCCCTTTGCTCATCATTCATTCCTCTCTGCAACTAGATTCCAGGAGTTTGGCTCCATGTTTAGCTGTGAATCTCTGCCTCTGCTTCCACCAACTACTGGATGAAGGCTCTAGGATGGCACATAAAGTAGTCATCAATCTCATTATCGTGGAAGGACATTTAGGGTAGCCTCTCCACTATTGCTTACATTGTTATTTGGGGTCATCCTTGTAGATCTCTGGACATTTCCCTAGAGCCATATTTCTCTTTAAAGCTATAATGGCTTTACTCTATTATGGTATCTCTTTTCTTGCTCTCCTCTATTCTTCCCCTGACTCAATTTTCCTGCTCCCTCATGTCCTCCTCTCCCTTCCTCTTCTCTCCTTCTCTGTTTTTCTAACTCCCTCTCTCCTCCCATCATGCTCCCAATTAGCTCAGGAGATCTTGTCCCTTTCCCTTTCTCTGGGGAACCATGTATGTCTCTCTTAGGGTCCTCCTTGTTTCCTAGCTTCTCTGGTGGTATGGATTGTAGGCTGCTACTCCTTTGCTCTAGGTCTAAAATTCATATATGAGTACATATCATGTTTGTCTTTTTGTGACTGTGTTACCTCACTCAGGATGGTTTCTTCTTGTGCCATCCATTTGCCTGCAAATTTTAAGATTCCATTGGTTTTGTTGTTGTTTGTTTTTTGGCTGAATAGTACTCCATTGTGTAGATGTACCACATTTTCTCTATCCACTCTTCAGTTGAGGGGCATCTAGGTTGCTTCCAGGTTCTGACTATTACAAATAGTGCTGCTATGGATAGTTGAACAGATGTCCTTGTTATATGAATATGCATCTTTGGGGTATATGCCTAAGAGTGGAATTGCTGGACCTTGTGATAGACTGATGCCCATTTTCCTGAGGAACCACCATGCTGATTTCCAAAATGGCTGTATGAGTTTGCCATCTGAAGTGGAGGAATGTTCCCTTTTCTCCACATCCTCTCCAGCATAAACTCATTGGTGTTTTGGATTTTAGCCATTCTCACAGGAGCAAGATGATATCTCAGAGTTGTTTTGGTTTGCATTTCCCTGATGGCTAAGGATGTTGAGTACTTTCTTAAGTGTCTATTAACCATTTTACATTCCTCTATTGAGAATTCTCTATTTAGTTCTGTACGGCACTTTTTAATTGGATCATTTGATGTTTTGGTGACTAGCTTCTTGAGTTCTTTGTAAATTTTAGAAATCAGCCCTCTGTCAGATGTGGGGTTAGTGAAGAACTTTTCCCATTCTGTGGGTTGCCGTTTTGTCTTGTTGACTGTGTCCTTTGCCTTACAGAAGCTTCTCAGTTTCAGGAGGCCCCATTTATTAATTGTCAATCTCAGTGTTCGTGATACTGGTGTTATGTTTGGGAAGCAGTCTCCTGTACCAATTCGTTCAAGGGTACCACCTACTTTCTCTTCTAAGAGGTGCAGTGTGGCTAGATTTATGTTGAGGTCTTTGATCCATTTGGACTTAAGTTTTGTGCATGGCGATAGACATGAACTATCCACATTCTTCTAGATGCCAGCATCCTGTTTGTTGTGTCCACTCAGAGAGAACCCCAAGACTTCAAGGAGTTTAACGACACCGAATGCAAGTACAAGAAGGTCCGTTTATTTCCAGAAAACCAACCAGCTAGGGCTCAACTCTGTTGGGAGAGTTGAAGCCCCAAGCCACAAAAGCAAGGCACTTCTAAGGGGAAAAGGACCAGGGAGGGTGGGGGGGGTGACCTGAATCTGCAAGTCCCAGTTTGCAGGGTTCCCATAGTTATAGAGATTACTTAGCACAGTATGTCTTTACATAGTTATAGCATACCAACTTTTCATACAAAGTTATAAGACAAGGGCCTTGAGAAGACAATAACTGCCTTTGGTTAGGTAGAAGTGATTGGCACATCTGTGCTTTGGGATTCCACAGCCAGAGCATATCCTATGATTGTGGGCTAAGGGAGTAGCTGCCGATGCTGTTGCAGCTGCTCGTGGGTCTGGACTTCTGATCATGTAACCTCAAATAACCCTCCTCACTTAGTTGAGGACTTTTATTCTCTTTTGTTTTTTTCCATCCATTTTCCTTAGTGGCCCAGAACATATCACTGTTATCCCTGATCTCTCTAAGACCTTTATCATGAAGGGATGTTGGATTTTGTCAAAGACTTTTTCAGCATCTTATGAGATGATCATGTGATTTTTCTTTTTCAGTTTGTTTATGTTATGGGTTACATTGCGGGATTTTCATATGTTGAACCATCCTTGCATCCCTGGGATGAACCTACGTGATCATGGTGGATGATTTTTCTGATGTGTTCTTGGATTCGATTTACCAGTATTTTCTTGAGTATTTTTGCATGAATGTTCATGAGCGATATTGGTCTGTAGTTCTCTTTCTTAGTTGTGTCTTTGTGTGACTTGGGGAGACTTGATGACTGCTTCTATTTCATTAGGGGTTATAGGTTTATTTAAATTGCTTATCTGTTCTTGATTTAATTTCGGTAAGTGATATCTATACAGAAAATTGCCCATATCCTTTAGACTTTCAAATTTTGTGGAGTATAGGTTTTCAAAGTATGACCTGATGATTATCTGGATTTCCTCAGTGTCCTTTGTTATGTCCCCTTTTTCATTTCTGATTTTGTTAATTAGCATGTTCTCTCTTTGCCTTTTGATAAGTTTGGATAAAGGTCTGTTCTATCTTGTTGATTTTCTTGAAAAACCAACTCTGTTACATTGATTCTTTGTATTGTTCTCTTAGTTTCTATTTTATTGATTTCAGCTCTCAGTTTGATTATTTCCTTCTTTTTGTTCTAGAGCTTTCAGTTGTGCTGTTAATTCTCTAGTGTGACTATACTCCAGTTTCTTCATGTGGCCACTTAGTGCTATGAACTTCCCTCGTAGTACTGCTTTCAAAGTGTTCCATAGTTTTGGGTATGTTGTGTCTTCATTCTCATTGAATTCTAGGAAGTCTTTTTTTTTTCTTGACCCAAGAATGGTACAATTGTGCATTGTTCAATTTCCATGAATTTGTAGGGTTTTTGCAATTTGTGTTGTTGTTGAATTCTAACTTTAAAGCATGGTGGTCTGATAAGATACAGGAGGTTATCCCAATTTTTTTTATATCTATTGAGGTTTACTATATTGTCGAGTATGTGGTCGATTTTAGAGAAGGTTCCATGTGGCCCTGAGAAGGTGTATTCAAACCCAATTGGGTCATAACTTCTATTAGTTCCTTTGTTTCTTTGTTAAGTTTCTATATGGTGGTCCTGTCTAGTGGTGAGAGTGGGTGTTGAAGTCTCCCACTGTAAGTGTGTGGTGTTTAATGTTTGAGTTTTAGTAATGTTTCTTTTTTTTGTTGTTTTTACGAGACAGGGTTTCTCTGTATTCTTTCAGAGGCTATCAGTCCAGCCCGGCCTCGAACTCACAGAGATCCGCCTGCCTCTGCCTCCCGAGTGCTGGGATTAAAGGCGTGCGCCACCACTGCCCGGCAGTAATGTTTCTTTTTACAAAACTGGATGCCTTTGTATTTGGGGCATAGATACTTAGAATTGAGACTTCATCTTGATGGATTTCTCCTGTGATGAATATGAAATGACCTCCATCATCTCTTTCGATTGATTTCAGATTAAAGTATAATTTAGATATTAGGATTGCTACCCCCTCTTATTTCTTGGGTCCATTTGTTTGGAAAGTCTTTTCAAACCCTTAACTCTGAGGTACTTTCTGTCTTTGAAGTTGAGGTGTGTTTGTTGTATGCAGCAGAAGGATGGATTCTGTCTTCGTATCCATTCTGTCAACCTGTGTCTTTTTATGGGCTAGTTAAGACCATTAATATTGATGGATATTAATGATTATTGGTTGTTCATTTTTGTTTGTTTTCGATTTGTTGGTGGTGGCAGCTGGGCTAAATGTTTTCTTTATTATTGGCCTATTAGACCAACTTGATAGAAGGTGTAGTTCAAGTTTGCTGTTGCTTGCTCATTTTATGTCTACACCATCTGTTCATTAAATGTATTTAGTTGTTATTTCAAATGTTAATGTAGCTGCTCTTGTCCTCTTTTACTTTCCAAGTTCAGGAATGCTTTTGCCATCTCTTTGCCTTTAGCCCATGATATAAAGGTTGAAATTAAAATGAGGGTTTTTTTAAAAACTATTTTGCCACTCTATATCTTTTGTTGGATAATTTGTTCTATTTACACTTAAGCCAGCTATTGATAAGTAAGATCTTATTATTGACATTCTAGTTCTTGTTTTGGTTATTTTTGACTGTTTTGAAATTTCTTTTTTCCTTTTTTTCTCTTTCTCTATGATTTGGCGATTTTTATCTAATGGTACAATTTGATCAACCTAACTTTGTCTTTTGTTTTTCTACCAGAAAATCTTGCTTTATAACTTTTGGGGGCTCGCATTTGAAAATTAATATATTCTCTATTGTATAATGATGATAAGTTAATTTCAGTTATATAAATGCATAATATTTTCCTGACCAAAAACAGGATATATGGTTTTGAAATGAAAGGAAGGAAACAGAAAGAATCATGAATAAATGATAAATTTGTTGGTTGGTTATTGTACAAAGAAAAGATCAGTTAATGCTAAGCCACATAAATAAATTTCAACATTTTATAGTGGGGAAATCAAGTTTTTAGACTATTATATTTTAAAAGACCACATTTTAAAAGTTGATTTGTACTTGTATGTGATAACTGGAGACTTAGTTTTTAAAAACTTACAAAACCTGGTATATAGTGGTTTATCATATCACATAATGATATGATTATGGTTCATAAAAGAAAAAGACAGGTGGAATGTGGAGGTGTTTGCGTGGGGATTGTCTTATGCTCTGTTCTTCATAAGACACCACATAAAGACTTCTCTTCCTCAACATTGAAAAAGTATGTATATAAATGCAGTGTTTCTGCTTAGAGAAGCTATCTAGGTGACTCAGTACATAATATTTCTGTTTTAGATAACCTGTTAACATGTGCCAAAAATTAATACTCACAGACGCATAGACTACATTGGGGTGTGTGTGTGTGTGTGTGTGTGTGTGTGTGTGTGTGTGTGTGTGTGTGTGTGTGTGTGTGTGTGTGTGTAGGCTCATGTGCATGGACCCAGAGATCAACATCAGGTTTCTTGCTCAGTCATTCTGTATGTTAAGTTTTGAGACAGGTTCTCTCAATGGACCTTGCATTTGCTTACTGGCCTAAACTGACTGGCAAGAATATCACAGGAATCGTTATTACCACCCAGTTTTCAGATTTTCTTTATGTTATGTGTATTAGTGTTTTACCTTGTGTGTGTCTGTGCTTTATATACATGCAGTGCCCATGGAGGCCAGAAGAGGGCACCAGATCTTCTAGAACTAGAGTTACAGATAGTTGTATATCTTAATTTGTCCTATCTTCTTGCTTGTGAGCCTAGACTTCAACAGCTGAGCCATCTCTCCAGTTCTATCTTAATTTTCTTTAAGATAGAATGAATATGGAACACAGACCTTTTGAAATAAGCAAGGGTTAAGACAGTTCGTTTCCTATGTTGTTGCATTAAAAATACCAGTGTATGAGACTGAATAAATAGTTCCATGTTAAGCGTACTGGCTGCATTTTCCAAAGGACCTGGGTTCCTGCATGGCAGCTTACAGCTGTCTGTAACTCCAGTTCCAGGGGATCAGATGCCCTCTATGGCCTCTGAGGACACTGCATGCATATGGTACATAGATACAGCAAAATACTAGAATACATAAAAAGCAAAATACCCATATACATAAAATAATTTTTAATGTTAGAAGTTGTTAAAATAATCTAGAAGAATGATTATACTTCAAGAAAATTGAGATTTATAAAAGAATGAAATTCTACATGTGATAATTATGTAGATTTAAACAGAATTTTCACTTTATAAATAATCTTTAAAAGAAAAATTACCAGATCCCAGTACAATTCTTCACAGACCTTGAAAGAACAATAATCAGTTTTGTATGGAAAAACAAAAGACCCAGGATAGCCAAAACAACACTGTTCAACAAGGCAACGTCCGGAGGCATCACCATCCCTGACCTCAAGCTCTATTATAGAGCTATAGTCCTGAAAACAGCTTGGTATTGGCACAAAAATAGACAGGTAGACCAATGGAATCGAATTGAAAACCCGGGTATTAACCCACACACATACGAACATCTGATCTTTGACAAAGAACCTAAAAATATACAATGGAATAAAGAAAGCATCTTCAACAAATGGTGCTGGCATAACTGGAGACTGGCGTGTAGAAGAATGCGGATCGATCCATGTTTATCGCCATGCACAAAACTTAAGTCCAAATGGATCAAAGACCTCAATATAAATCCAGCCACACTGAACCTCTTAGAAGAGAAAGTGGGTGGTACCCTTGAACAAATTGGTACAGGAGACAGCTTCCTGAACATAACACCAGTAGCACAGACAGTGAGACCAACAATTAATAAATGGGACCTACTGAAACTGAGAAGTTTCTGTAAGGCAAAGGACACAGTCAGCAAGACAAAAAGGCAGCCCACAGAATGGGAAAAAATATTCACTAATCCCACATCTGACAGAGGGTTGATCTCCAAAATTTACAAAGAACTCAAGAAGCAAGTCTCCAAAACATCAAAGGACCCAATTAAAAAGTGGGCTGCAGAACTAAATAGAGAGTTTTCAATAGAGGAGTCTAAAATGGCTGAGAGGCACTTGAGAAAGTGCTCAACATCCTTAGCCAACTGGGAAATGCAAATCAAAACAACTCTGAGATACCATCTCACTCCTGTCAGAATGGCTAAAATCAAAAACACCAATGACAATTTATGCTGGAGAGGATGTGGTGAAAGGGGGACACTCCTCCATTGCTGGTGGGAGTGCCAACTGGTTCAGCCACTTTGGAAATCAGTATGGAGATTCCTCAGAAAAATGGGAATAAACTTACCACAAGACCCAGCAACTCCACTCTTAGGCATATATCCAAAAGATGCCCATTCATACAACAAAGATGTCTGTTCCACTATGTTCATAGCAGCTTTATTTGTAATAGCCAGAACTAGATGTCCCTCAACCGAAGAGTGGATAGAGAAAATGTAGTACATCTACACAATGGAGTACTATTCAGCAGAAAAAAGTAATGGATTAATGAGATTCGCAGGCAAATGGATGACACTAGAAGAAACCATCCTGAGTGAGGTAACCCAGTCACAAAAAGAGAAACATGGCATGTACTCTCTCATATATGGATTTTAGACATAGATCTGGGGAGTGCCAGCCTACAATCCTATGGCCAGAGAGTCTGGGAAACAGAAACTTCATTTAGTGGCTGATTGAAGAAGAGGCAGACTCCCTTGGTAAAGTACTGAGCTGAACTCAAGAAAGCCAGTAACAGAGAGGGAGGACTGATGATCAAAGGGATTAAGACTGGGCTGGTTTAACCCCCAGAAACAGCTGACCAGACAAAGGTTAACTCTTGAATCCCAGGCATCAGCCTGGGAATCCAGCATGGGACTGATCAAGACCCCCTGAATCTGGGTGTCAGTGAGGAGGCCTAGGTAATCTATTGAGCCTTGGGCAGCAGATAAGTACCCATCCCAAGTATACACACGGACTTTGGACTCCCATAGAACAATGTGAGGTGCACTCTCACCCTGAACTCTTGGGGAAGGGTCTAGGCCCTGCCCTATATGAAATGACAGACTATGGACACCCCCATGGAGGGCCTCACCCTCCCTGGGGAAATGAGGGGATAACGGGGGGGGGGGCGGGGTTGGGGGTAGGGCACGGGAGGAGGGGAGGGAAAGGGAGAGGGACCTGGAACTGACTTGTGAAGCAACCTTGTTTCTTATCTAAATTTAAACTGGAAAATAAAATAAAAAAAGAAAAATTAAATGCTTGGAATAAAATAATACTGCACTGTAGAATTAATGTATTCAAGTAAAAAGAGAGATAAGAGGAGCCAACAAATGGGATATAAGAATTGATATATTCTATTGTAAATTCATATAATAAAATAATGGATTGTAAGAAATTGAAATATTGTGTTGTAAAATTCATATAATTAAAAAATGATTTACTATGGGAAGACATAGGTGACAACTTAAAAACATATCATTGAAAGAACACCAAGACATGGTGGTTTCTGATCCCTTCATTGAGCTGTTATGAAAAGATGAGGGAAAGGAGCAAGAGAATGCTTTCAGTAGCAGCAAGAAGATGGACAAAGCCGCCCTAGCTCGTGCTGATACTTAGTTATGTACCACTCTACAGCACCACCATGTGATTTTGTCTCCCCTCAGCTAAGACTGTCTCAGAAACATAAATAAACAAACCCAGACCTGCTAATTATAATTTCCAATGTAAATGATCCAATCAATGAAAGCTTTCTATCACTGTAATAAATGCTAAAATCAATTATCTTATAAAGATTATAAAGAGAAAACCTTTATTTTGGTTTATGGTATCAGAGTTTTTAGTCTGCAGTTGATTGGCGCTATTCCTTTAGGCCTCTGGTGTATAGAATAGTGGCAGAAAGCACATGGTTAGACAAAACAAAAGAGAGGAAAGACATATCACATATGTTCCCAGTGACTGGTAGACTTCCTACCAATAATAGAGTTTCTACTACCTCTTGGTGCCAAGGTAAAAAAGCCTTTAACACATGGGTCTTTAGGGAACATTCCAAATCTAAACCATGTAATCATTTCAGTGAGATGGCAGAAAACCTCAGATTGGATAAAGAAGCAAAACCCAACTAAATGTGGCTGTAAGAAACTTCCATAAGTTATAAGGACACAGATGGGACAAAAGCAAACTTATAGAAAACATACACTCCACAAATAATACAAGAAGGTATGGCTTTGGTAGCGTGTAACAAAGATTTCAAAGCAAGTGATATTACTAGATACAGACATTTCATAATGATAAAAAACAATTTACCAGGTAGATACTACAGTTCTGAAAACATGTGATAAAATAATTAAATTACAAGTACATGAAAAAAACCTAATAGAATTGAAATGAAGATGTAAAAAAATATATAGTCAAAGTTACAGTGACCATATGAAATGTAATTGAAATGTTTCTTGTTCATACTTTGAAGAGATGTGCTTGGTGGTGGGTGGTGTCTTAAGATGAAAGCAAATATATGTAGACATAACTGAACAATTACCTTCCAGGCAGCGGAGATACTCCTAGAGCGTGGAGCAAACCCTAATCAGAAAAATCAGAAACAGAGGACTGCTTTGGAGGAAGCAGATGATGAAAAAATGAAAGAACTACTAAAATCTTATGGTGCTGTTGAGACCAGTAATGGAAATGAGATTAGCTCTGCAGTGACTGGTATGTACATCAGCATTCCTTTCTATTTTATACAGGGTTTAATCTTTTCTTAGCAAAATAAAATCTTTGCCTATATAGTATAATGTTATTTCCTAAGGAGTATAGATGTTTCCCTCTGTTCATTAAACTCCAAATATCCATCATTTTTTTTCGAGAAATTAGTATTCTAAAATTTTATTAGTTAACTACTGAGATGGCTCAGTAGTTAAAAGTATTGGATGTTCTTCCAAAGCACCCAGGTTTGATTCCCAGCTCTCACATGGCAGCCTGTAGTCATCTCTAACTCTAGTTCCAGGGTTTCTGGTACTCTCTTCTGGCCTCTGTAACCGCATACATGTAGGCAAAACACTCAAACCCGTAGAATAAAAATAAATAAATCTCTAAAACTCAATAAAATTTATAGATCATTTATTACCATTAGTTTTTCTTTTCCCACCTTTAAAAGTTTTAATTTTTTAGTTCAAATGATGCTATTTTATTAATATTGTCATAGTATTATATCAAATTTTCCTTAATTTTTAAATTTCTATACAAATTTCCCTTGAGGGGCAGGGCAATTAGTCATTTGCCTCCTGCCTTTTGGAAGATCAGTCTCTAGGTTTATAAACTCTTCTGTGCCCTACTGTGTGGTTACATTTGTTGCTACTGGTCTTCTAGAAAGTGTATCTTGGAATGTCATCAGAAACCACCTGTTTGTAGGTCTATGGGTCTTCTGTATCCTTACACATTATTATTCAGGAAGACACCCAATTGGCCACTGAACACATGGCCTCACAACACAGAACACTATAGAGCATCAGCAGTTCATCTTAGGGTTGCTTGACTGACTGGAAGCTGCAGTCTGTAGCCTATACACCAAGTGAAAACACAAGCACATACCCAAATCCAAATTGGTTTCTACAGAATGTGTCCACTCCTGCACCACTATAAAGCTAAAAACCATGAAAGTCAAAACAGTAAGTCTGGACTGTCTATGTCTGAAAGGAGCAATAATAGACAGGTGGCACCATAACTGTACTTTATTGATAAGATAGCAAGGGATAAAGGGGAGACATTGCCATTTTTATTACCCACATGGGATAAATTAGTGGTGTCCAATTCTGGGAGGAATTGGAGAGTTAAGAACTAGTGTATGTGTGTTGAGGACTTACGGGTAAATAGAACGTGATGTGGGAAAGGAAGTCAGTGAAGAGCCCTGGGCGTACAGACAGTGTGAGCAAGGCGTGAGTGCTAGAGGCACAAGGCACATGAGCTCGATGCACGCTGTGTGAGAAAGGAGCAGTGGGAGTGTTTGAATGAAAGGCACGTTTATCCTATTATCAAGTCTTACACATTCGAAGTTAGGCCTTCCGTACATCAGCCTTTTTCTCCCACAATTCACACTTCCAGGACCTGGAGTTCGTAAGTGTAGATGGTGCATGTGTATGTTAGGAAAGCCTGTATTACTAAGCTGTGTTACCAAGCCCATGTGATTCTATTGAACTGGAGTTACTGGAGTGAAACACGCACCAACTCTTAATCAGACATTAACCTCCCTACCTCTGTTATGAGATGGATGATTGAAACCAAGCTGCTTAATTACTTGTAGAAGGGTTGGAAAAGGCTGATATTATATTAGAGTCCTTGCAGCTAAGATTTCGTTACCTTAAAATTTGTAATAATTACTGAATTTGTTAGGTTCATAATAAAAACATTTCAAGAAAATATATAGCTAGGCAAAAATCTGTTGGTGTTATTTTGTAATAGTTTCCTTTTTATAAAGTGTTGAGAGAGAATTGTTTTTCTTTTCCACGTGATTGAACCTTGACACAGTAATGTATCTGCTCTTGCTATGGAGAATGCAGGAGTGAGAACATGTCTTTCCTAGCCTACCACGCTTCTCACCAACTATAGATTTTCAAGGGTAATGTGATCAGTTAAAACCAAGAATATCCAATATGTAATGATTTATTAGTGATCTAGATCCCATGAAGATCAAGGTTGGGACTACAAAAACTCTTCTCTTTCTTGGATCTCAGTGTGTTTTCTCTCCCTTTCTACAGCCATATCTGAAGATTCAGGCTGAGTTCAGCATACTGGGGAACCTGGGTATTTGGAGATATTGGGGCTCTGCTATAAAGTACTATCTTTGTTTCTATATCTATTGTTTCTTGAGTGTATACTTCCTTGGTCAGGTTCCCAAAGGAATAAAGAGCATAGAGCAAATGGAGCATAGGGCAAACGGAACCCACAATAGGAGAAGAGCCCAGGAGAATACTACAGAGCAGTAAATCAGAGTGAACTTGGATTCAGATAACATCTGTCTACAGTAACTAACTGTGATTGGGAAATTTCCTGAACTTCTCTAACATTTCACTTCTCCTATAAAATTTGTAACAAACTACCTATTTCAAGTGGTTCATGTGAATATTTGACTATTTTGGTAAGATGATACACCAGAAAATAAGCTAGCATATGATAAGTGTGCATACAATGTTGCCAAAGTTAATAATAATGAGAAGCTACCTAGCATTAAGACAGTAATTGTAGTCCTTATCACAACAATTAAAACTGATAAAACATTTTGAACACTCTCATTTTCTAACTTTATTTTTTTTAAGTAAAACATCCTGCTGTCCGAACAAAAAGATACAAGTCATGTTCTTGCGATGATGAAAAAACAATTGATCCTCCTTCCCCTTTACATAAAGTGAAGAGAAGTGAAAGTCTTCCTGCAGTAAGTGACATTGAAGTTCTTTCATTCTTCAGCTAGAAAATTCCATTCCTTCAACTAGCCAGTCTCTTTACATTTTAAAGGATATGGATTGAAGGTGGGTTTTTCATGTCAATTGAACAGAATGAGTTAAGAAGGCATACTCTTAACTCTTGTCAGCACTGACTAGGAGGTATAAATTAGCTGCTTTCCTTTCCACCCTGCTTGAAGTTGTTTGACTACTTCTTTGCCCATAGAAACTGCTACTATCCATTGTATCATCATTCATTCCCCAAACTGTCTATGATATGTAGTTCATAGAACCTTAACAGAAAATAAGAAAGCTACCTGACTTAACTGCCTGGAGTCTCACATGGCTTATAATGTTAGAGTTTGCCATAAAAATAATTATGTGAAGGTAGATGTTTGCCAAAATAACCTAGTGCCATTGTGCTGAAAATTGAGTACATCTACAATATAAACAAGATAGGAAAATCTTGCACAAAGAATATCATAAGGTAGATGTTTTTCCTGGGCACAAATTTGCACCTTCTGTTTGCTTCTGTAATCATAAGCACTTAACCATATAAAGAGATAGACCTTGAAAAAAAAAGAGAGATAGACCTTGAATTTTTGTTTGTTTTGCAGTTTCGTATTTTATAGTTTTACTGTGATGTATTTCATAAATGGCAACACAAAGATTGCTTCACCATGTCTAATAAAGACAGCTCATTGGGTAAAAGCACTTGCCACCAAGCCTGACAACTTGAGTTCCATCCCTAGAATCCACATGGTAGAAAGAGAGAACCAACTCCCAAAAGTTGTCTTCTGACTTCCAGGCACACACACACACACACACACACACACACACACACACACACACACACACAGACACACACACACAGGTAAATTTTTTCTAGAACTTACCAAGTAATTCTATTGTGTGTATTTTCCATATTTCTTGTAAACACCAAAGTAAAAGTTTGGAGCAGTATACTTCTGAAGGCTTTGACATATAATTAAAATAATATACATTGAGAATTTATGAAAAGATAGATAATATGAGTCAGACCATCTATCATCACTTATGCATGACAACTATGTATGCAGGATTTTGGGAAACATACACAAAAATAAAACCATGTTCCTGTTTATATGAACTAATAAGGAAATGTTTTATAAAAGTCATTATATGGCTCTGAGATTATTAATTTATGGAAAGGTAAGTCAGTATGGATTATGTTAGGCAGAGATTTTACGTATGAGATACGTGTCACAGAACAATAATAACCAATATTTTTGACCTCTTAGTTTATAGTATTGTTGTTCTTATCGTTGTACGTGAATACATCCTCTCAGGTCAGGTATAAGAAAGAGGAAGAGGGGGAGGAGGGAAGGAAGAGGGAGCTGGGATTGACATGTAAAGCAACATTGTTTCTAATTTAAATTTAAAATTTTTTAAAAAGAACAAAAAAGAAAAAAGAGGAAGAGCTGTCTGCTGCAGTAGGTCAGCTGGAAAAAGTGCGACCAGGGGCACACATAGGCAGTCTAGCTCTAGAGCCCACTTCTTTGTTCTTACCCAAAAGAGAGGGAAGTGGGCAGAGTGGGCTGAGTGCATTTCAGGCAGGAACATTAGTGTTGCCATGGGCACAGGGTAGTAGAGTTAAACCCCTCTCTCGTGCTTTTTGAGTGTAGTGTCTCATATATCCACGACTGTGTGTGGGATTTTAATAATGTGTAGTGACAGTCGTGAAGTCTTAAAGTTGCATATGTGATCATGCGATAGTATGTATTGGATTTTTTTCTTCCCATATCTATAATTTCAAATGAAGTCAGAAATGATAATTCCTTGTATGGTTGCTCCTTCTGTTTTTTCAGTAGATCTACTACATAAATCGAGATATATATTAAATTTATTTTTTATGTCTTAAACATTCATTCATTTAAAGTTACATAAAACATGAGTGCATTTTGAGAACAAGGAGAGATGAACTTTCCAGCTACATATTATTTGTACTTGTTGGACTATCAGAAAACACATCTCCCTCTTATAATAAAATTCCTAATGTTTTCATCTGGCAGCATCAGACCGTCAGTGCTATTCTACAAGATATAGAAGAAAAACAAGAAAACTTACTAAAATTTGAAATAAGAAACTCTGAAGATGCAGGTAAATATGTACTTCTTATTTCAAAGTTCATAATAGCTGAAGGTGTGTGGTGTGTGTGTGTGTGTGTGTGTGTGTGTGTGTGTGTGTGTGTGTGTGTGTGGCAGGCATAGGGTATGGTGCATGTATGGAGATCAGAAGACCTCAGGTGTTGGTCCTCATCTTCCGTCTTGTGGACTCATGGGTCTCTTTGTGGTTTGCCACTGAGCTATGTACACCAGGCTAAGTGACTCAGGAGCTCCCTGGAACTCTCCTGTCTGCACTCCCCATCTCTCCTTAGGTACACTGGGGTTATAGATACACAACCACACTTGGCTTGATGTGGATTCTAGGGATTTGAACTTGGTGGCTCATACATGGCAGATGCTTTTAGCCACTGAGCCATTACTCTAGTCCCACAGACGTTTTGAAAATATGATAGTACTTTAGGTGCTGCAAATTATAACAAAAGTGAATAATACAAACAAGAAGTTTGTGAAATTTTGACACAGACATTTCTATACAAAGTCAAAATAGCATGCATTGGGTGAGAAACATTTCGAACTATGCTAAGAGGTAGACAACTACTAAGTATATGTTCAGATGAAGGTGTGGCTTCAACCCATGCATAAAGAGTGTTGAGCTTGCTGCTCTTTGAATGCTGTTTTAACTTTCCTATTGCTGTGATGGACGCACACTTATTCCCTCCAATAGTGTCTCTGATAAATAAGTACACAGTATCAATTTACATGTGACATAGCCTCATGTCCTTTCTTACAGCAAAGGTTGCCTTGTGCTACTGTGTTGTTATTTTTAATATCTGAAATTGAAAATTCAGTTTAAAAAACTCAATGTAAAGATTATGTGTATAATTTAAATGTTTTTAATAAACAATGTCAAATCAATTACACAAACTTATTTCTAAATTTTAATGATTTCATACATTTTGCTCCTTTGTTGATATAAGCATAACACGAAAACTAATTCTTCACCTTATTATTAGAGAAATATGCACTCATTCCTCTGGGGCACTGACCCTAGACCTTTCCAGTCATTTGATTTGCACAGGGAGATTCTGTGATCCTCAGACATCTGACTAATGTTTTTTTTTCAAGTTTAGTTATCTAGAAAAAAAAGGCAGCAGTTCCAAAAACATTAGCAAAGATCTTAAGAAACAAATCCAAAAGTTAGGTGAATAGTGGTAGGGGAATGCCATGTATTAATTTAAGCCTTTAGATTCCTATTTGAGAATCTGGATTTAGGCATAATCCACATTTATGTGTAAATCCTCTGGATCTAGATCATTGCCAGACTCCTACCAATGATACTGTGTTGCTGTTTTCTTTGGGTGTCATTTTTTATCCATCCAGAAAATTCTCTTTATATATCATCAGTGTAAGCTCCTTGAGGTCAGGGACCAAATTGATGTCTCAAGAACATAGATGCAAGGTGCTTTTGTCCTCTTTCACGGTCAGCACTCTAGTGTAGAAAATCATTTATAAAAAGTAAAGAGGAGTTAGTGGAATTATCTGTGAAACTTTGATTGAAGAAAAGTTGAATCCTTGAAGGATAAAAAGGAGGATGATGGATTTTTTTCTTTACTTATACCGTGTTCCCAGGCTGACAGATAAACCATCAGTCTTTTTGTCGAGACTAGAAACAAAGTTGCTTCCCATAGAAGTTGTCATTATTCTCTTTTCAGAGATCATATTCTTTGTCCTAGAAATAATAAAAGTGATATGTCAATGTCATGTACCTCTTGCATCTGTAAATTCTGAATATCTTACTGTGTTTTCACTATATGTGGTTTGCTCTAGGATTATTTGGGAATGCCATGCTTTATGATATTGATATACTTTTGAAAAGTAATGCCAAGAGTTCCAAATTACAGTAGGTAACATTTTACTTAAGGAAAATAAATATTCAGTCATTTTAGCCAATAGTGAGCTGCAGTTTCAGTGAGGGTTCTAAGCTTCAGTTTCAGTAAGGGCCTGTGTCTCAAAAGTAAGGTGGAAGCCAATGAGACGCCTCAGCTTGCTGCACAAGTCTGACTATGTATGGTGCTTGTATCTGTCTGAGATATATCACAGATATACAACACCACCACATAAAAGAAAGACAAGAAGAAAAGAAACCTAATAATAGCGATAAGATGAATCCCAGCTCCTAGAGCTTAAATCAATAGGGTAGCAGAATTAGAATTTAAGATGGACTGTTCTTTCTTGGTACAGTGTTCTTATATGAGTACCTCAGGGCATTTCATTAGGATGATATAATCAAAAAAGCTTTGAGTTAAGTATGTGGGCCACTTATATTAGAAAGTGGGTTGAGAATAATGAGATTAAGCATAATTAAAGAAATAGGTCTAAACTTCGGTGAACATATTAAGCATTTGCCACTCTTCATTTAACTGACCTTTTATTTTATCACTGTTGTTTCTAGAACAATATATTGGAAGGATGTTAGAGATAAAAGAAGTTATGGATAATATACTTGCTCAACAGAAGACAGAAAGGGATGATCTAGCTAAAAAATACAGGTGAGTAGGGAAAAGGACTTACCCACTTAAATTATTATAATGCCAGAGTTTATATTTGGGATGTTTCCCAAAGGCCCATGTGTTAAAAGCTTAGTTTCAAGGTTGGTGCTGTTGAGAGGTGGTGGGGCTCAGTGTGAAATTTTCCAGTTGTTGGGGGACAAACACTGGAAGAGTATGATGAAACCCCAGTACCTCCTTCCTCTCTTTTACATCTTGACATGAAGTGTGGCCTCACCACAGGATAAGAACAGCAAGCTGGCAATGACTGAAACCTCCAAAAGTCTGGCCCCCAAGCAAAATTCAGGGATTTGTTACAGTCGTTGAAAAACGGGTGATATTAGTAGTTAGGCCAGGAATTTTTTTACTCTCTAATTAAATATGACCTCTGACAGAATCATTTCTGTTCCTAGCTCCTAGATTTTGAGGAAGATCCTCACTAATTTTCACAGTGTTTGCACCAGTTTTTGCTCCCAACAGTAATGCACAACGATTCCTCTTTCCCTATATCTTCTTCTGGATTAGTTGTCACTTTTGAAGATTGTTATTCTGACCAGAAAGAGATGGAATCTCAAAGTATTTTAATTTGCATTTCCCTGGTAGCTAATGATGTTGAACATATTTTTGAAGTGCTTATTGGTCATTTGTATTTCTTCTGTTGAAATTTCTCGGTTCCAACACGTGGTGCATTGTTTTTAAACTGGGTTGTTTTCTTGATCCTTGGTCTATTCACTCCTTGTATATTGTAGAATCAGTCCTCTGTTGGATGTACAGATGGCAAATATTTCTCTTATTCTGTGGAATGCCCCTTCACTTACTAAGTTTCCTTTGTTGGTCAGAAGATTTTGGATTTTATGAACTCTCATTTGTCAAGTGTTGATTGTATTTTCTAAAGGACTGTGGTCCTGTTTAAACAGTCCTTCCCTATTTCTCTGTGTTGTAGGGAACTTCTCATCCTTTCTCTGTCAGTTTTAGAGTTCCAGGTTTATGTTGCAGTCTTTCTAAATTTCCAGGTGATTTTTGTGCAGAGTGAGGGATGAGGAGCTAGCTTTGTTCTTCTACATGCAGACATCAAGCTTCTCCAGCATCGTTAATTGAAGATGTTATCTTTTCTACAGTGTGTACTTTGGCCATCTTTGGCAAAGATGAGGTAGCTGAAGTTTTGTGGCCTTGTGATTTTTTTTTTCTGGTCATGAATTCTATAGATGTTTCTTTCCTACATGTGATGGTTATTTATGTCAACTTGACATAGTGTGGAATCTCCTGGGAAGAAAGCCTCATTGAATTACCTAGATCAGGCTAGCCTGTGAGCATGTGTGTGAGGACTGTCTTGATTGTTAATTGATGTAGAAGGACCAAGGTTAGTGTGGGCAACACCATTTTATAGGATGGACCCTGAATTGTATAAGAGAGGAGAATGCTAATGAAAACCATGGATGTGTGCCCATCTCTCTGTTCTTCACTATGTGTGTGTGGTGTGATCATCTGTCCCAAGGTCTTGCCTCTGAGTTCCTGCAGTGGTGTACTGTGACTTGGAATTGTAAGCAAAATAAACCCTTTCCTTTCTTGTGTTGTCTTTGTCTGGTTACTTGTCACAGTAAGTCAACTGCTGAAATTTTCATTGATTCAATTTCAAGTTTTAGCATACGAATTGGGCTTCATTATTTCATTCTTTTTTCTTTATTTTTCTCTCATGCAATACATACTAACAGCAGCCGCCACTCTTCCCAGTGCCCCCATGCCACCAGGTGCCCTGCTTCTCTGTTTCCTTTTGGGAAGGAGCAGGCCTCCCAGTGGTATCAACTGAACATGGCATAACAAGACGCCATAAAGACTAGTCATAAACCCTGTGGACAAGGCAACCTCGTAAGAGGAAAAGGCTCCCCAAGAGCAGGCACAAGGATCAGAGACATCCTCACTTCCATGAAAGAGATTTGTTTTAGTTTTCTGTTTGTCCATGCTTCTCCTCATACCCCTTCTTCCTTTGTGTCTTCCCACTCCCGTTCAGCTGTCATCTCACAGGAAATATTTTGACCCCATCATTTCTCACCACTGCATTGTTCATAATCAGATTAACTAGCTTTTTGTTATCACAAATGTCATTCATATTTGACTAATCAATTAATTAATTTTATGGGTTTATGTACTTCTAATTACTGAGGATCATTAAGGAACTATTATTGCTAATATTGGAGAAAATGTTCTATAATTCTTTATTCTTCAGACATATTTAAGAATTAGTTTCTCATGACTTAGCTACAAATGCACTCTTTATTACATTCACATTTTCTAAATATTTTATTTATATTTTCCCTTATTGCCACTTTTGACATTTATTATATAGCCAGCCTTTCTGAGCTTGTCTAGAAATCGGCTCTTAAAGCTTTATTTATAAATCTTTTACCTTCATTTTCCCTTTTTCTTTTTGTATAGCCAATTGCATTTAGCTACATATACAAATCCCCACTTATGGAATTAATCATAAGGTATTTCTGGTTTTAATTTTTTATTGAGCTTTTTCTTTCACACAACATATTTGATCATGTTTTTCTCCTACCCCAGTTCCTCCCAGACCTTCCACCTTCCTACCCACTCAACTTTCTGTTCTTTCTCTTAACATGCCCTTAAAAAGTACAGAAATAAAAATCACTCACAAAACCCAATAAACACACACACCCAAACAGAAATCAGGATAAACAAGTAAGAGACCTGTAAGATAAAAAAAATACCAAAAGAGAGCAAAATGAGACCAAAAGTCTACAAAAAAATATCATTTGAATTTATTTTGTGTTGGCAGACTATTCCTGGGCATGGAGTCTGCCCTAAAGTGGTAATATGCCCAGTAAGATTCCATTGGAGAAAACTAATTTTTTTGCCTTTGCCAAGAGGTATCAATTGTAAATAGCTTCTTGGCCAGGTTGGGACCCCTGTCCACATTTGTAAAGGGAGGCTTTTTCCTTGAGAGAAGCCTTCCCGCCAGCCTGGTTCTAGAGCCGCATCAGAGGAGGCTATATTAATTATGAAGCTGTTGGCCTTGTTTGTTTCTTACTGGCTAGCTCTGACTTAAGTAATTGCCCCATAATTGTTAATCTAAGTATTTCTCTTACCGGAGAATAGTTCCGGGCTTCCTACCCCATGGTGTTACATCTTGACTCGCCTGTGTTTCTCTTTCCCAGAATTCTCCTGGACTCCTAGTCCCACCTATCTAGATTCCCTATTGGCCAGCAGTACTTTATTGACATATACACAGGACTTCCCCAACACACATTCCCTTCTTAGCGCTGGAACTCCATCTGGCTTGAACCTGTGTAGGTTCTGTGTGCGCTGACATAGTACCTCAATTCTCTGTAAGACTGAGTGCTCCACAGTCTATTGTTCTCTGCATTGTCTGGTTGTGGCTATCAGTGTTAGCTTCTCTCTTACTTAGGGTTTTAATACTGTGGAGAGACACCATAACCATGACAACTCTCATAAAGGAAAGCATTGAATTGGGGGCAACTCACTCACAGTTTCACATTTTTAGTCCATTATCATCATGGTGGGAGGCACAATTCAATGAGTTTGGTATGCTGATCTTCATTTTCCTTCAATTCTAAAATGTTTTAATTTCCTTCTTGATTTCTGTATAAACAAGTTTTTCATCCAGTAGTGAGTTTATGTACTTTTTGTTGATTATCCAGCTTAATCGGTTGTGATCAGATAGGATACAGGGTGTTACTTCAGTTTTCTTGTATTTTTTGAGTCTTGCTTGTGTCCAAGTATGTGATCAATTTTGGAGAAAATTACATGAGCTGCTGAAAAACATACATTCTTCTATGTTTTAGGTGGAATGTTCTGTAGATACCTGCTAGGTCTGTTTGATTTTTTATGTTATTTAACTTAGGAATTTCTCTGTGTAGTATTTTGTATGGGTGACTTGTTTATTGGTAAGAGTGGGGTATTGAAGTCACCCAAATCACTCTGTGAGGGTCAACGTGATTTTTAGGTGTAGTAGTGTTTCTTTTATACACTTGAATGCCCTTGTATTTGATGCATAAATGTTTTGAATTGCAATATTTTCGTGGTGAATTTTATCCTTTGGTGAATGTGTAGTATACTCTATATCTTCTGATTAATTTTGGCTTGAAGACTGTTTTGTCAATGGCTCCACTTTCCTGCTTCTTGGTTCTATTTGTTTTGAATAACTTTTTCTATCCTCTTGTCCTAAGGTGATATCTATCCTTGATGGTACTGTGTGTTTCTTGAATTCAACAGAAAAACACATCCTGTTTTCTTTTTTCTTTTCTTGGCTTTGGCATTTATTTTTAATTTTTAATTTTAATTTAGAAACAAGGGTGCTTCACATGTCAATCCCAGGTCCCTCTCCCTTTTCCTCCCCTCCACCCATGCCCTCCTACCAACACCTCCAGTACCCCCTCTTTACCCAGGGAGGGCAAGGCCCTCCATGGGCGTGTCCATAGTCTGTCATTTCATCCAGGGCAGAGCCTAAACTCTCCCCCAAGAGTTCAGGGTGAGAGTGCATCTCTCATTGTGGGAAGGGCACATAAAGTCCATTGTATGCCAGGGATGAATACTGATCTACTACTCAAGGGACCATAGATTGCCTAGGCCTCCTCACTGACACCCACATTCAAGGGGTCTTTATCAATCCAATGCTGGATTCCCAGCCATCAGTCTGGGATTCAAGAGCTACCCCTTGTTCAGGTCAGCTGTTTTGGTGGGTTAAACCAGCCCAGTCTTAGCCCCTTTGCTCATCAGTCCTCCCTCCATGTCACTGGGTTCATTGAGTTCAGTTCAGTGTTTAGCTGTCGGAGTGAGTCTGCCTCTGCTTCCATCGGTCATTGGATAAAGGTTCTGTGGGATTGTAGGTTTTCACTCCCCAGATCTATGTCTAAAATCTATATATGAAAGAGTACATACCATGTTTGTCTTTTTGTGACTTGATTACCTCACTCAGGATGGTTTCTTCTAGTGGCATCCATTTGCCTACAAATTTCAAGATTCCCTTGTTTTTTTCTGCTGATTAGTACTCCATTGTGTAAATGTACCACATTTTCTCTATCCACTCTTCAGTTGAGGGGCATCTAGGTTGCTCCCAAGTTCTGGCTATTGCAAATAATGCTGCTATGAACATAGTGGAACAGATGTCCTTGTTGTATGAATGGGCATCTTTTGGATATATGCCTAAGAGTGGAATTGCTGGTTATTGTGGTAGGCTGATTCCGATTTTTCTGAGGAATCTCCATACTGATTTCCAAAGTGGCTGCATGAGTTGGCACTCCCACCAGCAGTGGAGAAGTGTTCCCCTTTCTCCACATCCTCTCCAGCATAAACTGTCTTCAGTGTTTTTTATTTTAGCCATTCTAAACAGGAGTAAGATGATATCTCAGACTTGCATTTCCCTGATAGGGAATGCTCAACAGCATTTTCTCAAGTGCCTCTAAGCCATTTTAGACTCCTTTATTGAGAATTCTCTATTTAGTTCTGTGGCCCACTTTTTAATTGGATCCTTTGGTGTTTTGGGCACTTGCTTCTTGAGTTCTTTGTAAATTTTGGAGATCAGCCCTCTGTCAGATGTGGGGTTAGTGAATATCTTTTCCCATGCTGTGGGCTGCCTTTTTGTCTTGCTGACTGTGTCCTTTGCCTTACAGAAGCTTCTCAGTTTCAGGAGGTCCCATGTATTAATTGTTGACCTCAGTGTCTGTGCTACTGGTGTTTATGTTCAGGAAACAGTCTCCTGTACCAATTCATTCAAGGGTACCACCCACTTTCTCTTCTGAGTGGTTCAGTTTGGCTGGACTTATGCTGAGGTCTTTGATCCATTTGGACTTAAATTTTGTGCATGGCAATAGACATAGATCTATCCACATTCTTCTACATGCCAGCATCCAGTTAAGCCAGCATCATTTGTTGAAGATGCTTTCTTTTTTCCATTGTATATTTTTAGCTTCTTTGTATAAAATCAGATGTTCATACATGTATGGGTTAATATCAGTGTGTTCAATTAGATTCCATTGGTCTGTTTGTCTATTTTTCTGCCAATATCAAGTTGTTTTCAGGACTACAGCTCTATAATAGAGCTTGAAGTCAGGGATGGTGATGCCTCCAGATATTGTTGAATGAGGTTGTTTTGGCAATCCTGAGTCTTTTGTTTTTCCATACAAAGTTGATAATTGTTCTTTCAAGGTCTGTGAAGAATTATACTGGTATTTTATTGGGATTTGCATTGAATCTGAAGATTGCTTTTGGCAGGATTGTCATTTTTACATTGATCCTACCTATCCAAGAGCATGGGAGATCTTTCCATTTTCTGATGTATTCTTTGGCTTCTTACTTTAAAGACTCAAAAGTTCTTGCCATACAGGTCTTTCACTTGTTTGGTTAGCATTACCCCAACATATTTTATGTTGTTTGTGGCTATTGTAAAGGGTGATGTTTCTCTGATTTCTTCTCAGCCCTTTTATCGTCTGTATATAGTAGGGCTACTGATTTTCTTGAATTGATCTTGTATCCTGCCACTTTGCTTAAAGTATATTTATCAGCTGTAGGAGGTCCCTGGTAGAGTTTTTTGGATCACTTATGTAAACTATCATATCATCTGCAAATAGTGAAAGTTTGGCCTCTTCCTTTCCAATTTGTATCCCCTTGATCTCCTTTTGTTGTCGTATTGCTCTCGCTAGAACTTCAAGTGCAACATTGAAAAGGTATGGAGAGAGTGAACAGCCTTGTCTTGTTCCTGATTTTAGCAGAATTGCATTGAGTTTCTGTCCATTTAGTTTGATGTTGGCTGTTGGTTTGCTGTATATAGCTTTTGTTATGTTTAGGTATGTTCCTTTTATCCCAGATCACTCCAAGACTTTTATCATGAAGGGGGAGTTGGATTTTGTCAAAGGCTTTTTCAGCATCTAGTGAGATGATCATGTGATTTTTGTTTTTCAGCTTGTTTATATGGTGGATTACATTGATGGATTTTCGTAAGTTGAACCATCCCTGAAACCCTGGGATGAAACCTACTTGATGGTGGTGAATGATTATTTCGATGCGTTCTTGGATCGAATTTGCCAGTATTTTATTGACTATTTTTGCATCAATGTTAATGAGGGATATTGGTCTGAAGTTCTCTTTCTTAGTTGTGTCTTTGTGTGGCTTGGGTATCAAGGTAATTGAAACCTCGTAGAAAGAGTTTGGCAAAGACCCTTCTGCTCCTATTGTGTGGAAAACTTTGAGAAGAATTGGTATAAGCTGTAGAATTCTGCACTGAGGCCATCTGGACATGGGCTCTTTTTGGTTGGGAGACTTTTGATGACTGCTTCTATTTCCATAAGGTTTATAGGTCTATTTAAATTGCTTATCTGTTCTTCATTTAATTTTGGCAAGTGATAGCTATCCAGAAAATTGTCCATTTCCTTTAAATTTTTGAATCTTGTGGAGTACTGGTTTTCAAAGTATGACCTGATGATACTTTGGATTTCTTCAGTGTCCGTTTTTATGTCCCTCTTTTCATTTCTGATTTTGTTAATTTGCATGTTCACACTCTCATTTGGTAAGTTTGGACAAAGGTTTGTCTATCTCTTTACCTTTCTCAAAGAACCAATTCTTCATTGCATTGATTCTTTGCATTGTTTTCCTAGTTTCTGCTTTATTGATTTCAGCCCTCAGTTTGATTATTTCCTGGCATCTACTCCTCCTGGGGGAGTTTGCTTCTTTGTGTTCTAGAGCTTTCAGCTGTGCTGTTAATTCTCTAGTGTAAGTATTCTCCAGTTTCTTCATGTGGCCACTTAATGCTATGAACTTCCCTCGTAGCACTGCTTTCAAAGAATTCATTCTCATTGAATTCTAGGAAGTCTTTATTTTTTATTTCTTCTTTGACCCAGGAATGGTGCAATTGTGCATTATTCAATTTCCATGAGTTTGTAGGGTTTCTGCAACTTGTGTTGTTGTTGAATTCTAACTTTAGAGCATGGTGGTCTGATAAGATGCATGGAGTTATTCCAATTTTTTTGTACCTGTTGAGGTTTGATATGTTGCCAAGTTTGTGGTTGATTTTTGAGAAGGTTCCATGTGGTGGTGAGAAGAATGTATATTCTTTTTTATGTAGATGGAATGTTCTATAGATGTCTGTTAATCCCAATTGGGTCATAACTTCTATTAGCCCCTTTGCTTCTTTGTTAAATTTCTGTCTGGTATTCCTGTCTAGTGGTGAGAGTGGGGTGTTGAAGTCTCCCATTATAAGTGTGTGGGCCTTAATATGTGATTTGAGTTTTAGGAATGTTTCTTTACGAATGTGGATGCCTTTGTATTTGGAGCATAGATGTTCAGAACTGAAATTTCATCTTGGTGGATTTCTCCTGTGATCAGTATATAATGACCTCCTTCATCTCTTTTGATTGATTTTATTTTAAAGTCTAATTGTTAGATATTAGGATTGCTACCCCCACTTGTTTCTTGGGTCCATTTGATTGGAAAATCTCTTCCCAACCTTTAACTCTGAGGTAATGTCTGTCTTTGAGGCTGGCTAAGGTGTGTTTCTTGTATGCAGCAGAAGGATGGGTTCTGTTTTTGAATGCATTCTGTTAGCCTGTGTCTTTTTATTGGCAAGTTAAGACCATTAATATTGAGGGACATTAGTGACCATTGATTACTCATTCTTCTTTGATTTGGAATGGTTGTTGTTCGTGGAATTATGTGTGGAATTCCACCCCTATTTTCTTTTGGCTGTTGGTAAGGTGGGAATATCTAATGCCTAAGTTTTTCTCATTGTAATTAACTTCCTTGGGTTGGAGTTTTCCTTCCAGAACTTTCTGTAGGTCTGGGTTAGTGGATATGTATTGTTTCAGTCTAGTTTTTTCATGGAATATCCTGTTTTCTCCATCTATATTGATTGAAAGCTTTGCTGGTTATAGTAATCTGGGCTGGCATCCATGGTCTCTTAGTGTTGGCAGAATATCTATCCAGGACCTTTTGGCTTTCAGAGTTTCCATGGAGAAGTCAGGTGTAATTTTGATAGGTTTGCCTTTATATGTTACTTGACCTTTTTCCTTAGCTGCTCTTAATATTCTTTCTTTTATTCTGTATATTTGGGGTCTTGATAATTATGTGGCAAGGGGACTTTTTTTTGTGCTCCACTCTATTTGGTGTTCTGTAAGCTTCTTATACCTTCATTGGCATGTCTTTCTTTAGGTTGGGAAAGTTTTCTTCTATGATTTTGTTGAATATTTTCTACCACTTTGAGGTGGTTTTCTTTACCTTCTTCTATACATATTATTCTTAGGTTTGGTCTTTTCATGGTGTCCCATATTTTCTGGATGTTTTATGTTAGGATTTGTTGGACTTAAGATTTTCTTTGGTTGATGAATCAATTTCTCCTGGTGTATCTTCAGCACCTGAGATTCTCTGTTCCATCTCTTGTATTCTGTTGGTTATGCTTGCTTCTGTAGTACCTGACCATTTGCCCAGCTTTTTTATTTCCAGCCTTCCTTCAGATTGGTTTTTTTTTAATTGTCTCTATTTCAGTTTTCAATCCTCACACTGTTTGAATTGTTTCTGACAATTTTTTGCTTTGTCTTTTTATCCATTTATTGCATTTTTTGGATTTTTGTTTGCTTTTTCTTCCATTTCTTGTATTTTTGTTTGTTTTTTCTTCCATTTCTTGCATTTCTTGGTTTGATTTTTCTTCTTTCTTCCATTTCTTGCATTTTTTGTATTGCTTTTTCTTCCATTTCTTGCATTTTTTGTTTTTTTTTTTTCTTCCATTTCTTTGAGGGATTTTCCGATATCCTCTGTGAGGACCTCTATTGTTTTCATGAAGTTGTTCTCTATCATTTTCATGAAGTTGTTTTTGTTTGTTTGTTTGTTTTTTGTTTGTTAGTTTGTTTTTCGAGACAGGGTTTCTCTGTATTGTTTTGGAGGCTGTCCTGGAACTGGCTCTGTAGACCAGGCTGGCCTCAAAGTCACAGAGATCCTCCTGCCTCTGCCTCCCGAGTGCTGGGATTAAAGGAGTGTGTCACCACGCCCCAGTCTTCAGGAAGTTGTTTTTAAGGTCATTCTCTACTGCTTCATTTGTATTGTAATGTTGTACTCTTGCTGGTATGGAGTTTCTAGAATCTGGTGGTTTCATATTTGTTTTTCTGTTGCTGAGTGTGTTTTTTTATTGTCTCCTTCCAATCCCTTCTTCTAATGGGTACAGAAAGAGCCTCTTCCTGGCCTGGCAGTTAGGGGACCAGCGTTCCCTTTCGGTGGGTGCAAGCAAGTCCAGTACTCTGGTAGTTCTCCTCTTCCTGGTCCTAGTCCTGGTCCCATGGGTGGGTAAGAAGACCAGGAATCTGGGGTGCATAGTCTCCCACCGGGAGGGGAGACTCAGTGACAATCTCCAGGTGCTGAAGCAAGGGCCCAGAAACAGCCCCCTAATTGCCTGGTCCCATGGGTGGAGAAGACCACGAAACTGGGGTGCGTGGGCTGGTGCTGGGAGGGCAGGCTCACTGGTCGTCTGCAGGCACTGGTCCAGTGGATGTAGAAGAAGACCAGGAAACTGGGGTGTGTAGGCTTCTGATGGGAGGGGAGGCTCTATGGCAGTCCCCAGGCCCTGGAAGGTAGGCCAGATACAGGGCCCAGTTTACCTGGTCCTGTTGGCGGAAAAGAAGACCAGGAATCTGGGGTGCATAGGCTCCTGGAGGGGAGGTTCTGTGGTGGTCCCCAGGCACTGGTCCCGTGGTTAGATAAGATGGGGGGGGCTTAGACTCCCGCTGGGAGGGGAGACTCTGTGGCAGTCTCCAGGCACTAGAAACCACATCCTGTTTTCTAATACATCTTGTTAGTCTGTGGTCTGTGTCTTTTATTGGGGAATTGATACCACTGATACTGAGAGTTATCAATGAGCAGTGTTTATTGATTCCTGTTATTTTTTGTTGTTGTTGTTGTTACCGTGTGAGTTCCTTCCTCCGGTTCATTCCTCATGTCTTCTTCGGTATACTAACCTCTTCAGATTGAAGGTTGCCTTCTAGTCCCTTCTCTTGATCTGCATTGGTAGCTAGAATTGCTTACATTTGGGTTTCTTATGGAATGTATTTCTTTCTCCACCAATTATGATGAACATTTTGCTGAATATAGTTTGAACTGGCATCTGTGGCCACAGAGTTTATAGAACATTTGTGTAGGCCCCCCTGCCTTTCAGGGTCTCCATTGAGACGTCAAGTGTTTTTCTAATGAGTCTGCTTTTATAGCTCACTTTTTCCCTTGCAGGTTTTAATATCCTTTTGTTGCTGTTGTTCTGTGCATTTAGTGTTTTTATTGTTATCTGCCAAGAGGAATCGCATTTCTAGTTCTGTCTTTTTGATGTTCTACATGTTTTTTGTACCTTGATAGGCTCCTCTTTCTTTAGATTGGAGAAATTTTCTTCTATGATTTTGTTAAAAATATTCTCAGTGACTGATTTTTTTTTGTTGTTTTTTTGGCTTTTTAGATTTAACATTCTTTGACTTTGGTATCCATTTCTTCTACCTTATCTTCAACCTAAGATTCTTTCTCTGTGTTGTGTACTCTGTTGTAAGGCTTACCTCTGAGCTTCTGTTTAACATCCTAAATTTTTCATCGCAGTTACATATCAGTTTGAGTTTTCTTTAGTGGCTGCATTGCTTTGTTAAATTCTACTTTCAAGTCTGTAATTATTGTCATCATTTCATTCAACTATGTGCTCGTGTTTTCATAGACTTTATTAAGGGACTTATTCACATGCTCTTTAAGATTGTTGAACATATTAATAATAGTTATTTAAAGTCCTTTCTTGTGCTTCTGCTGTCATGTGATTCGCAGGGCCTGTTGCAGTAGGATCACTGACTTCTGCTGGGGACATAACTGTCTTGGCTATTCATGATTGTGTTTTTATGTTGGGATCTATGCTTCTAGAGTTATAATGTTTGAGGTGCTTCTTGGTGTTATTATCTAGTCTGCCTTTGTTCCATTCTTTGGTTGCTGTTGCCTTCTTCAAATACTAGGCAAGAGTTGTGACTTTGGGGTCCCTGGTAGAGTGCTTCTGCCTGTCAGTGGATGGCAGAAGTACATGGATATGGACTAGAAGGAAGGGCTCAGAGAGGCCATGGGAACGATTTTGGTGTGGGGGTATTGTCTGCACCAAGAGGCAGAGTCACCAATGACTATAAGCCATTTTAGGAGATTTTGAGCATCTCCTAGTTTCAATTCTCCTTTATTGTCCTATGGTAAACAGTGTACCTGAGATTTTGAAATGTTCCTACTCAATTGGAATTTCGGATGTCTAAATCACATTATTGTTGCTGTAAGATTTCAGTCTTGATGTGGGTGATCTAAAAAGAACACTTTTGCGTTTTTATATAAATTCCTTTTTTACATAGTTTTAAGCATATTATTATTATTTTCTTCTTTATCTAGTGCATTATCCTATGCTACCATTGTTTGCCAGTCTTTTTATTGCCCTCCGTATATGCTAGTACTCTTATCACAGTCTGTGTTCAATATCCACACCTATAAACTTTGTTAGAAAGACACACTATTTCTATAATGTTTTTTCTTAAAACGTTATCTCTTAAAATATAGATTATAGGCCCTGGTGATCCTTGAAACCATTTCATGTGAAGATAAAGCTATGTTTTATAATAATAAGATATTTTGTTCTAATTCGTCAGTATCCAGTAGAATTTTCCCAAAAGCCACCTGCTGGCTAATAAGATATTTATTTATATATCCTTCTTAAAAATTTTTTCTGTTTTGGAGGCCTCCGCATTCTTTGGGGCCTCAGGCAATAAATAGATCAGCATTTAGCCCATCATCCAGAGGGGCTTTGGGAGCCCATTCCACGTGGAGGGATGCTGTCTCCACCTGGACACATGGGGGAGGGCCTAGGCCCTGCCCGGGATCATATGACAAACTTTTCGAGATCCCCCGTGAAGGGCCTGACCCTCCTTAGAGAATGGAGGGGGGACTGGGGGAGGGTTGAAGGAGGGTGGGAGAGGGAGCTGTGATTGACATGTGAAACAAACTTGTTTCTAATTTAAATTAAATTAAAAAGAAAACAATTCTGTTTTAATTCTAAAATAGTAGTCATAGTCTGTATAAACAAAAGCTGTTTGGGTTCCTTAAGAGTATGTATAGGTCCTGAGGCCAAAAAGGTTGAGAACTAGTGCTACCAAGGTCAGCTTAACCAGAAGACAAATGTGGAGGTGAGATGAGTCACTTCCTCTACCTTAGTCTTCAGGATACTGAGGTCTTATTGTTGAAGGTACTAGGATAGGTTTTGTCTGGGAGATCCTTCTCAACTTGGAAATACCTCAAGACAGATTCAGAATACAACTATAGTAAATATTTAATGAACTAATTTTCAAGTCTCATTGAAGTATGATTATTTTAAAAAATCTTGTTACTCTGTAGTTAAGGGAACCTGAGTAGAACCTACTCCCATATATTAATAGCTAATATACCTTTCTACTTCAAACCAGGTAATTAAACTGAAAGTTAAGTGACAGTAGTCCTATTTAGCTGCCAGTCACTACCTTCCAACCAGTACAGTATAGATTACCCAAGTTCTGTTTTCCATTTTGAGTTCATTCACCCAAAGTTACATTTAAAAAAAAAATAATAAAAGTCATCTGGAGAGTTGACTCAGAGGTTAAGAACATGTGTTGTCCTTTCAGAAGATAGGGTTCAATTCCCAGTATCCACCATCTGTAACTACATTCCCAGGGGATCTGTAACTCCAGGACCAGGGCATCCAGGCATGAATATGGTGCACATATATCACTCAGCCAAAACACTCATATATATATATATATATATATATATATATATATATATATATATATATATATATATAGTAAAATAAATAGGCAGACTCACCTAAGTGTCAGTTTTCTTGCAAAGGAAATACCTATCTGAAAGATAGACTTTATTGTACTTAAAGCTGATTCATATTAAGAGAGGGTGTCTTTAATATCCAAAAGTCTGTGAAGAAAATTTTTCTGTTAATATTTTTTTTCTTATAGGGTATCTGTGGAGTCGTTCAAGCATGGGGCCCTGAGAGAGCAGCTGGCTAACTTGGCCACAAGACAAAAGAGTCTTTTAGTTGTGGCAAAGAAACAGAAAAAGATAAGACTAAAAATTCAAAACTACAAGAATGCCAAACCATTTTCTGGTATTAGTTTAAGGAAGCTTCCATCTAGCTCAGACATTTCTAGTAAGAAGAGCCAAGAGTCTCCTGGTGTGGAAAAGCCAGCACACCCCCAGTCAGGCTCACTTTCTCCTGTCTGTCTTGCTTCTATTTCTCCTGTCAGTAGAAGCACTGTGGAAATACAGAAGGACAGCCAGAATAGTAACATTTGTTTAGATGCAGAGGCGATGGAAAGAGGAGGATTTTCTGGAAATGAGATGAATTCTAAAGAAAATGTCCAGGGTTGTACCTTGGATGGATTATTGAGTTCCAGATACTCAGTTGGCACTGAGAAAATTAAAATATCATCCAAGCCTGTTGCTTTTATTCCTCAAGGAGGAAATTCACAAGAAGAAAGCAGTTTTACAGAAACTATAGTCAGAGGCTACAGTCTTGATAGTTCTCCTGCAGTGACTGGCACTGTAAATATTTCAGAAGATAAAAGGGTATTTTCTCAAAATGATGCCTGTCTACCAACTGTTCGTCAGAATCAGGACCTTTCCCGTTGTTATCCAAAAAGATCAAACAAGAAAACAGCTTCCCAGACACCATCTGGGGGAGCATCAGAACCACTGGCTCGTCAAGTGACTACTGTCTTAGACACTGATACTGTGCAGCAGACAAAGCCATGTCCTAAAAAAACAGCTTCTGTTAATGCACATGAAAACAGCCTTCAGATCTCTCCTTCCTCTGGGTCTGCCAATCAACATTCAATTAAAACACCTTCACGCCACAGCACAACTGCTAAAAAGAAAAATATGCGGCTGAAAGATTTGATATTGCTTGGAAGAATTAATCCAGGAAATAACATTCTGGAATTCAAAACACAGGTATTTTTTTCTCTAAAGTCTTGCAGATTTTATAATCAATGTTGGTATAGAATAGTATAGGCATATAGGAAGTAGGATTTGGCTGTGCTTTCTAAATTAGGGACATAGTCACTGTGTTCTTAGGAAGAAAAGCCATACCTTATTCTGGAATTTCCCTAATAGATTTTATGCATGTTTTGGTTCTCAACTACAGACTGTCAATAAGATTGTAGTAGGGAGGATTTAAGAGTAATGATAGGAATTTGAAGCTGTTACTAGTTATAAACTAAATTCAAGAGTTACCAGTACACTGCTAAGCCACCCCCTAGGAATGTGTTAATTTGTTTTCAATAGACAGTCAGTTTAAGACCAGACTTGAAGTTCCAGTAAGAAACTCAATTAGAAGTATAATAACATGCATAAAAGTGAATGATGAGAAAAGATTCTGTTAGATATGCCTATTAAAAGATATTTTATATATTCTTGTTTTGAAAGAGGAATTTAGAGTGGCAAAGATTGCCAAGTCATTGAATATGCTCCTTTGCTTGTGGACTCATATTTGAGAAATCAACCCAGCCTAATTGGAATGGCTCTGTTTCCTACTCTTCGCATTTCTGGACACTGACTTTTCCTACTTCAGAAGCTTTACTTCTAAGTTAAGAACTTAACAGTTTAATGTTAAAGTTTCAATTAGAGTTCTGTGATCACATTAATGGTATGATCGCCTCTCCTTTGATAGTCTAGTTTGCCCACCAAGAAATTTGTTAAGCATCAGTTTTAGTAGATTAATTATATTTCCTCAGATTTTGATAGTTGTCATTACTGGATCAACTTTATGAATCTTCAGTAGTTATTTTGACAACTTTATTGAGGTGTAATTCCTGTACAGTGCACATACTCAAAGTGTACTATTTGCAAGTTTGGCATGTGTATTACCTGTGAAATTCTGTGACAAAGGTTTTTTTTTGTAGAATTCTGACAATTTTTTCTTAAAGCAAAGTTAGTGAGTTTATTAAGTAGCTGTAGTTGTTAGGATATAACGGTGCTTAGGTGTCTTTACAGTGACTGCATATGACCTTGTGCCTTCATAAATTACGTTTCTCAAAGAATGCACTTTACTACCAGGGTAAAGAGTGAGCATAATTTTAATCTTGGGCTAGGATTCATGTAAATTAATTTTCATTTTAATTTAAGTATAAAGTATAATCCCTATTCATATTTGTATTTCTATGTGTGAACTCATATATATACATGTATATGAACATATCTATATATGGTAATATAATTATTTACTATGAATATACTTACTTTTATCTATTTTTGAGACACTATCCTACCTCTGCCTCCCAAATTCTGGGATTAAAGGTCTACCGACCCCACCCACTCCCCTATCCCACCCCTTGCACTAATATTTCATGTTTAATAACATCAGTTATCCAGTTTTTAAAATTTCAATTTCTAGCTGCTTACTGCTAGTTTGAAGAAATTGACATTTGAATATTGAAATATTTTCCTACAACTTTCCTAAGCTTACTAGTTAAAGGATATGTTTGGAAATTTTATTAAATTTGCTTTGTAAATTATATGGTTTAGTAACAAAAGATAGGGTTTTCTTTTCCCCTCCCTCCCTCCCTCCCTCCCTCCCTCTCTCTCTCTCTCTCTCTCTCTTTCTTTCTTTCTTTCTTTTTTTTTTATATGTTACCTGACTGCAAGGACCAAACTGGGTGGAAATGGCTGACCAGAGAACCATTAGACTCCATCTGCCCCCACCCCATGCTGTTTTACAGATAAACCTAGATTTGTGTGAATGCTAGGATCTTTGTGTATCCATTGGGCCATATCCCAAGTATTTTCTAATTTGTAACTTGATTTCTTCTGTGATTCACTGGTTCTTAGGAGTGTGTTTGAATTTTATTTAGTGATGAACTTCCTATTTTTTCTGTTAGTAATTTCTATTCATATTCCTTTGTGGTTAGCGGACATACTTTATATTATCACACTCATCTTTAAACTTTGTGAGGCTAATTTTATGACTTACTTAGCAAGTGTCCTCTCCTAAATAATGTTCCACAGGCAATACAAGGAATAAACTACTCCTTTGTTAAGTGCTTTCCTTTGACTTTTTTGCCAGTTTTATTTTGCAGTGCTGAATCCAGAGCCTTGTATATGCAAGGCAAATAATATACCACTGAGCTACATCACAAGCCTTTTTAATACATGATTTTGCTATTTTTATTTTAGTCCAGGCTAGCCTTAAACTCACAATCCTCCTTTCTTAGCCTCCCAGCTGCTGGGATTATAGATGTGTACCCATAACTCATTTAAGTAGAGATTTCTGTATATTCTTACTTAGTGTTCAATTTTATAGTGTGGTTGAGTCTTACCTTCTCAAATTGATATTCTGTCTACTTGATCTTTACACCTTTTGTTAAAAGTAAGACAGTGAGCCTCTCACCATTCATGGTGATTAAGTTTTGCTTCCTGCATTTAGAGCTCTTCTGGATTTATGCACACATGTGCCTATAATTGTTGTATCTGCCTGATATAGTAACCCCTTTGTATGGTATAATGTCCATTTCTAGTAACTTTTAGGTACAAGTACTTCTGATAGTAGCATACCCATTCCATTTTTCTTGTGTTTTTGTTTGTATGATATGCTTATCCATCTTTTAATTTTCAGTTTACTTATTTCTTTTAATATGAAGTCTGTCTCACACATAATATATAGATGGGTCTTATTTATTTAATCTAGTCTGACACTACCTGCCTTTTGATGAGCTATTTAATAAGATAGTACTATTATAATATTGTTGGAGTTCCATACTGGAACTTGATTCGTGAATGCTGGATATCTTTACTTTCTTAAAATTATTTGGTAAATTTGTTGCATAGTATAGTTAAGTTGCTTAGAAACTATTTGGCCTTTTGAGGGTTTTCTTTAAGTTTTGTTGGAGTAGTGTCAAATTTAGGGCTAATTATTTTTCCTACTTAATCAAGACTTTTTGATTAATTTTTTGGTAATACCATTAATCTTGAGGTTTTCTAGTTTTATGGTGAAGAGAAGCATTAGTTTCTGTCCTATGAGTGCTAGGTGCCATCACCTCCAGTCCTTTCATGTGGTTCTTTTTTTTCCATTCTTAGCCAGTTTCCTCTCATATAAATGTCAATCACTATTTAGCGAGTCTTTCAAGAGGACCCTGTGAAGAGCTAACAATTTCTCTTCATTTGACTCTGCTGCAATAGTGTGTCCTCCTGTGACTCCTGTGTGCTGTGACTCCTGTGACCCCTGTAACTCTAGAGTCATGCCTGGATTCTCCTTCCCTGCCAGATCTGTGATCTGGACACCCAAACAGTAGGCTGAGGCAGTGGAGGCCCCACACACAAAGTTCTTACTTCTCAGTGTTCAATGGACGTTGTTTTGCTGATATTTGGCATTTTACACACCATTATTTTGTATATTTTGTTGGGTTTTTGTTTGGAACCGAGGAAGTCAGGTGTTAGAGTAAATTTGATCTCTCCTATTTCATCATGGCCAGAAACAGAAGTTCACATATTTCAGCAATTGTTTATCTTAATTTTTGTTTTTCACTTCAGGAGACTACCCACAAGGCCAGTGTTTTATTGAGTGGTAAACTTAAGGTAGAAAATGGGCAAATTTACCAGAACCCAGTTTCCTGGCTCAAGGATCTTCTGGGAGGTGGCAATTATGTGACCTGGAATTATGCTTGGAGTAAGGTGAGTAATTTTTAAATTTAACTTCACAATGAAATAGAAAATATTTGTTGTTTGCTTTCAAACATCTCTAAAAGAAATCTGAGAGACCACTGATTTGGTTTGTATCCCTGCATGTGTCTACTGTGATGTGCTGCATCTCCTTCCTACAGCTCTATCTGCCGGAGTTTCCAGGGGCCTGTAGCACAGTTGACTTTTTTATCTACTCTCACCAACTTCATCACCCTATGTACTTCTTTTTTTTCTCCCAAGAAACTTCAGTTTCCTGAATCCATATAGAAAATTGGGATCATTAAATAGCTGTGTTATTATGAGTATAATAAAATACAGCCAAAATCTTCCGCTAAGAACAAAGGGAATACCGTAAGACTTACAGACGTACATAACACTTTCACTTTTGAACATGGCACTGTCTTCAAACCACTCCAAGAACTGCTTTTCTTGTTTTCACTTGCACCTCTAAGACTTAGTAGCCTGGCTACTAGTTCAGTCCTGCATTCTGAATTGTAAGTCCAGTTATGATTTCACTGTTTAAGAACCATCTTACCATAGTTGACCCAGACAAGCATGCATCATCAAATCCACCTGTGCTAGATAGTTTTATTTCAGCTCGACATAAAATAAAGTCATCTGAGAGGAGGGAATCTCAATTAAAAAATTGCCTCCATAAGATCTACTTGTGGGCAGGCCTGCAGGGCATCTTCTTAATTAGTGATCAATGCGGAAGGGCCCAGCCCTTGGTGGGTGGTGCCATCCCTAGGCTGGTGGTCCTGGGTTCTATAAGAAAGCAGACTATGCAAGCCATGGGAAGCAAGCCAGTAATCAGCACTCCTCCATGGCCCCTGCATCACCTCCTGCCTCCAGGTTCCTGCCCTGCTTGAGTTCCTGTCCTAACTTCCTTGAATGATGAACAGTAACATGGAAATATAAGCCAAATAAACCGTTTCTTCCCTAAGTTGCTTTATGGCCATTGTAACAATAGAAACCCTAACTAAGACACCACCATTATCATTTCAAAGAATGGATGATACACCTAAATTCCACTAGCCACTTCAATAAGCCTCAAAGCACAAATTAACAGGAGACAGCTTCTCATTTTTGTCCAACCTAGCCTTGCCTACCCTCCCTCCTAGCTCCTACTATGCCCTCAACTCTACATTCTTCTAGACCTTTGTAAGAGTAGTTTTAGTTCCTTCACTTGTATCAGTATATTTTGGATTTTGTACATGATATAGTCTGTCTGCCATGCCTTCTCACCCCATCCTCCCCACTCCTGACAATCACCATGGTATCTACTTTTAGTTCATCCTTAGTCCTTTTGCCAAGTCCTTTTCACGGATGGGAAATTCATTACAAATGTTAGCAATTAGCATCTTAATAATCCCTTTCATTGCAATATTTTAAAAATTCTGATAGATTATACTCTTGCTGACACAGAATCTTCCCTCCTATTGTGAATCTGGCAGATTGCTTGGCTTTGGTCTTTTGATTTCGGCATGCTCATGTTACATAGTACCCAGTGAGAACTCACTTTCTCCTCTCTTTTCCTTTATTGGAACTAATGCATTTCCTGTCTTTGAATAGCTGACTATGACATATGGCTCTTGTGCTGTACCAGTGCCTCATTTATATATCATTTTGCTTCTGATAGTTTCTTACCAGCCGCCTCAGCTAGTCCTGTGGGTTAGCACCTATGTGATAGTGAAGCAAGTGCAAACGTGGACACTGAAAATAGGCAGTGCTTGGTGTGAGATATCTATCCAGACCATGAGCAGTCTTAGATTGCTTCTTATTATTATGGGGCACTCATGCACTTTTCGTAAATGCTCAAGGCAGTTTGGGGTTTTCTTTATGTTTGTTTTGTTTTTTACAAGACTTTATAGAAGTGTACTGTAAAAAAACTTTACCTGCTTCTTCAAGGTCTAGAGGAACTCCTAAGTCACAGTCTAAGTCTAGATGCAAGGGAAGTTTTGCTGTGTTCATAATTGTGTGTATTTCTGCTGACTAGTTCTGAGAATGGTGACATATACAACCAGGGATGATTAGTTGGCCAATACACATTCCAGGAAACAAGAAATGTTCTTCATCCAACAGTGTGACAGAGCTGCTAAGCAGAGTTAATTAGTACCACTCACATAGAGGGTAGGCTGCTGTACAGCTTTGTCAGGGAAGTCCTGATGCTTATTCCCATTGCATCTCACTACTAGTGCTCATTCCAGTGGGCAGAGACATCTCTGTAAGAGACCAGATCAACCTAGTGCCTGGGTCATCCATTCTTTATAAATTGTGATCAGAGCAATACTTTTTACAACAGCCATACATTAAAGTTACTTTAAAAACTAGCAGTGGCTAGGCATGGTAGCTCACATCTTCAGTCTTAGCACTTGAGAGGCAGAAGCAAGTGATTCTCTATTAATGTGACACCAGTTAGGTCTATACAGAAAGTTCCAGGGCAAGTAGAACTATATAGCTAGACCCTGTCTCAAAACAAAATGCCCGCCTGGAGACTATGCTCTGGGGATCCCATCTTGGAGGGTTCTAGCCTACCCAGATACTGCCAGCATCCTAGTCCCTTTCTCTGCCCACTGGACTAGGTAGCCAGGGGCCTGTTTCCAGCCCTCTTTCTGCCCTGCTCGGAGCCGCCTGAGGCCTGGGGACTGCCCACCAGGGATCCCATCCCAGATGCCCAGCCCATCCAGAGACTGCAGAGTCCCGGGTACCAGTCCCACATCCACACAGAAATAGGAGAGCCATTAGAATATTGGACAGGCTTGCACCCAGCAGAAGGGAACCTTAGACCCATATCCACCAGGAGAAGAAGTGACTCCTCCTGCACCCACTGGAAGACGGGATGGGAAGAACACAATATAAAAACACATTCAAAAACAGAAAAAACAATATGTCATCACTAGAGTCTAGGGACTCCACACCAGCAAGACCTGACCATCCAATGCAGATGAAGCAGAAGAGAACGACCTTAAAAACAACTTCATGAAAATGATAGAGGCTCTCAAAGAGGATATGAGAAAATCACTTAAAGAAATGGAAGAAAAAACAAACCAAAAAATGCAAGAAATCAACAAATCTCTTAAAGAAAGCCAAGAAAAGGCTAAAAAATGAAAGAAACAATTCAAACAGTTCAAGACCTGAAGACTGAAATAGAGACAATTAAAAAAACAAAACGCAAACTGAGGGAATTCTGGAAATAGAAAAGCTGGGTAAACAGATACAAGCATTACCAACAGAATACAAGACATGAAAGAGAGAATCTCACTCGTTGAAGACACACTAGGAGAAATAGATTCATCGCCCAAAGAAAATCTTAAGTTCAACAAATCCCTAACACAAAATATCCAGGAAATATGGGACACTGTGATAAGACCAAACTTAAGAGAAAAAGGTGTAGAAGATGGTGAAGAAACCCAACTCAAAGATGCAGAAAACATATTCAACAAAATCATAGAATAAAACTTCCCCAACCTAAAGAAAGATATGTCAATGAAAGTACAAGAACCTTACAGAAAACCAAATAGAGTGGACCACAAAAAAAGTTCTCTGACCACATAATAATCAAAACCACACACACACACACACTGAATAAAGAAAGAATATTAAGAAGGAAGAAGATCAAGTAACATATAAAGGCAAACCTATCAGAGTCACACCTGACTTCTCCATGGAAACTCTGAAAGCGAGAGGTCCTGGATAGATATTATACCAACAATAAAAGACCACAGATGCCAGCCTAGACTACTATACTAGGCAAAGCTTTCAATCACTATAGATGGAGAAAAAACGTGGTATTCCATGATAAAACCAGATTTAAACAATACATATCCACTAATTCAGCCCTACAGAAAATTCTAAAAGGAAACCCAAACCCAAGGAAGTTAACTACAACGAGAAAAACATAGGTAATAGATAATCCCACTTTACCAACAGCCAAAACAGAAAAGGGGTGGAAATCCAAATACAATTCCACCAACAACAACTATTCCATAACAAACAAGAATGAGCAATCAAAGGTCCTTAATTTCCCTCAATATTAGTGGTCTTAACTCGCCTATAAAAAGACACAGACTAACAGAATGGATATGAAGATAGAATCCATCCTTCTGCTGCATACAAGAAACATACCTCAACTTCAAAGACAGATGGTACCTCAGAGTTAAGGATTGAGATAAGATTTTCCAATCTAATGGACCCAAGAAACAAGAGAGGTAGCAATCCTAATATCTAACAAATTTTGAAATCAATCAAAAGAGATGAAGGCAGAGCACGCCTTTAATCCCAGCACTCAGGAGGCAGAGGCAGGAGGATCTCTGTGAGTTCGAGACCAGCCTGGTCTACAGAGCGAGTTCCAGGACAGCCTCCAAAACAATACAGAGAAACCCTGTCTCGGGAAAAAAAAGGGAGAGAGAGATGAAGGTGGTCATTTCATATTCATCATAGGAGAAAAATCCATCAAGATAAAGTCTCAATTCTGAACATCTATGCCCCAAACACAAAGTCATCCACAGTCATAAAGAAACATTGCTGAAACTCAAATCACAAATAAAACCTCACACACTTATAGTGGGAAACTTGAACACCCCACTATTACCACTACACAGAAATTTAACAAAGAAGGAACTAATATGACCATATTGGGTTTAAAAGGCATCTATAGAACATTCCACCCAAACACAAAAGAATATACCTTCTTCTCAGGGCCACATGGAACCTTCTCTAAAATTGACCACATAATTGGCAACATAGCAAAACTCCACAGGTACAAAAAAATTGGAAACCCCCTGTATCTTATCAGACCGCCATGCTTTAAAGTTAGAATTCAACAACACAAATTGCAGAAACCTTACAAACTCTTGGAAATTGAACAATGTGCAATTACACTATTCCTGGGTCAAGGAAGAAATAAGAAAAGAAATAAATGACTTCCTAGAATTCAATGAGAATGAAGACACAACATGCCCAAACTTATGGGACACTTTGAAAGCAGTACTAAGAGGAAAGTGCAGAATTCTACCAGAAATTCAAAGAACAGCTAATACCAGTTTTCTTCAAAGTATTCCACACAATAGAAGCAGAAGGGTCATAGACAAACTCTTTTTACAAGACTTCAATAACCTTGGTACACAAAGACATGACTAAGAAAGTGAACTAACTAATATCCCTTATGAACTTTGATGCAAAAATACTCAACAAAATCCTGGCAAATCGAATCAAAGAATATATCAGAAAAATCATTCACCATGATCAAGTCGGCTTCATTCCAGAGATGCAGGGATGGTTCAACATATGAAAATCTATCGGTACAATCCACCATATAAACAAGCTGAGAAACAAAAATCACATGATCATCTCACTAGATGCTGAAAAAGCCTTTGACAAAATCCAACATCTCTTCATGATAAAAGTCTTAGAGTGATCTGGGATAACAGGAGCATACCTAAACATAATAAAAGCTATATACAGCAAACCGACAGCCAGCATCAAACTCAATAGAGAGAAACTCAATGCGATTCCTCTAAAATCAGGAACAAGACAAGGCTGTCCACTCTCTCCATACCTCTACAATATTGTACTCGAAGATCTAGCTAGAGCACTAAGACAACAAAAAGAAGATCAACTGGATAAAAATTGGAAAAGAAGTCAACTTTCATGTGAGTGTCAGTGAGAAGGCCTGGGCAACCTATGGGGCCCTGAGCTGTGGATCAGTGTCTATCCCTGGTATACAAACTGTCTTCATGTGCCTATAGCACAGAGAGAGATGCTCTCTCAGCCTGGACTCTTAGGGGAGTGCCTTGACCCTACCAAGAGTAAAATGACAGACTCTAGATATCCCCTATGGGGAAGGATTTGGCAATAGGGTGGGGGGGGGGAAGGGGAGTGCGGGAGGAAAAAAAAAAGAAGTCAACTTTCACTATTAGCAGATGATATAATAGTTTTCATAAGTGACCCTAAAAACTCTACATGGGAACACCTACAACTGATAAACACCTTCAGAAAAGTGGCAGGATACAAGATTAACTCAAAAAAAAAATCAGTAGTCCTACTACATACAGAAGATAAATGGATGGGCTGAGAAAGACGTCAGAAGCATCACCCTTTACAATAGCCAAAAACAACATAAAATACCTTGGGGTAACTCTAACCAAACAAGTGAAAGACCTTTATAGCAATAACTTTGAGTCTTTAAAGAAAGAAATTAAAGAAGATAACAGAAAATGGAAAGATCTCCCATGCTCTCCAATAGGTAGGATCAACCTAGTAAAAATGGCAATCTTGCCAAAAGCAATCTACAGGTTCAATGCAATCCCCATCAAAATCCCAGCACAATTCTTCACAGACCTTAAGAGAACAATACTCAACTTTATATGGAAAAACAAAAGACCCAGGATAGCCAAAACAACCCTGTACAATAAAGGAACTTCCGGAGGCATCATCATTCCTGATTTTAAGCTCAATTATAGAGCTATAGTCCTGAAAACAGCTTGGTATTGGCACAAAAATAGACAGGTAGACCAATGGAAATGAATTGAAAACCCTGATATGGACCCACATACCTATGAACAATTGATTTTTGACAAAGAAGATAAATTTATACAATGGAAAAAAGAAAGTATCTTCAACAAATGGTGCTGGCATAACTGGATGCTGACGTGTACAAGATTACAGATAAATCCATATCTGTCACTGTAGAGGGAAGTCATTTCCTTGCCAGCCACTTTGGTTTTTCCCCACCAGTCGCCTGGGCTCTGCCACGTTGTAGTCCCCAAATAACACACAAGACGCTGTATTAATTATGAAGCTGTTGGCCATTTGCTTGATTTCTTACTGGCTATCTCTGACTTAAGTATTTAACCCACCTAAGTATTTCTCTTACCAGACATCTTACTTCTCTGGTGGGCTACATGATGACTCCTTGTGTTTCTCCTACCCAGAGTCCTCCTGGACTACTAGTCCCACCTATCTTGCTTCCCTATTGGCCAACAGTGCTTTATTGACATATACACAGGATTTCCCCATCATGTCACCAAGCACCAAATGGATCAAAGACCTCAACATAAATCCAGCCACACTGACCCTCTTAGAAGAGAAAGTAGGTGGTACCCTTGAACAAATTGGTACAGGAGACTGCTTCCTGAACATTACACCAGTAGCACAGACACTGAGATCCACAATTAATAAATATTCCTCTTGAAACTGAGAAGCTTCTGTAAGACAAAGAACACAGTCAACAAGACAAAAAGGCAGTCCACAGAATGGGAAAAGATATTCACCAACCCCACATCTGGCAGAGGGCTGACCTCCAAAATGTACAAAGAACTCAAGAAGCTAGTCTCAAAAACACCAAATAATCCAATTAAAAGTGGGCTACAGAACTAAATAGAGAATTATAGAGGAGTCTAAAATGGCTGAAAGACACCTAAGAGCAAACATACCCAGCTTGCACTTTGGTGAGTGCAAAGTATGTTGGACATTTTCAGGACATAACAAATCCAAAATCCATTGTTTCTAATATTGATTCTTTGAAAACTGACTGATAATATTTAGGGACCTTTCCAGTCTGTGGCAAGAAAGGAGGGATTGACACAGTGGAGAGGCCTAGTATGTCCGATTTTCACCTTCAGACTTTGGCCTATGAGTTGAGCCCAATGGGTCTCTTCACCTTACAGATGTTCTATCTGTAGCTCACCCTGTAGCTCACTCTGTTAAACTTAATAAGTTATTGAGCACTAAAAGTCTACTAGAAAACCATATCAAATATTTGCTGGATGTTATCTCTTTCAATCTTAATAAGCTGAGACATTGAATTTAAGAGCCTTACTTAAGACCTGGAACTTAAAAGTCTTTCATTCCATAACAGCAGGTACTAAAGGTATAAAAATGCATATGACACAGGCCCTGTTCTCAAAAAGCTTAGTATTTAATGTAACAAGACACATTAACTTATTTAAATGAGATAATTATTGTGACAGAAACAGGGGCAGAGAAATTATAGAAGGCCTATGAGGGTGTCATTCTTAAGTTTAAGAAAATGTGCTCTAGAGAGAATGTTCAAATTGAAACTTGACACATTGTCCACATGAAGCTACTCTCTGGGACTGTATTATTAGAATGTCCTAACTGAGAGTAGACAGTTATTTGTGAGTTAGTCTCTGCCCCTCCCTTTTACAGACAGATATTTTTAAGCTCTGAAGTTTTAAGCTGATAACACATTAATTAATTAGTTAGTTAATCTCTAAATTCACAAGCACATCTTTAAATGTATATATAGGCCTAAATGTTATTAATGTGATTAATACATTTTCTGTAGCCGGATAGTAGGTTTTTCTGCCAGTGCAGTAAGTCAGGCCAAGCTGAATTGAAAAAGTAAAAAAACATGCTGATTTGAGCAAAGCAACTTCAAGATCAGTTCTCCAGTCCCAGAGATTAAGTCTGGAGAAGTCATGCATCCAAACTAAAGCAGAGAGATTATATAGCCTATAGATGAGGGGTAATGACATGTCTGCCACAAACTTGGATTCTGTCCAAGTATGGTCAGAAGCTGGAATGCTTAGGCAGGGACTTGGGCTGCTGGAGGCAATAGGAGAAGAAGTTGCAGTAGTTGCCAGGAAGGCAGAACTAAACTTTTGGCACCTTGTCTTTGTTGGAGATTCACAGAGAGGGGTTTGGGGGGGGGAAGGAGGGAGAATGGGGGAGAGGAATGGAGCTTTCCAGATCGTGCAGGGGCATGCTGGAGGTTCCAACTGAGTAGTTGATCAATTAGGTAATCTCATTTCTTGAAAAGTGGCATTACTTTTATGGTTTAGTTTTATTAGAATGATCATTTTTAAGATATAAAGCAGTAGATATTAGATTAATAGTTGTGCATGTGAGCTGATGAGAGAATTAATGATAAACAAAGGCTGACAGATTTTTCTGTATCGGAACAGATAGTAAATTATAGTTCAGGCTTCACTGATACATGATTTCTGCTCCAAGAACTTAAATCTCTACTAGTCCCAAAGCAGCCAGAAATGTTAAGTAGCTGAATGCTAACTATATTCCAACAAAATGTTTTTATAAAAATAAAGGTGGCAGGCTAGACATGGCTCTGACCTATGGTATTATAAAACAATAAATTGTTTACAAAAAAAATCACAGTTTTTCAGGAAATAAGTATATTTGCCTCTTCCAGAATATATAATTTTTAAATTCCATTTTGAATTACTTACAGGTAACATATCTTGGAAAGGAGCTTCTAAAGTATGTTTCTGAAGTGCCTGTTTCACCAGAACCCCATAACACACCTCAGCAACAGCAGCCTTGTCCCCCAGGTATGTGTAGCCAACCCCTATTTTGTAGTTGTGGGACATGAGTATCCAAGCCATTTGGTGAAATTCATAATTAGTCATTATAATTAATCATTTTAATGTAAAATCCAATGCACTTAGTATATTCACAATGTGTAAAATCACTACCTCTGTGTAGTTTCAAAATGCTTTTGTGGTCTCCAAAGAGTACTATTCCTGTTTAGCAATTACTCCCCCCATTCTCTACACCCCTCAGTCCCTAGGAGTAGCTTTCTGTGAATGGATGTGTTATTCTAAATATGTTATATACATGAAATAATGCACTGTGGCCTCTGTGTCTAGCTTTTATTCAGCACAATATTATCCATATTGTAGCATGCACTTTGTTCCCTTTTATGGATGAACATACTCTATTTTATGAATATGCCACAATTTTTTCATTCATCATTTGACCTTATGAGCTGTTTCCACTTCAGAGATATGTGAACAATGCTGTTGATAAATAGGCATACACATTTAGTTGTTTGACTACCTGTCTTATATTCTTGTGGCTATATAGTGAGGAATGGAATTGTATATTATATAGTAACTCTAGGTTTTATTCTTGAAAAATAGCAAGACTGTTTTCAACATCATCAGAACCATTTTACATTCCCACAGTAATGATCAAAGGTCCTAAGTTCTCTACATCCCCAGTAATATCTGTGTTAGTTTTTTGTCCTAACCACAGTTGCTTCTAGAAAATTTCTTAGATGGTGCCATCTTTTACAATTAATTTCTTTCTCTGAGTCTTACTCTAAAATCTGAGTGGTTTTCTTGAAGTGTCATGCACATAAAGGGATACTTCTTCCCAAAAGCTTGTTCTGTTCATATGTTTTCTGAAATCTTGCACTAAAATGAGACTTTGCTTATTATGCTAATATTCTGTGTGGAATGGAGATAATAATATCCTGAGAAAACTAAAGATGCAGTCTCACAAATGAGTGTAACACCTTGACTTGATTGTGAAAAGAAAAACATAATCCTGACAGTCACATATAACCAAAATTATGTTTCCCTCCTCTGCTACAATGCTCCTCCTTTTATCCCAGTGTCCCTGTATCTGACCAGTTGCAGCCAGTCTAGGCAGAGGGGTGCTGCACAGTAGAAAATGATAACGTTGTGATAAATAAGGTCAAGAACCAAACGAGGTTTCTGTTGCCCTACCCAGGACTCCCTGGTACTCTTACTTTCCTTAAAATAGGGATCCATAGTGAAACTGCTTCTCTTTCCTCACTCATTCTTAACCCACTTAACCTCCTTAGATCCTGTCTCAAAAAAAATTGTACTGACTCATTTTATGTCATGAGACAAGCTAGAGTCATCTGAGAGAAGGGGTTCTCAATTGAGAAAATGCCTCCATAAGAGAGCAGACTATGCAAGCCATTGAGAGCAAGCCAGTAAGCAGCACTCCTCCATGGACTCTGCATCAGCTCCTGTCTCCATGTTCCTGCCCTGTTTGAATTTCTGTTGACCTCCTTCAATGATGAACAGTGATATAGAAGTATAAGCCAAATACATCCTTTCCTCCCCAACTTGCATTTTGATCATGGTGTTTCATTGCAGCAGTAGAAACCAAAACTAAGATAAATACCTCCAGCATAGTAGGTACCTTCTTCTAGTTTTGTAAAGACGGGCTTCATAGGGATGTTTCCTTACTTGGAAACTTAGTCTGGGAGATCAGATCACTGAACATGGGGAAGTTAAAGGTGTATGAAACTAGTAGTTCTGGTGATACTGGTGTTTGGTTCCAAACTGTCCTGTTTTCTTCTCTGTTGCTGTGATAAAGCAATGACCAAAAACAGTTTAGGGGAGGGAAGGAGTTTTTGGCTTGTAGGTTAAAGTCCACCATCAAGGGAAACCAAGACAAGAACACAGAGGCAAGAACTGAAGGAGAGCCCAAAGACAAATATTGGGTTTTGGCTTGCTTCCCATGACTGACTCAGTCTGCTTACTTACACAGTCCTGGACCACCAGGCAGTCCCTGGAGGAGGCACTGTCCGCAGTACGCTAGGCCCTCCACATCAACCAACAGTCAAAAAGCGTTCTTCCCACAGACAATGCCTCCAGGCCACTATGACGGGGGTTATTCCTCACTGAGGTTCCCTCTTTTGAGGTGACACTAGTTTGTGTCAAGTTGACAGAAAGTATCATACTAACCCTGACTACAGTAAGTTAATAGAATTAAATCATGACATCAAACCAAGTAAATCGGTGTTTAAGAAAACAAACCTGATTCATGAGCTAGGTTGTTGGAACCTATTCCCTGTGGTGGGATGTCCTGCTCAGCCTTAATGCATGGGTGAGAGGCTTGGCCCTGCCCTATACTATTGTGACAGACTTGTTGACTCCTCATGGGATCCTTTACTCATGAGGAGGAGTGGACTGGGTGTGGGCCTAGTGGGAAGTGGGAGGGAGTAGGAGGAAAGGTGGGAGGGAGAACTGTGGTTGGAATATAAAATGAAATTTAAAAAAATAAATTATTCAAAAAAAGAAAATGTGGAAAAGGGGAGGTTGAGACTGTTTTCACCTTCTTTTATAAGAAGTGTATATAGGCCTTAAAATCCTGTACATGGAGTGTCAGACCTTATGCCTGTAATTCTCTATTATAGATCACTGCTGGTTTCATGGCATTTCTCCTTCTGAGAGATTGAAGAGGTCTGAGTTCAAAGAGATTTTTATAAGCTCTTATTTATTATAGTCCCCAGTGTTTACCACACCAGGGCTTCCAATAAATATCCTTTGAGTAATACTCATTGAATATATGAATAAGTGACTGTATTGAGTATGATCCAAGGGACTCTGTTTTAAAACTGCATTTAATTGGATGATCTTAATAAGCAGGCACGTCAAAATCTCAAAGACTGTAATAGAATTTAAGATAAGGAATTCAACAAATGGTAAATGCAATTTTAGTTACTATTATCTTTTTTTTTTTTTTTTTTTGGTTTTCCGAGACAGGGTTTCTCTGTATTGTTTTGGAGGCTGTCCTGGAACTTGCTCTGTAGACCAGGCTAGCCTCGGAACTCACAGAGATCCACCTGCCTCTGCTTCCTGAGTGCTGGGACTAAAGGCGTGAGCCACCAACGCCCAGATACTATTACCTCTTTTTAAACATTTAGTGTGTGTGTGTGTGTGTGTGTGTGTGTGTGTGTACATGTGACCATGGAGGGCAGTGAACAACTTGCAGCATGTGGTTCAGAGAATCAAACCCAGGTTCTTTACCTACTAGCCCATCTTGCCAGCCCAGTTAGCATCATCTCTTTCACCTAGAATTGCTGTTTCTATTTGTGAGGTAGGTTCAGATAATGGCCCTTCCTATTTTCTCAGCCAGAAGTTAGAGAACACTCACATTCACTTTCATATTCTGTCTGTCTCTTGTTCATGAGAAATAATGAAGTCTCTTTGGCTTTGTTCATCAATTTTCTTAAACTTAAAAAAAAACAGATGACATCTATAACATTTTTATAGAACAAACATCGTCTTCCTTGATTTGTATGTATGTACATATGTATGTGTGTATATATCATATTTGACTCGTGGTATCAAGAGAATCTTAAGTTTTAAGTATTTCATCTGGCCATTTTAAGACTTTCTTCAAGCCAGATATAATGGTACATAACTATAATTCTAGCACTCGGGAGGCTAAGGCAGGAAAATTGCAAACTCAAAACCAGACTATACTACACAGTGAGATCCTGTCTCGAAAAACACAGGCCCATTTTATATGCTTAGGTTTAATGTCAGTATATTACCAAAATACTCAAAACACATCAATATTAAACTAAACATACATAGGAAAAAGGAAACATTGTCTGAGATGTTTTAGAAGCCCTCACTGTAACATACTAATTACATATTTTATAGAGACATGATATCTTATTTGTCTTTTAGAAACAATGTGCTTTTCCAGGAAAACAAAAAAGGTAGCAGCATGTTTCTCCAGGTTATAATGGGATGGTCCTTATCACTAATAACGTTATAGAAAACGACTTGAGAAGACAGTCATATCAATGCTGCTGTTTTGCTTCCTTTCTCTGTAAGTGTGTGGTAGAGCTGACACAGTCACAGGTGCTCCTGTTGTATGTGGTTGAGAACCAAGCCTGAAGGAGGATAAGTACCCAGTGAGAATACCAAGATTGTTTATTTCAGCTCTTATTTGCAACTCTGAATTATTTTTCATTGTTTTAATCATAGTTTCTCACTCAGATATCATGATTGACACTACTTTAACCTAACTCATAGGTTGGAATATATATACACATATGCATGAAGATTTTCCTTGTCTACAGACCTCTGAGACCATTTACTTCTTTATAGTAACTCTCTGGGTTTCTTTTTATGTTTGATCAAATGCACAAAAACCTAAACACTTTAAAATCTCTCTCTCTCTCTCTCTCTCTCTCTCTCTCTCTCTCTCTCTCTCTCTCTCTCTCTCTCTCTCTCTCTCTCTGTCTTTCTTTCATACATACACACCAAGAGCTTGAGTTGTTTTAAACTCACAAATACTTAAGGTCTCTTGAGCTTGGGCAAAGCATCATGATATCAGGAGCATGTGGTGAAGGACCTGCTTTGTCTCATGATGGATAGGAAAAGGCGAATTCAAAAAGAGACCAGAGAAAGATAGAGCCTCATCCCCATTCCAGGATACACTCCCATGGCCTGCTTCCTCTAAGTAGGCTTTACTTCTTACTGTACTATCATTTCCCAGAAACACCATGGTATCATGAACGCATCAAGGTATTAAGCCATTCTTTAGGTGGAAGCTCTGATGATTTAATTCTCTGAGAATACCATAATACCTCTGGGTAGCTCTTCATCCTGTCAAGTTCACAGTGAACAGCAAGCATCCTACTACTGTTAAAATAATTATTGATTATTTATTAGTGGTTGAAATTACATTTATCATGGAATTTGCTTTGTCTCTGGTTCCTGGCACAGAGCTCCTTAAGTCCTTGGAATTTCCCAAATGATAAGGATGATAGGAGTGTCTTCTTTCTGAGGTGGATCCTGACTGGTTCCTGGATAGCTTCAAGATGAGAGCTGATCTCCAGAGAGACCAAGCCTTGATTGGAAGCTTGGAACCTTCAACTCTATCTTCCAAGCACTATGAAAGAGAAGAGCTAATATTGAACTAACCTTTAGATTTATTCAGTTACTTTAGGCTTGCAGTAAAGTAGGTACATTATAGCAGGCTAGTGTGGCTAGAAAACAAGAGAGAGAGGAGGGTATGGTCCCACCGTCTCCAGGGGCATGTCTTCAGTAACCTAAGGACCTTCCTTAACTCGGGGCTCCACTTTTCAGAGGGCTTACCACCACCTCAACACCATCACTCATCAACATAAATACCTTTGGGAGACATTCAAGAGTCAAACTACAGAAGACATCGAGTTAGTGTCAGACAGTTGGTCAGTTGACTTGAGGGAAAAAAAATAACAAAAGTTAAAATGTTAAAAGTGCTAGGAGTAAATACAGCTCGTTAGAATGAAATGTGTCTGTGAGTCTAATGTGGTGTTTTCCATTTGGAACCAGAGTAAATCTAGTCTCATTCTTTGTCTCATAATCTTTATTTGGAGAAAGGGTACAGTAAGAGTGTTAAGCAACCGCATACATGTACTACCATTTATTTATAGGCCTCAGATGCCAACAACCCTGTGTAAGAACTATACCTCAGTAAAAATGAAAAGTAAAGGACAAGGTGTTTCTACCTACCCACCAGGTGATTGCTTTCATTAAAGCTATCAGTAAAAAAATAATCAGCATTTGACCCAAGAAGGGATTGGATGACCTCTCAGCATCCTAATTTTTCTTTATTCACAAAATATCTTTCAGAGACAGAATTTCTGTTTTAATCCTCCACTAACACTTTTTGCGACTTTGTTCCTTGCACAAACATGTAAGATAAGAAAGGGAGGCCGGGCGTTGGTGGCACACACCTTTAATCCCAGCACTTGGGAGGCAGAGGCAGGTGGATCTCTGTGAGTTCAAGGCCAGCCTGGTCTACAAAGCTAGTTTCAGTACAGCCTCCAAAACAATACAGAGAAACCCTGTCTCGAGAAAAAAAAAAAAAAGAAAGGGAAGTTTTTCTTTTCTTTATTTAATAATTTATTTATAGTACCCAGGATGCTATTGTTAAATATGAGCTTAAGCAACCCCTGCCCAAAATCCAGTCTTCCCTGTCTTCATGCTTCAGAGGTAGGAAGTGTCTGGACTCATTAGTATAACTAGACCTCTGAACATGATTCTACATAATCCTCTCCAGTCAAGACTGTGACAGTTGCGGAGGGGGAAAAATGAATAGCAGATATTGTTGGACAACATGAATATCTGTGGAGCAGCAGAGGTATTCCTATTATCATTATTTTACATGTCAATTCATATTGAATTCAAATCACAACAGCTTAGTTTTTCTAAGGTCTTTTTATGTGACTAGTAGTGTTTCCTAATGGACTCAGGACAAGAGCTCTTATAAAAGACATTGAATTTAAGCATTGACTATGTGGTATCTGATTTCTTCCTTTCTTTACCTCCTCAAGTGAATGTCAAGGCTAACGTGAAAATAAAACTAATGGATGCTATTCTTTTCCAAAGCCCCTAATCTGTTCCCTTCTCCTTTATGGCACACAGTTTAGTGAAGGTAGGAAGAGTTAACGTATAGACTGGATTGGTGAGAAAGCTTTTGTTAATGTTCATGTTTAAAACATCATTGAGTATTATGAGGTAGTTATTAAATTAAGAAAAGAAGAATCTGCTACCTAACTACTATGTATTCTTTTTTTTTAGTCCTACATGTTTGCACAAGGATTCAAATATCAAAGGTGCTGAACAAATATGCAATATTATTAGAGTACAGAAACAAATTCAGAAGCTAAGATATAGCCTGGCTTTTTATTGGTTGCCTAGGGAGAAAAAGGGAGGTAGGGTAGACAGAGTAGAAAAAGCCTGTACCTACAAATGCACCTGAGACATGTACAAAGATAAAAGCTTGAAGACTCACCAGGCTGGCACTAAGAATAGGGGAGTCAATGTCCCAATAAGTCATTTTGTGCCACTAAGTAAAACCTCCATTGCCAAGATGGGTTACATCTTGTTGAGTCATTAAACATAGGAGCTCCATGGAAACCCCTGCTATACTCGTAGATCAGTACCTTACTCTTCCCTCATCAAAGAAGCTTCTTGCCATAGATGGGAACTAACATGGAGACCCCCCCAAAAAAATGATGTGCAGAGGACAGCACTTACTCATCATGGAATATGGAAAAGTTGAACTAATCGCTGACTGGAAACTTCACCCCTACTGACTAGTCATGGTACTGGAAGGTACTCTGCACCAGAGGAGAAAAATAATTATCATTATCTCCCAGCCTCAATCCGAGCAACCTACAACAGTGACCTGCTTGCAAGATATACTGGTGCAATAATATAGGCATAGCCAACAACTTTCTGATTGGATTTAAAGCCCACTTGATGGGGAGAAACCCATACCTAACACTGCTAGAGTGACCAAGGATCTCAAACTAGATAGGCCATGGGCCTAGAGGAAAACCCAATACTACTATTCTGCTAAAGGAACATAGTGATAAAATTACTCGTAACAATATATTCTGTACTCGTAGCAGTGCCTTGCCTAGTCCTTACCAGAGAAACTTCTTGCAGTAGATAGGAGCTACCAGAGACCCACAACTAGATAATGTGCAGAGAAGTAGAAACTTTGGAGCTCTCTGTCTTACAGACTGTGGCAGCTTGCACAGGACCCACACAGGTTCAAGCCACTGACAAGGGGAAGAAGACATGGCTTCTACCATGAGCCAAGAAGCTGTCTGCACCTGAAACTCACTGGGAAAGAGAAGACCAGCTTTTCAAATGATATCTCACTGGGTAGTTAACCACACTTCAGGGCAGGAATAGTTTGCCAATACAAAACAACACAAAAAGATAAGACGTATTTTGTCTTATTTTGCTCTGGGTCTTTTGCTTGTTTATTTTGATTTTCATTTGTGTGGTTTGCAAGGATTATGTGTGTTTCTTGGGGTTTTGTCTTTTTTTTGTTCTTTTTTTCTTAAAAGAAAAAAAACAAAGTTGGGTGGTTAGAGAGGTGGGGATGATACAGAAGGAATTGGGAGAGAGGAAGTACATGATCAAAGTACTGTATGAAAAATTTTTTCAACAAAGTTGTTTTTAAAGCTGAAAATTCAGCAACAAAATCCCGGAAAGCAGCAGGTGATGGCATAGGAACAAGCCCAGAACTAGAGTCCCAGCAAAAACATTAGTTCTGAAGCTGTTTCTGACTACTTACTTTTCAAAAGACCGTTTTGAAGTAGGCATTCAAAACTACATATACATTACTTCTCTTTTTCAGAGAAGAAAAAATGTAACTGGCAGTGGGCGGGGAGATTTTCTTGGTTGTTGTGATGGCTCACCAGATTAAAGCACTTGCCACCAAGCCCAACTACTCAAGTTCAGTCTCTGGACTCACATGGTGGAAGGAGAGAACTGATTGGCCCCCTGGCTTCCATGTGTACTCTGTGGCTTCTGCATGCCCCTCCCCCCAGCAGGTGTAACAGCAACACGGTCTTCCTGTCTTTCTGTCCGTCTTCCTCAGTGCTGTGTTCTTAGGTAAACTCGTGGCCCCGCATTGTAATGAATATCTAGCTGTCACATATGAACTCTAGATATTAGGAGCCAGCCTTAAAGAATTGTGCCTAAAGTCTAGCCCAGAACTATGGCACTCATTTCATTGGCCAGAGTGTAATGAAATTCCACACATAGCTGCAAGGAAAGTTTTCCATATAACATATTAGCAAGCATTCTGTCAGCTGACAGAAGAAAAAGCTAAAAAGGAAGTAACCAATAGTTTCTGCCAAAAGTCCTTTTAGATAGCAAAATATACCTATTGCTTTTAATGTCACTGAAGTAAAATACCTGGAAGAAAGAACTTAAGTAAAGAAAGCTTTCTTTTGACTCACAGTTTCAGAGTCTGTGATTATTTAGTTCCATGTGCTTTAGCAAGACAACATGGTGCCAGAAATGTCCCCTCCATGGCTGATCAGGAAGCAGGAAACAGGAGAGAAGGTGGCAAGGGATAATATATGCCCTGGTCTTCCCTCAGTCACCTACTTCCTTATCAAGGCTCTACCCGCTAAAGTTTCCGTAACTTCCCAAATTAGCACTACCAGCCAGCAACCAACTATTCAAAAGATGAGCCTGTGGAGAGCATTGCATATTCAAACCACAACACTGTAAATAGAGAAAATAATTTACAAAGCAAATTATTTCACATATTACAAGGAACTTTACACTGGAAATTAAAGTAATGGGTCTGTCTAAACACTAAATTCTTTTTTTTGTTTATTTGGGGTTTTTTTGTTGTTTTTTTTGTTTGTTTGTTTGTTTTGTTTTTACGAGACAGGGTTTCTCTGTTTTGGAGGCTGTCGGTCCAGCCTGGCCTCGAACTCACAGAGATCCGCCTGCCTCTCCCTCCCGAGTGCTGGGATTAAAGGTGTGCGCCACCAATGCCCGGCCAAACACTGAATTCTTTTAAGATGTTAAAATTAAGAGTTGGGCAAATTATAAAGAACTTGAGTCTATAGAGGATTCTTGGCCTGAGGTGGTAGGGCATGTGCATCAGCTTTGGTATGTACCCTCTGGGCTAGGGCCTTCCTACTGTACCTCTTTGCAAAGACGTACAGGAATCCTCAAGTTTGGTTTGTCAATAGACTCTGCTTCCTCAATAAATTTAAGATCAGCCTGAGCTATATGATTGGATCTCATCTCAAAATAAACAAATAAAAGTCCCCTTTATTTTAGTGTCCACAGAAGGAGAGCTATAGGCAGAGATTATCTGAAACTGTTCTTGGGTGTACAACTAGTGCTGCAGTGAGTCTCTTGTTAGGGAGACATGCAACAAACTCCTCCCTCTTGGAGCACCCAATTTAAATAAGCATAATATCTTGTGCTCAGTGAGCTGAGCTACAGCTTGAGGAATTTTGATCCATAAGCAGATTAAATTCCTGACCTGATCAACAATGCACTCTGGGTTGCTGTCTGATCAGTCACTACCAATTACCAATTACCAGCCTATAATCCACACCTCCAGAGTAGCTAGGAAACAAGGAGGACCCTAAGAGAGACATACATGGTCCCCCAGTGAAGCAGAAAGGGCCAAGAGCTCCTGAATAAATTGGGAGTATGGGGGCTGGAGGGGAGTGAGGTAGGAGAAAGAGGAGGGGGGAGGAAAACATGAGGGATCAGGAAGATTGAGTGGGGAGAGGAATAGAGGAGAGCAAGAAAAGAGACACATCAATAGAGGGAGCCCTTATAGGTTTAAAGAGAAGTCTGGCTCTAGAGAATTGTACAGAGATCCACAAGGATGACTCCAACTAGGAACCTAAGCAGTAGTGGAGAGGCTACCTTAAATACCCTTCCCCTATAACAAGAATGATGACTACCTTAAATGCTGTCCTAAAGCCTTCATCTAGGAGCAGAAGCAGAGATCCACAGCTCAGCACTGAGCCAAACTCCTGGAATCCAGTTTCAGAGAAGGAGTGATGTACAAAGAGGTCAAGACCATGCTGGGAAATCCCACAGAAACAGCTGACCTGAGCAAGTGGGAATTCATGGACCCCAGTCTGACAGCTGGGGAACCAGCATAGAACCAAACCAAGTCCCCTGAATATGGGTGTCACCTAGGAGCACTGGGCTGTCTATGGGGCCTCTGGCAGTGGAACCAGGATGTATCCCTAGTGCATGAATGGACTTTGGGAGCCCATTTCCCATGGATGGTTACTCTCTTAGCCTAGATACACTTAGCCTAGGCCCTCCCCAAAATGACAGATTTTGATAATCCCTCATGGAAGGCCTCACCCTCCCTGGGGAGTGGATGGGGGATGGATGAGGGGCATGGGAGGCTGGGAGGGAAAGGGAACTAGGGTTGATATGTAAAATAAGATTGTTTCTAATTTAAGTAAAATTTATTTTTAAAAACTAGGCACCTTTCTAGGTCTAGGGGTTTTTAAGGGCATTAAGTCCATGTGAAAGATGCTCATACTTGACAACTGAAGGCATCAGTGAAAACAGTAGTTTTATTTTGTACAACCAGAGAGGGATAGCTTTTAAACATTTATACTGTGCAGTATTATTAAGAATGTAGAGGAGAAAATAGGCATCATCACAGGCATTCAAATACTGGCAGTATAGAAGAGGACCTTAGGTGGACTCTGGCAGACTGTCTGAAATGTGAAGTAATGTACACATCTGCAGCTTAGTCACTTTGCTTACAAATACGACATGACTGAAATAAAGTGTAAATTAGAAATAAACTCACACAGATGGATTAGGCACTCAGAGCCTAGCTAACGTAAGGCCCGGTGTCTTATGGAGGTAAAGACAGGCAGTGAGAACCTTGCTGTTGAGTTTTACCTGAGCAATATCTCCCATCCCCAGCTTTTGTAGGATACCTTGTTTCTGAAAACAGAGTGGTGATACATGCCCACAGTCCCAATTACTTAGGAGATTGAAGCAGGATTGCCAAAGCCCATCAGTTCAGTTTGAGATCTGTGGAAAACAGAACTGTTAATTGTGGGCGGTCCCTGCAGGCTTTACAGCCAGCAGGGCAACAATCTGGGTGAGGGAAGAATGAAACTAAGTTCAGCCCAGTTTAGGTAACTTAGAGAGTCTGGCATCAGTTTGAATGTTTTTGCCGTATTTAAGCCCAGCATAATTTTGGAAAGAAGTTTTCAAGTAACAATTAACTAAGGCCAGTGAATACAACAAAGCTTAAGACGTGTTTACACTGAAGCTCTTTACAAAGTACATATGGCTTTGTTTGTAAGATGGGTTCTTGTTGACTTAAAAGCATTGCTCAAAGTAAGGATCTAGGAAATGTGACTGACTTGAAACAATCCCTGTGGGTGTCAGGGTTGGCCTGGCCCTAAGATGACATAGAAGTCACTTAGGCAGTTGTAAAGTATGAACTCATGAGGATAAGTTTTATGGCCTACAAGTAATGCTCAGAATTAGGTAGAAAGTGTCTGGGATAAGTAAAACATAAATTCTGGGAAATACAGGCTGAATCTTTGTTCATCAGACTTCAAAGGATCAGCAGGTTGTAAAGTACATCCATTCCCAGAATTCCAGGAGGAGGACAGATCAAACATTGCTTTCCTTTGAAGGATGCCTGTAAATTTAACTTTACTGACTTCTCCCTTGCTTATCTGTGTGCACAAGGCCCTTTTTGTCCTCTACAGTTAATATGGAGATTATATGTTTATATAATGAACATATTTTAAAATGTAGAATGTATTTGATTATAGTAACAGGTTTGTATGTGTTCAGGTGTGTGTGTGTGTGTGTGTTTGTGTGAGTGTGTGTGTGTGCGCGTGTGCACACGCGCGAGCACATGTAGCAGCCAGAAGATAACCTTGGCTATTGTTCTTCGGTTGCTGTTCCAACTTGTTTTTATTTTGTTTTGGTTTTTCCTTTGTTTATTTTGCTTTATTTTGTTTTGGTTTTTCCTTTGTTTATTTTGCTTTATTTTGTTTTGGTTTTTCCTTTGTTTATTTTGCTTTATTTTGTTTTAGTTTTTTTCTTTGCTGAAGGTCTCATTGGCCGGGAAATTACCAAGAAAACTAAGCTGGGTGGCTCGTGAGCTCCGGTCTACCTATCATCACTGCCTTCTCTGCTGGATTACAAAGACATACCACTACCCTCTATGTCTGCCGTTTTTCTTTTTTTCCTGAGTTCTGGGGAATCAAACTTAGGTCTTTAAGGTTATAAGACAAGCCGTCCTGTCGGTCTGTAAGTGCCAGTTTAGAACCCTACTTAGACTGACTTACATCACTGAAAATGGAATTTTATTGACACGTGTACATGTCTATAAAGGCCAGGACAGATCTACAGGCTCTATTTAGGACTCAAACAGTATGACTAAAAATGGGGTTTCTCCTTTTTCAACTTCTAACCTCCAATTCCATCAGCCTGGTATAGTCACACATACTTGTAATCCCACCGCTTAGGAGGTTAAGGCAGGGGATCGGAAGTTCAGGGTCATCCTGTTTAGTGGCATGAGACCCATCTTTAAAAAAAAAAAAGCCCCTGCATTTCTAATTTCTACTTTCACACTGTAGCCCCTCCTAAGAGCCTCTCATTACTGTCAACAAAGCTGTCTACCTGTTAATTCAAGTCTAGAAAGGGGACTTAGATGTGACTCTTCCCCAGAGACTCAGCAGAGATCTCATTGGACCTTACCTCCCTCTGAAGGGATTATGTTCCTATCACTGAGTCTGCAGTCGGTGCCTGCTGACTGATCCGTGCACATGGAGATGAATCAAGAAGTTGAGAATAAATACAACCCAAAGCACATGAGCCAAGTAAGGTAAAAGAAAAAGTCACAGGCAGGCATGTCACAGGGGGAGTATAGATGGGTACTGGTCATCAAAAGCACTCTGCCCTTAAAATACCTAACTGTATGTGAAACACTGTGGGATATGGATAAAGTTAATGGACTATATGGTATGTCTAGCTGAAACAGCCTTGGTAAACTCCTAACACACTGGCAGTCTCTGTGGAGTAAGATTTGATTTGGTAATTGATGAATTACTCAAATAGCCCCCGCATCTCTCTCCCTCCTCTGCCTCCTATAGGTTTGTCTCAGGTACAGAAAGTGGACTGATGTGTGTGCTGCTCAGACAACACACCAAGTATGCTTGGGCGTGGACTGACTAGATTCTGGGATATGTAATAACTAAATCTTACATTATGAAAAGCTGGGTTTAATGGTGATTTGTATTTTAACAGGCACTCCCAGGAAGTCAATGCAAAGTATCCCTCATTATCTACAGATAAAGGAAATACTTTTAATCAGCGATCAAGAGCTTCTGCCATGCCATGTAATGGAACATCACTGGAAATTCTATGTGAACTGTAAGAAGCTACCATTCTGAAGCCTTGTTTTCCTGATAACTCATTGAGTATTGTTTTTATAATCAACAGCCATTTGTCTCCATCTTGTGAGGTGGGCCTATCTTAACCTGCCCTGTGAATTACTAGTGGAGATGTGTATTTACTGTGATACGAAAGCTGTCACACAAGTTTAGTGCTCTTTTGCCAATGAAATAAAGGCGTTTCTGAGTAAGACTGTATTAAGTTTCTTATTTTAGCTTTATTGACATAAACTCATTTTGCATTTAGCACTCCTGCTCCTGCGTGGGTAACAGTTCTTGTGAGGAAGGTGAAGATGTGAGTAAAAGTGATCAGCAGGTTCCCCATCCACTCTGGAGTGTGGCTCAAGATCAAAATGTAAAATTCTATAAAGGAAATGTAAAGTTTGTGTAAGATTGGCATAGGTAGTGCTAAATCCTAGAGCAGAGAGCTAAGCAAATGCTGACCCCGGGGCTGACTGTTCTGAAGGATGCGCCTTCGACCTCTACACTGACACAAGCATTTGTAAGACACTCGAGCTTTATCGGTTTTCTCTAACTTCTTAATATTTTGGTAACCAAATTATTCTTATCCTTCCTTCATTGTCTCTGTCTCCCAAGTAAGCTTTGGTATAACATTCTTATTCTATTGATTCTCTCTCATTGTATAGAAAAATGAAAACTGCTATAGAAGTCACTAGAAGGATGGTTCAGTAGAGTCCCAGTACCCGTGTGGCAGCTCACAACCCTCTATACAACTCCAGTTCCAGGAGATCCAGTGGCCTCTTCTGGCCTCTCTGAGCACTGGCATGCATGTGCACAGGCATGCATGTAGACAAAACAGCAATACACATGAAATAATAATGTAACCTTTTAAATCACTGGAATGTGTTTGGGGGAATATGCTATAGGCTTTGGGTATTTGCTTGTCCTACTTCAGATGTATAGAACATTTAGGAAGTATCTTCAGGATATATAGCTAAAAGCTGACTCTGGGAGGTTGGGGATACTGCTCTGGGCATCTGAGAAAAGAGGAAGGATCTGCTCCACCTAGAGCTGGAGAGAGCTGCTCTGCCGTGACTCTCCTATGAGACCACTGGGCAGTTTGGGGCCGTTTACAAGATGTTCTGTCTATTCTGGGTTCTCAGTGAAGCTTTTGAGCTTCAGACCCTCAGCCATATACAGGACCTTGAAGAATGTCCAGTGATCCAATCTACTTGATCTTTGTGTCCTTTCTGTGAGACTGACTTTTAAAAGTTCATTGTTTGTATTCGTTGCACATGGTGCTGTATTATATAAGGATATTTTCAGGCAACTGTATATTGCACACTGAGTATATTACCTCTTACATGCCTCTTTCCTCTTTTTTCCTCCTCCCCTCTGCCATTGGTTCCCTTTTTTCCTAGACAGTCTTGCCTTCTCTTTCATATATACATATATGATTTTACCTATTTAAAATATATGAACTATTCATGAGAGAAAACATGACATTTGTCTTTCTGAGACTGGCTTAATTTCCTTATTTTCAGTTACATACATTTACCTGAAAATGGCAAAACTTCATAGCTGAAAATAATTTCATTGTGTCTATGTGCCACATTTTCTTTACCCACTCCTCTGTGGTTGGGCTATTGTGAGCAGTGCTGCTATAAACATTGTTGTACATGTATTTTATGATGCACTGACCTGAGTCCTTCATTCTCCTCAATTCAGTCCTCATCAGACCAGTGTAGACTATTTCTACATCAGCAGTTCTAACCAGTTTTGATTACTTGTTGATTGAGCATTGTGGCATACTGCTGTCAAATTATTCTTAAATATCTACATTGCCCCCTTTGCTGTTGCAAAAGTTAGCACAACTGACAATGAGATGGAAGTACCATTCAGGCCTTAGAACCCAGGAGATAGGTGGCAACACCTGCCAAAATGAAACAAAGATCTAATCCATCAAAGCCCATAGTTCTGGGAAAGTCACTCAGTGTACTAACCTTGCTTTTTGGCTTCTGTAGTTGCACTTCTGGCTGACTGTTCTTGCTAACTTAGGTGTGTTGACCTAGGATATGGATTTGTGTTTAAAAGGTCATCCTGAGAAAGGCCTGGGACTGAACTCAGGTCCCAAACATCCAATGTAACCACCAGCCAGCTAATAAAGACTTTCTACTGACTTGAACTCATGTCCAAGTAGTCTTCTCTGATAGGTACCTCACAAAGTCTAAGCCAACAATTCAAGTTCCCCACTGTCTGGTCCTAATATAGCCTTCCAATTTCATTTCCCAATAATCTCTAGCTCTTAAATGTCTTTTTTTAAGTCCCTGTTATGAACTCAATTGTTTCCCTAAAATTCATTTGTTAAATCTCTAGTCCCTAATTTCTCAAATTGTGATGCATTTGTAGACTTTAGAAGGTTGGTTAAATCAAGGTAAAGTCATTAAGACAGACTCTTATTTGTCTTCCTCGAGAGACACCAGGGATGTAAGTATACAGCAGTAGGCACCCATCTCTGAACAAGTGGCCTCAGCACAGGATAAACCACTGGTTGTAGACAGGGATCTTGAGAAGTGACTTCTGTTGTCTGAAGCCACCCTGTATGTGGTGCTTTCATTATGGTGACCCTAGCAAATGGATGCAACCTGACTCCCCTCTCCCGTGTTTACACTGTTTCCCCCACCTAGAACATTCCCTCTCTACTACATCCAGCATGACTCCTGGGACTTGGATCTAACTGAGGGCAGTGAGAAATGACAGACAGAAAAGCTGGGTCAGGTGGTCTTGGCTCTTGGCTGGGAAAGTCTCAGCATCCCAGAATCTCAGAGTGTTTAATATATAGAGTGGAACAGTAACACAGGGTTACTCCATAGCTAGACAAGGAAGGGGGCGAAGTATGGTCTACAGCCAGATAAAAGAGACAGGCCTAGCTAATCTCTATAGGAGTGATCTCTGTTGTGGAGCAGTTTTCAAGACATAAATTGGGGGGATCTACGATGGACATTTTCTGTACACACTGTCAACACTCACACTTGGTCCCCTAAGGAAGGTGCTGCCATTTCCCTCTAAGCCTCCCAGGTGGCAGGGAGGCTTTGGCATTCCTCCAAGGTTCTGAGGCTCTGGGGTCCTGAACATGGTCATAGCCATGTCAACAATACTCAAAGCCTCACTCACTCAGGGCTTCCTGCACTCCCCACAGTCTCCTGCCCATCTATAATTCTCATATAGATCATATATGAAGTCACCCTCATATATGACTTCCTATGTTGTCAGGTCATCTCAATCCAAGCCCTTAACTGCTGTTCCTAGTTTGACTTTTCATGGTTTGTCTCCCTGAAGCACTTTGAAAACCTGATTGGAATCCAGTTCACAGCTGTATAGTTTGTGCTTCCTGTAACATATCTCAAGCACAGCAGACACTTAAGAACTTCCTGTCAGTTACAATGCTTTGATGTCAGTAACAAAAAATCCCACTGAAAACTGGCTTAAGCAGTGAGGGAGCTTCACTTCAACAAGCCAGGGTGTAGGAACTTAGGAAGGTTATGCTGCAGTTGAGCAATGTCATTATTTGTTCTCCACACTCCCTTCACAGGGATTCTGCTGCTATAGTTAGAAAAATATCATTGGAAATGTGACAGTTATCTTCTGATGCATTTCTTTTGGGAAGTAGTTTTCTGAACACTGCCATCCTCAAGAAAGTTGTATTACAGTCTGGCAAGGTGGCTCAGCAGGGAAAGGTGCCTGCCAACAAGCCTGGTAACCTGGGTTAGAGACTCAGTGGGTGAAGGGGAGAACAAAGTACCACAGTGGTCCTTTCATGACATGCGCATGTGCGCACACACAATCTTTTTTTAAAAAGTATTTAAAGAAAGTTGTTTTTCCCTTCACCACAGTCAAGCACGAGCCACGCCTCAGTGGGTCACTCACTGGAGAAGTGACATTACCTTGATTTGCTGAAAGACATGCATGCCCAAGTGTAGGAGAAAGCTTCACAAATCACCACTGTGCCAGTCAGGAAACAATGGGGGGAGGGGAAAGAGAGAAAAGGAAGTGTAATCGGTGTAAGTGGTTATAAGAACTGATATCCACTTTATTATATCTTTAATAATACAGCCCAGTGGTCATTGTAAGCACTTTTGATATAGTATGCAGCCCTCACCACACCTTACGAGATGGGAAACGCTATCATTCATTTTAAGATGACTAAACTGAGGAAAAATGAAGTCACTTGGCCAGGAACTATAAAGCAGCTACCAAGTGGTAGAACTAGAAATCAAACCTAGGAGTCTGGCTTTGGGACTCATGTTAGGTGCTTTGTATATTTTCTCTCTCAACCAAAATCACCTACTTCAAAATGCACCATAGGCTACTGGGAGAGTGTCAGCCTCATAATGGGGATTTGATTGGCTCCTTCTGCATACACATTCTAAGGGAATCAATTTGCTCACCATGGTAGCCAAGGGAATGTAGCACTCCAGCTGACCAGTTCTAAGATAAACACATAGATATCTACTCTTGAGGCTGTTTTTCTGTCTTGAAAAGTTCTAGATATGAACAAACTAATTTTGCACAGGAGAACAATCTCACTGCTTCGGATGACTGAATATGCCCATAGGCCCCGGATTTCAAGGGACTTGGGATTTCTTTTGTCTATTGGAAGCTAACAGCACGTAGCCTCCCATGTATTTTTTTAATCTTGTCCTGAGTTTTTGTTGTTGTTGCTTTGTTTTTCCAGTTTTAGCAGTGTTCGTTGAAGCCTATTTTACACGAAGAACTGTGACTTCATCCCTCTGAAACCATAGTGTTCTCTAGTCCTACTTCTTTTACCACCTAAATAAGAGGATCAGAAGTGAGACCATGCCAAGTCAACTTGCCTGACTTCATTTAATCCCCAAGTACAGGGCTTGTGGTTAACTACTAAACTCCTTAGACATTTTTGTAAGTTTATATTCTTTCATTTGGTACTATTTACCCGGATTTTTTGTTTTGCTTTTGAGTAGGCTGACCTTGAAATCACCATGTACTCAAGGGTGGCCATGAATTTCTGATCCCCCTTCCTCTACCTCCCAAATGTTGACATTACAGGTATGCCACAGCACCCCATTCGTGTGATTCTGGGGTGCATGCCAAGTAAACGCTATTATCAAGAGAGCTGTAGCCCAGCCCTCCTTTTCCAGGAGTTTTAAAGGGAAGCCCAGCAGGTGTACACTTGACATGCTGTAATGTCAATAAAGTACTTGTAGGTGTAAAAGCAGCGGACATTTGTGTTTCCATGACATTGGACAGTTGGTCTGATATGTGACGTTGAGCCATGTCCTTCAAAGCTGAAGGCAAGGACATGGTAAGGCAAGTTCATGAACCTTGCCTGTCAGCTGCCATTGCACAGACAGAGCTTCCCATGGACTACAGTGTACACAGTAACTGCTGTGAACTGAGCCAACAGAGCAAACCAAAATTGTCTGTGTGTATGTGTGTGTGTCCCCAAAGGAAATTGTTGAAGAAAATATTGGTTCTTAGCCAAAACATAAGAAGAATAGCAAGTCAAGTTAAGAAGATGCCAGCTCTATGCTACAAAAGATATGCTCTTCAACAGTGCAAACCCAGAGAATCCTTAGCCTCTGGGATTGTGGGTGTCCTTTCCCTTTAGAAGCCAATTAGGATGATTTGAGCTAGCCTCTCCATCCATATACAGGGCAAACCCTTCCAGCCACCACCACCACCCCCAGTTAAAACCCTTCCAGCCACACCCCCCCAGTTACTCCTACCCTTGTTTTTCTACACTATCCCAGAAGAGACTTAGATTCCCCACCCCCGTTGTATCTGTTTCCTTCATAAAATGTTCCATCAGCCTGCTGCTCAGCCTGGTTCCTGGTCCCAGTAGTGCCATCAGCTCTGCCTCAGCACCTCACTCCACCTGGCCATCTTCCCATACCTAAAGGATAAGGAGCTATGTAACTCAAAGCCCAGCAAACAACAGAAAGACGTCTTCCTTGGTGTTGGTCCTGGCCAGGTGTATGTCAACTTGACATAAGTTAAAGTCTTCTGAGAGGAGGGGAAGCTCAGTTAAGAAAATGCCTTCTTAGCTGTATGTCTAATATCCACTTATGAGTGAGTACATACCATGTTGTATTTCTGTGTCTGGGTTACCTCACCCAGAATGGTTCTTATAGTTCCATTCATTTGCCTGCTAATTTCAAGATTCCATTGTTTTTTTTTTCTGCTGAGTAGTACTGCATTGTGTAAATGTACCACATTTTCTCTAATCTACTCTTCAGTTGAGGGGCACTAGGTTGCTTCCTGGTTCTGGCTATTACAAATAGTGCTGCTATGAACATGGTTGAACAGACATCCTTGTTGTATGAATGGGCATCTTTTGGGTATATGCCTAAGAGTGGAATTGCTGGGTCTTCTGGTAGACTGATTTCCATTTTCCCAAGGAACCACCTCACTGATTTCCAAAGTGGCTGTATGAGTTGGCATTCCCACCAGCAGTGGAGGAGTGTTCCCCTTTCTTCACATCCTCTCCAGCATAAACTGTCTGGCGTTTTTTTATTTCAGCCATTCTGACAGGAGTAAGATGGTATCTCAAGGTTGTTTTGATTTGCATTTCCCTGGTGGCTAAGGATGTTGAGCAATTTCTTAAGTGCCTTTTAGCCATTTGAGATTTCTCTGTCAAGAATTCTCTATTTAGTTCTGTACCCCACTTTTTAATTGTATTATTTGGTGTTTTTGTAACTAGCTTCTTGAGTTCTTTGTATATTATGGAAATCAGCACTCTGTCAGATGTGGGGTTAGTGAATATCTTTTCCCATTCTGTGGGCTGCTGTTTTGTCTTGTTGACTGTGTCCTTTGTCTTATAGAAGCTTCTCAGTTTCAGGAGGTCCCATTTGTTAATTGCCGATCTCAGTGTCTGTGCTACTGGTGTTACATTCAGGAAGTGATCTCCTGTGCCAATGTGTTCAAGGGTACCTCCCACTTTCTCTTCTAAGAGGTTCAGTGTGGCTGGATTTATGCTGAGGTCTTTGATCCATTTGGACTTAAGTTTTGTGCATTCACATGACAGCTTTCAACTGTCTGTAACTCCGCTTCCAGGATGTCCAACACCCTTATACACAAGTATGCAGGCAAAATACTAATCCACATGAAATAAATCTGAGGAAGGGAGGGAGGGTGGGAGGGTGGGAGGGAGGGAGGGAGGGAGGGAAGGAAGGAAGGAAGGAAGGAAGGAAGGAAGGAAGGAAGGAAGGAAGGAAGGAAGGAAGGAAGGAAGAGCAGGCCTCCATAAGATCAAGCTATATAGGAGGGTGGAGGGAAAGAGGGGAGGAAGGAGGGAGTGAGGGGTGGCATCCATAAAATCAAGCTGTAGTCAAGCCTATAGGGCATTTTCTTAATTAGTGATTGGGTGTGGCAGGGCCCAGCACATTGTGGGTGGTGCTGTTCCTTGGCTGATAGTCCTGGGTTTTGTAAGAAAGCAGGCTGAGCAAGCTATGGTGAGCAAGTCAGTAAGAAGCTCCCCTCCGTGACCTCTGCATCAGCTCCTGCCTGTAGTTTCCTGCCCTGTTTGAGCTCCTGTCCTGACTTCCTTTGATGATGAACACTGATGTGGGAGTGCAGGCCAAATAAACCCTTTCCTCCCCACCTTGCTTTTGATCTTGGGGTTTCTTCCTAACTAAGACAGTGTCCCTTTCCAGACCCGGTTAACGAAGGATGCTGGCACCTGGGTGGGAATGCAGCCTTTAGGCTGGTACCTGGCCTCTGCAGTTGCTAGCTACAGAGCCTGAAACCCTGCCTTATCTGGGGGCTCTATCTGTAACTGTAAACAGAGCTACAGAGGTTCCTCAGAGAGTCTTGAGGAAGCAGGTCTCAGTAGCAGACACATAGTAACTGCAGAAAGATTTGTTATGAGGGTAACATTAAATTATGTTGCCCTGGCTTCCTTCTTCCTAAAACCCTGAAAAGTGAGCATACAACATTACAGCACACATGCACACACACACACACACACACACACACACACACTCATCAAAATTTTCTATGCCTGGGGAACGATCACTGAGCCTCCCCTCCCAGCGGAAGCCTATGCACCCCAGTTTCCTGGTCTTGTTCACCACCTACTGGACCAGTGACATGGGACCACCAGTGAGCCTACCTTCTCAGCGGGACCCTACACACCCTAGTTTCCTGGTCTTCTTCTCCACCCATGGGACAAGGACTAGGACTAGGAAGAGGAGAACCACCAGAGTACTGGACTTGCACCCACCGAAAGGGAACTCTGGTCCCCCTAACCACCAGGGTAGGAAGAGGCACTTTCTGTACCCACTAGAAGGGATTGGGAGGAGACAATACAAAAACACACTCAGCAACAGAAAAACAAATATGACACCACCAGATTCTAGAGACTCCACACCAGCAAGACTCCAACATTACAATGCAAATGAAGCAGTAGAGAATGACCTTAAAAACAACTTCCTGAAGCCTGAGGTATTGGTGGCACATTCCTTTAATCCCAGCACTCCAGAGGCAGAGGCAGGTGGATCTCTGTGACTTTGAGGCCAGCCTGGTCTACAGAGCCAGTTCCAGGACAGCCTCCAAAACAACACAGAGAAACCCTGTCTCAGAAAAAAAAAACAAAAAACAAAAAAAACTTCATGAAAATAATAGAGAACAACTTCGTAAAAATGACAGATGCCCTCAAAGAGGATATGGGAAAATCCCTCAAAGAAAAAAAACAAAAAAAATGCAAGAAATGGAAGAAAAAGCAAACCAAAAAATGCAAGAAATGGAAGGAAAAGCAAACATCCAAAAAATGAAAAAGTGCAACAAATGGACAAAAAGACAAAGCAAAAATTGCAAGAAACAATTCAAACAGTGCAAGGGTTGAAAACTGAAATAGAGACAATAAAAAAAAACACAATCTGAATGAGGACTGGAAATAAAAAAGCTGGGTAAATGGTCGGGTACTACAGATGCAAGCATAACCAACAGAATACAAGAGATGGAAGAGAGAATCCCAGATGCTGAAGATACACTAGGAGAAATTGATTCATCAACCAAAGAAAATCTTAAGTCCAACAAATCCCTAACACAAAACATCCAGGAAATATGGGACACCATGAAAAGACCAAACCTAAGAATAAATAGGTATAGGCCGGGCAGTGGTGGTACACGCCTTTAATCCCAGCACTCAGGAGGCAGAGGCAGGCAGATCTCTGTGAGTTTGAGGCCAGGCTGGACCGACAGCCTCCAAAACAATACAGAGAAACCCTGTCTCGTAAACCAAAAAAAAAAAAAAAAAAAAAAGAATAATAGGTATAGAAGAAGGTAAAGAAAACCAACTCAAAGTGACAGAAAATATATTCAACAAAATCATGGAATAAACTTTCCCAACCTAAAGAAAGACATGCCAATGAAGGTATAAGACGCTTACAGAACACCAAATAGAGTGGAGCACAAAAAAGTGCCCTTGCCACATAATAATCAAGACCCCAAATATACAGAATAAAGAAAGAATATTAAGAGCAGCTAAGGAAAAAGGTCAAGTAACATAAAAAGGCAAAGCCATCAAAATTACACCTGACTTCTCCATGGAAACTCTGAAAGCCAAAAGGTCCTGGATAGATATTCTGCCAACACTAAGAGACCATGGATGCCAGCCCAGATTACTATAACCAGCAAAGCTTTCAATCACAATGGATGGAGAAAACAAGATATCCCATGGCAAAACTAGATTCAAAAAATACATATCCACTAACCCAGCCATACAGAAAGTTCTAGACGGAAAACTCCAACACAAGAAAGTTAACTACAACCAGAAAAACATAGGCATTAGATAATCCCACCTTACCAACAGCCAAAAGAAAAAAGGGGTGGAATTCCATATATAATTCCAACAACAACCATTCCAAATCAAAGAAAAATGAGCAATCAAAGGCCATTAATATCCCTCAATATTAATGGTCTTAACTAGCCCATAAAAAGACACAGGCTAACAGAATGGATTTGAAGACAGAACTCATCCTTCTGCTGCATACAAGAAGCATACCTCAGCCTCAAAGACAGATATTACCTCAGAGTTAAAGGTTGAGAAAAGATTTTCCAATCAAAAGGACCCAAGAAATAAGCGGGAGTAGCAATCTTAATATCTAACAAATTAGACTTTAAAATAAAATCAATCAAAAGAGATGAAGGAGACCATTTCATATTCATCACAGGAGAAATCCACCAAGATGAAGTTTCAATTCTGAAAATCTATGCCCCAAATAAAAGGCATCCACATTCGTAAAGAAACATTACTAAAACTCAAATCACATATAAAGCCCTACACACTTATAGTGGGAAACTTCAACACCCCACTCTCACCACTAGACAGGAATACCAGACAGAAACTTAACAAAGAAGCAAAGGAACTAATAGAAGTTATGACACAATTGGGATTAACAGATTTATAGAACATTCCATCCAAATAAAAAAGAATATACCTTCTCACCACCACATGGAACTTTCTCAAAAATCAACCACATACTTGGCAACGGAGCAAACCTCAACAGGTACAAAAAATTCGAATAACTCCATGCATCTCATCAGACACCATGCTCTAAAGTTAGAATTCAACAACAACACAAATTACAGATACCCTGCAAACTCATGGAAATTGAATAATGCACAATTGCACCATTCCTGGGTCAAAGAAGAAATAAAAAATAAATTAAAGACTTTCTAGAATTCAATGAGAATGAAGACACAACATACCCAAACCTATGGGACACTTTGAAAGCAGTGCTATGAAGGAAGCTCATAGCAATAAGTGCCCACATGAAGAAACTAGAGAATACTTACACTAGGGAATTAACAGCACAGTTGAAAGCTCTAGAACATAAGGAAGCAAACATCTCCAGGAGGAGTAGACGCCAGGAAATAATCAAACTGAGGGCTGAAATCAATAAAGTAGAAACTAGGAAAACAATACAAAGAATCAATGCAATAAAGAGTTGGTCCTTTGAGAAAATCAACAAGATAAGCAAACCTTTATCCAAACATACCAAACTGCAGAGTGTGAACATGCAAATTAACAAAATCAGAAACGAAAAGTGGGACATAACAATGGAAACTGAAGAAATCCAGAGAATCATCAGATCATACTTTGAAGACCTGTACTCCACAAGATTCAAAAATTTAAAGGAAATGGACAATTTTCTGGATAGATATCACTTACCAAAATTAAATCAAGAACAGATAAGCTATTTAAATAGACCTATAACCCCTATGGAAATAGAAGCAGTCATCAAAACTCTCCCAACAAAAAAACCCAATGTCCAGATGGCCTCAGTGCAGAATTCTACCAGAAATTCAAAGAACAACTTATACCAATTCTGCTCAAAGTATTCCACACAATAGAAGCAGAAGGGTCTTTGCCAAACTCTTTCTAGGAGGCTTCAATAACCTTGATACCCAAGCCACATGAAGACACAACTAAGAAAGAGAACTTCAAGCTGGGCGTTGGTGGCACGCGCCGTTAACCCCAGCACTTGGGAGGCAGAGGTAGGTGGATCTCTGTAAGTTCAAGGCCGGGCTGGACCGACAGCCTCCAAAACAATACAGAGAAACCCTGTCTCGTAAAACGAAAAAAAAGAAAGAAAGAGAACTTCAGACCAATATCCTTCATGAACATTGACGCAAAAATACTCAATAAAATACTGGCAAGTCGGATCCAAGAACACATCAAAATAATCATTCACCATGACCAAATAGGTTTCATCCCAGGGATGCAAGGATGGTTCAACATACAAAAAATCCATCAAGGTAATCCACCATATAAACAAGCTGAGAAACAAAAATCATAATGATCATCTCACTAGATGCTGAAAAAGCCTTTGACAAAATCCAACTTCCCTTCATGATAAAGGTCTTGGAGAGATCCGGGATAACAGGAACATACCTAAACATAATAAAAAGCTACATACCACAAACCAACAGCCAACATCAAACTAAATGGACAGAAACTTAATGTGATTCCGCTAAAATCAGGAAAAAGACAAGGCTGTCCACTCTCTCCATACCTTTTCAATATTATACTTGAAGTTCTAGCTAGAGCAATAAGACAACAAAAGGAGATTAAGGGGATACAAATTGGAAAGGAAGAGGTCAAATTTCACTATTTGTAGATGATATGATAGTTTACATAAGTGATCCAAAAAATTCTACCAGGGAAATCCTACAGGTGATAAATAGTTTAAGCAAAGTGGCAGGATACAAGATCAACTCAAGAAAATCAGTAGCCCTACTATATACAGATGATAAAAGAGCTGAGAAAGAAATCAGAGAAACATCATCCTTTACAATTGCCACAAACAATATAAAATACCTTGTGGTAATGCTAACCAAACAAGTGAAAGACCTGTATTGCAAGAACTTGGAGTCTTTATAGAAAGAAACTAAAGAAGACATCAGAAAATGGAAAGATCTCCCATGCTCTTGGATAGGTAGGATCAACATAGTAAAAATGGCAATCCTGTCAAAAGCAATCTACAGATTCAATCAATCCCCATTAAAATACCAGCACAATTCTTCACAGACCTTGAAAGGTCAGTAATCAACTTTGTATAGAAAAACAAAAGGCCCAGGATATTCAAAACAACCTTATTCAACAAAGCAACATCTGGAGGCATCACCATCCCTGACTTCAAGCTCTATTATAGATCTGTAGTCCTGAAAACAGCTTGGTATTGGCACAAAAATAGACAGATAGACCAATGGAATCGAATTGAACACCCTGATATTAACCCATACATGTATGAACATCTGATTTTAGACAAAGAATCTAAAAATATACAATGGAAAAAAGAAAGCATCTTCAACAAATGGTGCTGGCTTAACTGGATGCTGGCATGTAGAAAAATGCGGATAGATCCATGTCTATCGCCATGCAAAACATGTAAGTCCAAATGGATCAAAGACCTCAACATAAATCCAGCCACACTGAACCTCTTAGAAGAGAAAGTGGGAGGTACCCTTGAAAGAATTGGTACAGGAGACTGTTTCCTGAACATAAACACCAGTAGCACAGACACTGAGGTCAACAATTAATACATGGGACCTCCTGAAACTGAGAAGCTTCTGTAAGGCAAAGGACCCAGTCAGCAAGGCAAAAAGGCAGCCCACCGCATGGGAAAAGATATTCACTAACCCCACATCTGACAGAGGGCTGATCTCCAAAATTTACAAAGGACTCAAGAAGCAAGTCTCCAAAACATCAAAGGACCCAATTAAAAAGTGGGCTACAGAACTAAATAGAGAATTCTCAATGGAGGAGTCTAAAATGGCTGAGAGGCACTTAAGAAAGTGCTCAACATACCTAGCTAAGGGAAATGCAAATCAAAACAACTCTGAGATACCATCTTACTCCTGTGAGAATGGCTAAAATAAAAAACACCAATGACAGTTTATGCTGGAGAGGATGTGAAGAAAGGGGAACACTCCTCCACTGCTGGTGGGAGTCCCAACTCATACAGTCACTTTGGAAATCAGTATGGAGATTCCTCAGAAAAATCAGAATCAGCCTACCACAAGACCCAGCAATTCCACTCTTAGGCATATATCCAAAAGACGCACATTCATACAACAAGGACATCTGTTCCACTATGTTCATAGTAGCATTATTTGTAATAGCAACCTAGATGCCCCTCAGCTGAAGAGTGGATAGAGAAAATGTGGTACATTTACACAATGGAGTATTACTCAGCAGAAAAAAAAAAAAACAATGGAATCCTGAAATTTGCAGGCAAATGGATGGCACTAGAAGAAACCATCTTGAGTGAGGTAACCCAGTCACAAAAAGACAAACATGGTATGTACTCACTCATATATGGATATTAGACATGAATCAGGGGATTGTCAGCCTACAATCCCACTGCCAGAGAGTCTGGGAAACAGAAGTCCAGTGACTGATGGAAGCAGAGACAAACACTGAACTGAACTCCAGTGACAGAAAGGGAGGACTGATGAGCAAAGGGGTTAAGACTGGGCTGGTTTAACCCACAGAAACAGCTGACCTGAGCAAGGTGGAGCTCTTGGATCCCAGACTGATAGCTGGGAGGACAGCATGGGACTGACCCAGACACCCTGAATGTGGGTGTCAGTGAGGAGGCCTAGGCAATCTATGGGGCCTTGGGTAGTATTTATCCCTGGCATACAAACGGACTTTGGGTGCCCATGCCACAATGAGGGATGCTCTCTCAGCCTCGATTCTTGGGGGGAGGGCCTATGATCTGCCCTGGATGAAATGACAGACTATGGACATGCCCATGGAGGGCCTCACCCTCCCTGGGGAATGGAGTATAGATTGGGAGGGGGGTTAGGAGGCCTGGTGGGGGAGGGCAGGGATGAGGGGAGGGAGAGGGAGCTGGGATTGACATGTGAAGCAAGCTTGTTTCTAATTTAAATTTAAAAAAAGGAAAAAGAAAAAAAGACAGTCCCTAACCTTAAGAAAAATCCCATTTCATCTAGAAGGCATGAGACATTTAGACAACATTTGTAAGCAGTTTCTGCTCAAAATCAGGCTTTCCTTAGCTACCCTTTTAAATAATTTTGAAAGCATTTTTGCCATCCCCTTCCACTTTTTTTGGGGGGGGGGGCAGGACATTATGTCTCCCAGGCTGGCCTCCTTCATCTCTGTGTCACCTTCGGTCCTTTGCATGCTTTCTTCATCTTTAGGATGCATTAGGTCTGACCTGAGTGTAGCTCTGCAGGGAACTGAGTCAGTACTTGTGCCACGAACTGCAGCTTAACCGAGAATGTGAACACCTGGGCATTTGCCTTTGCAACAGATAGCTGGGTCTCAGCCAACCATAGCATTGAACTATTTAGGCTATATTTAAAAACGACAAATGTCAAATTGTGGTCAATCCAGAGATTTCTCACTTCTGTTTTCTGCTTCTGTTTCTTTGGCTGTAGTTGAATGTGCCATGTGGTGGTGTGTGGCATTCCAAAGGATCTTGTTTTGGGTTTGGACCAGACTGCTGCCTGACTGGATTCTAGGATAAAGGCAACCAATGTCTGTAAATCTGGCCTAGGCATGGTGGTTCATGCCTCTAATCTCAGCACCGGGGAAGCAGAGGCAGATTGATGTTAGTGTGAAGTCAGCCTGGGCCATATTGCAAACTTCAGGCCAGCCTAGGCTACAGAGTGAGTCACTAATTCAGGATTCCTATTGTTGTGATAAAATACCACGGCCATAAGCAACAAGGGGATGAGAGAGCTTATTTCATCTCATAGCTTGTGGTCCATCATCCGGGGATGTCAGGGCAGGTACTCCAGGTAGAAATGAAGCAGAGGTCATGGAGGACTGCTGCTTATGGCTTGCTCCCACCCCACCCCCCACCAAAGGGTTTCTCAGCCTGCTTTTTTTTTTTTAGGCAGGGTGTCTCTGTCTGTCCTGGAACTCACTCAGTAGACCAGGCTGCCCTCGAACTCACAGAGATCACTTGCCTCTGCCTCCCAAGTGCAGGGATTAAAGGCATGTGCCACCACCGCCCGGCTTGCCTGTTTTCTTATACAGCTCACAAAACACCGAACAAGGGTGGTACCACCCACAATGGACTGAGCCCTTCCACATCAATTCCAAATCAAGAAAATGTCCTAAAGACTTACCCACAGGCCAGTCTGCTAGGGACATTTTCTCATTTGGGGTTCCCTCTTCCCAAATAACTCTAGACTATGTCAAGTTAACAAAACACTGGCCAGCACAGTCGCCGCATCTCAGGCCCTTTACCTCTACCCCAAATAACTCTGCTAAGCCCGGTGTTTTGTAACTTCATCTTTTTATTTTTTTGAGACTGTGTGTATCAGTCTGGTCTTTGGCACACAATGTAGCCGATGACTTTGAATTTGTGATCCTTTCACCTCCACCTCAGGAAGGCAAGGGTTCAAGGCATGTGCCTCACCCCAAAGAGCTGTGACTTTGTCTCTTAACAGACACTAAAACTTAATTGTTTGCTTGTTTCAATCTTGTAGACATAATATCCCCAAGCATATGAACTTTGTATCATTCCTGGCTCTGTTTCTAGAATTTAACACCATGTTCAGCACATTATAGATACTTGCTAAGTAAATGAATGAGATACAAGTTGTTCAACTAAAAAAGGATAAGGCTTGGGCTCTCATCTCCATCAAAGAGTAGAACAGTGGCCACTAGAGGCCAGGAAGGAGATGGGGGGAGGACAGAGAAAGTGGAGAAACAAGGGAATTCTGCATTTCTCTCCCAAGCCTGGAATAAGGTGGCTGGAAGCCCAGAAAGAGTGGAGTGGGCGGAGGAGTCTATAGTCTTCAACCTATGCATTCTGTAACCATCTGGGAAGCTTAAGAAACAAATAGTACACAGGCTCACCTAGAAATTTTTTAATTTTAATATTTTTAAAATTTAAATTAGAAACAAGGGTGCTTCACATGTCAATCCCAGGTCCCTCTCCCTTTCTCTCCCCTCCTTCCATGTCACCAACCCCCACCCAATAGCCCCCTTTCCCCAGGGAGGGTGAGTCCTTCCATGGGGGTGTCCATAGTCTGTCATTTCATACAGGCCAGGGCCTAGACCCTCCCCTAAGTGTCCAGGGTGAGAGTGCACCTCTCATTGTGGGATGGACACCCAAAGTCCATTTGTATGGAGTTTGGGAAACTGAAAGCTCCTCTTGCCTGGCACTAAATGCTCTGACACCACAGTTATCATGACAGTAATTCATGGTGTCCTTCCACTTCACGGGGCAAGAACTTGCGTCCCCTCAGCCTCTCACTTGTGGGGACACTTCAGACATGGGGTGCTGCCACGCACAACTTCGCCCTTGGAGGTGTGCATCAGTGTAGAGTGAAGCCTTTTCCTTGCCAGTCGCCTGGGTCCTGAACCCCCAAATAACACACAGGACACTATATTAATTATGAAGTTGTTGGCTGTTTGCTTATTTCTTACGGTTATCTCTGACTTAAGTATTTAATCCATAATTGTTAATCTAAGTATTTCTATTACCGGAGAAAGGGTCGGACCTGTTACTTCTATGGCAGCTACATGATGTCTCTGACTCTGCCTCTCTTTCCCAGAATCCTCCTTGCTCCTAGTCCCACCTATCTTGCTTCCCTATTGGCCAACGGTGCTTTATCCAACAACCAATAAGAGACAGATTTACAGAATGGCATCTCCCATCGCATCAGTAAGCCTCCCTTGATCGTTCTGCTTGGCTCACTCTTGCCTTAGGATGAGGTTCTCTGGTGGTATCCCTAGCCACTGTCCCATCGCTGGTGGACTGTCATTTGGCACCACTCCTTTTGCTCTTAGTACCTTCGTTCTTGGTTACTTGCATTCTTAGTGCAAGGCCTACCTCTGTAGCCAAAGTTCCTTTGAAGGCAGCAGGCACCTCAGTTTATATCTCTTTGCATCCTCAGCTCAAACACTATATCATTAACTGACTTAAGGGAATTGTACTAGTTAGTGTTTTTCCCCAAACTCCATGTCCTCTTGAACCGGTGAATGGACCCTCCTTGCAGAGAGAACCTGCACAGATGTAATCCAGCTAACACAAGGTCATATTGGATTAGAGTGGGCTCTAAATCCAGTGCCTGCTATTCTTGAAGAAAGATGAATTTGGAAACATAGGAGGGAAGGCCAGAGTTCAGGGAAGGCAGAATTGGAATGATACAGCTTGGAGCTAGGCACCAGCAAGGACTGCTCACCACCAGGAGGAGGCAGAGGAGTCGCACCCCTGCTATAAAACACTTGGGGAGTGTTAAGGCACCTCATTCATAGAAGAGCACACGGAAAGGGCCCTTCCTCCTGGGGGTCACAGTCCAGCCTTGGGCATCCTGCTTGGAGACTTGGGGGAATTTTAAGAGCACGAGGACAGTCACTGAAGGTAATGGATAGAAACAAAGGTAACACTAGATATGACCTGAGTAGAAATAATCAAGTAAATCATCTAAAGCGAGAATCCGAAACAAAGCTTAGGAAATGAAGCTAAAGGTGTGTTTTAAGACTCGATGGCTAGTTTTGATTGTCAACTTGACACCCCTGCAAAGGAGCCTCAATTGAGGAAACACCTCCATCCGATTGGCCTGTGGCATATCTGTAGGGCATTTTCTTGATTCTAGTTGATGTAGAAGGGTCCGGACTACTCTGGGCACTGCCTTCCCTATGAAGGTTGGCAAAGGCTGTATAAGAAAGCCATCTTACCATAACCTGGACGCAAGCCAATAAACCACTTTCCCCCATGGTTTCTGCTTGAGTTACTTCCCTTAACAGTGGACTGTGATCAGTGTGTATAAGCCAAAAAAAATCCTTTCTTCCCAAGCTGCTTTTGTCAATGGTGTTTATCACAACGACAGAAAGTAAACTAGAACAAAAGGTTCCCTCACGGGGCAGTTAACATGGTTCACAGGGTGAGGGCATTTTTTGTCACTAAGCCTTACAACTGAGGTCCATCTGCAGGACCTATATCGCCAAAGGTTTTCCTCTGACCTCTTTTCCCAGAAGGAATAAATAGATGTAAAAAAAAAAAAAAAGATAAAGGGCCCACCATAAAAACCACTTGCTTTAGGACAAAATGATTGGTCTGGGGCTAGGGAGGCTAGGGGGTAAGTGGATATCCATTTGATATGTTCAAAATAGTAAAGCAGATGTGTGGGGCCAAGTATGTCTTGCCTGAAATAACTGGAGGCTCCTTGAGCAGAGGCTGAGAATGGCTGCTGGTTCTTAAGAATTCCAGTCCTGTTGGCCTCCGTTCCTCGTGGTTAAGGGCACACACCCAACAGTCTACATTCTGGCTCCCCCACCCCACCCCACCCCATCCCAACCCCACCCCTCACTCCCGTTACTGGAGTCACACTTCTCATGTGAAAAGTCAGAATAAAAACAGTTCTTCGTGGGGACCTAGTTATAATGCATTAATGCTTTGAACAGGGCACAGAATGGAGGACGATTAGAAGCATTGGTTTTCTTCTTCATCTCACACACAGACAACGCCAACTGGAAAAGGTGAATTATTGGGAAGATGAATTGTGTAGCTAATTTAATGACTTCTCCAGAAAGTAGAGGTCCCACCAGGAAGAAGGAGTGGGCAAAGCTGGTCCATTTGTCTCTGAATAAGTCTGTAAAACGGACATGAAGATGCTTGCACGCTGAGGACAGGGCGCTTTTTAAAGACAGGGTAGGGAAACCGAGGCACCCTGCTGATGTGGGCATTCTTTGGAACTGACTGGATCTGGATTCCGGGTCCTGCCCAGCTCCTCACCCCCTGTCAGGCATACTGCAGGCTTTCAGTCCATTTCAAGGATAAACCTGTTGAGGCTGACTTGCTTAATGCTATACTCCTTGCCCTGTAGGGCAGATTCCAGGAACAGTCCCCTACCCTCGCCCCACCCCACCGAAGACTCTCTGGGAGTGTGAAGCATCACCACACCTACAATGCCTTCCTTACAAAGCGAGCACACTTACAGTTCCCCCTTACAAGGACCCACAAGGACCCGAGAGTCAGGTGCTGCCCGGCTGGTTTAATGGGCGTACCAGTCTTTGATGCAGTCACCCGATGATCCCATACAGCATCACCCCCTGCCATGCTGTCCTCCGCCAGAGGGGAAAAAGGAAGCGTACTCCGCATGTAGGCACTGATAAAAACTTAACTTTGTACCCTAATTATCCTGCAAAACTCCACCTTCCCACGCTGCTGATAACGCTCGCCATGCACCCCAGGCCTTGGCTGGCCTCGCCCTCAGAGCTCACTCGCATCCAGCGGAGTCCTGCCGGCCCGGAGCCCGGCGTGTGAGGGGGCAGCCCCGAATAGCAGATCTGAGTTGCTTTGTCACCGCCCTCTCGGCGACTTTGGGCAAATCACTTGGCAACCCCGTTCCTCCGACGTCTGGTGTGTGTCTTGCGGGCGGGGCAGCTGCAGAGAAGCGGGTACCGGGACAGAGAGCCGCGACCTGCCGGCGTGCGCGCCACGGAACTTGGGTCCCCAGCGCGGTGCGGGGACCCCCCAGCACCGGGCGCGGAGCTTCCTCTGCGGGAGCGTGGCGGTGGCGCTCCTCCTTTCTCCGGCGTCACGGGGACCTCGGCGCTGTCCCACTCCTGGCCGAAGGACAGCGACTCCGGGGAAGCGCGCGTGGCAGAGGAGACCCGGGTTCCGAGCGCCGGGGTGGCACAGTGGCGGGGACCTCGTGCCCCGGCTCCCCGGCTCCCCGGTAGGTCGGCTTGGGCACGGAGGCAAAAGGGGGGCCCTGGGTGGGGGAGGCGACCCCTCTCCTGCCCGTCACTTTCACTTTCCCTCGTGGGAAACTTGGCGCGCCGAGTCTTTGTGGCTTTGGGGCGGGGGCGGCGCGATCCGGAACTAACTAGGTTTAGGTTTCTTGGCGGCGGAGCCCCTGGGTCCCCAGGAGCAGGCGAGGGCGGCGGTGCGACTGCAGTGAGCGCCGGGCAGATGCCGCGGCTTCGCAGCCCCACGCGGCAGCCGCAGCCGTGAGTGGGACGCGGCAAAGTTCCCGGGGCCCGCGGGGGAGTTTCCCCTACAGAGGCCACCGAGACCCGCTCCTCCCGCGGCTTCTCGCTAGAGTGACGGGGACAGGGGTCCCGGGGGAGTCAAGCTGCAGGTCGCGTGTCATAGACCGTGGCCTCTGCAGGGACAAGCTTCTGCGCGTTCTAAGGTCAAGTTTCCGTGCTGCGGAGAAATCGTACACCCTGCGAAGTGGCGGCGCCTTCCTGGGGCGCTGGGAACCTCTGGGGGATTCCCAGCCCGAGAGAAGGGACTCCAGAGAGAAGGACGTGGGCGTGCCTCCAGGGTGGTCATGGTGTGCAAAAGCAAGCGCCAAGCTTCCAGCCAGGTAGAGGCTGGAAATCTTAAGTGCTTGTCCTTGTGCCAGGCAAGTGGAGGGGTGATGCCAGTTTGGGGGCATATGCCCACACCTTTCTTAATCTTTAAAACGTAAGGCCAATAAACAAGTTGACTAAAGGGAGCTGGAATAAAATTGGAGTGTACCTTACGGTTTGAAAGACATAGAAATCGCTTTTATCTTATTTGCATAAAACATACCCTTGTTATTTATTAAACCACTTATAAGCCTAAGTCTAGAAACTAATAGTCTGTTTTGGCAGCTTTCGTTGGTAGTGCCTGGAGGAAGTAGCCTCTAAAAGTGAGTTATTGCGGAAAACTGTCTGTGTTGCGCTTCCTAAGTGTTCAGATTAGCGAGGAATGCTGGGTTCGGGTGTTGCTGGAATATCTTTTACTGGTTTTAGGAGAGAAATGCCCAAAGACATACCTGGCACCTGGGGCAGGGGGAAGGGGAGGGAGAGACACCGGACGGAGAGTTCTCTTGGGAGAGTCTCCCCCTTTTCCTTTGAGAGGCAAGGTTTCAGAGTCTTTTGCTAAACAGTGCCTATTCACTTCGCAGAGATGGGCAGGGTAAGGTGTGAAATTAGCACACTCTAATACCGTCAGCCTAGGCGGACTGGAAGTCCTTCAGGCAGAAGGGGCGGACAAGGCTCTAGGAGACACTGTCTTTTCTGCCCTGCCCTGAGGAGACACCATTGTTCAGCATGACCTGGTCCCCTGCGGCTTATCATTAACACTACATTTGTGTGAGTTACAGTGAATAAGCTGTAAAGCTTTTTCTTAGACTTTGGGGCAGGAATACCTCCTTCAGACAATAAAGTTGAGCAACATGGGACCACAAAGTCAGTTGGACAAAGCGAGGTCTTGCATGCTTACTGTGAGCTGGGCCCTCGCTGTGGGTCACAGAAGGACAGTAGCTGTCTTTTTAGGGTGCGGCCCCTTACCGTGGAATGGAAGGTGGGTTAAGGATGATGAGCAGGAACTGTTTAAACTGGGGGGTCAGGGAAGTAAAGGACAGGAGTGGTCAGAGCTGGGAGAGCCCCATGAGAGCCTGAGGCACGGTGGAGAAGGGTGGGGGGTGGGGGCAGCTGACATAGTTAGTCTAGGTGGATCTCCAAAACAACTTGCACCTACACCTGTGAGTCTCCTCATAGGGTTGTGACTGAAAACAAAAGCAGCCAGGTGCAGGTAGGTGCACATGGCTTTCAGGCCCTGCCACCTGGGAGGCTGAGGTAGGAGAATTGCTTGAGTCCAAACAAGCACGCACCAGGTGGCTGGATGGATCTGAGGACCCCTAGAGTATGCAGGCCTGGTCGAAGCTAGAGGCTGAGGGCGTGATGATTGGTGGGTGGCCTGGAGGGCATGCCTAGGGGAACATTTGTGGAGGATGTGAGTGTCGGAAGGTTCCATAAATTGGGGTGTTGCTATCCCCAGGGGGCCCGGGGGAGGTAACAGGTTCCTGGGAGAAGGACAAGGTCAGTTTTTTTGAGTCTGAGCACTTGTGGATCCTGGGAAGGAGAGCTATGTCCCCTGTGGCCAACAGAGCAAGCCCTGAAGACTTGTCTAAAGGGGGCTGCCATCTGCTTTAGGGATGAGGTATGAAGAGAAGTGGAGATTAGGAGGTAGGGAAATGGGACCTGAGGGCAGAGCATCTAGGGAGGTGGTGGCCAGCTCTGGTGGCTGCTTCCAAGGGAGAGGGAAACTGAGGAGCAGCGTTTTGTCGCTATTTAAATGTGAGTGGAGTGGCACAGTGTATGAGTGAGAATTACTCCAGAAGAGTGAGGATTAATTACTGCCTTGGAGTATCAAGTAAAAAAAAATGCTCTATAGTGATGGTAGATAGATCAAACTCATAAACAGTCAGTGCCTTAGAGAGACAATAATTTGAAGTAAGTATGGCTGCAGTTTGACTTTTACCTTGTAGATCATACAAGTTTAATAATGCTGGGTATACAGAGGGTGACCTCAGACCACAGCTGTACTGTGATTAGGGACAAGGCCTCTGGGGTGACTGTGATAGCTTGCTCTTGGCTCTGTCATTCCCATGCTAGCATCCTAGCTCAAGTTTCCCGGCTTTTGTGACTCCTTGTCCAGGTCCCTGAAATGACCCTACGCTTCAGGGCTCTTTCCTCATGGACTGTTTGTGAGGATTTCATGTTTCCAGCACACCCGTATAGTTTATGCCGTGTGTGTGTGTGTGTGTGTGTGTGTGTGTGTGTGTGTGTGTGTGTGTGGTGTGATATGTATGTGTGTGATATGTATGTGTGGTATATGTCGTGTGTGTATAGTATGTGTGGTGTATATATGTGTGTGAGGTGTGTGTATGTGTGGTGTGTGTGTGGTATGTGATGTGTGTGTGGTGTGTTTGTATGTCTATGTGTATGTGTGGTGTGTGTGGTCTGTGTGTGTGTGTGTGTCTGTGTGTGATGTGTGTGTGTCTGTGTTACCTGACATACAGCAAGCACTAAACCCTGTGTTGCTGGTTCAAATATGGTGATAATGTCCTTTCTATGGTGTCATATCTATCAGATCCAAATACATAATTCTGAGACCTGGAGGATTTTAAGATGACAAAGGCCACAGAACCAGCAAGCAGCAAATTAAAACAAGTTAAAGCCTTCGTCCCTTTGGATGATCTCCAAGCCACAGCTGCTTCCCCTCGCTCGTCAGTGTCAGGTTCTGAATGTGGCTGGAGACCATCTGTAATAAGAGAATGCAATCCAAACACAGCACACTTGTCTGTAGTTCAGTACTCAGAAGGCTGAGGCGGGAAGATTCATGGCTAGCTTGGGCTCCAGAGTTCCAGAATGGTCTAGAACACTAAGAAAGGGAAGGAGGGAGGGAGGGAGGGAGGGAGGGAGGGAGGAAGGAAGGAAGGAAGGAAGGAAGGAAGGAAGGAAGGAAGGAAGGAAGGAAGGAAGGAAGGAAGGAAAATGGACAAGGGTCCACTGCTTGCCCAGTGTGGTGAAACAGGTAGCATCAGCTTTAGTGGGAGCTCACAAACTTTGTCCAAACCATCTAGAGACGTATGCCTGGTATTAATTTGCATCACTTTGCATGTCATTTGACATGCATTCCCATATGCTGGTAATTTTCCTAGCAGGTTCTAAAGTCTTAAACTTCAGGGATAGAAAATAAAATGAATGGGGAACTAAATGCAGTTTAATTAAATGTATTTCTGTCCTAATAGACAGGAGTAGTGGACTCAGTGTGGGTTTGGGGGTGGGGAGGCTTATGTCTGTATTTACTATTTCAGAAGGTGAGGAAGCCAGTTACCATTTGATAAAAGCAGGTCATTCCTTAATATGTTATGAAACTGAACATGTAGAACATGTAGTGAGAAGATATAGGAAATGTAGAAGAAGACCAGGGGAAACTGGATTATATAAGATGCTAGGAATTGCAACGCAAGCAGAGACAGGTCTGCTTCAAGAGGCTGAGCTAACAAGAAATCCTAAGGTGATGGGAAGGGAGAGGCTGGATTTCTGCTAAACAGTCTGTATTTTAGAAAGTCTATATCATCTTAGATACAAATGTATGAGGATTTTGCTGGAGGCAGTAGCACAAGCCATTTACTATAGCACTCCAGCACTTGGGAAGCAAGGGTGGGGGGCGATCCCTGAGTTCTAGACCAGCCCGGTCTACAGAGTGAGTTCCAGGACATCAATATGTAGCCCTGTCTCAAAAAACAAAGCAAAAAACCCACCAAGGCAAGTGTTAGGGAAACAGAATATTGAAACCCGGCAGCCTGTGTGGTGCCTGCGGTCCTAGCATATAGGAGTTGGAAGCAGGACCAGTTCAAGATAATCCTTGGCTGTATAGCCAGTTCAAGGCTAGCCTGGGATATATGAAATTGTGTAAATCAGTTAATTAACTAACTAGATAGCAGACGAAGAAACAATGATACTTTTGTTAGTTGGAGCAATGCCCATGTGTGCCTAGCTGCTTCGGTATCATCTGGAAACTTAGAAGCACGTTTCTGTGACCGCCCAGGGAATGTGTGGAGATGTGTGAGAACCTTGGAGGTGACGGGCCCTGACACTAGCTTTCATGGATTCTTTAGATTGCGAGAAGCTCTTGTTTCTCTTGACTTTGTCCTCATTGGCCCCTCATCTTCCAGCTTCCCTCCCGAGGGTCACCAGCTCCATGGTAGCTGTTTCAGGGTTCTTCTCTACCATCCTTCGGGAGGGTTGACCTGAGAGACACAAAGCTCAGGAGGTCCATCCTCACGATGAATGCTTTCTCAGATGGCTTTGGGCGTCAGCCTCCCCAGGCCTGTGGTTGTCAACCATCCAGGGCAGTGGTAATTTTGTATTGCTACCTTCTTCTTTTTCCCCTTTGGCAACTTCATTCCGAACTCATGCCAAATGCAGCCAGCCAAAACAAAGAACCACCCTCCACGGATGCCCCTGCGGTGAGCATTGGTCCATGGCGAGAATGTCGCTGATGTTTGGGGACCATGCATGACTCTTTGCGTTGAAATTTCACCATTCCAGATCCAGGTGTGACAAAACCATCTAGGTCTCCATTTCTGTCAGCTCCAAGCCTAACTTCTGTGTCCTCTGCCAGCTGGGTCACTGAGGTCCAGGCCAATGAATGAATGACATGTGAGTTCCTTTGTTTGTGGCCCTCCTCACAGCTAATGAAGCACAAAACTGGGGCCTCTTTTGCAGTCCTGTGGAGCCAGCATGAGAAGAACGGCCGTGGCTGTCCTGGCAGTAGCTGCCTTTGAGTCTCTGCTACTCCTTTTGTGTCAGCCTTGCTTATGTAACCCCATCCCGGTATGAAGCTCCTGGTCACACTGGTCCACAATTGCCACTGAGTGGGGCTTGCTTCTCTTGTTAGTGTTTGCTCCATTGGCTTAGGACCTGTCGGGGAGGAGTGGGTAACAAAATTCAGGAAGTGAGACTTGTGCCTTAGAATTCCCCTCTGCCTCACTTAGTTCCTTTGCTGGAGTCTAGATTGAGTTAAGTGTCTCAGACGATCTAGGATTTTAAGTGTAACCCCTACATGGTTCTTTTTTGTGTGTATGTGGGTTGGAGGATGGGGTGGTTTGAGACAGGATTTCTGTGTGTGGCTTTGGAGGCTGTCCTGGCACTCGATTTGTAGACCAGACTGGCCTCAAACTCTCAGAGCTCCGCCTGCCTCTGCCTCCTGAGTGCTGGGATTAAGGATGTGTAGCACCACAGCCCAGTGGCTCCTCTGTGGTTCTTATGGGAGCACAATTAGATGATATAAATGTATTTTAAAGGTTTCATAAGGTTTCTGGGCATGGTGACACCTTTAATCCTAGCACTCAGGAGGCAGAGGCAGGAGCATCTCTGAGTCAAGGCCAGCCTGGTCGACAGAGTGAGTACCAGGGCAGTGAGACCCTGTCTCAAAAACAATGATAAAGTTTCAAAAGGCAAAAAAGCAGAACAACTGTATAGCAGGAATGCTTTGAGCCCAGCTCTCTGGAGTATGGCCATGCCTTGAACCCTGCACTGTTGTAATGCAGTTCCTACCCCAGCTAGCCTTCCCTTTCTTGTATTAAAATTCCCTTTAGACCAAAATCCAGAATCCCCAAAGCCAACCTCTCTTTTCCCCTCCAAGCCGCTACCACCACCACCCCTTGGTTTTTGGTTTGTTTGTTTGCCTTTGTCTTGGGTCCTTGGGATGGAATGTGCAATCTCTCGCATGCCGGTCTCATGCCCTGCCACTAAGAAGCAGCTCTGCCCCAGCTGCTGCTAAACCTCTGGATATGATGGTCTTCCTGACTGTGATGAGCAAACCAACACAAAACAAAACAGAAGTACCTGTCAATGATGGAGTTTTCTATAATCTGAAGTAAGTCTCCTCTGTGCCCGCGCCCGGTTTATCACCTTTATTCTCTTAGGGTTACCTGCAGGTGTCTAAAGATCGGATCCATGAGCAATAACATACGGGTGCGTACAGTATGATTCTTACATGACAAGGGAGATCCCGTAAGGAAAGGAAGGCCAGGGAGGCATCAGATGGAAAACTGGCAAACTGTTACAAACTCTGGAAATAGGACAAAGGCAAGAGAGTTGGCCCCAGGTGATGAGTGGGGTAAAAACTGACCAGTGGGCAAGGACGAGCAGAGTAAGTTTTGTTGCTTGCTCATTCTGTGTGGGAACTTGTCTCCTGATTTAAAAAAAAGAGTATTTGTTTTTATTTCATGTTGCGAATGCCTACATGAATGTATGTGTACCACATGCCTACTGATGCCCACAGAGACCAGAAGAGGGGTCCAAATCCTGGAACTGGAGTTACAGGTGGTTGTACAGTGCCATGAAGGTGCCGGGAACTGGACCGGGGTCCTCTGCAAGAGCAGCCAGTGCTCCCAGCCACCGAACCATCGCTTCAGCCCTTGTCTACTGCATTTAAGAGAGTGAAGACTAAAGTAATTTTGCTCCTCTGACTGTCAAGTACATTAGGTCAAAAAAGAGTGACATTTGAGGGTGGCACATTGTGTTCTGAACATGGCTGCACTACATTTCCATTTCTTTTACTAACGATCCTCTCTGTTATACAGGTTTTACTCTTTTCTCCCAATCTAGTTAAAGGGAAACTAAATGTGGTTGTCCTTTTGGCCAAGATCTAATTGTGCTTAGGCTTGGCCATCGGCCTATCTGATCTTGGGTGGGTGGGTTATGCTGTGTGGGAACTGTGGAGCAGGCCAGTGATGTGTGGGTGGTAAAAGAATTCAAGACAAAACAAAACAAAGAGCCTGAAATAGTGTTTACTAGATAAACTCTAGTACAGTGAACAAGATAGTAGAGAGACGCTGTCTGAACAAAGACATTATGGGGGGCAGCAGTTATACGGAGGCTCTACTCAAGCAGTGTGTGACAACCTTACTGTGCCCTAGTTATTCAGGGCTTACCTGTGTGGGGCTCATAGCTGGTTAGGCCGATGTGTCATTGTTTGCTGAGGAATACCTTTTCTAGTGTGGGTTATCTCTCCCTGGGATTGGCTATCTATGCAATGCAGCGTGGGTCACTAAGGGTCAAACTCTGATGGGCTGAGCTGCTCTTTAAGCTTGGGATTCTCTGCAGTGTGTTCTGAAGGTCGGAAACAGATTGCAGCTAGCACACTTGTTAAGATGAACTCTTTCTGGTACTGCACAGAAGCAGCTGGGGCCTTGCTCTGACCCCCCCAGCCTGTTTTGACCCCCAGCCTTGTTCTGTGATTAGAAGAGCTTGGCAATAACTATCCATCCCAAAATTATATCCACAGCTTAGATCTGTCTCCAAGGGTCAGCAAGCCTTGCCATTTCTCCCGGGTGGTCTACCAGACAGAGAGGACCCGGGACTGAGCAGCGCATGGTGGTCGCAGTGGGGAGGAAATTCTGGCAGACCCACGGCAATGGCACAGAAAGCACACCAAGCTTCCCATGCCTTCTTTCCGCTGGCCTGTATGAAGGTGGCATATCTGAGAGACTAGGGCGGCTGCATCCACCCCACCTTGGCAGAGTAAGGACCAGCTCTTCCCAGCCGCCATCCTGTCCTTCCTCAGCTGCCACATCCAGTAGACTTGCAGCAGATGGGTCGGACAAAGGCGTGGGTGGGATGCTACACAGAATGGACATGAGCTAGGCTGCCAGGACCAGACAGAACATGAGGGATGCGGCTAGAATGATAAGCAGTTTGCACAGCTGAAGGAAGGAATGTGGGATGGGATGAGAGAGCCTGAGAAAGGATCCTAAGAAGGTCAACACCATAGCAAGAAAAACACCCATGAAAGAGACATTTCCAAATGCTAGCTACCAACGTCGATAAGACACCGTCTGTGTACACGATGTGATGATTGGTCCTGGCTGGCCTCTCGACTCAGTTGAGGAGGTTGTGCGAACTGGTGAAAATGGACACAGCTGTGTCTGTGGGAGCATCTCCAGACAGTACTGACACGTGGGGCAGGGACACATCTTCAGGGTGGGCAGCCCCTTCCCATTGAGCATCCCAGATAAGGGTCCCAGGTGAGAGCAACGCTTTATCCATTGCTGTTTTCTGAACAAGTGCAGCTTCTGCTGCTGCAATCTCCACTGATACCAGCCAGACTCCCGCCTCTTGGGCTTTCTAATGGGAACTCAGCACTAGAGACTCTTTGGGGAACATTCAGTTTCACAGCCAGATCAGGGCTTGTGAAGTGCCCAGCTTCCTGGACGGGGCTCCCAGGCTCTCCAGCATGCAAGTGGCCATCGTTAACTGCTTCACCTCCACCGAATAGTTTGTCCTGTATCCCTTTTATAGTGTATGGGTGTGCTGAGGGCCTCACTTCCATTTCCAAGTTCCTCAAGGCAGCACAGCATGCAAGTGTGTCTATACGGTGACCATGTGTTCCTTGCATGGATAGGCAATGAGATGAAGGGCCTAGAGCAGGATTGGCAGTTCATTGCTGCCAAGAGAGGGAGGGTCAGTTTTCTTTAAGGGTTTAGTCCCTGGGAATTGTCTGCAGTGGAAAAACCACAGACCCAAGAATATGTGAACAGCACATACGAGACATGAAGAGTTTTTTTTAAAAAAGACAAAAAACTGGACAAGTAGGGAAGTGAAGGCGAATCTTGGAGGGGTTGGGGTAGAGGTAAATATGACCAAAGTGCACAGCATAAAATTCTGAAAGAATTAATTAAAAATTAAGAATAAGCAAGAAATAAGGTGCATATTCTAAAGAACGCAGTAACTCAGATTACTTATACCGCGTGCTTACAGCAACATGGAAGCATGCTCAGATATTTACTGACAGGAATGAGTGAGCAAAATATGACATATCCTAAAATAGAATATTATTCAGCCTTCGAAAGGAAAGAAGTTTTTGACACATGCTACAACATGGATGAATCTTAAAAGCATTGCTTTAGGCCAAATACTGTGTTGACTCCTGTTGTGTGGACTCTTGAGCTGTCAAGGTCATAGAAAGAGTGGGATGATGGTTTCCTGGGCTGGACACGCGGCAGGTGTTCAGTGGGCTGGGGTGCAGCTGGGGAAGGAAACAGTTCAGGGAATGGATAGTACTGCTTGCTGGACAGTGACGTGCTGAGACCTGTGCTATTAGATGCCTAAAGTGGCCCATGCATGCTCAGAGCCTGTGCGTATGGAAACAGCATACTTAACCCCATCTGTATAGACAGTCCCTACATGTAAACTGGTATTTTTAAATGGTTAAGTGATAAATTTTGTGTTCCCTATATTTTGCCACCAAAATTAGGAAGAAGAAAGTCTTTTTGCATAGACCAGAGGACAACTTGTAGTATTCACTCCTCTCCTTCCACCATGTGGGTTCTGGGAATCAAACTTAGCTCATTGGCTTGATGGCAAGGGCCTGTACCAGATGATCTAGCCAGCTCTAGAAAAGAGCATGATCATTATGATCCTCAATTAGTTAACAAATATGTAATAGCAGAGGTTTTAGAGTAAAAGAAGGGCTAACCATATGAATCATTGAGAAAGAAGTGATGACAGTAAACTTATAGCCAAGTCACCATCACATGGCAGCATGGGCAGGGACTTTAACAGGGTTTTAATCCTGTCTACTTAGCCTCTCCCATGGTCCCTATGAGTACGTCTTTTTAAAAATGTATTTTCAAACTTTCAGGCTTGCAGACAGTTGTAAATACAGCTATGGGCTCACATCTGACTGTCCTGGACCACAAGAAGCATAGAAACATTTGCCGTGGCTTGGACCTCAGCTGCCTGTGAACCCACGGCAGTCACCTCTCAAAGACAGTTTCTGGGTATGGAGTGGGCAGACTGCTCTGAGCGGGACTCGCTGCCCTGGTTTACAGAGCGGTGCCAGCTGCTAGACCAGCTGCTTTAAATGCCTTTGAGCCTAACCATCAGCTCCCCAGTGTTCCTGCCACAGCACACCCAGGGCATTAACTCAACTGACCGTGTAGTCACGACATCTCATTGCTGACAGACTTGGGACTCAAATTAGAACCATTGGTTTCCAGTTCCAAACTTGTAGGATGTGCCCAAAGGTCAGATGGAGGGGGCAAGCGGGTGACAAAAAGGGAGATGGGACCAGAGGACAGGATGAAATAAATTTGAACTATTCAGTGTGCTCCTGAGTCACGTGGTACTGATATCTTTTTGTTGAAAACCTGCCTCTAAAGTCCTTGTGTGGTAAGAGCCTCTCAAGAAAGGAGCCCGCCTACAGGGTGATGCTGGGACCCTGTGTGGACCACTGCCTGTGGCTAGCAACATACAGAGCAAGCTTGCCTTGTGCTGAGGGATACTTAGGAGGAACCTAGTCAGCCAACTGCAGCTCTTGCCAGCGCTGGAGTTAATTTGGTAAATCTCGCAGGCTGCCTTCCTTCAGATGTTTACCTAAAGTCTCCATCTGCCTCCAAGTTTAGACGGATGAGAAGTTCAGCATATTTGAGACATATTTTTGCACTTGGCTGTATACAGAATTGTGCTGTTGAAGTACTCACTTCAACCTGATTTAAATTTAATTTTGCTATTTGAGAGACCGAGAAGCGTCATTACCCTTTTCCTGTGTTCATCTCACAAAGTGCAAGTTGCCTAAATACGTAAGGGCTTGTTGTTCCCATCTAACAAAAGCTCAGAGCAGGGGGTGTTGAGGAGCTGGAGGCTGAGACCAAGATCTGGACCATCTCTTTCAAAATGGCCCTAGCCACCATCTTAGAGTTCTAGGCGGAAAAGCGGAAATAGAGAAAAGGGCAGAAGTTGACCATTCGTCCTGCAGGAACCACGCCTCCTCACCGTCACATTCTCTTCATTACCGGCTGTTCTAGATGGGAGGTGGAAGGAAAGTTTTCAAAAGTTGCTCATTTCTGTCACCAGCAACAGAGGGACTCTCGGAGAGACCAAAGGGAGGGTGGGTTTTGAAGGCAACCGGCAGCCTGCCAGAGTCCCCCTGACGCTCTGTTTCTGAATTCCATCACACCTCTGTTCTGGCATCACTGTCCATCAGAAAATCTGCTCTGGCTGTTGGTTTCTGCTTTCACACGGCTGGTGTGTAGGTTGCCTAGGCATTTAGGAGCCTAAGCAAGCCTTGTGTTTGTCATGTCACCTGCGTGTAACAGCCCGCTGTCTCAGTGAGTTCAGATTCACCCTTGGCAGAGACATCTGCTACTCAGTTACCACAGGCTTTTCTGCATTGGACTTCAGCAAAAAATGAAAGATCTTTGCTTTGGAAGTTCCTATTTTGGCAATACTGACCCAAGGACTGTGGACTGTCTACTACTCTCCCACTTAATTTTTGAGTTCCTGGATTTTAACTTAGTATTCAACATGTACACAAGAGCTCAGGGCAGTTTGCACAGTGTCAGCCAACAGATCTTTAACTAAACAGTGCGGTCGTGACAGAAGTGCCCGCCTTGGTGCACGTGTGTGTGCTCATGTGTGTATGTCTCTCTGTCTATATGTGCATGGGTGTATGTGCACATGCCTGGGGGTATGTGTGCATGTCTGTGTGTCTATGTCTGCATGTGAGTATGTGTGAATGTGCATGTGAGTGCATGTGTGTATGTGTCTGTAGTGTTTACCAGTGCCCACACACATATGTATGCACGAATGCGTGTATATGTGCATGTGTGGGTTTATTTTGAGACTCTCACAGTATGGCCTGCACTGGTCTCTCACTCATGATCCTGCTGCCTCAGACTCCTGAGTGCTAGAATTGCAGACAGGAGCCACCATGCCAAGATGATCTTGACTTGATTGGTACAGAAGCAACAGTGATGTCCGTTGGAGTCCCACTGCCTTGATTGGACCTAGAAGACAAATGAGCAAGGTCTTTTAACTTGAAATGGAGTGTGTCCATTCCATCTATGAGCAGCAAGGCTTGGGCCTCCGCCACTTCTGACACAGATACCCTAATTCACACCTGTTTGTCTCCAGGTTTTCTCCACCGTGCAGTTATTTAAGCACACAGATGCACATGTGGGAATCAGTTACTCATACATCTTCAGCAAGCTACAGAGCTTTTGAGGAGCTAATTTCAGGAGAACAAAATATGGAGTTGAGGGGCTGGAGAGAGACGGCTCAGTGTTTTGTTAAAAGCACTGGCAGCACTTCCAGGAGATCCAGGTTCAATTCCCAGCAGCACATGACAACTCACAGCATCTGTGATTCCAGTTTAGGGGAACTGAGACCCTCACACAGACATGCATGCAGGCAAAAAAACGCCAATGTGTAGGCTAAACGGACGCTGTAACGATACGCGACACACAATTACTGACAGTAAAGCTAAGTATTTAATGTAGAAAATTACTCACAAGATACCAAACCCAGAGGAGCCAAACAGTTCTCAGCTAGCGGCCGGACCGGAAGCCGAACTCCAGGAAAAAGAGACCGAGACTTCCTGTGTGCTGTCTTTTATGCCTTCCCCCGTAACGCCCCTAGCCATGCCCAAAAGTGGGCCTGGCTAGTGACGTAGTTCCGCCTACGTACGTATACGTCTTTATGTCCAGCCGTATATGTCTTTAGTCCTGCCTAAAGTGGGTGTGGTTAGTGGTGTGGTAAACCACCCTTTTATTACCTCATCTGTATGCGCCTCTAATAAGTCACATGTTTAATGGCGGCATCAGACTTCCTCCTACACCAATGTATATCAAATAGGAATAAATAAATAAAAATTTAAAATGTTTTTAAAATATGGAGTTGACTCTAGGACACCAAAATAAATGCTTCCAGAGATCTCAGGGAAGGAAACTGATCACACCTGCACACATTGGTAAGGGAAATTCTTTTCTTCCTAACACAACAAAGTTCATTAAAAAAAATAGACAAGGGCTGGGGAGACGGTAAGAGCAGGTGCTGCATAAGCATGGAGACCTGAGGACCTGAGTTTGAATCCCCAACACTCCTATGAAAACCAAATAAACCAGACAAGAGTGTATGTGCCCTTAACCAGCACTGAGACCAGATAGCTGGATCCCAAGTGTTCAAAGGCCATTCAGTCTAATTGAAATAGCAGGCTTCCAGTTCAATGACAGATGGTGCATTCAGACAGTAAAAAGGAATGCCATGGAGGAAGACACCTGCCATCCTGCTCTGGCCTTTGCATGCACATGAAGAATGTGGGCAAACACACACACACACACACACACACACACACACACCAAATGTTTTTCAATTTGAGTTTTTTACTTTATAGAAAAAAGAATCAAAAAATATTCTTGACCCACATTTTAAGGTTAAAAGACAAAACTTCCAACAGAGTTTGGTTGTCATTGCACCCAAGCCAAATGAGATGGACAGAGGTGGGGAAAGACACTCAGGGGGTGAAGGTCTAATGCATCAATCAGTTCCTCTTCTGCGGTTCCTTGTGCCCAGACAGGCGGCCATGGCACACAGGCTCCCATCAATGTAGCATTTTTAAAATTTTTATTAAAATAAATTATGTCTTAGAAACGTGCATGCATGCTTCACATATCAATCCCAGCTCCCTCTCCCACCCCTCCTCCTTTGTCCCTCCACCAGCCCTCCCCCAACCCCCAACCCAATCCCCACATCCCATCAATGTAACATTTGAGGGTATAGTTATTTGTCTTTCTTTTTAAAACATTTTTAGAGGGAAGACTCAACATTTTATTCCATGATAGGGTCATGGGGTGTTATGAATTGAAATCTCATTGACTTCCCAGTGCCTGCCATTTTTGACTCCTGCTAGAGCTTGTTGACACCAAGGTGGCCTTGCTGGCTGGAACTTAAACAACTTGTGATATTACCTTGAGACCATGCAAGAGAAAACCAAGAATCAAGTCAACTCCCAAGATTGCTGTAACTACAGAGTAGCAGATGACTTCTGTACCTTTCTGTTGCGTTGCTATGACCCAGATACCCCTCAATCCCGAGGGGCCACTATCAGTTTGATCGACACATCTTGATATGTGTTACTCATTTCCCATGAGTAACATCTGTGACTCTCCCTAGACCCGAAAGACTCCGGAAAGGACACTGCAGACAGAATAGCGATCTAAAGGAGCAGTGTGGAGAATGACTCTCACGTCCTGCCTCTCCATTGAGGCCTCTGTTCTCGCTGTCTTGCAGGTAAAGGAACTATTTTATAAAGGTGATGCCCCACGTTTTTTATGCAGCCACGCTGAAGCGAACTGTCTATTGAGAGAGCTGTCAGCGGTAGCACAACTGCAAGGGTCTCAAATTGAGCCCTGTGGATGGCAGCCTAGTTAATAGGGCTGAGGCGATGTCACCGGACATGGTCTTTGTGACAGGGTATTGCAAGGGCCATGTCTGAGAGTATGTTTTGTGTGTTCACATTGCCGTAAAAGACTAGGGTTGATTTTGTTGGTTATGTAGTCCTCAGGGATGACTTTTCCAAACCGAAGTCCACACAGAGCCACCGAAGAGAGTCACCCCAAAAGAGTGGGGGCCTGAGAGGAGAAACCTGTAGCTTCTGCTACAACAGAGCATTGCCAGCAGTGCAACATGGGACACTAGAGCTGCTGAGACTCTGCTGGGGAGGGGTTGAGTGCACTCCCAGGTGCCATTGGAAGAAATTCTTTGGCAACCAATCCTTGAAGAAAAATGGGGAACCAATCTAAACATTAACTAGAGCTGCTATCTTCCTGTCGCTTACAATCAGGGCAGGTCTGAAACCCCAGGGAGAATTCTGAACCTTAGTTCAAAATTACTGTCAATAAAAAGCATGTTGCCAAAGAGTAAAGAACGAATAATCATTTAATATGTCAGGGTGTGTGTGTGTGTGTGGAGAGGGTGGGGGAGATAATAGATGTGCTGCTTCAGGGAAATTAAATGGACAAAGTCTTGGCTCTGGGTTTCCCCTAGAAACCACTCTTATGGTTCTCCTAAAACCTGGTATTTGCAGACCAGCCTCTTTTTCCTATAACACATTCACATGTGTTGTATCATAGGGCCTTCACAATAGCACGGTAGGACAGAAAAACTATTATCCTGCTTAGTACTTGGAGCATAAAGACTTGCCTATGGCTAATAGCTTGCTGGGCCACTTGGAGAAGCTTTAGATGGGAGAGGCCAGAATGTGGGACTTTGGGTTTTGTTCTCCTGACCAACTGCAGTGCACCAGGGTGAATGTGCCTGGTGCTGGAGCTGGAGGAGTAACCAGAACCTTCGAGGACCTTGTGTTCCTGTCTAAAGACAGATTACAGACAAGTGCAAATGGGGCGCTTGTCTGTGGCAACGACTCAGAAAAACATGCCAGGGTGTGGGAAGGCTGGAGAGAGATTTGGAAAAGATAATCGAAGAGAATCCCGGGAAATGATTGCTTTTCTACAATGTGAGAACCCTACCAGGGTCCGGGGGAAGGTGGTCTAGCTTAAGGAACGACAAGAACGCAGGTCCTAAGGCCGTGAAGAGACAGCAGTTCTAGAAGATTCGGAAGGCTGATGTCACCTAGAACTCAGAGAGAGAGAGAGAGAGAGAGAGAGAGAGAGAGAGAGAGAGAGAGAGAGAGAGAGAGAGAGAGAATGAGTTGGGCTTATGGAGGAAGCATACCCAGAGACAGGATCCTGTTTTGTGAGTGACACTCCAGTGAAGGGTTTGGCACACAGGGCGTGGGTGTGCTTGGAGTGGCATGTCTTATCCACTAACGAAGAATGGACTAGAAGAAACAAGGGAGCCAGGTTATCTCTCGGGTACGCAAAGCTGATGTGGCTTGGACGAGAGCGACCCCAACAGAGTGGGAAAGGGAACCAATGGGTTCCTGTGGTATAGGACTAATGTGCCTGTGAAATCTCCATACCACTTACAGATTAACAAAGAAACACTCTTTAAGAGCAGCACATGGCTGGCTCTGGCTAATGCACAAAAGGAACTAGCCTCAGCAGAGCCCTCCCGTCACCTTTGTAGTTTCATGGCCCAAGTTACACTTCGAGCAATTAAACATGTTTCACAGAGACAGAAATTCCAAAGTTTGGTTGTATGGACAACTGGGGAGGTTTCCAATATAAAATGTTGTCATAGTTATCCCAACATGGCCAAGGCATCTTTCCCCACAGAGCTGTTAGCCAGGGTCACCCTGCCTGCTGGGCAGAATTACGCATTTCCTGATGAAAAAAAACGGAGATGTTCCCTTATCTAGATTGTACTTTGTGTAACTTAGTATTTCCTAAACACATGTAGCAGATCTTTATAACATCCATTTGTTATTCCCAGTTCCTCTAGACCTCTGAGAGACTGGAAGGGCAGGGTTGAGTTATGGTTGGTGATAACTGGGCCATAGTTGAAATTCCTGGTTCCTCTACATATTACAACCCAAAGTAGGTTAGGTATCTTCTGTGACTCATTTTCTCATCTGAAAAAGCAGGAATAACGATAGTACCTAACCCATGGATTTGCTCGACAGTATAAGTAAGTAAATACAAATAATGCTGCCCTTCTGCATAGACCATTAAGGCATGTATCCATGGACTCTGACAACATGAAGAAACTTGCTGACTTTTTGGTCAGGGCCATCTTGGTGGTTGGGAGTAGGGAACCAGGTTCTGCTGGATGCCACCATGAGGATCCTACATAAGGGAGTGGAGATCCTACCCTCTCTCCCTTGATGCACATCAATTGGCTGAATGCAGATCACTACAATCTGAACGTGTCCTCCCCAAATTCATGTTCTACCAATGTGATAGAAGTAAGATATATAGGAGGTTAGTAATACATTAGGATAGAGCTATCATACAGGGAATTAATGACCTGGTAAGAGGTCTGAGGGAGCTGTTTGCCCTCTCTCTCTCTCTCTCTCTCTCTCTCTCTCTCTCTCTCTCTCTCTCTCTCTCTCTCTCTCACACACACACACACACACACTTCTGCCTTCTGCCATGGAAGAGCACAATAATAAGGCACCATCTTGAAAGTTGGAGTGAGCCGTCACTAGATGTGACTCAGTCCTTTGATCTTGGCTTCCCAGCTTCTGATACCAGGAGAAGTAAGTTCCTGTTGTTGCTAAACTCCCCCAATTTATGGTGTTTTGTTACAGCAATGTGAGCAAACTAAGACACATAATATAATGGAGAAAATGTGTTCCCAGCATTCCAGATGGAAATGAGGGTCCCTAACAGGCAGGCACCTTTGAAGGTCTGTGAACTCAGTCACTTTTAAAGTCTTTTCAGTCTTAAGATTTTACATTCAGGGTTCTTTGGGAACTGTATATTTGTTAACTAGGCATTGGTGGGAAAGGCTTAGAAAAAGAAACTCTATGATTAAGTGGTTTTTTTTCCTGTTGAGAAGCGTTTTCTGCTGTTAGAAAACCTTGAACATTTTACAGAGCCAGTTGCGAACAGGATTGACCATAGCATATTGTGAATGAAAGAAATAGGTAGTTCAGTGACTGCATAGTAAAGCTGCTGTTAAGGCAGACCTAAGGGGCGGGGGCAAGAAACATGGGCTGGAAGGACATGGTGTTCACAGAATGTTGTGCCAAGTTATGGGTCACTACAATCGCTTTTCCTGCACCAGCTTCTCCGGCTTCCTGAGTTGTTGGTTTTGTTGTTGTTGTTGTTGTTTTGTTTTGTTTTAACGAAACGAGAATGAAATCCCCCTTGCTCTTCCTCGTAAAGGCTTACCTTTCAGGGCTGTCTGTGGTCATGTACATTGTGTGACTGGCCCACCCATGAGGCTCTTGTTTCTTGCTTAGGTGTCATGTTTACCTGCTTCAGACTGTCACAACTATTTGCCTTTGCCGTCGTCCTTCTAGACAAGAACAAACTTGTCTTCCAACTCCTTTGCACGACTCTTGAGGTACTGTGGGGGCGTTACGGAAATGCACTGGGGCTGAGTCATCCTCCCACCTCATGGCCGCAGTCCAGAATTTTCTGTGGTAGGTGATGAGCAAGCCGTCATGGAGAACCAGCGGCGTCACTGAGACCAAGTACTGTGCTAACACACTGGCTCATCCGGCTGTTATGCATCAGGTCCCCTCTGTCTGGAGGAGATTTGGGTTTTTATTAACTTTTGTTTCTTATTGTTACGTGTGCTTAACTCATCTTTACATTTCTGTCCTTGTGTGATGAATGATGACTCTACTTTGTAAGGCTTTAGAGAAAAACAAATCCTGACATTCCCAAGTTAATAAGCTTCTCATATCCTATTTTTCAAGTTGACATAATAAAACAAAGTTTAAAGACTTGAAGGTGGGTGTGTGGAGGGACTGTTCTCTGCTTAGAGAAAGATTTCATCCAGAAAGTTCCTAAAATACTCAGGAGTTCTCAGACAGCCCAACTGCGTAGCGACAAGATATGAGTCAGGCATCTCTGGTGATCGAATCTAGGGTGAGCTTTCTCTGCTTCCTTTAAAGGATTCCACAGACTGAAAACTGACTAATACCTTCACCAGCTCACTGAAGCCTGGGCCTGGAGCTTCTGAAGGAGATAGACTGAGGTCCTATGGGTTAATTCTCCATGCAGATCCCCTCTCAGACAGGTATAGTGTCTGATAAGTGGAATCCATATGCCTCTGCTTCAGGACAGGTATGCAAGACTTCTGGCGGGAGCATCAGTCAAGGGCTGAACTATTATGGAAAGTATGGAGAATTGTTGTCCTTATATCCAAGTGACAGGGTTGTGTAGAGGGCAGAGTGTGTCTGCAGAGACTTTCTGGCTTCCAGCTCCAACTACCATACTTTCCACATCTGGACCTTGGACAACATGGTTTGTTTTTTTTTTTTTTTTTTTTGGTTTGGTATTTTTTGTAGAGTTTCATTTTAATTGGTAAAAGTGAGTTTAAAGTCGGGGAGAATTAGAGTTAGGAGAAAGCCCGTTATTCACAAGGAAGGGACATCCCCGCTTACATACCATGACCAGAATGCACTGAAGGACAGTACTCAGCACAGGGCTGGTAGGGTCCCATCCAGAGAAGCTTTGTCTCCCCCCCCCCCCCCCCACCATCATGGGCCCCTCCATGGGAGGTGAGGATTCTGCCCTTGCTATTAGGTAGCTTTTTATTTGTCTCATGTGCCTCAGTTTCTTTCCTTACAAAAGAAGAATATTGGTGGTTACCACCTCATTTATAATGTCTGCTGAAGGGATTGAGTTACACACATAGAAATACTGAAATGTGTTCTGAGGAAGTCCACATCCACAACAATGCTATTAAATTAACAAAGCATTTGGGGTGGAAGTTGTGGAGAACTCGTATTGAAAAGACAG